>NC_139023.1:89472595-90872091 GCF_964662115.1 Mustela nivalis | reverse complement strand
TCTCTCTCTTTCTCTGTTGAATAAAAAAAAAAAGGAAGAAATAGCACTTAATAAGATGGAAATAAGATACAAAACTAATAGGAAGAAGATTAGAGAATATCACAGAAATGTAGGAATAATTTCAGCTGAGGCTTATAGTAATTTCCCAAAGTTCACAGATTGCTTCTTTTAAATGCATGCTGTACAAAGTTAACAATGAATGCTGGCTAGGCTCATTGCCTGAAGTTGATGGTGTAAAGTTGATAGACAATATTTCAAGAATGGATGCCATCTCATGGTTTCTCTGCTCTCTGTAAACAGAGAAAACTGTCAAATGAAAATATATACAGGGAACATTTTAGAAGAGCAAACTGAAAATTAAGATGAAAAAGGGTGATTAAAGAGTTTACCTCACTCTATGCGAGGTCTCCTCCCTCAGAAAAATGACATCCAAGGACACTAAAACTAAATGCTAAGTAGGATTGATTAATTAAGAAATTTCTAAGTAATGATGAGGAAATGAAGAAATACCAAAACAGAGAGAAAAATGGGAAAAATGGGTTGTTGTTGTTATTGTTGTTTTCTGAAAGGGAAAAAGACTCCTGGTAGGACATAAGAATTTAAATAATATTTTGAAGAAAAAAATAGTTATTAGAAGTCCAATGAATTCATCAGGAACACATTCATAATATTTTCTATCCAATATTTTCAGCCTTGTCCAGTTAATAATTTATACTAATAGTCTGGAGAGAAAAATTGAAAGCAAGATTCTAGGTTTTTTGAGCAAGGAAGCTAAGGTATTATGGAAGCAATTAAAGGATGAAATCAATGTTTAAAAATACACTAGTGGACATTGGGGTAGGTATGTGCTATGGTGAGCATTGTGAATTGTGTAAGACTGATGATTCACAGACCTGTATCCCTGAAACAAATAATACATTATATTTTAAAATTATGAATGGATTAAAAAAATACAAGTGGAAAGGGGGGGAGGGAACAAATTTATTAAAATATCACATGACACATCCTTACAACAATTCTGAACTATTATATATAAAGTTAAGAAAATTGAGTGCTGATAGGAATCACAAACTGTTCTGGGTCATTCAGCTGCTAATGAAAAAACAGATTGAAATCTGTATCTTGCTGACTTCAAAGACTGGGTTAGCTTGAACAAGTCTAACTACAACTTTCAAAGATGTGGCTATGTGGGTTAAATGAAACAGCAAGCATTTTAGGACACACATTTAAAGAATCCAAGTGAATAAAAAGAAGAAAGATATAATTTAATAACAATACATTTTGTGTGCAAATACATTGAAGTTCATTCATTCATTAAACAAGTATCTACTGAACATTATCAAGTTCTATTCTAAGCATTCGGGATAAAAGGGTAAAAGAATAGACAAAAATTCCTGGCATTTGATAACAGCTTCTCCCCTCTGGAAGTAGACAAAAAACATTATAATTATTAAAATACATGCTATGAGTTGAATTTTATGTGAAGGAAAAATATAAAACATGGAAAGGGGATAGAAAGTTTGGGAAAGAGGCTTACAATTTTGGAAAGAGCATTTAAAAAGCCCTTCTGGAGAAGATAACCTTAAGGTGATGACATGAAATAATTGAGAAAGGGAATCAAACAGATATCTGTGGAATGGAACTTCAAGAAGAAAGAAAACCTAGTGCAAAACCCCTAATGCAGAAATGTCTGAAAGATGTTGGGAAGTGAGTGTAGCAAAAACTGGATTGAGTTTGGAGTAAAATGGAGAATATTAGGAAATGAGACCAAACATTAGGCCAGGTTGCCTACAGAATTCTATGAGGAAAGGTGGCATGAAGGAAGAAAGGACCCCTTCCTTCTATTCAAATAGGATCATGAGTGGAGTATTATCACTTAAGTCAGTGGCAAACTTAAAACTCAAGAAAATAAGCCAAGAAAAAAAAAATGTGAAGAAAGCTAAAGTCCTAAGACCACAAATAGTACAGAAAGAGCTTGGCACAACATCACATTTCCAGAGTTATTTGCTAAGTGAATCAAACAATGGTTACATAGACTTCTGTAACTTTCGCACATGTGCAGTTATTAAACAACATTGGGAGAAGCCCATAGTAAAGCATTGCAGGGTAGGGGATTACTTTCACAGAGAGAGTTCTGGCCTTTGTCTTCAGCTTCTAGGAGGTTATCTCTGTTACTTTGGAATGTGTTGTCTAATAAGAATGTCTTGCTTTAGTCAAAGACCCCATCAAAAAGGAGAATTACTGACCAATATCCCTGATGAACACGGATACAAAAATTCTCACCAAAATACTAGCCAGTATGCTCCAGCTGTACATTAAAAAGATTATTCACCACGACCAAGTGGGATTTATTCCAGGGCTGCAAGGTTGGTTCAACATCCGCAAATCAGTCAATGTGATACAACACATCAATAAAAGAAAGAACAAGAACCATATGATACTTTCAATAGATGCTGAAAAAGCATTTGACAAAGTACAGCATCCCTTCCTGATCAAAACTCTTCAAAGTGTAGGGATAGAGGGCACATACCTCAATATCATCAAAGCCATCTATGAAAAACCCACCGCAAATATCATTCTCAATGGAGAAAAACTGAAAGCTTTTCCACTAAGGTCAGGAACACGGCAGGGATGTCCATTATCACCACTGCTATTCAACATAGTACTAGAGGTCCTAGCCTCAGCAATCAGACAACAAAAGGAATTTAAAGGCATCCAAATCGGCAAAGAAGAAGTCAAATTATCACTCTTCGCAGATGATATGATACTATATGTGGAAAACCCAAAAGACTCCACTCCAAAACTGCTAGAACTTATACAGAAATTCAGTAAAGTGTCAGGATATAAAATCAATGCACAGAAATCAGTTGCATTTCTCTACACCAACAGCAAGACAGAAGAAAGAGATATTAAGGAGTCAATCCCATTTACAATTGCATCCAAAACCATAAGATACCTAGGAATAAACCTAACCAAAGAGATACAGAATCTATACTCAGAAAACTATAAAGTACTCCTGAAAGAAATTGAGGAAGACACAAAGAAATGGAAAAATGTTCCATGCTCCTGGATTGGAAGAATAAATATTGTGAAAATGTCTATGCTACCTAAAGCAATCTACACATTTAATGCAATTCCTATCAAAGTACCATCCATCTTTTTCAAAGAAATGGAACAAATAATGCTAAAATTTATATGGAACGAGAAAAGACCTCGAATAGCCAAAGGGATATTGAAAAAGAAAGCCAACGTTGGTGGCATCACAATTCCGGACTTCAAGCTCTATTACAAAGCTGTCATCATCAAGACAGCATGGTACTGGCACAAAAACAGACACATAGATCAATGGAACAGAATAGAGAGCCCAGAAATAGACCCTCAAATCTATGGTCAACTCATCTTCGACAAAGCAGGAAAGAGTGTCCAATGGAAAAAAGACAGCCTCTTCAATAAATGGTGCTGGGAAAATTGGACAGCCACATGCAGAAAAATGAAATTGGACCATTTCCTTACACCACACACAAAAATAGACTCAAAATGGATGAAGGACCTCAATGTGCGAAAGGAATCCATCAAAATCCTTGAGAACACAGGCAGCAACCTCTTCGACCTCTGCCGCAGCAACATCTTCCTAGGAACAACGCAAAAGGCAAGGGAAGCAAGGGAAAAAATGAACTATTGGGATTTCATCAAGATCAAAAGCTTTTGCACAGCAAAGGAAACAGTTAACAAAATCAAAAGACAACTGACAGAATGGGAGAAGATATTTGCAAACGACATATCAGATAAAGGACTAGTGTCCAGAATCTATAAAGAACTTAGCAAACTCAACACCCAAAGAACAAATAATCCAATCAAGAAATGGGCAGAGGACATGAACAGACATTTCTGCAAAGAAGACATCCAGATGGCCAACAGACACATGAAAAAGTGCTCCATATCACTTGGCATCAGGGAAATACAAATCAAAACCACAATGAGATATCACCTCACACCAGTCAGAATGGCTAAAATCAACAAGTCAGGAAATGACAGATGCTGGCGAGGATGTGGAGAAAGGGAAACCCTCCTACACTGTTGGTGGGAATGCAAGCTGGTGCAGCCACTCTGGAAAACAGCATGGAGGTTCCTCAGAATGTTGAAAATAGAACTGCCCTATGACCCAGCAATTGCACTATTGGGTATTTACCCTAAAGATACAAATGTAGTGATCCAAAGGGGCACATGCACCCGAATGTTTATAGCAGCAATGTCCACAATAGCCAAACTATGGAAAGAACCTAGATGTCCATCAACAGATGAATGGATCAAGAAGATGTGGTATATATACACAATGGAATACTATGCAGCCATCAAAAGAAATGAAATCTTGCCATTTGCAACAACATGGATGGAACTAGAGCGTATCATGCTTAGCGAAATAAGTCAAGCAGAGAAAGACAACTATCATATGATCTCCCTGATATGAGGAAGTGGTGATGCAACATGGAGGCTTAAGTGGGTAGGAGAAGAATAAATGAAACAAGATGGGATTGGGAGGGAGACAAACCATAAGTGACTCTTAATCTCACAAAACAAACTGAGGGTTGCTGGGGGGAGGGGGTTTGGGAGAAGGGGGTGGGATTATGGACATTGGGGAGGGTATGTGCTTTGGTGAGTGCTGTGAAGTGTGTAAACCTGGTGATTCACAGACCTGTACCCCTGGGGATAAAAATATATGTTTATAAAAAATAAAAAGTTTAAAAAAAAAAAACATAAAAAAAAAAAAAAAAAAAGGATTATTCACCACGACCAAGTGGCATTTATTCCTGGGCTGCAAGGTTGGTTCAACATCCACAAATCAATCAATGTGATACAATACATTAATAAAAGAAAGAACAAAACTATATGATACTTTCAATAGATGCAGAAAAAGCATTTGACAAAGTCCAGCATCCTTTCTTGATTAAAACTCTTCACGGTGTAGGGACAGAGGGTTCATATCTCAATATCATAAAAGCCATCTATGAAAAACCCACAGCAAATATCATTCTCAATGGGGAAAACCTGAGACTTTTACCCTAAGGTCAGGAACACAGCAGTGATGCCCACTATCACCACTGCTATTCAACATAGTACTATAAGTCCTAGCCTCAGCAATCAGACAAGAAGAGATAAAAGGCATCTGAATTGGCAAAGAAGTCAAACTCTCACTCTTTGTAGATGATATACTTCATATAGAAAACCCAAAGGATTCTCTCCCAAAACTGCTAGAACTCATATAGGAATTCAGTGTCAGGATATAAAATCAATGCACAGAAATCAGTTGTATTTCCATACAAAAACACAAGATAGAAGAAGGAGAAATTAAGGAGTGAATCTCATTTACAATTGCACCTAAAACCATAAGATACCTAGAAATAAGTCTAACCAAAGAGGCAAAGAATCTGTACTCAGAAAACTATAGAATACTCATGAAAGAAATTGAGGAAGACACAAAGAAATGGAAAAAATTCCATGCTCATGGATTGGAAGAAAAATATTTGTGAAAATGTCCATGCTACCTAGAGCAATCTATACATTTAATACAATCCCAGTTAAAATACCATCAATATTTTTCAAAGAAAGGAATAAATAATCCTAAAATTTATATGGAACCAGACCCTAAATAGCCAGAAGAATGTTGAAAAATAAAACCAAATCTTGTGGTATCATAATTCTGGACTTCAAGCTCTATTACAAAGCTGTAATCACCAAGACAGTATGGTACTGGCACAAAAACAGACACACAGATCATTGGAACCAAATAGCCCAGAAATGGATCCTCAACTCTGTGGTCAACTCATCTTCAACAAAACAGGAAAGAATGTCCAGTGGAATCCTCAACAAATGGTGTTGGGAAAATTGGACAGCCACATCTTTTGATGCAAAAGAATGAAACTGGGCCATTTCCTTACACTACACCACACAAAAAATGTCCACACAAAAAATGGACTCAAAATGTATGAAAAACCTAAATATGAGACAGGAATCCATCAAAATCCTTGAGGAAAACACAAGCAGCAACCTCTTTGACCTCTGATGCAGCAACTTCTTCCTAGAAACATTGCCAAGGGCAAGGGAAGCAAGGGCAAAAATGAATTTTTGGAACTTCATCAATATCAAAAGCTTTTGCACAGCAAAGAAAATAGTAAACAAAATCAGAAGACAACCAACAGAGTGGGAGAAAATATTTGCAAATAATGTATCAGATAAGGGGATAGTATCCAAAATCTATAAAGAACTTATCAAACTTGATACCCAAAGAACAAGTAATCCAATCAAGAAATGGGCAGGAGACATAAACAGACACTTCTGTAGAGAAGACATCCAAATGACTAACAGGCACAGGAAAAAATGCTCAACATCACTCAGCATCAGAATAATGCAAATCAAAGCCATAGTAAGATATCACCTCACACCAGTCAGAATGGCTAAAATTAACAAGTCAGGAAACAACGGGGTGTTGGGGAGGATGCAGAGAAAAGGGAATTTTTCTGCACTGTTCGTGGGAATGCAAACTGGTGTAGCCACTCTGGAAAACTGTATGGAGGTTCCTCAAAAAGTTGAAAATAGAGATACCCTATGACCTAACAATTATGCTACTGGATATTTACCCCAAAGATATAATTGTAGTGATCCAAAGGGGCCCATGCACCCCAATGTTTATAGCAGCAATGTTTACAATAGCCAAACTATGGAAAGAACCTAGATGTCCATCAACAGATGAATGGATAAAGAAGATGTGGGGTATACACACACATATACACACACACACACACACACAAACACACACACATACACACACACACTGGAATATTATGCAGTCATCAAAAAATGAAATCTTGCCATTTGCAATGATGTGGATAGAGCTAGAGGGTATTATGTTAAGCAAAATAAATCATTCAGAGAAAGACAATCATCATATGGTCTCACTGATATGAGGAATTTGAGAAACAAGACAGAGGATCAGAAGGAAAAATGAAACAAGATGAAACCAAAGAGGGAGAAAAACCATAAGAGACTCTTAATCTCAGGAAATAAACTTAGGGTTGCTGGAGTGGAGAGGGGTGGGAAGGATGGGTAGATGGGTCATAGACATTGGGGAGGGTATGTGCTATAGTGAGCACTGCGAATTGTGTAAGACTGTTGAATCACAGACCTGTCCTCCTGAAACAAGTAATGTTATGTTAAATATGCTAATACGTTAAATATGTTAATAAAAAAAATAAAACATGGGAATTAAAAAAAAAAAAAAAAGAATGTCTTTGTTTACCTGAGAGCCTCAAGCTATCCCAGATATTCTTTGATAACAACGGTAGGGGCTTTGACCACTCAGTATCAGCTTGACTTCCAGAGCCATTGAAAACTAAGGCAAGCCACATGGGCCATCAATCATGCTATGTGACCAACATCCACTGATACTGGACACCTAGGCTCAGGCAAGCTTCCTTGGTCATCAATACTCCAGGCATATTTTCACACATTCTGTTTTGGAGAGGTTAGCACTGTCTAAAACTCTACTGGGAGAGGACAAATGCAAGATATGTTTGAAACCAGCTAAAGGTGTTTCTTCTCATTGCTGATTTTAAACTGCCCCTTTCCCTGTAATAAATTATAAGCATAAGGATAATAGTTATGAGTGAGTTATGTGGGTACTACTAGTGATTTATCAAAACTGAGAGTAACTTTGTAGACCCCAAAACTTGCAAATGGCTTCAGAAGTGAGAGTGATCTTATGGACTGAAGAAACTCACAATTATTCAAGGTTATAATGGCCAATAATACAGACCACAAAGTTACAGAAATATATGACAAAGACACTTAGAGCAATGTCATGGCACAAAGAAAAAAAAATAGCACAACTTCTTAGTATGTTGGGCTTGTTTTAGTGGACCAGTGAAGGTATGCTGAATGACTTGGCTAGGTAATCAAATATAAGCATCCCCATCCTCAGGAACATCTCCCCTAGCAGAGTAATTTGCGGTGGGGTGCTCCTGTTTAATAGTGGTAGAGTTTGAGATGTTGTAAGTAGAGAGCTAATGAATGATGTTTTGTTTTGTTTACTTTGAATGAAGAAACTTGGAGTGGTTCGTCAGTTTGGGCCAGGGACGGGTGGGGGAAGGAAAGGCAGTTGGTATCTACCACTCAGACTTTCAAACACCAAAAATGATCAGCCAATGATCTCTACCACTTCAAAGAATTCCAGAGAGTATGCTGCAGATTATTTTGAGAAGACTATACCTTCATGGAGATACAGAATCACAGTTGCCACAGCTGAAACTTGGTGGTTGTATACTATCAAAACAGGTCTTCCTAGGATGTTTGGCCCAAAAGATGGACCTATTTTAATTTTATGAGAATAGGTGAGATCCTAGCACATGACGGGAAGTAGACAATAGACTTATTCACTGCACAAAGATTTAAAGAGTGGTACTCTGAAAAAGGGCAGGATTTTACAAAGCCTCTTCAGGAAAACATTTCAGCTAAGCAAAGATGAATTTTCTTACAATCAGAACTCTGTATGGGCTAAGTACATTATTTAAAGTTTTCCCCCATTACTGAAGTTCTTAAGACATGAACTAAAAATATTTTTACAAGATAATTTTAGAACAAAGTTAAGTTGTATTAATTTGGTTAGTTATATCAAATAAACTATACTATATCAAATAAACTATATATGCATATATGTGTGTGTATGTATGTGTGTGTGTGTGTGTGTGTATATATATCTATATATATATATATATATATATATATGAGGGAGCACAGTATATTTATTTCTTCCTCACATAACCTTTTAAAGGAGGTGTTTTAACTAGTCCTGATTCAGAAAACAGTATTCATACATCTTAAAGCTCTTATTCCCTAAAACAATATAATTCTCTATAACCAGAATAGACAAAAATAAAGTGAGAGAACATGGAGATAACATGCCTGCTTCTTAAAAGTCTTGGTCCTTGAAGAGTAGATATCTCATCCACTCAAATTCTACTGTTCAGAACCCAACCATTTAGCTCTATCTATCTGCAAGTGGCTCAGAAAGAAGAAGGGAAAGCAAGTGTTTTCCTGAGTAGCGAGCAGCTTCTGATTACCCATTAATGATTTATTCCCTGAAATGTGATCAATGTTGCCTTCCTTTCAAGGAGCCCATTCCATATTTAACCAAATGATTATGAGCACATTGAGGGTAGAGGAGATCATTTTGTAATACATACAGATTTACTAAGAATTAATCATGTAACATTAACAGTTTATTTGGGGTTCTCTAAATTAGAAATCTTATTTAGCAGGAACTTTGAGAAAGTATCTCAAGATATTCAATTGGTTCTGAGAGATAAATGAGAAATAGATTGCAGGGATGCCTGGGTGGCTCAGTTGGTTAAGCAGCTGCCTTTGGATCAGGTCATGATCCCAGTGTCCTGGGATCGAGTCCTGCATTGCACTCCTTGCTCTGCAGGGAGCCTGCTTCTCCCTCTGCCTCTGCCTGTCATTCTGCCTGCCTGTGTTCTCTCTTTCTCTCACTCTAACAAATAAATAAATAAAATCTTAAAAATAAAAAAAAGTAGATGGCAGAGGAGTTAAGTAAATTCTTATTTCTAAAACCTTAGCCCAAAGATTTAAACATATCAGTATTGTCTGGAGGGAGGGCCTGTGGATGGTGTTCTCAAGGACTTAACTTGATCCTGAACTCATGTAAGTGTTTTTAAAAGCCTTAGATAAAGACATAAAAGTTTTATTCATCAAACTGTGACTGCCACCAAGTGGAATAACGTTTAATAAGTTAGTAGAATCAGAATTGGTAAAAACATGGATGCTCAGCAAACTCTAATAGATAATTTAATAGGTAATAAATATGGTAGAACTTTGTATAAATAAAGAAAAACTCCTGCTTTTGGTTGGAGCACATTAAGTGCACAGCAACTACTGATACATAAGAGGGAGGAACCTGACCTAATAATGGATCATGTGGTAAGACCTAATAGTTAGTTTACTATAAATTCCATAGAGCCATCAATTTGCTGGGGGGGGGGAATAAACTAACACAAACTTATCATACATAAATAGAAGTCAGTATTTTCTCAAAGAAAGAAACAGTTCTGCAGGATGATGCACTTTGACTAGGGCATATTTGGAGTAATTTTAATTTCTAGGCAACATATTTCAAGGACATTGGTAAATGTAGTATACTCTAAAGAATGCCTAGAATCAAAAATTTGGAAAATATCTTATGAATAATAGTTGAATGAATTGAAAATGTTTAGACTAGGAAAGGAAATGATCAAAACATTTTTCTTGTGAGAAGTGAAAAGTTCTAACCCTGCTCTAACCCCACTACTAGGTGATTGTCCTCTTTTGCCGATATAATGTTATGTTATTTTTGGATTATTGTTACATTAATATTATAGTATGTTGTTATAATAATAATAGTGAATATAGAGGCAAGATGCTAGCACTTTACTGGGACTATCTCGGGTATTTCTAACAACATTCCTAGGAGGTAGGCATGGTTACTATTCCCATGTTACACATGACATTACTGGAGACACAAAAGTTATACAATGTACATATGGTCACACCGCTAATAAATGCCAGAACTTGTATTAGACCCAAGAAATACTGCCTTCTGAGTTCTGCCCTAATACCACTGCCATTCTGAGAATTATAGAATGTTCTTGTAATTAAATACAAATCTTCACATTATCAGCCCCATTAGAGAATTAGATGCCTAAACTTCAAATAATCAAGAGGAAACTAGGTCTCCAAATGACAGGTGATAATTTAGAAATTCTACACTAACTGAAATGTTGGAATAAATGATTACTGAAGCATTTTCAACTTTTAAGATTTTATGAGTCTAGGGCACCTTGGTGGCTCAGTGGGTTAAGCCTCTGCCTTTGGCTCAGGTCATGATCTCAGGGTCCTGGGATTGAGCCCTGCATCAGGTTCTCTGCTCAGGAGGGAGCCTGCTTCCCCCTCTCTCTCTGCCTGCCTCTCTGCCTACTTGTGATCTCTCCCTCTCTGTCAAACAAATAAATAGAATCTTAAATAAAAAAGATTTTATGATTCTATTATGTATATAATTTCACCTTTTCTTTCTCCACTCAATTGGACAGCTTGGCCTTAAGCAGGGGTGGGACTGAACTGTAAGCATGAGCTCAAAGGAATTGCACTGTATGATTAGAAATTTTAGTGGCTGCCAGGTTTTTGTTCTTGCCATTTCTTTTAGGTGAAATGCCTGCTTATATTCTTCTACTCCCATATTTCAAACATTATTTTAAGAGTCCTTTAAATTTCTATCCTCCCTGTGAAATTTTTTTGGCCCCTCCAGGTAAATGGTTAATTTTATATGTTAACTTGACTAAACTATGGATTCGTTTGGTCAAACACTATTCTAGATGTTGCTGCAAAGTGAATTTTTATATGTGATCCATATTTACAATCATCTAACTTTAAATAAAGCAGATCAACATTTATAATGTGAATAGGCTTCATCCTCAATTAAAAATCTTAAGAGGGTTCTCAAAGAAGGAATTCTGCCTCCATACTGCAACACAGAAATTCTGCCTGAGTTTCTAGGTTTTTATACTGAATTTCTAGGTTGCCAGGTTGCCCTACAGATTTTGGGCTTGACAGCCTCCACAATATAAAATAAGATATATGTTTCATGTTGATTCTGTTTCCTACCAGAGAGCCCGTTATCACAGGGCAAGAGACAATTTATGTCTTCTTCCTCAGTACACTATTGCCCCTACTCTCTTGTATGTTTGTTAACCATTCCTCTCTGGAGATTCCATTCCATTAACCATTCCTCTCTGGAGATTTTTTTTTGTCTATTTTTTTTTTTTTTGAAAACCCTCATTTGTTACTTCACTTACATACTGAGTCTTCTCACACCAAAACTAGATTTTTTTTCAGGTCCTCCCAAAAATGGCCTCACATACCACACATTTTTCCAAAACAGCTATAGAGGTTCTAATTCATTCCAAGGTTCCTCTCTAACTCAACTTGACTTAGAAGGAATCTCAAAGTTTACTTGCCCACCCAATCTGCCACATAGAGGAAAGAGTTTTCACTCTGATAAATGAATGGAATAATGTAATGCTATGTTTCAATGTATATATAGTTGTTTTATTTATATACAGTGCTGTAAATATAATGAAAATTTACAAGAAACCTACACACACACACACACACAAGTAGATACATATTTGGCATGTAATGAAGAGAAAATACAGTGTTTTAAAGCATAAGTACAGACAACCCAGCTATTAGAATTAGCAGACAAGGACTCAGCGCAATTATTACAAATATATTATTTTCAATTGTAAGAAAAGTAGACCTAGTAGTTAACAGAAGATAAATTTCAAAAGAGAAATGAAGTGAATGGAAATTCTAGAATCAAAAAAAATTATTCTCTAAAAACATTTGCATACACACACATACATATATACATGTGGACTTTAAAGTAGATTAGACATTAGAAAATAAACATTGGTAAACTTGAAGATAATTTATTAGGCATTTCCAAATTAAAGCAGAGAGAAGAAATATTCAAAAACAAGAGATAAAGTGTTAGTAACCTGTGGGATATTCTCAAGGGGCTAAATTTACATGAAAATAGAGGTTCAAAAGAGAAGTAGTTAGCAGAGAATATATTTGAAGAAATAAGGGTCTAATTTTTTCTAAATTTTACAAAATAAACAATAACCCATAGTTTAGGAAGTTTGATCACCCTGAAGCAGTATAAATACAAAACAAACAAACAAACAAACAAAAAACCCAAAAACTATAACACATCACAGTCACATTACTAAAATGCAAAATCAACTACTTAAAAGCAGAGAAAGATGAATCTAAACACAGCACAGTAAAACAAAACAAATAAGCAACCAATGATGGCTGTCTTACCTAAAGACTGCAAAATAACATAAAAATGCTGACAAGTATATTGACATAAAGATCCAAAACCTGACAATATAGAGATGATAACTTTTCCACTAAATATATTGCTCTAAGAAATTTAATGAGTAATATTAGGGATTTCTCTTTAAAAATAAAATTCTATTTGAGAGTAAAGTTTTAGTATCTCCTCTGGAATTTCACCTATGTAGGCTGTTGACTGGGTGATATTATTTGACAGGATGAGAGGGTAGCAAAGGAACAGACCTAAATTCTTCATCACCCTCGTCAGACCTTTCTTTCTCTACTCCAGCAAGCTGCCGCTGAAGCCTCTTGCTGTGGAGGGCCACCTACAGCAGCACACAGGCAGGCCCTTCTTCTGCCAGAGCCTCTCCAATGCCCTCTACTGACGAGGTTTAGCGTTTGTCAACCGGCAAAGAACACTATCACCCGGCAGAGTTCCGTTATCACAGGGCAAGCAATTAAGGTTTTATTTGGAGCTCGCAGGCAATTAATTGACAACTGACATAATAGCAATGGGCTGAAAGTATTTTAGGGAATCTTTGTTAGTTATTTAAACATTATTATCACCATCTTTTATTAATCTGGAAGGATGAGACTATAACAAAATAAGCTACAATAAATTTAGGATTTCTCATGTTGCTTCCAGAATTTCTTTCTCTGAATATGAACTTCAGTTGAATGGAAGGAAGTCTTTGAGGAGAACCAATGAAGGGAAAGGAAAGGAGGTCCTTATGAAAACTTTAAATATTTATTAGTACTGATTTTGTTCAAAATATGTTGTAAGTTAGTGGGGGATACAATATAAACGTTTCATACCTTTTAAATACAATTGAGAGATGCGTCATGCAATTAAAAAGAAAAGTTCTTCTAGAATTCATTAGATATTTATTGCCAAAGTAGTGTGCAAACAAGAAGTACTGTACAAAATCAAAGGAGGGACAACTGCTGTAGGCTTTGGGTGATCAACAAAATTTCCTGAAGGAAAAAAGTTATAAGGGTCAGGGATAGGACTGTGCAGAAAATGGTTAGAGAAAATAAGGGGTTCTGGTTTCCATATAAGAATACTGAAGAAGAGGGTAAATATGGGATAAGATCTAGGTTGATCAATAGAGAGAAAATATAAATAAAAGTTTCAAATTAATCTCTCAGAAAATAGACATATAAAATTTTTAAACAGGAGAAAGCTATAATTTAAGTAATGTCATAAGCAAAATAAGTTAGTGAGGGTATTCAACATGGATTGAAATTAAGGGAGAAATAGATGGAGACATCCAATGGAAATCATTGCTATAAATAGTGAAGACATTGGTACTTAGGATTGGATCTCAGTATTGACTGTAAAATGAATGGGGTCAGTTTATTACGAAACTATTACAGAAAGGTAAGTAATCATAAATACCATCTTGGGATAATAACTAACATAGTTAAATTCACACATGTAAGTCACAAGAGAGTAGAAACAAACTTGCCATGTGAACATATTAGCCAAGAAAACACATAAAAACAGGATGCCTGCCTGACCTACAGGGGAGGCACTTACAGAAGGACCTTGATACAGCAACTATTACAGAGACAGCACATCATCTTCACAGCTGACCTCATAAGAATTTTTTTAAGGAAAACCAGGAGAAGCAAAGAGTTCCCTGCTAAGTTAGCCTGCTATAGCACAAACCACCATTTTTATCACCTTTCAGCTGATCAGTTTGACCACTGACAAATAAGATTCTCTAGGAATTTGCCTTTTTGCAGGGAGACAATATGTATATGCTTGATTTCCCTGAAATATCAGTAAACACCAGCTGTGTGCCAACTTAATGTCTCTGTTTTCTTTATCACTACTAATGAAAATGTAGTCAGCATTCACACAGAATGATTTCCTCAGCATTACATTCCCCCAGAATACTACCTAGCATTGCTTTTTCTCTCAACCATAGTGAGTTTCTTAAAATATCATTTAAAAATCACATCTCTATATATAATATGCATACCAGTTGGCAGATGAAGGTAGAATTGTGTTAAAAGTATCATTTGTACTATGGGAATAAGTGACATTTATTGCAAACCTTATGCCTCATAATGAATACACCAAGATAGCAACAAAAAAGCCAGTTACAAACTATTTTTTTCTTACTTTTTCAATGTTACAACTGCTACACAACTCCAAAATGAAAATACTATAACTCACATAGAATTTCCTTTTACTTCTTACCAACAAGGATTTTTTTTTTTTTAAATAAACTTAAGTGATCACAGTGTGGCAGCTTCTTTGCTAAATTCTCTGGACACAAAATGACAATGTCCCTGCCCTCATATTTTAAAGTTCAGGTAGAAGTCTCCAGCAAAAGAATTACAGAACACTAAAAGAACAAAAAGTAATAAAACAGAACAAGAACACTTGACTCTGCCTGGGGCAACCAAGGAAGGTTTTTCAGAGAAGTTGGTTTCTTGGTGGTCATAGAAGATGAGGTATCACAAAAAAGAAAAGATTATAGGTAGAAAAAAAATCACATTTTTACAAAGGTAAAGAAAGCTTAGCACATATTTTTATACATAAAATATAGGGAGTTATGGTACCTGGGTACCTCAGTTGGTTAAGCAACTGCTTTCAGTTTGGGTCATGATCTTGGAGTCCCAGAATCGAGTCCCACGTTGGACTCCCAGCTCCATGAGGGGTCTGCTTCTCCCTCTGACATTCTCCCCTCTCATGCTCACTCTACCTCTCTCTTTCTCAAATAAATAAATAAAATATTTTTAAAAATTTATAGGGTGTTAATTCAAAATTATTGCTTGTGAAAGTAGCTTAAACTAATCTAAAGCAATATAGTTATTTTTGTTGCCTGAAAATATACTGATGCTATCTGATGGTTGGAAATTAACAGGCACATTAGTAGGAGGGTTTATATTTAGAAAGATGTCAGAAATGTAGTTGGAAAAGGGGAAGAAATGGTTTACTAAGATAAGTTTGCAGAGACAAATAGAATGCAGATATATTTCAAAGAGTCATTTCTTAAGACATATTTTATATACAAAATTAAAGGGAATATAATAAATGTCTCAGTGTAGATCGATTATTTTTGATAAGGTGAATATAGGAAGATTATGTTTAATGAGCTGCTTGATCAACTGACTACTATCCCAATAAGGAGATTCATAGTGTTGGACTTTCAATCATGCAGGTCCTGGTACCTCTGACACTTCCTCCTCCCCAACAGTGGAACACCGGCTTATAACTTTTGACTTCCCAAAAACTTAACTACTAATAGGCTGCTGTTGACCAGAACCCTTACAAATAACATAAAATCAATTAACACATATTTTGTTTACTATATATTGTATTCTTACACTAAAGTAAGACAGAGAAAATAAAATGCTAAGAAAATCATGAGGAAAATACATTTATAATACTGCACTACATCGAAAATACAGACCCTTTGCTCAAAGGTCAATTGTGTTTTTATTGAGGTCTTAAACAACTTTTATTTCTGAGATCTTATTTATTTATTTATTTAGTTAGTTAGTTAGTTAGTTAGTTAAGAGAGAGAGTGAGCATGAGCAGAGGGAAGGGCAGAGGGAGAGGGAGAAGCAGACTCCCGACTGAGCAGGAAGCCTGACATGGGGTTGGATCTTCAGACTCTGAGATCATGAACTGAACGGATGGCAGATACTTAACCAACTGAGCCACCCAGGGACCCCCAAACACAGAACCTCAAGCAGGCTCCATGCTGAATTCAGAGCCTGATTCAAGGTTTCCTCTCAAGACCCTAAAATCATGACCTGAACCAAAATCAAGAGTCCGACACTCAATTGACTGAGATATCCAGGCACCCTGCTCGTAACTTCTATGTGACAGTACTTCAACACCATTGTACCTTTTTTCATATCATTAAAAAGCTGGGTATTAAAGGAATGCAGAGAAAAATGTAGATTCAAGAGAACATTTAGATTCTTGAGATGTTGTGAATTACCCCGATTTTCATCCTTTTAAGATTTAAGAATTATTCAAAATTAGTTTCCCAGAAGGTGGCAGGTGACAGTAATGTATCATCTAAACCAAACTTCAATTTTCAAATATTTAAATTTATGAAAAAATTTTGTCTAAGTTTGCGTTTTCACAATTAAAGTATAACTTGGTAAATGAAAAATGCAATTAATTAATCATATGATTTAAACACCTTTTAATGTGTTTATGTATGTATGTATGTATGTATGATTTTAACACCGTCCCTTTTCCCCATTCCATCTGAATACAAGTGCTCTCTTCAGGACTGTCTCCAGAGTTTTTTTCAGCAAGACACACTGGCCTGGAATAACCAAATTCACTGTTCCTTCTGTTAAACCAAGCAAGAAACAGCTGTAAGAGCCAGTATCTCCAAGGCACCAAAAATAATTATCTTTCACTTAAAAAGATTTGACATTCTGGATACAATGAAAAGGAAACTGAGAACAGATATTCATTACCCACTCACTAACTAGGACCCTACCCCTTTCATTTGTCCGATTTTTCGGTAACACCCTAAATATAACCTCTGTACAACGGTGAACCACTTCGGTGACCTGGATGGTGGCCACTACACTGTTTTCTGCAAGAACTCAGTGACCCAAGCCTGGTATAGCTTTGATGACACACGAGTCAGTGAGATTCCTTCAGTTCAAACTGCTACAGCCTGTCTCCTCTTCTACAGCTGCCAGGCTTTGTCTAAACCTATAACAAAATGCAAGAGAGCTAGGAAAAAGGGTATTTCCTGAAAATTGCAAAACAAGCGATCAGAAACTGGTACTTAAGTTCTGCTTTGTCATTAAACTCTTGCAACTTAAAAAAAAGTGTGTTAAAATCATACATACATGTACATACATACATAAACACATTAGAAAATGAAGGATTTTTTTTTTCAGACTGAGTCAATTGAGATGACCAATTGTTCTGTCATCACAGTCAAGTTTTAGAAAGAACGAATATTCCATTGATGGAATATCCTCATTAAAAAGGATTTAATCCCTTGAGAAGTGCCTCTACAAAAGTCTTACTAACATGAATTATGTAATATTCCAAACTTCTGGTAAGTTAAAAAACAACCCTAAAATGATTCACCAAAGTATTTATTGGCTCACAGTATTTACCAAAACATCCTACTTTGACTTTCCAAAGGTTATTTGCCAAAAATTGTGTTCCCTATAGCCCATTCCCAATTATTGCAATAGGGTAAACAGAAATTTCATGGTACATTTTAATTTTTTTTAATCCTCATTATATCCAAAGTTTTGTACCAACATAGTAGGTACTTTTTTATGCCCTATAAACCTACAGTAATAATTACACATGCCTAAACTATTTAAGTTATTAAAAAATGAAACGCAAATAACTTTTTTATGAAGATGATATTAATCTTTCTTCATTGTTCAACACCCTTTTCAATGCCACATTGTTAACTGTGCCCTTTTATTCATATTTTTCTGCCCTAATATTTTTTATTTAACATACAATCTAAATTTTTAATTTTTATATAACATACATTTATATATCATTTATAATACATAGTAATTCATAATTATATATAATTTATATACAACATATTTTATGCCTATTAAGGCCTTCTTACAAATGGCAAGAAAGCCATTATAAATCCCTTTGCTCTTTACACTACTGACATATCTCATGAGAAATACTGCATTTTTATGTAAAATAATAATTTTATATCTCTAACTGGTGTGTACATATCTTATATGCATAATATGTGCATCTGTATATGTACCTGTGTATATATATGAAACACACCAGTGTTTAGTTAATAAAAGATTGCTCTTTGAATCTAGTGTCTCTTTAAATTTTACTTTATCTTCAGAGAGTACAAGAGATGGGGAGATGCTCATGTGGCTATTTTAGAAAATAAACTGGATTATACAGTAAAACAAAATATATTCTGTTGCTATGGAGATAAAGCTAAATCATAGTTGTGTGGATTATTGGGATTTGTTGTCAACAAGAAGCTACTTCATTGCCTACTGCTTGAAAGGAACTATTCTAAGGACTCAAAAAATAATCCTACTCATAAATGGCTTACTCTGTGTGGTCATAAGCATGAAGAAAGGGCCCAGAATCTGCAAAAATAGCTCTTACAACATTTCAGCTCACACTTTCTGAACATCTGTTTTGTGACAGATCCTCTGAGGTCATCAGAGGAATAGATCTGAATCTTGATTATTTGTAGCTTCCACACAATGTGTCAAATTCCATTCTAATAGAGCAACAATGAATTTTTAATAGTGAAAAACACAATCATTATATAAGCCAGATTTCTGTGTAATATACTTTAAAATGTCTGTATATCAAACCTCTACTGTCCTCCTACGTTCATAGACCTACTTCATTTACAGAAACAGTGACTGCTGAGTAACTACAAAAAGAACTCTGGAGGAAGTAATAAAATTAACAATGAGAATACAAGTGTATAGAAATTTCAAAACAATAATAAGTCAATGGTCCATCTAGCTAGGCATATGATTTCTCAATATTACTGGAAAAAAACTAAGATCAGTTCGTTGCGATACAGTTATAAATGTAGAATTAAAAGGTAACTTGATTTTCAATATCTACTGCAAAGCAAAATCATTTTTTACTCCACATAATGATGCATTTGAGTCAAATTAAAAAGTTATATAAATGCTAATTATAAAAACTATTTAAAGTACCAACTCTTTGTATAATACAACCTCAGAAAAATAAATCGTGAATTTTTTTTTATTTTATTTATTTGATAGAAAGACAGCAAGGGATGGAATACAAGCAGGAGGAGTAAGAGAGGGGAGTCCCGCTGAGCTGGAAGCCCAGTGCAGGGCTCGATCCCAGGACCCTGGGATCAAGACCTGAGCCAAAAGTAGACGCTTAATGACTGAGCCACCCAGGTGTCCCAAATCATGAACTTTTAATCACTTATGTTTTATACACACACACACACACACGTTTTGGGGGGTTTTTTGTTTTTATTTGACAGAGAGAGGGAGATCACAAGTAGGCAGAGAGGCAGGCAGAGAGAGGGGGAAGCAGCTCTCCGCTGAGCAGAGAGCCCGACGTGGGACTCAATCCCAGGATCCTGAGATCACAACCCGAGCCGAAGGCAGAGGCTTAACCCACTGAGCCACTCAGGCGCCCCAACACATACACACACGTTTTTGATGCATTTTAAAATTGTGAGAAACTAGAGGTCTGCTTAATAAAGACGTGAAAATTTTTGTTAAAGTGGTAAAACATCCTTCAAAGACTCAAGTTTTATGACCAAGGTGTTGGAAACAAATTTCTTGAATTTCATTATTTTTTAAATATACATGATATATACATATGTTTCAAAATGGTCTGTAACATACACACACACAAAATTAAAGGTGATATATATAAAAGTACCTGTATACCACACAGTGATATTCAAATATAATTATATTGTATAAAGCAGTGATGAACTATCTTATTTTTTCCATACTTATGTAAATAAACCAGCCAAAATTGGATTTCTAAAACCATGTGTTTAAAAACTAATGTGTTGCTGGGGTGCCTGGGTGGCTCAGTGGGTTAAGCCTCTGCCTTCTGCTCAGGTCATGATCTCGGGGTCCTGGGATCGAGTCCCACATAGGACTCTCCGCTCAGCGGGGAGCCTGCTTCCCTTCCTCTAAAAAAAAAAAAAAAAAAAAAACTAATGTGTTGCTAATCATCAAAATAATAATTTCCAAAAGCAACAGACACTTGCCATAATTATAGTATAATATTTAAAAGTTTTGGTCAAAGTACACTATTGATAAATCTATTAAATGCATTGATACCCTGGGGCACCTGGTGGCTCTGTTGGTTAAATGTCAGACTCTTGGTTTCAGCTCATATCATGATTTCAGGGTGATGAAATGGAGCCCTGTATCAGGCTCTGTGTTCAATGTGGAGTCAGAGTCATTTTCTTCCCCTCCACATCCCCCACACACAGCACACACTCTCTAAATAAATAAATAAAATAAATACTAAAAATGCATTGACACTAGGTAAGATGTTACACATGAAAATAAATAAATGAAGTTTCAATATAAATCAGAAGAAGAGTAGCATTGAGGATCTATTTGAATGCCACCCACTGGAAATGGGCAGAATGAGCAAAAGACTATCAGTTGAATTCCTGTAATTAATTTTATTAATTTTTTATATCTATAAGAAATTCCAGGTTTTAACAATTAGGAAAGTGGAGAACAGCCCACCTTACCCATAATTCAGAGACCAGGGAGATGAAGCCAGAACTGCTGGCCCCAGAGTCACATCAGCCAGGCTGTATCTGCGAGCAAAAAGAATGGTCCACATGCGGCCACTTCTTTCTTCCCATAACTAGTTTCCAAACTCAAGTGTTGTGTAAGTGCATGTGACTGATGAAATACAAATCACACTTGGGGAATCCTAGTTACCAAACAGCTGATGTTAACCTTCCCAGGCTTTGTGTACAAGATGGCAGAGCAGAAGCAGACTGGGACAGGGAGAACCCGCCTAAACCCAGGAGCCACAGTTCACAGCCTTGGCTCTTCAGAAGGACCCACAGCCTTCTTCCTATATTTAATCTCTACAGCAATAGTTCCAGTATGTTCCAACTTAAAATATCGCAACCATAGATCATAAAATAATGACATTCTCATACTCTTTCTAAAAGAAAAGATCCAACTTCCCTCAGTCACTGCATTTTTCTCTGAGTAATATTTATTCCCCTTTACTTCAGAGTCCATCTGAATATCATCTAACCTGTGGATCTAATTAGAAAAGTTCTATAGCACAAAGCATATATATCTCAGTAGACTGAATCTATATTATACCACACCTCTCTTTTCTTCCTCTCTTCTCTCTCTCTCTTTCTCTCTCACATACACACACACACACACACGCATGCACACTCACATTGTACCTGAGAGAGAGAGAGAGCAAGAAATATAGGCAGCTATCACATTCTTATACACCTTGGTTTTGTTTTGTTTTGTTTTTTAATCCTTTCACAAGGTCATAGCTGGTACTTATAACTTCCTTCTTTCTGTTACAATGACATCTTTCTCCTTTCCTCAGATATAAACTGGTTGAAGTTCTTTACTTGGTGAGATAAATAAACATTCATTCCTGAAAGATAGGAGCCTTGGTGGCCCTACCTACATTATTTTGTTGAAGCTTTTATTTATTAACTTTTTAAAAGATTTTATTTATTTATTTGACAGAGAGAGACACAGCAAGAGAGGGAACAGGAGCAGTGGGAGTGGAAAGGGGCAGACTCCCCGGTGAGCAAGGAGCCCGATGTGGGGCTTGATCCCAGGACCCTGGGACAATGACCTGAGCTGAAGGCAGATTCTTAACAACTGTGTACCTAACTTTTTTATTGGATATGACAGTTCTCCAGGTGCTGATCCCTAGGTTCCAGTCATACTTCTCTTGTTTCATTGTGAGGCAATGGTTTTACCCCCTTGAAAAATCAGGACTGACTACTAGTCAGTACAATGACACACCAACCACTACCCTCAATTTTTGCATGTCTTGGGGGTCAGATATAATAGTTAAAGCTGTCACTTTCATTTCTATTACATGTTCTAAGACTCATAATTATGGGAGAAATTACTGATCTTGTCACTGTGTTTTCAAGAGGCCATACCGCTTTTCTAAAATATCAGCTACTTCTACATGATGAAGTTTGTAAGACTGGGTCAAACATTCCTGGGATAAGTCTATTGCCTCATCTTTTTCAATAAAAAATGAGTAGTACTGTCCATCCAATAGCAATTAATAGAGCTAATAGCAAATGCTGATGACAGTAAATGTTAACAGAACCAGACCAATCATGGACAGCAAATCTACTTAAAAAGTAAGTACCTATACTAGTGGAAGAAAATAACTGCTTTCTCCGTGGTAGAAAATGCCCAATATAATCAGTGTGCCCACTGGGTAACTAGCTCTTCTAGAAAAGCCTAAAATGTTATATTAGGACTCCATTTTTTTGTTTCCGGTAGATGGGTGGCTAAGCAAAAATATCAGTCAGATTAGCCTTGCTAAGATAAAGGTTGTGTTTTTGAACTTATATATCATCTATATCTCTATCATCACAACCATTTTGATCAGAAGTCCATTGAAAGAGGCTCACCGATCCTCATCAGGGATCCCTTCTTTATCTTATTATTGAGAGCCATGTCTACAGGTGAACACTTCCGTAATCATTCACAGGAAAAACAAATGCACCATACTTTAACAAAGGTTTTCTCCTCGTAACTCCTCTCATTAATTCTTCAAGCATTTTCTTTCCAATCCTCTGGCCATCTGGTCAGCCGATCAGGCTAATAAGGTAGAATTTTATCTCATGTCATATCTCCTTGCAGGCAGAGATGACCATTACATGTACCACTCAAATCTGTACAGTTGAAGCTCTCCCAACTGTCTTTTGGAGATAACTGTGAGAGTCACTATACTGCTCTCACAAATATAAGCAGCTTGCAACACGTGAAGAAACATCTACAAATGGGCCAACTTGCCAAAGTGAACAAAGTTAGGACGAAGTTAGCATTATAGCAAAATACTTTCTCATGTAATTGATTGTTTCCAGGATTGACTTGAGTTCAGTATTGTGTAACCATGTCCCCTGATGATAGAGTGTTTATGAGCATGATTTACTCAGTTGGTGGATCAACACCCACACCATTTATGATTCACATCTCTGACCACATGGCCATTAGAAGTGCCTATTTCAGGTTTTTAGTCTCTAATAAACAGTTATTTGCCAAAGTAGAATACAGTCCTATGGTTTTGCTCCGAAATTACAAGGTACAATAATCTTCAGGACTGCCTCGAGTTTTATAAGATATTCCAATATGTCATAAACCCATTGAGCACCATATTCAATATATCAAGTTCTACATGCCAATTAGTTGGTGAACTTCTTTTCCAACTTGAATCAGATAATCTTCCTTTATTCTCCAGTCTAGACCAATGTACAACCTTCTCTTGCTGTCCATCTTTGAGCAATTACAGATAATACGCTTAGTCTGAACTTCATTTGAAAAATGTCAATAAATGCATGAGAGCACTATCAGCAAATATGATATACAATGACTCCAAAACAAAAAGGGAAGGAAAGGAAGAGGAGGCAAGTTTACAGAGGAGAGAGAGGAAGGGGAGGAGGGGTGAGGACATGTACTAACCTTTTGTCTTGTACAAAATGAAAAGTGAGAATTATGACAATGATTTTTACACACCTTAGAGGCTATTTTAAACATACTCAGGTCACGGTAACTCAGAAAATCCAGTAAGGTGAAAGATCCTTATATTTTCATGGGGTTTATATCCTATCCTCTGACATAAGGTTTTCTAAATCTGCTACTTCCTGTCACCAGTTTCTGTCATCATAATGCCATTAGTGATGAGAATTAGAAGCAGAAAAATGTTCCCCTTTAGCCCACAAGGCTGC
This sequence comes from Mustela nivalis, assembly GCF_964662115.1. Lineage (NCBI taxonomy): Eukaryota > Metazoa > Chordata > Mammalia > Carnivora > Mustelidae > Mustela > Mustela nivalis. The sequence continues at coordinate 90,847,696 of NC_139023.1, read as the reverse complement.
CCTATAGCCTGTATAATTCCAATAAAGAGAGCATATGTACTGGTTGCCTCCTTCTTAAAGGGTCTATGACAGTCTATATATCTCACACAATAGTTAATATTGAATGAAATGATAAGCACCAGAGAAATCTTGTGAAAATAATTTTATGAGTAGAAATTTGAAGAAAACATTTATGATCTAGTACTCTCTGCATGTCCCCTCTTCCACTGAGCTCTAGCATATAACCACCAACTTCATGCAGCAAAAGTGCAGCTCTTTCTGCCTATGCATCCTGTCCCTGTGCTACTTGAACTAAGTTGCACTGGAAAACATCTCAGGAATTCTTTCTTTATTTTCACACTTAAGTATCCCACAATATTTTTTATGGCCCTGTACAGGGGATTACACAGTAAATCTAAGAGCTTCAATGTGGCTTGGTAATTTTTCTTTATCCTCAGTCTTTGTTTCTTACCTATTCCTTTAGGAGATGTCCTAAATAGTATGACCTTTTAGAATATGTCTTGTCTGAATGCTCAGGAGAAAACCTCTTGCCTGTGGCTACACTATGGAAAGAAACAAATTCCTGCTACCCATCTAGTACCTTGGCAATAATGGTTTTGGGCTCAGAAAGTAGGCTTTCCCTGTTTTAGCCATTCTTTTAATACTTGTACTCTTTTCACATATGGGACAGCTGAGCATCTCATTAGAATAGCCACTGATCTCAAAGCCTCTGTGTAAGGTTTCCTCCTAAATAAATAATGAGCATTAACTCCAAAATACATCTGATAGGATGCTTCCAGAAAGGAAATAGTTGGAGCTATTAATGAAGTTTGAACCCTTGCCCAATGTGGGACCACTCCTTTGGGACTGGATCATGGCTAAAGCTCACAAGAAAGTTATCCAGATTAGATAAGGAGTTCCACACTTTCCTTTTTTTTTTTTTTTTTTTTTTCAGGTCTCTCATGTGTCCTTACCCCCAGGCTGTTTGGTGTTCATAGCCCTGCTTTCAGATTGCAAGTATTTCTAGCTTAGATATATGAAACTTAATGCAATATAAAATAGCTGTCCCTTCTTGACAAAGGACAAGACCTCTACCCCATCCACTAAACTAGATCTAGAAGCTCACAATGGGTATTTTTATTGGTCACCAAATATATTGACTTTCTCAAAATAGAAAGAGGCAGCCCCAGTCTCTGTAGCATTTCAGTCCCTTCACTGGTACCCACTGTAGCCTAGAATGCAATGGGGGAAGGAAAGAGCAGTGGATATCCATTCTCAGGTGGTATGAAGGTATCAGGGGGTCAACAAAGAGGGGCGTACCCACCACTCTGAACTCCAGGAACCTTCTGCAATATTCCTGCTGGGATACTATTTGGAAGTCAAGGGAGATTTTGATAATGGACTCCTAGGTAGTTAATGTACTCCCCTCGTTTTGTGGGAATTGACTATGGGATCAGCTTCCTCAATTCCAAAGGATTGCCTCTTGGGCTATCTCCTAACACACTGGAGATGGTATGGATTTAAAGAAAAAAATGCCAAACTTAACCCCCAGTATACACAACTCTCTCTTGAGCTCCCCCATTCTTAGATCTCAAATGCATCCTTTTCATTTCAATAAACTTTCCCTCTGTGCTACATGTGTATCTTTAAATTCCTTCTCATAACAAGACCAAGAACCTTTGGTGACGGCTTTGGGGCTGGCTGGGTCAAGGCCCCAGGGCCCAGGGTCTCCACAGTTGACCTGGCAACATCTTTTTGACAACCAGAAAGGAACTAGGTAACAGTGGGTTGAGCGACCCTCTTATCTGTGAGTCTCCAACTCTTGCCTTCCTTGTTAGAGGGTTAGTCACTCTTCCCTTCTGGTCTATTGTCTTTCTAATCTACCTGAGAAAAGGCCTAAAAAGGATACCTCATATGCTTCCTTCCCAAGTCTGCTCCTTTTATAATACTCTTGACCTCAATATAAACTAGAGGATGAGAAAGTCTGACTGGAAAAATGGACCAAAATCCCATAAGGTCAGGCCTTTATGGCCCAAAACCCTGATGTGTCCATACCACTTTAGTGGGCCCTAAAACAGCCATCTCCTTACCCTCTACCTCTCAATTCACCCTCAGCTAATCTGCCTCAGATGCTTCTTCCACTAATCTCCCACCTCATCTGTATTCTGACATGTTCTCTATGTACCTCCCATCTAGTCTTTCTTGTAAACAGGTTGCTGCCAAGATCCTGTACATGCCTCTGTCTATTTTCTGAGTTACTTGCCTCCTCTTTGTTAGCTCCTTCTTTTGTGTGTGAGATCTGAAATACATCTTGAAAGAATTGGATGAATGTTGCCTGACTCTTGTTGTATATGGGGATTCCCTCTCATTCATTTCTGGGTTAATGGCTATGATAACTGGAGACAATGGTCTGGTTAGTCTACCTCAGGACAGGGACTTAGGGAGTATTACCAAGCAGCTGCTGAAACTCATTTTGTTTCAGGGAGGCTCCCTGTCTCCTCCAGCCAAACAAGGACTGCCTATTTTCACTTTCTGTTGATGAAAAAGAAAATATGTGTCTGTTCATCTGAGCTGCTGAGCTTTAGGACCATGAGTCCTCTCTTCTGTGCCTGATTTGATCTGCTTCTAGCTTTGCTGGCAACACCTCAGCTTTTTTTGTTGTTGTTGTTTGTTATTATGCTATGTTAGGCACCATACAGTACATCATTAATTTTTGATGTAGTGCCACCACCGTCCCCTCCTCCTGTTTCTGCACCAACTTGGATGCAGCTTAAATGACAGGCTTCTATACCATCCTCTGTACCTCCACATCATTGTCTCCTCCTCCCACCCCCGCTATCAAGGAGCAAAGAGCAGCCCTCTGTGGACTTAAACCACCCACTTCAGATTTCCCCACAGATGCTCCAAGTATAACTGACAATGGAGAACAAATTGACTGACTTTAAGTGGATCCAGGTACGACATATTTGGTATTTAAACTAATTTAAATTTGTTAGTTTAATTAAGATAGATATTTAGAGTTATGAGGGTTAAATATAAAACTTTTATTCTGCCAAGGCTTACTAAGGGTCAAATAAACTCATGTTATCTCTGCTGCAATTTGTCAACAAAAAGAGGCCTTTAAATTGATGATTTATTTTCATCTGTCTCATAAGAGTTTTCCTGGGTGATTATTTAAAAAATAAAAAAGTAGCTTAAATAGAAAGATTTATAGATAAAAATGTTAAATGCCTTTCAAAGTTTTGGTAACCTGAAACTATGAAGTTTTGCTAAGTTAAAGGACACATTAGATTGAATTGACTAGATACCTAAGTCTTTTCCAAATAAGAGAAAATACTAAAGCATTGATTACTGAGCATAAGTTTATGCTTTGGACTTCTTCTTGCAGAGAGACTGAGGATACTTGGGTCAGTTGGTAAATATGCATTATGCTTTACTGAAAGATTGTACTATGGGAAAAGATGTTTGTTAGAAATTATGAAATGTATTAATGAATTTCAAATCTGAAGAATTCTAGTGTAAGAGTTCACAATTGGTTGCTACTTAATTTTCACTGGAGACTAAGGTTTCTAACAGTTAAAATTCTGCTAAATGTAATTAAGACTGAGGAAAAATTGAAACAATTCTATGAAGGAAAGTAAGAGATATATGAGAAAGATATAAGGAATGGGAATATATTTTGTTGAGGGAAAAATGAAGCAATTTTGTCCTAAAATGAGACTAGTTATTTAGAGAAAAGGCTAAGGACAAAATCTGAATTAAAAAAAAAAAAAGTTATAGAAGGTCTGTGAAAGGAAACTTTGGAAAAGAATTTTAAAGGTGGCCAGGTCTAAGATTAAAGTGGATGGATTTTAAAAGTATACCAGTATTAAGACTGAGATTCTGCTTTACTCTCTGCTAAACAGACAAAGTTTTCTTGGATTGTTGGTCTGCTCTTGATAAGAAAATTATCAAAGTTTTTTTTTTCCTTTATCTGCCCAGAACACCAAAGCTTATATGTTTTGTCTTTATAGGGTCTTTGATTACTTAAAAATGTTAACACTCAATGTTAAAGGAGCTAAATTTTGCTAGCCACTACATAACTTCCTATAGAATCCTTTATTGCCACTTTGGTTAAATATAAATATTAAACATATAATGACCTTTAATCCTATTTGGATACATCCTTTAAAACTTTCTAAGACTTTTAACAAACCTCCAGAGAATTAAATGGTAAATGAAGAATTTTTTACCAACTAGGTTAATTAGTTTATTTGATGTTACATTATTGTAAAGTACTGTCAAACCAATAATAAGCCTTAATGCTATATTATATAGGTAAAGTCTATAACTATTCTAAAAATACATGAAATCCCTAAAGTTTTAATATGTTTTGATATAAAGGCATCACTTGACATTCTAATTATTAAAATGTTATGTGTCAAAAAAATTCTGTGTGTCACAGGAATAACTCAATTTCCTTGTCAGCTACATTATAATAGACTCTTAGATCTTTAACTATGCCCATATTTGAGGGTTTTTTTTGTCATTTACAGTTATTGGTCTGGTGCTCTTACAAAATGTTTTGTCTTCAAGGAGATTCATGAGAAGGCCTTCTGACAAATACAGGATTTTGATATCTTTTAAATCATAAAACTGAGCTGGGTAAGAATTTCCAGAACTAAAAATCTGCTTTCAAACTAAACAAGAATTAGTAACACGAGACTAAATGAATTAAAGGATATGATTATAGATTTTATGACTCCCTAATGTTTCTTCTTCCAGATTAAGGAAATCTTCTCTTAAATTATCTATGATACAGAGAAAAATGATAACATATTCCTCAGTGAACAAACTGAGGAATTTCACCTTTCTCCCTACCTGAATCCTCTGAAATTCAGAAACTCTCAGTGAGTTTTTTTTCTTCTATGGCAATTATAATTATTTGCATAAGTTCAAAGAGAATTTGTTCATATAAAAGGACACCATTGGAAACATTGATTATATTACCAAGGATTTGACTGGAATGTCGTATTTAAGAGAGACACACATAAACTCAAATATGACCAGACAGATTTAAGGAATTAAGGTTGAATTTATGGAGTCAATGGAGCCCCTTGGGAATGTTGGTCTGATACATTGCCTACAGGGTTCCCAGAAGCCTTACCAAATGAGTAAAGAATGTCTCTTCCTGGAAGGTGCAGGAACCTTAAAATATTTGGGGGACCTTAAGAAGAGGAATACACCCAAATCTACAGATATTTCAGCTGATGACAAGTATTTGGCTTGGCTCTTCCCTTGAGAAACCATTAGAAGTTCAATCTAGAGATACCTTATAAAAAGTTTCAGCAAATATTTTAAAAGATCCATATGATCAGTCACTTTACTTGCTGAGCTTATATAAATAATTAGACCATGTTTGTTAAAACTGGACTTGTTTTTACAAAGGAATTAGTCTTGATTTAGCTACCTCTGGAAATAAGGGTGAATTTAGATAGAAAAGTTGTCTCAAGAACATATTCTTGGGGAACCTGGGTGGCTCAGTGGGTTAAGCCTCTGCCTTCAGCTCAGGTCGTGATCTCAGGGTCCTGGGATAAAGCCCCTCATTGGGCTCCCTGCTCAGCAGGGAGCCTGCTTCCTCCTCTCTCTCTCTCTCTTTCTCTCTGCCTGCCTCTCTGCCTACTTGTGATCTCTGTCTGTCAAATAAATCAATAAAATCTTTAAAAAGAAAAAAAAAGGACATATTCTTATTTGGATGCTAGATTCTTGCTTTGATTGTCTTTAAATGTTTGCTGTCTGCTAAGCTAGAGAGCTTGGGGTAAACGTCAGAGAAATTGTCATAATAGCTCATATACAATCTTAATTTGTTACTCTATGGAGATAAAAAAAAGGGGGGCATGGACATATGATTATTTAAACAACTGGACAGTGGGATGGACTCCTAACAACTGTGTAACTCAGACGACACCTTTATGAATTCTATGTGGCTGGGGTAACAAAAATCAGATCTTAAAAGCTAGAGCATTCCTGGTGAGCCTGGGAAGCTTAGTCAAAACAGCTGACTTTGGCTCAAGTCATGTTCTCAGGGCCCTGGGATAGAACCCCGTACTGGGGCTTCATGCTCAGTGGGGAGTCTGCTTGTCCCTCTCTCTCTCTCTCTTCCTTACCCCTCCTTCTCACTCTCAAATGAATACATAAAATCTTAAAAAATATTTTTTAAAAAAGTTAGAGTATACCCCACTCCAGGGGTTAACTAGGAACTTGTGGAATAATGGATGGCCCCACCTTCCTTATAATTGGATTAGAGAATACACAGGGGGATGCCTTTATGACTCTGCTAATATATCCAAAGTTTTAGCAGACACACATACCCAAATTAAGGCTTTAAATGACTCTCAAAATAGTATTATATTATTAAACACTGAAATAACTACAGGTTGTAAAGCAGTTCTACAAAGCAGAATGGCTTTGGATGTCTTACAGCAGCACAAGGAGAAACAAGTGCCATTATTAAAGCTGAATGTTGTGACTACATTCCAGATTATGACAAAAATATAGTGAGATTAGTGACTAATCTAAATAATCAAATTGGGGCTCTTAAAGACTTGGCATTATTACTTAATGATTGGTCACATTCCTGGTCAGAAGGTGGGCTACTATGGTCTACCTTAAAGGGTCTTCTTATCACATTTTTATGATGACATTAATTCTAATGTGTTGTATCTTTTGCTTTGTTCTTTCTTATTGTGGAGATACCTGCAAGCAGTTGGGGACTCCTTCACCCCACCGACAGATGATCCTTACTACATGAAACAGTCCTTCCTTGACATCCTCGCTGGACTCTACAGCAATAGCCTTCAATAATAGTTACCTGTAGGGACAAATAATGACCAATTGTGGTCCATGAATAGAGACATCTCTACAACCCTCATCAGGTCAAAGAAGTTAAAGAAAATGAGCCCTTCACTCTTCTTTTAACTTAAAGATTTAAGGACTGAAAATCAGTCAGGGGGGAAATGATGAGGGAAAGAAGCAGAAAAGTGTTCATCTTTAGCCTGCAAGGTAACCTATATCCTGCATAGCTCTAATAAAGATCAAATAACTACTTAGTTGCTATATTCTTCAAGGGTCTTATGACTGCCTATACATCTCACTAACAGTTAACACCAAACTGAATGATAGGCACCAGAGAAATCTTATGAAAAGTTTTATGAGTAGAAATTTGAAGAAAACATTTATGATCTAATACTCCCTGCATACCCTCCCCTACTTGAGCAATAAGCATATAACATGTAGCAAAAGTATAGCTCTTTCTGCCCACAGATCCCATCTCCATGCTACTTAAATAAAGTTACTAAATTGCACCATAAAACCTTTCAAGAATTCTTGACACCACACTCAATCGGCCTGCATGTTAGTGCTGAGGACCAGTGGTAAAATTCTGTGAGATAATACAGACCCAGGAAGACCAAAATAGGGGAATCAAGCCAAAGATTTGAAGCAAGATAATGAGTATGTATTTCTGCCCCTGTCAGGTAAAACAAACAGCTTTTAAGATTTTGGAGGGAGATTGTTATAGAAAAAAAAATTTTTTTAAACTTATTGCCAGGGCACCTGGGTGGCTCAGTGGGTTAAGCCGCTGCCTTCAGCTCGGGTCATGATCTCAGGGTCCTGGGATCGAGTCCCGCATTGGGCTCTCTGCTCGGCGGGGAGCCTGCTTCCCTCTCTCTCTCTCTGTGCCTGCCTCTCCATCTACTTGTGATTTCTTTCTGTCAAATAAATAAATAAATAAAATCTTAAAAAAAAAGAAACTTATTGCCACATGCCAGATAACAATACAAAGAGCACATATGCAACCATACTAAGCAATAAATTCTGCACCCGATTAAATTTACAGTAAGTTATTTACATTTCCATGTTCTATTTTGGGCAAACAGGCAAGTAATATGTGTATGCAATAGGAATCATCAACCTTATATTTTCCAAGTTTCTGAGGGTGACATTAATATCTAACCTTCCCCAAGAGATATATTATTGAATTTGGTTTAAATTTATTTTCCAAGTATTAATTCTGGGGCTTTACCTTCCCTATTTTAATAGCCTATCCTCAGGCATCTGGAAGTCAAATAATGAATCTACCAATTTCAAATGAAAATATATCACACTCTGGAGCTAGAGAAATAAACAAAAAATGGTTTCATGGAAACATACTCACTTAAAAATCATATTTACTCAAAATTTATCACCTAACTCCCAAAACAATGTGTACTATATTGATTTCCATTAGCCCTCTAAATCACTAAGAACATGTTAACTGAAGTCAGTTTTAACTATCTTTAAAAAAAAATTCGACATATTTCTCTTTTCCAAGTGCACAATCCTTTGAGGAAGATTTATGGTGTTTCCTCAGGGTCCTCCTATGGGGCTTCAGAGCTTGACTGAAGTCTGGGATTTGGTGAAAGGCAAAAACTTCACCATTGTGACCCAGATTCACAGGATGTAGAGTTCATGTTACAGATTAAAAGGGACCTCAGAAGATAGCCTAACTCTTTAATTCCCAGGGGATGCTCCATGATGTGTCCACCTCTCCAGTTCCTACTTCAGTTATGCTGCACTGAATGGCAACTATTCTCCATCTTTCCTAGGGCAATGAAACACTATTGCTGGCTTCTTCCTTAACAATATCTTGACATCACACTGGGTGTGGTGAAAAATAATGAATACTGTTATGCTGAAAATAAAAAATAAATTAAAAAAAAAAAACAAAAAACAATATCTTAACATCAGGGGAGGAGTCAAGATGGCGGAGAATTAGCAGGTTGAGACTACATCAGGTAGCAGGAGATCAGCTAGATAGCCTATCAAACCATTGCAAACACCTACAAATCCAACAGGAAATCAAAGAGAAGAAGAGCAACAATTCAAGAAACAAAAAATCAACCACTTTCTGAAAGGAAGGGCCAGTGGAAAAGTGAACCCAAAGCCATGGGAAGATAGTCTGTGGGGGGGAGGGGCCGGCTCCCAGCAAGTGGCGGAGCAACAGAGCACTAAATCAGGACTTTTAAAAGTCTGCTGCACTGAGGGACATTGCTCCAGAGGCTAAACTCGGGTGAAGCCCACACAGGGTCAGCATGGCCCCAAGTCCCGTGGGGTCACAGAAGGATTGGGGTGTCTGAGTGTCGCAAAGCTTGCAGGTATTAGAGCAGGGAAGCTGGCTACAAAGACAAATCTGAGGAGTGAGCTCTCAGCTCTGGGTTACCTTGAACTGGTCACAGGATGCGTGAGCTTGGAGCACTGACCACCGAGACGGGAGTGATTGAGCACTTTTCTCCAAGCACTGCCAGAGGCCAGGGAGACGGGGGTGATTGAGCGCTTTTCTTTGAGGGCGCACTGAGAAGCGGGGCCCCAAGCTCTTGGCTCCTCTGGGCCGGAGACTGGGAAGCCGCGATTTTCATTCCCGTCCTCCGGAACTCTATGGAAAGTGTTCAGGGAACAAAAGCTCCTAAAAGCAAACCCAAGTGGATTACTTAGCCTGGCCCCGGTAAGGGTGGGGCAGTTCCACCTGGGGCAAAGACACTTGAGAATCTCTACAACAGGCCCCTCCCCCAGAAGATCAACAAGAAATCCAGCCAAGACCAAATTCAATTACCAAGGAGAACAGCGTAATTCCAGAGGAGGAGAAAGCAAAGCATGGAATTCATGGCTTTCTCCCCATGATTCTTTAGTCTTGCCGTTAATTATTCTTCTGCTAATTTTTTTAACTTTTACCCTTTCCTCTTTTAATGTTTTTTTAACTAGTTTATCTTAACAATACCTTTCAAAATAAAATCTTGTTTGAACCTTCATTATTATAGTCATATTTTATCCTTCATTGTATCTAACTTTTTTGTATACACATAGGGTTTTTTTCTTCTAAAAAATCTGGGATACAACTTCTCCTTATAGATTAGAATTAAAAAAATTTTTTTTCATCTTTATAGGCATATTCCATCCCTTCATTGTATCTACCCTTATATATGTCTTTCATTCTTTAAAATTTTGGGAGATAGTTTCTTTTAAGAGACCAAAATACTCCCAAAATTAAGTGGGTGACCCTGTTCTAGTCACCAATCTAATATATATATTTTTTTCTTTTTTAATATTTTTTATTTATTTTTTTCATTTTTTAACTTTTTTTTTCCCCTGAACTTCTTTTTATCCCCTTTCTCCCTCCCACGATTTGGGGTCTCATCTGATTTGGTTAAAGCACATTTTTCTGGGATCTTTGCCACCCCTTTAGTATTTTACTTGCTCCTTCATATACTCTTATCTTGAAAAAATGACAAGGCAGAAAAACTCACCACAAAAAAAGGAATAAGAGGCAGTACCGAAGACTCGGGACCTAAACAATATGGACATTGGTAATATGTCAGATCTAGAATTCAGAATGACGATTCTCAAGGTTCTAGCCAGGCTCAAAAAAGGCATGGAAGATATTAGAGAAACCCTCTCCGGAGAGATAAAAGCCCTTTCTGGAGAAATAAAAGAACTAATATCTAAGCAAGTTGAAATTAAAAAAAGCTATTAATGAGGTGCAATCAAAAATGGAGGCTCTTACTGCTAGGATAAATGAGACAGAAGAAAGAATTAGTGATATAAGAGACCAAATGACAGAGAATAAAGAACCTGAGCAAAAGAGAGACAAACAACTACTGGACCACTAGGGGAGAATTTGAGAGATAAGTGATACCATAAGATAAAACAACAAATGATTTTGGAAAAATCGGATAGCCACATGCAGAAAAATGAAACTGGACCATTTCCTTACACCACACACAAAAATGGATGAAGGACCTCAGTGTGAGAGAGGAATCCATCAAAATCCTTGAGGAGAACACAGGCAGCAACCTCTTCAACCTAAGCCGCAGCAACATCTTCCTAGGAACATTGCCAAAGGCAAGGGAAGCAAGGGCAAAAATGAACTATTGGGATTTCATCAAGATCAAAAGCTTTTGCACAGCAAAGGAAACAGTTAACAAAGCCAAAAGACAACTGACAGAATGGGAGAAAATATTTGCAAACGACATATCAGATAAAGGGCTAGTGTCCAAAATCTAAAAGGGCTCAGCAAACTCAACACCCAAAGAACAAATAATCCAATCAAGAAATGGGCAGAGGACATGAACAGACATTTCTGCAAAGAAGACATCCAGATGCCCACAGACACATGAAAAAATGTTCCACGTCACTCGGCATCAGGGAAATACAAATCAAAACCACAATGAAATACCACCTCACACCCTCAGAATGGCTAAAATTAACAAGTCAGGAAATGACAGATGCTGGTGAGGATGTGGAGAACAGGGAACCCTCCTACACTGTTGGTAGGAATGCAAGCTTGTGCAACCACTCTGGAAAACAGCAGGGAGATTCCTTAAAAATCTGAAAATAGAGCTACCCTATGACCCAGAAATTGCAATACTGTGTATTTACCCTAAAGATACAAACGTAGTGATTTGAAGGGTCATGTGCACACGAATGTTTATAGCAGCAATATCAACAATAGCCAAACTATGGAAAGAACCTAGATGTCCATCAACAGGTGAATGAATAAAGAAGAAGTGGTATATATATACAATGGAATACTATGCAGCCATCAGAAGAAATGAAATCTTGCTATTTGCAACAACATGGATGGAACGAGAGGGTATTATGTTTAATAAAATAAGTCAATCAGAGAAAGACAACTATCATATGATCTCCCTGATATGAGGAAGGGGAGATGCAACGTGGGGGGTTGTAGGTGGTAGGGAAGGGAAAAATGAAACAAGATGGGATTCCGAGGGAGACAAACCACAAAAGACTCTTAATCTCATAAAACAAACTGAGAGTTGCTGGGGGGAGTGGGGTCAGGAGAGGGTGGTGTGGTTATGGACATTGGGGAGGGCATGTGTTATGGTGAGTGCTGTGAAATGTGTAAACCTGGCAATTCACAGACCTGTACCCCTGGGGATAAAAATACATTATATGTTTATAAAAAAATTTAAAAATTAATAAAAAAGCAAAAAAAAGAAAGAAAAAACAAACAAATATTAAAAAAATATATCTTAACATCTACACTAAAATTAGGGTCCCATCTCAAAAGTGGTATTTGCAGGGTGCCTGGGTGGCTCAGTTCGTTAAGCAACTGCCATCAGCTCAGGTCATGATCCCAGAGTCCCGGGATCGAGTCCCGCATCAGGCTCCCAGCTCCATGGGGAGTCTGCTTCTCCCTCTGACCTTCTCCTCTCTCATGCACTTTCTCTCTCTCTCTCTCTCAAATGAAAAAAAAAAATGTTTTAAAAAAAGTGGTATATGTAATTTTCACAGCCCGTGACAGCCAACTTTTAGGATGCAAATACCTCTCTTCACCATTCATTCTCAATGCTTTGGTGAAAGCGGTCTTTCTTAGCTTAGAAAGCTCTTGTCTTGGAACTCCCTTGGAAGAAGAATTTAGGAAGTGTTGTGCAAGCAACTCTTGATGAATCTACTATACCACCCCTTTCCACCTAATCCACAGACTCCTTTAGCATCCATGTCCTCTAATAGTGGCTAACACGATGGGGAGCAAGTCTGTTTCTGGTACAATTAGAGATACCCAGGGATACTCTGGAGTTCAAAGCCCTTACAATTAACAAATCTTTCCAATTTGAAGCATCCAACTGTTTGCTAATCAACGTCTTAATCTTTATTTAACAGACCTGCCAATGCTATGAATTTAATTTACTTGGTGTTTAAGAAATCAACAAAATCATGCATCTGCTTTTAGATACCTGAGCCACAGGGCTTAAAAAAACATACTTTAAAAGAAGTCATAGGAATTGCTTCATTCTCTGGCATATCCTGAATCAAGTTAACTCTAAGTCTGTTGCTTTCTCTCTCAAATACTCCAGTACATTGAGAAACATACACTTTATCCCTGGAATATTTACTGTTCTATGACAGCTGCAACATGGTCTGCTAAGTCATATGTTGGTTACTTTGTTTCAAATGACCACAATAATTGGGTCAGTAACCCTTCCCACAGCATACACGAGACTACCAATGCCCCCCTTCTAATGGTAACTAGGTTGGAACACAACTAGGCCAGGCAATAAGCCATGATTTTCCAGGTGCAAAATATTGAAGATCCATGGGTTATAATGAACTCTGGCTCAAAAACTATGGAGTGGTTCTCAGCTGTAGATGACAAAAGGTCGTCAACTGTTTTAAGGAGAATGAGCTACTTATAAAGCTGTTGAAAGAACTTGAAGAGCATACCCCAACCTCTGCATCTAGCAAGGACTCCTACAGTAACAACTGAACCATGCTTATAAGAACATGATTTTTCCTTAAAATCAGGGATCTGAATATGATCAAGATACTGTCAAAGGACTGAGCACCAGGAATAGGACAGATGTGCTGGCAGGGTCAGAAAGTTACTGTCAGAACCATGAGCTCTAGTTTACTGCAAGATCTGAACTAGCAAAATGGACTTAAATTTTCACTGGAATTTTCATTGCAAGCTTGGAACACACTGTTTTTTAATTTTGCTAGTTCCTACATTAAAGAAAAATATACTGGAAGGATGTTGTACAACAACTTCAGCAAGCCATTCTACTGAACCTACCATGATCACTAGCAATCTAACGTTCAGCTGAGGACATTACCCTGCCATTAAAATAGAATAGAAGTGCTAAGAATTGGATGCTGGTAAGCACTATGGATGAGTTTCAAAATCTATTCAAGTCAGGATGCTTCTGTATACTAATATTTTAATCCTAAGCAGGTCCCTTCCCCTCTCTGACCCATTGTCCTACTTTTTGTATATAATATTAATGCTTTAGGAAACACAACTTTAAAAGTTTCTGATATGTGTTTTAACATATTCTAGCATTTGGGGAACATCTGCTAAAAAGAAGAATGCTGGGATTTAGAGGTTCTCTATTCTGTACAACAGATTTGTTTTAGCTTGTGGAGAAAGATTAGAGAGTATGTGTGTATTAGTAAGGAAATGTTAAATTTATTAAAATTCAGTAAGAGTAGAATAAACATTAGACTACAAATTTATAAAAAGCTACAAGGAAGAAAAATACGAATAAGAAAGTATTATTGTGCCTCAGAAAATGAAGCAGCTGCCTGGAGCTAAAGGGAAAAAAATGTATCCAGACACAAGGGACAAGCTTTATGAAATACCTTAACTTCAAATACAAAGATCTTGTGCCAAAATACATATTTAGGAACATGGTAATGAAAATATTGTAGGAAATGCTGCGAAAGACTTTGGGTGTTACAACAAACTATATCCCCATTTCTTTTCATTTTCTAATCTCCATCTCGTACTTTGTCTGCAAAAAAATTTTATAGTGATGATCATGTAACATTTTATTTCTGAGAGGAAAAAAAAAGTGGAAAAAAAGGAACAAAGCAAGCGGTCAGAATCACATGCTCTCAATTCACAGAAAATACCAGAGCTGATATGTCATTAATAAAATGGTCCTCACCTTAGAGTATTTTTATTCTTCTTAGAAAAAAGAAAAATGCTCGGGGGGAGGATAGAGAAAGGAAGAATGTTGGAAATGGGAGAGCAGGAGAGGGGCAATGAAGAGGAAGTTGGGGAGAACAAGAGCAGAAAGCAATGGGAAACAGGAGAAAGGACAGAAGGAAATAAAAACAGGAGAGGAGAGGAAAGAGGAGAAAAGAGAAAGATGGAGAGAAAGAAACAGTGAAGGGTAAGGAGGCTAGAGAAGAAGAAACACCGATGGCAATGTTATGCCCCAATAATGGGTCCGTGATTAAAGGAGCGAGACTGATACAAAGTGAAGGTCAAGCAAAGCTTTATTTCGCGCCAAGCATCAAGAATCTAACCGAACGTTCGGGGCCACGCCTCTTAAAAGAGAGGGCGACCCTTCTCTGTTTCACAGACTAGCTTTTAAGGGCCAAGGCCATGCGGTCGGGCCTGGCCCCGCACAGGTGGCCAATGAGATTGTAACACACACAGGAAACTCCACAGTGATGCTAGGTGACTAATTGAGTTACAATTTACCCTAGTAGACATTTGAACCAGCCTATTACACCTTGATTGGGATTGGCGCCCAAAAGGCGGGGCCCATACTCCTTGGTAACCAGGGAGATAGTATGCATCCCCCCACTGCTCAGATGGGATGTCTCCACCTGGCCAGACCCACCTTTGTATCTGGACTTTGTTACCTGAAGCTGGTTTATCCCCTGGGGGAAGGGGAGCAGGGACAGTTTCTAAATAGGTCCTTACAGGCAACAATGCCACCATCCCCTGGTACTATGAACTGAATGAATTTTCACAATCAGCCTATTCCTCCTCCTGCCAGTACATTTCCCCCAGATACAATGAAAAGGCTACCTCGGCTTCCTAAACTCAATAGTCTCTGAAAGAGTTTCAGTGTACAATTAAAGTATGCACACATTTGGGAAGACTGCAAATATGGGGTGTGTTATGAGAAAGAGACAAAGAGAGAGACTGAAATTAGTAATACCAAAATATATCAAATAAATCTTAAACTTTGAACTATCTTTTGTTATCTGTAACCAAATGCTACCAGATGCTAAAGCTGAAAAAAATGACCCTCTCTATAACTTATAGAATCATTCATAAATATTAATCAAGGCATTAGTCATGCCTTTCAAAGGGTCAAATTTACCATTGGATTCCCAGAACAGAGATAATACATTGGCTAAAGTCAGAATAAACCAACCTCTACTCACTATAACTAGTATAACAAGACCTTCCAGAAATTTCAATGCATGTGGCCATAAGAGGTAGAAAGAAAACAAAAACAAAAACAATCTGATTAGCTGGACCGAACTTCAAGGAAGTATTATGAAAATCAGGATTAAAAAGGAATTCGATCCTGTCACTCTGCATGAAATCTTTCAATTTTTTAGTTCTCCCTTCGACAAAATATCTTTTCAAAAGACTCCCTGCCTCGCACAAACCCTATCATTTCATTCTTCTTATGCAAATAAAAATATTCCAACTTGCAACAGAAATGAGAATGCTAACTTTTAATATATTTTTATATATAATTGTCCTGACAGGCTATTATTCTAAGGTATTTGCTAGTTTTTTTCTTTTTCTGTTTTTCCAGCTCTGTGAACTGAATAAGATTAAGAATCATGAATCAACAGTCTTGTTTTATTAATCAGAGAATTGGCTGTCAATCCTGTGGTAGATTTGGGCTTTATCTAATCTTTGTCATTCAAGTCTGGAATGTATAATTTACATAAAGAAAGCCAATGATTACTATGACTACTTTAAATGACAATTAACTTATTTTGTTTGAGTTCTCTGTCAAGATGAAAAGGTCTAAAATTGAGTGCTCATCTCAGCAGTTAAAACTAAAAGGACCTGTAACTTCATAATCTTTTCCTTTTATACATAAGACTGGAAAAACGGTTGAAGATTGAGACTACTTGATATACAATTTTTTGACATTTTCTCCTGTGAAACAGTAATATACATTTCTGACAACAGGTCACATTCTTTTTTCTTTTAGATGTGTTCTAAAATAGGAGATAGTTTATTTTGCTCTCGCATTAAGTGCAGATTTACAGGAAATTCATCTAAGGTTTATATGTACATGGATCCATGCTATTTCTAGTTCACTGACCCATCATTCTTGGCATATATCTCTTATCTTCAAGGTTTAGGGAAGCACCTCCAATGGAAGATAGAAGGATAAAGGGGAAAAAAGAACAAAAGGGGTAGGTATGCTCTTTCTTTTTAAAGAAATTCTTCTGGAAGCTTCCACAAGACACTTTAAATTAAATTTCATTGGCCAAAATTCTGCTATATATCAACATTCAGTTGAAAAGGAATGAGAGAAATGTTATTACTCTGGGTAGTGGTGTGCTAACACCTAGTCCCAAATCAGCAACTATGTCACATTGTAAAAGGAATGGTAAATATTAAAAGACAGCTGTAATTTTTTTGTCGTATTTTCTCTCATTTTCTTTTCCTCCTAGATTAACATAGGAGTGCCTGGAAGCTCAGTCAGTTGAACATCTGACCCTTAATCTCAGCTCAGATCTTGGTCTCAGGATCTTGAGTTCAAGCCCCACATTGGGCTCTAATTGCATGTGGAGCCTGCTTTAAAAAGAAGAAATGGAGGGGCGCCTGGGTGGCTCAGTAGGTTAAGCCGCTGCCTTCGGCTCAGGTCATGATCTCAGGGTCCTGGGATCGAGTCCCACATCGGACTCTCTGCTCAGCAGGGAGCCTGCTTCCTCCTCTCTCTCTGTCTGCCTGTCTGCTTGCTTGTGGTCTCTCTCTGTCAAATAAATAAATAAAATCTTAAAAAAAAAAAAAAGAAGAAATGGAAAGGGAAAGGAAGAAAGAAAGAAATAGATTAACATAGTTTTCTTTTTTTTTTAAGATTTTATTCATTTGGGGGGGAGGGAAGGGGCAGGGAATGAGTGGGGAAATGGAAAGAATCT
Organism: Mustela nivalis; assembly: GCF_964662115.1. NCBI lineage: Eukaryota > Metazoa > Chordata > Mammalia > Carnivora > Mustelidae > Mustela > Mustela nivalis. Next base: position 90,830,272 of record NC_139023.1, on the reverse strand, counting down.
CAAGCAGAGTCTGTGCCAAATGCAGAGCCAGCAGAGCCAGACCGGGAGATCAATCTCAGGACCCTGAGATCATGACCTGAACCAAAACCAAAGGTCAGAGACCCAACTGAATCACCCTATGTTAACAGCTTTCACTTCACCTTTTCCTACATTTGACCTTTATTTATCTAAATCTAGATTTTCTGTGAAGAGGAGAAAACAGGAAAGCCCTGGCCATTTTATGAAATTCTTCAATATTAGTATTATGTGACAGAATTTTTAAATGATTTTGCTTGTAAGATTTCTCATTATGTACTTATATTTTTACACATGTATATTTGACTAGTCATAGGAATGAGACCAACTCCAACTCTGGCAAAGTGACTAATAATATGCTGTCTTTCAATATGTAATCTTAACATGTAATCTTAAGTATTACAATACAATTGATTATCAAAGCACTTCCGCAACATGAGGCATTATTTGGTAGACTGCATTGCTCAAAACACTTTCTTCCTATCTTGGTAAAAGATTATCACTTCTCTGTTGTACAAACTTCAAGATTGATTGTGTGACTTGCTTTCATGAAAAAATGTGAGTGGAAGTAACATGTGTCACTTCTGAGCAAAAACCTTTGGAATCAGCACACAATACACCATGTTCTCTTTAATTCTGTGTGACTACCAGTATTGTCCAGATATAGGTGACCCTGTGTGTATGGGGCCTGGCAAAGATAATGAGGAGCAGTATTTCATTTGACCTGGGAGATTAAGGGCCAATTGTGTTCACGTACCATAATCTTGCCTATCCTCACTTAAAAAAAATCATTATGTCTAAATTTGTGGTTTACTAAGTTATTTTATCTCTTCTACTAGACACTAAGCAATATGAGTGAAAATGACATTTTTGCCTGGAAAGAAGTGGATAAGTGGTAAATGTTTGTTGAATAAATGGTTAAGATGAGATACGACACCATTTGCATGAGATAAGCCTGACAAGGAACACCTACTATTAATTCAGATGAAATATAAAGGATATTGAGGCAATTTCTAGCATTGGCTGAATTTCCAAAGATTCTGAAAGCTTTCCAAAGCTTTTCAGAATAAGACTTTAAAAAGATCATCACTTGGACAAATCAAGTATCATTTTCTCCAACCATTTCATCATCTATAAATGTTCAGGCTCAGATCAAAGTAGATGATAATTCTGCCATGCTGTAGCAATAGAAATTTCACGTTTAGGATGCATTTGGAATTTTCAAACACTGAGGAACATTATCAGCTAGATAGAACTGTGATCAAATTTAGCATTAAAAGCTCATATGGGTAAACTCTGTATTGTTTTGGTTATGGAATCATTTCCTGTAAAGGCATCTACAAAGTAGGATTTATTCTCAACCTCCTGATATTCTACACCCAATCTCTCAATATGCAGTTAAAAAGTCCTCTTTTCAATGTGTAATGGTGACAAATGAGAATATTGAAAAACTGAGGGGCTTGGGGGAGGGGGAAATGAGCCTGGTGGTGGGTATTATGGAGGGCACGTATTACATGGAACACTGGGTATGGTGCACAAACAATGAGTTTTGGAACACTGAAAATAAAATAAAATAAAATAAAATAAAATAAAATAAAATAAAATAAAATAAAATAAAATAAAATAAAATAAAATAAAATAAAATAAAATAAAATTTAAAGGGAAAAAAAAAGAATATTTAAATTCAGTTGACAACACCCAGGCTGGAGCTCAAAGAGAAAACCCTTGGTTAATCCAAACAGTGACAATTTAGACCATGATTGTTCAATGATAGGGCCTTTGTGGTTTAAGAAAATAATTTTAAGAGAAAATGTTCTCTCATTTACCTCAGAAAGTCAATGTAAGAGCATTGTTTCATAATACAAAATTTTATTTAATGGGTTTTTTTCATATAATTAGATAACTTAAACTAGTTGTAACTTCTGGAGACAAACATGCTTATAACTTTGCTTCTTCACTCAATTCACATAATTTTCCTATAATTAACAGTGATAAATGTTAATTAGATAATTTATCAATGATTTTCAGTCCTGTCCCTGCCTACCAGCACTATTCTTACAACATGAAGTGCCTTTATCAGCTGGAAAGTAACTAAATTCAACAAAATACATGCAAAACTTTTACAGTTATTAACAATTAAAATAGGTCTTAATTATATAACCAAATTGACCTATAAAGTCAATGTAATTTCACTCAAATTCTCAATAGGCTTTTGTTGATAAAAATTGGCTATTTGATTCTGTCATTCATGCAGAAAGGGCAAAGGTCCTAGAAGAGGCAAAATAATCTTCAAAAGAAAAAGAACAAGATTATAGAATTGACATTATCAGATTTCAGTGCTTATTAAAAAGTTATGCTCATCATGACACTGTGGTATGGACATAAAATCAGACAAAAAATCAATGGGACTGAACTAAAAGTCCAGAAATAACATGCATGCTTATACAGTTCATTGTTTATCAACAAAGTAACAAATTCTTGGGTTGTGGACATTGGGGAGGGTATGTGCTATGGTGAGTGCTATAAACCTGGCCATTCACAGACCTGTACCCCTGGGGCTAATAATACCTTATACAGTAATAAAAAAATAAAAAAAAATTTTAAGTACCAAATTCAGTGAAGAAAAATAGTGTGTTTTCAACAGATGATGTGAAACCACAGAATAAATTTGTAGGAAAAAGTAAATTTCCACCAACACCACCTACCACCCACAATAATTACCTCACAACAGATTACAGCCATAAATAGTAAAGCTAAAGCTATAAATCTTCAATAAAAAACAAGGAAGATACTTAGTGTGGATGCAGAATGTACTACTATAAGTAGTGGATAAACTAGACTTCAAAATCAAACACTAAATGATTTAAATGTTGTCTCTAATTATTGTTTAAATATTGTTTTTTGCTAAAGCTCAGCAAAAGGCAATATTTAAGAAATTAAAAAGAAATCCCAGACAGGAAGTAAATATTTTGGTACATAAAGTTAAGGAATAGTATCCAAAGTATATCATAACCAATAAGAAATTGAGACATATGTCCCCCCAAAAGGCAATTATCACAATATCCAAAGCAGCATGAACTAAACTCAGGAAATTAACTAAAAATAACTATGTTGTGTAGCAATGGAAACAACCAATCATCCTCAACGTAAGAAGGAATAAATACACTGCAGCATATTCTTGCAATTATACACGATTTTAAAAAGAATGAACTACTATCACATGGAACAACATTGGACAGACATCAAAAATATTGACAAAATGAAGCCAAACCCAAAACAGTACTGTGGGGATCCGTTAACTTGTGATGAAATGGGAAGAGCAGCTTCTTGTGGGCATTTGAATTGACTGGAGAGGGGTACAAGGAATTTTCTAGAATGATAGAAATCTTTCACAGTTTTATTATGTTGTTGGTTATGTGGGTACATTTCTGTGTTAACATAATTGAATTTGGGAGACTTCTAGCTCCGCATGAAGCTTGTAAGTCATTTCTCTATTCTAATAACTAAAAACTAAACACACTGAGAATCAACGCTTCTTAAATCTGTAGGAACTGAGGCTGCAGGGACAACTCTCTGCCCTCCAAACTGGAGACTCAGATAAGCAGATGGAGGGAATCACAGCCTACCTGAGCAGAAAGAAACTCAGAAGTGGAAATCTCGGTGGGAAGGAGTGCCAGATAGGAAAACCGCGCAACTGTGGTTGACAGATCGCTGGAGGCTCAATGCAGACAACTTTGAGTGTTAACAACTCCAAGGAACACAATAAAGAGGGGCCACCTCTTTTTGGGAAGTTTGGAAAGTTTTTTCCCAGGAATCTGATCAGCTTCTCACAGTAAATACCTTTCCTGCTTTTGTCGGTGGAGGGGAAAGGAAAAGGAACCATTTTGAAATATGGCAGAGGACTGTGTTCCTCTTAAAAAGGGCTGCCCTGGGGTGCCTGGGTGGCTCAGTGGGTTAAAGCCTCTGCCTTTGGATCCCAGCATCCTGGAATCAAGCCCCACATCAGGCTCTCTGCTCAGCAGGAAGCCTGCTTCCTCTCTCTCTGCCTGTCTCCCTGCCTACTTGTGATCTCTCTCTGTCAAATAAATAAAAGCTGGAAAAAAAAAAATTTTTTTAAAAAGGAGTGGGGGCTGCCCTCAGGAGAAACTAATACATTAGAGCCTGACTCCCTGGGTTTTTAGCAAAGCCTACCTCACCTGGGAGAAGGGAGATACCCAATTCCAGTACAAGCTAGCCATCTTGTTCTACTGAAGGGGAGAGAAAATAAATGAGAAATGTCTGTGAAGTTCACAGCCCCAAAGCACAGGCTCTCTAAAACAACAGACCTACTCACGGGACTTTAGAATGGTTCCCCTTCCCCCACACCTCACCATGGACATTTCCAAAAATCTACTTACAGCACTAATTTTACCTAGTGTATTATGTCAGCCTAACAAGAAAAAATTACGAGGGCATACTGAAGGGCAAAAAACACAACTTGATTTCTTTCAGGTTTGTGTCAGGTGAAGGGGATTTACTGATTTCTCCCACTAGTTACAACTCCTTTATATCAAAACCTAGTGGGGAAAAAAATGAATAAAAGTAGCAGAGAGGAGGGGCTCCTGCGTGGCTCAGTGGGTTAAAGCCTCTGCCTTAGGCTCAGGTCCTGATCCAAGGGTCCTGGGATAGAGCCCGCATCAGGCTCTCTGCTCAGCAGGGAGCCTGCTTCCTTTTCTCTCTGCCTGCCTCTCTGCCTGCTTGTGATCTCTGTCAAATAAATAAAATCTTAAAAAAAAAAAAAAGTAGCAGAGAGGAATGATAGCCTAATTCCTTACCTTGGTGTTAAAAAGCAAGTTGCCTGAGGCATAACATCCTTATCCAAGAGTTCACCCAGCTAATCATTATTACATTTGCTTTTATTTGGCAGATTTTATGTATATATTTTTTTAAGGAAATTATTGCTTTAAAGGTAAAAAAAAAATGAGTTCTTAAAAATAACTTGCAAATTCATATCAGGGAGCATATCAAAGGTGGGCAGGTATGTTTATTAATTAGGAGAATGAAATCCGGAACATTTTTATGCAAAAATCTAATTATAATGGATGTCAATGTGTTTCATTGTCTCTCAATCTCTCAATCTGCTTTTTCAGGTTTTCTTTCTTTCTTTTTAAGATTTTATTTATTTATTTGACAGATCGCAAGTACACAGAGAGGCAGGCAGAGAGAGAGGAGGAAGCAGGCTCTCTGCTCCGCAGAGAGCCTGATACAGGGCTCGATCCCAGGACCCTGAGATCATGACCTGAGCCAAAGGCAGAGGCTTAACCCACTGAGCAACCCAGGCACCCCTCTTCCTTTTTTTTTTTAGTTTCCTGTATTACGCGTTTTTCTGTAACAAATTAACACAATGGCTTAAAACACAAGAATTTATTCTCTCACTGAACTGGAGGTGAGAAATCTCTCACCAAAGTGTCAGCTGTATAACATTCTGGAGGTTCAAAGGAGAATCAGTTTCTTACCTCTTCCACTTCTGGTAGCTGTTGGTCCATGAGTCCCTTGACTCATGGCAACATCACTCCAATATCTGCCTTCATGTTCACATTACCTCTATATTCTCTATGTGTCTTTTACGTGGATACTTATCAGTGGAGTTAGGGCCTGTCCACATAGTCCAGGATGATCTCATCTCAAGATCCTGAAATTAATTGCATCTTCAAAGACCCTTTCTTTTTTTTTTTTTTACTATTAATTTTTTTATTTTTTATAAACATATATTTTTATCCCCAGGGGTACAGGTTTGTGAATCACCAGATTTACACACTTCACAGCACTCACCAAAGCACATACCCTCCCCAATGTCCATAATCCCACCCCCTTCTCCCAAACCCCCTCCCCCCAGCAACCCTCAGTTTGTTTTGTGAGATCAAGAGTCACTTATGGTTTGTCTCCCTCCCAATGCCATCTTGTTTCATTGATTCTTCTCCTACCCACTTAAGTCCCCATGTTGCATCACCACTTCCTCATATCAGGGAGATCATATGATAGTTGTCTTTCGCTGCTTGACTTATTTCGCTAAGCATGATACGCTCTAGTTCCATCCATGTTGTCACAAATGGCAAGGTTTTATTTCTTTTGATGGCTGCATAGTATTCCATTGTGTATATATACCACCTCTTCTTGATCCATTCATCTGTTGATGGACATCTAGGTTCTTTCCATAGTTTGGCTATTGTGGACATTGCTGCTATAAACATTCGGGTGCACGTGCCCCTTTGGATCACTACGTTTGTATCTTTAGGGTAAATACCCAATAGTGCAATTGCTGGGTCATAGGGCAGTTCTATTTTCAACATTTTGAGGAACCTCCATGCTGTTTTCCAGAGTGGCTGCACCAGCTTGCATTCCCACCAACAATGTAGGAGGGTTCCCTTTTCTCCACATCCTCGCCAGCATCTGTCATTTCCTGACTTGTTGATTTTAGCCATTCTGACTGGTATGAGGTGATATCCGATTGTGGTTTTGATTTGTATTTCCCTGATGCCGAGTGATATGGAGCACTTTTTCATGTGTCTGTTGGCCATCTGGATGTCTTCTTTGCAGAAATGTCTGTTCATGTCTTCTGCCCATTTCTTGATTGGATTATTTGTTCTTTGGGTGTTGAGTTTGCTAAGTTCTTTATAGATTCTGGACACTAGTCCTTTATCTGATATGTCGTTTGCAAATATCTTCTCCCATTCTGTCAGTTGTCTTTTGATTTTGTTAACTGTTTCCTTTGCTGTGCAAAAGCTTTTGATCTTGATGAAATCCCAATAGTTCATTTTTGCCCTTGCTTCCCTTGCCTTTGGCGTTGTTCCTAGGAAAATGTTGCTGTGGCTGAGGTCAAAGAGGTTGCTGCCTGTGTTCTCCTCAAGGATTTTGATGGATTCCTTTCTCACATTGAGGTCCTTCATCCATTTTGAGTCTATTTTTGTGTGTGGTGTAAGGAAATGGTCCAATTTCATTTTTCTGCATGTGGCTGTCCAATTTTCCCAGCACCATTTATTGAAGAGGCTCAAAGACCCTTTCTTTTAAATGCAGTAACATTCACAGGTTTGGAAGATTAAGAATGGACACTCCTTTTGGAGGTCTTGCAATCCACTGCACATATCAATTATTATCAAATTACCCCATGCCTAGTACTGTGCTTGAAGCAACATCAGAGGACATACAGAGGACATCCAAGTACTTGACTTTATGTCCTGGCTCAATGTCTTTTATTTAAATATATATTTTTTAAATTTATTTGAGAGAGAGAGAGAGCATGAGAGAGAGGGAGAGAGCACACACAAGCAAGGGAGAGGGGAGGGAGAAGCAGACTCCCCATTGAGCAGGGACCCTGATGAAGAACTTGATCCCAGGACCCTGGGATCATGACCTGGACTAAAGGCAGATGCTTAACTATATGAGCCACCCAGGAGCCCCAGTCCCAGCTTAATTTCTTAAGCTGAGTGAGAATGGGTAAATTACCAAAACTTATTATGCTTCTATCATCTGTAAAATGGGAATAAATAATAATATCTACATTAAACATAATTTTGTGATATTTTAAAAATTTTTTATTTATTTAATTTATTCGATAGACAGAGATTACAAGTAGAGAGGCAGGCAGAGAGGGAGGGAAGCAGGCTCCCTGCTGAGCAGAGAGCCCAATGTGGGACTCAATCCCAGAATGGTGGGATCATGACCTGGGCTGAAGGCAGAGGCTTAACCCACTGAGCCACCCAGGTGCCCCAATTTTGTGATTTTAAAAAGAACAATGAAACAAGTAAAATATTTCCTGGCACATATTAAGCACTGAGTGTATTTTAATTACTGTTTGTTCAATAAAAAAGACACATTCACTGATTTTCAGAAATTTTTACATCTTAAAATCTACACTAAAGGGAAAAACAAACTGCTTCCTGATACATGTTTGGAATTTGTGGTCTCATCATGGAAATGATTTACCTTCCTAGCAATTTCTGTTTCTGTTATACTGATAAAAGTTGTGTTCCTTGCTTTATATTACCTAGCAACTAAGAAAAGTGGATCAGAAGGAATATAAATGGCTTGAGAAAGGTAGCCTGGAATTTAAAGTTTGACATCAATAACTAGAGTGGAAGATTACCCATAGGCATATTTTTCCTTCCTTTCTTCTACTTTCTGCCCATTTCCCTCCTTTCTTTTTACTGCACCGTGTTCTACAGAGAGTTCACCATAAAAGCATACGTTGAAAAAAAGATAGAACAATAAAGTAAAATAACAATGTTCAAGAAAACCAAAACAGATTTGTCTTTTCCAAAAAGACTTTCCAATTTCCCCTGTACTGTCTATTCTGCTGTGTGGCCCCCAGACTGGTACTCACAGTAGGGTGTTTGTTTGCAACAAGTCAGCTCTTGGCAGTTGTATGCTCACATTCAACTGTACTTGCTTCAAAGTGATTATTTAAGTAAATATTATGTAGATAGAAAATTATTAATTTGAAACACTACTGGTGTTTTTTTGTGGGAAGCCACAATAAGGCTTGAGACGAGGACCAAACCAGGTCCTGACTTGTGCCTCCTTTTAAGTCTGAATAACCTAACAAAAGGTTTAGGATGGGAAAAGTTGAGCAGCACTGAGAAAGGGTCTGTGCTATGTGTTGTGCGCTCGCCTACGTGACTTCCCACATGCTTGCTAAACAAATGAGAACAATTTGGTTGGGGTCAAAAGTTCATTGCTGGTCCTTGCTGCCCTAGTACAGCCCATAAATTACTTTCAGTTTTGCTGTATCAATACAGAACAATTGTACTAGCATCAGCCGTTTGGCATCACGAGGTCTACTTATAGTTAAATGTGAAACTTATTATGGGAACTCATGGGTGTTTAACTAGACACAGGTGTATTGCTTCTATTATCACTATATATATGGCCTTAGTGTTTTGAATAAACTTAGCACTGTTGGACATCTTCCTCAGTGCTCCTCCTGCCCCCATCTCTTTGCTTCTCGAGTTCTTTTCTTCATCCTCGTACCCTCACATTCCTGGTCGGCCATGACAGTTTTTATAAAAATGAAGTTGAACAATTTAGCAACATTAGATAAAAGTGAGTATCCCATTCAAAACTGTTTTCATAATAACCACAGGCTACAATCTAGGACTGGGGGAAAGAAGGAGGGAATCATAAAAAAAATCTCAAAAAAATTCTACATTCCAATTGCTTCACAGATGTATTTCTTTCCACTTCAAAAAATTGAGACCAGAAACTGCAGTATAAGCAAAAGCATGATCTTTGGGATTCTAGTCAGTGAACCCAAATAAAAAAAAAGCCTTCATCCCCTATCAAGTAATTACCGATATATTCGTTTCTGACAGCTGCCATGACAAAGTGACTTGAGCAAAAAACTGTATTCTTTGTTTGTTCCAGACGTTATAATTGAGGTGTCTGTCAGCAGGGATGGTTCCTTTTTGGAGACTCTTATGGAGAATCTGTTCAATGCTTCTCTCTTAGCTTCTGCAATACTTGGTGTCCCTTGGTTTGTAGACACATAACTCCGACCTCTGCCTCCAGCTCCACATGATTTCTTCCTTCCCCTCATTTGTGTATGTGTGTTTGAATTTGCCTCTTCTAAAAGGACATCAGTCATGACCTCATCTTAATGAGATTATATCTTCAAAAGCCCTCTTTCCAATTTAGGAATGAGTATAAATTATGAGTGGACACGAAATTTTGAGGGACACAATTAAACCAAACATAGCTAATAAATCCCACTCTTACTTACATGTTTTAAGATAAATTAATGCTTAAAATATATTTCTATAATTTTATCACTGTTTTAAAATTAGTTTTCACTTAATCACATAAGCACATATGCCAATCGCATAATATAGAAAGGACTGCCTTACATGGGGGAGATAGAGTAAGCTATATAACTTTTAATATAAATGTAAAAAAGTAAATGATTCAGATCAGAAACATATAAAATATATAGGACTATAATTGGGCCTTACATGGGGGAGATGGGGTAAGTTATATGTTTTAATATAATGTAAAATTCTATCTTAAGAAGCAAGAAAAAGAACAGCAAATAGAACCTAAGACATAAAGAAGAAGAAAGGAACAAAGAAATATAAAATATTAAAAATGCAATAAAGCAAAAATCAAAGGACAAAATTGGGGTCTTTGAAAAAATTAACAATCTATAAACACTTAGCAAGACTGACCAAGGCAAAAGAGAAAATATAACTTTAGTACTTTAGTATTAAGAACAGAAAGGAGAAAGGACATCAGTATAGATCTGACAACATTAAAACAATAATATGGGGTGCTTAATTGGCTCAGTCGGTTAAGCTTCCAACTCTTGATTTCAGCTCAGGTCCTGATATCAGGTCATAAGATGGAGCTCTGTCAGACACTGTGCTATGCGTGGATCCTGATTAAGATTTTCTCCTTCCCTCTCTCTGCTCCTCCTCCAACTCATGTGTGCACATGCACTCCCTCCAAAGGGGGAAGAAAAAAAAAAGATAATATAAAATTATACCTTTAAAACAATACATTTAAAGTTTTATATAAATGGACACATTTCTCAGAAAAATACCTTACTGAAGCTGACACAGAAACTTAAAAATCAGATTAGTGTGATATCTACTTTAACAATTGAATCTGTTACACAAAGAAGTCCCTTGGCAGAGAGGGATTAACCAATGCATTCTTTGAAATGTTATTTAAAGGGGATGAGGGGTGGCAGAGAGACCAATTTTATCCAAATACTTCCAGAGAATAGAAAAAGGGATAGCAAAACATTTTGGGTTTGATGTGAAAAGTGTAAACCTCACAAAAATGGCATAAGATTACTGTTAGAAGGCACTACCACAGAACAATCTCCCCCTGACCATAGATGCAAATATCCTAAATTAAATCTTTACAAAGTGAAACCAGAGATATTAAAAAAAGGATAATATATCATGACTGGGTGACAATTTTACAATGATTGAAATATTGATTTTATATTCAAAAACTAATATAATTCACCATTAACCGATTAAAATGATAGAAAATTCCTTGAATAGATAGGTAAAGAAAAGCAAATTTCCCCAAAATCAAAACATTAAAAAGAAAAACATGGGGCGCCTGGGTGGCTCAGTGGGTTAAAGCCTCTGCCTTTAGCTCAGGTCATGATCCCAGGGTCCTGGGATTGAGGCCCACATCGGGCTCTCTGCTCAGTGGGGAGCCTGCTTCCTCCTCTCTCTCTGCCTGCCTTTCTGCCTACTTGTGATCTCTGCCTATCAAATAAATAAATAAAATCTTTAACAAAAAATAAAAACAGAACAAATAAAACAAAAGCTTCTCAGCAACCTAAGACAGGAGATAGCTTCCTTAAACCAGTAATGACTATAGTTTTTAAAAAGGAGAAGAAAAAACTATAGGAAATATCATTCCTAGTGATGAAATACTGAAAGCTTTTCCTCTAGTTTGGGGAAAAGTAGAAAGTATCACTGTTATCTCTCTATTCACTATTTTACTGGGGTTTGTAGACATTGTAATCAGGATAGCAAAATTTATTAAGTATATAAGGATTCAAAGAAAGGGAGTAAAACAATTATTAATTTTACAGGAAATTATTAATTTTACAGGAAAAACAAAAAAATCTGGAGACATGCTCTCAAAATACATAAATTTTTCATGGTGTGGACAAATATGTGTGAATATATACATTTATACATACAAAATAAAAATTAAAAGTAAAACTTTAATGATACTACTCTCAGAATACTTTCAAACAATCTTAAGATAGAAATAGGTTAGACTGACTTATAAGGAAAGAAATATAGGACCAATACACTGAAAATTGAAATACATTCTCATAAGAAATTTTAAAAGACAAATGTAGTTATTCACATCCTTATCACAGAATAACATTATATAATATTACAACACTTTACAAAGAAGTAATTCCATTTCTCCCACACCAACCTTTGTGTTCTTCAGGACATATATATTACTTCTACATAGGTTATAAATATAAAAATACATATATATATATATATATATATATATATATATATATATATATATTATTAAACCTAAGGAATCTCCTTTAAATTTTAAGTGCTTCTGCCAGGGACGTCTGGGTAGCTCCGTGGGTTAAGCATCCAACTCTTGATTTCGGCTCGGGTCATAATCTCAGACTCATATTTCTGGATCCTGAGATCAGCCCCCTAGCTGGGGCTCCATGCTCAGCATGGAGTCTGTTTGTCCCTCTCCCTCACCCTCTGTCTTCCTGTCCTTCCCCGGTTCATGCTCATGTGCATACTATCTCTCTAAAATAAATAAATAAATAAATAAATAAATAAATAAAATCTTTAAAAAATAAAATAAAATAAAACTTAAGTGTTTGTGCCAGTGCTAAAATTTTTTCAGCTTTTGATTTTGAATCTTTCATTATTTCACCTTCATTTTTGTAAAATTCTTTATTTAGTATAGATCTCTGGGTTGATTTGTTTTTTCTTTCTGTATCTTAAAAATGTCACTTCATTCTCTTCCAACCTTCACAATCCTTCACAATCCACCATCTTCTGTTGTTGTTCCCCTGAAGGAAACACAACATTTTTTCCTCTCTGGCCACTTTTAAGATTCTTTTTTTTAGGCATTTGATTATGATAAGCTTAAATGTGTGTTTGTGTGTGTGTGTTTAATCCTGGTTGGGGTTTACTGAGCTCCTTGGATCCACTGATTGATATTTTTCAATAACTCTGAAAAATTCTCAGCTACTGTGTCTTCAAAAATTTCTCCCTCTTTTTTTTTCCTCAGTTCTGGGACACTAACTGTAACTGTGCATCTAATGTTATGTCATAGGTATTGGAAAGCTCTGCTCAGTTTAGCTTTACATTCCTTTTCCCCCTTTGTCCTTTAATTTAGGTACTTTTTTTTTTTTTTAAACCTGTCTTCATTTTCTCTGTGTGGAGTCTATTGTGAAATCCATTGAATAATTTTTTTTTTCTGATGCTAAATTTTTCTGTTCTGGCATTTCATTTTATTTTCTTATACTTCACAGTTTTCTGTTGAAATGCTCCCTTTACTTATACATTTTTCCCACCTTTCTACTCAGTGATTTAAAATATTAACCATAGTCATTTTAAAGTCTTTATCTTCTAATACTAATATACGGAACATACAGATTAGCTTCTGTTCACTGTTTTTCTTCTTATTGTTTATGATTCATATTTCTTGTTTCATTGCATACCTCATAAGTTTTATTATATATTAAACATTGTATGTCAAAGAAAATAAAGATTAAAATCAATTATATTTAACTTCAACAAAAGACACGTTTCTTTTCCTATAAAGTTGCTTCAAGGGTACTAGAAAGAATCACTCTAATATATACATCAGCTGGTTCTGGGCTTTGTTGCAGATTCTTGTTAGAGTCATTTAACCACTGGCTTCAAATATTCTGATTTTGAGATCAATATTTTCTTCAGCAAGCCTTGACATCTAACCCCTGATAAGACTCTGGAGATCTTTCCTTGTTTTTCAATTTATTAGCTAATTTTCTGAATTGTAGGAGGTCTCAGTTTTATATCTAGCCTTTCGGGTGACTGGGGACTTCTCTTTCTTTTCCTAGCTTTTCACCTTTGAGAGATCCTTCTCCACTTCGCTGTATTGTTCCCAGCCCACAGGGGGCTCTAATTGGAGCTAAATATAAGTCCACTGCGTATTGGGAGGACTTTTCAGCTACTCTGCCCTTCTGCCAGCTACAGGGCACCTGCCTGCATGTGATGAGAGCCTTGTGTACCCCCAGAGAATTTTTCACAGCCTTTCCCCCTCTCCCATCCTCCTGTAATTCAGGGAAGGTTCTATACCTCTGGAGGGACATTCTCAGTTCTTTTACTCTGCCCCTAGTCTTCGGCTCACTACCTTCACCCACCTGGTAATCCTGTGTACCTGAAGGAACTCTCTTTCAGTTTGTCCTGACCCTGGGCTGCTGAGTGTCTAGTAAGCTCCTGGGAGTCTCGCTCAGCTGCTCTGGTTTTCTGATAGCACTTAATACACGGCCCTCATTGAAGGCCTTGTGTGAAAAAATTAAAGGATGGGCAGAAACTGAGGTTGCTTGGCATACTAAGTCATCACGTCAGACCATATGCAGCCATTACAATTCTTGGAATGTTAAACATTTTTCTTTTGCTATTATATTATTGGTTCACTCACTTCCCACCAAGTGTGCAAAGAGGAAAGCAGCTGTGGGGGGTGGGGGGAAGCTCTCCTTTCTCCTAGGATGGTCTCCTCCTCCTCTTTAAAATATTTAGGTTTTTCTATTTATCTTAAATTCTTGGATGGGCTTAAAAACAAAACTGTAATTTTGTACCTTATTCAGTTTCTTCTTGGTAGGCTGGAAACTTTTTCTTAACTAGGACCAAAAAAGCCCTACCTATAAAAGAAAAAAGTATTGATGAGTACAATTTTATTAAAATTCTATTTACCAAAAGACTGTAAACATGCAGTGTATGGGTAGAAGATAGTTTTATACATGTAACTAAAAAAGCCATTTATATCTAAAGTATGTAAATACCATTCACAATAAGTAAAATGTAGGCATCCATCCCCCACAAGAAAAGACACAAAACAAAATTCCAAAAATTATTCAGAAGATTTGAAAAAAGCATTTTATAAAAGAGGATATCAAAACAGTCAATAGGAATTTGAAAATATCTTCTACCACATCATAGTATTCATTCTAGGATCTAGCACTCTTCTAGGATGTGTTTGGCAGTTTGCCAGTATCTGCTAAAACTCCATCTCTGTACACCTAACTTGGCCATTCCACGCTTGAGTGTATGACCAACAACAGAAGTGGGTATACACAAAGTCACTAAATTACACATACAAGAATATTTTAGCAGAGCTGTTTGTAATAATAGTTAAGAATGGAAGCAACCCAAATATCTTTGAAGAGCAGACATACACAAATTGTTGTATAATCATATAATGAAATATTATACAGCAATGAAAATGAAGTATTGCCACAGACAACATGACTGCATCTAATAGTAATTGAGCTGATTGAATAAAGATAGACAAATAGCTTCAATTTTTACAAAGCGCAATACCAGGCAAAACAAATGTAGAATGATAGAAATCACAACATTTTTTCTGGTTGGTTAATGAAAGGGTGTACATGTGAGAGGTTTCTTGGTCTGCTCTAATACTCTTTTTCCATAATGGAGGTATCAGGTATCCATTTGTAAACATTCATTAAACCATACACTTAGACTCTGGACATTTTATGTAGGTTACACTTTTATTTTTTCAAAGAGTGGCAGAGCTGAACCTCAAACCACCACAATCTTATTCAAGATAACTAAAACCTTACCAATGCTACTATTTCATCAAGCTAACAATTGTTAAGGTGTTCCTCTTTTCTTTTATCATGTAATAAATATGCACTGTGGCTTCAAAAAGTCAGTCTTCTTGCACTCAAATAATGTGATTTTGATATATAAAAAGTAAAAAAACACATTATCACCACAGATGGGCAGATTCCTTAGGGCAAATGCCAGATTTTGTCTACAACTTTTCAGATTCACATTTATCACAATTTCTAACCTCTGATTAGTCATATCAGGCTATATGCAGTCATTACAATTTCTTTCTTACCTCCTACCAGTTTGGTTATGCATTTAAAAAGATATTTTAAATATATTGCCTAGAACTGTTAGGTGTTCTTTTCGGGAATGGTTTATCCAGACATCAAGTATGCCAGACTACCAGAATTATCTTGATTCTTAATAAATATTTTCAAGACATTATTTTGTGTTTCTTTTTATAATGTAAATTATCTAATCTTTATTGTACTAGGTTTATAATTTCCAATTATAACTCATTTTCAATGAACTCATTTTCAATGAGAATTGTTTCTTTTGTTTTAGAGACAGAGAGAGAGAGTGCATAAGTAAGGGGCAGGGACAGAGGGAGATGGAGAGAAAGAATCACAAGCAGAGACCACACTCAGCACAGAGACTGACACTGAGCTTGATCTCACCACCTGAGAGGAAATCTGACAGGTCCAACACTTAACCAACTGAGCCATCCAGGTGTCTCTTAATGAGGACTGTTTTCAGTAGGCACTCCCCCAATACTGGTTTGTCCAGGTCAGATTTCAAGTTGTTTTCATATAAGTTTCAACTATTCTGAACCAGTTTTCTACCGATTTCTCCACTCAGTTTTCCAGAACAATGTAGGTAGCATTTTATCAAGCCCCACAGCAATGAGTCAAGTTTGAGGTTCAGATACCTCCTAATGAGTCTTTATCCTTTCATATCCCAACTTGGACTAGTACCTACCTGCAGCTTCCCAATGCCAGTAGGCACAGCTGCTCAGGTACCTATCCCTGGATGGGATAGTCAGCGGATCCTTGATTTACTCAGGAATATACCTGTTCCCCAGATTGTACACACTTGAGACACTATTCTTCATTTCTCTTTGAGCATTAAAACTACCATCTCAAAGGCCTTTACTTGATTTTTATAACCTTCTATTTCTGGCTTTGCCTAACATTGACCAAATCATCTTCTAGTTACCTTTTAGTTCTAAAAATTGTTCACTCCTTTTCTTATTTGAAAAACTAACTGCATAGTTTGGAAGTATTTTATTAGACCTAATATGTGTGTATGTGGTGTTATATGTATTTGCAATGAGTAGGGTTGTCTTTCTATATTAGCTTGGCTTATGATATTGACTAGAATTTTGTTATAATTTGAAAAATCTGTGTGTTTACATTTTAGAAACCACTTACCGCAATTTCCAGAGTGTTCTTTGTTTATGCAAATTTAATCTTTCTACCCAAACGTTTAACTGGTTTCAAATTCAAGCAAAATTTGGGAAGAGTCCTAAAATTGTTGGATTATTCCTCCTTATCATTCACTTCAAATGAATTGTAGAATACATTTTTAAAATTCTGTATATTGGGAGATATGCATTGATTAACAATTGTTTGTAATTGGCATAAATGTCCATTTAATATTTCTATAAGTACACACATCTAAGTGCAATGATCAGGTTTCTTTGAAAATCTTTTGTTTCCCAAATCGGTTCCCTTGAAACAGAAGCCAACTGCTCAGCAGCCAGCCAATGACCTCAGCTAATGATCTCATGATTTCTATTATAAAAGCCCATCAGACTGCTGCCTCCAGCCTCCTTTTTGATGTGTGCAGACACCCCTAACCTGCGTTCACCCAATTGTCTCTTTAAGACACAGTACACCACAGCACATTCAAGTACCATTGTACAATATACACATGTGTATTTGTCTGTGTTAAGTCATGTCTTTCTCCCTCTTACATTGAAATATATTACAGTAATTTCCCTCATGGTGTTCTGTTTGTCTCTACTCACCCAACATTGTAAAGAGCAAAAGTTTTGCCAGGATCTGATGCCACATCATGTGATGTACTAAACTATTTATTGGGCTTCATCCTGCTAAATTTGAAACTTCAAACTCAAGGTGACATTTCATATGTCAGGATCAATAGTCTTTTAAGTTAAAACTGAGTAGTTTTGGTGTCACCTTTCTCAGATTCATGCTGTTCTAATCTTCCTATGTCCCAAAATGTGTATTTCCTGTGTTCTGTAAATCCAAAAGTTTTCTCAATGATTTACAAAATGCATTTATGTTCAGAACTGCTCCTTAAATGTCTGCAATTTGTTATCTAAGGCCTTTTCAAGGACTGCTGTAGAGGCTAGATTTGTTTGTTCCACAGAAGCTGTACCATTGAGAGACCTTATTAACTATTCTAAAAGGCACCACTATACTATATAATTTAGAAAACTTTAAAAATTACAATTTTAAAAGAGAAGTTTTACATTAAAAGGGCAATAATACTCCAAACCAAGCTATTGATTCTGTTTATGAAATATAGGTGGAGATCTTTTCAAGAATTTTAAAAGCATGAAGTTAGAGATTCTGCCTACCATACATATATGGTAAAATACAAATTTAGTACTTTACACTTTTTACTATATAACCTAATACTTTAAGGCATTTCTGGATGATCCAAAATTTGAAAAGTTAAAAAAAAAAAGACTTGGCAGTATATAAACATTTGACTGAAATTCTAGAAAATTAATTGTTTAAACAGGCACATTTATTCTTTCATATGAATAATGGACAGCTTCCTACAAGGATTACCAGACGGAGTTGAGAAGTCCTATTCAAGCCAGAGTTGAGATAATGTTTAGGACTAGTCCAGGCTGGTGAAATTTCTGAGGACTTTCAAATGAACTCAATATAATGAATAAATCTGTAAGGAAAATAAAATTCTAATCTTATTCAGCTTTCCGTGAAATAACCCAAGTTAATATTTCCATTATGGAATCCTGAGAAATTGCTAACATAATCACATGCTATTATTATTATTCAAATCTTTTTGTTTTGTTCTTTTAATAAACTAAAGGGATTTATTAGCTAGAATGTAGAATCTTATGTGTCTATTTGCGCACACACACACACACACAAACACACTCATTCTAAATGAAGTGTTATTAAACTTAAATCTAATTGATTTTTCTTCTTTTTAAATTGAATTCATTTTTCCCAAACTAGTATTACTTACCAGAGAAAACTTCCCAACCAGTAGCCTTCCAAAGAACCCTGAGATTTACCCAGCAATATTGTCATTTTTTAGAGAGAGACTATTCTGCATTAGACCTTTCCTGTTTGATTCTTCAAGAAAGTCAGTGATGAGTTATCGTCCATAAATATGGTCTATGATGAAGTGAGGATTCATAAGCACTTGAGAATTGAGTATAACAACAGTAAGATGAAAATTGGGAACAAGTTCTATTTGTAGTTAATATATAAATGTCTTATTAACATGATAGAAACACTATTCCAAGATCTACTGGTGAATTGCATTCCATTTTCCCTTCAAGATCTCCTAGGTTAATGTTTACTTCTTACAGATGAAATATTTTCCTTGCTTCTTCATCTTATTACACTAAAACAACAGGTCCATGCCAAGAGAGTTCTGCCTTCCTACATTTTTTTTTTAGAAGTTTCAATATGTTGGATACTTAAAAGTATATAATTCTTTTAAGTATTGTTTTTATGTTATATCTGGTTTCTTTGAAGAAAAACCTTATAAAGGAAACATTTCTCACTGATGACCTCTTAGGACATTGAACTGAATTTCATTTAGTGAACAATTTCTCAAAATATTTTTGATTTCTATGGAAAGACTATTTTCCTTAATGCTGTCTTTATTTTTAAGGAATCACTTCATTTTCCTTAAGGCTAAAAGGTGTTTTGTTTTGTTTTGTTTTTCCTTGTTTCTAAAAGGAGCATCCCTTGGAAATTGTCATGTCTCTTAATGACAGTGTTGCCCAGAATATTTCCATTGTTAGTCTCGTGCCTGCTCTGTGCTGTGCTGCCAGTTCCAGATGCTAGAAGGAAACGAAACACAAAGACAGATAATGGGAGCTTCTGCTATTACTCACAAAAAACAAAGAATAAATGTGAGGTAAAGCTGTCCATTTCAGTACATGACAACATAGTATTTCTAAGGAACTTAATTTTAATTCAATCTATTAGATATATAACTTTGTTTATAAAGATAAATTCAATTCATAAGCTACAAACAAAATATATTTTATTATTTCCAATCATATATCAAATGCCATCACAGTTCCTCTTATGGAGATATGAATGTTTATCTCCCCATTTTTCATGGATAGTAGAGAAGAGCTTGTTAATTCCACAGAACAGTAAATGTATTTAAGGCAATCTGTGGACAGTTAAGCATCATGCATGCTAACTTCTCAGTGATTGAAACAAAAAATAAATTTGAATTAGTTGGTGACATCACAAACGAGTTAGCTGAAATGACAAATGTATTCCCAGACCCTGATTTATTTTCATGTATTATTAACTTTGTGTACATAGTGGTGTTTGCAACTTACGTATCTTTACATTTCTATTCCTCCTATTTTTAAAAATTCCCTTTAACTATTATGCTTGTTTAGTTTATGTTCATGAATTTTTCATTGTATTTCGAGCTCCAGGTGATTTGTCCAAAGGCAAAACTGTAACCATCATTTGTATAACACTTTCTATTTTCTAAAGTTATTATTTTTTTAAATTAATTTATATTCTGTCAGTGCTCTCTACTTCATTTATTTTAATAATGTTTTTGTCTTATCCCACTGCATATATATTTTACTCTAAAGCAATGTTTTCAGGAACATTCTAAGCATAATTTTTACCCTTTTATGTTATTATTGCTACAATTTCAAACAATTTCTGCTTTCAAGATTGAAGCTGTGGAAGGAAGTATGTGCAACCTCAATGAACATTCAGTGACATGTTTAGAGAAGAAAATTGAACCAAAATGCTAAGAAACATGTACAAATTTTCTAAACCCTCCCAGAGCTTACAAAAAAAAATTACTTCTCCCCCCAACTTTTGATAAAATGAAAAAATACTTAAAGCTGCATAAAAATTGCAAAAACATCTCCACGATGCACAAAATTACAAATAATTTGAAGCCAATGACTAGAAATATTCATTTTTGACCAATTTGTCATGTTGAGCAATTTGTCATTATGATCAATTTGTCAAATCAGCCAGTTTATTTTCAACCAATTCACCTGCAGTTTAATAAAATTGTTCTGTAGTCTCTTGTGTTACCACGGAAATTTAAAGGCCCCTTGGAGAGAAATTCTGTTCAAAGTAAATGTTCATAAAAATCTTTCAAGGTAAGTACATTTTTTTCTTTGCCCTTTAGTTTTTGTTCCTGTCAGTGCATTCAATAACTATGCATGCAATATATTCCAATTTGGTAAGTGCATTTAATTTTGACCAAATTTAATGGGAAGGTGTGGCATACAAGAATCTTAAAGGTACCAACTTTTCAAAACTTTTAAAGTTGAATATCTCAAAAATATACCAAGGAATAAAATCAAATCACAAAAAAATATGATTAGCATGGTTCTACATTCACACAAAATAAAAGTCTGCATTTTTATGACAACTCCCTGAACAAATGGGATTATGGTGAAAGGAATTATAGGTAGGAACTCTCATTTTTATTTGTTAGCTTTTTGTGTTATTCAGAATATTTTTAAACATTTAGTACTTTGATAATTTAAAGATTACATGGTTTGGGTAACTAGGCAGCAATCTGGCTAATCATACAGAAAGGTCTTGGTATAAGTCTAGAGGAAGCATTAGAGTCTAGGGTAAGAACTACAAATTCAGTAGTTTTTCAGGCAGATTCAGGCACGAGTCTGACATTCAGAGAACTGTGCATGACAGGATACGGACCCCATAGCAACACAATGAGTGTCCTTGACTTCCTAGAGACCAGGGGAAGATAGATTGGTGAGCTGAGATAGAAAACCATAGGCTTCCTAGGTTCTATCAAAGCAAAAATTGTACCAAAGCTTAAAAAAAAAAAAAAAGAAGGAAAACTTTATTCAAGATTATTGCAGGGGCACCTTGGTGACTCAGTTGGTTAAGCCTCTGACTCTTGATTTTGGCTCAGGTCATGATCTCAGGTTCCTGAGATTGAGCCTCTGCATCTGGCGCCATGCTGATCATGGAGTGCGCTTAAGATTCTCTCCCTCTCCCCCTCCAACTCCATGCTCTCTCTCTCTCTCTAAACAACAACAAAAAAGAAAAGACTATTGCAAGGAGTGAGAGACTAAACTCAACTCTGCTGAAAGAAAAGTTGGGAGAGTGACTTTAAGTGCTAAAGGGTGCTAGTGGGAAAGTACTGGAGAATGTTGGGGGTAAATTCATCAATGACATGTGTCAAGCACATTGAATTATTCCGCAATTTTTTCTCTGTGATTAGCCACCCGTTTACTAATTAGTGTCCACTGAGCTTAGACTCCTACACTCCAACAAAGAGATAGAGACTCTATCTTCCTTAATGATTGTATTTCACATTTATAGTTCCTGGGTCTCTGAGAAAGACAGTCCTGGTTATAACAGGAAGAATATAACAAGAAGCTTTTAAAGGGGGGCACAGAAAGGATTTACAATTATAAGTTTTCTAAGGAAATTCTTTGAGAAAAAGGAGATATGGGGTTTCTGGTTAAGAAGAAGTTCAGTCACTAAGGAGAACATTGAGGCCATCTTGGTCATTTCTTTAAATTTATATCTCATAAGGTCAGGGTTTCTTTGCCTTTTACCACCTAAGGTATCCTGATAAAAATGCTCCAATAACCAGATATGAGCTAAAATGAGTTCATAAATAAAAAATAACATTTTATATAAGGGAGTCTAGTAGTCAGAGAGACAAGGTGAGGTAGATTTCAGAACACAAAAATCAAAGGTACAGAATTACTTGAAACTAGTTGTACAAATAGGTAAAAACTACATAATAAGGCACTTAAGAAGATTCAACACATAACACAAAAAATAAGACACACTCAGAAACCAAGTTTATTTTTAGTAGACTAAAAGAACCCAGAAATGATTTAAGGAAGTATGTTACCTTTAAGACTTGCTTTATTGTCTGAAAGGTTAAGTTTGAAAAGTATCTTACAGTACAAATACATATAGAGATAGAAATTGCATGAGGAAGAAAAGAAACAGGAGATATAACATAATAGGTCAAAATGGGGGGATGGGAATATGGAAGAGTATCAATACCTAAATAATAACAGTAAAAATTACTACAGAAAAAAAAATGAGAGTTTGAAAACCAGAAAGACTCAGCTATTTTTCAGGTGGATGATGAAAAATTATATATACTTCTTAGCATGATAAAATTCTGAATCTAAAGGGTAAAAAAAATTCTTTCAAAACTCTGACAGAAAGAGCAAGATAACTACAAAGGAAGAAAACAAAGGAAAGCAGATACCATACATGAACACTATTCACCATACTAAAATTTAGAATATTATATATGCTTGCCAAGGAATAAGAAAGCTATCAAAAGCATCTGGAAGAAAATGCTATCCATCAAATATTCAATATATGAAATGATGTTCAATTTCACAAATGATCATAAAACGGAGTAAAAGTTAAGATCATGAAGGAAACGAAGCCATGGAACCAAAAAGCGATTGTATTAAGAATAATCAGTACACCGATTTTTTTCAGAAATCTTCAGAAAATGAGAGGGAATCACCTAAGGTCTGTAGATGATTGCAATAAGAAAAGGTTATCAGACATATAAGGTTCATAGAGGGGCGTTTAGGGAGGAGAAAGTGAAAATTGCATAGAAAGAAGATTAAGAGACAATTTCTAAGTCTCTTTCTATTTCAGGCTGCCTGTCTCACAAGCACACTGCCTTTGCTCTGACCTTTCTTTCCAAGGATGTTTGTACAGCAAACAGCTCTGGAAGATTGAGTTAACAAAGGGCAGATTTGTTTACTGGCCATTGCAATAAAAATAGTGTCTCTCTATAACAAAAATCAGGCAGTCTTACCACCCCTTTTGAAAGGTCTGTGTTCCCTAAGCTCAGGGTTACTCTCCTGTAATGCATCCCCATGGGTGTCATCACCTGACCCTCCCTGTATCACCTTGCAGGAACTGGGTTTCAGGGAACTGGGACAAGAAACAGGTTGATAGTCTGGCCACTGCTATTATTGTAATAAACGTTCTTTGTCTTTTGGAAGGAAGGAAAGTAGAAAGAGAGAGAGAGAGGGAGGAAAGGAAAAATAAATAGAAGGAAGGAAGGAAGGGAGGGAGAAAGGAAGAAAAAAAAAAAGAAGAAACTGATCCAAATAAACTAAACTGAGAGTTGGAGACAATGAAAGAATAAAAAATAATGACATATAACATAAATATATATAACCCCAGACAGAGTATGTGTGTCTCTATGTATTGTCATACTTTAATGGGTTGATAACCTGCTGGGAACACAAAATATGAAACCTGGAACAAAACAGGACAGGCTATGATGGAATCCTCATCAGTACTCTAGATCTCCTAAAACCTAAGAGTTGGCACAGGGGATATGGAGGTAAGTGCTAAATCCTCCCTCAGTGGAGAAGGAAGAAGGAATAAAAAAAAAAAAAAATGATTGTATTTTGAAGGTCTCGGCTGTGGGATGAATTCTGGCACTGTGCAGAGGAAACAGTGCTTCTCAGAGGGGAAAAAGTGTTGGCATCTTGTTTCTGAATAACAGTCATATATAATCCCCCCCCCAAAAAAAAAAAACCTAGGGAAGGAGATGTAACTAGGAATATAAGGGAGAGGCACAGAACAGCCTCCACATACTGGGGTAGGCTGTGGCAGGGGTAAGGAATTGCTAGCATCTCCATAAATAAGCAAAAAGAAGGAGGAGGAGGAGGAAGAGGAAACATCCTGTTTTGTACATGAAGGCTTTCTGGAGGGCACTGGAAACCAAGAGGTAACCTTAACTGGTCTGGCCCCTTAACTGGGGCCAACAGGTGAGCCATTCTCACCTAGCTGACAGGGCAATAGGCTTCTCTGCAGAATGGCAGTGTAGAGATACACAGCTATAGGGGTAAAATGAGCTTCAAAGAATCAGAAAAGCATGACAAAGAGAGGCTCAAGTAATTACTTCTGAGTATATGGGAAAGATATCCCATCCAAAGTTAAAGCTTCTACACTTTTCTAGCTTGGAACAAAGAAGGCTGGAAGCCAGCCATGCCATTTTTCCTTCTTGGTTTCAAACATTCATGAGACCTTGAGACCTCTGAAGCCTCCAGGGTTGGGGGCTGAGTGAGAATTGGTAAAAGGGCAGGACAAAGTCTCTTTGGATTACTCTTCTGGTGGGTCTTGTGACTTCATATAATATGCACATTCCAACATGCTTATTTTCCTGGGCTCTTTAATCCTTCCCCCCACCATCTTCTGTGATATTTCAGGCATTTCAGCCTCACTCAGTTGCTCTGAGGTTGCTCTCTCAACACTTCTCCGAGCCACCATGTCCATGAGTTTGCCTACTCCTACTGAGTCCTTGCCACAGAGTTAATGTCCCAAAAGAGCTTATGCAAGTAAATTAACTCTTGTTCATCCAATCCTATGCCAATGCCAAGTCCTCCACTGAAACAAGGAACTTCAGAAGTCACTAAGTGCCCTTTAGTGGCTACCCCCAAAATTCCAGACACTAGGGAATTCCCAACAGCAAGAAGCTTTGCAATGTTATATTTGAATGCTATATTTATATATATAATATATATAAATGCTATATTTATATATGTGGAATTTATATATATGCTATATTTATATATATGGAATCACCAAAGCCAGGGGACCAAACAGAAGTTATCATAAGATATCAGGGGATCTGTAAGTCATTAAGTGCATGAGTGGTGCCTGTTCAACAAACAGCAATGGCTCACGTTTCTGGAGCCATTGATTTGAGCTAAGTGTCTCTGTCTCAGAGCAGACTGAGTGGTGTGCTGGCTGCATTGTCTCCAGTCTGAGGCAGTGAGAACAGTCTAACCCAGAGCCTAGTAGTAATGAGCCATAACCAAGCTGCAGAAATGGCTTTGTGTGAACAGAGGACCCCTGCCAACAACTTGTGAAAATATCAGTTCCCCCTCTACTCACATACTATTCAGAAGAGGAGGAAGAGGAGCCAGGACCCCAGGAGGCTGGAAAGGCAGATGTGACAGGAATTAAACTTTAAATTCATTGAATAAATTGCCCCAAAGGCACTCATTTAGACTGAGAAAAAAACATTCTAAACTAGAATTTAATGACATATTTAATCCTTATTATTGTTTATCCTCCATTAGGGAAATGGGGGTTTGTGTGCAAGATGATAATCCTTGTTGAAAATAGAGTTTAGATCTCTGTTACTTTCATGTCTATTCATATTCTTACTTCCCTAAATAGCTTTTCATAAAGTATTCTATGTTAATCTCTAAGAGGAGGCTACTATATAGGAAAAATGAACCTATCATACTTAAGTCTCCAATATACATCTCAGCCTTCTTTCATGGATAAAAACGTATAGCTTGGGGAATTGACACCATATCTAGGAATGATCTCTAATTAGTAAAGCCAGTCATGTTACCCATTTCCCTTGCCAGTAATTGGTTAAGGAACTTGGATTGATCATTGTAAGGTTTTCCCCCAGCAATAGGCAAATGATGTATGCTAAGTTACAACACAGGGGAACAAAATATTCTGTGCATACTGAAGAGGAAACGTGTACACAAGAAAGTAAGCTGTTCTCTTCATTATAGTAGTCATATTATAGGCACAGGGAAAGAAATCAGTGTGGTACAATGTAGACTAGAGAGATGGAAGAATCTGAATCTATAAGATGCAATTGAGGTACAGAATCTAACAAACCTGAGGCCCAAACAACATTTAAACTTTCACGATTTCCTTATTGTTTTAAGCCACTTTGTGGCAGGAACTTTGTTATTTGGATCCAGAAGCAAGCCAGTTGTTACACACCAACATGGAAAGCCAATTTATTATCTTCACACAACTCGCAGTCCCTTTTGAGTTGTGTTATCTCAAACACTTGTATTGCCATTTAGTCAGTACCAAAGCTTTCATAGGAGTTAACCGGGACTACTCCTAAAATAGCTACAGCAATAACCACAGTAATAGTCAGCTTGCCTCTTTGGTCAGAGATGCCACATTGTGTTCTTCCTGTTGACAAGATCAGTAAATTGTTCTCCATATTGAATTCATTTTTATGAAAAAAAAATGTATTTATTAAATTGAGATTTGGAGTATTTTCCAGGTAAGAAGAGTATTCTCTACTGGCTAACAATAATCTCCAAATGCTAGGAGAACAAATTTTTTGAAAGAAAAGGATTATCACAGAATAACATGGCTCCTGTAATTTTCATTCACCTTACTTGCTAAAAGCTTCAACAAAAGTACTACCTCTGCAAACACACCTGTGTGGAACTCTTTTCTAATATATAAAACTAGGCAGAAATCATTCAGCAAGGCATTCCACAAAGAATTTTAGAAAAAAAAATGTATGGAAATCCAATAGACGAAATTATTTTGAAGAGAGAGAGAGGAAGGACCCAGAAGGGTTTTTCTTGTTTGTTTTACTGCATTAGTAGAGGAATTAATTATATACATGTTTGCTGAAATGCTTTTATCTTAAAGCAGTCTCTTTTGATCATTAGAATAGGGTATTTTAAATATATAACTGAGATAAACATAGGAAACTGCTGCTAATGTTTTGTTTACCACATTTTGTAGCTAATTTATTGCAACATGTCTAAAATGACATATCAGGTAGGAAATTCAAAATGACAGAGATTATAAAGCAGCCTACTACTGAGTTCCCCAAACTCTAGATGCAGAACCACTATTGAAGTCCAAGGAGGCCTTGTATTCAGATAAGTCCACTGACGCTAGACTATTTTAAAAATGCTTTCATTTATAATATTTGCCTTTAGAATATATTAGCACAGGTAAAATTAATCTTAACTCTAGCTTGTAAAATTGTGACATGAATCTCTGCGAGCTCCTTTTGCCACTTAAATGTTTCATTCAGGATTTACTCCACAAGATCTTTAGAGGTAGTCAATTTTTCTTAAAGTTATTTAGGTATTGAAAATAGCATTAAAATGATTGGTGTCTAATAAGATGAAAACTATATAAAAAAGAAAATATATGCTCCACATTCAGTTGAAAAATGTAGAGCATGTACACATGAGATAAATAAGACCCTTCACATTCCCTAATGTGACATCACTCTTAACAAAAGTTTTTCATTTATTTTAACTTATAAAATGAATGAGTTGTTCTAAATGGATCTCTGAATAGTTCCTGACAGCTATAAGATTATATTATTCTAAGAACATATCAATAAAATATAGAAAGCATATTAATAGGGAGTAAAAAATGATTAAACCTAAGTAGCATCACTGAGAGAATTTGGAGCCCTTTAGGGTGAAGTATTGGTTCTTCTGTCATGTTCCCATCAATAGAATAGAATCTATACCCTAGTTTTAATCTATATCTTGAATGAATATTTTCAGATATCTCCCATTATCTTCTTTTTAAAAAGAAATCTATAATACCATAGCTTATTGTCCTATATTGTATCTCAAAGTGAGTTTTCTTGGCTATCAAAGACTGACATTTTTCCTTTGACTGACTATTTCTAACAACTCACAAATAAATTCTACTTTAAATTAATGATTTAATTAGCAAAGAATCTCAGAACCTTGCTTAATTTGGGCAAGCCACTTTCTGAATATGAACCTCAATTCTTCATCAATTAACTGAGGGAGTGAGGATGTTGAGTAAGGTTGCTTCCATAGTCCCTGCCAAGGCTGAAACTTGATTCTAAAGACCAGTTAAGAAATACCTATGACATTGTGTTTTCTGCTGAAGTCTGGAGCTTCAGGGAAAAACGGAAGAGTTCCCTACAAATTACTACAAGTAACTGTCAGAGAAAACCTCAGAAATTAATTCTTTTTACAAATAAAAATCTTAATATTTTTAAAAAGGAGCTAATTTCCAACATAACAGAGTTTTACTTGTATTGCCTGAATAATCTGAAGTTATAAAACCTACTAAAAATAGCTGTCATAATTCATTTGAAAATAAAATTCAAAAATTACTCAGTAAAAGTGATATTCCCTAAATACCCAGGGTTCCATTTTTTGAGAATTCATACTTTAGTAAAAACTAATTATGAACTCCTGTTTATGGGAAACATGGCTTTTTGCCACATAACAGCATAAAAATGTGAAATTCACATACACCAGGCATATTCCATAGGTGCACTTGCTATATGTTCTCTTACTAAAATGTTGTATAACAGTAGAAAGATCCACAAAGCATTTAATGATGTTCTAAATATTTTTCTTAAAGTTTCACTTATAATTATCCCATTTGAGTGGTGATGGAAGAAGAGCGGATAGCCCAGTAGAAATATCTTCCAGAATATGATATATGATATCCTCCAGAATATGATTTATGATGTCCTCATTTTGAAAAACAAGTTATGGCCATACTTTGTGCATTATTAGCTATAGAATATAGTGTTTTAAAGTAAATGAGTCAGAGATAAGTTATACTGGTGAATGACACTTGACTGCAGAACATCTTAATTCCTTTTTATTGCTAAATTTCCTGTCCAGAGATAAGATAAGGCAGCTGAGTTTATGATAATTAAACCTATATTTCTCTGAATAGATCTTAAGAGTAAGTGGGATCTTAGAGGTAAAGACTTAAAAAAGTTAAGCACCTTTTGACTAAACTTTGGGAGAAAACTAGCAATCAGGAATAGGTCCTGCTCTAATGGTGGGGACAGAGTGCTGTGATGCACATGCCTATTTGGTGAGATATCCATTCTTTCAGAACCAACAAAATAGTTATGATTGCCACCATAAAGCAAGCAAAGTATTTGAAAGTCACATTTCAAGAAGAGGCATCAGAATCATATTCACTTAGAAAAATATTTGTACCAAGAGAAAACAATGTACCCTAACTTGAAAAAACTGATAGAATAGGGTTTGGGTATAAATATCATTTATTTATTATCTATCTTGTTTGGTGTTCTCTGAGCTTCTTGGATCTGTGTGCTTATAACTTTCATCAATTTGGGGAAGTTCTCAGCCATTATTCCTTCAAATATTTCTTCTGCTTTGTTCTCTTTTTTCTTCTGGTATTTCAATTATGTGTATACTCCAACTTCTGACATTGTTCCACAATTTTTGTGTATGCTGTTCAGCTTGTTTTTATTATTTTTTTTTCTCTTTGTGTTTCAGTTTGGTTAAGTTTCTGTTGAGCTATTTTCAAGTTTACTATTTCCCCAGCTGTGTGGAATCTACTGATAAACGTGTCCAAAGCATTTTACATTATAATGTTTTTTTAATTCTAGTATTTCTTTTCAGTTCTTTCTTATAGTTTCCATTTTGCTGCTGACATTACCCATCTGGTCTTGCACATTACCTGATTTTTCCATTAAGAGTTCTTCACATGTTAACCACAGCTTTTTAAAATTTCTTCTCTGATAATCTGAACATCTGTGTCATACCTGAGTATATTTCTGAAGCTTGCTTTGTGCCCTCAAAATGTATTTTTCCTTGTTTTTTTACTGTATCTTGGAATTTTTTTCATGAAAGCCTACTTGTTGTATCAGGTAGTAGGTAATCAGGTCAATGGGTCTTTACTGTAAGAATTTATGTAATATGGCTAGAAGCTGGGCTATAGTTAAGGTTTGTTTTAATTATAGGTACCAGAGACTCCAAATACTTTAAGTGTTCTTGTTTTTCATTTCTGGCTTGGATTTGTAAGTTTCTACTTAAATTGCTTTTCAAAAACAGCCTGTAATCCATTTAGCATATTAGAGGCTTTGGGATGTGATGATGTAGAATGGGGAAGAGGGAGATTCTACAATATTCTGATTAAGGCTCGGTCTTTTAGGAAGATAGTATCTTGAAAGTGTGGTCTTCACAAGTATTTCTGTTCCTCCTGCAATGGCATAACTTGTTGTCCCCTTGCCTCTTATGCTTTCCCCTGGCTGCAGTGTTCCAAATCCATTTCTTAGAAGCCCTCTTCCCTCTTAACTTTTATTTTTGTTTTATTTCATTTTGACTCTTTTTTGTTGTTTTTGTTTCTTACTTCTTTTTTTCTCCTCCGATAAGACAGGAAAGTTGAACCTGGAATAAAATTACCTTCCCCACGTTGTGATAAGTTTTCAGAATGGCCCCCTGGCAAAGTTCATTCCCCTTGATTACATTTTGTAGGGAGAAAAGTATGAGCAAGTTTCAAGGTGACTATTGTTCTCCACCAGCCAAGGCCAGAAGCAAATATTTCTCAGATCCTCACTGGGAGAAACTGGTAGAGTTCCTGGAGTGAAAGGTCAAGTAAATGTGGACCCACCTCTGAATGTAGCTACCAGGAGTTTCTCACTCTTAAGCTAGCTCACCCTCAGCCTCAGCAATTCATTGAAATAACCATTCAACTTTTTCTACAAAGATTTTAGGCTTCTGACCCAGGGAAACAAATCTCAGGAGCTATATTCCTCATTGTGTGACTGCCTCTCCAGAGTCTGGGGTGGTCATTTGCTCAAAGATAAGAAAAGGCCCACACCCCGTCAGCTAATAGTAAAATTTACAAGTCTTAGTGACAAACAGAAAATCCTGAAAGCAGTCCAGGAAAAGAAGTCTGTAACATACAATGGTAAAAATATTAGATTGGCAACAGACTTATCCACAGAGACCTGGCAGGCCAAAAGAGCTGGCATGATATATTCAGAGCACTAAACAAGAAAAACATGCAGCCAAGAATACTATATCCAGCTACGCTATCATTGAAAATAGAAGGAGAGATTAAAAGCTTCCAGGACACAAAAACTGAAAGAATTGGCAAACACCAAACCAGCTCTACAGAAAATATTGAAAGGGGTCCCCTAAGCAAAGAGAGGACCTACAAGTGGTAGATCAGAAAGAAACAGAGACAATATACAGTAACAGTCACCTTACAGGCAATACAATGGCACTTAATTCATATCTCTCAATAGTTACCCTGTTAATGGGTTAAATTCCCCAATCAAAAGACACAGGGTATCAGAATGGGTAAAAAAACAAAACCCATCTATATGTTGCCTACAAGAAACTCATTTTAAGCCTGAAGACACCTCCAGATTTAAAGTGAGGGGGTGGAAAAGAATTTTCCATGCTAATGGACATCAGAAGAAAGCAGGAGTGGCAATCCTTATATCAGATCATTTAGATTTTAAGCCAAAGACTATAATAAGAGATGAGGAAGGACACTATATCATACTCAAAGGGTCTGTCCTACAAGATCTAACAATTTTAAATATCTATGCCCCCAATGTGGGAGCAGCCAACTATATAAATCAATTAATAACAAAATCAAAGAAACACATCAAATATAATACAATAATAGTAGGGGACTTTAACACTCCCCTCACTGAAATCAACAGATCATCCAAGCAAAAGATCAGCAAGGAAATAAAGGCCTTAAATGACACACTGGACCAGATGGACATCACAGATATATTCAGAACATTTCATCCCAAAGTAACAGAATACAAATTCTTCTCTAGTGCACATGGAACATTCTCCAAAATAGATCACATCCTCGGTCCTAAATCAGAACTCAACCAGTATCAAAAGATTGGGATCATTCCCTGCATATTTTCAGACCACAATTCTCTAAAGCTGGAACCCAACCACAAGAGGAAGTTTGGAAAGAACCCATATACATGGAGACTAAACAGGAACCTTCTAAAGAATGAATGGGTCAATCAGAAAATTAAAGAAGAATTGAAAAAATTCATGGAAACAAATGATAATGAAAACACAATGGCTCAAAATCTGTGGGACACAACAAAGGCAGTCCTCAGAGGAAAATATATAGTGGTACAAGCCTTTCTCAAGAAACAAGAAAGGTCTCAAGTACACAACCTAACCCTACACCTAAAGGCGCTGGAGAAAGAACAAGAAAGAAATCATAAACCCAGCAGGAGAAGAGAAATCATAATGATCAGAGCAGAAATCAATGAAATGGAAACCAAAAAAACAATACAACATATCAACAAAACTAGGAGCTTGTTCTTTGAAAGAATTAATAAGATTGATACACCCCTGGCCAGATTTATCAAAAAGAAAAGAGAAAGGACACAAATAAATAAAATCATGAATGAAAGAGGAGAGATCACAACTAACACCAAAGAAATACAAACTATTATAAGAACATACTATGAGCAACTCTACGCCAACAAATTTGACAAACTGGAAGAAATGGATGCATTCCTAGAAACATATAAACTACCACAACTGAACCAGGAAGAAGTACAAAGCCTGAACAGACCTATAACCAGTAAGGAGATTGAAACAGTCATTAAAAATCTCCAAACAAACAAAAGCCCAGGGCCAGACGGCTTCCCGGGGGAATTCTACCAAACATTTAAAGAAGAACTATTTCCTATTCTCCTGAAACTGTTCCAAAAAATAGAAATGGAAGGAAACTTCCAAACTCATTTTATGAGGCCAGCATCACCTTGACCCAAAACCAGACAAGGATGCCATCAAAAAAAAAAGGTATAGACCAATATCCTTGATGAACACAGATGTGAAAATACTCACCAAAATATTAGCCAATAGGATTCAACAGTACATTAAAAGGATTATTCACCACGACCAAGTGGGATTTATTCCAGGGCTGCAAGGTTGGTTCAACATCCGCAAATCAATCAATGTGATACAACACGTTAATAAAAGAAAGAACAAGAACCATACGATATTCTCAATAGATGCTGAAAAAGCATTTGCCAAAGTACAGTATTCCTTCCTGATCAGAACTCTTCAAAGTGTAGGGATAGAGGGCACATACCTCAATATTATCAAAGCATCTATGAAAAACCCACCGCAAATATCATTTTCAATGGAGAAAAACTGAAAGTTTTCCCGTAAAGTCAGAAACACGGCAGGGATGTCCATTATCACCACTGATATTCAAGAATAGTACTAGAAGTTCTAGCCTCAGCAATCAGACAACAAAAGGAAATTAAAGGCATCCAAATCGGCAAAGAAGAAGTCAAATTATCACTCTTTGCAGATGATATGATACTACATGTGGAAAACCCAAAACACTCCACTCCAAAAATGCTAGAACTTATACAGGAATTCAGTAAAGTGTCAGGATATAACATCAATGCACAGAAATCAGTTGCATTACTCTACACCAACAGCAAGACAGAAGAAAGAGAAATTAAGGAGTCAATCCCATTTATAATTGCACCCCAAACCATAAGATACCTAGGAATAAACCTAACCAAAGAGTCACAGAATCTATACTCAGAAAACTATAAAGTACTCATGAAAGAAATTGAGGAAGACACAAAGAAATGGAAAAATGTTCCATGCTCCTGGATTGGAAGAATAAATATTGTGAAAATGTCTATGCTACCTAAATCAATCTACACATTTAATGCAATTCCTATCAAAGTACCATCCATCTTTTTCAAAGAAATGGAACAAATAATTCTAAAATTTATATGGAACCAGAAAAGACCTCAAATAGCCAAAGGGATATTGAAAAAGAAAGCCAATGTTGGTGGCATCACAATTCCAGACTTCAAGCTCTATTACAAAGCTGTCATCATCAAGACAGCATGGTACTGGCACAAAAACAGACACATAGATTAATGGAACAGAATAGAGAGCCCAGAAATAGACCCTCAACTCTAGAGTCAACTAATCTTCGACAAAGCAGGAAAGAAGTTCCAATGGAAAAAAGACAGCCTCTTCAATAAATGGTGCTGGGAAAATTGGACAGCCACATGCAGAAAAATGAAATTGGACCATTTCCTTACACCACACACAAAAATAGACTCAAAATGGATGAAGGACCTCAATGTGCGAAAGGAATCCATCAAAATCCTTGAGGAGAACACAGGCAGCAACCTCTTCAACCTCAGCCGCAGCAACATCTTCCTAGGGACAACACCAAAGGCAAGGGAAGCAAGGGCAAAAATGAACTATTGGGATTTAATCAAGATCAAAAGCTTTTGCACAGCAAAGGAAACAGTTAACAAAATCAAAAGACAACTGACAGAATGGGAGAAGATATTTGCAAACGACATATCAGATAAAGGACTAGTGTCCAGAATCTATAAAGAACTTAGCAAACTCAACACACAAAGAACAAATAATCCAATCAAGAAATGGGCAGAAGACATGAACAGACATTTCTGCAAAGAAGACATCCAGATGGCCAACAGACACATGAAAAAGTGCTCCATATCACTCGGCATCAGGGAAATACAAATCAAAACCACAATGAGATATCACCTCACACCAGTCAGAATGGCTAAAATAAACAAGTCAGGAAATGACAGATGCTGGCGAGGATGCAGAGAAAGGGGAACCCTCCTACACTGTTGGTGGGAATGCAAGCTGGTGCAGCCACTCTGGAAAACAGCATAGAGGTTCCTCAAAGTGTTGAAATAGAACTGCCCTATGACCCAGCAATTGCACTATTAGGTATTTACCCTAAAGATACAAATGTAGTGATCCACAGGGGCACATGCACCCGAATGTTTATAGCAGCAATGTCCACAATAGCCAAACTATGGAAAGAACCTAGATGTCCATCAACAGATGAATGGATCAAGAAGATGTGGTATATATATACACAATGGAATACTATGCAGCCATCAAAAGAAATGAAATCTTGCCATTTGCGACAACATGGATGGAACTAGAGCATATCATGCTTAGCGAAATAAGTCAAGCAGAGAAAGACAACTATCATATGATCTCCCTGATATGAGGAAGTGGTGATGCAACATGGGGGCTTAAGTGGGTAGGAGAAGAATAAATGAAACAAGATGGGATTGGGAGGGAGACAAACCATAAGTGACTCTTAATCTCACAAAACAAACTGAGGGTTGCTGGGGGGAGGGGGTTTGGGGGAAGGGGGTGGGATTATGGACATTGGGGAGTGTATGTGCTTTGGTGAGTGCTGTGAAGTGTGTAAACCTGTTGATTCACAGACCTGTACCCTTGGGGATAAAAATATATGTTTATAAAAAATAAAAAAATTAAAAAAAAAAAGAAATGGGCAGAGGGCATTAACAGACATTTCTGCAGAGAAGACATCCAGATGGCCAACAGACACATGAAAATGTGCTCCATATCACTCGGCATCAGGGAAATACAAATCAAATCCACAATGAGATATCACTTCACAGCAGTCAGAATGGCTAAAATTAACAAGTCAGGAAATGACAGATGCTGGCGAGGATGCAGAGAAAGGGGAACCCTCCTACACTGTTGGTGGGAATGTAAGCTGGTGCAACCACTCTGGAATACAGCTTGGAGGTTCCTCAAAATGTTGAAAATAGAACTGCCCTATGATCCAGCAATTGCACTACTGGGTATTTACCCTAAAGATACAAACGTAGTGATCTGAAGGGGCACGTGCACCTGAATGTTTATATCAGCAATGTCCACAATAGCCAAACTATGGAAAGAACCTAGATGTCCATCAACAGATGAATGGATAAAGAAGAAGTGGTATATATACACAATGGAATACTATGCAGCCATCAAAAGAAATGAAATCTTGCCATTTGCGACAACGTGGATAGAACTAGAGCGTATCATACTTAGTGAAATAAGTCAAGCAGAGAATGACAACTATCATATGATCTCCCTGATATGAGGAAGTGGTGATGCAACATGGGGGCTTAAGGGGGTAGAAGAAGAATAAATGAAACAAAATGGCATTGGGAGGGAGACAAACCATAAGTGACTCTTTTTTTTTTTTTAATTTGACAGAGAGAGATGACAAGCAGGCAGAGGGGCAGGCAGAGAGAGGGGAGGAAGCAGGCTCCCCGCTGAGCAGATACCCCGATGCAGGGCTCGATCCCAGGACCCTGGGATCATGACCCGAGCTGAAGGCAGCAGCTTAACCCACTGAGCCATCCAGGTGCCCCCATAAGTGACTCTTAATCTCACAAAACAAACTGAGCATTGCTGGGGGGAGGGGGTTGTGAGAAGGGGGGTGTGGTTATGGACATTGGGAGGGTATGTGCTTTGGTGAGTGCTGTGAAGTGTGTAAACCTGTTGATTCACAGACCTGTACCCCTGGGGATAAAAATATATGTTTATAAAAAATTAAAAAAAATTTAAAAAAAAAGATCAGCTCTCTGATAAGCCCAAGAAAAGTCTTTTGTCTTCAGTATGCCTCATTTTTCTTGCTATAAGCAGAAGAGTAATGACTGCCGAGTTCTTCATATGTAGAGGAGATCTAGAAGTCTTACAACCTTCATTTTTGTTTATGACCCTACATCTATATTCTGCTTGTCTAAGAGTCTTTGTAAGTGTTCAATTTGATCAAACTATGAGGATGAGTTAGGGATTATTTGGAAAGTTTTGTCTTTGACTCCCCTAGTTAGTTCAGTGAGGCACACTGGTGAGATGGTTAATTGAAAAGTACTGATCCATAAAGTCCTAGGGTTCTACAGAGGAAGATACAGAGTTTGAGCGTGATTGTCATAAATTGAAACTAATGAGCATTCTGTTAATCATGACCTTAGTGTTATCAGGTCTTTGAAAGTAGTTCTGTGGTCTTTAGAGCTAAGTTCTCCAATCAGGGATGGTTATATCAGTTAGAAAATAATAAGAAAAATGCTCTGACTTGTAGTAGGTGAGAGGGAGGAGATTCTGAGACAGGTTATTTGTTAATAGCTGATCTCACCAGAATTAGACTCAGAGGAGAGCTGGTATTCAGCACAGACTACTGTTGCCAATCCTATCTCAGTGGAAATGAAAGACTCTCTCTAATTTGATTTTTTTTCCTTTTCCTCAAAAGATTATAGCCATATATTTTTGATAGTTTATTTTTTGTCACACATGTTACATACGTTTTGCTGTTATAGCATTTTAAAATGAAATTGTTTGTTTCTAACACTATAGCTTAGATGAGCCTTTTATACATATTAACTATATATAGGACATGTCTAAATTTTATTTAAATTATTCATTACTATGGAAAATCAAAATCCTTTAACTATTTAACTGGAATTTGCAAGATCCATGAAACTAATCTTGTAACTCAAAATTGCTACAAAATCTAAAAGCAACAGATAAATATATTTGTTTAAAAATGTGTTGTTTCCGGGCATCTGGGTGGCTCAATCAGTTAAGCCTCTACCTTCAGCCCAGGTCATGATCCCAGGGTCCTGGAATGGAGCCCTGCATCAGGCTCCCTGCTCAGCGGGGAGCCTGTTCCTCCCTCCCCCTCTGCCTGCTGTTCCCCCTGCTTGTGCTCTCACTCTCTCTCCCACTCTCTATCAAATAAATAAGTAACATCTTTAAAATTAAATAAAATATGTTGTTTCTATTTTAATTTTCATTCTAAATTTTGCATTCAAAGTTTTTAAATTGGATCATCAGTTTATACCATACAATGTAAATCCATTAAGCAAGTATTCATAATTAGATAGAAAACCCTACTCTTAACCCAAACTACAAAACAGAGAATTGTTTATAAACAATTATTGGCTTAGTAACAATTAGTGATGTCTGCAGCATCCAATGCCTGAATTCAAAGAAAACATTTTAAATCTTTTAAATCATATGCAAAATTTTAGTCTAATAAATAACCTACTTGAGAAAAATTTTTACATTTATAACATTGAGAAGAATTCAGATGTTACTCACCAGTGTTTTAAGCTGAAAAAAATTTAACATGTATCCTATTCTTGTTCAATTCTTGGCTTGCCCAAAGCTAGCAGTAAGCATCAGTTGGTCCATTCACAAGTAATCTTTTAACTCTCTACTATCTGTCCACTGGAAAGTGAATTCATACCATTAACAGATTAATCATCAGTTACTAAACAGATGGAAACAATTTTTAGTTACTGTCAATTTGATTAGATTTGTAACATCAACTTAACTGTGGAAAAGCTCTGTCTTACTTATTCTTCATATGGATCAATTTAGTCCTTTTTCTGGTAAAAAAATACATAGTTCTGGTAATTTTCATTTTGTTTTAACAGGCTTTTCATGGTCCATTAAGTTTTTCCTTGATCCAAATGTATATTCTTTCCCATAAAACTAAAATCTTTGAGTGGTAATCTAAAAATATGGCTGAATTAAGAGAATTTTCTGCAAGAAAGTACTTTTTCTCTAACTGCTTAGTGGACAACATGTCTAGTTTAATCATTTAAAGTCATTTCGTACAATGTAGTAAAATAAAATAAGGATCTCTGTTATCTCTGCTTTTCAATTCTGTCATAAAAATGCTGCAGTGAGACTTTTGTTTATAACAGTCAGATCACAACTATTAAGACAGTATTCTAAGCTGAACCTAAATACATAATGGGGGAAAAAAGCTATTAGATTTATTCAATTACAGTTAATCATCATTATTTGCAAATTCTGTATTTGTAAATTGTGAATTCACCTACTTGCTAAAATGTATTTGTAACCCTCAAATCAGTACTCAAAGTGTTTTTAGGTCATTCATGACCATGCACAGAGCAATGAAAATTTTGAGTCACCAGCTGTAGGCATTCCTAGCTGAGGTCAAACAAAGCAATGCTCTACCTAGTTATTTCAGTGCTCATATTATAAACAAATTTTGTTTTGTTTTGTTTTGCCTTTATTGCCATGCTTTTTCTTATTTTGAGGGGTTTGTTGATGATTTTGCTATTTAAAATGGTCTCCAAGGGGCACCTGGGTGGCTCAGTGGGTTAAAGCCTCTGCCTTCTGCTCAGGTCATGATCTCAGGGTCCTGGGATCGAGCCCCACATCGGGCTCTCTGCTCAGTGGGGAGCCTGCTTCCCCCCTCTCTCTCTGCCTGCCTCCCTGCCTACTTGTGATCTCTGTCTGTCAAATAAATAAATAAAATCCTTTAAAAATTAAAACAAATTAAATGGTCCCCAAGTGTAATGCTTAGGGGCTGTCTAGTTTTCCAAGTTCAGTAAGACTATGATGTGTCTTATAGACAAAATGCGTTCAATAAGCTTCATTCAAGGCATACATTATAGTGTTGTTGCCTGCAAGTGCACTGTTAAAGAATTAATAAAAATTTTGTGAGCAGAGGCTTACAGGAACCTAACTCTGTATTTCTGCTAGGAACCATGATTCAATATTCATTAATTCAGTGTTCACAGTGGTTTTCTGAAGGTTAACTACCTCAAATAATGAGAATCTACCATAACAGTTTTCAGGTAACTAGCATCCCCAAGTATACTATAACATTTTTAACGTTAGGGACTATAGTAGTTTCAATGCATGCTAAGTGGAACAAATGCTAATTCAAATAGGCAAACTACTTATGACATAGGTTATATGTATCATGGGCAACTGCATTTTTCTTGGGTTATCACTTATTTGACAGGGACTATTTATTTACAGAAAATATTACATCAGAATTTATCTTCTTCAAAGTTTTCTATAATAAATATTTTACAAAGTTCATTGTGAATCTATTTGCAAAGAATTCAGCTCTTTAGCAATATTGTTTCCTCGTCTATATACTTTTGCATAACTTTTCTAGAAACACTGATACAAACTCTGAAAGCTGCACCAGGGCAAAAAAAGCCTTGAAGTACAGACAGGGAAGATGCTGAG
Source organism: Mustela nivalis (assembly GCF_964662115.1). Classification (NCBI taxonomy): domain Eukaryota; kingdom Metazoa; phylum Chordata; class Mammalia; order Carnivora; family Mustelidae; genus Mustela; species Mustela nivalis. Next base: position 90,790,252 of record NC_139023.1, on the reverse strand, counting down.
GGAATTACTATGACCAACATTTACAAAAGTCATGTTCTTAACAACCACTTAGGTCAGAGAAGAAAATAAAATCTGTTATGATCTTACCATAAGAAGGAAAGAACACCACTTCCTCCCACTTTCAATGAAACTTCAAGTTTCTTTGATTCAGGACATACAGTCCTTTCAGAATCGTGTGAAAAATTTTGTCTTGATTTCTTAACTGCCGAAGCAAAAGCTACATTTCAGATTCTCAGAATTTTGCAAACATGAGATCATTTTAGCACAGTAAACTTTTTCAAACATTTTTAATATATTAGTAAATTAACAGTTTTTATTTTCAGTCCTAGAAAAAAATAGTATTAATTTTAGGTAAATTTGAAATAATAGCAAAACTTTTAAGGTTTCAGACAATTTCTTAAAGCATACAAATCTCCCCTGATGCCCAAAGCTGAAGACCATTTCTTAGCAACCTTGAAATATTCTACCATAATTATTTATTGATACTTTAAGAGCAGTTCTATTGTACTATTGGTAGATTTTAAACAAGTCTGCAAATGCACTTTTACTTGAACTCAGCTGGGAGTCTTAAGAGATATAATCAATGGAACTGTACTATAATTGAATTACAAAGAATGAAAGAAATAAACTAAATAACAAAATTTGATCAGAAAGAGCTCTTTCTCAGGGAGAACTTTTTAGAGTATGTTGGAAAATTAAGCTTCTGGAAGGTCTTGATTATTTTTTAATCACATTAGCAATCTGGAAGCCCTATGTCTAAATGTGGAGAATGCCTTTGGCTTCCCCAGGAAAAGATTATATTGATTTCTGCATCGGGTTCTGAACAGATGGATGAGGGTCATAGTACATTATGCCAGAAATCAATGCCATTTGACTCTATCACTCTCCAAGCAATAAATACTCTGTTGTAACCGAGGCTGTTATTTTAGTGTCTTTTATAAATTCTAAACACAATGCCAACCTATTATATAATCTATGTTCTACGCCCAAAATAAAGTAATTGAAAGGGTAATTACAATTTAAAGAAAGGGGGGGCAGGCTGCCAGCATCAATATAGAAATTATAAAAATTCTTTGTTCCTACCAGAAATTCCAATTCAAAATTGCTATCATAAAAGCTCATAAGAAAATCTCTGGACAATGACATCAGGAAATGTTCCAGACAAAATCTTATGTAATGTGCAATCCATCTGGTGCTTGCCTGAAAGCAAACTTCAGAGAAAACCAGAATAGAGTCCAGCTGCTTTCTCAAGTGGCACCCAAAGGATCTTCTACATCCTCTACTGTTACATCTATGCTGGAGTAAATCTTTTACTCAGGCATGATTTCTGTTAGCAAAAGTCATAGGTCTTTTATTTATGGTACTTAAACTTATTTTCCCATATGAGACTGGTAGGTTTTAGCCTCTATTCTTGCAGAACTTAATAATCACCGTCCTTGTTAATAACCATGCTTAGGAAAGCAGTATTCTCTTAGCAAAGAGAGTTCCTCCAGGCATTTTTGTTTTATTTTTTGAAAACTTTAATTTTGTTTTGTGTGTCTTTTGAGATAATGTAATTCATGATGGAGAGCTAGTTGGGACTTTCTATTTCCCCCTCTTGTTCCCTCATCTTTGAAATAAAGGAAGAATGGCATGCCTGGGTCTTGGCATCTATTTTGTCTCCTTTTAGTACCTCTTAAATTCCGGAAAATTCATCACATGCCAAAAAACAAACTAGGACATAAAATACTTTGAATGACATATAGATAGAAAGGGACGGGAGGAATTATTCTTAACCACATTTCATATATTTTACTTCATACTGTTACAGGATTTTTGTCCCCTTAGTGCCCGTGGTTCTTGGTCATGCAGCTTCTAGGAATGAAGAGGTAGACCAGGTGAAGAGTGGTGGGCAGCCGAGCAAAACTTATTGAGCAAGGGTGTAAAGCTCCTGGAGAGGGAGGGGGGCCTGAATGGGACATTTTGCAGAAGCCATTTCTGCAAGGGCTGCAGAGCAGAATGTTAGTGTGCTCCTGCCTAAACTGCAGAACAGGATGTCAGTGCTGTTTTATCTTAGCTGTCCTGACTCCATATTCTCTTGTTAGGAGACTCTGGCCCTGATTACCTAATTGTCCAACTAACTTCTAACAATATAATTATGAGTTTTAACATTGAGGTACCTAAGAAGCTTAGATCTAAAAGCTTGTTCAAATAACCATAAAGCTCAAAGTGGAAACAAATAAACACACTATATGAGCTTCTGCCAATCACTGATTTGCAAACAAGGAATGCATATAAATTATTTAAACTGTGCCTATTATGAAAAATATGCTTTGGTTTATAATAAAAATGGTAGCTAGCATATATAGGGCACTTACAGAGCAGCCATTTTCTAAGCACTTTACATAAATAATGTCAAAGTAATTATTCAAGCTAGTACCATAATTACCCCTGGTCTGCAGATGTTACATTTGGGATACAAAGGGGTGAGGTAATTTGTTAAATTTACTATAACCAATATGTGGTTAGAAATGGGATCCATTTTTTGGACATAGGTATTTTGAAAAGTGAGCAGCTAAATAGATTTAAATTCTACCCTTCAGGTTTAAAGTTTCAATCTCAAAAATGACTCAAATACTTCTATGAATAAATTCATAAATTAGAGATAATTTTTTATAATTCCCCTCAGATGATGAAATCCCTTGAATAATTTCTTCCAATCCTTAGAATTTTTATAAATTCCAAGGCTATTTATTTTGATGAGGTTCATCTTTCTCAATTCCTATTTGGCATATCTCCTCTTACTTTCCCAGACTTCTATGGAAGAATCCCATTTCTGTTTGACAGTACTTGATCTTCAGTTTTCTTCCCTGAGATGTGTTCCATAGAGCACTTCAGCCTCTCCTTTGTAGCTCTTGAAATCACCAGACAACTGGGATGATAGATGGCACTTATGCACCCAAGAAGAAAATGTCAAGCTACTCCTTCATTGTCAAAACTGTCAGAAATTGTTGAAGTTAAATCTAGAAGCTCAGCTTACAGTGAATGCCCTCGTTAAAATATTCCTTTGCCACTCCTGGCCTCAAGACCATAGTCTGGGCTTGCCATTCTGTGCTGTACCCCACCAGTGTCCTCGGCAGAATGGGAGTCATAGCCACAGAGGGGTTGAACATGCCGTGTTATGAGTACTGGGGAAAGGTTATATACCATCTCTCTAAAAGGAAGGAGCAAGCTGAAATAGCAATATATAATCCTATTAGAAAGAAGAGAGTGCCTATAGGAACTTCACTCGATACACGGTTTGGGAAAAAAGAATAACAATTCATACTTGCATTAGTCATTCTCCCTTCATAAATACAGTGCCTTTGTGCATTGACCAGTCACATTTTTCTACCCTGGTTTTTGTACTGGTGGGAACATTTTCATTCCATTACTCTTTGTTGTCATACAGTGGTAAAATGGGCCCTATTTGTGAAGAAACGGTGACAATGGCATATTTGATAGAAATGCAGTGACTCAGAAAGTCTCAAATTTATTTTCCAATAGAGACAAAATTATTACTTAGGTAGCAATAGTAACAGCAGGATTAGTATGGGTAGTTATTGTTTTAAAAGTTGGTCTATGGACTGAAACATTCATGAAACAGATTCACATTTAGTTTTTGTCAGGTTTTTTCTTTGATTTAGGAAAATATATGATCAGATATATCAGGGAGAGATTGTTACATTCCATCCCGATAGATATGTGGCTTCAACATGTTGTGTGCATAGGAATAAGTGTTCATAGTATTACTACAAGAGAGAAGTTGAATTCCTGACATGAAATGGGTATGCTACATGAAATGAGTAAGTTTGATTAGCTTATAAAAAGACATTATAGTGTATTTCTCCAGAATTTCTTAAGGACACACTTTGGTTGATATTTTTCCTGATCTGTTCACGATTTCCTAACATATTTTCATTCAGAATTTCTTCCCCCCAAATCCAAATATTTTTAAGAATTATGTGTTTATAAATAATCTTATAACTTAAAATCTGCTGCTAGTTGTAAAATTAATTGTGCAGGATATAATTATGAACCAGCATTCAATTTTTTTTAAAGATTTTATTTATTTGACAGACAGAGATCACAATTAGACAGAGAGGCAGGCAGAGAGAGAGGAGGAAGCAGGCTCCCCGCAGAGCAGAGAGCCCGATGCGGGGCTCGATCCCAGGACGCTGGGATCATGACCTGAGCCGAAGGCAGAGGCTTTAACCCACTGAGCCACCCAGGTGCCCCAAGCATTCAATTTTTTTCTGTAAAAATTTGGATGACTAACAGGAAACAATAAATGGATTTAGTGCTTACAATTTTAATAAGTATATAAAGTTATATATCTGGTCTGTTTAGCATCTACATTTATAAGAAAATGTCAATACTTAAGAAGGAATACTTAAGAAGGAATTAAGAAGTATCACTGTGTCGTGTGTATTTTGCTGTTACAGTCTGTTCCTACCTTAGCTCACTGTTAACCTCAAATGCATCCTTCAAAACCAAGCTTGACTCAACTTCTAGCTTCCTGAAGGACTCATCACCTGACACGAAGACAATCACTTTATTCTCAGATCTTCACTTTATTAATAAATTGCTACAAGTTCTAGATTTGTGGCTTTATAACATTTGTACATTACTTCAAGAATACATGTTAATATGGTCATGAGGAACAAAAAACAGGACTTGAAATTCTATTTTATTTGCCTCATAGTAACACACACTGTGCTTCTGGACGTTGGAGCTCAGTAAATGCTTTTTAATTGACCAAAATATATTGTCTGCCCATAACGTGCTGGTTGGGATGTCTCTGAATCAATTCACATCCCCCAAGAAATCAGAAACTCATCAATGCAAGAGACTCGTCCAAATAGTAAATATAACATTTCTTCAGAGAAAAACACAGTGACTAAAATCTGAAATTCTGCCCCAAAGCTGAATAGCCTCTTCTTACTATTAAGATCTATATAATCACAACAAAAATTAGTTTGGGCCTCAAGGTTGTGCTCTCTCTGCAGCCCAGAATTCCTTTTACAGTGCATGCACGTGCCTTCCGGCTGCCATGGTGCAGCAAAATGCTGAATCAATTATTTCACTTCTGTCTGATTTGGTCACAGTTGTGGGGCTATGAACTAGGTTTGCTTCTGTTTTCTTTCTGAACAAAAATTATCCCTTTGACCAGAAAAATCAGATATTACATTTATTTTTCCACACTATTTCTAACTATTGGTAGTACTAAGAGATAAACTAGCAAATCTGGAAGGAATGTCGTTAAATTGAATCTAAATGGAGTTAAAATTCATCTTCTTCTCATTGTATTTTATAGTTAGTGATTTTTTTCTTCTCTTTAATGATTTCCTCAAATTCAAAAATATGCTATCTTTTTGTCCTTACTATTATTTCTTATAATAATTGTGATAATATATATATATTTTTTTTTCAAAGTAAGAGAAGATATAATTCACACACCAAATGTGAGAAAGAAGTTGAAAAAATTTAAGTAAATTGGGCAATAATTAAAAATACCTACTTGGAGCTCAGATTCTAGTTTGGATATATAAAATATGGTAGGCCATTTGTCCCATGTAAGAAGTAGAAGGCATATTAAAACAAAGAAAAAAAATTTAAGGCACCTGAGAGCTTTGTATGCAAAACAATCTAAATTAATTGGTGTTCTGAAAATTAGCAAAAATTGGCTGGGGCTTACCTCCAGGAGTTATGTCTAAGTATACTGGAAAATTGTGCCTGCCATAGGTCAAAAATTCTTGAGAGGTTAAGAACTAATGGGGAACTTTAATGGCCACCTAGTCTGATGTGGTGGATTGGAACCTGGAGGATATGCAAACTTAGAGCTTATTCCTCCTGATCACAGACTGATCTGCCATAGGCTTTAGCCATATGTGTGCCAGCACGAAAAGGAAAAGCAGACAGACTTGGCTCTCTTGCTACTTAGATCCCAAAGTTTTACATGTTGCAACACATAGAAGACAAAGATTGCCATCATGTTTTGGAATTCATTACTCGTTATTTCTGCCTTTTTAAAAATTCCATTATCATTGCTTTCTTTAAGATGTTAATTTTTCTTAACACTAATTAGTCTTTTATTAATTTTAAAGTATTAATCCTGCTAGGGCCAAGGGGAGGCTACCCTAAGAGGGCCACTTCAGCATAAAGATTATTTTGAGTTAAAGCCCATCAAAACCTTCAGATTTAGAAAAGATCTTTTACCTCCCCAACAACTGCCTAAAAAGAATATAGATAGAGCACCCATTTCATGAAAAGAGCTATCACTATAGAGAACTACATTATACTAGGAAATGTATACTATGTAGAAGAATACGGTACCCAGGGAGGAACCTATCTGGCAAGGCTGAAGTTTGATCAAAGTCCTCTCTGTCCCCTGGTTTTTGAGTGGCCCAGGAAACATTTATTTACCAAACATTTCATCCTTGTTCATCTTCCTGTGAATTTCACTCCTTCTTTTTGAAGTCCCAGACTCCTACCCCTTCTCCTTAGCTCAAAATAAAATCTCCTTACTTCAGAATACCCATTTTGCCTGTCTTTGAAATTTCTTATCTGTGTGGATTCCCCCTATGTAAGAAATTAAATTTTATTTTTTCCTGTTAATTTATCTCACATCAATCCCATTCTTAGCCCAGCTAGAAGGACCTTGAAGAGAACAAGACATTTTTGCTCCCTGACAATACAATAACATGCTACCTAGAGCTTTTTAAAATTATGAAAAGTATCTCATCTAAAGTTAAAATTTGCAATTTTCACTCTTTTTTAAAAATAAGTTTTCACTCTTATGTGAATGCCCCCCCTTTTTGCTTTGCTCTTTTAAGAACTGAGTATACAGTACTCATTTAAAATCCACAACTGTCAATCCAGAAAAAGAATATGATTTGTTCTAAAACTAATTTCCAGAAATGGAAGAAAGGAGTAGGACAGAAAATAGAAGAATAAGAAAACAATTTGAGAGAGAGAGAGAAAGAGAGACAGACAGAGAGCAAGAGAGCACAAGCGGGGTGGGGGGGGGCTGAGGGAAAGGAAGAAGCAGGCTCCCCACAGACCAGAGAGCCGGACATGGGGCTAGATTCCAGGATCCTGGGTTCATGACCTAAGTCCAAGGCAGATGCTTAACTAACTGAGTCACCCAAGTGCCCAAGGAAAATAATTATTTCAAGCGCTTAAATCAATAATATAAAAATTATACACTAAAGATAATTTAATTCTGGCACATTCAAACCCATGGACATCAAGTTTACAGCAGTAAAATGTTACCGAAGAAATTTAGAAAATTATGAAAAAACATTACAAAAGAATCTGGAAGAAAATTTTCCATAACGTAACACATATATTTTGAAACATTCAAGTAAAAGAATGATATATAAAAGAAATATCTTTAAATTGAGATCTTGATATGCCTTCAAATATATCCCAGAACAGATGATAGAAGGGAACCCAGACCGACACACTTCAAACAGCTGTGACATTTCTAATAACTTCAGAGAGACAATTGACCTGTCAGTGGTGATTAGAAGATGCAAAATTTCTATCAGGAGATAAAAATTTTTCTGACTTATTTTCCCACTAGGCACTTTCAAAATCCCATCACTTTCTTAAAACCATCTTTTTTCCTACCTAGAATACACATAGTATATGTTTCTACTTACCAGATATAGATTTCACTTTTTTAATCAATTAATTTCCAGAATGAGATGATGTCCCTCTCTTTGAGGATCTAGAACAGATCTGAGGAAATCTTCCTGATCTGGGTTTTTATTATTTATTATGTTGTTCCTGCTGTTGTTGTTTTTTTTCATTCTAATTTGGGTTTTGAGTTTTGCAGTTTAGGGGTTTTGTTTTATTTTTCCTGTAGGTTGTATTAAAAGAGCTATGATCACTAATCAGGATACTTATAAGGACAGAAAATACACTGTCTTCCAATTTAGTTTTGAGGGTATTGGTAAAGATCTGTCATTTCCCTGGGTGATGAAGACAGGATGTGTGCTGGAAGACATAGATCTGAACCACCGCCATGGGGGAAACAATCATCAACAGAGATCAGTGAGCTCACCACATGAGAATGCCTGCTGCAGAACTCGGACTTGCAAGCAAACTTCAGTCAGAGTCAACAGCACCTGGGCAATGAAAGGTAACTAACTGAAAGCTGTTATTACAAGTACCGCTGGAAAGGAAGAAGCTTTCCTCTAAGATTTTTCTAGTTGGACTAAGAATCAAATTGACATGAAACAGATTAACAAAAGAAAATCAAATTTAATTTTCTACATATGGAAAATTACACAGACATGAAACCCCACAGACAGGTAAAATGAGATATATAGGGATGCCTGGGTGGCTCAGTTGGGTAAGCCACTGCCTTTGGCTAGGGAGTGACCTTGGCGACCTGGGATCGAGCCCCATATTGGCCTTCCCCTGTTTTTGGGGGACCCTGCTTCTCCCTCTTCCTCTGTCTCTCCCCCTGCTTGAACTCTTGCGCTCTCTCTCTGTCAAATAAATAACTAATTTTTTTTAAATTTTTAAAAATAAAATGAGATAGCTATATCACTCTCAATTAGAAGTGAGTATGGGGTCTGAGACTTCAAAGGGAGGGAATGCAATTTAGGGGAAGATTAAAAAGAATAAATATTTAGTAAATGTTTGATGGGCCCCACAGAATCAGTGGGGCATAAAGAGGGATTTTAACAAGCAGACTTTGAAAATTCCTCTTTGTCTGCCACTCCTCTAAAGTAGTATCTGGTCTTCTAAATTCTTTTGAGGTAGTTGGTGGGGAGAAAGTCACCTTAATATTCATGCTAAAGTGACCCATCTTGGGGTGGCCTGCCCTTGGCCTCTACACTACACAGCATGTTTATTGCTTGGTATAAAATCATGTATAAATAAATATATATTTACCAATTCCTAAGCAAACTATCTTTTGAGGTGGCATGACTATAGTACTTACTGGACGTAAGTGGAAGACTAGTTTTTTTCTCCAGATATTGAGAAAACAAAAACACAGTTAATTTTAAGTGTAAATTATGTGGGAAACAAAGGCAGAAGAAAAATGATCAAATTTCCTTACTACCTATAGCCCATTGACAAGTCCTTGAAAGAGGCACAGTGACCATCTTGCCTCAATGTTAATACTTTGTGAAGGGCAAAAGGCAATCCTAGCCTGACCTTCCCACCCCACCAACACCATCAGGATCCTGTAAGTTTACTTGAACATATAAAAATTCCTTTGGAAACTTTCATTATCTCTAAACATTCCAAGATATGTTTTTGCAATCATCCTCCATCCGATACACATCTGAAATGTCTCATGACTAAGGTTTTTTTGGACAGCAATAAATGGCCTTTTCCCAACAATAGCTAGCTGTCTCAAGGTCCTGGACACCCGGCTTCCAATATTCTTTAGAGACTTACACTATCCCTAACCTCTCCCAACTTGAAAGTGTATAATGGGCCACTCCTCATGTCCCCACTGTTGCTCTTTCTGCCCACAGGTCCTGTCCCCACGCTTTAATAAAATCAGCTTTTTGCACCAAAGACATCTCAAGAATTCTTTCTTGGCCATGGGCTTCAAACCCTAACATTGTCATTCCCACATCATAAACACAGTTTAATAAAGAAGTTCCTTTTCCCCCAGAAAAGTTTTGCTCTGGTAAGTAAAAATAATTACTCTTTCTGAGTTGTATTAAATTCTTCTAGAGTTGTAGGATTATTTTTACAAATAAGTAGATAATACTGATTGTTGTGCTTCTGCTTCTCAATGGTCGGCTCATAAAAAAACTAAAATATGGGCTTGGGCAATCAAAACCAGGCCCTGTTAGGAACCTAGGGTCAGCCAGCACTGTTTGCTGCAGCATCTATCACATTTAACATAATACTTTACCTATTTATGTTGTTAATCGCCTCTTTTAGAAGGTAATCATGAAGGTCAAGTGTTCACATCTGTATTCTTCACAGTGGCATTCCTAGCTTCTCAAGCAGTGCCTGCTCTATAAATATTTGTTGAGGGAATATTTAAAAGAAGGTCTGAGATAATTTGAAAAGCTTTTATAAATACATCTGGATCATGACTGGGAGTTCTTATGTGATCTTAAGAATCTCTCTAGTTACCTTCTGACTCAATGTTTCTTACACAATTACATTAATAATTCCAAATTGCTCTTTCTGGCATTTATCCTCATTTTGTCATCAAGTAGCATTTGTGTTGCGCTCCCTAGAAATTTAAAGAGAGTAAATAACAAATAAAAATCATGGAAACAGTATTGCTTGAGATACATGTCACATAACAACCAATATTCCTTCTCATTGTGGATCTTGTGTACCTGCTGGGAAGCCAAATGTCATTATCTGACAAACTGTTGGATGCAGCAATAAGCAACTTCCCTAAGGTTTTGAAGTCAGCTGCCACCCCCACAATGGAGCTGAAATTGGGGATGTATTAGTATTCATAGGTATAGCAAGAAAAGGCCACATTGTCCTTGTGCACACCTACTGATGTGGAAATCTGGAGCCAATGGTGAAGAAAGAATTATTGAGATGTTTTTGGGTGAAAAAGGGGTGTTTTTAATTAAAGCACAAAGACAGGACCTGTGGGCAGAAAGGACTGACTAGGGATTATGAAGAGCAATTGCTTATGTACTCTGAAGTTGGGGGAAGTAAAGACAAGGAAAGTTTCGAAAGGGCTGTCATATGCCAAAAAACGTGCACAGCATCCTGGAGGCCTAGAGATTGTCAAGCTAAGGTTGTTTTTACCTCTAGCAAGGCACTGACATTAGGACTGGAGCTCCTGGAGGAATGTTATATTCTGTTTGCCTCAAGGGTTTGTTAATGGACTACAGGTTATAAGGATATTTCATATTATCTCCATTTCTTCTGCCTTTGTTCTCCACATCACCTATAAACTATTATGTTGTTTTAAATGTTTTTCAATTCACCAGACGCATCTTTTAAATTTATTTATTTTTTTAAATAAACATATAATGTAGTTTTATCCCCCGGGGTACAGGTCTGTGAATCACCAGGTTTACACATTCCACAGCACTCATCATAGCACATGCCCTCCCCAATGTTCATATCCCCACCCCCCTTCTCCCGTCCCCCCTCTCCCCCATCAGAACACATTTTTAAATACCTTGTGAATTAAATAGACTTTGATCTGATATCAACATCTCAAAAATCTAATGATCTAGTTTTATAAATTTAAAAATATCAGATAATATAAGCCAGGTGCCAACCATTTACTTATTTGTTTAGATCCCAACATGGCAGATAAACAAACTAAAAAGCAAAATTGCTTTGAAGACAATCGGGCTGTTAAATAATTTTTTTTCCAAAAATTCTATATATGTAACTATATTTAGTTCTAAGAAAACCTATATATGATTATACTTAAGGGAATTATTTTATTTAAAAATGTAACCGTGGTCAACTAAGAATTGTGAAGTTTTATATGGCATGTTTCTTATCTTGTAAAAACTTAAAAATAAATCAATGAACAAGATGTCAAGTTAATACCGACATCTTGCATGTCAAAATTTATTGACAAGAAAATGTTTTTGATGTATATCTAATAATCCAGGAGGCTTTATAGTCAAGGAATTTTTTTATGGTGTATGCAAACAAATACCATTTACAGTCCTACAATATGCTAACATTCATTTTCCTATAAAATAAATCACGCACAACACATTTTTAAATATGATCCCTAATAGCAAAGTTTGACAAGGTGCTTGTTTTTAATCTTTCACGGGAGGTTTAACTCCAACCTGAATGCTATTTACGTTCAGCAGTGCAATCAATTCTATCACATTCTATTTTACTGGAAACAGTTTCATTGAAATGTGCTAGTGTAAATGGGTTTCAAGATGTTTATTAAATATCTCATAAGCCTCTTGGCAGTACTAGACTATAATATAGTTTTAAAATGTTTCAGAGCTGTGGGTCTACAAAACATAAAGTGAAATACTTGCAATTATGGTGAAATCTCACAGAGTTAGACACTTCATTTAAAATTTCTAATACTTTACTGATTGCTATTATGTCTGGTTTCTGACAATAGTTTGATGGAGAAAAATTTTTTTTAAAGATTTATTCATTTATTTCAGAGAAAGAGAGAAGAGGAAAGGGGCAGACGATAAGGGAGAGAGGTGCCAAGCAGACTCCATTCATTAAGTGCAGAGCCCTATGTGCAGCTAGTGCAGAGCCCCATAGGAACATGACCTGAGCTAAAACCAAAAGTCCAATGCTTAATATACTGAGCCACCCAGGTGCCCCACAAAATTAATTAATCAATTAATTAATTAACTAAAGGACAAGCAATTTAGACATCCATCTAGAATTCATGACACTGTATTATTGGAACAATAGCAAAAACAAAGGCAAAATGAATGTAGCTTAAATTAAGATTACATTCTGCAGCCTTGCAGTTTGCAGCCCACTAAAAACTGAAACATGCACAGTGTGACCTTCCTTAAGGAACTTGTAGCTGCCCTACTGCCTTAATGTAACTTCATTTCAGCAACAACTGGCCCCTCAAGGTCCTGTAAGCCTTGCTTCTAGATTCCTTGGAGACTTGCACTATCCCTCACCCCCACTCATTAAAAAGTACACAATCAGTCATTCCTCACAATCCCAGACAGCTCTCTGTGCCCACAGGTGCCGTTCTGTGAGTAGCAAAGGGAGATAGGCAGGAGAGATAGGAGGCCCCTGAATCCCCTGACTGGGCTCCAGAACTATTCCTGGCAGGTGGAGATGCTGAGAGACATTTGGAGAACAAGAGATAAAGGAATAGACCAAGTCACAAGAATCTCAGGGCCACAAGCTTCCCAGTCAGTTCTCAATAAAAGCCTGCCACTAAAAGCCCTCAGTGGCAACCCACTCAGGACCCCTCTCACTCTGGAGAGCTTTTTCATTTTCATTCTGCTCTGACCTCCACTTAATAAACTTTCACTTCACTTCACCCTTTTGTGTTGAAGAGATTCATGCTTTGACTCTATGAGATAAGAACCCTACAATCCTCCAACATTACATTACAACTGTGAATTCCTGACTATAGAATTGTTAATATAGTTGCTTATTATTGGAAGGGCTAACTCACATCACCACTCCTAAAGAAGACAATCATATGCAGAGCTAATATCTAATTCAGTAATTAAGAATTTTAAAGGAGTAGTGAAGGAGAAAAATGACACAAGATGGCATCAGGAGGGAGACAAACCATAAGAGACTCTTAATCTCACAAAACAAACTGAGGGCTGCTGGGGGTTGGGGCTGTAGGGAGAGGGTGGTTGGGTTATGGACATTGGGAAGGGTATGTGCTATGGTGAGTGCTGTGAAATGTGTAAGCCTGATGATTCACAGACTTGTACCCCTGGGGTAAATAATACATTATATGTTAATAAAAATAATTTAAAAAAAGAAACAAAAAAAGAATTTTAATGGAACATTCTTAATGTTCCAAGAAATCCAAAACTCATAGCTCATGCCCAAATATAAAAGCATTTGTTTTCAATATTTAAAGTTATCATATTTATGACTTAGGAAGAATGAATACTGATATTGTTCTAGTTTTCAATGAATTTATAGTATACAGTTAAAATAAAACTCATATGTTGCATTGTATGTTTCCTATTGTTGCTATAACAAATTATTAGAAACTTAGTGAGTTAACAAAACACAAATTTGTTTTCTTACAGTTCTGGAGATGAGATGTCCAAAATGAGTTTTAATAGCTCTCCCGTCAAAGTGTTAGCGGGCTGGTTCCTGCTGGAAACTCTATCAGAGAATCTGTTCCCATCTATTCCAGATTCTTTCTCTCTTACTTAGCACCTTCCTTCTTGAGAGACAGCAATTTCATCACTCCAGCCTGTTTTCACACCCTCACTTTCCTGCTTCCCCCTTTCTCTTAGAAGGACCTTTGTGGTTACATCAGGCCCATTCAGATAATCCAGAATAACCACCCCACTGCAAAATGTTTAACCTAAGCACACCTGCAAAGCACTTTTGCCATGTGAAATAACATATTTGCAGATTCCAGGGACTGGGGTATGGAGCCCTTATTGTTTGCCACATACACAAAACTGAGTTGTTTTTTCATCTTTACTGGCACATCATTGTTTGTTTGTTTGTTTGTTTGTTTTTAAAGCTTAGACTTTTTAATTATACTATTAAATATATTGTCATATTTTAAGTTAATTTCTGCTGTTTTGATACTATATGTTTTTTCACCAGCAGTTCTATTTCTTATCCTTCCAGTTAATGTAAGGTGAATACTATCATCTAATTGATAGCAGAGCTAATAGCTATTTGGAACTGATACATGACTTTTTTTTTAATTTTTTATTTTTTATAAACATATATTTTTATCCCCAGGGGTACAGGTCTGTGAATCACCAGGTTTACAATAGCCAAACTATGAAAAGAACCTAGATGTCCATCAACAGATGAATGATACATGACTTTTTTTTTTTTTTAAAGATTTTATTTATTTATTTAACAGAGATCACAAGTAGGCAGAGAGGCAGACAGAGAGAGAGGAGGAAGCAGGCTCCCTTCCGAGCAGAGAGCCCGATGCGGGACTCGATCCCAGGACCCCGAGATCATGACCTGAGCCGAAGGCAGCGGCTTAACCCACTGAGCCACCCAGGCGCCCCAAATGATACATGACTTTTAAAGTGTTCTTATCTACTTGTGTGCACTATTTTCATTGTGTTTTTATAATAGTGTAACTTTGTGTGAATCACTACTTTTCTCAGGAGAATAAGCATTAATAGTTCAGCTGAGACTTTTCCTCATCTTTTGCATTCAAATCTCACACTTAGCCCCCACTTCAGATACCCCCTTCATGTCATATGAGCCATGTTTTGAATGGCATGAAATAAGCCAGATGTTATTGTTAATTATTAAGACCTCACAGAGAATTCAGGCAATTCTGTACATTACATAGTGATTATTATAAACTACCAAAAAATTAAATGTAAGATCTAGAGATGTTTTTTCTCAACACAGTTATATGATAACGTAATGAACATTTTCCCACTAGGACTGCAAAGCATAAAATATTAAAGAAACCAGTTTATTATTGCAGAAGGAGGGAAAAGAAAGTGAAATGGTTTATCACTAAATACAGTCTTTGTAGACAAGCCGTTTAAAAATAGAATTTTATCACTGTCCTTGTAAGAAAGAGAATGCACCTCCTTTCTTCCTCCCTTGACTCTAGGTCAGGCATTATACATGGAAGAATACACAAAGGACAGCCTATAAAATTAGGATGTTTTATTGCTTTTTATGGTTCACTGGTTGGAAGGCAGTAGAAGATCCTGTACATAAGTACCACTGCCTCTATTAGGGAGAAGACTAGATAAGTAGTCATTCTACTTATTGTTTATGCAAAGAGTATTTGGAGTTATTTAGATTTCTATAATTTAAATTGCTGAGACCAAACTTGGGCTTACAAGGGGAAAGAAAGAAAGAAAGAGAAAAGAAATCTGTATCCACAACAAAATTGAGAATATGCACAGATCCTTCCCACAGTTACACTTTCCTACCACCCAAACCATTATCTGTGAGGATAAAAATGCTTAGCTTTTGAATAAGCAGTTCATATGAAATAAAACTTCATTTTTCAATTGGCAACAAGTTCAATATCCATTATCTCTGAGGCAAGACTGCCAAAACTTTTAAGAATTTAGGCTTTGTTTATTACCAGAAACATGTCACCCAGAACAACTGATAGATGTATATAATATAATACAAAATAAATAAGTGAACAAATTAATAATACTCTGTACTAATCATGCTATATCTGCAGTATTAGGCTTAACACTGGACAGCTTTTCAAATCAGAGAGTATAAATAAGATGAAGTCTTTAGTATAAAACTTTGATGGCTCTAGAGCTCTTAATCCTTGAAAAGAAATAAGAATTCATCATGGTCCCTGCGGGGGAATTTTCTGTTCAGAAAGACATTTGAACAATTAGAGTTATTTGCAGGGACTGTGCTGTAAACAAACAATTAATCAAAAAGCTCTATTAGGGGCATCTGGGTGGCTCAGTCTTGAAGCGGCTGCAGGCTCAGGTCAGAACCAAAGCCCTGTGGATCCCTGCTTGTCAGGAAGCCTGCTTCTCCCTCTCTCACTCCCCCTGCTTGCATTCCCTCTCTCACTGTGTCTTTCTCTGTCAAATAAATAAATACAATCTTTAACAAAAATAAAAATAAAAAGCTATATTAAGTTAGTATAGCTCTTAAGGTTCAATGTGTTATAACACCTGCTGTTTCCTTAAACTTCTACAACTTTCCTGAGAGAGAGGCAAAGCCGCAGTTGTTCCCATATTGCAGATAAGGAAACCAAGCTAAGAGGGATTAAGTGACTTGTACAAAATCACACAGCAAGTGGGAAATTCATATCTCAAATATAGATATTCTCCTTCTAAGTCTTGTATTCTATACATTAGACACCGTAATATCTACTGAGTCTGATATTAATGTGTGAATTAAATGATATATGTGAACGCACATAGCATAGTATGAGAAAATATAGTGGATAAAAACAGAACTCAGATCACCTCAATTTAAATTCCTGCCATCCCAATTTTCAGCTGTCTCATCATTTGCGAAGTGGTGTTAATAATACCACATATCCTACAGGGTATCTGAAGGAATAAATGAGTTAGGATGTTGTGAACTACTTTGTTGTAAGAGCTCTATCATGTTAATGACCATAAAAATCTATTATTGCCTGGCACATGAGAAGCACTCAATAAATGTTAACTGCATTAGCTCTCCAACATCAGAAGTGTTCATTCAGATGATGAATTAATGTATTTGTCATCTTATAGAAGACATTACAGCAATGCAGGGATTGGGAGAGTAGGAATTTGAAGCAATCTCCTGGGTTCCTTCATATAATTCTGTGTATCACTGCAATGTAGGGAATCAATCATATGGAAGTTCTCTCCCAAACCAAATATGTTCTTTTCCCATAGAGTTACATTTCCTATGTATTGAGTCTGTGTCTAATGTGCAACTAATTTAGTGGCTAAATATCAAAACTACTGTAGGCCTCAGTAAATAAAAAGATACTCATAGCTGTAATTACATATTCACAATTTCCTGTTGTAGTAATTTCAATACCCACCAATTTATAGGACTTTTTGTCAAGTCTTCTTTGTTGGTATATGGATAATGTAACCTCACTGCAAAGATATTCCTAAAATATTCAGGTTTTTTTTATTTAGTATCATTTTTAAGTTTGCAGATTATTCATTCTGTACTGGTGAAAATCAGTTCCCTGTGTTTGCTTGGATGTTCACAGAGAATAAAATTCACAGGAAAAGAACTAGGTTTACATATTTCACTAGTACAATCTAAACCAAGGTGAATTAGATGCATTTTTTCCCCCTCTAGGCACTGGAGCAAAAGCAGACAGTAATTTAGTCACAGTACATCTCTAGAGGAAATTACAATTTGTAAATATGTCATGATCTGAGAAAAGGTGGATCCACTATACATATTTTACAACTATAATACTGTCTTCTGTGTGTACAAATTTATAAACTGGATACACTGTGTTCTCTGCTGGATTCATGGTCTTATCTATGGTACAAATTTATTATTTTCAATATGAACTTGAGAATGATTACACTAGGCCAAGGGAGTAGAGCCATATATTATAAAATAACTCTAATAACCCATTACCATGTTGGTGCCTTGAATGGTAAGTAAGAAAATTTTCAAATTGTTTTATTATTTTGGCAAGAAAGGGAAATTAATATTTAAGCTAATGTAGAAGGAAAAAGATGACTATAAATTATTGACAACGGAAGATCCCTGCATAAATTTTACAAATCTTTATGATGTATTGAGCAAAATGTTTTCCATTTCCAAACTATTGCCTTGTTTGTTTTGTTTTGGTTTTGATGGCTAATCCTGCTTTTTATTCTTTTTTTTCTCACCATTATTCTTCCCAATTTTCTCCTGCTTATAACTTTGTTGGTTTCTTACACATGTGTATCACTTTTAAGCAAATGTACTGAAGTATAATGTATATACAATAAGCTACACACATTTAAATATTGTTTTTATAAATGTAACAAAAACACTTTTTTAAGGATTTATTTGTTTATTTTGAGAGCGAGAGAAATACAGAGAGAGCATGACTGAAAGGGGCAGAGGGAGAGGGAGAGAAAATGTCAAGCAGATCCCCCAGGCAGGGCCCCGTTTCACGAACCTAAAATCATGACCCAAGTTGAAACCAAGAATAGGACACTTAACCAATGTGCCACCCAGATGCCCCTGAGAGATACACTTTTTTAAGTACAACAAAATTCAAGATACATAAATTTATCCCCCAAAGTTTCTTTGTTCCTCTTTGCTGTCCATTTCTCATGCCACATGTCCTCAGACAACTACTGATCTACTTTGTAAATCAATTTCCACTTTCTAGAATTTTATGTAAGGTTTAAGCTATATAAACTCTCTTCACCTGGCATCTTTCACTTGATGTGATTTTAAGATCTATTCTTGTTGTTGTATATATCAGCAGCTGGTTCCATTTTATAGCCGAGTAGTATTTTGTTATAAGGATTTACCACCAGCTGGTAAGTATTTGGGTTGTTCCCAGTTTGGGATATTATAAATAAAACTGCTATAAATATTGGTATATAAATTTTTATGTAAACATATTTTTTCAATAAATGCTTTGGAGCAAAATGAATTTGAATAAGCAATCTTCTGAGGTAGATATATGTTTATGGTATATGGTAGGTATATGTTTAATTTCACTAGAAACTGCCAAATGCTTTTTCAAAATAGTTATATCATTTATAATCTAATTAACAGTGTATGAGAGTTTCAGGTTTCTACATCTTTACCATCTCTGGGTATTATCAATCTCTTTAATTTTCACCATCTAATGGGTATGTATCTAATTGTGGTTTATTTTAAATTTCCATGATGATTAATGATTTGAGCACATTAGCCATTCATAAATCTTCTTGAGGTGTCTTCTCAAATCCTTTGTTCATCTTTAATTGGGTTTATTATTTTCTTATTATTGAGTTGTAAACATTCTTCATATACTATGGATAAAATTTCTCTAACTAATGTAAGTGTTGTGAAAATCTTTCTCCAGTCTATAGTTTCCCTTTTATTTTTTTAACATCTTTCAAAGAAAAACCATTTTAATTTGGATAAAATCCAGTTTTTTATTTTTCTTTTATGGCTTGTGTTTTGTATTCTAGCTAAGAAATCTGCTTATCCCAAGGTCTCACGGGTGTTCTCTCATTTTTCTTTTCCAGAAGTTTTATAGTTTTACCTTTTACATTTAAATATGTGATCTACTTTAAGTTAATTACTATATGGCAGTGTGAAATAAGATTGATCTTCACTATTTCCATAAGGATGTCCTATTGTCCCAGCATTATTTGTCAAAGATAATTGTTCTCATTAAATAGTCTTATTGTCGGGCGCCTGGGTGGCTCAGTGGGTTAAGCCACTGCCTTCGGCTCAGGTCATGATCTCAGAGTCCTGGGATCGAGTCCCACATCGGGCTCTCTGCTCAGCGGAGAGCCTGCTTCCCTCTCTCTCTCTCTGCCTGCCTCTCCATCTACTTGTGATTTCTCTCTGTCAAATAAATAAATAAAATCTTAAAAAAATAAATAAATAAATAAATGAATAAATAAATAGTCTTATTGTCTTTGTTATAAATCAATGACCGAATATGTAGTATGGGTCTAATCTAATTCTGGACTTTTTTCAATTTACGAATATTATTTCTAAATAATTAGAACAGATGGAATATTTAGAATGTAAATATTTAGAAATATATATATTTCAAATGTGTGTGTTATATATTCTTCTGTCAATACCAACAAAATACTGCAAGCAATAGAATAACATTCACAATGTCCATCAGTAAAAATTACTAGGCATGAAAAAAAATATATGATCCATGATCAGGGAAAAAAATTAATCAATGGAAACAAAGTCAGAAATATATAAGTAATTAAGTTTGAAGATAAGGATGTAAAGTATCTAAGGTAAATACTATCCTTATGATCAAGAAATCAGGGAAAACATGATAATGATGAAGCAATAAATGATATAAAAAAAAGTACATCTAAGATAGAAATGCATAATAAATGAGATGAGATTAGCAGCAGATTAACAGCTCAGAAGAAAATATATCTGAATTTAAGATATAATAATCAGAAATATACAAATTTAAGCACTGAAATAAAAGCAAATATATATATATATATATGTGTGTATATATACACATACACATACATACAAATTTAATGAAGAAAGCATTTGGAAAATAACTACTGATCTACTAACTACTGGACTAATTTTACCAGAATCTCAGAAGAAAGGAATGAGAAGGACAAAAATACATTAAGCTTTTATAGTTGAAGAATTTTCAAATTTTATGAAAAATATAAACCCAAAGACTTAATAAGCTCAACAAATACCAAACAAAATAACAATAAAAATGTCTATGCATGTTATAATCAAGTTGCTAAAAATAAATAAAAATGGACACATTAATGCAAAAGAACAAATATAAATATGACAGCCTTATTGTCAGAAACAATACAAGCCTGAAGGCAATGGAGAGACATCTTTAAAGCAATGAAAGGAAAAGTCCTACCAACCTAGAACTTTTATCTATTGAAATATCTTTAAGTAAGGAAAATAAAAGAATTTTTCAAATTAAAAATTTTAGAAATTTTTATCCCTATCAGAACTAAAATACAAGAAATATCAAAGGAAGTTCCTTGACTAGAAGGTAAATGATACCAGATGAAAATCTGGATCTACACATAAGAATGAGGAGCACAAGAAATGATAAACATGTATATTTTCCAACTACAATGGTACAAAACTGAAGATGAATAATAAAACAAAGCTAGAAAACCTACAATGTAAATATCCACATTTAACAACATGCTATTGCTATTGCAATGGGCCAAATAAGAAATCAAATGGCAAATTAAAGTATGTCTCAAAACAAAATAAAAAGAAAATACAATAATCCAAAACCTAAGGGATAAAGCAAAAGCAGATTTAGAGTTAAATTTATCTTATAAATGTTTGCATTAAGGAAAAAAGTTCAAATAAACAACATTACATCACGAGGAAGCAGGAAAAGAAGAAATGTAACTGAAATTTAGCAAAGGAAGGAAATAACAAATAAAAATCAGAAATAAATAAAATAGAGACCAGAATAAATAGTAACATAACATTGAAAATAATTATCAGTTTTTTCAAACAAATTAAACAATATTGGCAATCATTTAACTACATTAACTAAGGGGGGAAAAGAGAGAAAAGGCTTAAAAAACAAAATGAGAAAGGGAAGAGAAAACAATGCAACAGATAATTACAGAAAGACATAGTGTGATAACAGATTACTGTAAATAATTATATACTAACAAGTCAGATAGTTAAGGGGGGGAAAAATGAAAACAGATAATTCCTAAAGATATACAAGTTACCAAGATCGATTTATGACTCTTGAATCCAAGAAGTAGGAAATCTTAAATCAATAAGAATGAAGAGTTGAATTAGGAAACAGAAGTCTCCCAGCACAGAAAAGCCCAAGACCACATGGTTTCATTGGTGAATTCTACCAAATGTTTAAAAAATATAATTAATGACAATCATTATCAAAAATCTTACAAGTAGGGAAATAGAGGGGACATATTCAAAATCATTCAATGAGGCCTTTACTATCCTGATTCCAAAGCAGGATAAAAATAATACAAGAACAAAAAAATCTAGGCTGTCCAATATAATATTGTTACTCTGACTTTCTTTTTGACATCCATTTGCCTGATAAATGTTTCTCCACCCCCTTGCTTTCAATCTACAGGTATATTTAGGTCTAAAATAAGTATCTGGTAGGCAGCAGATAGATGGGTCTTATTTTTTTGTCCATCCTGACACACTCTATCATTTGAATGGAGTTTTTAGCCCATTTACATTCAAAGTAATTATTGATAGATACATATTTATTGCCATTTAATACTTGTTTTGTCATTTCTGGTGAGCTTCTCTGATCTTTCCATTGTGACTCCATTCCTTTAGTTTTTTTTGAGAAACTTTTTATCTCTCCTTCTATTCTGAATGACAGCCTTGCTGGACAGAATATTCTTGGTTGCAGATTTTTCCCATTCCGCCTTTTAACTATACCATGCTACTCTTTTGGCTTGCTAAGTTGCTGTTGAGAAATCTCCAGCTACCCTTCTGGTTTTTCCCTAGTAAGTTAATGACTTCTTATGTCTTTTTGCCTTCAAAATTTTTTTTTCTTTATTACAGTATTTTGCAAATTTAATTATGTCTTGGTGGTGGCCTGGTTTTATTGATTTTGATGGGAGTTCTCTATGCTCCTGGATCTGAATGTCTGTTTCCCTTCCCAGATTAGGGTAGTTTTCAGCTATTATTTCTTGAAATAAATTTACTGCCCCCTTTTTTCTCTCTTCTTTTTCTGGGACTCTTATATTGTGAATGTTATTTTGTTTAATGAAGTCACTGAGTTCCTTAAGTCTATTCTTGTGTTGCATAATTCCTTTTCTCTTTTGTTCAGCTTTGTTATTTTCCAATATTTTGTCTTCTAGTCACTAATTCATTTCTCTGCATTTTCCAGCCTGCTGTTCATTGCATCAAGCCTGTTCCTAACCTCATTTATTGAATTCCTCATCTCTGATTCTTTTTTAACTGTTTTATATATGTTGTGAGAGTCTCATTGGTGTCTTCTATTTTTTTTCTGAAGACCAGTGAGTATCATTATGATTGCTGCATTAAACTCTCCATCAGCCATGTTACTTGGATTTGTTTCACTTAGATCTCTTGCCATGGACTTATCTTATTCTTTCATTTGGGATAAAATCCTCCATCTTGGCATTTTGTCTTTCTCTGCCTTCTGTGTGTAAGAAAATCCAGTTATTTCTCCTGCTCCTGAAAGTAACAGCTTTGTAGAGGTCAGGATGGCATTGAAAGTACAGATTGCTCTAGAGAGTACAGACATTTTAACAATGTCCATTCTTCTGATCCATGAGCACAGAATGCTCTTCCACCTTTTTGTGTCTTCTTCAATTTCTTTCATAGGTGTCCTATAGTTCCTCGAGTATAGATCCTTTATCACTTTGGTTAGGTTTATTCCCAGATACCTTATGGTTCTTGGTGCTATATTAAATGGAATCAATTCTCTAATTTCCCTTTCTATATTTTTATTGTTAGTGTATAAGAAAGCAACCGATTTCTGTGCATTGATTTTGTATCCTGCCACATTACTGAATTCCTGTATGAGTTCTAGTAGTTTGGGGGTGAAGTCTTTTGGGTTTTCCATATAAAGTATCTTGTCATCTGCAAAGAGAGAGAGCTTGACATCTTTATTGCCAATTTGAATACATTTTATTTATTTTTGTTGTCTGACTGCTGTTGCTAGGACTTCTAGTACTATGTTGAATAAGAGTGGCAAGAGTGGACATCCTTGTTGTGTTCCTGATCTCAAAGGGAATGCTCTCACTTTTCCCCATTGAGAATGATATTTGCTGTGGGTTTTTCATAGATTTTATGAAGTTGAGGAATGTTCCCTCTAACCCTATATTTGAAGAGTTTTAATCAGGAAGACATGCTGTGTATAGTCAAATGCTTTTTCTGCATCAACTGGAAGGATCTTGTGGTTCTTCTCTTCTTTTATTGATTTGTTCTATCACTTTGATTGATTTGTGAATGTTGAACCACCCTTGCATCCCAGGAATAAATCCCACCAGGTCATGGTGGACAAACTTTTTAATGTGCTATTGGATCCTATTAGCTAGGATCATCTTGAGAATCTTGGCATCCATATTCATCAGGGATATTGGTCTCAGACTGGTCTGAAATTCTCCTTTTAGGTGAGGTCTTTGCCTGGTTTGGGGATCAGGGTATGCTGGCTTCATAAAAACAGTCTGGGGGTGCCTAGGTGGCTCAGTGGGTTAAGGCCTCTGCCTTCGGCTCAGGTCGTGATCCCAGGGTCCTGGGATCGAGCCCCACATCGGGCTCTCTGCTCCGCGGGGAGCCTGCTTCCTCCTCTCTCTCTGCCTGCCTCTCTGCCTACTTGTGATCTCTGTCTGTCAAGTAAATAAATAAATTCTTAAAAAAATAAAAATAAAAAATAAATAAAAATAAAAACAGTCTGGAAGTTTTCCTACTGTTCAGGAGAATAGGTATTATTTCTTCTTTGAATGTTTGGTAGAATTTTCCAGGAAATACATCAGGTCCTGTTTTTTTGGGAGGTTTTTGATCACTGCTTCAATCTCGTTACTAGATATTTGTCTATTCAGGTTGTCAATTTCTTCCTGATTCAGTTTTGGAAGTTTATCAGTTTCCAGGAATGCATCCATTTTGCCTAGACTGCTTATCTTAATCTGTACTTTCAATGCCATCCCAATCAAAATTTCCTGGCATTTTTCAAAGAGCTGGAACAAATAATCCTAAAAATTGTATGGAACCAGAAGAGACCCTGAATTGCTACAGAAATGATGAAAAAGAAAAACAAGACATCACATTGCCTGATTTCAAGCTTAACTACAAAGCTGTGATCACCAAGACAGCATGTACTAGCACAAAAACAGACATATAGACCAGTGGAACAGAGTAGAGAGGAGAGACCAGATATGGACCCTCAACTCTAGGCTTAAATAATCTTTGACAAAGCAGGAAAAAATATATAATGGAAAAACACAGTCTCTTCAATAAATCCTGCTGGGAAAATTGGATAGCTATGTGTAGAAGAATGAAACTCGACGATTCTCTTACATCATATACAAAGATAAAGTCAAAATGGATAAAAGTCCTCAATGTGAGGCAGGAATTTATCAAAATCCTAGAGGAGAACATAGGCAGTAACCTCTTTGACATTGGCCACAGCAACTTCTTTTAAGATATGCCTCCAAACGCAAAGGGAACAAAAGCAAAAATGAATGTTTGGGAATTCATCAAGATCAAAAGCTTCTGCACAGCAAAGGAAATAGTCAATAAAACAAAGAAGCAACCCACAGAATGGGAGAAGATATTCACATATGACACTACAGACAAAGGGCTGATATCCAAGATCTATAAAGAATTCCTCAAACACAACACACCAAAAAACAGATAATCACATCAAAAAATGGGTAGAAAACATGAAAAGACACTTCTCCAAAGAAAACATACAAATGGCTAACAGACACATGAAAAAATGTTCATCATCATTAGCCATCAGGGAGATTCAGATCAAAACCACATTGAGATACCACCTTACACCAGTTAGAATGGCCAAAATTAACAAGACGGTAAACAATATGTGTTGGAGAGGATATGGAGAAAGAGAACCCTCTTACACTGTTGGTGGGAATACAATTTGGTGCAGCCACTTTAAAAAACAGTGTGGAGATTCCTCAAAAAATTAAAAATAGAGCTACCCTATGACCCTGAAATTGCACTACTGGGTATTTACCACAAAGATACAGATGTAGGGAAAAGAAGGGCCATCTGTACCCCAATGTCCGTAGTAGCAATGGCCATAGCTGCCAAACTGTGGAAAGAACCAAGATGTCCTTCAACAGATAATGGATAAAGTAGATATGGTCCATATATACAATGCAGTATTATACCTCCATAAGAAAGGAAGAATACCCAACCTTTGTATCAACTAGACAGGACTGGAGGAGATTATGCTGAGTGAAGTAAGTTAAGCAGAAATAATCAAGTATCATACAGTTTCACTTATTTGTGGAGCATAACAAATAACATCTCCTCTCAGAGATGGAGAGGAGAAGTGATTTGGGGGAAATTGGAGGGGGGAACGAACCATGAGAGACTATGGACTCTGGGAAACAAACTGAGGGTTTGGAGGGGAGAGGGGTGGGTGGATGGGTGAGCCTGGTGGTGGGTATTATGGAGGGCACATATTGCATGGAGCACTGGGTGTGGTGCATAAACAATGAATTCTGGAACACTGAAAAGAAATAAAATTTAAAAAAAAAAGAAGAAGAAGAAGAAGAGGTCATGTAGTGCCCAGGGCCTAGGCACTTCAGGAAGTATCTCTAGTGTGTGTTGCATGTTCTCTGCTATTGTTTTCTGGCTGTTCCGTCCTTCAGGCCAATCATCTGCAGTGGCTCTCCTCACCTGCTATGGGTGGTAGTTCGTCCCTGGTCTGAATGTGGTGAGTTTTAATTAGGTGTACTCTATTCTGCTAATGAAATGAGACCTGACACCAGTCTTCTTAAATTTGTAATATTTGTTATGTCTCTTGTTATGTGATTTAACTAGAGGATTCCTCTGTGTGTACTTGAAGAAAAAGTATATTCTATTTTTTTAAATTGAATGTTATATGTGTGTGTGTGTATAAAATATATATATTTATCACATATATCTAACATATATATGGTAGGTAGATAGATATAAAAGATATATATATCTTTTAGAACCATGTATTCTGAAGTACACTTCAGGTAAAAATTGTTCTTGTCGAAAATAACATTAACTGAGGATACTCATTTAAAATAAAACATATCGGGGGGATGGGTGAAATAGGTGGAGGGGATTAAGAGTGTACTTATTATGATGAACACTGATAATAATGCACAGAATTATTAAATCACTATATTGTACACTTGAAATAATATAACACTGTATGTTAACTACAGTGGAGTTGAAATAAAAAAGCTTAATTTAAAAAATGATAAACATGTTGGTAAATATAAAACAAAGTTTTTCTTGTTTTAATCTTTTTAATGAGAACTATCAAGTCACATTAAAGCTGGCGGAAGGCCTCAGTACCTTGCCACATGGATCTCTGTGTGAGATCGCTTGAGTGTTCTCACAACATGGCAGCTGGTTTTCCTCAGAACGAGTGAGCTGAGAGAGACAAAGGACCTGTAATGTCCATTATGACTTCCTCCAAAAGTCATGTATAACTTCACTTTTAGCACATTCTAGTCATTGCATGTGAGTCACAAAGTACACACACCAGGTGAAGAGAATCTTTTGAAGGAGTGTCAAAGAATTTATGGACAAGTTTAAAAACTACAAGTATGTTGGTTTATGGTTTATGGTATGTTGGTATGAGGCAGCTGGAAGTAATGAATACTATTTTTGTCACATAGAATTCAAGGTATCTTTTGTGTAAAAAAAAAACTATTTTGAGTTTTTATAAAATTATCCTTTACTGATCAGCTAGATGGTGGGAGTATCAGCCCAACAGCAAGCTCTCCAATCCATCCCCAACCCAAAGTATAAATATGTGACCCAGAAGTCACTGGACAATATCACCACAACACCTCTTGTTTTTGTGTATCCAATATCTGTCTTTCCTGGTGAATTATTGCTCCATCTCAAGGACACAAAAAGATCAGTTAGAGTAGGGACATAAATAATGCCGAGTAATCATGGACTTCTGTGCATCTATTTAGACACAGATCTAATAGAATGGAATAGAGTGAATGGAGTGATAAAGAGCATTGACTATAATATGAGACTCCTTCGGGTTAGGAATCTGGATCTGCCATGATGGAGTTGTATGATTTTGTGAATGTTATTTAAACTTTTCTGTGTTATAGTTTCCTCATATCTAAAATTGAGATTAAAAAAATAGTAAAAAGTATCTACCTCATAGGGTTGTTATGAATACCAAAAGAATTAAGATATATCATAAGTTATGTTATACATTTATATTTATATTATGTATGATTATATTTATTTATGTGTAGCTACTGGGAGGCTTTGAATCTGTGACTGCAAAAACCCATTTTCCTAGCCTTGTAAAAGGAAACTTCCTATAGAATGAAACCAAAACAAAGATAGAATAAAAATTAAAATGTGGTACCAATATCATTTTGGAGCCCCTGAATCCAGCTGTGTCTGAATCCATACATGGACACTGGGGCTTAGAAGGCCAATAACTTCCTTTCATTTTTGCCCAAGATAAATTTGGGCAAAATTATAATTCATTATAAGAAGAAAAGGCCAGAAATGTAATTTAATAATTACGTTCAATTGAAAAGAATAATGGGAAATAAAAAGCTTCTTTTTGATTCACATAATGGACATTTTGAAAATAATATGTATGCTATATTTTCTTGAAAGAGTCTTGAGAAATCAAGTATGTAAAGCTAATAGCACTGTGCTCAGCACATAGTAAGTTGCCAGGAATGTTGACTTACACTGTCCCCAGGTATTGTAGTACATTTCAGTGTAATTTCAGTGGGGGGAAAAAACCGAATCTGGTAATAAGCTTTGAATGTTGTGTAAGTGGTTATCTTGTGTCCAGATAAGTCAACTTAAAGAGGGTGAGTTGGTATTAAATTCTCATTTATTGGATCATTGTCTGAGAAGATTATATCCCTGCCCTGAAACAGGAAGGGTAGTTCCAAATGAAGTGAGGCCTGGGTCAATTGACCAGAAAAAGGAAATTAGCAAAGGAAAGTAATAACTTTTAAAACATAAACCAAGAGGGATAGGGACAGTAGTAAGTAGATATTAATATATGAAAACTACAAAAAGTTTTAACCTTCATTATAATTTTGTCTAGAAGTAGTATAGCACTGTTGTCTCACCATTTCAAAACTCTCTAATAAATTATGTTGAAACAACTCCCTATCTACCAACTTGCTATAAGTCATATCTTAGCTTTATACCAAACTATAAAGTTACTTTGCTGCACAAAAGAAATTTAATTGCATATCTAATAGCTTAAATCTACTTTTATTATTTGATTATATAAATTATAACTTTCTATAAAATATACAATTTTTTCCTTTGAAATTGTGTATGAATGTGTACATTGTATATGAGAGTGTATCGAGATACACTCACTCTGGGCACGTGTGGCTCAGTGGGTTAAGCCTCTGCCTTCAGCTCAGGTCATGATCTCAGGGTCCTGGGATCGAGCCCCGTATCGGGCTCTCTGCTCAAGAGTGAGCCTGCTTCCTCCTTTCTCTGCTTGCCTCTCTGCCTAATTGTGATCTCTCTCTCTGCCAAATAAATAAATAAAATCTTTAAAAATAAAAAAAAAATATACGCACTCACACAGGTATTCTATAAGCAAATAATTTTCTGTCATATTATATATTTCTTGCTAGAGCATGCTTTAAAAGTGATAAGACAGTTAGCCTTTTGATAATTCATTATAAGAAGAAAAGGCCAGAAATGTAATTTAATAATTACGTTCAATTGAAAAGAATAATGGGAAATAAAAAGCTTCTTTTTGATTCACATAATGGACATTTTGAAAATAATATGTATGCTATATTTTCTAGAATTAGAACAGTCCAAAAAATCACTTGTCACAATATTAGTATCAAAATGTTCTTACTTAATTTCTAACCAGAAACAAGAAGTGGTCACAGACACTAATATGAGGGACATAAAATTTATAATTAGACTGGTTTTGCAGTGACAATAAGAAATGCCTGAGGCCATTGCATTTTATTCAATTAAGTCATATCCAAAATATGACCAAAATTAACTATAAATGTTGAAATATAAAGTTCAACATATCTAAAAACTAAGGGATATTTCACAATATTGATGTGGCAAAAATACTTTGAAATCTGGCAAATAATCAATTCAGTTTTTTATTATTTACTCAAATATGTAAGCTGCACATTGGCAAGGCTCATGCCACAATTTCATCAAAATTACTTGTCAAAAGCACACAATCACATAATATACTGATAGTGGTGATTATGAAATGTGAAGTTAGAATTTGTAGCTATAGTCTGATGCCGGAGTATCATATTCCTCAGAACTTCATAGCAAATTCAAAACAAATATTTTAAATTAAAATTTTTGTAGAGTTTCAATTTCCAATTTTCACCACATATACTAATTATTCTTTAAATATTCATGCCACGGGACATGTTCTAGAATTCTAAGTCACATAAGTTAAGCAGGTTTACCTTGGCCATAATTGTAAATTTGGAATTTGGAAAGTACAATGAGCAAGAGGGATTTAAAGGAGAGAGAAAAAGAAAATGACACCTTTCTTCTGAGCTCGAAGAAGGCAAATCATGCAGAAGAGAACCGGATGCAACCACAGTGAGAATTGACTTATATTCATACCACATGCTAATATTTTCGATTTCACTGCTGTTTTTTCTCAGTGCAAATAGTTCACACTCTTGGCCTCATGTCGAGCAACACACCTGGTAGTAGGAAGAAGACCTTGAAACAGATGATCTGCTACACTGTTCATAGCACTTGCTCTGTGGGGAAGCTGTGCTCATTTTCAACTCTGCTGTGGATGAGAAGACAAACCAATAACGTGTGGTAAGTTGAAACACACACAAAATTAACTCTGATATTCCAGTAATGGAGAAACCAATCAAAAGACAACATATTAGCCAGTACACTAACTCTGATTGATTCACCATGCTTTTCTCTAACAAGGCATTTATGTTTCTTGTTAAAGTAACTGGCTTGCTTGCTTTCCTCTAAATTCACATGCTTATAAACCTAGTACTCTTTTTAAAAATATTTTACATTCTCTTTTCCAAATGATAGTCTTCCATGAGCTTTTATAAATCCTTATGTTTGTTCCTCATTCTTCATAATTATTTAATCTTTGAATACTAATGTAATCATTAATAATCATCATCATATTAATGGGTAATGGGTAATAATCACCATATTAATTATGACAATGCCTCTGATATTGCTATTGTTTTGTTATTAATAATATTATTTTCTCAATAAATGGTCAGTGTCAAAGAACCATCCCGACATATCCTAGAATAACTCTCCTAGTCTTTAATAGGCTAACAAATGGGGTGTTATGATATGAATTGTAGTTTTTAATAAGATAATAAAGGAATGCCAGTGATGGTATTTTTCTGTTTTGAATGATACATTAATTGAATTTTTAAATGACTAATATACTGTATATTAAGGCTAAAGCTTACTTAACAAACACATACATTGCAATTATCATGTACAGGCATAATTATAAATGCTTTAAAATATTAACTCATTCAATCCCATAACAATCCTTTATGATACATCATGTTATCCTAATTTGAGTTCGGGAGACATTGTACTAAGTATAAGTATAGTGTAGTGGTAGAGTTGGGATTTTAACCCATGTAATCTGGTTGTAGAATCTCTTTAAACACTGTGCTGTCTTGTCAAAAGAAAAAAAAAATAGGTGAGGGGAAGGAAGGGAAGAGGGAGATTATAAGAGTATGGCTGTGATAATACAATTTTGGATTCTCATAAACATGGAGCAACTAGATAGTAAGACATACAAAATAACTGAAGAGTGTATCCATAACTCATAAGCAATATTTATAGCAAAGCAAGGTGGTAAGGTATCCCTATAAACTTCAAAATACAGTTGGTTGAGGAGCAACCACCAATGACCAGAAGACCCATATTTTAACAGCTTCAGTGAGTGATGAAGCAGAGGAAAGCAAAATGATGTCTGACAGAAGTAAGAAAATGAGAACCTCAAAATGTGTAACACACCGAGACAATGGTATTGTCATGTGAAAACAGTAGCTGAAACTGAGTGTGTTTCTGCCAAAACCAGTATGTGATGAGTTGAGGGGTCTATGGGAAAAATCATTTAAAAAGGCCAGAGCATTTTGGCCCCTGGGAAATCTCAAAGTGACCAGTTAGCTCTCCTAAGCTAAGGAGAAACTGCCTAGAGACAAATCAAAATTGAGTAAGACAATTACAATAGAGATGAAAAAAAAGAAAACTTCAGAGAAAGTGAAAAGGGAAACAAAACCAGGAAATCTTAGAAAACAGGCTTCTATAGTTTTGGTGTCAAATGAAAATAGAAGGAACTGAGAGAAGTTTAGGAACTCTTCCAAACCTCCTACTAGAAGTTCAGAAAAAAAATTTCATATCAAATTAGGAAATAAAAATTATTGAGGTAAAATTCCATACAAAACTTTTTAAGTGGAATCATGCCAAGAAATATATACATATATAATATTGATGAACTGCTACATGATAGTTCAAGATGAGCTAAAGTATGTTAAAAATTACTTGATACAAAAAACACATTAAAAATAAGATGAAAGAAAAACTCAAGTATATTGACAGAACTCAAGAAAAATATAAAAAGAAACCATCTTTTCAGTAATAAAAAATGAATTAGAAAAACACAAAAATGAACACAATAGTTTACACCTAAGGAGACATACAGGATAAAGAAATGGAAATTTTAAAAATCCAGGTGTAAATGAAAAAGGTTAAGAAAGAGAGAAAAGGGGGAGAGAAGGTGACAAATTTTGAAGACAAGTAAGGAAAATCCAAGAAGGAAGGCTCAACAAACATTAATAGCAGCACAAAGAATGGAGGAAGAGCTAGGGGGAAAAACACTAAAAAATTCCAATTTGGGGAAACTTCCTTACATAAAGAAGCATTAAAATTACATATTGAAACATTGCCACATACATGAGAGCATAGTCCCAACATAAACAATGCCAAGAAATATTTGGCTTCAAAGAAAAAAAAATTTTTTTTGACATTAGGCACAAAAAGAAATTGAATTCTAAGTCAATATAAGGAGAAAAAATTAGCTCATCATCAGTCTTTTTGACAGTAAGAAAATTTTAACTCCAAAGAAATTAATATATTTAAGATATGCAAGGGGAAAAATGAGGGTTTAAAACCAGCAAAACTGATTTCAACTATAAAAGTCCAAACTATTATCACATTAAGAACTCGGGAAATACTGTTCCTATAAGCCCTTTCTGAGGAATTTACCAGAAAATGAACTTCAGACTACTAAAATGACTGATAACATTACCACAACAATTGTGGCCAGCATTTAGTCTATGGGTATTTGTAGATCTGGGTAAGACTAAATGAAGGTTAAAATAGAGGGAGGGGGCACCTCAGTGGCTCAGTTGGTTAAGCTTTCAACTCTTGATTTTGGATCAGGTCATGATCTTAGAGTTATGAGACTGAGCTCTGGGTTGAGCTCTGTGCTCAGCGGGGAGTCTGCTGGAGATTCTCTTCCTCTACCTCTGCCTGCACCCCCCCACCAATACATAATTAAATCTTTAAAAAAATTTTCTAAAGGGGAGTCAGTATTGTTTGAACAGCTATATACTCAGATTCTTAAATTGTGAAATAAATGAGGAGGGTTTTTATAAGAAAACATAGTTTAACTATTCTCATTAATTATATTAGAGATGGTAGCATTAATATTATTCAGAGATTCCTGGATATCTAATGTTGTATAAAGCAAATAAGTAATTATGAGTCATTCAAACTATATTATCACTTATACTGAATGAGTATTTTTTATTTGGAAGAAAGGAGATGTAGATGTAATATAGAGTAGTTAATTTAAAAAAAAATCCTGCAGAACTTTATTTTAATTGGAAATATATATATGGATTCATGCTACTGTTGTATTCATTTCTACTGTGTTTTGCTGACTGCATAGCTATGGAATGCAATCCAGTTACAATGAACATTCCTGAGTCCCAGACTGTAGTCTTTAATTTCCATTTAGCACTGAAAGAAATTGGTGTTTCATGGAGAAATGACTGATTCCAGGCCTAGAGCTGGAAATGAACAAAATGAGTAAAATATCTCCATATCAGACAGGAAGAAAGCCTTCAAAGTCTATTATAGTCATGTCATAATGATTCAAGAGCCAATCTGAAGAGGTGTTCATTGGCAATGATAGCCCATCTTTATTTATTTTGTATTTAAAAAGTAATTGGTTATGGGCTGAGGCATTTATTTGCTGGTGCAAGACCCTAGTGCTTCTCCTGCCTCAGTCATGGAAGCCCATACAGAAAAAGGGACCAGAAATGCAGAGCAGTTCGGAATAATGAGCCCCCTTAATGGAGAACAGCTGTTCTGGAGAGTCCCACAGTCTTGTGATAGACTTTATGGGAATTAAAAATAAACTTTTGTTAAACTACTGGGGGAAAAAAAGTAACTGGTTAATGTTGAAGGATTATAGGGAACCAAGTATGCGAATAAAAGGATAAACTCAAGCATTTATCATGGATTTCCAATTTAAATATTCCAAAGGTAACCAAACAGTATCTCTTTCTGAAGTACTTAATTAATAAATAGAAGTAAAGGACCAAGAATATGACTTTACTCTGCAGCCTCCAGTGAATTAATGGACCTGTGCCTTAAAGATAACTGCTGATGACATCACAAAAAAGACATATGCAGACACTGGTATACTAACTCCAAAATCTAAATCATCAAATACTCTGCAGGCCAAATACCAGCATTCTTCAGCCGACTATGGATGGCTTAAAAGACAGCAAAATTACTAAATTATGTTAGCTAGGGATTCTCACATGGATGTAACATTATAAAGGAGGACAAGGAAGTGGTAACTGGGATAATGATCACTTTTGGAAGGAGGGAGGGGATTAGACTGGTAAACGCATCTTGGAGAGGTCTCTGAATTCTACTTACTGACTTAAGCGGTGGTTACAAGGGTGTTTACCTTAAAATATCACATTGAGTCATACATTTGTTTTGTGTGCTTTTCTGTATCTGTATTTTATCTTCTAGTACAAAAGATAAGAATGATAACAATTGATTTATCTTTTATGAAACATTTCTCATACATTAGCATGTATCATATCTTATGAGTGTATATAATTTTCCTATATATCCCTATTTCATCAACCCCATCATTAATGGCTTCTTTCATCTTTCATACTTCTCTTTTCTATAAAAGAAATTACCTGCTATATGATCTTTTATTTCATCCTCCATAATACCACCAAAGGAGGTATTTCAAAAATTAGTATTTGAGATAGAACAATTCATGACTAGGATGTCAAATATAATTTAAGAAAATTAGATATAGGAGTTGGTTTTGCTTGGGATGCCTAGTGGCTCAGTCAAACATCTGCCTTTAGCTCAGGTGATGATCTCAGGTTCCCGAGATTAAGTTCAGTGCCAGGTTCCCTGATCTTTGGGGAGCCTGTTTCTCCCTCTGCCTGCCACTTCCCCTGCTTGTGCTCTCTCTCTCTGTCTCTCTGACAAATAATAAAATCTTTATTAAAAAAAAAAAAGAGGCTTTTACTTTTTTATAGTAGAACTTCAATATACCTTTGTAAATTTTTAGTTAGCATTATTTTAAAGCAAGTTTGAGTCAATCATTAGATGAAGTAATAGAACTAAATTAGATTAATAAAACAAAGTTCTGATGTTACAAGGAAAACTGAATGATATTTTTCAAATCACAAATACTTTCTACCATTAAAGTTTATCGTGGAATTTGTCACTTAAAAGCTGACCACCTAGGTTGCTGGAGGGAAGGAGGGTGGGAAAATGGGCAGAATGGATACAGAGGAGAGGGAGATATAGGCTTCCAGGTATGGAATGTGTAGGTCTCAAGAGTGGGGGGCACAGCATGGGGAATACAGTTAATAATACTATAATGGTGTTATGGTGACAGATGGTAGCTACACTTGTGGTAAGCATAACATAGTGGATGGAGATCTTGAATTGCTATCTTGTATACCTGAAACTAATGTAACATTGTGTGTCAGCTATACTCAAAAATGAAAGAAGGATGGAAGGAAGGAAGGAAGGAAGGAAGGAAGGAAGGAAGGAAGGAAGGAAGGAAGGAAGGAAGGAAAAGAAAGAAGGGAAGGGAAAGAAGGGAAGCTGACCACCTAGTTAGGCTAAATGCACTGTAATCATTGGGATAATCCAAAAGATTAATCTTTAGGTCTAACCAGTCAGAGTAACTCCACAGCAGCTTGCAGAGACTCTTATATTTCAAGATGGCTAGGAGAGTTACAGATGAGACTTTTACAGAGCTATAGACATTGCATTTTCAATCTGGAAAATGCCTTAGGAGCCTAACACTTCTTTTTCATAAAAACAGACATTTAGGCAAAGAGAGATCAGAGGGTATGCCCCAAGTCCAAGTAAAGAGAGGTGACAGATAAGAGAAGAAACCAGGTTGCTCAGTTCCCGATCCACTGCTCTTTCCTCTTAGGTATAAATAAAATAGAAGAGCTCAGAGACATTGCTAGAATAAACCAGCACTTTCAAGAGCAAAAGCAAACTTACCTTTGCCCACAGAGTTTTTCTCAACCATATAATACTTGAGATGTGTGAGGAAAGAGCAGAGGGGATTCCCTGCTTTCTTCAGTCCCATCCCTGGCTTTGATGCACTTTAGGGTAGCAAGAGGTTTCTATCAGCCACTAAGCTTTTCAGTAAGTAAGCATACCATTTGCTTAAACAGTTAATCAACATTTATTTTATTAGATTACAAAGTGTGTTACATATTTTTCACATCGATCAGGACAAATGGAATCCAGAATTTGATCATAAGCAATTACATTTTAAGGATAAGGTATATGTACCAAATCAAGATGAAGAAACAAAAGGCATAACTTCAAATGAGAAATCTGAATTTCTATCAGAATGATGAGACAAGAGTACTTTTGCCTTAGTTTCTTCACCAAAATATACCAAAATATGTTTTTTTCTTAAACCATGTGGCCAACATATCCCACAGGCTTACATTTAAAAAAAAGAAATGTGTATCAAACATGAAAGACTGACAGATGTAATTTGTAATTTCATACTATTTTTTCATTTCCTTTTTAATATTAGAAATAAAAGTGAAAAGAATGAAAAGAGGGAAGATTTTATAAAATGACTCTTCTTTTGTTCACTATCTTTTCCAGCATATATTAATTATTCTTTCCACAAAATCTTACTTACATTTTGATTAAAATTCCATTATTGCCATGTATGTCAGGATGAGCCATAATGATAAACCTCATTCTTTCCTAGTGTATGCATATTAAATTAGCTAACCAGATTTAGGTATATACCTTTCATCAAATAAATAAGGAATATTGAAGTTGAAGGGGGAAAGCCCTCTAAACAACTGAAATGTTTCCCTTACTTTAAATTTACAAGTACTAAAGGTCTGTTTTTTTTTTCTACTGATATGTCTCAAAAAACTCATTCTTTAATCACACCAAAATGACAATTCAATGATATCACAATTGGAAAGTTTTAAAGGACATTGTTTTAAAAAATGTTCACTGTATTTGTTACTAATGTCAGTGTGTCTGGATTGCCAGAAGCTTTTTTTTTTTTTTTAAAGCTGACAATCTAACAATGTAATTATTTTCATTGTCATTTCAATAAAGAATTCATCTAGTCATCTGACTTTGAGCAATTCATGGGGCTTTAGCTGTAAGATAGAGAACTTTTTCTTAAAGAAATAAATTGAGGGGCTCATCCATCAAATCTCTAATCACTTCTTTTCTTTGAGAGCACTTTAAACCCTATTTGGGCAGTG
Source organism: Mustela nivalis (assembly GCF_964662115.1). Lineage (NCBI taxonomy): Eukaryota > Metazoa > Chordata > Mammalia > Carnivora > Mustelidae > Mustela > Mustela nivalis. The sequence continues at coordinate 90,752,927 of NC_139023.1, read as the reverse complement.
ATGCTGGGAAGCTAGAAGGATCTCTTTTTATTTCATTATTTCCAGGGGGTTCTTAGAAAATCAATAGTATTTATTTTAAGATAAAACCTTGGTTTTTGTTACCTTGCCTCTACATTACTTTAAAATCAGCTATTGGATTAATATACAGGATGTAATATAATTGGCATATTCATGCCAAAAAAGAATATGTGTCCTGTTCCTAAACTAAATGATTCTGATAAACTTATAAAAGAATATTAATTTTCATTGTGATATAGTTGTTATTTTTATTTGCTATTATTTTTATCTGAATAAATAAGGTAACACTAGGCCCTTGGTTTGGTCATTTAAATAAGTATGATTTTCTTTTTAAACATCTTGGCAAGACATCAGAGCTACAACAGAGGCCTTGACAGTTACAAGTGCCAATGACATTCTTCTGACATTGAGCAAGAAAGAAACAGATGCTTCCATGTATTATGTAGCATTGTTCTACTTCTTTAAAATTACAGTCTAATAGCTATCTAGTCATTCATTTTCTGTTTACAAAATAATCACAATATTTCTCTCCTCCCAGATACTAAACATTTTTAATATAGAAAGAAGCCAACAATAAAACAGATAGTAAATGTATTTTATGTATTTCTCTTAATATAAGCAATTGATTGTACAATAGAAATGTTACAGCAGGCTGAAATTATATTTCAACATAAATATTAGTCAGTAATCCTTTGTTAAAATGTATTTTAGGGGTGCCTGGGTGGCTCAGTAGGTTAAAGTCTCTGCCTTTGGCTCAAGCTATGGGATGGAGCCTGGGATGGAGCCCCGCATCAGGCTCTCTGCTTAGCAGGAAGCCTGTTTCCTCCTCTCTCTCTGCCTGCCTCTCTGCCTACTCTCTATCAAATAAATTTTTAAAAAAATGTATTTTAGGAACTGGGAAATAAAATGTATGGGAAATGGCAAAGGAACTGAGTTTAACCAATCTGCAAATTATACATTTCAAAAACATAATTTAATAATTTTCAAATATACAAAATGTGTAAACACAAGAGTACTAGACAACTATACTCGTCTCTACCTAAGGATGAGACTAAATGAAGTGGGCTCAAAATGTAGCATGAGCAAGTAATTTTATCTCACTATGCCTCAATGTCCTCATTTCTAAAATGGGATATCAATAATTAGGTAAAAATTAAATATTTAGGTTAGGATACTGAAAGGAAGCAGTAAAAAAACAAATAGAAATGAGTTAGTCACAGTGAAGTGAGAAATGCATATTAAGATAATGACATTAAAATATATGGCACAGTGGCATAAAATACTGGCCAGTTTCAACATAAGTATTTTACTTATAACCAATTTCCTATTCTATCCTCAGTGTATCATTTATCATTTTGTATCCTTAATTTTCTTTACCTGTGGGAAATAATCTTCTAATAGCTAACACTTTAAAGCGAGCCCTTATATATTACCTCTTATGTATCAATCACTTATGTACCACTTATGTATCAATTTGCACATATTTTTCAGATTTTTAAGAAAATTTTGCAACATTTAAATGCAGTATGAGGCACAAAACTTGGTAACACTTGGTAACATATGAGACAACACTTGGTAACAAGCTATCCATGAAAACCAAATCCTCCCAGACTAATCAAATGTCAGGGGACTGATTTTTCTTTAAGACAGTAAAACCACAGCTAAGCCATTGCATGTCTTCGGAAGGTAATGTCTGGCAGGAATCTGACTGAGGGTCATGAAGAGCAGATGGGCAGGAGAATGCTTCCCAAGGAGGACTCCACACAGCACATCCTCATGACTACCATCAGACCAACATGGTGGTAGCAGCACTGTTACAACTGAAGTGTGGCTTCAGTTCAAAGAAAAGCCACAGTATCCAAATTATGACAAGGACCTATTAAATGTCTCTAACTCTCAGGAACAGAAAATATAGTTACTACTCTTTCTTTCTTTTCCTAAAAAAAAAAAAAAAAAAAAGGTGAACCATGTAACATGGCTATGAAAATTCCAAAATAATAATTTGAAAGATATAGGACACTTCAAATAAACTTCAAACAATTCACCTACATGTTTTTAAACATTCTCCTTTAGTCAAAATATTGCAGTGTGCACAGAGACACAGCAGGAAGCTGATCATTACTAACAATATCAACAACATTTTAAAGTTATGAACCTTAAGAATGTTTACATGATTTTCATAGCAGTTAATACAAATTAAAATAAGATACATACTAGCCTACTGACTTGTCTTAAGTAGCAATTTATGATTTAAGTGACTATTAGTAATTATGTAACATTTTTTTCATGAATATTGTAGGATGGCATATAGATTGAGGTCAACTTATTTGCTTTGCTTCCAGGTAAACTCAAATATCACTTTTTAATTGATTTCTCATCATGATGACTTTCTACTAACTTAGTTTTTATTCATTATTTAAATTGGAAAAAATAAAATGCAATGAGAATCTCATAATAAAAATTACATCCCATTTTGAGATTGACATTTCAAACAACAAAATCTCTGACTTGCATCAAGAAACTATTAGTTAAGTATAATTTTAGAAACTTATGGGCACTATCTTCCTATCTTTTCCTTTTTAAAAATAAACTCTACCACAATCTGAGTAAAAATCTATATCAGCTTATTGCTTCAGAATTTATCCTATTTCTACTATCAAAATCAGCTAGACTGACTTTGGGCAATTCAGCTCAACATTCTCTGCTGAGTATAATTCAACTATGGATAGGGAATTCATAGAATTCAACTATGGTCTTAGGGGGGTAAAAAAAGGACAAGAAAAGGCTTTTGGTTTCTTATGATAAAAATGTGCGTTTTTTTTTAAATGTTTTTTTTTAGTCTTCTTCCTTTATAGTTAACTCAGGCTCTGCTTAAATCTGTTATAGTCTTCTGCCCAATCATTACAAGAACTTTTTCACTTCAGATATTTCCTGCAAAGCTATTTCTGAATCCATTGCAACCACAGAGAAGGAGACACACTAAAGTGGCTGTTGAGTAAAAGAAAAGAGAAAAATAAGCATAGAATGACCACTTACTGAGCTTTTAACATGGGCCAGGCATTCACCTGGGTGTTTCTTTCTAAACCATATAAATAACACTATTTTAGAAAACATAGAGGTAAATTGCATGAAATTGGGAGACTGAGGTTAGGCAACAGGTAAAATAATGGGATATGATCAATTACTCTTCTTTTTAAAGTAAACAAGAACAACAAAATCATCAAGGTCATCTCTTCATTTAAGGTTACATTTTATCTATTAATGTCATATATTGGCACTCTGATTATAAACTGGTTTTGCTTTCAGAGAAGCACAATCATGGGAGAAGGTGTTTGTCTGAGAAAACAAAAAATCAAAAAACAAAAAGATGATAATGGTGAAAACTGTCCTTAGGGAAACCATTAGACCTCAGAAGAAGGGAAACATCAAATTGCCCTGTCAGCTGTGATTTTTGTCCATGTTGCTGCCCATCTTCCTAAGGGGGAAATATCTGTTAAATGTTACATCAAATCAAAGATGAAGCCATTTTCAAATTCTGAACAAATAAATCACCATGTTTGCATATATTGTTTGCCTATTTTTAATGAAAGCATATACTTCAGCACAATTATGCATCCTCGCTTGCTGCCATTTGGTGACTTTTGCACACGTTGGAGATAGCATCACAGGTTTGGCAAGTGTTCTACAATTTTAAAATAAATTTTTCAAATAATTTTTGAAGGACAACCTTCAGCAATATACACTGAGCACCCACAAGTAGCCACACACCTTCAGAACATTTGATAAATGATACTTGTTCTCATACATAAAAATTTATTTTTCAGATCTCCTGACAACATTTTGGGTCAATACAAAAATGTATTTGGTTCAACTTAGCTTTCTTTTGAAGAAATTACTTTAGCTGAATATCTTTTTTAAAAAATTTAATTAATTAATTAATTAATTAATTTGACAGATACCTAGAGAGCACAAGTAGGCAGAGCAGCAGGCAGAGGGAGAGGGAGAAGCAGGCTCCCCTGAGCAGTGCATCCAATGTGGGTCTCGATCCCAGGACCCTGGGATCACGACCTGAGCTGAGGGCAGACACTTAATTGACTGAGCCACCCAGGCGTCCCTTTAGCTGAATATCTTTAAAAAATAGAGGAGGAATTTGAAAGAGGGAACATAAACAGGGGGAAAAAAGAAAAGAAAAATTAGAGATCCTCATTGTACACATAATTGCGGAAAGGCCCTATACAAATATACACCGATTTCATTTTCCCTAGAAATTATGAAAACCTTGAAAGTTTTCATGTTCTTCTTTGCCAACAATTAAAAAGGTAGAGAATATTTAATGAATACACAGATAAGTCGCTTTAGATTTTAATTAGGTGGAATCAACAAAAACAGGGTAGAAACTTTTTACCAAAGAAATTCATTCATTACAAATGTTCTGGCTCCATACAGCCGAGACAGACACTAAGACTGATACTGATTTTAGGTGGTGATTCCAATAACAAAGGAGTCATGAACAAGAACTCCAAAGAACACGTTCATGGGGGCAAAGAATTACATAAAAGTCGCTCCTGTAATATTTATCAATTTTAGAATGTGATAAGAATAATGAATGAGATGAACTTGAAAACAGTATCTGAAGATATTTACTTCAGATGGTCCTATATGTTTAAGATATGGACTTATTAGACATGCATTTTCTAAAAACTTATCATGGACAGAAAATTTTTAAAAACAAACAAAACATAACTTCTTAAAAATACGATAAACAGCTCCTTAGGGAAAAAACAAGACAGAAATCTAAGCAATGATCTGACTGAAGACAAAGGCCTAGTGAAGGAGGGGGCTTAGAGCAGAAAGCAATACTCTACAATTTTGGCAGTCTCCATTCCAACTGGGAAGTAAAACTTGGTGCTCTACTTAGGGTCACTGGTTTCCTTGGGTTTCCTTTGCTTGTCAAAGGAGTATAGCAAAGAAGTATTACTTGTTACTCACATAGCCTGAGCTGTGGTTTTGAGCACTGGAAGGTAGGAAAATACAGACAATGCCTCCTGACTGAAAACTGAAACAATATGCATGCAGTTGCCTTCTGTGGTACCTTCGTGTTGCCACGAGGCATGGTCCCATACTGCCACAGCCTAGAAGACGACCATGGACTGCTAAAACCTCATGGTAGGTGGTCCAAATCACAGTGCTTTGCTCAAAGAGTTCTCTTTTCTAGAGAAGACAACAGTGCTTCAAATACTTGATATATGGCCACTGATCTGGAGAATGAATTCTTTTGCTTCCCCACAGAAGCAAGGATCAGAAAAAGTTCCAACTCACTTAAGACAGGCAAGAGAATATTTTGACAGTCTTTCCCCAAGATAATGTTAACTCTTCTATCCTCATAATATTGTTCAAAGGGAACTGAGGCAGACAATATACTATAAAATATACTATAAAATATCACAATGACCTATGATACGAACAACATTCTGTTAACTGGACCAGGTAAGCAAGAAGCAACAAATGTATTGGAGGCTTTGGCAAAACACATGCAAACCAAAGAACAGAAGATAAACCCTATGAAGATTCAGGTTGCTGCCACTTTAGTAAAACTCTTTTGGGTTTAGTGGTCAGAGATATGCCACACCTTCACTATGAAATAAAAGACAAATTGTTGCATCCAAAATGAGAATCCAGAAAAGGATGCTCAATAGCTGATCAGCTACTTTGGGATCTGAAGTCAGTGTATTCGATATTCCAGAATAATCCTTTGTCCTTTATGCAAAATCACAAGAAATGATGCCTGCCTTGAGTGGGTCCAGAGTAGGAAGGGACATGCAGCTCACTGAGGCTACAAAACAAGTAGAACTGCCACTTGACTCATTGTCCCAGGACTCTGAAGTGTTGGAGGTGTCAGTGGTGAAAAAAGATAGTGTATGGAGTGTGTGGCAGGCTCTCGGTTTCTGGACCAAACTACATCTTCAGCAAGAGACAATTATGTGCCTTCTAAAAAATAGATCCTGATATGCTACAGAAACCTGGTAGAACACTTAAGCATGGGTTCCATGTAAGGCTGTATATGAAGTGTCCAATATGGGCTGGAATCTGACAAACACAAACTCAGAAATGTGGGCATGTCCAGGAGTAACTCATTATAAATTGGAAATGGTATGACTATTCCTGAGCCCAAGACAACAGAGTAAACTACATTATTTCATGGTCCATTTATTCCATCAAGTTGTATCAACCCTGTTCCATCAGATTACACTTACGGCATCATGAGTCGGGGTCCTTTATGATGAGCTGACAAAGGCAGAAAAATCTGAGTTTGCTTTGTGAATAAGTCAACTTGGGTTGTGTACATCTACTGAAATTGGGCTGCAGCTACACCACAGCCCCACTACTAATGTCCTGAAAAACATTAAGAGAAATATTCTCTATGTGCACTATATCTGCCCATCTACTTTCTGTGGAAGGGAAGAATCCCAACATTAGGATATATAAAGGCATATGAGTAATGGCAAGTGGATTGGCTGGTTGGACAAAGACCTACAATATTTGAATAATGAGGCTAAGAAAGTCTGGGTAAAAGGCATTGGGTGGATATATGGGAGTGGACACCAATGAGGAAGATCTTTGGAATTATGTGTTTACATCCCTCAGATAAGTTTGAACACAGAAAAGTCCTGATTCAACAATCAAGTGGAAAATAACTTGCTAGTTGACTTCCATCAACCACTGTCATCAGTTGCCAGAGTATGGCAAATGGATACATCAACTGAATAGGCATGGGTCTGTCAATATGGTCTCTCATTTACGGAGGCTGATCCAGGTACTGGTGATACCAAATGGCCAATGTGCCACCAAGAAAGAAAAGCTGAGTCTCCAATATGACACAGAAAACATTACAAATTTCCTAAGCTCTATGGAAAACTGAATACCTCGGACCTCTTCAACCTTGGAAAGGGTAGCAATTAATATTCACTGGAATTGGCATCTATTTTTGCCTTTCATATTCAGAGGATCTCATCCAGCAGAGTTCATGCTTGACCCAACACTATGTCACTAAATGGTATAATGCAAATGTCTGGGATCCAAGAGGAGGTAGCAGGAGTGGTCTCATTTAACATCACTCTAAAGTACCCACTTTGGTGAATTCATACTTCCTCTTGCTGTGACTCTTGATTCTGTAAATGTAGAAGTCTCAGATCTCAGAGAAGGGAGGCTACTTCTACCAGATGACATGCAAATATATTATTATATGCTAAACTACAGCTGCCACCCAGTTGCCATCTTGAAAGGGGTAATTAATCTTTCATTCAAATCTTTTTCTCTAATTTTTCTTTTTAAGGAAACTGACCTTCTACGATTCCCTTCTCAGTGAGGCTTTCTGGACTACTATATTTAAAATTATACCTCGGGGGTACCTGGATGGCTCAGTCATTAGGAGTCTGCCTTCAGCTCAGGTCATGATCCCAGGGTCCTGGGATCGAGCTCCACATTGGGCTCCCTGCTCACCAGAGAGATTGCTGCTCCCTTTCCCACACGACCTGCTTGTGTTCCCTCTCTCACTGTATCTCCCTCTGTTAAAAATTAATAAAATATTTTTAAATAAAAAAAATAAAATTATACCTCCAATACTTCCCATTCCTCTTCTTTGCTTAGTTTTTCTCTTTGATGCCATCTATACATAGGTATATTGTTTATTAAAACATGCAGGGCAGGCAGAGGGTGTTACCCATTTTTTCATTCCTATACCCTAAGGACTCTGTTTTAGCTAATAGTTGTCTCAACAGTGCTGCTTAACAAACTAACCCAAAACTCCATGATTTCAAATAAAAACTTATCACTCACAGTTATGCAGGTCAATGAGATCAATCTAATCCATTCTACATGTCTGCATTCCCCAGACAGTTATTAGATATGTCATCATTCAGAGACTTTTGATTTGCCACTGTCTAATAACATTCTTTGTTTACATTATCTCATCTGTATAATATATATTTTATAGAAATACTTCTTTCATAAATTCGCCAAATTGATGCCTCTAATTTTAAATTTTAACTAAAAAAAAGTTACCTTTGATCATACCTAAAATGTAGAATATTCAATATCATTTCCCAGAAGTTTCTTCTTTATCTATTAGGCACCAAATAAACTTCCTGGGTTTTGAGAGATCACAAGACCTCATTGTCAATTATTTTATATCCATAGTCCCTATATTGTGATTTCAGGAAACTGCTTCTGAAAGAAACTTTTTTTTAAAGATTGTATTTATTTATTTGACAGACAGAGATCACACGTAGACAGAGAGGCAGACAGAGAGAGAGATGGGGAAGCAGGCACCCCACTGAGCAGAGAGCCCCATGCAGGGCTCAATCCCAGGACCCTGGATTCAAGACCTGCACCAAAGGCAGAGGCTTTAAGCCACTGAGCCACCCAGATGCCCCTGAAAGAAACTTTTTAAAAATGCTTTTTCACTTTATCTCAATGCACAAAGATTTTATTTATGAACATTTTCATATATTTATATGCAAATAGTGTTTCTTTGATGTTTCATTTTTGAAGGCAAAGAAGACATGTTTTGCCTCAGGCATCTCATTCCCATTATGAGCTTTATGGCAAGAGAGAATATATTGTAGGACTTTTAAAGAATTCCTGTAAAGAATTACATGGTAAGCCTGTTCCTGTTTATGGAATTTGATGTAGAAAAGAGCTTCCAAAAAATACATTATTAGAAAATTAGCATGAAATATTTGTGAATCAATAGATTTATTTTAATAAGATACATTAAAGACTGAGATACACTGATTATTAAACAAAAGATACAGTGTGAAATATTTATAAAGGTAGTCTGCTAAAAAAAAAGCTGATTTGACTTTTATGAAAGAAATAGAATTTAAACCAATTAAAACATTTACATCCACACACATATGCCATACATATAGATATCCAACCACATACGTCAGTATACATATATGTACATACTCTATATGGGATACATTTTTTTTTTTTTTTTTTTGGTTAATTCTTTTTTTTTTTTTTTTTTAACTTTTTATTTTTTATAAACATATATTTTTATCCCCAGGGGTACAGGTCTGTGAATCACCAGGTTTACACACTTCACAGCACTCACCAAAGCACATACCCTCCCCAATGTCCATAATCCCACCCCCTTCTCCCAAACCCCCTCCCCCCAGCAACCCTCAGTTTGTTTTGTGAGATTAAGAGTCACTTATGGTTTGTCTCCCTCCCAATCCCATCTTGTTTCATTTATTCTTCTCCTACCCACTTAAGCCTCCATGTTGCATCACCACTTCCTCATATCAGGGAGATCATATGATAGTTGTCTTTCTCTGCTTGACTTATTTCGCTAAGCATGTATATGGGATACATTTTGCAAAAAAGAAAAAATGTCTTGTTTTTCAAAGCTAATTTATTATCACCGTGAAGTTGATATTCATTATCCACAAGGTTGTATATAATTATGACATGCCATTTTGATTAAAAATAAACATTGCTTTACCCCTCTCACTTGCTCTCTGTGCTCTCTCTCAAATAAATTAAAAAAAAAAATTTTTAAAGGGGACACCTGGGTGCCTTAGTGGGTTAAATGTCAGCCTTCAGCTCAGGTCATGATCCCAGGATCCTGGGATCGAGCCCCACATCAGGCTCTCTCCTCAATGGAGAGTCTGCTTCTCCCTCTCACTCTCCCTCTATGCTCTCTCTCTCTTTCTCTCAGATAAATAAAAATAAAACCCTTAAAAAAAATAAGCATTACTTACATTTTACTTAAAGATAACATAACTTTCATATTTTGTTCCTTATTAAAATTTGTGATTTTACTTTAATTGAAATTACATAATTATCCTTATTCAATCTATAGAAAGCTTAATATTATAAAAATTAAAATATATAAAAAACAATGTTTTTCTATAGGTCAGAACATACACTAAAAATTAAAAAAAATATATATATACCAAATGGGTGCCAGGGTGGCTCAGTCAATTAAGAGGCTGACTTGGCTCAGGTCATGATCCTGGAATATTGGGGTCCAGGGATCAAGGCAGAAGAGGGGCCATGCTCAGTGTGTGTATGGGGGGTCTGCTTCTCCCTCTCCTGCCTCTCACCCTCCTCCAGTTCTTGTTGTCTTTCTCTCTCAAATAAAATCTTCAAAAAAAGAGAAATACTCACCAAAATACCAACAAACAATGGAAATTAAGATGATAGAAGCAGGAGGAACTAATTGAAATTAAAGGGGAAAAATCTGTGGGATCAGGATATAATCCATCATATGCACACACGAAGGGTATGATCCTATGGTATCAAAAATATTTAGGCAAGTACCAACAAAGAAAACATATTTAAGAAGAATAAGAAAGGAAGTCAGTGAGGAAAACTATCCTGTAAAGTGACAACTCTATTTTCATAAAGCATTTTGCAGGGTGCCTGGGTGCCTGACTTGGTTAAGCGGCTGGCTGTCTTCTGCTCAGGTCATGATCTCCGGGTCCTGGGATGGAGTGCCACATTGGGCTCCCCGCTCAAGAGGGAGTCTGTTTCTCTCTCTCCATCTGGCTCTCCCCCTGCCCCGGGCTCATGCTCTCTCTCTCAAATAAATAGGTAAAATTTAAGGAAAAAAGAAAGCATTTTGCATATACACTGAAACTGAGAAACAAATATCTTAAAGACATACGTGATATAAGAGAGAGAGAGAGAAGGAGGGAAATGCCCTCTAACCTCAGAAGTTACTCTTAGCCTCACTAATGACTGACATGGGCTCATCTCCATGGATAAACTAGTAAAAGTACACACCATTTAATTTTCTAATGTACAAAAGCCAACTCATTGCCTAAAAAAAATCTTTAATATGACTGAGTAACATTAGAAATATTGTGTTTAAAAAGAGAGATATTTTGCAAACGACATATCAGATAAAGGACTAGTGTCCAGAATCTATAAAGAACTTAGCAAACTCAACACCCAAAGAACAAATAATCCAATCAAGAAATGGGCAGAGGACATGAACAGACATTTCTGCAAAGAAGACATCCAGATGGCGAACAGACACATGAAAAAGTGCTCCATATCACTCGGCATCAGGGAAATACAAATCAAAACCACAATGAGATATCACCTCACACCAGTCAGAATGGCTAAAATCAACAAGTCAGGAAATGACAGATGCTGGCGAGGATGCAGAGAAAGGGGAACCCTCCTCCACTGTTGGTGGGAATGCAAGCTGGTGCAGCCACTCTGGAAAACAGCATGGAGGTTCCTCAAAATGTTGAAATAGAACTGCCCTATGACCCAGCAATTGCACTATTAGGTATTTACTCTAAAGATACAAATGTAGTGATCCACAGGGGCACATGCACCCGAATGTTTATAGCAGCAATGTCCACAATAGCCAAACTATGGAAAGAACCTAGATGTCCATCAACAGATGAATGGATCAAGAAGAGGTGGTATATATACACAATGGAATACTATGCAGCCATCAAAAGAAATGAAATCTTGCCATTTGCAACAACATGGATGGAACTAGAGCGCATCATGCTTAGCGAAATAAGTCAAGCAGAGAAAGACAACTATCATATGATCTCCCCGATATGAGGAAGTGGTGATGCAACATGGAGGCTTAAGTGGGTAGAAGAAGAATCAATGAAACAAGATGGGATTGGGAGGGAGACAAACCATAAGTGACTCTTAATCTCACAATACAAACTGAGGGTTGCTGGGGGGAGGGGGTTTGGGAGAAGGGGGTGGGATTATGGACATTGGGGAGGGTATGTGATTTGGTGAGTGCTGTGAAGTGTGTAAACCTGGTGTTTCACAGACCTGTACCCCTGGGGATAAAAATATATGTTTATAAAAAATAAAAAAAAAAAAAGAGAGATTCTCTCCCAAATCCAAGACTTTAGTAGTCCTAAAGTCAATGTAGCTTCTCAATAAAATGCATTATCTATGCAATTTTGTATAAATTATATGCTTTATATACATGTACAAACCAAAACCACAAGTATGCACTCACAACAATATACATTTTTCATAGGAGCACAGAGAAAACTCAACTTCTTTGGCTATTTGCTTAAATTTATTTTAAATAAATTAAAGTCCAGCATTCTAACCTTGTTAGTGAAAATTTATTGTTGTATTACAATTTTTCTATTTTGTAAATATCTCCTTGATTGTCTTAGGTCAGATTTTAAAACTACATGCATATTCATAACTGTGATTTTTTGTCATAATAGTAAAAATGATATATGAAAGTGATTTTTTTAAGTTTGCAAAGACATTCATGAGAAATGACTATAACTCAAGCCAGTATATTGATATTTACATATGATATTCCTGATTTTTTGATATGACATAAATACAAATATCAATATTTACATATATTATATTTATATAGTATGTTTTATACATTCATGTAAAGCATCATTAAAAGAACAGATTTCTGGGGCACCTGGGTGGCTCAGCCAGTTAAGTGTCTGCCTTTGGCTCAGGATCCCGGATTGAGCCCCATGCCTGACTCCCCAATCAGCAGGGGTCTGCTATTCCTTCTGCCCCTACCCCCACTTGTGTTCACACTCTCTCTCTCTCTCTCTCTCTCAAATAAAAAATAAAATCTTTAAAATAAAGTAATAGATTTTTAAAAGCATACTAAATAATGCTACACAAGATGAGAATAAAATTTCATACTCTAAAGTATTTGAAAAGGAGTATCATATTTTTAGCTAGTTATAGAAAAATTTCCAGATGGTAAAAATGTGAATGATAAAAATAGACAAATTGAAATTAGAACTGTGATGGATTAATTTCCTTTTGGTTGTCCTTATGTTGTTTATATCCATGCCAGGTTCATGAGCCAATAGTCTCGAACAACACCCTCAGTAAAGAAAAGGAAAGGAAGATTTCTAAAGTAGTTTTCAGTAAAGTTTGCAATTTGAAAATCAGAATAACAATATACACATACACACACGCAATCTTGTTTCCCTTGCCATGTTTGGTTTTCAAAATGTGTGCCTTTAATTTTAAAAGCCCTTCCTCGCACACACTTTTGGATTTAAGTGAGCATTAGATGAGTACTAGATATAATGTGGTTAAAGGTAAGCTTTAGCTTGCCTGTGAAAACAGAATTTCCACAATTGTCTTATGAACAGACAATCAAAACATTCCCAATTATAACAGGCTCCCTAAATTTCCTTGAAAAGTAAAAATGAATTTATCAAACACTCATGAAATAAAGTAGGTAGGAATCAAGAAAAGAATAATTTGACTTGAAGTGGAGATTAACTTTTCAATTTTTTCTTCTTTATATCTAAAATTATTTTTTATCAATGAAAAAGATTGTACAATAGTCCAAGAAAAGTACTAGCAATGTTCAGTAGCAATGTTTGGGGTTTGAAAAAGTGACAGTGAAAGCTAATTTTTAATCCTCCAAACTCCCACAAGGATTGTCTTTTTGGCAGTTATTTAGCTAAAGACCACCTGTGGAAAAGCCTTGGCATGTGCTGGATCCTTTTTTATCACTAGAGGAAAATAGCATGAAATATCACACGACAATGTATGCAGTAAAACATAGATCAATGGAAATGTTCTGATATTTGGAAGTCTAAAGAACTGAGCTGCAAAATATCTTCTCCCTGTGTTCAATATTTGCTACTGATGACTATTTTATTCTAATATTTACCAAACATGTTTCAAAATGCCCACATACATACCAAGACTAAGGGTTCTGTGACTAGATAGATACCTGTGACAAATGCTGGAATGGACACATGAAACCTATGTCTTTGGCATAGGGATCCTCAGACATATGAGTATGCTAATTAGCAACATGGGTCTCCAGGAGAGCATTCCTGACTGTGGTTCTTCCAATATACAAGCTTAACTCATACATCTTTTAGAGTCTTCTTGTCCTTCAGTTCCTAGGTGATTGCCACAAAATTTGAACTCTCATTTTGGACTTAGAAAGTCTTTTGCCTACTACCCAATTTTTGCAAACTCCCTGAAAGATCTGAGATGGCCTGAAGAAAGGAAAAGTTTTAGAATCCTGAAGTTCATTTTATTATAAGCAGTTTCTAAGAAAAAGTAATGCAAATGAACAAATACATAATAAGTCATAAAATTAATATTCACTTGAGAGGAAACAGTCGCAACCAACAGTACATATTTTTAAAGCTGATAAATTCCACAAACATCACAATATTCAGATAAAATATTTTAATTAATTTTCTGAAACAATTTTGTTATACTTTTTTTTTTTTTTAAGATTACTTATTTATTTGAGTAATCTCTGCACCCATCACAGGGCTCAAACTCAAAAAAAAAAAAAAAAAGATGTTATACTTTTTTTTAAAAGATTTCATTTATTTATTTGACAGAGAGAGATCACAAGTAGGCAGAGAGGCAGGCAGAGAGAGGAAGGGAAGTAGGCTCCCTGTTGAGCAGAGAGCCCGACGCGGGGCTAGATCCCAGGACCCTGGGCTCATGACCTGAGCCAAAGGCAGAGGCTTAACCCACTGAGCCACCCAGGTGCCCCAATTTTATTATACTTTTACTATAATTTTTAGCTATGTATTTTTTGATTATTTCTTTATGAAAACAATTTTGTAATAACTTTTCTGTGGAGAAAATAAATCCCTCTCCTAGCATAGGTGATTAAAATTTGGTTTTTATTTTTGAAAATTTAGAAAGGTTACCTTCAATTTAACAAATTGTTCTTGATGTCATGTAAGTATTTTGGATAGTTGTCAAATTTGGGGAATTTTCTACCAAATTTCTTTTATATATGGACTGTAATATCTCAGTGTGTATTCAATTTTTCTTATGTATTATTGATCAATATTAACTGTTCTTTGAATTTATGATGCTCATTCACTACTTTCTCTTCAATGTCTGTTGAAGTGACATGTTAGAGTTATGTATGTTATCATTAATGATATTAGCAATTTGTGTTAATCTAATAGTTTAGTGATACATTATAATCTGTGTGATCTATCTCTATTTACTATGCATTTGGGTATTTAGTTTTCTTTAAGCTCTCAATTTTGCCATCCAGTATTTAACAAATGGTTTATTTTGTCTGTGAATTTATGAATGCAAGTACTCTTTACTAGCAACTCCTAGAAAAAGAAGTTTAGAGAATTCATAAGGGAGAAAATTCTTTCTGCAACAGCAAGAAGAGATACCAATGCCACCTGGGATTATAAATTGAGGCCAGAAAACCTGCAATGATGAAATACCAAATTAAGAATAGTGACAAGGGTATCAATGTATTACTTTGTGGTCCTAGGCACAGAATTGAATAAAAATATAAACTTTAACCAACCTTGCCTATTTTCTGTAATCATAACAAATGTAATTGCAATTTACTTGCAAAATAAATTTTCCTAAGACCCTGCCACGTAATGCTGATTGTTAGAGCTTGTAGAACATAATCTTTAATATCAAATGGCCTTGCTTGTCAGTTGGTTATCTTGTGTAATAATGTTCAAATTGGAATCTCTGATTGATGAAGACATGAATACTGAGTGCTTTTTTTTTTTTTCCATAGTAAGTCAGTCTTAAGAATTTTATTTGCCTGGTTATTGTCCTTTTGTGTGTAGAGGGGAATAAATGCTGGGTGCGCTGGATTCCTCATCTTAATGAAATCTATATAAGAACATTACCCACCCACAGCCATGGATTTTAATTTTATTAAAATCCATTATTAATCCATTTAACACCCATTAAAATGTTAAATGGGATCCTTTTTAGTTGATATTTAGAATGCTTTCATTGATATTTACTCATGACACAAATGAGACTGGCCTGTAGTTTTCTTTTTGATGTTTTTTTTTTTTTTTTTTTTTTTTTAATTTATTTTTTATTTTCAGCATAACAGTATTCATTATTTTTCACCACACCCAGTGCTCCATGCAATTCGTGCCCTTTATAATACCCACCACCTAGTACCCCAAACTCCCACCCCCCACCCCTTCAAAATCCTCAGATTGTTTTTCAGAGTCCATTGTCAGGTTTGGTATCAGTGTAAAAAATTTCCCTTAAAAGTAATTCGAAAATTTTATTTTTGAGACATGATGAAAAGCTGAAATAGCACTGGAATTATCTAAACATTATGGCATAAATAGAACTTTGGGCTTTTTTCTTGGTTTGGTTTTGTTGGGGAGAGAAGGTGATGCTAAATCTCTAATTTAGAGTCTGATTCTTCTAGATTGTTGTATTGAATTCATCTCTCCTGAAGTTAATTTGAGTAAGTTGTATTTTCTTTGAAAACTATTTCTTTCACTTAGATTTCAAGTTTCAATAGAGAGGAGCTAATTATTCATGGTAGTCTCAGTCAAGAAAACAGAAACTGGGTGTCTGGGCACCTCAGTCCGTTAACCACCTGCCTTCGGCTCAAGTCATGATCCCAGAGTCCTGGGCTCAAGTCCCCCTCTGCAGGGAGCCTGCTTCTCCCTCTCCCACTCCCAGTGCTTGTGTTCCATCTCTCCCTGTGTCTCTCTGTCAAATAACTAAATAAAATATCTTTTTAAAAAGGAAAAGAAAAGAGAAACCACTCTAGGTATTCACATAGAAGACATATAATGCAGGGAATTGCTTATGTAAGTAATGGGGAAGCTGAATGGCTACTCAGAAAATAGTAAGAATTCCTAAATGAAGCAATAACAAGAAGCTGCTGCTCTAGATAGAGAAAACAGGTAGTGTAACCAGAGCCCAGAAACCAGGGCTGTCAGGTGAAAAGAATCCCGCAGGACCCTCAGGGAAGCCAAGACCATGAAAAGGAGGGACTGTCTAGTGAGAGCTAGAATCACAGACAAGATGTAGAAGGCATTATCTAAATGTGGGAGTCAGAAAATATCCTGAATTCTTCTCAGTGCTTTTCCTCGTCTATTCTCAGAAGACAAAGAGCTGGGGAGCTGAGGAAATATACTTCCCACTGATATGGAACAGAACAAGAAAATCCAGGGAATGGATCTGAGACCAATCGGGACATGAAATTTTAATTTTCTTTTATACCACCCAGTATCTTTTCTTAATTTACATATAAATATATAGAGATTATACTTCACCTCATGTTTAGGATAGGCTGAGGATCTGTTTCACTCCTTTTCTTTTTTTTTCAAAGATGCAGACACTGCCCATTTCTAGAAATATGGTGTAGATGTTGGAAAAGCTATCGCTTCAGAAATTTTGGATTCAATATGTAATTACATTACATACAGAGCTGCCAAGCAAAGCCTCAGCCAGCATCACTCTCCAAATGTGCACAATATTTGATCCATAGACAAAGAATGCTACGAAACATTGCATGGGAACAAGGCACTCACTTCAGAAAAAGGGAGTTGTGACTGTGGGCACACTCCCATTGGATTCACTGCCATTATCACAGACAGCACCACTCAGAAGCTGCCAGCCTGACAGACCAGTCAAAAGGCCAGTTTGGAACGGATACCCTATCCTCCACAACCGTATATCACCATATATCAAAACACATTATATATTGCTGTGTCCCCAGCAGGCAGAATGCATGAAACTGGAATGGATACAGACTTTCCACTCTTATTATAAACTAACATTGTCTTCTTGGGGAGATTTGTCCTTCTTATTCCCTCAACTTTGGCCTCTATACATGGGATGTGTTATATAAGTGTTCCCTGTTTTTTTTTGTTTTATGTTAGTAAATTATTGTTTGATATTGTAAGAACACAAATGCAGATAAGTTGTTTTTCATCATAGGCAAGAAAATGCTCTTAAACAAAAGGTCTGTATCAAAACCCCATAGTAAAATGGACCTACAAAAAATGTATATAATAACATGCAATGATCTAAAACATAATACATGTATATATATATATGTATATATTTTTATCTGCATTTTATCTGCATATATACACATATGTACACACACACACAGATATATATATATATATATATATATATATATATATATATCTTTCAGAGTTACCAAGAGTTCATAATTGTCCATTTTTTACCCTCTCCTTTGTCTTGATCAAATTTTTGTATGTCTCTCTAAATAACCTGATCTCTAAAAACCACCTAAAATTTTCTTCAAGACTTTAACTATCTTGATTTTCCTTAAAATTCCAGTTGACAGATCGATATTCTTACCATCTAAAATACATCATAATTCGTGAATTATAACTTATTATGGAACTAGTAATGATCATTGGCAAGCAGTTGTGGTAGTGAAGATACAAGTACTCTTAACAGCCATACCGGCATCATCAGGAGTTAAAAACAAAACATATATTGGAATAGAGTGCATAGTTCAAATAACTATTGTTATCTGCCTCAACTGGAAAATAGGAGAAGCTCTAAATATATAACTTGAATAAGATGACACATTTTCAAGAACATGACATGCTAAAAAATAGAATCTCAGAAACCCACCCAGAGTGGAAATGAACAAATAAATTGCCTCAAGAATTATCTTTATCAATGCTGATTATTGCAGTGAAGAACTTGTTCAAAAATAGAAAATATGTGGGAGGTTAAAAAAGAAAATGTCTCACCAAATCTTAAGGGTGTATGGAGTTTATAAAAATTACAGCGATGCTTGATATAAAGGAGGAGGAGGAGGAGAAGGAAAGGGAGAAGAGAAGAAACAGAAGAAGAGCAGCAACAGCTAAAGTAGAAACTTTTTCTTTCAAAGGACCACTGACAATTATCAATGCCAATTCAAAAACATTACCCATTACTTATCCCTTGACATAAGTAAAATTTCAGATATCAAAAAGATCCATATTTTTTTATTAGAAACCTCTTTTTTATGGTTTTTTATTAAGAAGATCCAAATTTTAAATAAAAATATAATCCCAATTCTGGTGTGGTACTGATTGACATGAAAAGAGCACACTGACTCTTGAGAAAAGAGAATTTTTTTAATGTAATTGGTCTTCAGGGTATCTGGGTGGCTCAGTGGGTTAAGCCTCTGCCTCTGGCTCTGGTCATGATCTCAGGGTCCTGGGATCAAGCCCCGCATTGGACTCTCTGCTCGGCAGGGAATCTGCTTCCTCCTCTCTCTCTCTGCCTGCTTCTCTGCCTACTTGTAATCTCTCTCTGTCAAATAAATAAAGTCTTTAAAAAAAAAAAGTAATTGGTCTTCTAGTAAGTTTACCACTATAGTAGGACTTTCATCTAAATAATTTCTTTTAACATGTTCTGCATTAAATCTTTTGTCTCCCAAAAATCATAACCCCAGATTAACCACAAGAATTTATCAAACACAATTTCTTAAAAAATACCTAACTTGGACTCTTCAAAATTGTCAAAGTCATGAGAAACAATGAAGGCTGGAAAACTGCCCTAGATTGGAGGAGGCAAGGAGGAGACATTATGATTACATGCAATGTAATATCCTGGATTAGATCTTGGATCAGAAAAAGATCATAACTGGAAAAATCCAAATAAAGCCTATACTTCAGTTAACAGCAGTGCAGCAATGTTAATTTTTTGGTTCTGATGAATGATTATGTAAAATACTATCATTTGGAAAAGCTAGGTTAAGAGTATACAGGAACACACCGTACTATCCTTGCAACTTCCTATAGATCTGAAATTATTCTAAAATAAAAATTTTAAAAATATATATATACAATAAAATGACACATTAAGTGGCATCCTTTGTGACATATTTTTGAACATGCAACTGAGGCACCAGTTTGGAAATGATGCCCCGAGAGACTGGGCCTCATCTTCCACGATCCCTAAGTCACACTATATCAACACAGGTTGTACGTAGCTGTGCCCCAGCAGGTAGAATGCATGAAATTGAGAACTATAGAATAGATACAGATATTCCACTCTTATTATAAACTCACATTGTCTTCTTGGGGATATTTCTGTCAGGACTGGATAATACTGTATTCCTTTAATATTAGGATTTGGTTCACTCTTTTTACTATGAACACTATTAGGAGGGCTACAAAGGCAACACATACATAAACATATATATCACATCTACTGGATATCAAAGATAAATCATATTTGTGCACAGGAATAGTAGGTTTGATTCTTTCAAGCCCATCTTTAATTTAACTGAAACTGGTATGCTCCTGTTAATAATAACATAATCAAGATAAATATTCCTTGGGTTCATAAGACTTCTAAATTTTATAATAATAAGAATTAACCCATAATACTGCATATTTGGCATTTTGCTACATACTTCATTCACTGATTTATTTAACAAATATTTGATAAAATGCATACAATATGCCTAACACTGTTCTGGAAACTAGAGATACACCAATAAGCAAAACAGATACCTTCTGCTACAGAACTCACATCCTAATATGGGAGAGAGGCAGTAAATAAATTATGCAACAAATTTATAATATCAGGTAAAGGTAAATACAATCAGGAAAAGTAAATTAGGGGAGAGGAGAAGAGTTATTTTAGACAAACAGCTGTTCAATGGAGATGACATTTGAAGAGATCTGAGTGAAGTAAACATAGAATGTTATAGAGATAGACAGTTCAAACAGAGAAATGAACAAGTTAAAAAATAAATAAATAAAATAAGGCAGAAGCAAGCTGGAGAAATCATAAAAACAATAGCTTCACTACCCATAGTTGATAAATCACTAATTAAACATTATATCTAGAGATATAAAGGTTAGTACTAAAATAATTAATTATGGAAAATGCTTGCAGATATCTCCAGGGAATCAGGCTATTACTAAGGAAGGGAGGGAAGAGAGGTTTCTTGTTTCACAATAAGCCTTCCTGAAATATCCGATGCCTTACCATGCGTGTATATCTCATTATTTTGCTCAAGGTTAAAATATTATACCTAACTCTTAGACTTCAGTCAGTACTCTTGTACTTCTACATTCTAATTATCAGATTTATACCCAGTAGGAGTAAGACTATGCCTGTATAAAATACTCAATTTTAAAATAAGAATTGAAAATCCCTGCAATTAACTCTGCAAAGTTGGATATATATGTTTTCCTTCTGTTCTCCCTTCTCTAGGAGCAATCTCTCAATCATAAATATGCTCAGCACCTACAACCACTTTCTGTTTTTCTAACTTACTTAGCCTCAGTGCCTTCTAAAATCTGAAATAATTTATAAGTTGTTGATTAAAATTCTCAGTCCTCGTCAGAACTAACAAACGCTCGGTAACTCTAGTCCTCAAGAATATTGCCCAGTTAAAAGTTTAAGGCAAGTTTCTGAACATATTATGAACATATCAAAATGCATATTTCCTTTCCTCCATGTCAGCATTTTATAAAAAAGTCTCTTAAAGAGTTCTGGGGGAGATCAGTTTGTAATCACATGTGGAAAATAAGAATATGAAATACAAAAACATTTAGCATATAAAACTTTGATGAGTTGCACATGTATTACTTCCTAAGCAAATTTTCTGAAGAGTACTTTGGAGAAATTTGTCAAGGTATTGAAAATAATAGGCCAGGTTGATATAAATAAATATTAAAATCTATAAAGCCTGTGTTTCTTGTTTTGGTTTTCTGTCAAAGGCATTATCAAACTCTAGCATAATGCTTAAATATTACCTTTCTTAATAAGTGGGATCACATCTCCTCAGATACTCTCTGATATTGATAGTATACTGAAAAAGTAGTATACTTATAGTATACTTAAATATTTTATTTTTTAATTATGTATGAATAAATTGAACGATTTAAGAAGAGTAAAGTAAGATAACATTACATCAAGGATCAAAGGGGTGAAAACAGCTTCTATTTTTCTAAATATTCCTTTACCTTTTAAAATGTGTTTTTCATAATCACTCTTTTTTCTCTTTCCTAAAGCACATAATGTCATATATTAAACTTTCAGATGTTCATGATCAAACTGAGTATCTTCAATTTAGTTAAGTCCAAATTAGCTTTTGTCAACTGTTAAACCAAATAGCTGAAGAAGTCATTGGTAATAACTATCAAGCTATCATCTTAGCAAATCTAATGTCTTCAGTCATATCAAAAAGAAAACTTCATTCATAGCCATTTGGTGCACAATAAAAATTGCATTTTATTTTAACATTGGTATTTGTAACTATGTTCAACTTGGCTAAAAACTACTGAAGGTTAGTATTTATGCTACAGATTATTCTTTAATAATGTGAAATTTAAATATAAAGAGATATAGCACATAATTGGTGATGAAGCACTGTCACTTCTAGGAAATTCACATTCAAAGTAACATGAAATTCTTAAAGAGTGCCTAAAATACACAAATGTTATTTAACGATGATATTCATTTATTCATCAAGTCACATATGTCAACTGTGCCAAGCACTATCAGATGCACTGGTGATTCAGAGTAAATGGAGTAAAACCCAGTGCTCAAAATCTGAATAATAAGAATGCCTTCCCAGAACAGGGGTGGTCTAAAATGAGTTTTTGACAAGTGAGGAGGGAACCAGTTTCCAGGCAAAGGAAGCAGCAAAACATGACCCCTGAGGTAACAACACAGAGCTTTTTCAGAGATGGTGTGAAAGAGGACTTGGGTAAACTTTAGAACAGAATGCTGGAAAACATGCATGGAAAAGTGATCAGGAAGAGCCTTACATTCTTTGCTAAATTGTTTGAATGTTATTGTATATACAGAAACTGGAATTGCCTTGAAAGTTTTGGGCAAGAATTTTATATTCTAGAACTTTCTAGGCTTGAGAAAACTCTTACCTATGTAAACCAATAAACTATCAATCTAAGATATTTATTTTTATAAGCAAGTCAAATATACCTCTTAAAAAAAGAACTCAGCTAATTCCACCTCTTTCTGTATTTCTCAGTGATTACTTCTGCAACATCAACTGACACATAAATGTACCTATCTTAAAAAAATTACAAGAGTTAGCACTCCAAAAGTCATTCCCACTTCAACTCCCCCTTTGTAAACATTATCAGAAATCTAAATTGTATCAAAGGAAAATATAGAATTTTCTAATTTTCTAGCCACCTTCCTTTTCATTGTAAAGATCTGGAAACCAAGACAGAAAGGAGAAGACCTCTTCCCCAAGTCTTATAGCTATCCCCTAAAATGCAAGACTTCCTAAAAAGGAAGATTTTTACTGTAAGCTTTTCCTCAATAAAGTGTACTTCCAAAAAAATGAGCACTGTTATGGGCATACATAAATTGGAGAAAAATATTACAGAAAAAATTATGCATGGAAACAATGAGGAGACCAAGTAATCTGTGTAACATTAGAAAATTATCATTTTGTTATCTTTTTTTACATGTGTCATTCTCATAAAAATCTACCCAACTAGGAAGAGAATATTATCTAATATTTGCATGTAAGGATAACTGAAACTCTGAAAAATTAAGACTCTTGCCTTATGTAACACAGCCAGGAGGAGCAGAACATGATCTTAACCCTGGTCCTCTAAATCTAGTTCAGACCAATATCCTTGATGAATATGGATGCCAAAATTCTCAACATGATCCTCGCTAATAAGATCCAACAGTACATTAAAAGGATTATCCACCACAACTAGACGGGATTTATCCCTATAATGCAAGGGTGGTTCAAAATTCACAAACCAAGCAATATGATTGAACAAATTAATAAGAGAAGAGAGAAGAATGACATGGTCCTCTCATTGAAGCAGAAAAAGCATTTGACAAAGCACAGCATTTTTCCTGATTAAAACTCTTCGAAGTATAGGGTTAGAGGGAGCATTCCTCAATTTCATAAAATCCATCTATGAAAAACCACAGCAAATATCATTTTCAATGGGGAAAAGCTGACAGCCTTCCCTTTGAGATCAGGAGCACATAAGAATGCCCACTCTTGCCACTATTTTTCCACATAGTACTAGAAGTTCTAGAAACAGCAATCAGACAACAAAAAGAAATAAAAAGTATTCACATTGACAAAGAAGAAATCAATTCTCTCTCTTTGCAGATGGCATGATACTTTATGTGGAAAAACTCAAAAGACTCCACCCCCAAATTACTAGAACTCGTACAGCAATTCAGTAATGTAGCAGGATACAAAATAAATGCACAGAAACCAGTTGCTTTCTCATACCCTAACAATGAAAATATAGAAAGAAAAATTAGGGAATTGATTCCATTTACAATAGTTCCTAAAACCATAAGATACCTTGGAATAAACCGATCCAAAGAGGTAAAGGATCTATACTCTAGGAACTACAGAACACTCATGAAAGAAATCAAAGAAGACACAAAAAGATGGAAAAATTATCCATGCTCATGGATTGGAAGAATAAACGTTAAAATGTCTACGCTGCCCAGAGCAACCTATACTTTCAATGTTATCCTGACCAAAATACCAACAGCATATTTCAAAGTGCTTAAACAAACAATCCTAAAATGTGTATGAAACCAGAAAAGACCCCAAATTGCCAAATAAATGTTAAAAAAGAAAAACAAAGACTGGGAGCATCATATTGCCTGATTTCAAGATGTGTTACAAAGCTGTGGTCACCAAGACAACATGGTACTGGCACAAAAACAGACACATAGACCAATGGAACAGAATAGAATGCCCAGATATGGACTCTGAACTCTATGGTCAAATTATCTTTGACAAAACAGGAAAAAAATATCCAATGGAAAAAAGACAGTCTCTTCAACAAATGGTGCTGGGACAATCGGACAGGTATATACAGAAGAATGAAACTTGACCATTCTCTTACACCATACACAAAGATTAAACTTACAGTGGATGAAAGACCTCAATGTTAGACAGGAATTCATCAGAATCTTAGTGGAGAACATAAGCAATAACCTCTCCAACATTAGCCACAGCAACTTCTTTCAAGACAAGTCTTCAGAGGCAAGGGAAACAAAAGTAAAAGTGAATCTTGGAGACTTCATCAGGATAAAAACTTCTGCACAGCAAAGGAAACAGTCAACAAAATAAAGAAACAACCCATGGAATAGAAGAAGATATTTGCAAATGACACTGCAGATAAAGGACTGGTATCCAAGATCTATAAAGAACTTATGAAACTGAACACCCAAAATACAAGTAATCCAGTCAAGAAATGGGTAGGAGACATGAACAGACACTTCTCCAAAGAAGACATACAAATGGCTATCAGACACATGAAAAAATGTTCATCATCATTAGCCATCAGGGAGATTCAAATCAAAACCACACTGAAATACTACCTCACACCAGTCAGAATGGCAAAAATTGACAAGGCAAGAAACAGCAAATGTTGGAGCATCTGTGGAAAAAGAGGAATCCTCTTACACTGTTGGTAGAAATGCAAATTGGTGCAGCCACTTTGGAAAACAGTGTGGAGGTTCCTCAAAAAATTAAAAAATAGAACTATCCTATGACCCAGAACTTATGCTACTGGGTATTTACCCCAAAGATAATGCTGTAGTGAAAAAAGGGCCATATGCACCCCAATATTCATAAATGCAATGTCCACAATAGCCAAACTGTGAAAAGAGCTGAGATGCCCTTCAACAGATGAATGGATAAAGAAGATGTGGTCCCTATATACAATTGAATATTACTCAGCCATCAGAAAGGATGAATACCCAATATTTGCATCAACATGGATGCAACTGGAGGAGATTATGCTGAGTGAAATAAGTAAAGCAGAGAAAGTCAATTATCACATGGTTTCACTTATTTGTGGAATATAAGGAATAGCATGGAGGACATTAGGAGAAGAAAGGGAAAAATGAAGGGGGGTGGAATCAAAGAGGGAGATGAACCATGAGACTGTGGACTCTGAGAAATAAACTGAGGGTTTTAGAGGGGAGGCGGGGTGGAGGGGATAAGTTAGCCCAGTGATAGGTATTAAGGAGGGCATGTATTGCATGGAGTACTGGGTGTTGTATGCAAACAATGAATCATGCAACACTACATCAAAAACTAATGATGTACTGTATGGTGACTAACATAACATATAAATATGGGCTTAAGTGGGTAGGAGAAGAATAAATGAAACAAGATGGGATTGGGAGGGAGACAAACCATAAGTGACTCTTAATCTCACAAAACAAACTGAGGGTTGCTGGGGGGAGGGGGTTTGGGAGAAGGGGGTGGGATTATGGACATTGGGGAGGGTATGTGCTTTGGTGAGTGCTGTGAAGTGTGTAAACCTGGTGATTCACAGACCTGTACCCCTGGGGATAAAAATAAATGTTTATAAAAAATAAAAAATTAAAAAAAGAAAAACAAAAAAAAACAAAACTAATGATGTACTATATGGTGACTAACATAACATATAAATAAATAAATAAATAAATCTAGTTCAAAACATTTTCAAACACATCTCCTGTCCTCTAACCCACTCCCCATCCTTCCCATAGAAACTGGCAAAGTACAGTAAAAATTTCCATTTCTAAAAACTGATAAACCACACAAACTCAATGAAATAGACTAGATACATCCTACATATTCTCTACTTCTTTTTTGTAATTTATAAAAATTAGGATAGCAATATCTCCCTCAGGAGGATTCATAGGTTGGAGGGTAATGAGATTATTGTGTCCAAGCTAGTCCCAGACAGTAACTGTCACACAGTAGACACTAATAGACATTAGCTCCATTTTGCCCTCATTATATTTCGGTATTAGTCTACACCCATACTTCTCAAATTGGGCTATCCCTATGAGTAAGAAGATGGCATACTAGATGATAAGCAGCTGGCAGTGACCCTCTGGATGCTTCAATTTTACTCGCATTTTGGATAGACATTAAATAATTTAAGTGATTAGTAACTGAACCTTGGTTAAAATAAACTCAGACAAGTAAGAAAATAAAAAAATAAAGCTGATGTATATTTTTAGGATTTCAAAGAAATTCTGTTCTTATAGATTACTTTGGGCAATGCCTGTATTTTTTCTATGCTGTGACTGGCATTTTACTG
Organism: Mustela nivalis; assembly: GCF_964662115.1. Classification (NCBI taxonomy): domain Eukaryota; kingdom Metazoa; phylum Chordata; class Mammalia; order Carnivora; family Mustelidae; genus Mustela; species Mustela nivalis. Next base: position 90,726,063 of record NC_139023.1, on the reverse strand, counting down.
GAAAGGAGTGAGAAGCAAGCAAGAGAAAATCTTAAGATAAATTTTATATATAACCACCTTCAAAATCTTCAGCAGGACCTTCTAAAGCTGAGCATATGCCTATCCTAAACCCAGCTATTCCATTCCTGGGTATATGCCTAGCAGAAATGTATACATATGTGCACCAAAAAACCATGCAATCAAATGTTTATAGCAATACTCTGCTATATCTCCAAACTTGAAACTACTCAAAATGTCTGCAAGAGTAGAACTGACAAATTATGGTTTTCACAAGAAATGCACAGAAATTAGAATCAATGATCTAAAATCATACGCAGCACAGGATGAATTTCAAGACGTAACACTAAATGACAGTGACTAGAAACAAGAGTACACAAAGTATAACTCAACTCACATAAAGACCAGAATCAACCAAAACTAATCTACACCACAGATTTCAGGAAAACAGTAACTACTGGGGAGAGGAAGTAATCAAAAAAGGGCACAGGGGCTACTGTTTCTTACTTACAAGTTATTCAGTTTGGGGAAATTCCAGCACCCACTCAAAATAAGTATTATTTTCAATGTACATATTATAGTTTAGTAAGTTTTTTTTAATTACAGAGATATAAAAAAGGATCTACCAGAATTTCACAAATTATTATTCCATTATATTTAGAAGCTGTGACTGAAGACAGTCCTAGTTTTCATGGAGATGGATATTGTACTAGGAATTTCATGGAGATGGATTGTACTGGTAATTTCTAATACTAAAAAATACTAAAACAGGGATTTTTATTCTATATTGGATTCTAATGTTTTACTCTAAAAATGTAAATATACTTGAAATTATTTTGAAATAGCTATAGAAAAACAAAGTTTTTATGGTAATTAATAACATTTTGACCTGTGTTTTTTTAAAAAGAACTACATTATGTGCTTAATTCAGTGAATATGATCTTAACAAAAAGAAATATTCAATAATTTACAAAGCCATATTTAAAAAACTCAGGTTTGTGTCCATTTGTATAAATACACTAGAAAGTGCTTAAAGACAAGAGCTTTGTCTCATTTATTTTGCCATTTCCACCACCTCACATAGATTGTGATACATGGCAGGAGCCTGATGCATTTTTCTGAATTAAAGAATAACATGGTGATAGAGGAGTTAAGACACAGAGAAGGTAAGTATTGTCTACTTGTTTTTCTTTTTTTAATCCCACCCCAGTCCATCTTCCCTAGGTGACATGTCATAAAGATATTCAAGCAGCCCTCTAGAGAAGGCCTCATGGCAAGGAACTGAGGCATTTTGCCAGCAGCCAATACCAGCTAAGCAGCTATGTGAAAAAGCTACAATGGAGGTATGCCCACCATCCCCAGATAGTATTTCAAGTGACTCCATCTTGACCAATATCCTAGATGAAGCCACATGAGAGATCCCAAACTAGAATGACTTGGGTAGGTCATTCATGAATTCCTGACCAAGAAAAAAGTGAGATTGTTCTACATCAATTTTTAAGGTAATTGAACAATCAACAGATTGTTCAACAGATAATCAATACATCAAATTTCACTGACTATTAATAAAACTTCTATAAAACTTAGTCTTTGCGTGGACATAATCATTTCTCTATTGGAGTGAAATCTCTGGATTGTATGGTTTATATATATGGCTGTGCAATGCTGCATTTCCACAGGCAACATGAAAGATCCAATGGTGCTGCAACTTTCCAGTTCTTGGTATTCTCAGTAGCTGCTGTTTGAATTTTTTGTTGTGGCTTGTTTGTTTTAGCTATTGGAATGGGAATGCAGGGGTATCTCATTGGAGTTTAATGTGCACTTCCTTAAGGAGCATCTTTTCATGAGCTTATTTGCCAGTCATTTTTCTCCTTTGGTTCAATGTCTGTACAAGTCCTTTGACATTTTGTAATGGATTGTTTTCCAATTTTTGAGTTTGGGGAGTTCTTGTTATACAGCAAATATAAATCCTTATCAGAAATATGTTTACAAATATTTTCTCCCAGCCTCTAGGTAGTCTTTCATTTTGTTAAATGTCTTTTGAAGAGAGGATTTTAATTCTGATGCAGCAAAATTTATCAATTTGTTTTGTGATTGATTCTTTTTGTGTTCTAAGAAAGCTTTGTCTAAGTCAAGGAATTGCTTCTGTTTTTTTCTGGAAATTTAGAGTTCTAGGTTTAAGTTTTAGGTTTATAATCATTTCCATAGCCATTGTCCAGAGATCATCCTTTTGTTGAAGTTGAAGAACATCCCTCTGACACCTCACATTGGAAGTGCTATTCAACCAGCCAGGTGACAGATGATAGAAAATTTGCTTGAAAGCATCCTAGATTGTCTCAGTGTCCTTCCCCTTCCTATTAAAGTGCTACTTAAATGATCCTTTGTGGGTTGTGAATTTGGTGGAATGAAACAAGGCAGGTTAAGTGGCGGGGGGGATCAAATAAATAAATACATAAATACGTAAATAAAATCAGATCATCGATTCCAACAAAAAGTGTCCTGGGGGCACCTGGGTGGCTCAGTAAGTTAAGCATATGCCTTCAGCTCAGGTCATGATCTCAGGGTCCTGGGATCGAGCCCCACATCTTGCTCTCTGCTCAGCAGGGAGCTTGCTTCCCCCTCTCTCTCTGCCTGTTGCTCTGCCTACTTATGATCTCTGTCTGTCAAATAAATAAATAAAATCTTAAAAAAAAGTCTGCTGGGATTTTGACCTGAGTTGATGTAATTCTACAGACAAACTTGCAAAAAAATATTAATAATATTTTAAATATTATTTTAAATAATATTTTAAAATAAAAAAATATTAATAATATTTTTTCTTCTGGTCCATAAACATGGTATATATTTTCCTTTATTTAGTTCTTCTTAAGTTTATCTTTGCAATATTTTACAGTTTTAGATATACAAGGCTGGCATATCTGTTGTTAAAGTATTTCACACTTTTGATGCTATTGTAAGTTTTTTTTTCTGTCAATTTCCACTTATTTCAGAATTAGAAATAGATTATTTTATATACTGATGCTAGCACTGAGATGAGCTAAACAAACTTATCATTTCAACTATTTTTTTTTTTTGCCTTATTACAATGTTTCTACACACTAGTGCAATTGAAATTGGGAGGGTAGTTATTGATCGTTACCAAAGTTAGGAAACTATTTAATATAATGCTGCCTGATTTCTAAAAAATGGTTGAAGAAGTTCTACACAACAAATTTGACTATGTAAATATACTTAAGAAATTCCTTGAAAATCATTACCTGCCAAATCTTACCAAGATGAAATATGTAACCTGAACAACTAAAACTATTAAGAATAATTTAAAAACTTCCCCCCAAAAAAGAAACTTCCAGGCTCAGACACTTCCAATGAAGAATTTCACCAAACATTAAAGAGGAACTATGACCAATTCTAAACTGTCTCATCATAAAAATAAAAGACAAAGGAACACTTTCCAATTTGTTTTATGAAATGAGTCTTTCTCTGCTACCAAAATAGACAAAAGATAGTGCATAAAGAAGAAAAAAAGAAAAACAAAAGAAAACTACAGAACAATATTCTCATAGATATGTTCTCTGTATGTTCTCCGTGTATTCAAATGTATGTTTTCATAGATATCCACATAGATACAAAACTGCTCAGAAAAATAAAATCAAGTAAAATCTACCAATAAGGTGGGTTTTCTTCTGGTTATGAGTCTAGTTATATATTAAGAAAACCAATTCATATAGCCTACTATATTAACATAAAGAAGATCATCCCCATGATCATATCAAATGATGAAAAAAAATTTTTTTAATTCATACTAATTCCTAATAACTCTCAGCAAACTAAAAATAAAAGGACATTTCTCAGTCTGGAAAAGGGCATCTGCAAACTCTGTATGTCACATTTGTTTAAAAAATGGATTCATAACTCATATTATGACCAAAATAAATTCTAAATGAATCAGAGATTAAATGAAAAAGAAATATCTATACAAATATTATAGGCAAATAATTTGTCATGCCAAATCCAGAAGCAATAAGAGACAAGATAAATGTGATGACATTTTTAAAAGTTACTGCAAAGAAACATCAAAAGTCAAAATAAAAATGACAAATTGGCAGACAATATTTGCAAAATATATCTAAGAAAAATATTCTTAAAATTCAGGAAAAAAAAAGCAAAACAGACATGAGTAGTCATCCCTCAGGAAGATATGCGAACAACAACACATGAAATATGCAATGCTTCACTTATAACAAGAGAAATATGAATGAAAATGGCATTGCAGTGTCATTGCTTGCCTATCAGAGTGGCAACTCATTATGTTGGCAAGGCAGTCTTCTGAAACACTCCAAGGGAATTTGGCAGTACTCAATAAATGACATTTGCATTTGAACCAGCAATCCAACTTCTAGGATCCTTTTTGGGATCTTTCTAAAAATTCACCTAGAATATATATGTGCCTCCTAAAATACAGTATCTCAAGTGTATAAATTTAATTATTGATAGTAAAATATTATAAACAAGCAAACTGTCTAGCCATAAAAGATGAATAAATTATAGCATATCCATATGAGAAAATTCCCTGCAGCCAGAAAAAAGATGAAAAACATTTCTATAAACTGATAAGTAGTTGCTATCTAGATAAACTGAACAAAAGCAATGACCTTTAAGATACCCTACCAACAAAATAAGCAAACAATAACAAATGGATAAAGCAAGAGTGGCAAAATCTGAATTATTTCAAAATCTATTTCCATACTATTCTTGTTTCATCAAATATTGTTGACATTATTCATGCTAAGAAATTTAAAACTTGGGGAGCTAAAAAAATCACATGCAACAGTTTTCTTCACTCTGGAATTTTCCTTGTATTTGCATAACATTCTATTTACAGTTTCAAGCAAAGGAATGATGACTGGTCACCCACTTTTCCTTCCTTGGGTTTCAAAAAGGAAAAGAAACAATTGGAAGATGCATACTTTGATACCCAATCAGAGTTTAACTATCTTCAGGGTAGGGTGGCAGAGAATCACTCAGTTGGAAAAGCAGGTTTTACATCTTCTCACTCACAAGAATCTCTAGAGACCACCAGGTATTAGTCCACCAAGGATATAGGACTGAGCATACATACCCTTAGGAATGATGGCATTTGCTGGCCCTGATAATATGCTCACTATTGGTCTGCCACTGCCCAAGCATTAAAAAGCATTCTGCTCTGTAGTTCTCTCTCTAAAAAATTCAGTTACTTCACTTCTTTGTAAAAGGTATCTGATTTTAAAAGCACAGATAGATGGACTGAGTTTTATTCTCTTGATGGACAAGACAATGTACTCAACACCAAACACTGGGCAGTCATCTGTCAAGAAAATAAACAACAGACCTCCACCCCCAAATTAAGCAAAGCCTATGACTTCAGTTTAATTTTGTAAACATAAAGTGTACTACTTAGAGCTTAAACATTGAGAAAAATGGGAAAATATCTTGAAATTTACTACCTGAAAAGAAAGATCCTCTGAAATTTTCAAAATGGGAGGTCATTTTCTTTTAGTTCCATGCCCCCAAAAGAGGATGTTCACAAGCTTTCACTTGTCTTGCTTCATCTGCCAAATACTGTGATTCTACTGGATTGAAGAGACAAGGAGGGAAGTATTACAACTTCCTTACAATTTACACACCTGTATGTTTCATGAGTTTGCTTGCATTGTTGAGGTGGAAAGTGTCACTAATGTAAGTCCTTCTAACCTAAGTCTATTCTCCCCACCTTGTCTCCATCATGGCCTCTCTATGTGATTGCATCACACCCTGGTCTTCTTTCAGTTGGTTGTCTATAGTGTTAAATTGTGACTCACTTGAAGATAAATACTCTCTTATTTTTTCATAATCTACACTATCCACAAGGTTCTTACTAAATATTTTAAATACCTAAGTAAATGAATGGCTGTTAGAAACATCTATAGGGCTTGGTGTTTGCTCCTGCCCTCGGATAGCTGCAGAGCACACCATGGCTGGGAGCCATCCTTGACCCCTGCTCTGCTCTTCTTTTGCCATTCAGGGCAGGGCTGTGTGAAGAAGACTCACATAAAAAGGTGGAAACAGAAGTGTTTGTGTATGGGGGGTGAGGTTGGGGGTAAGTGGGGCATGACGCACAATTTGTTCTGGAAATCACCCCTTTTCCCTGCCCTGAGTGCCACTGGTCTTCTGTTATTGTCAGTTTCCTTCCATTATATTCCTTATCTCTTATTCTTTTCCACCTACCTTAAAAAGGAAAGTTGTTTACTTTGAAATGAAGTTGAATATTACTGCCTATCAATAAAACTGTTTTTGAAGCAAACAGAACTTGAGGCAGCATTCAAAAGGTAATAAACCTCCTGAAGAGCTATAAACTCCACAAGAGAGCAATTTGAGAGCTCACCATTATAGTAATAATTAACATTTATCGAGCACTTAATATGTGCCAGATATTTTGCTAGGCAGTTTACACTTAACCCTCTAGCAATTTTTTGAGATAGGCATTATTACCTTTTACAGATGAGGAAGCAGTCACATAGCATTCAAAATAGGTTTATCCGACATCAAAATACATTCACTTAAATGTGCAGCTGGAGGCGTAAAAAGTAATCATGGAAAAGAGACACTGCTTTGCCCAAATCCAGTAGAACTATGGCATCCTTTTGATCCTAAGACATTCACAGGATGGACTGATAAAAGGAACACGTTAAATATTTCTGCACCACTGGAGTTGTTCTAAAGTTGAGGGGTGGGATGAGTTAAAACCTTGAAACCCAGCATAGTGATTATATCCCTTAAAAAACCAGTCCATGCAGGCAACTGAAAGAAGTCCAATGCTGTTCTCTACAATATGCAGTTGCTTCCCAGATTTATTACCAATAACCCCAGACATTTCCTCGTATAGAATAATTCCCTTTGTGTTATCAGTCATAATTATTTGTTGATCATTAAGATTAGTACTAAATTCAAAAATCCTTTCACTTCTTTAATTTTGTATACTTGAACAACTAAGATACTTAATTAGAAATATTCCAGTATGGGGCACCTGGGTGGAGCAGTCGGTTAGGTGTCTGCCTTTGGCTCAGATCATGATCCCAGGGTCCCGAGATCAAGTCTCCCATTGGGCTCCCTGCTCTGCATGAAGCCTGTGTCTCCCTCTCCCACTGCCCCTGATTGTGTTCCTTCTCTTGCTATGTATCTCTCTGTTAAATAAATAAACAAAATCTTTAAAAAAAAAAAAAAGAAATACTCCAGTATCTTCCAGTAGTTTATTACCCAGTGCCATACTATTGTAATCTTAACATGTAATAGTCTGTTTTTAAAAGCAAGTCCTAAATCCTTAAAAGAGAAATAAAACAAAAACTGAAAGGCCTATATCATCTGTTTTTATATATATATTTTAACTGTTTAGATTAATATGAATATCAGGCTTATTGATGTCTATAATGCTTTTCTTCTATGATTCTCTAAAATGTTCCGAGTCAATTTTAAAAATGCTAAGTCTCTCATCCTCTTCCTAAGCTTTTCATTACTTTTCAAGTCAATATCTTCTCTTTAAATTCCTCCCTCCTCTCCTTTCCTATGGCATCTTTCCTGACGATTCTGTAAGTTCTTTTAAAACCTCCTTTATATCAGCATAGTTAAGTCCCATTTCCCCTTCTGCATCTTCCACTATGTTGTCTTAATGTGACAGAAGAATGAAATCAAACCATTTCTTTACATTATAATGATTTACATTTCTTAATTAAGTGATATATCCCAGTGGCAGTGAGAACAGGGTATTTGGGGAGGGCAGGGAGAAACATTTTGATCTGAAAGTACCAAGCAGAAATAAACATAATGATGCAGTTAAAGCACAGTGCTGACTTGGGAGGGATTACAAGAGCCAAAACATTCACTTGTCTGGAAAACAGTGCCATTAACAAATATTTCAGACTCATCATACACATAGCAATGACAAAGCTTTCAGTGGAGTTATTATAAATATTCAAGGAGATATTTTTCTTCATTCCTGGCCAGTAATTATCAAAATATTCTTATGGGCCCAAACTGATCCAACAGAAAGACAGATATGTATTCATTTATTTTGCAATAGGATAAAAGAATTGAAGGACATTAGATTAAGGTAAGCTTACAAACAACATACATCCATCTTAACTATGGATGTAGAAGTTAATCCTATTGACCACTAAATTTATCTGAGTATATTAAATTAGAATAAAGTAAAATTTAAAAAGAGAGTTGAGTTAATCATAAGTAAGAAACATACAAAGAGGCATTAAATTAATGTATCATTTTATTCAAATGATACACTGGATGATAAGTTGAGCACATGTCCAGAGTTTACTTGTATTTCTCATTAGATTCACTTAACGGCAAAACAGGCACCACTAGGTGAACTGAACTTTAATGTAGATGAACGTTGAACTTCAAATTTCTTTAGCTATATAAGTCATAAAACTGATATGCATCAACTTCTTTAAAATAAAGTACTCTATCATAAAATATTAGTACTGAAAATGCAACTATAAAAACACCAAATACATTCAGAAAACACGTGCTTATGGGTGAAACATAATCTTAAAAAGAATTTAAGAAACTCCAAAGGTACTGAGTTGTCCATTCACTTCATAAAAACTACAAATTCAATTTTATGATATACAAAAGAGAAATGTTTTAAAATAATACAACCTAAATGAGGTTTTGTGTTCACTGATTTCAGTAACAGGCTAAATCCATCTCTAAGAATTTAGAGAATTACCACTGTAGAATTTTTTTCTTAAGCTAACAAATGTGTATATCTTCAGTGCTTTTAACAATAACCCTTTATTGACCTTCTAGGAGTTTTTACCACTGAATTTTGATGTATTATACTAATAATGTCTTGGTGTGTGTTTTGGTTTAACTAGGCATTGTTAAAGGTGACCTTTTGATTTGATTGTTTAGCTGACTTTGGTGCTAATAAGATAAAGAATGAGGTGTCTAATGAACCTTGTGTATGGAAATAATGATAGATGGCTTATTTGGAATTCTACAGACGTGGCACTGCCAAGCCTGCTGAGGAGTCTTTGGAACCTAACTAATTTTAGAGAGAGGTTTTATTGATTACACAGAGACGGGCACATTTTAATCATTTTTACAGCACTGTATAGCCTGAGGTACCAAAATCCATTAAACAAGGATTATAAACTTTGTTTTAAACTGGATCCTAAATTGTTTCTTGATGTTTAGTCAACAACAGCTCTGTAAGATCAATCACAGTTACTAAGGCATATTAAAATCAACTTGTTTCATTTTAATTGCTCATATGCCTGACCCTCTGAGGTGCAGCTGTTCATGAAGCTAAATTACTTTTTTCCCAGAGAAGAGTCTTATTTTAGTTTACATAGCAATCATTTCTTTCCTGAGGCCACCAACCTACTCTACTTTTTACACATCTACTTTTAATTTATTCTTTCTATCCTTAAAAAAATGTACTGGAAATGATGCCTAGATATGACATTTTGAGTCATTCTGTACCTCTTATCTTCTTTCTAGGGAAGAAGAAGTTTCAATATAATTGAATCGAGTATGAAAATATATCGTGCAACTGCATACAGACATTTGCACAAATTTCAAGTGGATGTATCTTACAGAATCTTTTTTTTTTAAGATTTTATTTATTTGACACACAGAGAGAGATCACAAGTGGCAGAGAGGCAGGCAGAGAGAGAGGGGGAAGCAGACTGCTTCCCTGATGAGCAGCTAGCTCCATGTGGGGCTTGATCCCAGGACCCTGAGATCATGACCTGAGCCGAAGGCAGAGGCATAACCCAATGGAGCCACCCAGGCGCCCCCGTATTGTTACAGAATCTTAATAGTTTAACTAAACTAGCTTATACCAGGGAGTAAAAATGCTTATTTAATGGCATGTAAATTGACTTGTTTACTTTGTGTGTTCAATGTATTGCATAGATACAGTATAAATACATCTTAAGCATTTATTAAATTGTAAAAGATTATGGATCAACACCTTTATTCTATGGCATGTGATAAAAAAGAAAAAGAAAATAAACATGTGAGCATACCTTTCATGGGAATAAACTGACTTTAAAAATCAAGAGACCTGACTTCAAGATCTAGAGTCTCATTAGTTACATAACCAACAAGTTAGTTAATTTCTTTGGGCCTCCATTTCTACATCTGTAAAATAAAAACAGTAATAAAATAAAGATATGGAAATTGGAATCTTTCTGTGCAATGTATCTGGTAATGTTTCTGAAATTTAAATGTCCATTATTATTGTGCATGTGTACACATATCCATATGTTCATATATGATCATGTGATCATATGATATATATGATTACTCAATTTGCCAAAGTTTCAAGAAATAGTCAAATAACTATAACCAGAAAAGAGATGACAGAAAAGAGTACAGTGCAGAAGACAATTAATCTAATTTTAAATAACCCATACTATGTTAAATGAGCTTCATCCATTTTTAAAGCTATGGGTTCAAAATTACTAGATCAACACTTAAAATTCCAGGCTTGCTAGGTTAATAGTGAGCTAAGCACTAAGGCTGTGTTAGTACAAAATGTATCCATTGCATGTGTATATAGTCAAACTTTAATTAACTTAATCGTTCTTTAACTCTATAGCTTCAACTCAATAAAAATGTTTAAAAATTACCTTCAATGTTTTGAACTTCAAATGAAGTGGAATACCATTGCTGTGACATATCCTCAAGCACAAATTGAGTGAGAAAATTACTAGCATTATCATATTCAGTAATATGTATATTACTTCATTTCTTAAATATCAAAATGTATTCACTTATGCACTGATTATGAGTCACTGATTAGTCTGATCAAACTATTTAAGGCATGGAAATGAAATGTCAATGTTAGATTCAAGTTTTCCCTTTTTTCCGTCTTTAGATGTATGGTAAATTAAAATCAGTAAAACATTTTGTCCATTTCCTAAGTGAAAGAAGTAAGTATAGCAGGATATGGTATGTCAGTTTATGTCTGCTCACTGATAACTTTCCACCCCAGAATGTGTCATATAAATTATATTGTGTTACCTAGTGTGGTTGGTGAAGGAAAAGTCCAACTGACAACTGAACAGCATTCCTTCCAAGGACTATTTTGTTCTCTTTTAACTTCCTTGGTAGTTTCTCCTCCATCCCCCGCTATCTCTCCTAAATTCATCATCCTTAAAGATTTTGGCCTTCCTCCAGGTTTCTTTTTTTTTCCCCCATCTCTATTTCCTAAGCAATCACTTACAATTATCACCAATTTGAAGATGACCCTTAAATTTTTATTGGTAACCGGACTACCTATCTAAGCCTTAAAATCATGTATCAAATGGCAGAGACTACCTTTCGACTTTATTAAGTGATAGCTCCAAAACTTAGCATAGTACCTGGCACATGGTAGATAGACCTTCAATAAATGGATAATGAAGGAATGAATGAATGCACATTTTATAAAGATTAATCTGACTCTACATTAGATGAAGAAGACACTGTTAGAGATTCTGACTTAGTTTGAAGCCTCTGGCAATCATTTAAAATGAAATGATGAGACTCTACAATAGATAACCAAGTTAGGACTAGAACAAAAGTTATCTAAAGACATGGGAGAGGGGAATGGCTGAGTGGCTCAGTGGGTTAAAGCCTCTGCTTTGGCTCAGGTCATGGTCTCAGGGTCTTGGGATTAAGCCCTGCATCAGGCTCTCTGCTCAGCAGGGAGCCTGCTTCCCCCTTTCCTCTCTGCCTGCCTCTCTACCTACTTGTGATCTCTATCAGATAAATAAATAAGGTCTTTAAAAAAATAATAAGACACGGGAGAGGGTATGTGTTATAGTGAACACTGTGAATTGTGTAAGATTGATGAATCACAGACCAGTACCTTTGAAACAAAAATACATTATATGTTAATTTTTAGAAATAGACTTTTTTTTTAAAGATTTTATTTATTCATTTGACAGACAGAGATCACAAGTAGGCAGAGAGGCAGGCAGAGAGAGAGAGGAGGAAGCAGGCCCTCTGCAGAGCAGAGAGCCCAATGTGGGGCTCGATCCCAAGCCCCTGGGATCATGACCCGAGCTGAAGGCAGAGGTTTGAACCCACTGAGCCACCCAGGTGCCCCTTTATGTTAATTTTTAAAAAGTTATCTAAAAAGCCATTATTTAGAAGAAAGGCCTTGCATGCCTATCTTGCAGTTTATGCCATTACCTCAATCTGGAGAGCCCTTTCCCTATCTAAATTATTCCAATTCTAAGAAGAAGCTTAAAGCTTATTTATTCCATTAAATTTAAGCTGCTTACCAGATTCCACATTATTTTCTGCTCTTAACTCTTACTATTAAATGAATAATCTTTCTCTCTCTCTCTCTCTCTCTCTCTCTCTCTCACACACACACACCCATAGAAACAGCATTAGCTTTAGAGAACAACAGGCACATGTAAGATTTAGCCCTGTCAATCACTATTTTTGTAGCTATAGGCAATCTTTTTAATGTTTCTGAGACTCACTATCTTCATATCCTACAAGATTACTGTCAGGATTAAAATTAATAAGATAGTACATAAAATTCATTTTGTGTGAAAGACAGAACTTCCATTTCTATTGTATTTGAAATGATGTTCATACACTTAGCACTTAATTTTTTCCTCTGAATACTTCAGTTTTGTCACTTAACCAGAAAGAGATATTTAATGAAGGTTATATAGGTCTTCGTTGCCTCCATGGCACACACTTTATACTTGATATATTCTTGCCTATTATTTGAAATTTTTGCCACCAGCTCCATATTTATAAATATTTTATTCTATAGTATTTGATTTGAAAATGTTCAAAGTTATGCCCCCAGGCATGTAGGTGCTTAAAGCTTTAGAATGGTGGAAATAATAATGCATTAATCTGGATCTACTAAAATCTTTCTTTTTCTGGGTGTATTTATTATGCTAGAAAAAGATATCCAAATTCCACATCATAAAAACTAATTTTTGAAGTTCTAATAAATGTATTAGTTATTAAACCTGAGGTTTTCTTCAGGATTTTTTTTTTCAATGAAAGGTAAATAAAATGTTGACACTGTCAAATATCAGTATACCTTGGTTCTTGCATGTACTCCTATAAATATTCTATAACAACATAATTTAACCCCAAACTTGTAAACATCAAGTCAGATGTTTAAGTTGATAATAGTGATTGAATTTTGCTAAAAGTCACTGATAGTAAAATAATCTAAATATATATTTTATGAAAGTTCCTATGGATTAAGTATTTCAATAAAATATTCACATATAATTCCAAGAATTGTAGGTATTTCATATAATACTTTCAAGGGCAGAAGCATTATAAAACATATTTGTATTTTGCTATAAACTACAAATGGTCCTGAGAAACCTGAAAGTTTCTGCATTTTCCTAGTGGCTTGATGCTAATATTCATCCCATTATCCCATAGATTACTCAGGCATTTAGGATTAGACTTCTGGTGAGTTGGAAGCACATGTTTCACTGCATTTTGTCAGATTGTTCTTTGCCAACATCAGCAAGGAAACTTACACAGTCTCGATGAATTTACCAAGTTAATAGACAAGTAAGGTTAAAAATTGATAAACTGCAGTCACCTTTTCTCACAAATGTCAGGCTTTACTATGTTATACTCTACACTACATAGATATTCTGAAGTTAAAAATTTTAAAAATACATAAGTCAATCAGAGAAAGACAATTATCATATGATCTCCCTTATATGAGGAATTTGAGAGGCAGAGGGGGTGTTTGGGAGGTAGGAAAGGAAAAAAATGAAACAAGATGGGATCAGGAAGGAGACAAACCATAAGACTCTTACTCTCACAAAACAAACTGAGGGTTGCCAGGGGGAGAGGGGTATGGAGAGGGTGATTGGGTTATGGACATTGGGGAGGGTATGTGCTATAGTGAGTGCTTTAAAGTGTGTAAGCCTGATGATTCACAGACCTGTACCCCTGGGGCAAATAATACATTATATGTTAATAAAAATAATTTTAAAAGAATACATCTGTGAAGCAAACATTCTATGGAGTTTGCTATTTAGACTTTTGTAGAGAAATCATCCAAGTGAAAAATTGGACCAACTTGTCACTGTCATATGATTTCCTATTCGCTACTAACTTATATTGCCTTAAATTGAACATGTGGTACTGTGATACATTTTATGTCACATTTCTCTCAGAAGTTCATCTTTTTCTAAATAATCAAATGATATTTGTTACAAGTAAGGTCCTAAGAGAACCATGAGTTTGAGAACTTTGGCCAACATGAAAAATATGGCAGAAGGATATTTGCTCCTTGATGATCTGGTTCCAGGCACTTATATCACACTTCCAGAATCCAAAGCTCAGTCATTACTTAGCAGCAAACTCAAAATACTGACAGAATATAGAGAGAAGTCATTACTTCAGTCATTACTTAGCACCAAACTCAAAATACTGACAGAATATACAGAGAAGATATCACAAGATTGCATATGGAGTTAACAATATTTTTTAAAAGATATTATTTGATAGAGAGACAGAAAGAACAAGCATGCATGAGCAGCAGAGGGAGAAGCAGACTTCCCTGCTGAACAGGGAGCCCAGCCTGGGGCTCGATCTCAGGACCCTGAGATCAAAACCTGAGCTGGAGGCAGATGCTTAACCAACTGAGCCACCCAAGCAATCCTGATATTTTTTAACGTACAACTGACTTAGTAAAAACTAGGAAATTGAAGTGCTGCATAAATATCATTAGTGCACTTAAAGGCAAAAACATTGGAATTATCAATTAACGAAGAAGACAAAGAGCTTGAGTTTTAGCTGTACAGTTTATGTTGCATTTTTACATTATGCATTATTAAATATTATTATATTATATTATATCATATATATTATATAATAATATATATTATCATATATATTATATAATCATGTTATTATATTATGCATTATTATGTTATTGCATTTTAAATTATTTTTAAGTTATGAGCCGTTCATGCTGGCATAGGGAGATAAAAATTTTCAGGAAAAATAAAGACAGTTTTAAGTGTTCTAAACAGAATTCTCAGATTGTTTTATGAATCACCAAGCATTTATTAAGCACCTGTGACTTGTAAGGTGCTGTGTTCTGTCCTCAGTAGCAATTTACATAGACACTGATCTGTACCATGGACACTAAGTACACTGTGGAAAGAAGTATGAAAAATCATAGTGATATTACAAAATAAAAAAAGTGTTTTAGAAGAAAATAACAGGGAAGCATAACAAACCTATTCTCCAATTAAATTAAAGAACCTATTGCCAATTAAATCAGCTGTAATACACTTTATTCTTATATATGTTTTTGCACATAACCTCAAAATGAACACATATGCATCAATGGGAAGAATGGCACACTGAGTTGGACAGGCAAAACATCCACATCAAACCTGGTAATTAATAAGCTGGAAGTTTTTGCAGGCAGTGAGATGTAGGGTAGTCAGAAAGCAAATCAGTCAGGAGAAGGAAGACCACACATTAAGTTTGTAAACGTCAATTATGAAGTATGAGGACATACTAAGTGAAAAGATGTCCATAGGAAACTGGAGAGGGAGTGGTGCATTGTAAGGCACAAAGGAGAGGTTGAAAATAGGGATGTATATTCAAAAATCATCCATGAATAAGTAGGTGGTAAAGCCACGGGTGATTTACAAGGAGAAAATGGAAGGAAAAGGGAAAGCTGAGGATAATTCTTATATAAATACTAAAAAAGGAAAAGGAACTATACTTCAACATAAGGTTTTTAGTTAAGAATCCTTTATACCTAATGTGCTTCCACTGAATATATCCCAATTTTGAGATACTTCTATCCTATTCACTGAATCATCATAGTTGAAAAGCAGTTAAATGCCAGTTTAACAAAATATTCTGATTTCATACTAATGCTATCTCAAGTGCTAAAAACAAATTCTAACATATCCCTGCTTAGTAAATATCTCTGAACCAAATTTACAGCAAAAATATGCACACCAACATACACTACGCCTTTAGAAAAATAGCATGATAACATTGGAAAATTTTCAAGAGTTAGTCCATCTGGATCCAGAGCCTATTGCTTTTTCTGAATCTAACTACCAGTAGAAAAGTTATTTTGAGAAAATGAAAATCAAAAGTGAAAGATAAACTGTATAAAAAGAAGAAAAATAAGATAACTGCATTGATGATTGTCTATGTTTTATTAAACTTAACCTACTTTACAATGAATTATATGAAAGGTATAGACAATAGAGGTAACTGGCTTTATTTTTATAAAGATTAATCTGAGGTTGACATTAGATGATAAAGAATGCTACTGCAGAGTATTTTTGTGGTGTAGTCATAGCTGAAACAATTCCACGTGCTCAGTCCAGATCCAACTAAAACTCATACAAAGGGCTTGACAAAACTGGCAGAAGTGAGTTATTAAACTGTAAGAAGAGAATTTTTTAATATTCCTCCCTTTGATTATTATTATAACCTTAAATATTATTATGGGATAATGACATTAGTATTCAAGGTACTTTTTTCCCCCTCCTTTTGGTTTTCAAGTTTTCTAAAGCCATTATATTTTAATAAATCATTGGTTTTAATATGATTTTTCTGGTCATAAGTTTACTAAGAGCATCTTACCCATAGATTTTTTAAAATCATGGTTTGCACTTATAAAACATAAAAGTGGCCAGGAACATTGAATTTTCTACTCAATTTAGAACCTGATTTTATTATTTCAAATCAAGATCTACCCCAAAGCACATTTTCAATGAATGCAAGCAAAGTTATAGAGGGGGTTAGAGGTGGGGAGTTATCCTCATTCTCAATGGTTAACTATTATAACTTTAAATGAAGTGGCAAATTCATTGCTTCAATAAGCTTTTGTGAAAAGTTTTAAAATATTATTATTCTGATGGCATAAAGGAATAAGGTTTCAAAATAATATTATTATTAATAATATTATTCAAATATAATTCTCAGAAGATAGTTTTTAAAAATTAGAATACAAAAAGACAAAGAAATGCACATAATAATTATAACTGAAGTAAAATAACATTTGAAAGAGCTTATTTTAATTATAGTTCAGGTTTCCTTGACAGCCCTTTGAAAAAATATAAGTGGTACTTATTTGTGGAAGAATTTTCTGAATTTCTAAGCACACAATCATAGCTTGTGGGCTTTATATAGTAAGAGTCACTTCTGTTACTCTCATTATAACTTCTTAAGCTTTGATTCTGTCAGCAAATATCTCTCTGCAAATGGGCTGGCCCAAAACAATGGCACCATTAATTGCGAAGTGAGCTGAGAAACAATGAGACCTCCAGGCTCTTGTACAAATTGGACAGTCAGAGCTGTCGGCCTAATCAGATACGGTTGTGCTTGCCTGTGGACCAGTCGGACTCCTCAGAAATGTTCTCCACATCTGTCACTTTCCCACTTCTCACAATAAGCACATGTCAAGACTTATAGTCCTACAGTCTTGTTTTCTAAGAAATCTGTGCATATATGTAGGCAAGAATCATATTGGCTTGACATAGTCCTCCAGAGGGAGCTCAATTAGAAGCCAGGCTCAGAAAAAAACATAAAAAATACATGAATATAAGAAAGGTTCACTATTTGTGTGAGTTAAAGGGAATAATACAGTAGTAAAATCTAAAAATCTTTCAAAAGCCACTCATGGGCCTTACGAACAACTGTTAATTTCTTACCTAAGCCAATAACACCACCATTTCAGAACCCTACACACCCATTATTTCCCATCTTATAAAAAAAACTCATTAATCAATTTAATTTTAAGTCAAAATTAAAAATTCAAAATGATTTGTGTAAGAATTTCACTTGTGTAAGAATTGACACTCCACCTTTGGAATTCACATAAAAATCATTGCACTGAATTCTTAAGTAACAATCGTTATAATTGTTTCACTCATTCTCTCTGACAGGAATGAAAATATTTGATAATATAAGCAGCAAAATAGTCTCATAAAAGTACATGATTTAAAACTTATACATAATTTTTATTTTTAAATAAGGTGGTTTGGGAATCCTCTTCTTGGACTTGACTACTTCACGTTTTTTCAAAAAATATTAGAAACTTATCAATTATTGGGGTTCCTGGCTGGCTTAGTCAGTAAAGCATGCAACTTTTGATTTCAGGATTGCAAGTTCAAGCCCCACACTGGGTGTAGAGCTTACTTTAAAAAAAAAAAAAAAAAGGAAAGAAAAAACGAAAGATACTTACCCGTTACTTCTTCTTTTATTTTTTTTTTAAGATTTTATTTATTTATTTGACAGAGAGAGATCACAAGTAGGCAAGAGGCAGGCAAAGAGAGCAGGATGCGGGTCTTGATCCAAGAACCCCGGGATCATGACCTGAGCCGAAGGCAGAGGCTTTAACCCACTGAGCCACCCAGGCGCCACTATTGTTTTTTTTAATCATATTCTATTATTACTTCCCTTTCAGGGCTTATTACATTTATCTTGCAAACTAAACTATGAAAACACAGAGGACTTATTTTATGAAAAGTAATAACTCATCTACATAAATGGTGATCAAATACAAATGTGTGTTTATTTATTTAATAAATATTTGTTGCACACTTAGCTAAAGTGATGGACTAGCCTGGGGACACCAAGGGTAAATGAGAAAATACGATTACAGCCACAGATCTTATTCAACTTGATGATTATACAGAAGTTCTTCCAGGAGTTAGCCTACATTTTGTTTGTCTATTCCAACCTGTTATTTTGAAACAAAGACGTAATCAATGAGAAAGGCATAGGCCTGAAATTTGGACTCTCATCCCTGACACTATTTAGCAATTATAATTTAGGAGAGTCACTTAAACTTTGTGTCTTTGTGGGGGAGGAGTCAAGATGGTGGAGAAGTAGCAGGCTGAGACTACTTCTGTTAGCAGGAGATCAGCTAGATAGCTTATCTAAAGATTGTAAACACCTACAAATCCAAGAGGAGATTGAAGAGAAGAAGAAGAGAAATTCTAGAAACAGAACATCAACCACTTTCTGAAAGGTAGGACTGGCGGAGAAGTGAATCCAAAGCGATGGGAAGATAGACCACGGGGGGGGGGGGGGGTGGGGGGGTGGGGTGGAGGGGCCGGCTCCCGGCAAGTGGCAGAGCAACGGAGCACAAAATCAGGACTTTTAAAAGTCTGTTACGCTGAGGGACATTGCTCCAGAGGCTAAACCAGGGTGAAGCCCACGCACAGTCAATGTGGCCCCAGGTCCCAGGGGGTCAGAGAAGGATCGGGGGTGTCTGAGTGTCGCAGAGCTTGCAGGAATTAGAACAGGGAAGCCGGCTACAGAGACAGAGCCAAGGAGTGAGCTTCTGAAAGCAAACCCAAGCAGATTACTCAGCCTGGCCCTTGGTAAGGGCGGTGCAATTCGCCTGGGGCAAAGACACTTGAGAAACACTACAACAGGCCCCTCCCAGAAGATCAACAAGAAATCCACCCAGGACCAGGTTCACCTACCAAGAAGTGCAGTATCCAAACCAAGGAGAGAAGCGGAATTCCAGAGGAGGAGAAAGCAAAACAAAGAACTCACAGCTTTCTCGCCATGATTTTTAGTCTCGCAGTTAATTTTTTTTTTCTTTTTCAATTTTTTTTCTTCTTCTACTAAATTTTTTTAAATTTTACCCTTTTTTTTTACATTTTTTTAACTAGTTTATTATATATATATATTATATATATATATATTTCTTATACTTTTTCTTTATTCGTTTTCCCTTTTCTTTTATTTTTTAATTGTTTCTTTCTTTTTTTTTTTTCTTTCTGAACCTCTTTTTATCCCCTTTCTCCCCCCCTTATGATTTGGGATCTCTTCTGAATTCGTTAAAGCATATTTTCCTGGGGTCTTTGCCACCCTTTTAGTATTTTACTTGCTCTTTCATATACTCTTATCTGGACAAAATGACAAGACGGAAAAATGCACCACAAAAAAAAAAAAAAGAACAAGAGGCAGTACCAAAGGCTAGGGACCTAATCAATAGAGACATTGATAATATGTCAGATTTAGAGTTCAGAATAACGATTCTCAAGGTTCTAGCTGGGCTCAAAAAAGGCATGGAAGATATTAGAGAAACCCTCTTGGGAGATATAAAAGCCCTTTCAAGAGAAATAAAAGAACTAAAATCTAATCAAGTTGAAATTTAAAAAGCTATTAATGAGGTGCAATCATAAATGGAGGCTCTCACTGCTAGGACAAATGAGGCAGAAGAAAGAATTATTGATATAGAAGACCAAATGACAGAGAATAAAGAAGCTGAGCAAAAGAGGGAAAAACAGCTACTGGACCACGAGGGGAGAATTCGAGAGATAAGTGACACCATAAGACGAAACAACAGAATAATTGGGATTGCAGAAGAGGAAGAGAGAGGGGAGCAGAAGGTATGCTGGAGAGAATTACTGGAGAGACTTTCCCCAATATGGCAAAGGGAACAAGAATCAAAATCCAGGAGGTGCAGAGAACCCCCCTCAAAATCAGTAAGAATAGGTCCACACCCCGTCACCTAATAGTAAAATTTACAAGTCTTAGAGACAAAGAGAAAAGCCTGAAAGCAGCCCGGGAAAAGAAGTCTGTAACATACAATGGTAAAAATATTAGATTGGCAGCAGACTTATCCACAGACACCTGGCAGGCCAGAAAGAGCTAGCAAGATATTTTCAGAGCACTAAACGAGAAAAACATGCAGCCAAGAATACTATATCCAGCTAGGCCATCATTGAAAATAGAAGAAGAGATTAAAAGCTTCCAGGACAAACAAAAACTGAAAGAATTTGCAAATACCAAACGAGCTCTACAGGAAATATTGAAAGGGGTCCTCTAGGCAAAGATAGCCTAAAAGTGGTAAATCAGAAAGGAACAGAGACAATATACAGTAACAGTCACCTTACAGGCAATACAATGGCACTAAATTCATATCTCTCAATAGTTACCCTGAATGTTAATGGGCTAAATGCCCCTGTCAAAAGACACAGGGTATCAGAATGGATAAAAAAACAAAACCCATCTATATGTTGCCTCCAAGAAACTCATTTTAAACCCGAAGACACCTCCAGATATAAAGTGAGGGGGTGGAAAAGAATTTACCATGCTAATGGACATCAGAAGAAAGCAGGGGTGGCAATCCTTATATCAGATCAATTAGATTTTAAGCCAAAGACTATAATAAGAGATGAGGAAGGACACTATATCATACTCAAAGGATCTTTCCAACAAGAAGATCTAACAATTTTAAATATCAATGCACCTAACGTGGGAGCAGCCAACTATAAAACCAATTAATAACAAAATCAAAGAAACAAATCAACAATAATACACTAATAGTAGGGGACTTTAACACTCCACTCACTGAAATGGACAGATCATCCAAGCAAAAGATCAACAAGGAAATAAAGGCCTTAAATGACACACGGGACCAGATGGACATCACAGATATATTCAGAACATTTCATCCAAAAGCAACAGAATACACATTCTTCTCTAGTGCACATGGGACATTTCTAGAATAGATCCCATCCTGGGTCCTAAACAGGTCTCAACCGGTATCAAAAGATTGGGATCATTCCCTGCATATTATCAGACCACAATGCTCTGAAGCTAGAACTCAGTCACAAGAGGAAATTTGGAAAGAACCCAAATACATGAAGACTAAACAGCATCCTTCTAAAGAATGAATGGGTCAACCAAAAAATGAAAGAAGAATTGAATAAATTCATGGAAACAAATGATAGTGAAAATACAACGGTTCAAAACCTGTGGGAACCAAAAAGGCATTCCTGAGAGGAAAATATATAGTGGCACAAGCAATTCTCAAGAAACAAGAAAGGTCTCAGGTACACAAACTAACCCTACAACTAAGGGACCTTGAGGAAAAACAAGAAAGAAACGCTAAACCTAGAAGGAGAAGAGAAATCATAAAGATCAGAGCAGATATCAATGAAATAAAAACCAAAAAAAAAAAAAAAACAATAGGAAAAATCAATAGAACTAGGAGCTGGTTCTTTGAAAGAATTAATAAGACTGATAAACCCCTGGACAGACTTATCAAAAGAAAAGAGAAAGGACACAAATCAATAAAATCATAAATGAAAGAGGAGAGATCACAACTAACACCAAAGAAATACAGAAAATTATAAGAACAAACTACGAGCAACTATGCCAACAAATTTGACAATCTGGAAGAAATGGATGCATTCCTAGAGACATATAAACTACCACACCTGAACCAGGAAGAAATAGCCTGAACAGACCCATAACCAGTAAGGAGATTGAAACAGTCATCAAAAATCTCCAAACAAACAAAAGCCCAGGGCCAGACGGCTTCCCGGGGGAATTCTACCAAACATTTAAAGAAGAACTAATTCCTATTCTCCTGAAACTGTTCCAAAAATTGGAAATGGAAGTAAAACTTCCAAACTCATCTTATGAGGCCAGCATCACCTTAATCCCAAAACCAGACAAGGATCCCATCAAAAAGAGAACTACAGACCAATATCCTCGATGAACACAGATGTGAAAATTCTCACCAAAATACTAGCCAATAAGATTCAACAGCACATTAAAAGGATTATTCACCACGACCAAGTGGGATTTATTCCAGGGCTGCAAGGATGGTTCAACATCCGCAAATCAATCAATGTGATACAACACGTTAATAAAAGAAAGAACAAGAACCATACGATACTCTCAATAGATGCTCAAAAAGCATTTGACAAAGTACAGCATCCCTTCCTGATCAAAACTCTTCAAAGTGTAGGGATAGAGGGCACATACCTCAATATTATCAGAGCCATCTATGGAAAACCCACCACAAATATCATTTTCAATGGAGAAAAACTGAAATCTTTCTGCTAAGGTCACGAAAATGGCAGGGATGTCCATTATTACCACTGCTATTCAACATAATACTAGAAGTCCTAGCCTCAGCAATCAGACAACAAAAGGAAATTAAAGGCTTCCAAATTGGCAAAGAAGTCAAACTATCATTCTTCACAGATGATATGATACTATATGTGGAAAACCCAAAAGACTCCACTCCAAAACTGCTAGAACTTATACAGGAATTCAGTAAAGTGTCAGGATATAAAACCAATGCACAGAAATCAGTTGCATTTCTCTACACCAACAGCAAGACAGAAGAAAGAGAAATTAAGGAGTCAATCCCATTTACAATTGCACCCAAAACCATAAGATACCTAGGAATAAACCTAACCAAAGAGGCACAGAATCTATACTCAGAAAACTATAAAGTACTCATGAAAGAAATTGAGGAAGACACAAAGAAATGGAAAAATGTTCCATGCTCCTGGATTGGAAGAATAAATATTGTGAAAATGTCTATGCTACCTAAAGCAATCTACACATTTAATGCAATTCCTATCAAAGTACCATCCATCTTTTTCAAAGAAATGGAACAAACAATACTAAAATGTATATGGAACCAGAAAAGATCTTGAATAGCCAAAGGAATATTGAAAAAGAAAGACAAAGTTGTTGGCATCACAATTCCGGACTTCAACCTCTATTACAAAGCTGTCATCATCAAGAGAGCATGGTACTGGCACAAAAACAGACACATAGATCAATGGAACAGAATAGAAAGCCCAGAAATAGACTCTCAACTCTATGGTCAACTCATCTTCGACAAAGCAGGAAAGAATGTCCAATGGAAAAAAGACAGCCTCTTCAATAAATGGTGCTGGGAAAATTGGACAGCCACATGCAGAAAAATGAAATTGGACCATTTCCTTACACCACACACAAAAATAGACTCAAAATGGATGAAGGACCTCAATGTGTGAAAGGAATCCATCAAAATCCTTGAGGAGAACATAGGCAGCAACCTCTTCGACCTCTGCCGCAGCAACATCTTCCTAGGAACATCACCAAAGGCAAGGGAAGCAAGGGCAAAAAATGAACTTTTGGGACTTCATCAAGATCAAATGCTTTTGCACAGCAAAGGAAACAGTCAACAAAACCAAAAGACAACTGACAGAATGGGAGAAGATATTTGCAAATAACATACCAGATAAAGGACTAGTGTCCAAAATCTATAAAGAACTTAGCAAACTCAACACCCAGTGAACAAATAATCCAATCAAGAAATGGGCAGAGGACATGAACAGACATTTCTGCAAAGAAGACATCCAGATGGCCAACAGATAAATGAAAAAGTGCTCCACATCACTCAACATCAGGAAAATACAAATCAAAACCACAATGAGATATCACCTCACGCCAGTCAAAATGGCTAAAATTAACAAGTCAAAAAATGACAGATGCTGGCGAGGGTGTGGAGAAGGGGAACTCTCCTACACTGTTGGTGGGAATGCAAGCTGGTGCAACCACTCTGGAAAACAGCATGGAGATTCCTCCAAATGTTGAAAATAGAACCGCCCTATGACCCAGCAATTGCACTACTGGGTATTTACCCCAAAGATACAAGCATAGTAATCCGAAGGGGCACGTGCACATGAATGTTTATAGCAGCAATATCCACAATAGCCAAACTATGGAAAGAACCTAGATGTCCATCAACAGATGAATGGATAAAGAAGAAGTGGCTTATATACACAATGGAATACTATGCAGCCATCAAAAGAAATAAAATCTTGCCATTTGCGACAACATGGATGGAACTAGAGGGTATCATGCTTAGTGAAATAAGTTAAGCAGAGAAAGACAACTATCATATGATCTCCCTGATATGAGGAAGTGGAGATGCAACAAGGGGGATTAAGGGGGTAGAAGAATCAATGAAACAAGATGGGATTTGGAGGGAGACAAACTATAAGTGACTCTTAATCTCACAAAACAAACTGAGGGTTGCTGGGGGGAGGGGGGTTGGGGGAAGGGGGTGGGGTTATGGACATTGGGGAGAGTATGTGCTATGGTGAGTGCTGTGAAGTGTGTAAAACTGGCGATTCACAGACCTGTACCCCTGGGGATAAAAATATAATATATGTTTATAAAAAATAAAAAATAAAAAAAAAAACTTTGTGTCTTTTTTTCCTCATTTGCTTGTCATGTGTGTTTTTTTTTTTTTTTTTTTTTCCATCGCTCTGCCTTTCATAAGTTCATAGACACAGGGATACTGGTACTGTGTCTTATTTCCCTTAGTTTTCCCTGTGGCTTAGTAAAATGCAGTTCAATTCAAATTCTTCAATGTAACTAAACTTAAGGTAAAATAAGAATTTGCCCCAAACTACTAAATTTCTTTGATATACATATAATAATAAATAGTTACAGGCAGTATTGATTTTAGCCCAAACTTTATGGAAGTAAATAAACAGCTCTTAAGTCTGAAATTTGTTTTACAGGCAGGCATTGTTCTATGTGATTCAATGCAATCATCTCATTTAATACTTTCAATTGTACTAGTACTAAAGAGTAGTAATTTGCCAGTAAAGATTGACCCAAACAATCGAAGACATACCTTCAGTATATCTACGTTACCATTAATGTAAAGTCCTCTCCATCACACAAGTTCACTATCAGTTAAGTCACTATCTTTGTCTGTGTTCTTTTTTTTTCTTTTTATTAGAATTATTAAACAGAACACATAAGAACATAGATATGTATATGCAACCATCACCAACCTCCCTCCCTCTCTCCACTGAGTTAGTTTAAAGTAAATCCCAGACACCATAGCATTGCATTCTAGGTATCCTCAAAACATTATGACACATAAAGAAAACAAAAATAATTTCCTAATATCATACAATATACATCTAACAAGTTTCAAATATCCCCAATTGTCTCATAATTGCCTTTAATAATTGGCTTGTTCAAATCAGGATTCAAACAAGACACATTTTTTTTCTTTCAATATCCTTCTTATAATATCTAACATATCTAAAGTCTTCAAACTTTCAACTTAACCACTTGTTTTGTTAATAACTCATTATTTCCCCATTTCCTCATTTCACACTTCCAAAATCCTGTCTATCCTAATACTAGAATGGCCACACTTCTACTCTGATAATTTGACTATGTTGCTACACAGCTTCAGTCAAATATATTTAGGCTGGAACTATGTCTGGTCACTATTAGAACAACAATGTGCTATTTGATGATCATTCTTAATTATTACTAAAAAAGTTATAGATATTTTATGCCCAGTGGACAGTAATTTATTTTCCTAGATCAATCCCAATTATCTGTCAATATAGGATTATTCATGGACAGTCGGTATTTTTGTTTCAATAAAAATGCTTATAACAAATGTTTTAAATGCTTAATGAGAAAATACAAATTCTTTTAATTGATACAGCCAGCTCAGAGATAACTACAATTGTTATTTTACTATACTCTATTTTCTTGCTTAAGTAAGAAATAAAGAGAAAGAGGTATGGATTGAAGATACTGAAAGACTGATAGGAGTAATAGGGAAAAACTCTAGATTCAGATAGAACCAATGCAAACTCCATTTCTTATGTTTATTAGCTTTTTGATATACAAATCTCAACCTTTCTAAGTTTCCTCACTGCAAAAAAAAAACAAAAATAACATTTATATTGTTGAGCAGCATAAAGAGATATTGTGCAGCAAATAAGAATATGAGTTCATTCATTATACTGCATAGATGTGTCTATGCAATAATTTATTAATAACTTCAGAGTGTGATCTGTGAGATGGAATTAATAATAAAATATGTGTATTTTATATTGAGAATTTGAGAGAGCTGGTGACATTTAAAAAATGTATTAAAAAACAAAAAAATCTTTAATTAAAGGTATTTCTTGTTTGAAATCTCTGATCATACTCCTGTCACGAAATTTTAAATATTTTAATAGCCATGCCTTCAATTATATTACAGGCTCAACAAATGGAAAAATAGTTAATATATACATAGTAGGGAACCTAACAATACAAAGAGCTCCTCTTGCTGACTGTTCACTTTGATTGTTTTTAGCCAAACTAGTGATCCATTTGAATTGCATAAATATAAGTTAATGACAATTACCTACGATTTAAGGACACCTCTGCCACCATGCGAACAAATATCTACTACTGAGATCTTAACTAGTGGATATAAAAATAATTCTCTTCAACCTTGCAGCTGTCCAGACACAAATAAGTCATTTAAGATTTTGCACAACCTATACTCATTTTCAGACTTGAATGTGTCATTTCTTGTCCCTCCAGAAAGAGATAACCAAAAAAACCTAACAAAAAATACTGTCTTTGATTTTAATTAAAATATAAGTGGAGTTAAAAGGCTCTCTTTGAGCCAGAAATAACTCTTTCTATTAATCCAGAAAAATAGTCTCTGTCTGATGTAACTGCCTTGATTATTAGAAAAATGTTGTACCAGAAATTTGACACAAAATGGACTTGTCTTTGTAGGATTTTATTTACATAACTGTTTCTGTATTAAATTGCTTCTGTGTAATGTCCAAGAGAGCAACAGAAAATATTACTATCAATAACTGATTATTTAAAATACTTTTAAATGTGGTCAAGAAGACTAAAAGCAGTTTACTTTTAAAAAGAGAACCTTACAAGGAAACACTTTCAATACACTCAATTTTTTTAATGCAATTTCAGAAAGCAATTCAGAATCCCAGAAAAGAGAATTTATGGAACCCTAGGGAGGAGACCCAGATATGACACCTCTGGTTTCCACCTGGACAGTTCCATTAACACATTTGAAACACAAGAGCCTCCTGAGACTCAGTGCAGCATTTTGTCTCACTGACTTCATCCTATCCATCTGACAGTCAGCCTTTGAGATCCAGGCTGGAGTGTGTCCCCAACTACAACATGGTATTATATCCGTTAATGTTACCTGTGATAGAATAAAGAGGGTGCTTAAATAAACTGAAATGTACAATATAATTAAACAAATATAAGAAATCCAAAATATTTAGAAAAGAAATTAAAGTTATCAGGCCTAAAGTCTCAAAATTAATGCAAATAGTTTCCTGAGAAAGCTTGTAGTTATTTATGACTGAGCTGGGCAAGTAGTAGCTTATGCAGAAGAAACGTAATGTCAAGAATGGTTGAGGAGGGGAAGAAAAAGCCTGTTTCATGAAATTAGCCAGATCAGTGAAAAGCCTGCAGAATAAGAAGGGAAAGCAGATTGTACACACTGGTTACATATACAACAGTGATACCAATTCTAAAAGCCCTGTTTTTTCTTTGTGATTCAGTCCAAACTATCCAGACATTTTTTGCTATCACTGAGACAAACACAAGGTCTTTGCAAAAGTTTACAATGCTTTTCTTCCCATTCACAATAAAAAAAAAAACCAAAAAACCTAGGACTTTTCATTATAAAATAAATATTCTTACAATTCAAAACCTAATGTTTGTTTTTAAATGTATTCATGACTTTTAGTGAATAATGGTATGTGAAATTTAGGGTTCCTTAAAGCTCACTTGATTTAATGTAAATTGATATGTGTTCTCAAAACTTTCATTCCAGGATTAATTATTATGGTGGCTTGTTTTAAACATTTCCCTGATGTGAATGAAAAAATCAAAACTTTTAACACCTTCTCTAAAAGTAATATAGATATTCTCTCAATGGCCCAAGGATACACAGAAAATACTATGGCAAAATATGGTCTACTTTTTTAATTTTCCCACTGTGTTTTTCCAGAGACTCTACTTTTTTCTCAAACATCTCTGATACTCAACTAAATCCCATTGATGAATAGTTCAATATGTGCAACAATAATGCGTGATTAAAGAGTTTACACTTGTATATAATGTGAATTTCTACTTGTCTTTATGCTTCTATTCATCTAATCCACATATGATTCAAATTACAGATATTTTTTAAGACTTATTTATTTATTTATTTGAGAAAGAGAGAGAGAGAGCGAGTGGTGGGCCTGCGCACACAGGTTGGCGGGGGGTGAGGGGATGGTTTAGAGTCTTAAGCAAACTCCATTTTGACTGCAGAGCCTGAAACAGAGCTCAATTTCATGACTCTGAGATCAAGACCTTAGCCATAACCAAAAGCTGGTCCCTTAACTGACCCAGGCACCCTTCAAATTACAGAAATCCTCTGAAGAACCAGTGGAAAATCGGTAAGAACTTAGGCAATTCTGTACTATCCTTACATTGGTAAAGAAGTAAATGAAATTAGAGTGTTTTATGATTCTGGTAATATTGAGAAAGGGATAATCTCAATTTATAGTAGACAGTATTAAGTCAAGAAGGCTTATAACATTTATAATAAGTGTTAAAAGAATAGTAAGAAATGTATGGTGGACAAGCTAATTTGAGGGAGGAAGGAATAAGGGGAGAAAGACTAAGTAGTACAATAATTGCATTTGGTTAATTCAAAGAATACAAAAAGGATGGAAGAAGAATAGATAAGATATGGGACAGGTAGATAAATAGTTACTTAGAACTTTAAATAGAACTATTTCAGCTATATTAATAAAAAATGGACTAAACACTTCATAAGAAAGAACATGAGACATTATTAAAGAAAAATAAACTACTTACAAAAGACATACCTTAGACCCTGCTCAGAAGAAAAATTTTTTATGGTACCCCAGGAGAGGCGCAAGAGCCTGTGCATCATGGGTTTGTTTTGTTTTACCTGCTATACCATTGAGTAAAAAAACAAACAAACAAACAAAAAAACAGAGAAATCACACAGCCAGGTTGATACTCTTGAATGTTGTATTAAAAAAAAAAATTTCAGAGGAGTCAAGATGGCGGAGAAGTAGCAGGCTAAGACTACATCAGCTAGCCGGAGATCAGCTAGATAGCTTATCTAAAGATTGCAAACACCTGAAAATCCATCGGCAGATCAAAGAGAAGAAGAACAGCAATTCTGGAAACAGAAAAACAACCACTTGCTGAAAGGTAGGACTGGCGGAGACGTGAATCCAAAGCGACGGGAAGATAGACCCCGGGGGGAGGTGCCGGCTCCCAGCAAGCAGCGGAGCAACGGAGCACAAAATCGGGACTTTTAAAAGTCTGTTCCACTGGGGGACATCGCTCCAGAGGCTAAACCGGGGCGAAGACCAGGAGGGGTCAGCGTGGCCTCAGGTCCCGCAGGATTACAGAAGGATCGGGGGTGTCTGAGTGTCGCAGAGCTTGCGGGTATTGGAACGGGAAAACCGGCTACAGAGACAGAGCCGACAGTAAGCTCACAGCTCGGTGTTACCTTGAACCGGCCACAGGCTCGGTGAGCTCGGAGCGCCGCTGGAGGTCAGTCAGACGGGAGTAACTGGACGCGGTTCTCTGAGGGCGCACTGAGGAGTGAGGCCCCGGGCTCTTGGCTCCTCTGGCCGGAGACCAGGAGGCTGCCATTTGTATTCCCATCCTCCGGAACTCTACAGAAAGCGCTCAGGGAACGAAAGCTCCTGGAAGCAAACCTAAGCGGATTACTCAGCCCGGCCGCTGGTAAGGGCGGTGCAATTCTGCCTGGGGCAAAGACACTTGAGAATCACTACACCAGGCCCCTCCCCCAGAAGATCAACAAGAAATCCAGCCAGGACCAAGTTCACCTACCAAGGAGTGCGGTTTCAATACCAAGGAGAGCAGCAGATTTCCAGAGGAGAAGAAAGCAAAGCCCAGAACTCATGGCTTTCTCCCTGTGATTTTTTTTTCTAATCTTGCAGTTAATTTAATTTTTTTCTTTATCTTTTTTTTTTTCTTTTTTCTCGCCTTCAGGTAAAATTTTTTTTTTTAATTTTTACCCTTTACTTTTTTAACGTTTTTTAACTAGTTTATCTAATATATATATTTTTTCTTTTTTATATTTTTCTTTATTCGTTTTCTTTTTTTTAAATTCTTTTCTTTCTTTTTTTTTTCTCTTCTTTTTTCTTTCTTCCTTTGTGAACCTCTTTTTATCCCCTTTCTCCCCCCTCACAATTTGGGATCTCTTCTGATTTGGTTAAAGCATATTTTCCTGAGGTTGTTGCCACCCTGTTAGTATTTTACTTGCTCCTTCATATACCTTTATCTGGGCAAAATGACAAGACGGAAAAATTCACCACAAAAAAAAGAACAAGAGGCAGTACCAAAGGCTAGGGACCTAATCAATACAGACATTGGTAATATGTCAGATCTAGAGTTCAGAATAACAATTCTCAAGGTTCTAGCCGGGTTTGAAAAAAACATGGAAGATATTAGAGAAACCCTCTTGGGAGATATAAAAGCCCTTTCTGGAGGAATAAAAAAACTAAAATCTAACCAAGTTGAAATCAAAAAAGCTATTAATGAGGTGCAATAAAAAATGGAGGCTCTCACTGCTAGGATAAATGAGGCAGAAGAAAGAATTAGTGATATAGAAGACCAAATGATAGAGAATAAAGAAGCTGAGCAAAAGAGGGACAAATAGCTGATGGACCATGAGGGGAGAATTCGAGAGATAAGTGACACCATAAGACGAAACAACATTAGGATAATTGGGATTCCAGAAGAAGAAGAAAGAGAGAGGGGAGCAGAAGGTATACTGGAAAGAATTATTGGGGAGAATTTCCCCAATATGGCAAAGGGAACGAGCATCAAAATTCAGGAGGTTCAGGGAATGCCCCACAAAATCAACAAGAATAGGCGCACACCCCGTCACCTAACAGTAAAATTCACAAGTCTTAGTGACAAAGAGAAAATCCTGAAAGCAGCCCGGGAAAAGAAGTCTGTAATATACAATGGTAAAAATATTACATTGGCAGCTGACTTATCCACAGAGTCCTGGCAGGCCAGAAAGAGATGGCATGATATTTTCAGAGCACTAAATGAGAAAAACATGACCCAAGAATACTATATCCAGCTAGGCTATCATTGAAAATAGAAGGGTAGATTAAAAGCTTCCAGGACAAACAAAAACTGAAAGAATTTGCAAACACCAAACCAGCTTTAAGGAAATATTGAAAGGGGTCCTCTAAGCAAAGAGAGAGCCTACAAGTGGTACATCAGAAAGGAACAGAGACCATATACAGTAACAGTCACCTTACAGGCAATACAAAGGCACTAAATTCATAACTCTCAATAGTTACCCTGAATGTTAATGGGCTAAATGCCCCTATCAAAAGACACAGGGTATCGGAATGGAAAAAAAACAAAACCCATCTATATGTTGCCTCCAAGAAACTCATTTTAAACCCGAAGACACCTCCAGATATAAAGTGAGGGGGTGGAAAAGAATTTACCATGCTAATGGACATCAGAAGAAAGCAGGGGTGGCAATCCTTATATCAGATCAATTAGATTTTAAGCCAAAAACTATAATAAGAGATGAGGAAGGACACTATATCATACTCAAGGGTCTGTCCAACAAGAAGATCTTACAATTTTAAATATCAATGCACCCAACGTGGGAGCAGCCAACTATATAAACCAATTAATAACAAAATCAAAGAAACACATCAACAATAATACAATAATAGTAGGGGACTTTAATACTCCCCTCACTGAAATGGACAGATCATCCAAGCAAAAGATCAGCAAGGAAATAAAGGCCTTAAACGACACCACTGGACCAGATGGACATCACAGATATATTCAAAACATTCCATCCCAAAGCAACAGAATACACATTCTTCTCTAGTGCAATGGAACATTCTCCAGAATAGATCACATCCTCGGTCCTAAATCAGGACTCAATCGGTATCAAAAGATTGGGATCATTCCCTGCAAATTTTCAGACCACAATGCTCTAAAGCTAGAACTCAACCACAAAAGAAAGTTTGGAAAGAATCCAAATACATGGAGACTACACAGCATCCTTCTAAAGAATGAATGGGTCAACCGGGAAATTAAAGAAGAATAGAAAAAAATCATGGAAACAAATGATAATGAAAATACAACGGTTCAAAATCTGTGGGACACAACAAAGGCAGTCCTCAGAGGAAAATATATAGCAGTACAAGCCTTTCTCAAGAAACAAGAAAGATCTCAGGTACACAACCTAACCCTACACCTAAAGGAGCTGGAGAAAGAACAAGAAAGAAACCCTATGCCCAGCAGGAGAAGAGACATCATAAAGATCAGAGCAGAAATCAATGAAATAGAAACCAAAAAAACAATAGAGCAAATCAACGAAAGTAGGAGCTGGTTCTTTGAAAGAATTAATAAAATTGATAAACCCCTGGCCCGACTTATCAAAAAGAAAAGAAAAAGGACCCAAACAAATAAAATCATGAATGAAAAAGGGGAGATCACAACTAACACCAAAGAAATACAAACTATTATAATTATAATATAATAATGTGGAAAAAATGGATGCATTCCTAAAAACATATAAACTACCACAACTGAACCAGGAAGAAATAGAAAGACTGAACAGACCCATAACCAGTAAGGAGATTGAAACAGTCATTAAAAATCTCCAAACAAACCAAATTCCAGGGCCAGATGGCTTCCCAGGGGAATTCTACCAAACATTTAAAGAAGAACTAATTCCTATTCTCCTGAAACTGTTCCAAAAAATAGAAATGGAAGGAAAACTTCCAAACTCATTTTATGAAGCCAGCATCACCTTGATCCAAAAACCAGACAAGGATCCCAACAAAAAAGAGAAATACAGAACAATATCCTTGATGAACACAGATGCGAAAATACTCACCAAAATACTAGCAAATAGGATTCAACAGTACATTAAAAGGATTATTCACCACGACCAAGTGGGATTTATTCCAGGGCGGCAAGGATGGTTCAACATCTGCAAATCAGTCAATGTCATACAACACATCAATAAAAGAAAGAACAAGAACCATATGATACTCTCAATAGATGCTGAAAAAGCATTAGACAAAGTACAGCATCCCTTCCTGATCAAAACTCTTCAAAGTGTAGGGATAGAGGGCACATACCTCAATATCATCAAAGCCATCTATGAAAAACCCACCGCAAATATCATTCTCAATGGAGAAAAACTGAAAGCTTTTCCGCTAAGGTGAGGAACACGGCAGGGATGTCCATTATCACCAATGCTATTCAAAATAGTACTAGAGGTCCTAGCCTCAGCAATCAGACAACAAAAGGAAATTAAAGGCATTCAAATCGGCAAAGAAGAAGTCAAATTATCACTCTTCGCAGATGATATGATAGTATATACGGAAAACCCAAAAGACTCCACTCCAAAACTGCTAGAACTTGTACAGGTATTCAGTATAGTGTCAGGATATAAATCAATGCACAGAAATCAGTTGCATTTCTCTACACCAACAGCAAGACAGAAGAAAGAGAAATTAAGGAGTCAATCCCATTTACAATTGCACCCAAAACCATAAGATACCTAGGAATAAACCTAACCAAAGAGGCACAGAATCTATACTCAGAATACTATAAAGTACTCATGAAAGTAATTGAAGAAGACACAAAGAAATAGAAAAATGTTCCATGCTCCTGGATTGGAAGAATAAATATTGTGAAAATGTCTATGCTACCTAAAGCAATCTACACATTTAATGCAATTCCTATCAAAGTACCATCCATCTTTTTCAAAGAAATGGAACAAACAATCCTAAAATGTATATGGAACCAGAAAAGATCTTGAATAGCCAAAGGAATATTGAAAAAGAAAGACAAAGTTGGTGGCATCACAATTCCAGACTTCAAGCTCTATTACGAAGCTGTCATCATCAAGACAGCATGGTACTGGCACAAAAACAGACACATAGATCAATGGAACAGAATAGAGAGCCCAGAAATAGACCCTCAACTCTATGGTCAACTCATCTTCGACAAAGCAGGAAAGAATGTCCAATGGAAAAAAGACAGCCTCTTCAATAAATGGTGCTGGGAAAATTGGACAGCCACATGCAGAAAAATGAAATTGGACCATTTCCTTACACCACACACAAAAATAAACTCAAAATGGATCAAGGACCTTAATGTGAGAAAGGAATCCATCAAAATCCTTGAGGAGAACACAGGCAGCAACCTCTTCGACCTCTGCTGCAGCAACATCTTCCTAGGAACAACGCCAAAGGCAAGGGAAGCAAGGGAAAAAATGAACTATTGGGATTTCATCAAGATCAAAAGCTTTTGCACAGCAAAGGAAACAGTTAACAAAATCAAAAGACAACTGACAGAATGGGAGAAGATATTTGCAAACGACATATCAGATAAAGGACTAGTGTCCAGAATCTATAAAGAACTTAGCAAACTCAACACCCAAAGAACACGTAATCCAATCAAGAAATGGGCAGAGGACATGAACAGACATTTCTGCAAAGAAGACATCTAGATGGCCAACAGACACATGAAAAAGTGCTTCATATCACTCGGCATCAGGGAAATACAAATCAAAACCACAATGAGGTATCACCTCACACCAGTCAGAATGGCTAAAATCAACAAGTCAGGAAATGACAGATGCTGGCGAGGATGCAGAGAAAGGGGAACCCTCCTACACTGTTGGTGGGAATGCAAGCTGGTGCAGCCACTCTGGAAAACAGCATGGAGGTTCCTCAAAGTGTTGAAAATAGAACTGCCCTATGACCCAGCAATTGCACTACTGGGTATTTACCCTAAAGATACAAACTTAGTGATCCAAAGGGGCACGTGCACCCGAATGTTTATAGCAGCAATGTCCACAATAGCCAAACTATGGAAAGAACCTAGATGTCCATCAACAGACGAATGGATCAAGAAGATGTGGTATATATACACAATGGAATACTATGCAGCCATCAAAAGAAATGAAATCTTGCCATTTGCGACAACATGGATGGAACTAGAGCGCATCATGCTTAGTGAAATAAGTCAAGCGGAGAAAGACAACTATCATATGATCTCCCTGATATGAGGAAGTGGTGATGCAACATGGGGGCTTAAGTGGGTAGAAGAAGAATCAATGAAACAAGATGGGATTGGGAGGGAGATAAACCATAAGTGACTCTTAATCTCACAAAACAAACTGAGGTTTGCTGGGGGGAGGGAGGTTGGGAGAAGGGGGTGGGATTATGGACATTGGGGAGGGTATTTGCTTTGGTGAGTGCTGTGAAGTATGTAAACCTTCAAGGGGCACCTGGGTGGCTCAGTCAGTTAAGTGTCTGCCTTTAGGGTCCTGGGATCAAGCCCTGTATTGGCCTCCCTGCTCAGTGTGAAGCCTGCTTCTCCCTCTCCCTCTGCTGCTCCCCCTGTTATACTCTCTATATCTCTGTCAAATAAATAAAATCTTAAAAAAAAAAGACAGAGAGAGACAGAAACATGTCTTAAATATAAATGTACATAAGGTTTGAAAGTAAAAGTAAAAATTCAAATAAAAAAGTTCATAGTTATATTAGTAGGCTTTAAGGCAATATTATTATTAGAAAAGAAATGGTACTTCAAAATGTTTATAAGCTAGTGATTCCACTTGAAAGATATAAAAATTCAAAATCTTTACTGATCTAATGGTGTAGCCTCAAAGTATATTCAGCAAAGATTAACAAATCTAAAAGGAAAAATTAATTAATCCTCAATTTTAGTGAGAATTAACTTTTTCTCACTAACTGATCATAAGCTGTAAAAAACTAACTGATCAAGTAAGCCGATAAAAAATTGTCATTCATCACATAGATGAATGACAATGAGCAAATCTGCTCCAACTGATTGATAAAGATTACCACATACCATAATGGGAGAAGAAATCTTCTTTCCACATAAATATTTATCAAAATGAACCATATGTTGAGTTATAAAGGAAGGCTAAACAAAGACTGAAACTATTTACAGTATGATCTCTGACCACAGTAGAAATACAATATAATAAAATCCCCAACTTCTAAAAAAAAAAAAAAAATCAAAGAAGAAATCAAAATGAAAAGTATAAAATACTTTTCAACTAATTTACAATGAAAAAACCATATATCAAAACCTGAGGAATACAGCTAAACCTGTGCTTGGAGAAAAGTTTATAATGTTGAACACTTCTATTGCACACATACACAAAAAAAAAAACAAGTGAAAAATAATGACCTATGTACCTATCTCTAGAAACTAGAAAAAAATAGCAAATTAAACTAAAAGAAAGAAAGAAATAATACAATTAAAGCAGAAAAAAATAAAAAGTAAATTTACAGCAGATAGAAGTCAATAAAACCACAAATTTATTCTTTGAAAATACAAAAAAGTGTTGACAAACATATGGCAAAACTGAGCAAAAAAAAGAAGGTGGGGAGAGAAGGCAGAACTTAAAGAATGGGGAAGACAACATAATTACAGTCTTTAAAAATAAAAGAAGAAAATATATGTACAATTATATACCAGTAAACCTTAAAATTTACATGATCTGGAAATTTTTCGAGAAAAACAATGTAACAAAAGTTTACAAAAGAACAAATTAAAATATTTAATTATTTCTAAAACTGTTATATCTTTGTCATGTTTTTACAATGAAATCTCCAGCTCCAAATTAACATACCAGGAAAATTTTCCAAATATTCAAGTAAAATCCTACATAGTATTCCAGAAAACAAAAAATGGAGTAATTCTCAAGTCATTTTATGGATCAGCATAACTTTGATACAAAAACATGAAAAAGATATTGTAAGTAAGATAATATACACACCCGTATCTTCAAGAATAAGGATGAGAGAAAAATCCTGAGCATTTGCAAAAAACATTTGCAAATCAAAGCCAGCCATATAAAATGAATTAAAACTTTATACTTAATATTGAGAGTATTCTGTGCCTGAGAAATTGATGGTCACCAAAGAAATATGGATAACATTTTTTGAAGTTATGGTTGATCCTAATCCAAAATATATTTCAAGTATAATATGACAATTTACATTTATAATTAAGAGACTCTCAAAACAAAATTTAAGCAAAAATGGTTAATGTTCTAGCCATAAAGTACAGCATATTTTCCAATGTAGCTTTCCTTACAGTTCTTGGGACCTTAATAAATCAAAGAGAATATATGTAATAAAAGATTTCTCAAATATGTTCTGAAGAATTCTGGTACACTTTAAGAGGAAAACACACTAGAGTTTTCCAAATTTGTTTGATCTTGAAACAACCACCTCCCTTTTTCTGACATGAAGCAGTACTCTAAATAATTTTGCTTTAAGTAAGCTTTAGGTAAATTTGACAATTCAAAGAACTTTTTGAGGTTGGTATGCCATGTATTATACCAATGAGAAAACTAAAGCTCAGAAAAGGAAGACTCGCCTAAGGTCATTAGGCAAGCAAGTTGAAGAAAGTCCACATATTTCACTTTTAATGTCTCATGAAATCCAGATAGAAGTCTAAGATGCTATCTTATTCACTTAGACTATGCCAAATTTGTCACATCTTTACAAAAAAAAATTTAGTCATATGCCAGCAACTTGGAAATTATACTTTAAAAACTAACTTATCAGAATATACATGCAAAATATGAAAGGTAAGAGATAATTGACAAACTTTTATCCCTACACTTAGTCCTTTCTTTTTTAAAACATCAGATCAGTGGTAATGATACTGTATATATCTAGTTCTCCCATCCCAATTTTCCTTATCTGAATCTTCTTGGATCAATATCCTTTTACTCTTTGACTTTGTACATCTGCTTTGCCGGTTTCCAACTGTGGGTCAGCCCATTTGTCCATTTCCTTTGTTCCTTTTCCCAGGCTGCTAAGAATATATTGCAGTGAAATCAATATCGCTATGCAAATTTCTTGCTATGTTTTTAAAAATACATCTGACACTTATCCACTTATTGTCCCAATTCTTTAATCAACCACTAGTAGAAGATTTCAAATCCAAGTTTCAAAGCACAGCAAATGTCCTTGTTTCATACTATCAGGAAATGGAAACTTTCAGGGACAAATACTTTCAACTTTCCCTCCACCTCAAAATTTACTTTAAAAAAAAATAGATTCTATTTGCTCTTTGTCAGAGTAAACCATGCTTTCTCTTCCAGTAATTGATTCTCTATCAGTTATCAATGGCCTACACAACTCTTCTTGGGAGAGTCATCTATACTTGCTTCCTCCTCATTCTCACTTGCACTCATTCTTCCATTCATTATAATCTACCTTTCCTCTGATTATTTCACTCAAAATGTTCTTAGGAGAAAAAATCTTCTATTGCCTCATGTTGTCAAATCCAATGACTTCTGAGAAGTCCTCCTCCTTCTTGACCCCAGTCCTGATTTTCTAAAACTGACTCCTCATCTTTCCAATTTCCTGATCTTTGATCTATTACACCCCTGTTTTCATATCTTCCCTAAATCTCTGATTATGCCTCACCTTCTTTAACACAAAGTACCCCTTTTTTGCTACTTAAATACTGGTTTTTCCCAAGGTTCTATTGATATCCATATTCCCTTTCATTCATCTTCAAAGGCAGAGTAATCAGGATTCACATGAATTCAGCTATTAATTACACAGTAAGAACTCAACTCTACATCTTTAGTCCCAGCCTGTTTTCCGAGTATCAGAGATATATGTTTCCAAAGACTACCTTTTCAAACTCATCTTACTGTACCTCCAATTTAGCCTGTTCAAAACCGAGTTCCTCATTTTCCCTCTAAAGCCTTCTTTTCCACCTGTCTTCCCATATAATTTTGAGTCGTCTTTTACTTAGTTGCCACAGCCAAAAAAACCTACAATTCACAATGGTCTCTAAGCTTCTAACGTTAAAGATTTTGGGTCTTATTTTCTCTAATTACTTATCTAAAGATTCCATCCCATTTCCATTATCCTAATGAAAAAACTCATTATCATGACTAGTTTTAGAGCTTGAGGATACCCTGTGCCCACTTTCTCTCACAACAAAAATGCCCTTTGTCTTGCTACCAGAGTTCTTTCAGTACATATTTCTTTTTTTTTTTAATTTTTTTTAATAAACATATATTTTCATCCCCAGGGGTACAGGTCTGTGAATCGCCAGGTTTACACACTTCACAGCACCTACCATAGTACATACCCTCCCCAATGTCCATAACTCCACCCCCCTTCTCCCAATTCCCCTGCCCCTAGCAACCCTCAGTTTGTTTTGTGAGATTAAGAGTCACTTATGGTTTGTCCCCCTCCCAATCAGTACATATTTCATTATTTTCATCTTCCATTGAAAAAATTCTTACCCATTTACTCAATATCTACGGTATATAGATGAAAATCTTCACTATAGAATTCAAGACCATTATAATGTAGCCCTGAACACCTGCCTAGATATTCTTCCAATTGCTGGCTTCATTCAATGTTCTAGTCAAACAAAGTAACTCAGGTACTTTAATATATAAGTCATTACTAAATCTCCATGTTGACCCGCAAGAAACTCCTACAATGTGATTTTTTTAACCATTCTTTGTTTTTAAAATTTTACTTTTTACCTAGCTTTTTACTGAAGTACCTAACATGCATCATAGTCAAAACCAATTAAAATGCACCAAATTCTGTCAAAGCAAAATCAGCTCATCTCTTTCCTTTTTATTCAGCAGAATCACTTTACTTTTCATCTAAAATTACATAGCCTCTAGTGAGACTTTTCATGTTATACATAGTTGTGAAGTAGTGAAAATAAAACCATATCATCTGGGAAATCAGAGGTATCTTACTCTTCAGCCCATATCTTTTTTTTTTTTAACTGTGAAGACTTGTAGAGATCATTTTTTCCTGTCTAAAACTTAGTTTCTTCATCTTTCAAAGAGGTATAACAAATATATCACAGGGATGATGGAAATATTTAGAAAGGTATAGTCCCTAGAACATTTATTTGATCTAATTTCATCCACTTTAATGAAAAAAAAAACAATTACAAAAGTGACATCTAGGGGATCCTGGGTGGCTCAGTCATTAAGTGTCTGCCTTCAGCTCAGGTCATGATCCCAGGGTCCTGGGATCAAGACCCACATTGGGCTCGCTGCTCAGCAGGAAGCCTACTTCCTCTCCCTCATCCACTCCCCCTGCTTGTGTTCCCTCTCTTGCTCTCTCTCCCTGTGTCAAATAAATAAGTAAATAAACTCTTTAAGAAAAAAGTAACATCTATTAGATATACACTGTTTTATGTACTTTACATGTATTGATTCATTTAATTCTTACAATACTACTAGATGATTATTACTATAATTTTCCCATTTAATATGTGAGAAATTAAATACTTAAAAATGTTAATTAACTGACAAATATCACAGATAGAGTAAATAGAAGAGCCAGGATTTTAAAGTAGGTTAGTCTGGTTCCAAGTCCCTCTGGTTAATAAAGGCAAACATCCTTTGATGTTTGTATGTTTGTCTAAATTTTCTCCCTTTCTGCATTGCTATCACCTCCAATTCTGACCCCATCCCTACCCCCCAGCTTCTCCTAGATGGTTCATTTCTGCCTTGACCTCTGACTTTGTCATTCAGACTATCTCTCTAGTATTGAACAACTGCTTTGCCCAACAGATCCTGTGTTTGTGGATCATTTTGCATTTTCAGGAAACCCTCAAACATCTCCCCACCGATACCACCAGTTCCTCACCAGACCAGTGCCCCATATTTCCAACAATTTCAACTGCGGTCACAAGACCAGTATTTTTATAGCTAAGTGCTTTTCAAGTGAGAAGGTATCATGATAGTACTTTATAAAAACAAACCAAATGATTCCCATTTTTCTTAAATAAGGAAAACTATATCTTAGACAAAGTTAATTTAATTTAGGTCTTCAAATTTCAAGTTAGTGTCTGAAATGGAAGTAATTGGTAGTTTCAGTAAGAGAGTTTCATAATTGCTTGCAAACATGATTTTCTTTTATAAGTCTCACAGTCTCATTTTTCCTCATCTTCTGAATACGACCCTCCCCTTATCATATCCATTGTTTCTATTCTTAGATCTTCATAGTCAGCTCTCTCCCAGCTTTTTATATTATCTTCTTGAAAATATTCAAATGATTGAAGCAGACAACCCTAGTATTATTACATCACTGGCCTTGAAGAATTTTCTTTCCTTCTTTCTTTTTGTTTTTAAATGTTTGTTATAATAAATCTATAAGATAAACAGAATTTTCTTAATCTCAAGTAATTCTAGTACTGACATAACATAATAAAATTTAAAAAGAAAATCTCTCTTGTAGGAAGAGCTATAAATCTTTAGAAATACAAATAAGTAAAAATTAAATGGATATGGGGATATGCAAGATTTCTTTTACCTTTACTTGCTACAAATAAGTTTTCAGTAAAAATCCTTAATCCAAGTAATTCAAACAGTAAAACTGAAAGGGTTGTAAGTTAAAATATTTATTAAGCTTTAAAGACAGATAAAAAGCAATTACTTTTTTGGTGGTATGTAAAGGAGGAAATATTCGGATCCACAAAAGGAATCTGAGGAATAGAAATGTGAACATGCTTAGCAAGCTCTTCCTTTAGTACCTACATCCTAAGCTTAGGTCTTCTAAAGATTGTATACCCTTTGGCAGACCAAAGAAACATGATTCAATAATTTTAAATGGGGATATTAGGGATGTGTGTATTGCTTAAGATTCTGCTTCAATGTCTAGAAAGAAAATAAAAGGTAAGACCTTGTGGCTCACTGACCCAAAATTGATTCTAAGAATTGAATGATAGCAAAAACTAAGGGTATATCTAGAGGTGTATAGCATAGCAGACACCAGCATTTGGCACTTTATGGGTATTGACTGAATGAAGAAAGTTATTTATTTTACTTATCTATGTCATAGGAGAAAATATTTTTGCAGAAAGCCGTGGTATTAATTATAGCAAATTTCTACAAAAGAACTATAGGTTTTAGAAAAGCCAAAAGCATTTAATATGGTCTTCTTTAGCAGCAAATATATAAGGGCCAAATAACAAAGTCATATCAGAAATCGTTTGAAATAAGTGACCACTAGGCCCACAGTAGTAAACTCACAAATCCTATTTTTCACCTGTATTGTTAACACTGTGCAACAGCTTGTAGGGAAAATTTAATAGCTGGATCTATGCTGGGGAAAAGAAAAATGCTTCTAACTGGGCCAAAATACTCACATAAACATTCTTATTCCATATTTAATCAGTGTCATTTTCCAGCATAAGAAATTTTCATCTTTATTTATAGCTTCTACCTTGGGGAGCAGAACATTCACGATCTATTTCATTAGGAATGTTTTCAAAATGATGTTTTTTTAAAAAATGTGTTTTTTTCCCCAATATATTTCCTGTAACAAGAAATGGTCTTCCCCCTGGTAATAAAGCCCTTTCTCAGAGGGCACACTGTATTCCAACCATCAAAGTAGACTGTGAATAGACATTTGAAATCAGGAAACTTATTCCATGCAGAGGGCCAAAAGAAAGTCTATTAAGACTTATTCTGTTCTCAATTCATCAGTGGCCAAGCAGGCTCTTTTATCAAATTATCTAATTGTTGCCTTGGGAAAATGTAATT
Organism: Mustela nivalis; assembly: GCF_964662115.1. Taxonomy (NCBI): domain Eukaryota; kingdom Metazoa; phylum Chordata; class Mammalia; order Carnivora; family Mustelidae; genus Mustela; species Mustela nivalis. Next base: position 90,682,778 of record NC_139023.1, on the reverse strand, counting down.
GGAACCACAGAGTAGGAAATGAACATTGGGAAGTGGGCACAACTGCACGACCCTCAGGCGACTGAGAGCATCACAAGGCAAGACTTAGATAACAGCCAACTGAAATAGTGGCTGAATTGAATCTTTTAAATTCAAAGAGGTTTGTTTGTTTGGTCTGGTCACAGAGAATTATAATTGGAAGTCAGAAAAATTATTTTTTGCTGGTCTGGAGGAAAGAAAGAGGCCGGTAGTCTGTAGGAGCTAAGAGAGGACCCCAGCTGACAGCCAGTTAGAAAAGGGGAACCTCAATTATACAAACACCAGGAACCAACCTCTGCCAACAGCAAGAATAAGCTTGGAAATGAATTTCTATCCAGAGCCTGCAGCTAAAACCTTGTCATATGAGAACTTGTTTTTAGCAGTGTGACAAACTAGGCATATAACCCAGCAACTCCATGTCCAGACTTTTGGCTTACAGAACTAGGAGCTAATAAATTAAATGGGTTTTGTTCTAAGCTGTTACATTTGTAATAATTTATTACATACCAACAGAAATTAATACAGTTGGGAAAGTGGTGGTGATAACATTAAGAAGCAACTATAAAGAAAAGAAAACCCACTCGAGCTGGCATTATACTTTAGGGGTAAAAGCAGTATCTTACTAGGACTTAAACCTTCTGCAAACATGGTATTTCAATTTGGCAATTTGGGAGCAGATGACATAAATAAGGCTGAATATAGAAGCAAGATGTAATTGAGTTCCTAGAGTTGACTTTTTCTATGGTGTTATTCCAGACACTAAGAACAAATCTGGTTTTTTTGTGTGTGTGTGTGTTTTAATCACTGGCTTGGTTTTTGTTCCCTGTAACTGAAGAAAGGCCTTCCATGGAACTGTTTTCATTTTGATGCACACTACAATCATGTGGGGAGTTTTGATTTACTCACAGTATTAAGGCCACTCCCCATTTCAGTTAAATCAGAATCCCTGGAAGTGGGATCCAGGCTTAAATACATTATTTTCAACTGCCCAGGAGTTTCTATCCAATGAGTGAAAAGTTTTTGAGAACGAGTGCTCTAAAGCCCATAACCCAGGTTGGAGAGAAATTCAACTGAAAATTAATGGATTTTTCATACAGGAAATAATAGTAGCTATTACCTGACAAGCACTTACTTTCTACCTATCTGTTTTAAATATTTTTTTCAAATAAAGAAAAGTCCTATGAGAGGTATTGTTATTTCCATTACCCCCATTTTAGATGAGAAACTGTGGAAAAAATAAATGAATAACTTGCTCACAGTGAGTTAGTTTATCACTATCCACCCCTAGAGTTCCCATGCTAAATCCCCTCTCCATTATGCTTATATTTAATGACAATTATCTAGACTATTATCTCCCCCTTTATCAAATACGGACAAAAATCAAATGGCATTTTCGGCAATTTGCTTTCCTCTGTCATTTTGTACCCCATATACAGAACAGAACAATTTTAGGATTTTCTCAAAAAGATTAAGTGCTAAATAAACTTCCTTGTCTCTTTAATTTTTATTTAATTCAAAGGTGACTATTAAATAATACAATTCACTTAGGGCCTATAATTAGAGAAGCATTTTTTTTTCCTAGGGTGAGTCAAAATGTAATATATCCAAACAATATTAAATATATTTCTCAGAAAATAATAAAAGAAGACTGAGGTGATCACACTTAGTGTAAATGTTAACACTTCACTGATTATTGGACAGCTGATGAGAGATGAACCTCATATGCCTTCACCTTTGAGGAAATCTGTGGTTGAGAGCATCTTAGTCCAGAAGCATTTTTCATTCTGCTACATGATGACTAGATAGAAACACTTGGAAGAAAAATTTGTACCCACAAAATCTCCATGAGAAGTGTGTTAATTTCTAAATTTAATTAATTTGTCCTACTGATATTTATAGGCATCTTCTAGGTACAACACACAGTGTTAACTGTTGAAGATAATAATAAATTGAACATCCCTTAAAGAGATATTACCTGTAGAAGAAAATAAAAAGATTGCTTCTAATCAGGCAGGAATAAAGAACAGACTATGCATATTTTTATTTAGGTCACTTGCACATACTAGAAAACCATCACTGTGCTTGTTCTTGAGTAGAAGCCCCATGAGAATCTATTCTGGCCTTTCACTAGTATTTATTTTTGGTTAATTATAACTTAAAGAGGTTTTTTTTTTTTTTTTTTGTAACACTATAACTTCATCCATAGAGCAAATGTCATAAATACAGAGCATTACCATGAAAAACAGCTATAAAGTTTCATTTCCATATGATTTACATTTTAGATATCTGAAATTTTAATCTTTGACCAGCCTAATTACAACTGAATTTTATGACGTTGTTCGCCTTAAATGTACATGTTATTTCATTGTAGTCCTTCTTTCTTTCCAGTTCTCAGGCCTAATGTATCTTAAAGAGTATTATGTCCTCTATCTTCCAAATAAGGAAAAATCAGTGAATTTGACTTTCTAAAATAACCAGTAAATGACTTAAAATGACTAGTGTCAAAAATCCTAACTTCCTTGTTTCTGTGCAATAAGCAGTCCTCCCACTTCTCTTCTCTGCCCTGAGTGACCATGTAGATTACATTCTGGAGGCCCTGAAATTTTTAATAAATCATCCCTGCCCTCCTAATTTGTACTAAACAGAATGAGTCATGGAGAACAAAATGGAGGATCTGCTTTTAGCATTTACTGTACCAAATAAGCAATTTTTACCCCACAAAAGGGGCAAAGTTATGTTTGCCACGATGTGTTGGAAAGAAGTAGTGTTTTAGCCAGGAGAGAATGCAGCTTGTGGCAAGAAGACACAGGCTGCAGTGTAGTTGTTCAAATGAAAGAAATAATTGAAAGGTCAAGCAAAAACAGTGAAAAGATTCATAAAGGTGCTACTATGATGACTAGCAGTTTTCAGAGCCTAGGAGGATAAAAGAAAGACTTCTGCAGAGAGCAGCAGATAAATATTGGGCACTTAAATATTTAGCTTGAAAATAAATGCTTAAGACTGAGTATTTTCTGTGATTTTTAGTAAGGACTCTGGTGCAACCTAATTCATAAGACATAGATGACAAAAGAGAATCAGAAAAACTTGGATAAACAGAGAGGACACCAGATTAGAGACTAATCCATTAACCATTTTAATTAAGAGTTGAGGGGTGCCTGGGTGGCTCAGTGGATTAAAGCCTCTGCCTATGGCTCAGGTCATGATCCCCGGGTCCTGGGATGGAGTCCCACATCCGGGTCTCTGCTCAGCAGGGAGCCTGATTCCCCCTCTCTCTCTCTGCCTGCCTCTCTGCCTACTTGTGGTCTCTGTCTGTCTAATAAATAAAATCTTAAAAAAAAGAGAGAGAGTTAAAACAAATTCCTCTTTAATGTGAACTGGAAGTTGATATCAGAATACTACTAAATATCCTTTTACTTATTAAGTATATTTATACCAAAATTTGCTATGAAATGGATACCTTAATAACTGAAAGAATGCATTCAATTATGCTCAGCTTGCTCTTTAAAAAAACTCCCATGGGGGTGCCTGCGTTGTTCAGTGGGTTAAAGACTCTGCCTTTGGCTCAGGTCATGATCCCAGGGTCTTGGGATCAAGCCCCACATCAGGCTCTCTGCTCAGCAGGGAGTCTGCCTCCCCCAGCGCCCCTGCCTGCTTCTCTGCCTACTTGTGATCTCTCTCTCTGACAAATAAATAAATAATCTTTTTAAAAAAATAAAAAATAAAAAATAAAAAAAAACCTCCCATCTTCTTAAAATTATTCCATACTTTAAAACTCTCCATATATTAGTTGTTATAATAACAATAAATTTACATTCATCTCCCGACTTGTTCCCCCCAAAGTTAATGTTGATTATAGAATCATATAAAGACTGAAGGGAGAAAATATATAAAATAATGTTAGATATAGGTAATTATTTCAGTTACAACAGTGGAGCCAGCGAAGATAAGATGAGTTACCAGCATTCTCATAGACTATGACCTTACCAAGGCTTAGATTTCATTGGCTATAACTGCATTTTATATTTGAACATCAAAACAGTGTGATAACTAACAGAGAAGTTCTGTTTAACTACTTGAAAATTAGCACTTTACTACAGTCACTTGTTAACAGCATGGCCTTCTTCTACTACAGGACAACGACTGGTAGCAAATTTACCACTTTATTCCTCAAGCTCATCATATACTTAGTGAATGAGTAAAGGGCTATAATAAAACTCTTCAAGGGAAATGGAGCAATTAATGCTATGAGACAACAAGCATATGAATTGCAGGATGTCACAGGTTTCAAAGTCGGTATTTGCCTGTTTCAAATCATGTAAGTACTTGTGGTTATGAACAGAATTCAGACTCTGTGAATGTCAAAAAACAAAGAAAGAAAGAAAGAAAGAAAGAAATCCAGAACTTTGGAAGTAAAAACTGAGCAAATTAAATTAAAAATAACCAACCTTACCAAAAAATAAGTAGACTTTAATTCATAGAGTAATGGATTTTGAGGATGGAGAAAAGGTATATTTTAAAATATATATACATATATATATATATATATATATATATATATATATATATATATGCACACACATTTTTAAAAAATATATAATTTTTTTTCTTTTCCCTTAGGAAGAGAAAGAGCAAGAGAAGGAGAAAGAGAGAAGAGAGAACAAGCAGGGAGAACAGGAGAGGGAAAAGGAGACTCCCCTCTGAGCAGGGAGCCCTACATGGGACTGGATCCCAGGACTCTGGGATCATGACACAAGCCAAAGGCAGATGCTTAACCAACTGAGTTACCCAGGTGTTCCATTTTAAAATATACTTTTAAAGATTCTATTTATTTATTTGAGAGACAGTGTGTGCACACATGCACAAGCAGGGGGAAAGACAGAGGGAGAGGAAGAAGCAGACTCCCAGCTGAGCAGGAAGCCCAACAGAGGCTCTATCCCAGGACCCTGAGATCATAACCTGAGCCAAAGGCAGATGCTTAACCTACTAAACCACCCAGGCGCCTATACTTTAAAATAATAATAGAGACTTTTTCTTCTGGTCAGGATGGAACTAGATTTACTTCCTACCCAAAACAAATTAAGAAACAAACAAACAAACAAACAAAAAACCCACAACAATCGACAAACTACACAGAAAAACAATCCTCAAGGAAATGACATCAGGCAATAAGGACAAAGATCCCTGACAGAAGTGAAACAATAGAAGTGAATACTAAGATTGTCTGAATTTACTGCCTTAAGAAAATTTATATTTTATGGTGCAAGGAGGAGGAACCAGGCATGGAAAAGATAATGGTGGATATCTGGGGGAATCAAACTAATGTGAGTTCATAGGTAGGACCGAGTGCCAGAGAGGAGGAAACCCCAGACATCTACAGAGGCCCCTCCACAATCTTTAGCTAAGTACCACTCAGCATATGCATTTTAAAAATTAACTTAGCATGGAAAAGAACCATTGGAAAGGAGAAGATGGATCAAAGAATATTCCTTGAAGATTGTACTAAACTAAAAATATTTCCTATTCTTACCAGCCTGACTAAAAAATTTAATTGGTCAACTTAGGTAGGAATATTCAGAATGGTTTTCTCTCAGTAGGGGGATAATTAGACCAAATGTTGTTCTGGACTACCCTAACAAGGCTTAAAGCAAGACCTGAAAGGATAAAATCTTTTATTTCAGAAATAAAAGTTTGATTTAATACTGAAAACAAGCAATGTAATTCATCAACACACTACAGAGGGAAAACTACGTGATCATGTCAATTGATGTCTTATCAAATGCTTTTTCTACATCTATTTTTTATAAAAACTCGGTAAGCAGTATTTATAAAAAAACTGACAGTTGGGGTGCCTGGGTAGCTTAGTTGGTTGATTAAACATCTGCCTCCAGCTCAGGTCATTATCCAGGAGTCCTAGAATGGAGTCCTATCTGGCAACCTAGGCCCTGATTAGCAGGGTGTCTTCTTCCTCTCCCTCTGCTCCTCCCCCTGCTTGTGCTCTCTCTCTCTCTCAAATAAATAAATAAAATCTAAAAAACAAAACAAAACCAAAAAACTACAATTAATAGCATACTTAATGCTGAAAGAATAAGTGGTTTCTCCTTAAGATCTGGAACAAGGCATCTTCTCCATTATCACTACTTCCATTCAGCATTATACTAGAGGTCCTAATCAGTGCACTGGAGCAAAAAAAGTGAACAGGCAGACAGTTTGGAAGGAAATAGGACTTTTTACACTCAGATAACATGGCTGTCTACATAGAAAATGTTACAGAATCTACAAAAATGTTACCAGAACAAATAAGATAATTTAGAAAGTGATAAAATACAAGATCAATATAAAAATCTATTGTATATACATATAATATCAAGAAAGAATCAGAAATTGAAATTTTAAAGTGATCATTTACAAAGGATCAAAAGTAACAAAATACTTAGAGATAATTCTGACAAAAGCTATACATGCACACTGAAAACTACAAAACCTTGCTGAGAGAAAATAAAACAAAATAAGTTGAAAGATATATAATGTCCATGAAGAAAAGATTAAATTTTGTTAAGATGTCACTCTACCCCAAATTGAACTATATAAATTTAAAGCAATCCAATCATAGTCTCTTCAGGTTTTTTTGCTTTTGTTTTTAGGGTTTTTTGTTTCGTTTTGTTTTTAGGGTTTTTTTTTTTTTTCATTTTGTAGAAATGGCAATCTGATTCTAAAATTCATATATAAATGCCAAGAACAAAGAGCAGTGAAGAACATAACTTTCAAAAACAACAAAAAATCTGGAGGATTCATTCTCCCTTATTTCAAGACTTATTATAAAACTACAGTAATCAATACAAGAGTATTAAACAAATAAGAGAGATTTGAACATATAAGAGAGTTTACAAATAGACTAAAACATATTAACCATTGATTTTTTGGCAGAAGCCACTCAATGGAAGAATAGTGTTTTCAAAAAACAGTGCTGGGGAAAAAAAAAAAAAACACATCTATGTGCAAAAACAAAAAATAAGCTTTAATCTATACCTCACACCATATAAAAAATGAACTCAATTATGGACATACAGCCTACAACTATAAACTTCTTGAAGAAAATTATAATTCATTTTAAAAATGATACACTTTTTCAAAATTCAGAACGTAATGTTTTTTGAAAGATACTGTTAATGGAATGAAAGAAGAAGCCACAGACTGGAGACAATATCTGCAAATCATATACCTATCAAAGAACTTGTATTGGAAATATTTAAGGAATACTCAGTGACTCCATAATAAGAAAACAACTCAATTTTTTAAAAATGGCAATATAGATAACAAGTAAGTATATTAAAAGATACCCTACATCAATATTCATTAGATAAATTCAAATTAAAACTACAATGGTGTACCACTATGCATCTACTAAAATAGGGGAAATAAAAAAAGATTGATCATACCAAACATTGGCAAGGATATAGTTTAACTGGGACTCTCATACACTGGTGATAGGAATGTAAAATAGTGTAACCATATTGTAAAATAATTTGTTAGTATCTTAAAAATTCAAGCATACAACAAATGAGCTGACCATTTCACTCCTAAATATTTGAGGAAATATCTATAATATTTATTTGCAATATAAACAAAGTCCTGTTGCTGGTTCAGGATATATATATATATGTATGTGTGTGTGTATATGTAGGGTCACAAATTTTCCTTCATAAGGTCATAAAGCAAAACTGGCCACCCTCTTCACATACTCTCACATACACAAATCTGATGCATCTTTCTGGGGGTTTCTTTTTAAAGGTAAAAAAGAGAAAGAACCATGTACAGCATGGAAATATCTATTTCCTCAAATATCTAGGAGTAATTATCAGCTTGAGTGACTTGTGGTCAGAATTTGCATGAAAATTTGACATGAAAACATGTCAAATTTTATGTTCTTTTATATTTGAGACATGCCTCTTATAAGTTGTTCATAGTTCCTTAATATTGTCTAATGATTTTCATCTCTTAGTTGAAATATGTATTCCTCATTTTGTCTTAATGTTATTGCTGATATATTTCTGTTTAAAGTTTCATGATTAAAGTTTTATTAGTTACAGTCAAAAACTAGAAACAACTTGAATGTTCATAAACAGGATGAATGGATAAAATTTTTTTGTATATTCATATAATAGTAATAAGAAGACATACTTCAATAGCATGGATGAACTTTAAAATAATCAGGCTGAATTAAAGAAGCTAGACCAAAAAAATAGTATATGTGGCACAGTCATATTTATATAAATTTCTAGATAATGTTAATTAATTCTATAGTGACAATAGACCAGTGGATGCCTGGGAAGGGCTAGGATGAAACAGAGGGATTGTATAGGAAAAGAATAAAACTTTTGTGGATGATGGTATGTTCAATTTCTTTATTAAGGTACATATACACAGTTGTATATATTTCCAAATATTTAAAGTTGTATGCTTTTTGTACAACTTACTGTGTAGTAATCATAACTCAATAAAGTCATCAAAATTTTTAAAATACTAAGTATCAAAATTATATTCTAGATGTTTATACTATGGCAAGTATAATTTTAAGTAGCATAAACTTTCTATATGTTTGAAATAAAAAAGTTTTTGTTTTTAATTAGAGTAAATCCTCTATATTTTTACTAACTGGAAAGATTTTATCCTAAGAATGAATAATAAACTTAGTAAACAAAAACTTCCCAATCAAGATTCAGTCTAAACCAAAGTTTTATAACAAAACATTCAAATTCTCAAGAAAGATGTCTATAATTGCAAATTTTGACCACAAGTCACTCAAGTTGATAATCACCATAATCTAATCATATTGTCCAAGCTTATTTATATCCCAAAGAAGAAGATAATGACCAGCCTGTAAAAGACAGTCATTCCCATCACCTGAGCCATTTTTTGGAAGAATTACCCAGCAAGAGAAATAGAAAATATGTCTTAGCAGCAGCTAAATATCCCCATCTTCACCTGACACACAAAGCTTCATTTATTTTAAAAAACAAGCAATTACTTGGTATAGTCTGTTATGTCCTCATCAGATGTTTCTTATTTACTCTGAGTAAATAAGAAACTGAGTAAAAAGTCATAATACCCTGTCAATTATTATAAATAAAATAGAGACACAGAGAGGGGTCACCTGTCATTACTAGTATCCACCAGAATGTGAAATAGCTGTAGATTTATTACTTTTTGTTTTAGTCTTTTGAATCATCACCCCATTCTTAGAAGTATCTTCTATACTGTGGGTAGGGATTAAGAAATTGAATGACTGATACAAATAATGATAGAATACTTACTATTTCTAATACCCAACAGATTATTTGACTTTTAAAGTGGCAAATTATCAGTTATGCTTGTAATAATCACTTTTTCTATGAGTGGTTTTATAAAGATGTGTTTCTGTAGGCTAATTCCTACATAATGTTTTCTAACTGAGTGTCATTTAAAATAATAAAATCAGAAAAGACCCCAAATCACCAGGGGAATGTTGGAAAAGAAAAGCAAAGCTGGGGGCATCACAATGCTTGACTTCAAGCTGTATTACAAAGCTTTGATCAAATCAGCATGGTATTGGCATAAAAAGAGAAACATAGATCAATGGAACAGGATAGAGACCCCCAAAATGGACCCTCAACTCTATGGTCAAATAATGTCTGACAAAGCAGAAAAGAACATCCAGTGGGAAAAAAATGGTCTCTTCAATAAATGGTACTGGGAAAACTGTACAGGCACATGCAATAGAATAAAACTAGACCATTCCCCTATACCACACACAAAGATTAAACACAAAATGGAAGAAGGACTTCAATGTGAGAGAGGAATCCATCAAAATCCTAGAGGAGGGGCGGCTGGGTGGCTCAGTGGGTTAAGCCTCTCCTTTCAGCTCAGGCCATGATCTCAGGGTCCTGGGATCGAGCCCCGCATCGGGCTCTCTGCTCAGCAGGGAACCTGCTTCCCCCCGTCTCTCTGCCTCCCTCTCTGCCTACTTGAGATCTCTTTCTCTCTCTCAAATAAATAAATAAAAATCTTAAAAAAAAAAAATCCTAGAGGAGAACATAGGCAGTAACCCCTTTGACATCGGCCACAACTAATTTCAAGACATGTCTCTAAAGGCAAAGGACACAATAGCAAAAATGAACTTTTCAGACTTCATCAAGATAAAAAGCTGCACAGCAAAGGAAACAGTCAACAAAACTAAGAGACAATCTATGGAATGGAATAACATATCTGCAAATGACATTTCAGATAAATGGCTAGAGTCCAAGATTTTTAAAGAATTTATCAGACTCAACACCCAAAAAACAAACAATCTAGTCAAGAAATGGGCAGAAGACATGAACAGACACTTCTCCAAAGAAGACAAACAAATGATTAACAGACACATGAAAAAATTTTCAACATCACTATCCATTAGGGAAATTAAAATCAAAATCACAATAAGATACCACCTTAGACCACTGAGAATGGCAAAAGTTAACAAGATAGGAAACAACAAATGTTGGCAAGGATGTGGAGAAAGGGGAGCTCTCTTACATTGTCAGTGGGAATGCAAGCTGGTACAGACACTCTAGAAAATAATATGGAGGTTCCTCAAGACATTAAAAATAGAGCTACCCGGGTAATCAAAGCAAGATGGAGCAAGATGGCAGAGGAGTAGCAGACTGAGATGACTTCAGGTCCCAGGAATTCAGCTAGATAGTTATGAAACCATTCTGAACACCTACAAAATCAACAGGAGATAGAAGAGAGGAAGAGCAGCAAGTCTAGGAATAGAAACTTGACCACTTTCTGAAAGGTAGGCTGTGGAGAAAAGTGAATCCAAAACAATGGGAAGATAGACTGTTGGGGGGGGGGGGCGGGGGCAGTTCCCGGCAAGCTGCGGAGCAACAGAGAACAAAATCAGAACTTTTAGAAGTCTGTTCCACTGAAGGATGTTGCTCCAGAGGCTAAGTGGGGGAGAAGCCCTTGCAGGGACAGTGTGGTCTCAGGTTTAATGGGGTCACAGAAAGACGAGAGGTGTCTGAGTGTGGCAGAGCTCCCAGGTACCAGAGCAGGGAAGCCAACTACAGAGACAGAGTCAAAGACTGAGCTCTCAACTGGGGCGTTACCTTAAACCATGATCTGAGGCACAGTCATACCACTGTTCTTTGAGAAGCGACCCCACAAGTGGCAGATCCAGAGAGAACTCCTCCTTCCTCTTCCAGGAGGAATGGCACAGGCACACTTGGCAGGAATATCCTGAGTTTGAAGACTCCAAATAGAGCTGTGCGCCAGAGATAGAAACGCTAAGTCACAGGCTGAGGGAGCTCAGACAGCAGCCAGAAACCAGGAAGAAGGGCGGGGTTGACTGCTTTTCTCTGAGAGCACACTGAGGAGTGGGGCCCCAAGCTATCAGCTCTGCCAGACCAGAGATTGGGAGGCCACCATTTTCATTCCTGTCCTCCAAAGCTGTATGGAAAGCAGTCAGAGAACAAAAGCTACCAAGAGAGAACCTGAGCAGATTACTTAGCCAGGCCCCTGGGAGGGTGGAGCAATTCTGCCTTGGGCAAAGGTATTTAAGACTCACTGCAACAGACCCTTACCCCAGAAGATCTGCAAGAACAATCAGCCAAGACCAAGTCCACCAATCAATGAGAACAGCGGAACTGCAGAGCTAGGGAAAAGCAATGCATAGTATTCATGGCTTTTCCCCCATAATGCTTTAGTCTTGCAAAGTTAAATTTTTAAATTTTTTTCTTACTCTACTTTTTTAACTTTTCCTCTTTCCTCTTTTAACATTTTTTAACTAGTTGATCAATACCTTTTTTAAAAAAATATTTTAAAATCTTCATTGTTATAGTGATATTTTATCCCTTCATTGTATTTAACCTTATTTTTTGTATACATATACATTTTTTCTTTAAAATTTTGTGATACAATTTCCTGTAATAGATCAAAATATACCCTAAATCTAGCACATGGCTTTGTACTAGTCTCCAGCCTGATCACACTCTCTACACTTTTTTTCCTTCTTTTTCCAACCAACATATCTTATGGATTCTTTTAGATTTTTTTTTTTAATTTTCATCTTTACATCCATATTCCATGCCTTCATCATATTCACCCTTACTTGTGTGTGTGTGTGCGTGTGTATGTGTGTGTGTGTGTGTGTGTGTATATTTTATTTTCTTTCTTTAAAATTTTAGAGTGTAGTTTCTTCTAAAAGACCAGAATATACCCAAAATCAAGTGGGTGGCTCTGTTCTATTCATCAGTCACATATATATGTATATATATATTCTCCCTTCTTCTCCCCCTGGTTTTTGGTCTCTTCTGATTTGGTTAGCATACTTCTTTCTGGGATCTTTACCACCCTTTCAGTATTTTATTCTCTCATCTCAATAAAATGACAAGGCAGAAAAACTCACCACCAAAAAAAAAAATAAATAAATAAAAAAGAAACAAGAGGCAGTAGCAATGGCTAGGGACCTAATCAATACAGAAATGGGTAATATGTCAGAACTAGAGTTCAGAATGATGATTATCAAAGTGCTAGCTGGATTTGAAAAAGGCATAGAAGATATTAGAGAAACGCTTTCTGGAGAAATAAAATCCCTTTCTAGAGAAATAAAAGAACTAAAATCTAACCAAGCTGAAATAAAAAAAAGCTATGAATGAGGTGCAATCAATAATGGAGGTTCTTACACCCAGGACAAATTAGACAGAAGAGAGAATTAGTGATATAGAAGACCCAATGATGGAGAATAAAGAAGCTGATCAAAAGAGAAACAAACAACTACTGGACCACGAGGGGAGAATTTGAGAAATAAGTAATACCATAAGATGAAACAATATTAAAATAATTGGAATCCCAGAAGAAAAAAGAGAGGGGGGAAGAAGTTATATTGGAGTGAATAATAGAGAATTTCCCTAATATAGCAAAGGGAACTGGCATCAAAATCCAGGAGGCACAGAGAACCCCGCTCAAAATCAGTAATAAAAGGTCCATACCCCATCATCTAATACGAAAACTTACAAGTCTTAGTAACAAAGAGAAAATCCTTAAAGCAGCTTGGGACAAGAAGTCTATAACATACAATGGAAGAAATATCAGACTGCCAGCAGACTTATCCAGAGAGACCTGGCAGGACAGAAAGAACTGGCATGATAAATTCAGAGCACTAAATGAAAAAAATATGCAGCCAAGAATACTAAATCCACCTAGGCTATCATTGAAAATAGGAGAAATAAAAAGCTTCCAGGACAAACAAAAACTAAAAGAATTTGCAAACACCCAACCAGCCCTGCAGGAAATATTGAAAACGGTCCTCTAAACAAAGAGAGAGCCTAAAACTAACAGACCAGAAAGGAACAGAGACAATATACAGTAACACTCACCTTACAGGCAATACAATGGCACTAAATTTATATCTCTCAATAGTTACCCTGAATATTAATGGGCTAAATGCCCCAATCAAAAAACATGGGGTATCAGAATGGATAAAAAAAACAAAACCCATCAATATGCTACCTACAAGAAATTCATTTTAGACCCAAAGACACCACCAGATTTAAAGTGAGGGAGTGGAAAACAATTTACCATGCTAATGGACATCAGAAGAAAGCTGGGGTGGCAATCCTTATATCAGATCAATTAAATTTTAAGCCAAAGACTATAATAAGAGATGAGGAAGGACACTATATCATACTCAAAGGGTCTGTCCAACAAGAAGCTCTAACAATTTTAAATATCTATGCCCCTAACATGGAAGCAGCCAACTATATAAACAAATTAATAAGAAAATCAAAGAAACACACCAACAATAATACAATAATAGTAGGCAACTTTAAAATTCCCCTCACTGAAATGGACAGATCATCCAAGCAAAAAATCAACAAGGAAATAAAAGCTTTAAATGACACAAGGGACCAGATGGACATCACAGATATATTCAGAACATGCCATCACAAAGCAACAGAATACATATTCTTCTCTAGTACACTTGGAACATTCTCCAGAATAGATCCCATCCTGGGTCCTCAATCAGGTCTCAACTGGTATCAAAAGATTGGGATCATTTCCTGCATATTTTCAGACCACAACGATCTGAAGCTAGAACTTAATCACAAGAGGAAAATTGGAAATAATTCAAATACATAGAGGCTAAAGTGCATCCAACTAAAGAATGAATGGGTCAACCACAAAATTAAAGAAGAATTTAATAATTCATGGAAACAAATGATAATGAAAACACAACTGTTCAAAATCTGTGGGACACAGCAAAGGCAGTCCTGAGAGGACAGTATATAGTGATACAAACACTTCTCAAGAAAAAAGAAAGGTCTCAAGTACAGAACCTAACACTACACCTAAAGGAGCTGGAGAAAGAACAGCAAAGAAAGCCTAAACCCAGCAGGAGAAGTTATAAAGATCAGAGAAGAAATCAATAAAATAGAAACCAAAAGAACAGTAGAACAAATCAACAAAACTACAAGCTGGTTCTTTGAAAGAATTAATAAGATTGATAAACCCCTGGCCAGACTTATCAAAAAGAAAAGAGAATAGACCCAAATAAATAAAACCATGAATGAAAAGGAGAGATCACAACCAACACCAAAGAAATACAAACAATTACAAGAACATACTATGAGCAACTATATGCCAGCAACTTTGACAATTAGGAAGGAATGGATGCATTCCTAGAGATATATAAACTACCAAACTGAACCAGGAAGTAATAGAAAACCTGAACAGGCCCATTACCAGTAAGGAGATTGAAGCAGTCATCAAAAATATTCCAACACGGGGCGCCTGGGTGGCTCAGTATTTAAGTGTCTCCCTTCGGCTCAGGTCATGATCCCAGGGTCCTGGATCAAGCCCCACATTGGGCTCTCTGCTCAGTGGTGAGACTGCTTCTCCCCTCTCTGCCTGCTCTCGGTCTACTTGTGATCTCTTTGTCTCTATCAAATAAATAAAATCTTAAAAAAAAAAAATCTCCCAACAAACAAGAGCGCAGGGCCAGACAGCTTCCCAGGGGAATTCTATCAAACATTTAAAAAATAATTAATACTCATTCTCCTAAAACTGTTTCAAAAATTATAAATAGAAGGAAAACTTCCAATCTCATTTTATGAAACCAACATTACCTTCATCCCAAAACCAAAGACCCCACCAAAAAGGAGAATTACAGACCAATATCCTTGATGAACACAGATGTGAAAATTCTCACCAAAATATTAGCCAATAGGATCCAACAGTACATTAAAAGGATTATTCAGCACAACCAAGTGGGATTTATTTCGGGACTGCAAGGTTGGTTCAACATCCACAAATCCATCATTGTGATACAATGCATTAATAAAAGAAAGAACAAGAACCTTATGATACTCCAGTAGATGCTGAAAAGGCATTTGACAAAGTACAGCATCCTTTCTTGATCAAAATTCTTCAAAGTGCAGGCATAGAGGATACATACCTCAATATCATCAAAACCATCTATGAAAAACCCATAGTGAATATCACCCTCCATGGAGAAAAACTAAGAGCTTTTCCCTAAGGTCAGGAACATGACAGGGATGTCCACTATCACCACTGCTATTCAACACAGTACTAGAAGTCCTATCCTCAGCAATCAGACAACAAAAAGAAATTAAAGGCATCCAAATTGGCAAAGAAGAAATCAACCAGGAATCCATCAAAATCCATCAAATCCATCAAAAAGAAGTCAAACCATCACTCTGCTGATGATATGATACTTTATGTAGAAAACCCAAAAGACTCCACTCCAAAACTGCTAGAATTCATACAGGAATTCAGTAAATTGTTAGGATATAAAATCAATGCACAGAAATCAGTTGCATTTGTATACACCAACAGCAAGACAGAAGAAAGAGAAATGAAAGAGTCAATCCCATTTATAATTGCACCCAAAACCATAAAATACCTAAGAATAATCCTAACCAAAGAGGCAAAGCAACTGTACTCAGAGAACTATAAAGTACTCATGAAAGAAATTGAGGAAGACACACAGAAAAAATGTTTCATGCTCATGGATTGGAACAAATATTGTGAACACGCCTATACCACTAAAGCAATCTACACATTTAATGCAATCCCTATTAAAATATCATCAACATTTTTCAAAGAAAGGAACAAATAATCCTAAAATTATATGGAACCAGATGTGACCCTGAATAGCCAGAGGAATATTGAAGATGGAAACCAAAGCTGATGGTATCACAATTCTGGACTTCAAACTCTTATTACAAAGATGTAATCATCAAGAAAGTATGGTACTGGCACAAAAACAGACACACAGATCATTATAACAGAATAGAGAACCCAGAAATAGACATTCACAACTCTATAGTCAACTAATCTTTGACAAAGCAGGAAAGAATGTCCAATGCAAAAAAGACAGTCTCTTCAACAAATAGTGTTGGGAAAATTAGAGAGCCACATGCAGAAGAATGAAACTGGACCATTTCCTTACACCACACACAAAAATAGACTCAAAATAGATGAAAGACCTCAGTGTGAGACAGGAATCCATCGAAATCCTTGAGAACACAGACAGCAACCTCTTTGACCTCACCCACAGCAATTTCTTCCTAGAAACATTGCCAAAGGCAAGGGAAGCAAGGGCAAAAATGAACTATTGGGACTTCATCAAGATGAAAAGCTTTTGCACAGCCAAGGAAACCGTTAACAAAACCAAAAGACAACTGACAGAATGGGAGAAGATATTTGCAAACGACATATCAGATAAAGGGCTAGTGTCCAAAATCTATAAAGAACTTATAAAACTCAACACCCAAAGAATAAATAATCCAATCAAAAAATATGAAGAAGATATGAACAGACATTTCTGCAAAGACATCCAAATGGCCAATAACGGACACATGAAAAAATGCTCCACATCACTTAGCATCAGGGAAATATAAATCAAAACAACAGTAAGATACCATCTCACACCAGTCAGAAGGGCTAAAATTAACAAGTCAGGAAATGACAGATGTTGGCAAGAATGTGGAGAAGGGGAACCCTCCTACACTGTTGGTGGGAATGCAAGCTGGTGCAGCCACTCTGGAAAACAGCATGGAGGTTACTCAAAAAGTTGAAAATAGAGCTACCCTATGACTCAGAAATCACACTACGAGGTACTTACCCTAAACATACAAATGTGGCGATCCGAAGGGGCACGTGTAGCAGCAGTGTCCACAATAGCTAAACTAGAGAAAGAACCTAGATGTCCATCAACAGATGAATGGATAAAGAAGATGTGGTATAGTACATAGCCATCAAGAGAAATGAAATCTTGTCATTTGCAATGACATGGATGAAACTAGAGGGTATTATACTGGGTGAAATAAGTCAATCAGAGAAAGATAATTATCATATGATATTTCTGATATGAGAAATTGTTGGGCTCCCCGCCGAGGGGAGGAGGCGCCCGGGCCAGCCGGAGGCCTCTCCTTGGGGCTGAGCGGGATGGCGAGTGTCGCGAACCCGGAACGCACCCACAGAAGACACGGGGCTCAGGGGATCTGTCGAAGCAGGATCTCACTTTATTGTGCGGGGGCACACCTTATATAGAGCAGCAGAAGGGAAGTGAGGACAGAGATGGGAAGAGCCAATAAGATTATGCCAAGTAGCAGTTGCTGGGTAAGGCATGTCGGGCGAGAGGAGGAAGTGCCATAGGTTTCAGGAACCGAAACTGTGAAATTGGCGCCTTGTTGGCCGGAAGAGACGGCAAGCCGGCGCCATCTTTATTCTGGGCCGCACCCTGTGGAGGCACCTCTAGTTATGTGCCTTACAAGGAATTTAAGAGGCGGAGTGGGGGTTCAGGGAGGTAAGGAAGGAAAAAATGAAACAGGTTGGGGTTGGGAGGGAGACAAACCATAAGAGACTCTTAATCTCACAAAACAAACTGAGGATTGCTGGGGAGAAGACAGTTGGAGAGGGAGGTTGGGTTATGGACACTGGGAAAGGTATGTGATATGGTGAGTGATTTGAAATGTGTAAGACTGACGATTCACAGACCTATACCCCTGTGCAAATGATACATTATATGTAATAAAAATAATTTTAAAAAGAGAGCTACCCTATGACCCAGCAATTAACTACTATGTATTTACCCCAAAGATGCAGAGTACTGAAAAGAAGGGGCATGTGCACCCCAATATTCATAGCAGTAATATCCTCAATAGCCAAACTGCTTCTGGAAGGAGCAAGATGTCATTCAACAGATGAATGGATAAAGATGTGGTTCATATATACAATGGAATATTACTCAGTCATCATAAAGAATGAATACCCAACCAACATTTGCATTGACATGGCTGGAACTGGAGGGAATTGTGCTAAGTGAAATAAGACAAGCAGAGAAAGACAATTATCATATGGTTTCATTCATATGTGGAACATAAGGAATAGTGCAGACAACCACAGGGGAAGGAGGGGACACTGAATGGGTAGAAATCAGAGAGGGAGACAAACCATGGGAGACTCTGGACTCCAGGAACCAAACTGAGGGTTACAGAAGGGAGGAGGGCAGGGGATGGAGTAACCAGGTGATGGGTATTAAGGAGGGCATGTGTTGTGATGAGCACTGGGTGTTATATGCAACTAATAAATCATTGAACACTACATCAAAAACTAATGAAGTACTATATGTTGGCTAACTGAACATAATTAAAAAATTAAAATAAAACAAAAAAATGATAAATTTTTGAAACCACTTCCTCTTAACTCTTAGCATAGTTGATATAATTTTTTCCTTTCCCTTGTATTGTATGTGTTTCTGTTTTCAGGAATGTATATCAATACATGGCCGAAGAAACATGAAAGTATTAAAATTTAGGCAATTTCATCCAGAAATGTTAATGATTGAGTTACAGTGAGTCTGAAACCTAACACAGTGCACTCGTATTAAGGCCATTGACTTAACCCAAACTGTACCCAAAGGTTTTCTCCAAATGTTTGGTACCAGTGCAGTATGTCTTATTCATGTTGGCATTGCACTATCTGAATATTTACCTATATAGAATTGACTAGAAGGAGAAGAGAGTTATATTGGATTCAGGAACTGACTATAGCATATGATTTTATTGTAGAGTACATTATTTTTACACTGAGGGAAATTCACACGCATAGGAGTCCATTTTTGTAGGCTCAGAGAACAAAAGCCACTTAGGATGGCAAGTGGCAGCAGTACAACCTGCTAAAAGCCTTCTCTGGGCAGATCGACCACCTAACTGACTGACATTATTTTGAGAAATGCCTACAAGTCATAAAATATTCAGGGACATCTAAAAAAAATCTAGGCATTCCTCTTCATTTTCAAAGCTTAGAAAGTAAGCAAAAAACATATTAACATAGATATAATTCTGGGTGAATAACTGTGAGAAGAGGGTGCTCCCCTGAGAGCTGGAATAAAAGAAGATAGCAAGGCTCCCAACAAAGCCTCCAGAGGGTAAATAAAGAGGAAGAAAAAAGACCTGACTGAGCATGCAGACTTTGGTTTCAAGAGTAGCACACACTGAATATACAAGGTGCCACTAAGTTGTGATCCACATCGTCTGCAGAGGGGGAAGGCAGAAGTGCAAGAGAGACCTAAGCCTGGAACCTGTGCCTTATCAACACCAAGGTTATCCAGATTGTGGTACTCAGTGCTGGCACCACACAACTATAACCCTAAATATCACTCATCAAAAGGATAACATCTGGGCCTTAGGGAATCATCACCTGGTATCTCTTATGCATGTCCTCAAAACAAAATTAACTATACCCCAAAGCTGAGCAAATTTGTGTCACTGCCAATACAGACACCAATTCAGAATGCAGGAAGGATCTTGAACAGTGGAAGTGCTCAAGGTAAAAACAAAAACAATTATTTTATAATGATAAAAAAATATGATTGCAATAGATTCTTGATGGTGAAGCATAACTCCTGGTGGTGCCAGGGCCACCACCAGGAGTGGTGTTTCTTTTTTTTTTTTTTTTTTTTAAGATTTTATTTATTTGTCAGAGAGAGGGAAAGAGAGTGAGCACAGGCAGACAGAATGGCAGGCAGAGGCAGAGGGAGAAGCAGGCTCCCTGCAGAGCAAGGAGCCCGATGTGGGACTCGATCCCAGGACGCTGGGACCACGATCTGAGCCGAAGGCAGCTGCTTAACCAACTGAGTCACCCAGGCGTCCCAGGAGTGGTGTTTCTAATCCTGTTTCTAATCTCTTCCCTTTTGCAGTTTGGAGGTACTTTTAAATTAGCAAGTGCTTTCCAACAACCCTTAAAATCTGGGGATCATAGCATAGTGTCCACATCATTTACTTTTTATTTGTTCAAAAACATATTTTTTGAGGAAGAAGAACAGATTTAAGTTTGCTTATGTAACTGAAATATTTGAACCATGATATGTGGATCTGCATTTGTACAACCACCCTCAATTCTTAGAGGCATTTAGGTTATACTAGCACAGCAGCTCTGCAACAGGAAATCACTCTGACAAGAAGCAGAGGGGATTTCCCTATCAGCTCATCAGGAATCAATGCGGGAAAGCAAAAGGGCAGCAAAGACATATGACATAGATATTGAGATCACAAAGAACTACAGCAGCAACTCTACTTGTATGTGAGACCAATCTAACCATCAAGAACTTTACATGGAAAATGACTTACCTCTATAGCCCCATACCAGCAGTGCCTAAAAGCTATCTAGGTAACATGTAGATGTGTCTGAAAATTCTTAAAAATATTCCAGGAGGAAAAAAATGTATATTTGAGGAGGAGATCCTGAAGTAAGTCTAGAATTGTTGACAACCAAATAGTAAGGAGAATGATCAACAAGATTTGAGAGATTGCTGTAATTAGACATATTTTTAGTTACCATATATTTAGCAAAGATGGGGACATACAAAAATATTTAGTCCTGATAAAAATGCAAGGTTATATATCTTATAAAAGTTAATCTAAACACTTAAAATGAATGTTTTGAGTGGAATTCATAGTGTCCATATGAATTAAATGTTGAGGATAAAAAACCTTTTTCTGCAGGAAATCGTACCAGCATATATTGAAAAGGAAGAAGTTGCCCAAGAATCCCAGTTCCTTGCAAATACAACTGAATGTGCATATTAGATTATGCTGTGCTATTTACATGATTGATTGATCATACTTTTACTTTGAATACACTTATCAGAGTCTATTTCTTCTGAAAGCTCCAATATAGTGAATCAGATATGCAAAAGAATGTTGAAATCCTAAGGTATAAGAGACATGAAAATTACTATATTATTATTGACACGTAAGTAAAGAATTTAATAGGATATTATGACACTATGCTGATTTCCTGCCTAGTGAAGTTATGATTGTTTAGTTTTTATTTGGGGGCAATAAAAATATTAATAATTTATGAGGCCACAAAAGACTTCTGGAAAAATATTGCATCATTATTCTGAGTCACTACTGCTCCAAATCAGAGGAATCTACCATCTGTTTACACAAGAACAAATTATAACTGACATAGATAAAAGTATTTTGTCAAGATTCATCAATATTAATTTGAAAAGATTACATACTGAAAACAATAATATTTATAGGGAATTTTTTAAAGAATTAAGTTTGTTTACCAGAAAACACCCTTATTTTTAAACATAGCATGATTATAGTTAAATTAAGCAGAATGAAATGGTCATGTAGTATTTTTCTGAGGCATTTCAGCAGAAAACATTTGTGTTATCTAATTACTAAATATCTTTAGATAGAAGTTTCCAATGGTTCTTTCTAGTATCTGAATGAAACTATAAAACTGAAATCTTGAACTCTTGTCACTGTACAACAAAACTTCAGTTTTTGTTAAGTATGAGATTCAGGTTTCATTCTAGGGAGAGATGAAAGTAGAAAATACTTCAGTTCAGTTGGCTTCACTAGGCATACAAATATTTCACTGACAATCTAATAGTGTACACATACCTCTCTCCCACTAAATTTGCTTTGTACAAAATAAAACCCATCATTTTCCCCATCCTGAATTACTTGACTAGAAATACTTGACCACTGGAGTTGTTTTGTTTTTGCTTTTTCCATCCCTACATACCATTTACAGATTATGACCATTATAAAAAAATTCTAAAACTACACTATGTACAATTTTAATCTTTGTATTTGCCCAGAGAAGAAAATTAACAGATGAGTAATAATATAAGTAGCAAATCACACCTGAGAAGTGTGGCTGAAACATGTAAGTTAACTGCCAGCCTATTGGTAACAGGACCTTTCGCAGCTTATTTTTTTTTTCCAGATACCAAGCAGTGCCTAGTACCAATTCTTATAACTCATCATTCTGAGTAGTTGGCTTTGCATATGATTAAAGAAAAGCTGAAGTGTCCCAAGGAAAAGAAATAGCATGCCACTTCTCAGCAGCATATCAAGTGTTGGGAACTATTCTCTGCTAGCCAGGAGTCCAACACTGATTAGATCTTCAATTATATGTAGCAGTGTGAGATGTAGTCTTTACTTAGGCATGTAAGAAAGTATATGTTGAAATGTAGGAAGGTATGAAAAGTGAAATGCAAAATATTGCAGAAATTGTTATGATTAAAATTAATACAGCCATATTCAGGCATAAGTTGCATATAATATATCAGTCCTTAATATGCCACCACATGCAAGCTCCATGAGATCAGAAATATGCATCTATTTTACTTGCTGGGATAGAAATGTAGAGATCTTTTTTTAGGAATTCAGAAATAATCACAGTTTGACCTCAATGACATTAGGAGAACATTTACATATAAATTTCAAGAGTAATTTAGAAATATATACACACACACACACACACACACACACAGCTGGCCCTTATTATTTGTGGATTCTGTTTGCACCTTTGTCTACTCAATAAAAGGTATCTGTAACCACAAAGTCAATACTCAGGGCATATTTATAGATATGTACAGAGCTGGGAAAAATTTGATTTGCCTGACCTGCATGCTCCCTGCTGAGATCAAACACTATGTCATATTGTTTCAGGTCTCATATGTAAATAAGTGTGGTTTGTTTTTATTTGTTTTCTCTTTATTGCTACTTTTTTTGTGTGTGTTTTTTATAATTTTTTTTTATTTTTTTAAATGTCCCACCAGGATAATGTACTTAATGTCCCTACGTGCAAGACTATGATGCCTTACAGAAAAAAAATGTATGTTGAATACACTTTATTCTGAGAAGAATTACAGTGC
This sequence comes from Mustela nivalis, assembly GCF_964662115.1. Taxonomy (NCBI): domain Eukaryota; kingdom Metazoa; phylum Chordata; class Mammalia; order Carnivora; family Mustelidae; genus Mustela; species Mustela nivalis. The sequence continues at coordinate 90,659,536 of NC_139023.1, read as the reverse complement.
TGTTAACCATGAGTTCAATATTAATGAATCAATAATATAGTACGTTGAAAGAAAGAAAAAATGTGCCCATCAATATGTAAAATGTTCCAGAAAGTGCTAAAGTAACATCTATAGTATGTGATAAAGCTACAGAAAAACAGCTAAATTTGTGGATTCATGAGATGACAATTGAGTAACAATGATGATTATCAATAATAATGATAATATTCAATAATAATAATAATAAAGCATAGGCAGTATTATTGTGAGGCTCAAAACTAAAGAAAATAACAATCATCTCATCCAGGAACATGTTAAATCCTCAGATAGTGAGGGCTGGATCACATATTTCAAAAGATGATACGGTGTAAAAAATGTTAAACTTGCAGAAAAGGCAGATTCTGCAGATCAGAAGGCTGTGGAGGAATTTTTTTCTTTTAATATTTGCTAAGTGTTATGTAGAAAAAGTTATGTGGAAGAGTAAATTTTCAATCCTGATGAGAATGGCTTGTTTCACAAGGACCTAAGCTTCAAATAATTTAAAGCCCATGAAAGTAATCATCTGTAAAAAATATATATTAAATAAGGCTTATGTTTTATATATATTTATATAGAAATAAGGTGTGTGTGTGCATATATATATATATATATATACACAAGGTTATGTCTTGTTTGGTTAATGAAAACATGACCAGATGTTCACAGGAACACAACTTTCTATTTCCCCTAGGGCCAATTGTTTCATATGAACTAATTCAGTGTTCACTGCAACTTTATAGAATATAACTACCGAGTGTGTATATAGTATACATACACCCTAGACCTTTATCAATAGAATTGGATATTTAAACTATATAAACAAGTTTATAGCACTTATTATGTCAAAGAAAAACAAAAAGGAAACTCATCTCTGTGTGTGGTTCTTGTTTTAATCAGTAATGCTTTGGTGCTGGCAGTCATTTGCAACTTTTCCAGATATCAGAACCATTTCCCCTTTTGTGTGCCCCTTAACTTTTGTGGTAAGTTTTCATGACTAATGGGGCAGGTTTGCCCTTTCCAGTGTTTGATACAGCTGCTCAGAGAGACATTATAAAGTTGGCTTAGTGTACTTTCTATATTTTCTGCCTTAATCTGTATAAAGTAGTATTTTTGATGCTGCCAAACTTGTTTTAACACTCTTTGCATGAGACTCTCAACATGATGAAGAGAGTCTATTTGCAGTGTTAAAATAAAGACTACCAAATGGTAACAAGCAGAGGTTATCTGCAGAATTTATTTGCATAGAAAGGGAGTCAGCCACCATCACTTGTGCAGTAGGCCAAATAATGGCGCCCCCAAAGATCTTGTATTAGTTAAGATTCTCCAAAAGAAACAAACCCAATAGGAGATATATATCTAGAGATCTTTGGATAAATATAAATATTTATCATAGTATATATAGAGAGATAATCATAAGCAATTGGCTTTCTTGGTAATCAAAAGATCATTATAAGGAATTGGCTGAGAAGTTCCAAGATCTGGAGTTGGCAAGCTAGAGACTCAGGAGAGCTAATGGTGTAAGTTCTATTTTGAGGACAGAAGACTAATGTTCCAGTCAGCAAACAGGTGTGAGAAATTCCCTTTTACACAGACTTTTTGTTCTATTCAGATCTTCAATTGATTGGATGATGAGAGTCCGAACATTAGGGAGGACAATCTACTTTACCTAGTCTGCTGATTAAGTGTTAATCTCATCCAAAACTTCTCACAGACACAATAATATCTGGCCACATGTTAGGATACCCCAAGGCTCAGTCAAGTTGACATATGCAATTACTCATCGCAAATGTTTATGTTTTAATCCCTGGAAGCTGTGAATATGTTATCCTACAAAATATGTCATCTCACCAAAAAAGTCCCTTACAAAAGAGACTATGCAGGTATGATTGACTTAAGGAGGATCATGAAATGAGAAAATTACCCTGGATAATATTGGTGAGCCAAATATAATATAAGGGTTCTTAGAACACCAAGAGAGTCAGAAGAGATGAGACAACAGAAGCAAAGGGCAAAATAATGCAGCCACAGTCAAGGAATGTAGACAGCCCAGAAAAGAGAAGGATCAGATTTTCCCCTAGAAAACATCTAGAAGAACCAACGCTCTGCCAATATCTTGACTTTAGTCCCAGAAGACTCATTTCAGACTTCTAACTACCACAGCTGTAAAATAATAAATTTGTGTTGAGTTGCTGAATTTGTGGAAATTTGTTGTTGTAGCAAGAGGAAACTACTACAACTTTCATTTGGCACAGACTTAAAGGCAGGCAGGAAACTTGGGAAATATTAAAGAACAAAAAGGAGGGTTTTATACTTTCGTTGAAAACTGTTGGCATGGGGAGGAGTCAAGATGGCGGAGAAGTTGCAGGCTGAGACTACTTCAGGTAGCAGGAGATCAGCTAGATAGCTTATCTAAATATTGCAAACACCTACAAATCCAACGAGAAATCGAAGAGAAGAAGAACAGCAATTCTAGAAACAGAAAATCAACCACTCTCTGAAACGTAGGACTGGTGGAGAAGTGAATCTAAAGCCATGGGAAGATAGACTGCGGTGGGAGGGGCTGGCTCCAAGGAAGCGGCGGAGCAACAGAGCACAAAATCAGGACTTTAAAAAGTCTGTTCCTCTGAGGGGCATCCCTCCAGAGGCTAAACTGGGGTGAAGCCCACATGGGGTCAGCATGACCTCAGGTCCCGCAGGGTCATAGAAGGATTGGGGGTATCTGAGTGTCGCAGAGCTTGCAGGTATTAAAACGGGGAAGCCGGCTACACAGACAAAGCCGAGGAGTGAGCTCTCAGCTCGGGGTTACCTTGAACTGGTCACAGGCTCCATGAGCTCGGAGCGTGGCCAGAGGCCAGGGAGAAGGGAGTAATTGAGCGCTATTCTATGAGGGCACACTGAGCAGTGGGGCCCCAGCTCTCAGCTCCTCTGGGCTAGAGACCGGGAGGACGCCATTTCCATTCCCATCCTCCAGAACTCTACGGAAAGCGCTCAGGGAACAAAAGGTCTTGAAAGCAAACCAGAGCGGATTACTCAGCCCGGCCCATGGTAAGGGCGGTGCAATTCCGCCTGGGACAAAGACACTTGAAAATCACTACAACAGGCCCCTCCCCCAGAAGATCAACAAGAAATCCAGCCAACACCAAGTTCACCTACCAAGGAGCACAATTTCAATGCCAAGGAGAGCAACGGAATTCCAGAGGAGGAGAAAGCAAAACACGGAACTCATGGCTTTCTCATCATGATTCTTTAATCTTGCAGTTCATTTAATCTTCTGCTGCTGATTTTTTTAACTTTTACCCTTTTCTTTTTTAACGTTTTTTAACTAGTTTATCTAATATATATATATATTTTTTTTTCTTTTTTATACTTTTCTTTTATTCATTTTCTTTTTTTAATTGTTTCCTTTTTTTTTTTCCTGAACCTCTCTTTATCCCCTTTCTCCCCCTTACAATTTGGGATCTCTTCTGATTTCGTTAAAGCATATTTTCCTGGGGTCTTTGCCACCCTTTTAGTATTTTACTTCCTCCTTCATATACTCTTATCTGGACAAAATGACAAGGTGGAAAAATTCACCACAAAGAAAAAGAACAAGAGGCAGTAACAAAGGCTAGGGACCTAATCAATACAGATATTGGTAATATGTCAGATCTAGAGTTCAGAATGACTATTCTCAAAGTTCCAGCCGGGCTCGCAAAAGGCATGGAAGATATTAGAGAACCCTCTCAGGAGATATAAAAGCCCTTTCTGGAGAAATAAAAGAACTAAAATCTAACCAAGCTGAAATCAAAAAAGCTATTAATGAGGTGCAATCAAAAATGGAGGCTCTCATTGCTAAGATAAATGAGGCAGAAGAAAGAATTGGCAATATAGAAGACCAAATGACAAAGAATAAAGAAACTGAGCAAAAGAAGGACAAACAGCTACTAGACCATGAGGGGAGAATTTGAGAGATAAGTGACACCATAAGATAAAACATTAGAATAATTGGGATTCCAGAAGAAGAAGAAAGAGAGAGGGGAGCAGAAGGTATACTGAAGAGAATTACTGGAGAGAATTTCCCCAATATGGCAGAGGGAAAAAGCATCAAAATCCAGTAGGTGAAGAGAAACCACCTCAAAATCAGTAAGAATAGGTCCACACCACATCACCTATAGTAAAATTTACAAGTCTTAGAGACAAAGAGAAAAGCCTGAAAGCAGCCCGGGAAAAAAAGTCTGTAATATACAATGGTAAAAATATTAGATTGGCAGAAGACTTATCCACAGACACCTGGCAGGCCAGAAAGAACTGGCATGATATATTCAGAGGACTAAACGAGAAAAACATACTTCCAAGAATACTATATCCAGCTAGGCTATCATTGAAAATAGAAGGGGAGATTAAAAGCTTCCAGGACAAACAAAAACTGAAAGAATTTGCAAACAACAAACCAGCTCTAAAGGAAATATTGAAAGGGGTCCTCTAAACAAAGAGAGAGCCTAAAAGTAGTAGATCAGAAAGGAACAGAGACAATATACAGCAGCAGTGACCTTACAGGCAATACAATGGCACTAAATTCATTTCTCTCAATAGTTACCCTGAATGTTAATGGGCTAAATGCCCCACTCAAAAGAAAAGGGTATAGGAATGAATAAAAAAACAAAACCCATCTATATGTTGCCTACAAGAAACTCATTTTAAACCCGAAGACATCTCCAGATTTAAAGTGAGGGGGTGGAAAAGAATTTACCATGCTAATGGACATCAGAAGAAAGCAGGAGTGGTAATTCTTACATCAATTAGATTTTAAGCCAAAGACTATGATAAGAGATGAGGAAGGACACTATATCATACTCAATGGATCTGCCAACAAGAAACTCTAACAATTTTAAATATCTATGCCCCCAACGTGGGAGCAGCCAACTATATAAACCAATTAATAACAAATCAAAGAAACACATCAACAATAATACAATAATAGTAGGGGACTTTAACACTCCACTCACTGAAATGGACAGATCATCCAAGCAAAAGATCAACAAGGAAATAAAGGGCTTAAATGACACACGGGACCAGATGGACATCACAGATATATTCAAAACATTTCATCCAAAAGCAACAGAATACACATTCTTCTCTAGTGCACATGGGACATTCTCCAGAATAGTTCACATCCTGGGTCCTAAATCAGGTCTCAACCGGTATCAAAAGATTGGAATCATTCCCTGCATATTTTCAGACCACAATGCTCTGAAGCTAGAACTCAGTCACAAGAGGAAATTTGGAAAGAACCCAAATACATAGAGACTAAACAGCATCCTTCTAAAGAATGAATGGGTCAACCACAAAATGAAAGAAGAATTAATAAAATTCATGGAAACAAATGATAATGAGAACACACTGGTTCAAAATCTGTGGGACACAACAAAGGCAGTCCTGAGAGGAAAATATATAGCGGCACAAGCCTTTCTCATGAATCAAGAAAAGTCTCAAGTACACAACCTAGCTCTACACCTAAAGGAGCTGGAGGAACAACAAGAAAGAAACCTTAAACCCAGCAGGAGAAGAGAAATCATAAAGATGAGAGCAGAAATCAATGAAATAGAAACCAAAAAAACAATAGAACAAATCAATAGAACTAGGAGCTGGTTCTTTGAAAGAATTAATAAGATTAATAAACCCCTGGCCAGATTCATCAAAAAGAAAAGAGAAAGGACCCAAATCAATAAAATCATGAATGAAAGAGGAGAGATCACAACTAACACCAAAGAAATACAAACTATTATAAGAACATACTATGAGCAACTCTACGGCAATAAATTTGACAATCTGGAAGAAATGGATGCATTCCTAGAAACATATAAACTACCACAACTGAACCAGGAAGAAATAGAAAGCCTGAAAAGACCCATAACCAGTAAGGAGATTGAAACAGTCATTAAAAATCTCCAAACAAACAAAAGCCCAGGGCCAGACAGCTTCCCGGAGGAATTCTACCAAACATTTAAAGAAGAACTAATTCCTATTCTCCTGAAACTGTTCCAAAAAATAGAAATGGAAGGAAAACTTCCAAACTCATTTTATGAGGCCGGCATCACCTTGATCCCAAAACCAGACAAGGATCCCATCAAAAAAGAGAGCTACAGACCAACATCCTTGATGAACACAGATGCGAAAATACTCAACAAAATACTAGCCAATAGGATTCAACAGTACATTAAAAGGATTATTCACCACGACCAAGTGGGATTTATTCCAGGGCTGCAAGGTTGGTTCAACATCCACAAATCAATCATTGTGATACAACACATTAATAAAAGAAAGAACAAAACAATATGATACTCTCAATAGATGCTGAAAAAGCATTTGACAAAGTACAACATCCCTTCCTGATCAAAACTCTTCAAAGTGTAGGAATAGAGGGCACATACCTCAATATCATCAAAGCCATCTATGAAAAACCCACCACGAATATCATTCTCAATGGAGAAAAACTGAAAGCTTTTCCGCTAAAGTCAGGAACACGGCAGGGATGTCCATTATCACCACTGCTATTCAACATAATACTAGAAGTCCTAGCCTCAGCAATCAGACAACAAAAGGAAATTAAAGGCATCCAAATCAGCAAAGAAGTAGTCAAACTATCACTCTTCACAGATGATATGATACTATATGTGGAAAACCCAAAAGACTCCACTCCAAAACTGCTAGAACTTGTACAGGAATTCAGTAAAGTGTCAGTATATAAAATCAATGCACAGAAATCAGTTGAATTTCTCTATACCAACAACAAGATAGAAGAAAGAGAAATTAAGGAGTCCATCCCATTTACAATTGCACCCAAAACCATAAGATATCTAGGAATAACCTAGCCAAGGAGGTAAGAATATATACTCAGAAAACTATAAAGTACTCATGAAAGAAACTGAGGAAGACACAAAGAAATGGAAAAATGTTCAATGCTCCTGGATTGGAACAATAAATATTGTTAAAATGTCCTTGCTACCTAAAACAATCTACACATTTAAAGCAATTCCTATCAAAATACCATCCATTTTTTCCAAGAAATGGAACAAATAATCCTAAAATTTATATGGAACCAGAAAAGACCTCGATAGCCAGAGGAATATTGAAAAAGAAAGCCAAAGTTGTTGGCATCACAATTCCGGATTTCAAGCTCAATTACAAAGCTGTCATCATCAAGACAGCATGGTACTGGCACAAAAGCAGATACATAGATTAATGGAACAGAATAGAGAGCCCAGAAATCGACCCTCTACTCTATGGTCAACTAATCTTCGACAAAGCAGGAAAGAATGTCCAATGGAAAAAGACCGCCTGTTCAATAAATGGTGTTGGGAAAATTGGACAGCCACATGCAGAAAAATGAAATTGGACCGTTTCCTTACACCACACACGAAAATAGACACAAAATGGATGAAAGACCTCAATGTGAGAAAGGAATCCATCAAAATCCTTGAGGAGAACACAGGCAGCAACCTCTTCGACCTCAGCCGAACAGCAACATCTTCATAGGAACATCGCCAAAGGCAAGGGAAGCAAGGGCAAAAATGAATTATTAGGATTTTATCAAGATCAAAAGCTTTTGCACAGCAAAAGAAACAGTTAACAAAACCAAAAGACATCTGAAAGAATGGGAGAAGATATTTGCAAACGACATACCAGATAAAGGACTAGTGTCCAAAATCTATAAAGAACTTAGCAAACTCAACACCCAAAGAACAAATGATTCAATCAAGAAATGGGCAGAAGACATGAGCAGACATTTTTGCAAAGAAGACATCCAGAAGGCCAACAGACACATGAAAAAGTCTTCCATATCACTCGGCATCAGGGAAATACAAATCAAAACCACAATGAGATACCACCTCACACCAGTCAGAATGGCTAAAATTAACAAGTTAGGAAATGACAGATGCTGGTGAGGTTACGGAGAAAGAGAAACCCCCCTACACTGTTGGTGGGAATGCAAGCTGGTACAACCACTCTGGAAAACAGCATGGAGGTTCCTCAAAATGTTGAAAATAGAACTACCCTATGACCCAGCAATTGCACTACTGGGTATTTACCCCAAAGATACAAACATAGTGATCCGAAGGGGCACGTGCTCCCAAATGTTTATAGCAGCAATGCAACAGTAGCCAAACTATGGAAAGAACCTAGGTGTCCATCGTCAGATGAATGGATAAAGAAGAGGTGGTATATATACACAATAGAATACTATACAGCCATCAAAAGAAATGAAATCTTGCCATTTACGACGACGTGGATGGAACAAGAGGGTATCATGCTTAGCAAAATAAGTCAAGCGGAGAAAGACAACTATCATATGATCTCCCTGATATGAGGAAGTGGAGATGCAACATGGGGGGTTAAGGGGGTAGGATAAGAAAAAACGAAACAAGATGGGATTGGGAGGGAGTCAAACCATAAGTGACTCTTAATCTCACAAAACAAACTGAGGTTTGCTAAGGGGAAGGGGTTTGGGAGAAAGGGGGTGGGGTTATAGACATTGGGGAGGGTATGTGCTATGGTGAGTGCTGTGAAGTGTGTAAACCTGGCGATTCACAGACCTGTATGCCTGGGGATAAAAATATATGTTTATAAAAAATAAAATAAAAATTATTAAAAAAAAAAAAACTGTTGGCATGGGGAAGATGGAAATAGGATGACTCAAAGTAAAGCATCATCTATAATGGTTAGGTAGCTATCTATTGGTTAGGTGCCCTGCTTGGTCCTGAGTTGGAAATGGGCTGGCAGTCATTGACCAAGTCCTGATTATTCTGAACCAAGTGTTTTAGAGGTTGTGTTTGGCTCTCTGGACTGGGTCCTGCTGAAATTATTGGTCAAACCTCTATTGACATGTTTCATTGTGAAACAGGATTCCTCTGGAACCTCAAGCAATACCTGGAGTGTGTTGTACACTACTAATGCATTCTTTCTAATGAGAAGTAGTACATACTGCCTTTGTGATAAAGGCGAGTTCTTTGTCAGCTGCATTTCCTATCTTCTCTGCATTCTCTAGATTTCATTTTCACATGTTTGATGATGATATCTCTAAGTGTGATTAAATCTGTATTCATCTTTCTCCAGGTTCACTAAATTTCTTGGATAAGGAGGTCAATACCTTTTAAAAATTTTGGAAAACTTTAGCTACTGTGTGTTCAAACGGCCTGGTTCTCTCTCACTTCTCCTTCTGGAACTTCAAATACACCTATGTTAGATTCTCTGGTGTCATCCTTTATCCCCTAGTGTTCTGTTTATCCCCTTATTCATTTGTTTTTATTCATTGTTTTTAATGAACTTTTAATGAAGTTTTTCATTAGAAAAAATAAACCAATTAACATAGGGAAAAGTGCTCAACTCATTAAACATCACAGACATACAAACTGAAAGCAAAATTAGATGTCTCTGTACACCACCAGAATGGTTATAATTTAAAATGACAGAAAATACCAACTGTTAGTTCTGATATATAACAAGTAAAATATCTTGCTCCTAAATAATGGGGAGTTTTTTGCCCCTATATAATGTTAAGACTTCTCTCTGAGATCCAGACTCCACTCTCTCCCATTATTCTAGCAGTTGCCACTATTACATCATGATCATTTTTTTTTCATTTCCTACTGAATTATACTAATCAGACAGCAAACCAAAAATGAAATTCTTCTCTTAACCCTAAATCCATCTTTTGTAATTGCCTCCCTTCTGCACTTATATTCACAAATCCCTTGGTCACTTCATTCAGAATCATGGCTTAAAATTTATCTATAGAGTGATGGCTCACAAACATATACTTTTAATTCTGATCTATCTCCTAAAGTCCAAATTCATACATCTATCTCCATTTCCACCGAATGTCTATAGACAATTTAAACTTCTTCTATCCCTACCACCCTGAAGGGAAAGAAAACAAAAACTGCTTCTGTTAATAAATAACCACTTCATCCATCCAAATGCTTAGTTCAGACACCTTGGAATCATCCCTGACTCTTCTCTCATACCTTAAGAGCAAATCCCCCCAAAATGCAAGTTTTACCTTAAAAATACATCTAAAATAAGATCACTCCTTATCATCTCATCCCAAGCCACAACCACTCACCTGTGTGGCCTGTTTCAACACAGCAAGCAGAATGATCTTTGTAAAACTTAAGTAAAATTCTGCCACTCTTCTTCCCAAACTCCCCAATGACTTCACTTTGCTTTCAGAATAAAAGCCAAAGTTCTTATAATTTCTTAGAACTCTCAAATGATTGAGCCCTCATCTCCTTAGTTTCATGTCCTGTTACTCCCCTTTATGTTCTCCGTGATTATTAAAAATTTCATGATATAAACCAAAACCTTGGAAAATATATTATTCTGAAGCAATAGCAGATAAGGAAAACCAGAAAACATTGTTCTAGTAAAAAATAGTGAGGAATTTTGATTATGAAATAAGGATGTCACTGGTTGATATTGATCTTGATGGCAAAGATCAAAACATTACAAATTATTAGCCCTTCATTAGTTACTATACAGCCAATCTTAGTGATATAACCTTAAATCCGGTCTGAGACTGAAGTCTTAACATTTTTAAATAAACAGGGAAATATCTTTTTTCAATATTCTCCAGTCCTTGATCATACGTTATTTTGTATGGATTATAAATAATATCACAAAAAATCAATATTATGTTTTTACCAATATTTGTGGGCAGAATATATAAATTGTTTATTGGAATGATTTTGCCATTAAAATGAGAGCATTTTAGTAATGGTATTTAATTATTTCCCCTTAAATCAACTTGTGTAAAATGCTAGCCATTTCTCAATGTACTTTATATGGGATGTTAGCAATAGACTATTGATCACATATATTAAAAAGTGTATATGAAATAATATATACATATATATGTCTTTTCCCAGTTCTTGACACAGAGCACCTAAAATCCTTGTATTGCCTGAGTGTTCCGGTTACAGGAACATGTTTTGTTCTAATAATGGATCTCTGAATTTGTTTCCTGACAAAAGAGCTTCTAAGACTATTGGAATCTCCAGAGTGTCTTTTGTGTATGCTAAAGAGATGACTGATGACTTGGGGGCCCACATAGTTTTGGGATGGAGGCCAGTCACCAGAAAGACCAAACCATAATTATAAGCTTAAAACTATCAGCTCCATACCCTATCCTCCAAGAAGGGAAGAAAGACTGGGGATTGAGTTAGTAATCAGTCATGTGTCTGTAATAAAGACTCCACCAAAAAAACTATGGGTTTTGGAGAATTTCCAGGTTCACCTTGTTAGAAGGTGGTGGTCTCTAACTCCACAGGGACAGAAGCCCCTGTGCTTAGCACCCTCCTGGACCTTGCCCTATGTACATTGTCATCTGGCTGTTCATATTTATTTTTTATTGTACCCTTTATAATAAATCAGTAAACATTAGTATTTCTCTTGTATCTGTGAGCCATTACAGCAAATTACAAGACTGCCCCTTCATCTCATATGTCATCCATAAGTAGTGAATCTCCATGTCACCAACACCTCTCTCTCACTTGGCTACAAATCAGGGGTTCTACAATTACCTTCTCAAGTTTGATAATTTGCTATAATGGAGGTTCCCAGAGAAACTGTTTCCTTGCATTTTCTATCTCCTAGAGGCCATTTGTTTTCCTCCACATTCAAGGCAACAATTCAATCCACATTCTCCTCAAGCTGCCATCTTTCTGGTTCTGTCTTCCTATTCCCTTTTTCACTTTTAATGTGGTATATAGACCCCCCCACCCAGGTAATGCAGGATAATAAAACTATCCTAAAATCAGCGGATTTACAAGCTTAGTTCCATCTGTAGCCTTATTTTCCTTTAGCTATGTAACCTAGCATATTCATAGGTTTCAGTGATTAAGACACAGACCTATATAGGGAACTATTATTCTGCCTATGACAGTACTCAATCTTCAATTTCATTCTTAACTTCCTGGCAACCAAGGCCATAAGGGGAAAAAAATTAAAAAGAAAGGGGACATCAAGACAAATCCTATATTCAAAAATGATAAATATGCCTAGCTCTCAAAGAGAAAAAAGTTCTTCCCTAACCATATTTGTTGAAAAATATTTATCAGAAGCTCTTTAATATGGGAGAGTGAGAGTTACAGTGAACTATGGCATCACAGCACTGTTTTTTTCTATAAGTGGAAAATTATATTTCACAAGGCTCTTTTTGGGAGGGGAAATGACGCTTGCAAAAGCATATCATTAAGCACTATTTAGAGATTTCTTTTTCTCATTTAAAAGAAAAATTTCATGCTGAGAACTTGACTCATTCAGGAAATACTTGTTGAATTGCTTACAGCACTAGTGACAGGCATCTTGAAACAATCAGTGGAAAATAACATTAATAAAAATCCTTCAGCCACAGAAAATTTAAGCAAATGCAATGACTCTTGATCTTTCTTATATTCTGAAAAAGTGGCCAGCCCAATAGGATTTAAAAACAGCAGTTCACATCCTGCTTCATCAGAGAATAGAATTCACAAAATAAAAACAGATACAAATCGTATGTCCAAATATTACTGTAATACAGAGTTTATGAAATGATCTATTTTTACCCTATGAAGGATCCACAGATACTATACAAAATACAATTTTCTTAAACTCATAGTTTCTTTAATGTATGCTACTTTTACTTACTGTTGGGCTACAGAGAAAAGTGAAATATATAACAACCCATATAAAAATTAAGATTGATGTGGAAAAGAATGATCTTCTTAAAGACCATTGTCTATAAGAAGCCTTTAGGAAATTAAAGTAACCAAGAGGCATTAGCAAAATAGTTTCTTATGTGCTTGGATCAATAAAATAACATTTTTTTGTAATTATAAATCACATTTTATCTTGCTGTATATCTAGAAAGATATATTGGGGAAACAGAGGTGACTACAAGAGTGCCTTTACTTAAATGCACTTCATAGAAGTTGTGTTTTTTTGGTTTTACAAATTGAAATTTTGTGGTAACTTTGCATTGAGCAAGGCTATCAGCACATTTTTTCCAATAGCATTGGCTCACTTCATGATGCTGTATCAAATTTGGGTAATTCTCACAATATTTTAAACTTTTTCATTATTACTTTATTTGCTATAGTGATCAGCAATCTTTGATATTATTATTCTAATTGTTTTGAGGCACTACAAACCACACTCATGAGAACAGCAAACTTAACTAATGAATGTTGTGTGCTCCACTGACTAGTCATTTCTCTGTCTCTTACTCTTTAGGCCTCTCTATTCCCTAAGGCATAACAATATCAAAATTAGGCCAATTAACAACCCTACAATGGCCTCTGAGTGTTCAAATGAAAGAGTCACAGGTCTCCCTTTAAATCTAAATCTAGAAATGATTAAGCTTAGTGAGGAAGACATGCTGATAACAGAGACAAACTGGAAGCGAGGCCCCCGGCACTAAATGGTTAGCCAAGTTGTGAATGCAAAGGAAAAGTTCTTGAAGAAAATTAAAAGTACCACTCAAGTAAACACACAAATGATGAGACAATGAAACAGACTAACTGCTGATATGGAGAAAGTTTTAGCAGTCTGGATAGAAGACCAAACAGTACAGCATTCTCTGAAGACAAAGCATATCCCAGAGCGAGGCCCTAATTCTCAATTCTGTGAGGGCTGAGTGGGGTGAGGAAGATGCAAAAGAAAAGTTGGAAGGTAACAGGTTATTCCATAACATAAACTGCAAAGTGAAGCAGCAAGGGCTAAGGTAAAAGCTGCAGCAAATTATCTAGAAGAACTAGTAAGATAATATGTGAAGGTGCCTACACTGAACTACAGATTTTCCGTGTAAATGAAACAGATTTCTAGCAGAAGAATATGACTTCTAGAACTTTCATAGCTAGAGAGAAGTCAATACCTGGTTTCAAATCTTCAAAGGACAGGCTAGATCTTTTGTTGGTGACTAATGCAGCAGGTTACTTTAAGCTGAAGCCAATGCTCATGTATCATTCCAAAACTCCTAGGGCCCCTAAGAATTATGTTAAACCTACTCTTTCTGTTATCTATTAATGGAAAAACAAAGCCTGGATGACAGCACATCTGCTAAAAACCTAGTTTACTGATATTTTAATCCCACTGTTGAGATCTAGTGCTTAAGGGATAATAGATTCTTTTCAAAAGATTAGTGTTCATTGACAATGCACCTGGTCACCTAAGGGTTCTGATTGATCTGTACAATGATATAAATATTGTTTTCATGCCTGCTAGCTAATACAACATCCATTCTGCAGCCCATAGGTCAAGGAGTCATTTTGACTCCCAGGTCTTATTATTTAAGAAATACATTTCATAGGGTTTTAGCTACCATAGAGATCCTCTGATGGATCTGGGCAAAGTTGATTGAAAGCCTCTGGAGAGGATTCACCATTCTAGATGTCACTGAGAACATCTGAGATTCATGGGAAGAGGTCAAAATTTCACATTTATGGGAATTTGGAAGAAGTTGCTTCCAATAGTCATCGATGACTTTAAGGGCTTTACGATTTCAGTGGAGAAAGTAACAGCAGATGTGGTGGGAATGGCAAGAGAACTAGAATTAGAAGTAGAGCCTTAAGAGAACAGTGAATTGCTGCAATGTCATGACAAAACTTGAACAGATGAGTTGCTTCTCAGCAAAGAAAGTGGTTTCTTGAGATGGAATCTATCCCTGATGAAGTCACTATGAAAATTTTTGAAATGACAAAGGATTAGACTTAAAATGATTTGACAAAGCAGTAGCATGGTTTGAGAGGATCCTGACTCCTGTTTTGAAAGAATGCTATCAAACAGCACACATGTGACAGAGAAACCATTTTTGAAGGGAAGAGTCACAGTTGATGCAGCAGACTTCATGTTTTGTCTTATTTTAAGAAATTGACACAGCTCTCCCAGCCTTTAGCAATCATTTCCCTGAAAGGTCAGATGATGGTTAGCATACATATTGGTATCTATATAATAGAAACATAACTTTCATATTCACTGGGAAACCAAACTAAAAAATTCATTTGACTCGTTGTATTGCAATATTTGTTTTATTGCAGCCTTCTGGAGCCAAACACACAATCCCTCCAAGGTTTACCTGTACCAACAATCACAATTTACTAGAACAGAAATCTCCAAAAGAACCAGGGCCAGGTACTGTTACCCAGTACATAATTTCTGACAAGACAAAATTACAAGGCATACTAAAAGGTAAAAATGCAGTATCAAGGGACAGAGCAATCATCAGAACCAGTATCAAATCTAGCAAGGATTTTGGAATCATCAAACTGAGAATTTAAAGGAACTATGATTAATATGCTAAGGTCTAATGGACAAATTAGACAGCATTCAAGAATAAATGGGCAATGTATACGAAATATCTTGAAAGAAGGCAGAGGACAAATATATCTTCCTTACAGAAGAACAAAGATAATTACATCTGACTTCCTTTTCAGTAAGGAGGGCACATATTGCATGGAACACTAGGTGTTATACATTAACAATGAATCCTGGAACATTACATCAAAAATTAATGATGAACTGTATGGTGACTAACACAATAAAAAATAATAATAATAAAAGAAATTATGCAAGAGAGAATAGAGTGAAACACTTTTTTAAAAATTTTATTTCTTCAGTGTTCCAAGATTCATTGTTTATACACCTCACCTAGTGCTCCATGCAATACATGCCCTCCTTAATACCCATCACCACATTCACCCAACCTCCACCTCCCTCCCCTCCAAAACTCTCAGTTTGTTTCTCAGAGTCCAAAGTCTCTCATGGTTTGTCTCCCCCTCCGATTTCCCCCAGCTCATTTCTCTTCTCCTTCTTCCAATGTCTTCCATGAAATACCTTATGCTCTATAAGTAAGTGAAACCATATGATAATTGACTCTCTCTTCTTGACTTATTTCACTCAGCATAATCTCCTCCAGTCCTGTCCATGTTGATACAAAAGTTGGATATTCATCCCTTCTGATGGAGACATAATACTCCATTGTACATTCGGACCATATCTTCTTTATCCATTCATCTATTGAAGGGCATCTTGGCTCTTTCCACAGTTTGGTGACTGTGACTATTGCTGCTATGAACATTGAGGTACAGATGGCCCTTCTTTTCCCTACATCTGTATCTTTGTGGTAAATACCCAGTAGTGCAATTGCAGGATCATAGGGAAGCTCTATTTTTAATTTCCTAAGAAATCTCCATACTGTTTTCCAAAGTGGCTGCACCAACTTACATTCCCACCAACAGTGTGAGAGGGTTCCCCTTTTTCCATATCTTTTCCAACATTTGTTGTTTCTTGTCTTGTTAATTTTGGCCATTCTAACTGGTGTGAGTTGGTATCTCAATGTGGTTTTGATTTGAATCTCCCTGATGGCTAATGATGATGAACATTTTTTCATGTGTCTGTTAGCCATTTGTATGTCTTCTTTGGAGCAGTGTCTGTTCATGTCTTCTGCCCATTTTTTGACATGATTATCTGTTATGTGTGTGTTGAGTTTGAGGAATTCCTTATAGATCTTGGATATCAGCCTTTTGTAGTGGCATTTGCAAATATCTTCTCCCATTCCGTGGGTTGCCTCTTTGTTTTGTTGTGCAGAAGCTTTTGCTCTTGAACACTTAAAACATATAAAAGAAAACCAACAAACACAAATCTAGAATTCTGCACCCTACAAAATTATCCTTCAACAAAAAAAGAAATAAAGACTTTCTCAGACAAATAGACAATGAGGGAATTTGTTGCCAGTAAACTTTTCTTGAAAGAAATGTCAAACTTCTTCATAGAGGCAATAACTTATATCAATCAGAAACCATGATCCACATAATTGGAGAAGGACTAGGTAAAGATAAAATTAAAACTTTTAATTAAAAGTAAAACTGTTATTTTTCTTGCTCATAATTGATCTAGAGATCAATTGATCAAACATTTGTTCAGAATAATAGAAACACAGTATTCACTCCATATGCATATGTATCTATATATGTTTATATATAAGATAAATGAGTGATAGCCATAATATAAAGGTTAGGAGGGGCGCCTGGGTGGCTCAGTGGGTTAAGCCGCTGCCTTCGGCTCAGGTCATGATCTCAGAGTCCTGGGATCGAGTCCCGCATCGGGCTCTCTGCTCAGCAGAGAGCCTGCTTCCCTCTCTCTCTCTGCCTGCCTCTCCATCTACTTGTGATTTCTCTCTGTCAAATAAATAAATAAAATCTTAAAAAAAAATATATATATATATATAAAGGTTAGGAGGAAGGAATTAGGATTATTTTGTTATTATAAGGCATTTACTATCAAGAGATGGAATAGTGTTATTTGAAAGTAGGCTTGGATTAGTTGTAAATGTGTACTGTAAATTCTAGGTCAACCACTTAAAAATTTTTTTAAGTATAACTGATATGCTAAAAAGAGGAGAGAAAATGAGTTCACATAAAATACTAAAATAAAACCACATATGGCATAAAAGAGTGGAAGACAAATGTATGAACATATAGAAAATGGTAACAGATACAGTAGATATTACTTCATTATACCATTATTCAGATTAAGCATAAATGATTGAGATATGTCAATTAAAAGACAGCATTATCAGAATGGATCAAAAAACAAAAACAAAAACCCAACTATAAATTGTGTACAAGAAACCCACATTAACTTTTTTGTAAAAAAACTCATTTTAAATATGGAAACAAGTTAAACTCATGAAGGAAGGTATACCATGTTTGCACTAATCACAAAAAAACAGGAGTTGCTACATTAGTCTCAGTCAAAGCAGACTTCAGAACAAGTAAAGTTGTTGGGGCTAAAAAGGAGTATTGCATCGCAATAAATAGGTCAATCCTCCAAGAAGACATAGCAATCATTAATGTGTTTGTATCTAACAAGAGTGTCAAAATATTTAAGGCAAAAATTGATAAATCATGAGGAGAATTAGATCTATCCACTACTGTAGTTAGAGACTTTCACATCCCTCTAGCAGAAATGGACGGAGGAGCAGGCAGGAAATCAGTGAAGACAAAGATGAATTCAACAGCACCACCAAACAACTAATATAGTTATCTACTGTTTCTATCAATCAACTGTTTCATTCAATAACAGCAGAATACATATTCTTCTCAAGTTCACATAAAACATTCGTCTAGACTCTATTTGGGGGCATAAAACACCTCATAACAAATATGAAAGAAATCATACAATGTTGATCTTAGACCACTATAGAATTAAACTAGAAATTCGTAACTGAACATAGTTGGAAAATCCCAAAAACACTTGGAAGGTTAAATATTTGTAAATAATATAGGAGTCAAAGAACAAATCTCAAGAAAAAATTTTAAATGTTTTAAATTGAATGAAAATAGAAATATAACATCAAAATTTGTGGAATACAGGGAAAGCAAGGTTTAGAAGGCAACTTAGAGCACTAAATGCACATATTTTTAAAAATACAGTTCTAAAATCAGTAATCTAAGCTTTCACTCTAGCAAGCTACAAAAAGAAGAGCAAATTAAATCTGAAGCTACATAAAATAAAAAATAAAAATTACAACAGAAATCAATGAAACTGAAAACAGGACATTTAGAGAAAACTGACAAAAGCAAAAGCAAGTTCTTTGAAAGATCAATAAAATTGATAAGCTTCTAACTGGGCTAACTGCGAAGAAAAGAGATAAAATAAAAATTACTCATAACAGAAATGAAAAAGGGGACATCACTATAGATCCCATGGACATTAAAGGAATAATAAAAGACTATTACAAACAACCCTGGCCCTAAAATTTTATAACTTAGATGATACAGATGAATTCCTTGAAAAATACAATTTCAATACTCACACAGTATGAAATAGACAATTGGAGAAGACACAGAGAAAATATATGCAAAAGATATATCTTACAAGACCATTATCCTAAATATAAATGCACTCTTAAAATTCAACAATAAGAAATACCCAATTAAAAAATAGCCTAAAGGGTTGATCTTTATCAAAGAAGATATGCAGATGACAAATAAGTATATGAAAAGATGTTTAGCATCATATATCATTAGGGAATTACAAATTAAAATAATGACATACTACTAAAAATCTATTGGAACAGCCAAAATCTGGAACATTGACAATATGCTGCCAATATATGGAGCAATAGGAATTCTTATTCACTGCTGATGGGAACACAAAAACAGCCATTCTGAAAAACAGTTTGGTGGTTTCTTATAAAATGAAACATACTCATATCATATTATTCAGCAGTTATGCTGCTTGGTATTTACCCAAACAAGTTGAACACTTATGTCCACACAAAAACCTGTGCCCAGATGTTCACATCAGCTTTATTCATAATTGCCAAAACTTGGAAAAAACCAAGATGTCTCTCAGTTAATGAATGGGTAAATAAACCAGTATATCCAGACAATGGAATAGGAATATTATTCAGTTCCCAAAAAGAAATGAACTATCAAGCCATAAAAAGAAATTGAGAAACCTTAAATGCATGTTACTAAGTGAAAAAAGGCAATCTGAAAAGGTGACATACTATATGATTTTAACTCTAGGACATTCTGGAAAAGGCAAAACTATAGAGACAGTAAAAAGATCAGTGCTTGCCAGGGGGTACGAAAGAGAGAAATGGATAGGCAAAGCACAGATAATTAGAAGACAGTGAAACAAATCTGTATGATACTATAATGGTAAATACTTATAATTATATATTTGTCCAAGCCCAGAGAACATATACCGCCAAGAGTGAACACTAATGTAAACTACAAACTGAGTGATAATGATGTATAAATGTGGCTCATTGACTGTAACAAATGCATCACTCTGGTATGAGACTTTGATAGTAGGGGGGGATGTGTATGAGGAGTGGAGAATATAGGAAATCTCAGTACTTCCCACCCATTTTTTTCTGTGAACCTAAACCTACTCTAAAAAATAAAGACTATTAAAATTAAAATAAAAATATTCTTAAAGAAAAGACTTCAGTGCTTGCTACAGATGAATGCAATGTATATGGATTAATGTAATAGCATTTTTTAGTTTTATGTTTATTTAGTTATAAAAATTAAATTTTAAGTATATATTTGTTATTCTGTAAAATAACATAATAATTTTTAAAAAGCACTGCTTCTGATTTATTAAGATTCTACATTATTTATTATTTTTGGATGCTTATAATTTAAAGAAATAAAATAAAAATATTGAGACTGAAGATATTTATAGGTCTCACCTCCTTTCACAACTTATAAAGCAGAATTTTCAAAAAAAAAAAACCCATCTTATGGGTGACAGAATATAAACTGAAATAATCTGTGATGTCATAAAAGGATTGAAATATGTATTTCATTCATTAAATGCTGATGAGAGTCACAAGTAAAGGAAACATTATGTTTCCTTTATGAAAGACTTCATGTTTATATGAATACAGTTGCCCCATCCTAGAGGGTATCAAATATATCACCAATTAATCATTAAGCATTTACTTACTGTGTCCTCATCCCTCATAAATATTAATGTGATATAATGAAAAAAAAGGCACAGCTCTGTAATATTTCAAGGAAAAAGAAGAAATAAAGCAGGTTTTAATATAGAGATAGCATATAAATTGAAGAATGACTAAAGCTGGGAGTGCAGACATTAGAGTTCATTTAAATATAATGATTTTTCTTTATTCTCTGTTTTACTATATATATAGGGGAAGAATTTTTTTGTAAAAGAATAAAGTAAAAGTTTAATATTGTGGCTCTCTTCTCTACCTACCCATAAAGACTCAAGTTTTATTGCTTATTCCTAATTCCCATAAGCAAAGATTGGTTATAAAATTATCTTTATGTTATAAAACCTTTTTGGTTTATATAGGTACATATATTTACATGTAAATATATATTTAATAAACACATCATTAAATATCAATGAATAGAATTATATATATATATATACACACACACATACATATATGTTACATATGGAGGTATATTGGAAAAAGTCTGGATGTATATGTAAAAATCTTTAACAGCTGCTATTCCTAAGTGGATAGACTTAGTTTTATTTGAGTAATGGATCCTCCTATTTTGTAGAGTTTTGCTTTACTTTCGTTTTCCAGTGACCATCCATTATGCTCACAATCATGGAAAATAAGTTGACAAAAATATTCATTTTTAAAATTTTAAATTTATATAGTAGTAAAATTATCATAGTCCACCATGAAATTTATAGTAGTCTCTATAAGAAAAAGGTAAGTGGATAGTAGTTAGGGAAAGGAAAGTCTCCAAAACAGGTAAGATTTTATTTTTAAGTAATCTCTACACTCAACGTGGGGCTCGAATTTAATAACACCAAGATCAAGGGTTGTATACTCCACTGACTGAGCCTGCCAGGCACCCCACCAAAAAATATATTTTTAACATAGATCTCTGATTCTTTCACGATCAGAATACATACTCTTGAACTGTAATAATTTCTAAAAACCCCATTATTTAGAAGAAAAGGTTATCACACACATTGTGTGATTACAATAATAATTATAAAATAAAATTGTAATTTGGAAAAAATATGAATTATCTACTAGGGCTTTTCCTAGTTTGGTAACTGCAGGAAAACAATGAGGGAAAGGTATATTGTTTCATGGATATTTATCTACTGTTTTATTTGTAACTCTTCAATGATTATAAAAATCAATTTTGACCTGTATAGTTATAATGGATCACTCCAGAGCAGGAAGTTAGTCAGCCTCTAAAATCCATTCATCCCACTTTAGGAAAAAGAATTAAGCAGTAACTTTCTGTTCTTTATTACTTTGACAGACCTAATGCAGGAGAAACATTTGCAGAAATGCAATAACTACTCTAAGATCATGATACAAATTTTTATGAGCTGCATTTTTTTAAGAGTTTGATAAGAGTGCCAACATTTGGAAAGTGTTTTCATCCTTAATAATACACATCACTTCATTATCACAAGCGGTGGCTAAATTATGAGGCATGTTAACAAAAGATTTAATTTATTTAAAACTCTTCGCTAAATGTTCTTGGTTTTGTGTTGTGTGTGTGTTTAACAGTTAGTCATTTTACTAAAAAATTCATTTAGAAACCAAACCTTATCCTTGATTTTAAAAATGTGTGCCTATATATTAATGATGGTGAATGGTAAATAGATATACATATTCAAATAAAACCTGCATGCATGTACATTAGCTCTCTACAAATTGTTAGCTACAGTTCAAATTACATATAAAAATGTAGTAGCTCCAAAAACTGTTCTAATTCACAGCAGAGATTTTGTGTTTCACAAATCAGAACATTTTTTATTCCTCATACATTTTTATTACTCTATTAGGCATGTAAGAGGGTGAAAGAGTATACAAGCTGTTAAGCTCTGTTAGCAAGCCATGGCACACTTGTATTTCAGCTCAATGAGGCTTCTGTAGTTTGGGCTTTTATCAAATCCTGTGATATTCTGTGCACCACAGACCATATTTGATTAAGAAAAGCATTTTTTTTAAACATCTGTCTGTTTGGTTACATTCAAACTGTCCCTCATGAATATGATATTTTCTTGGAGTCTTTCTATTCCTGATGAGTACAAAGGGGGAAAAATATACTTGCCAAGGTCACCAGAATTTGTAAATACAGCTGACAACATTATGGTACAAGGGGGAAAAAAATATTTCCAAGTCTGTATACAACACTAAATTCACAAAGTTTGTTTACTCTTAAAGGAATCAAGCAAATACCAAAGGAACATGGTTGTAAATAATGACAGGTGCTTCTCAGCTCATTTGGTTCTTTGCATCATGTGGGTGACAGAACAGAAATCAGGTAAATCCATCCCTCAGGGCATTGGGCCACATCACATGGCCAGACCAAACGGGATGGATTTAATTAGGAAGAATATAGCATAATGTTCACATAATCTCCTAAAATTTCATTCTGCCCAGTGAAGCACTAGTTATTTTCAGGACCGACTTAGCAGTGGAAAAGTGTTCCCAAAAGATTACATGATCTTGTCCCATCAATTCAACCCCAGCAGCAGGGCTGGGGCTATACAGGTCTGGTCATTAGTGTTGATGCTGGACAAGGCTAAAATAGGCATAGCATTGGCTGAAATAAAAATCCCCAAACATTTGTCTTCTGAAAAAAGTGCAATAAGACTCTGAACACAGCTTTATGGGAATAACAGATAGTCTTTGAATATAGACATGACCTAACCTTTTTTTTATTATTATTCAGTGTCGACTGCTAAATGATGTTTACCATGAGAACCCTATTTAAACATTATAATTTTGATGCTTCATATCCTGATTTCTATCACTAATTTCTTACCTCATACTATACTATTTATGTATTACTTTATCATCTATCTTTCCCACAATAAAATTGTGGAATTCTGAGTTTCATTTACTAATATATCTTAAGGTTTTGACACATAAAAGATCAATAAAGGTTTGTTAAGAGACTAATAAAACTTCTAAATTTCCAATAATTTCCCTTGGAATTTCTCCATAGGAAGAGCACTATAGTGAAAAAAGTTCTGCAGATTTATGAAGTCCAAAGAATATCTTCCCCACTCATGTGCACTGACCTCTGAACTCTCATCATGAAAGGAAATTTTAAGGTCAATGGTTCACCACCTTGACAATAATAGCTGGAAGGATCATAGTGTCCTGGAAAAAAAAACAAACAAACAAGCATGGGAATGCAAAACAAGTTATACCACCTCATAACTACACACATTTAGGCACATTTCATAACATATCTTACTTTCCATTTTCTCAAAATAAGGGTACTACCCACATGGCAGATTTGCTATGAGAATAAGACCAAAGGGAGATTATATATGTAAAACATTTGTTGAAGTGATAGGCACATTCCAAAAATGAGGATTCCCTTGACCTCAAACTCAAGTCCACAAGAACGAATCCCTAGTAGTTTTTTCTATTACAAATAAGTACTTTATTAGAATCTCAAGACCTAAACCTGAAACACTGACTTTCTAACTGGGTGTCAACACCCATCCCCTATGCCCCTACTACAGACAATCTACCACCCTGAACCTCATTCCAATATAGAAACCCACTATATTATCTGTTCAGACAGACACATTGCTCATTTCTTGAACTGCTTAAAGAATCCTAGACTCGGCTTCATGGGGGACCTGACCTTCCCCTAAAAATGCCTTCTTCAAGCCACTAACTCTTAGCATTGTCCCCAATTTTAAGTCCAGTAATTTTAATTCACTAACAACTCACTACAACTATCAGTGAACTATAGCAAGATGCTATATAGTACAGTGCTTAAAATATGGACTCTGGAGTCAAGCAATATGGCTGTGTCACTTACTGGCCATGTAACATTGGGTAATTTACTTAAACATTCAGTGCAATAGCTGCTTAATATATTTGTTGGGAAGATGAAATAGTTTAACGCATCACTTAAAGTAGTACCTGACCTATAGTAAATATTAAATAAATATTAGAATTCTATTATTATTATTATTATTATTTTAGCCTCCATTCCTTGCTGGTGTGTTCCTTCTGCCTTCCTTTCAATTTGCAACTGGCTCATTTCTAACCAATTTTATTTTTTTAAGGGTTTGGTTTGGTTTGGTTTGGTTTGGTTTGGCTTTTAGAGAGTGAGAGGGAGAAAGTACAGGAGTAGGTGTGGGAGGGGAAGGGACAGAAGGAAACAGAAAGGGAGAGGAATCTCCAGCAGACTCCCCACTGAGCATAAAGTCAGACTGGGGCTTGATCCCAAGACCCTAAGATCCTGACCTGAGCTGAAACCAAGAGTTAGATGCTTAACCCACTGAGCCACCCCGGCACCCGCTCACCAAAAAGACAAATCAGACTTTGTCTTCTCCAAGAGGCCTTTATTCATTCTCCTAGTCCGATTTGTGTGCTGGTTTTGTGCCTGCTTATCACCCTGAACCAACACCTCTATCATGGCATGTACCATATGGCATAATAATTCTCTTTATGTGTCTGTTTCCTCTACCATGATGAGAGCTTGATTTATATAAAATGCTTAACACATATTAATAGATCCCATAAATATACTATTTAACAGATTTCATTTTTTTTTAACTTTTTATTTTTTATAAACATATATTTTTATCCCCAGGGGTACAGGTCTGTGAATCACCAGGTTTACACACTTCACAGCACTCACCAAAGCACATACCCTCCCCAATGTCCATAATCCCACCCCCTTCTCCCAAACCCCCTCCCCCCAGCAACCCTCAGTTTGTTTTGTGAGATTAAGAGTCACTTATGGTTTGTCTCCCTCCCAATCCCATCTTGCCATTTGCGACAACATGGATGGAACTAGAGCGTATCATGCTTAGCGAAATAAGTCAAGCAGAGAAAGACAACTATCATATGATCTCCCTGATATGAGGAAGTGGTGATGCAACATGGAGGCTTAAGTGGGTAGGAGAAGAATAAATGAAACAGATTTCATTTTGATCCTTACAGGGACCTATGTTCCACTATTTACCATTTCAACCAGGCATTGCTTTCTGAAAGAAAATGGAGATGGAAAGAGATGTCTCTGGTGCCTAAGTAAAATAACTTGGGATAAGAGTTTTTTGATGTGCCCTCCCTTTACTTAGCACTGACTCTAAGAGTTGAGACAGAATATATACAAATCCCAAAGAAATTTGATCAAATAATGGCTATGTACAACTGGGCCCATGCCATACCTTTTCCCTCATCTGACTCTTCTATAGTATTAGTAATATAAAGTGATGAGAATGAGACCATTTTCTTCACAATTAATCCATGTACTACTTCTTATTATGCTTTTGACCATAAGTAAAATTTGGGGAAGCATGGGCGCCTGGGTGGCTCAGTGGTTAAGCCGCTGCCTTCGGCTCAGGTCATGATCTCAGGGTCCTGGGATCGAGTCCCGCATCGGGCTCTCTGCTCAGCAGGGAGCCTGCTTCCTCCTCTCTCTCTCTGCCTGCCTCTCTGCCTACTTGTGATTTCTCTCTGTCAAATAAATAAATAAAATCTTTAAAAAAAATAAAATAAAAAAAAATAAAAAAAATTTGGGGAAGCAAAGAAAAGCTCCAGATTTTAAATTAAACTGAAAAAATGAATCACCCATTACCAATAGTTATACCATTCTGTAATTAGACTCAAAGATGTCTGTGTTTGAAGACTTCTGTTCTCATTATAAAATAGGTAAAACCCCAATTATCAATGACCATATGAAAAAATTGGCACGCAAATATTTTATAACAATAATGAAATCTCAAATGATAGTGCTACTACAAGCCTCTAAATTGAACACAGAAGAAAAACAAAGATTCATCTGGCTACGGATTTCTCAGAAATGGCTAAAAACCACGCACATTACAGCAGATCAATAGGTCCAATGCTATAAAGAAATCAGTCCTCCAAGAAAAATATTAACAAAATGGAAAATATAATTAACTGAATTGATTGAGTAAATCATGTAGGAGGAAGGGAAGAGTAGAAACATGAGTGATTTAAAATTTCAGACACTCTAAAATATTTTAGCACATTATTTCAACCTTTCTTATAGCATTAACCTACTTTTTAAAGGCATGAAAAAATAACAGACCATTTGAGTTTAAGCTCCTTGCTGTGGTCTTATTCAGTGTATGATTAGGTGACAAGAGTTATAAGATGACCAGAAGTGTGAGGCAAAAGCCGGATGAAGAAATCCAGAGGTCTGGCAGAGCCACAGTCTGAATACTGTCTCTTAAAGATTTTCCTATCTAAATGCTTACAGGTTCAAGGCCACATATACAACATTCTGTAGGAAAGTTTAAAGGAAAGAAAAATTTGGAAAAACACTCCTAAAAGACCATTAGTATTAAGCACGATTTTAGAAAACAGGGTCTTTTAATTGCTACTTAATTTGAACAATTTCCCTAAACTATTTAATGATGCCCACTTAAAGATGCAAAGAGCAAAAACACAAAGTAAAATAATTTTTTTTTATTAATTTTTTATTTTTTATAAACATATATTTTTATCCCCAGGGGTACAGGTCTGTGAATCACCAGGTTTACACACTTCACAGCACTCACCAAAGCACATACCCTCCCCAATGTCCATAATCCCACCCCCTTCTCCCAACCCCCCTCCCCCCAGCAACCCTCAGTTTGTTTTGTGAGATTAAGAGTCACTTATGGTTTGTCTCCCTCCCAATCCCATCTTGTTTCATTTATTCTTCTCCTACCCACTTGATATGAGGAAGTGGTAATGCAACAAAGTAAAATAATTTTAATTTCTCATTCTGGAGCATATGGTAATGAAGATGTAAAGACAGTCAAAAGGAAAGGTCTCTGAATAATAGGAAAATCTTACAGGTGGTAGTTAAATCAGAAATTGTTCTTCTCCACCTATATATAAGAAAATTTATGAAACTCTTTCCAGGGCAGCAACACTGAAAAAGCATTTTTCACCACTCCTGCAGGCAGCTGATGCAAATGTTAATTTGTGCTTCAGGATAATCACACCTCCAGGGTTTTAGCATTATGTGGATCTGTGCAGATGCAAATAATATATCATCTAGAGAAATAGGAGTGTGGTAGTTGAAAGTTGATGAGATCGAAGGGGGGGGAAATGTACTTTAAAAACGAAATGAATGCAGAGAAATTAAAAGTGAAGAAACCATGCTCTTTTTGAAATTAGTTTCACAATCCTAACATCAGTAAGAAACAACACATTACCAGTACAAGTTGCCAATGTGGAGAAGGCCATTATTCAAAGAAAAATGAGATCCAACATGGGGGAAAAAATGTCAACCAAAACAAGAATGGAAATACAGTTCACACTGTTTCCAAATCAGGTTGTCACCCCAAAACTTGAGGAAGGGAGGCAGCATAATGACAAGGCCATCACAAGCTCATTCTCTTCTCATTTAACAAAACACCATGGTAATCCCTTAAATCAGTAGGTCTAATAGAGGCTGTTTTTTAACAGTTGTATAATAGACCATAAAAAGGATGCATCACACTTATTCAACCATCCTGCTAGTGATGGAAATTCAGGGTTTCTGTCTTTCTTTTTTGCTGCTACCCTCAAGAGGACATTTCTCATTCCTGTGCATATACACTCAAAGCCTTTTACATTTTTGTTTGTCTTTTGTTTGTTTGTTTGTTTTAAGATTTTATTTATTTATTTGACAGAGACACAGTGAGAGAAGGAACAACAGCTGGGGGAGGGGGAGAGGGAGAAGGAGGCTCTCCACTGAGCAGGGAGCCGGATGCATGGCTCGATCCCAGACCCTGGGATCATGACCTGAGCTAAAGGTAGCTGCTTAAGGACTGAGCTACCCAGGCATCCCTTTTACTTTTGTTTATATAAATTTGATTCTGCAAAATGGTTCAAACGATATGTGAGATATTATTGCCACCTTTCTAATCCTGAACATGTATGTGTTGAGGGGATGGTGAATGAAAAGGGAATTAGTAATGACTTGGTTATTACTAGAAGAGCTCAGCAATTTCATGAAGTTGGCCCCCAGAAAAGCATTATGTTCAGTGAATTCCATTTATTTAGTGGGATTTTCCTTATTAAATTGGCGAGTGTGTTCTCACAAAAAAAGAAAGAAATGTTCCTCAGATCAAGGTCAAGGGGTAATCATTACAACCTGGCATATCAATTTTAGGATGTCATACAAGGATTTTACAAACTTGCTTCTTTCTAACTCTACTCCCATTTTTCTTCTCTTCCCCAGACTTGACCTAGATTCCAATGATATTAATTCATTCTAGCTCAACAGATCAACAGATATCATACTTTTACACACGCCCACAGAACCTGTGCAGAAACTGTTTCCTCTGCCTGGAACATTGCTCACTCTGCTTCCACCTGGTAACTCTACCTTAAGCTTTCAAAAGCAGTTCAGGTGTAAAACAATTCTAGTACCAGTTAAAACTTAGGATCACTCAACTAGGATTCTACTCCAAATTCTAGTAGTGGTGGTGGGAGGTGTCTTTGGGTATCCAATAATTTAACTAAATTCTGACACTATCTACCTGGAGACATCCTCAGATCCACAGGTTAAGGGCTTAATTCTAGAAATTTATTCTGTACCCCCAACCCCCGCACTTCAGATGCCAAAGGAAATTACCAGCTATTGATCAGAGGTTCCCAGGACCCCCTCCTCTGGTTCAATTTATTTGCTAGAGCAGCTCAAAGAAACACTCCAAGAAACATTTTACTTACTAGATTACTAGTAGGAGATAACTTGGAAACAGCCAAATGAAAGAGATGCATGGGCAAGGTACATGAGAAGCACAGAGCTTTCATGCTCACCAAATCTCCAGGAGTTCCCCAACTCAGAAGCTCCTCCAAACCCTTCCTTTGGGTTTATATAAAGACTTCATTACATAAACATGATCAACTACCTCATTGGACAATGGTGATTAAACTCAAGCTCCAGTCTTTTTCTTCTCCCCAGAAGTCATGGGGGTGGGGGACTAAAAGTTCCAACCCTCCAATCACATGGTTGGCTTGAGCGGCAACCAGCTTCTAAACTTAGAAGTTTTCCAAAACTACCTCATAATATATCAAAAGACCTTTCTGGCTCTCATCACAAGAAATGCTAAGGATTTTAGGAGTTCTGTGCCAGAAACAGGACAAAAAGAAAGCATATATTTCTTATTATAAATCACAGTATCACTAGGTGTTACCTTTACAGGAATCCATTGGAAACAGGAGGGATAAATCCTCCTCCTGGATTCCCATAGGGAAATACAGCTCCTCTTATAGATGGCACAGGATTGCACTATACTTTAATGCTTTAACATCTTGTCTGTCTTCCTCACTGGACTGTGATTCTTTGAGGCCAGACCCTATCTTCTGTTTCTTATAACACAGTACTTAATGTAGTGCAGGCTTTCAGAAACTTTTTACTTAGGGACACCTGGGTGGTTCAGTTGAGCATCTGCGTTTAGTTCAGGTCATGATTCCAGGGTCTTGGGCTTGATTCCCCACCGGAGTGGGGAGGGGGTGGTCCTTGCTCAGCAGGGAGCCTGCTTCTCCCTCTGCCTGCTGTCTCCCCTGCTTATGCCACCTCTCTCTCTCTGATAAATAAATAAATAAATATTTTTTTAAAAAGAGAATAATAAAGAGAACCAAAAACAGTATCTCTTTCAACACCTACATTTAAAGGTGTTGATTGAAAAGGATTCCTGGGGCGCCTGGGTGGCTCAGTGGGTTGCGCCGCTGCCTTCGGCTCGGGTCATAATCTCAGGGTGCTGGGATCGAGTCCCGCATCGGGCTCTCTGCTCAGCGGGGAGCCCGCTTCCCTCTGTCTCTCTCTGCCTGCCTCTCCGTCAACTTGTGATTTCTCTCTGTCAAGTAAATAAATAAATAAAATCTTTAAAAAAAAAAAAAAAAGAAAAGGATTCCTTAGTGAAGTAGAGAAGTTGTAAAGAAGGGAACTATGGGATATTATAAAGTGCAGTAGTAGAACTGTCAAATACTACAGAAAGAAGCTAAAAGAAAGAAAAAGAGAGAGAGAAATACTAAAGAAGGCCCAAGGTGGGGACATTGAGCATATTTAATAGCTTCAGTTGGCTATAAAGGCCAAAGGTAACAGGTGTTAGGACCTCTTGTATCTTGGGACAGAAGGCCAAATTAGAAAAGGTTTAGAGAGGATACTTAAGGATAAGGATATGACAACCTTAAGAAGGATATAATGGAGGGGGAAAAAGGATATAATGGAATGCCTGGGTGGCTCAGTCGATTAAGCACCTGCCTTCCGCTCAGGTCATGATCCTAGGCTTCTGGTCATGATCCTTGCTCAGCAGGGAGCCTGCTACTCCCCTGCCTGCTGCTCTCCATGCTTATGTGCTCTCTCTCTCTTTCTCTGAAAAATAAATCTTTTTTTTTTTTTTTTTTAAGAAGGAGATAAGAAACTGAAATAGAGGCTAATAAACAAGATGAATGCAAAGTAGATGCAAGATGGTAATGAGAAGTGAAGTCCAGGCAGGATTTTCACATCCCCTCCTTTTCCCCACACCACATCACCTCTACCCCTGATTTACCTTTAGATAACAAGTATTCTAACAAGACTGAGCTTCAATCTATCTGGCATTATTTCTAGACACGTTCTAATCAATGGGGATTTCTATCCCAATAAATGCTTATTCATCATTACTATTCACTATGCTCAGATTCATTTGTTATAAAAAAAATAAAAATTAAATAAATAGTAATAAAAATACAGTTTGCCACTGTAGCTATGCCTAATATACTGTGCTTGGGAAAACAGGAATATTTATAAAGAGTTAATTAAAAGATGAATTTATGTAAAACACTTCATTTGTTTATTCATATGTCAAAAAATATATACATAGGTACAAGAAAATATTTTATAGATAAAATGAGATCATTTTTTTTAAAAGTGAGATCATTCTTAAACTCCCTGCAGGGGTTAAGAAGTGGAAAAACCACAACATAAAAAGAAATCCTCACAGGAAGTGATCCCTAATCAAATGAAACAAGATGGGATTGGGAGGGAGACAAACCATAAGTGACTCTTAATCTCACAAAACAAACTGAGGGTTGCTGGGGGGAGGGGGTTTGGAAGAAGGGGGTGGGATTAAGGACATTGGGGAGGGTATGTGCTTTGGTGAGTGCTGTGAAGTATGTAAACCTGGTGATTCACAGACCTGTACCCCTGGGGATAAAAATATATGTTTATAAAAAATAAAAAAAGAAAAAAAAAAGAAAATCAATTTTTCTAGACAAAGTATAAAGTTATTCTCTTTAATTATGAAGTTTCATATTTTGTGGAAAAGAATGCCTTATAGAGAAAGGCAGCTACATAAAAATTAAGAGTATATCATATAGAGAACAACATTACTGCAAATTCCAATAACCAGAGGTTTTTCATGCCTAATTATGGTATATTATTATTAAAATAATCTTAGCATAATTTTTAAAGCCTCCTTTTTGAAAAAACATAAGTCAGAGATCATTATTTGGTTTCTAATAAGCTTTACACATCAATACCTAAGATTCACATCAGTAACCTAAAGGTGAAAGCTTCCATATACCATCTCCAGTTTGTGAAGCTTTCTAAGCTCCCTTCATTTTTTGTAGAACAATTTGTTCTTCCTAAGTACAGGGTAGCTTGAATGACTTCGTTATCTGATATCTATGGTAATAAATGTTAAATAGCAAGTGCATTTAACACTTAGTATCTTTCAGAAAAGCTTACTACAAATACAAACTAACTAGCATCTTAGGATTCACTGTTTTAATAGCACACCAATAAAAAGCGACTGGTTTTAGTTAAAAATTAAAATAATAATAATAATTTCTCTAAAATTAGCAAATCAAACAAATACATTACAGAGCAATCCAGACCCAAAAGTGAAGATCTGAGATTACTTTGCATTTGTTTTATATCTATCTAAACCTCCCAGACTGCTAACTAAAGAGAATTCAGAAAATGGATTTTAAGACAATCTTCAATTTTTTTCTATGTCACACTAGACATTTTTAAAGTTGACTAAGAATTTAATCACTTCATTATTCCCTAAAATATATTTTCCAGTTCTAGTACCATTCTTGTGAGATTCTTTATCTTTTAATAAACTATTTTTTAGAGCAGTTTTAGGTTCACAGCGGAAGTAAGCAGAATCTTGTGAGATTTTCATGACCTGGATCTTCTCTTTCTAGCTCAGGAGAGCTTTAAAAGTGTGCTGTTCTGAAAGGAAATGAAAAAAGACTCATTTTGCCTTTTTTTTTTTTTATTCCCAGGTTTAGATCTTGCTCGAAATGGTCAATTTTCTCACTGTCAACACATTATATATACGAGACAGTTTCTTGGAATCAAAGAAACCAGAGAACCTTAGAGAGAATTATCATGAAGCTCCCTTCCACATTTTATCTTGCAGAGCTCAGGCAACAACGCATATAGAGCAATAACTCTCTTCCCTTAGAGAATTAGGCTGCTATTGAAGAGTGGTGATGCCAAATCCTCATGGAGTTTTACCGAAATAACTTGTATCATAGAGTCACTGAAAATAAAAATATGCTGACGTCTCCCCAATACAGGCCTGTTCATATAATTTAAGGATTGGAGAAAGGGGAATCAGCCTGTAAGACAAAAATGGAATGAAAGAGAAGTCTGAGGAAAGCATAGAGTTGGGACACGAATATGAAGGACAAAAAGAGTTTTGGTGAAGAAAAAGAGGTTTGGTCAAGACAGATTAAATCATCTAAAATTAAGCTTAAAGAGATTATTAGTATTGTCATTGACAACTTCTGCGTGGAATAGTGAAGAAAGACATGAGAAAGTTGAAAAATTAAGAGACTCTAAGTGTGAAGGAGAACCGAATGTGCTTTTTTTCTGCTTCATCTAAATAAAGAACATTTTTTTTTTTTTAATTAACAAACCCTTAAGAACAAAGAACACTAGAGAGAAGATGGTTGAGAGTTGTCAACGAAGTTTGGACGACAGAAAGCAGACGGGTGAGGGGTAACTGAGAGAGTACAGAGAAAGCTGTGACCTAAGTGCCCATTGAGGAGAAAGGCCAGATGAAGCAGCTTTCTGGGCTGCAGAAATCTCCCTAAAAGGACCCAGAATTTGGAGCACAGAAACCACAGAGAGACAGGATGAATGGGGGCAGCCTCAGTTCAGACTCTATAAAAGACGTTAGGTTACCCAGATCCCCTCTCTCATCCTCCAGAGACAACTAATATCCAAACTAGGTAATAGATGACTGGTTTATTCCCCAGGGAAAAAAAAAGCAACATATTCCAAGTCTCAGAAAAACTGGGAGGGGGCAAGATAAAGCCACGATGTATTTTTAGTCCACATCAATTAGAATGACTGAAATTTACAAGATTGACAACACAAAAAGTGATGGTGAGAAAACTGGAACTTTCATAAACTGATGGGAACATAAATGCCACAAATTTGGGAAACATTTTGACAGTTTCTTATAAGTTAAGCATACATAATCTAATGATCTAACAATCTACTCCTAAATATTTACCCCCCAAAAATAAAACATAAATCCACAAAAACACTTGTATAATACTTATAGCTGCATTGTTTATAACGCTCAACCTGAAAACTTCCAAAAACACCCAAACTATCCAATGACAAGTGAATGGATAAACAAGTTATGATATAATAATATAATGGAATTGTACTCAGTAATAAAAGAGACCATACACAACACACAACAGCATAGATAAATCTCAAAACTGTTTTACTAAAAAAGATGGCAAAAACAAAACAGTATATGTGATTTCATTTATATGATAAACATAAATATATGAAATCTTTTAAAATGCAGGACTAATCTACTAATACGGAAAGGAGATATCTGAGATTTCCTCTGGCAGGAGTTGAGATGGGTATTGACTAAAGATAGGCATGAGAGGATTATTGTGGTAAGTCTTGAATGTGGTGGTGTATACATGTGTGTGTGTGTGTGTGTGTGTGTGTGTATACATATAAATATTTGTATATATATATATGTGTGTGTGTGTGTGTGTGTGTGTGTGTGTTTTATATATGTTTTTCACCAAAACTAAGCTTTCCTTAAAATGAGTACATCTTTTTATGCAAAAATCATACTTTACTAATATTGATTTTTAAAAATAGATCGGGTCAAGTTGCTATGTATCTGTATCTATCTATCTATATATATATGCATATATACTTGGTTTTTGATGGAGGTGATGTAAATATACATGAAGACCAAAGGAAAGATACTACTGGGAAATATGTTGATCTGAACAAAAGGAGGGAAAATTGATCGAGCATGGTCTGAGTTGATGGGAAAGATTAAAGTCATAAGTCTACTTAGACTTAAACATAGGCCTAGCTCTATTCTGGTAGCCTTTTTAGTCACCATGTATC
Organism: Mustela nivalis; assembly: GCF_964662115.1. Lineage (NCBI taxonomy): Eukaryota > Metazoa > Chordata > Mammalia > Carnivora > Mustelidae > Mustela > Mustela nivalis. The sequence goes on along the minus strand of NC_139023.1, from coordinate 90,624,659 downwards.
TTGCTGAAATCTGTTCTTGGCCCCTATATACATTATCTCAATTTATCATCATTATAATTTTACAACACAGGAAGTATGATTCCCATTTTACAGATAATAAACCTGGGATTCATTTAGATTAATAGTTTCTTCAAGATAACCCATCAAGGGGCGCCTGGGTGGCTAAGTGGGTTAAGGCCTCTGCCTTCGGCTCAGGTCATGATCCCAGGGTCCTGGGATCGAGCCCCACATCCGGCTCTCTGCTCATCGGGGAGCCTGCTTCCTCCCCTCTCTCTGCCTGCCTCTCTGCCTACTTGTGATCTCTGTCTGTCAAATAAATAAATAAAATCTTAAAAAAAAAAAAAGATAACCCATCAACTAAGTATGATTACTTCAATTACTTAAAGAATCATATTTTACTAGAAAACAAACATTTTATTTATTGCATTTCTCTTTCTTTATGTACACTCATTAATGACTCCCCACAGTCTCATTTCCAATCTGCTGTAAATCACACTCCCAATATAAACAGGAACTGGATTTAAAAGACCAATCTAATTCTTGATGACAGAGTAAAACTGAGACCACATTTATTAATAAATATTAATTCACAATATTAATTGACAACTTTTGACAATAACAAAGTAAAAGTAATTACTATGCATCCAGGTACCCAAGCCCTAAGTTTCAAGCAAAAATGTTTTGTTAATTAGTTTGATTGGAAAGATAATACAGAAAACTAAAAAGATTCAATTAGCAGAAATCTGGCATTTGCAAATAGTAACTGCAAAAGACAGTCTATTACTCTATTAAGTTTAGAATGACAAGTTCTCTAATTCCAGTATAGATAAACAAAGGTGACTGCATAGAGATGTAATTGACTATTACAATAGTATGACTATTGATTTAGACCCCCCCCCAAAAAAAAAAGATAGAATGAAATCATCAAAGATGAGTTTGTCCTCAAGACTTAAAACAATTAAAGCTGTGTATATTAAACACTGGACATGTGATCTGTACTGAGGGGGAAGAGAGCATGCCACCCCAGAGTGTGCCACTTTGATTATTTAACAAATTAAAAAAACAGTCAGAGTCAAGGCACTCTAACCCTCCTTTGCATTACCCCCTGCAAGGCAGGAAATAAATCCCCCAAGTGAAAGATACCTTCCCTATACTAGGAGAGTAGAAGGCATTCTCATAACAAGAGACAGAGAATTTAGGGCTGAGAAGTCTCTATAAACAAACCTTGTTACTTCTTCACTAATGTACTATCCTAAGCCCAAACACTTATGTCTTGTCAGTTCCTCACAAATTTATTGTTTCCTTGTTGAAAAAGTTTAAAAAAAAAAAAAAGGGCAAAAAAAACATGCCAGTTCTGGTCACGTCTTTGAGCTTTATATATCTAGGGCTCCTATACATACAAAATTAAACTTGTTTTTTCTCCTGTTAATCTTTCTTATGTAGTTTTATTATTAGGCCAGCCAAAGAACCTAGAAGAAGGAAGAGAAAGTTTTCCTCCCCTACAGTACCTTTCAATGAGTACCTCATAACAACCTTGATATTAAATGATGGCCACCCATAGTATTTTTTTTTAAGATTTTATTCATTTATTTGACAGACAGGGATCACAAGTAGGCAGAGACACAGGCAGAGAGGAGGAAGCAGGCCCCCTGCTGAGCAGAGAGCCCGATGTGGGGCTCAATCCCAGGACCCTGAGATCATGACCTGAGCCGAAGGCAGAGGATTAACCCACTGAGCCACCCAGGCGCCCCACCACCTATAGTATTTTGCCATAAATTTGGTGGATATTTAGATAGCTACAACTCTCCCAGAGAAAGGTAGAAAAAGTAATGGAGATCATTAGAAAAGTATATAACTTTTATATGGCAATATAGGTTTATAAGAGCAAATACAAACTAAAAAGTAACAGGTTTAATACTCCCTGATGAAAACAAAAGGAGAGACAGTCTCCTCCCCCATTTTTCTTAAAACATTTAACTTAGAAAACCTGTCATTTCCTTGTCTTTTTGAAATATATATTAATGTCCTTAAAAGCTCAATAAGACTGTTGCCAGCATTACAAATCAAGAATGCTTTTCTCAAGGAGCTGGAAACTATCTCTTTGAAATATAAAAATCAAGAGAGATAGTCTTCCCCAGTTACTGTGCATGTAGAAGCCTAGCTCAGTGGGCACTGTGATCCAAGCTCCAAAACTTCCCTTTGTTGGAAAGTAGGAGAGATTTCTTTTTCATTGGAATAAAGGCCACTTAGCTACCACAGATGGTCACCCCAATTACAAGGTGAATCTAGGATGAACTATGTATGACAAATGGTACTGTCAAGTCCTTTCACTTGAGGACTAGGTATTGTTTATCTTGATAATACATATGCAATGGATTATTTGGTTGGCTATATAAAGAGGTGAAACTTCTGTCTACAACCTCTTTGCAGATCACACTTGCCACACATCACAGTCTGTGTTTAATACTTCGTCCAAAATTAAATTGTTTTCTTTCTCTTCTACCTTTGTGGACAGTTTTTCTGGCAGAGGAAAAGGTTGTATTTTTAATTATATTTTCCCTACAGGTGTTCATAATTACTTTTATGTTTCTGACATCTGGATACCAGTTTAAAAATATTTATTTCTGGATTCCTTGAATTTCCAGTTAACTAAAGCAAGTACTTCTAGCTAAATCCACTCTCTTAGAGAGAGGAAGAAAAGCTGGAATGGAAATCTAAAAAAGAAATGCTAAATGTCTGACATTTCTCTTCTCCTTTTTTTTTTTTTTTTTTTTTCATTTCTCTTCTCCTGATAGCAACCTGATGATAGAGAATCCTGCACCTCATCTACCTGGCATTGATTTTGAGTTACTTTTTAAATACCCCCCATGTTTCTGTTGCTGTTTATATCAGATATTTTACAATCATTCACTTCTTAATTTCTTTCTCAAGTGTCAATATAATAAAGAATGAATCTACACAATCCATTGAAGAACAAAGCTATGTAAAACATTGCTAATAAGTTACTTGATGTCAACAATCCACTACTTTCTAGCCTCTAACTCATTTGGTATGTAGATTGCATTCACTTTGTTGATGAATTAGCAGCTTTTACAAATGAATGGATAGGCAAGAAAAACTAAATAGGATAGTAGACTGTATACACACATGTGTGCACACAAAGCTAGCAAAGGCAGAGTATTTTGTGCAGTGAACAGAGGGTTTTTTGTAATTGAAAATAACAATAAATTATACACATTGTTGTAAAACAGTACCTGTTATTGACTTGTCCATCCATTTAAATATGCAAACACTTTCTCAATGCTCTTTTTCCAAGACACACTACCATATTAGTTCAATTCAATTAAATAGCTGCTATCAGCAGCACCTTTCATAAATAGATTTGGTTTCTCTAGCATACAGTGACATATATTGACATTACAAAAATTACCAGGGAACCACAAGCATATGAACCCGGAATTAATTGTGAACCTAAATCCTAACTTTTAATCATGCCCAGAAAATAAACCTTGACTTTGGATTTATACCAACAGCATCTCACAATAGGAAACAAGAAATGTGTACAAAACGTTTGGTCCATGAGTAATCATACCTGGATCATAGGAGTTGCCATTCTACCTGCACAGGAAGAATCTGACTTACTGAGCTGAGGTCACCAGCCTCTCTGGCAACATAAAATCAGTAATCTCGTGGGGAAGTTAGAACCAACTAACTCAACAATGTGCTTCCTGCAGAAAAGAGGCTGAGCTGAAACATGTGACAGCTATGTGTCAGCTTTTCACATTACTAAATTACACATTATTCCTCTCTCACACTCTGAAGGAAATGAGAGAGATGTGGCATTGTCAGACATTTGGGACCTAGCCATTCATTAGGTAGGAAATGTTATATCAAATCAGAGATTTTTGCCAGCCTGAAATGACCTAGAGCCTGAGCAATCACAAAGGAGTGTGACAGCTATCACTTCTTTGCCTGTTTAACCCGAAAGTCAGGTTTCATCATTGTGACTATAATCTGCACTCAGGAGTCTGTGTGTGTGTGTGTGTGTGTGTGTATTTTTATTCCCTATGTTTAAAAGTTCACTTCCAAGCAAAATTTACAAGAAAATTGTCCCATATCTCAGCAAGGAGAAATATTTATTGAAAAATGCAACGCACAGCAGAAAATTGTCTTTGGCAGAGAAACAACTCGTGCTTTTTGTTCACGATTCACTAATAATTTACTTGGATTTCCAGGAACAAATAGGTGAATGCCCTCTACCAAGAGAAAGCAATAGAAGGTGTTGGCACAGCTACATGCCAAAGAGTCATGAAATGCACAAGGATAAATGACTCCTCAAAGTGTACTTTGTAAAATTAAAGTATGGTTTACTGGATATTTTATATTATGCTCTCTGCTAATGTATCTCAAAAAATAAGGACTGAATTTTTATTTATATTTAAACATGAGCAATTCATATTAAAACTGAATCTTCTTTTAGTGCACAAATAGCTAACATACTGTTGGGACAGATAAAACAATCAATCTAACTTACTCACTGCATTTTCTCCTTCACTAATTTGCTTTTAAGGAGTCCACCTTTGTTTCACCCTCGGAATGAATCAGAAACAGGATTTCTAGTGACCTTTTCATATGTCAAGAACTGCAGACTAAGAATGGAAGATCCATTTTAGTCAACAACCTTTTGCTATTTTTTAATAAGCTTTTTTTTTTAGAGCAGTTTTATGTTCACAGCAATATGGAGCAGAAAATACACATAGTTCCCATGAACGTCTCCTCTACATACCTGCACAGCTTTCCCTCTTATTTGTACCCTCACCAGAGTAAGGCATTTATTACAATTGATGGATCTATATTAACATATCATAAACACCCAGTGTCTACAGTCTACATTACTGTTGACTTCCAGTGTTGTGCATTCTATGGGTCTGGACAACTTTACATCTCACTATTTTTAAAGAGAGAAGTTGGGATTGTAGCAGAAGAAAATAGTGCTGTGGTCGTCTCAGTGCCTCCCTCTGACGCTAGCTTCCTCAGTGATTCATTTGGAGACCACAAAAACCTCTCTGCATAGAACTGAGCAGAGTCTTGCCAAGGAGACAAGAATCCCAATGCCTCTTTTCCTCTTGTGTGAGGGCATTCCCCAGAGGTGGGGAATTGTATCTCATGCAGATTTTTTTTTCATCCAATACTTATTGAAAATCTATTACGGGGTGCTGGGGTGGCTCAATGGGTTAGGCCTTTGCCTTCAGCTCCGGTCATGATCTCAGGGTCCTGGGATCAAGCCCTGAGTTAGGCTCTCTGCTAGACGGGGAGCCTGCTTCCTCCTCTCTCTCTCTCTCTGCCTGCCTCTCTGACTACTTGTGATCTCTGTCAAATAAATAAATGATAATCATTTAAAAAAAAAAAGAAAGAAAGAAAATCTATTACATACAAACATGCTCACAGTCATCTGTGGGTGACTGGGACACAAAGATAAGGAAAACAATTACTATAATATGATGTGATAAGTATTTTGATAGATGTAAGCATTGGAGCACATAAAGTCGTCCCTTCCACTCAGAAACCACCTGATTTCTAGTCACTAGTCTAGACTGTAACCACTGTTTTGAGCCAAACAAGTACTTGGAATGCAGCAGATTTACTTCTTTTAGTTTCCATAACCTCACTTTAAAAATTTTAAGAATGTGATTTCATAAAAGGCTGTATTCATCTTCTTCCTGAAAGTCACTGTCTACATGTATATGTAGTCACATCCTAGTCACTACACAAATATTATCAGAAATGTAATGCTAAAAATGCCATCTTGATGTTGCATATGTTCTTCTGTTTAAACTTTCCATTTCAGTTTCCCCCCCCCCCAACTTCAACCCAGGACTAATTCAAGCTGTGATCGCCTAGGTTCTTACATCAGCAACATCTGTCACCAAAAATAAATATTCTGCAATCAAAACTTAACTGGCCTAGCAATTTTGTTAGTGATGCATGAGGCAGAACAGAATTCAGCTTCATTCTTCCTCTGCTAAATTGGCTTTGCAGCACTGAGAATAGGAAAGATTTATGTGTTAGTAAATTAAGCAGAGATGGCCCAGAGAAAACAAAGGCTACAAATACATGCAAGCCCCCAGTATTCTCTAATATTTGGTTTTATTCCTGTACAATGTAATATATTTTAACAAGTTGAAAAACATAGAGAAGAGACAATGCTTCTAGTTAAAATGAAATTTAAATTTCAGAAGTAAACTGTTTTAACAGCTGAACAATGCAATTTCTGCTCTTATTAAATCAAGAAAGAATTGCTGTATTATTAAACATTTGTAAACAGTAGTAATTATGAAATCCTTAGCACAATTTCCACTTCTTAATAAATTGTGCTTACTGCTCCTATTTTAGCATTTCAGTTTACAAAGCAATCTTATACAGATTACTTCATTTAATCTTTAAAACAACACTTTTCAGACAGTAGTTCAAGGAATTATCATTTTTATTAAAGAAGTGGAGAAACTGTAGCCTAGAAGTTAGTGCCAAGATAGCAAGCCTAAGGACTGCAATGAGAATCTGGGGGAAAATTAACTATTATTCCTCATTATTCTTAACCACATACAGAAAATTTTCATTATTCATGGAAATTACAGTCTATACAATGGCCATGAATTCTGAATTCATGAACTCTGAACCATTACTTTTAGGAGAAATACACAGTTAGGTTCCTATGCGCCTCTGCTCACAACATTTTCATCAAGCAAACAATATATGATGTTGTTTCACATGTTTCTGTTTAAAACACTTATTTAATGTATATTATCGAGTAACACTGAGCTCATGGCCAGCAGCACTACAACTCATGCCTGAATGAAACCTAGGTAATGTAGTCACATTCCCCATGTGGCACATCACAACTTTCCTGCACTTAGAGACACGAGAGAGCACTTCAGAACTACGCTTGGGGGCTATTTTATACAGTAGAATCAAAGAAAAGTACAAAAATGCAAAAAATATGGTACTAAAAAGATCACAAAAGAACAACTTGTTTATAATAAAAGAGCAGGAATGAGGAGGCAGAGGGTCAGTTTGTTCAGCCTCAGCCGGCAACATGTGCAGAGGATGACTCAAAATATTCGCCACTCGGCATTTCTGTACATTCTCTGCAAATGACCAAAGAAGTGCCTCATGTATTTCAATTTGGGGTTATAAATAAAGTTTAGTAGGTAGGCAAATTTTCAAATATAAAATCCATAGGTTATGAGGCTCACCTATATATTACCATTTCATATCTTCTAAAGATGTTTATGTATCCATGTTAAACAATAAATTTAGAAAGAGGAAAGAAAAGGGTGAAAATACAATTTGTTGTGTATGCTCCACATGTGAACAGAATGTTCCAGCAATCATTTGAAGTATACATGAGGGACCAGGACTGCCCATGAAGGTGTTGTATGTCTTTAACCCTTCTCTTGACCTTTGACAGTTTTTACTGAGGGGAAACCTGGAAATAAAAGATGTATGGATGGGTGAAGGGGGAAGAAGGGTTTAGATTTAGGTTTACCCAATTGTACTCTCACTAAACTGCTTAGGAAAGCAATGATTATGTATCAGTCTAGGTTCTCAAGAGAAACAGAGCCAATAGGAGAAAAACATACATATATTAAATTACATATTTTAAAATATATAAAATATTATATTGCTATCTATTACATACATATATACATGATATATTTTATGTATTTTAAATATATAACATCTTAATAACATACATATTATTAAAAAGAGTTGGCTCATGTGGTTATGGAGACTGAGAAGTCCCAGGAATTGCAGTTGGAAAACTGAAAACTCAAAAAACCAGTGATACAGTTCCAGTCTGAATCTGAAGGCCTAAAAACCAGGAAAGGGAATGGCGTAATTTCCAGTATGAGCCTAAATCCAAAGGCAGGTGAAGACTGGACAGTGCCCACTGAAAGATGGCCAGAGAAAGTAAATTCACTCTAACTCAGTCTTCTTGTTCTATTCGGGAGTGGGCACTGCTTTATCCCGTCTACCAATCCAAATGTTACTCTCATCCAGAATCCTCCGCACAGACACACCCAGAAAAATGTTTTACCAAATATCTAGGCACCTTGTGGCTCAGTCAAGCTGATACATAAAATTAACCATTCTCTTATTAGGAAGATGTGAAGAATATTTAAATATGAGTCTATGGAGAATAGTAAACAGGAAATAGTGAAGCAGGAAGGAAGGAAGGAAGGAATCGACATTTAACCTCCAACATTAACCAGTTCGGGACCTTTAGTTTGAATATAGTAAATAATGATTTGCAATATACTACATACCCATATTCCACTTTCATTGGACAAATATATATGTATATATATCTGTAACTACACTGCTCTTTCTGTACATTGTAATGATTTTGTTTTTTAAAATAGAGAAATCTTCTCGTCATCACCATTTATTACTTTGAGTTTTAATCTATGAGATGAGTAATAAAAGAAATACACTCTGCAAACCTAATGTTCAAGGCCCCAAAACTGAATCACAGATATAAGTTAAGTATATTTTAGCAGGTTATCTTTAATGAAAGAGTAATCTTTTTGAGTTTACCTTATTTCTTTCATCTGACCAACTGCCTAAATAATTTACATAATTAAATCCTTATTAACTAAGCAAAATATACACCAACAGCTAATTTTTTACAGGGGTCATGATTAGTGTTAAGGTTAGTCAGTTACCATGAAGGGCTGAATTGTCAGCCACCAGCTTCTCGGTCTTCTGTTGAACTAGGGATAGGACCTTTGAGACTGAGCTGATATTACTCTGGATTTTGAAGACACTGGACCTGCATATGGCACATAACTTGGTATTTGCTAAATGTTCTTTGAAACTAAATTAATTAAGAGGTAGGAACCATAAGAAAAGTCTAACTTCCTACTCCACTGAAGTAATTTCCACTTTAGGAACAATAATGACCTAGTCAGTAACCCTGTAATAGAAAATACACTTCCTAGAAATTTGTAAGTAACAAGGAACAAAGAAGAAACCTGTCACTTTCAGTGAAACTGTTACATGAGAAGATAGAATTACACTATCCATGAAGAGAAAGACCTCCAAGGTGAGAAATTTCCTTTGCTCCCCATGTCCCCAAGGACCCTCAAGGAAGCTACAGGTAAGTGAAATATCTAAGCAGCACCTATTATGTCAAGAACATGAAGAAATCAGCCAGGAAGTCACCTGTGATAAAATCACAAGAGATACAGCCTACACAGACATTTAACTAAAAAAATATATATATATGATTCTTTTATAAAATTACTAGAATGGTCAAAAGTCAGCCAACATGACTTGAGATAATCAAGAGACGAGTCACTGAGACTAGTGCTGTGATCAAGATTTTGGTAACATGTCTTACTTAAATACCTTTATTTCATGTATTTTTAAAAGTAATTACCCCATCTCAGGTTTGTAACTTTTGTAATAAGTATTATAAAGAAAAAAATTAAAAATTTGATTTGTATTTTATTATGCTAATATTTTAGGTAAGAAATATGAGTTAAATAGAAAAGATGCATCTATCCTTTTAAGGGCCCCCCAAAATCAAATTAAACAGGCTTTTCTTGTTAGGTACATACATGAGATTACCCAGGACACAACAGTAAACAGCTCAGTATTGATAGAAGATTTTAAATGAACGCTTTTATCCCAGTACAAGTGCAAGGAACAGAAAGCAGATCAATGTTTGACCCTCATGACTTTTTTGTTATGAAAACATCAGTAAGTTAGTATTTTTGTTTCTGAAACAATGTAGGTAGAAATCCTTTCAGAACCTTTGATAATTTTTCCATTACCAAAAGTTATAATTTTTTTGTATAATCATTTGATGAGTTTTTCAAAACTTATGTTTTAGAATATCAAGAAAGCAAGGTTCTTAAGATTTTCTTAGCAATAACAGAAGAGAGCATTACAAATAGAAAAGCCATTGGGATTACAACTTAAAGTTTAAAACTGAAAGAAGATTCATTTTTTTGAAAGCTAATATAAAATTAGGTTAATACAAGACTGAAGAGCAGTCTTTTAAAAGAAATAACAATATGTAAATGAGATTTGTCTAAATGACAAAGTGAAAACTATATGTAAAGTAAGCAAAATGAAATCTAAGTACACAAGTTCCCAGGATAGAAAACTCATTATTGAAAACTTGACTGTCAACTACTAAAGCATTTTGCAGATGACAGAGGTAGATAGGCTTCACCTATTGGTAGAGATACTATAATGACTATAAGAGAAGAGAAGCACTTTTTCCATTAGTTCTAAATAGCAAAAGAAAGTCCAATAGAGATCTCTACCCAGTGGAAACTAATGCAAAAGAATATTCAAAGACCTTCTCTACTATTAACTCAAAGAGTGCTTTCTGCCAGCAAAATGAACTATCCACCTTTTCAGTAAACTTTTGAGATTCTACACAATCATCTCATTCTCTCCTTACTTTTGTGTCTGCATTCTCTTTACCTCTTTTTAATATTATCTACTCCCCAAAACAATTTTAAAATGTCTTTTCAATTTTACATGACTTTATTGTCCATTTAAAATGCACTGACTAGTTTCAGCCCTTTAATGACAACTACAGTCTGTGCCTCTTTCACTTGACGTTCTTCAGTAATCAGGGACATTATGGGGGAGTTGGAAAATCACATTGCTCAATTGACCTTGCATCCAACCTTCTCTGTAAGTCACTAATGAAGACTAATATTAATTAACAGTCAGGAATAATTTTCCCCGGAAAAGGCACAATATGATAAAGCTACTGCAAATCTAAAAACTCTTAAAAATATGCTTTAAGTAGAATTTTTGGAGAATTTTCTAAAATTAAAAGGTACTCTTAAAGGCTTTTCCACTGCCCTACTGCATAATTTAAAGACTGACATCTTAATATCTCCATTTCCTCCTACGTGAAAGGGGGAACACTTTTGATGTTCTATTACATGACATGATTGGCTTACAAAATTTATTTAAGTAAAAGTATACCTATATAATAAGATTGAGTGAAAGCATTTAGATATTTAAGACATCTCTGTTAAGTTATAGAGTCCTAAAATCCAGAGTTCTGAACTATGAGTTTTAAACCTCTGACCTCACTCTGCAAAAAAAAAACAAAAGAAAAAGTCACCTGTAAGCTACTTGGAAAACACACACAGACACACACACATCCCTAATACTCTAATGACTGGGAAAAATCAGCATGACTTCTTAAATAAAGATACATTTACCTCTTATTTGTCCCATGCTTAAATGAGAGAAATCTATAAAGCATGGAAAATAGAGTCTAAAACATGGCAAATACACAGTATCTCCCTCAGTATCTTCTTCCCTGTTTCTCTCTTCCTTTTTCACTCTCTCCTCCTGATCCTGTTCCCTAAATGTTTATGTGCATACAATATCTTTTTCAAAACTAGAACCATACTCACTTCTACAAAGCCTTCCCTTGATCTCCAAGCCACTCTGTTTGACTCAGTGTGTCAAGCATTCATGTGATTTTTTACCAGACCATACAATTTGTACCAGTGCAATCTTCTTATACCTATGTGTCTTAATTCCAAGTGAATTTATAAATCCTTTAAAGGCAGAAATTATAGATTTACTGCCTTCTCTAACATCTCTTTTTAAGTTGTTGTGTACACATAAAAACACAAACATACACACGCAATGCCAATGAATGGCATTCTATGTATTCTACCTCTATAACAAAGGACAGGGCCAGTAGATTAAAAAAAAAAAAATGACAGATACTATATATTTTTTACTAGTAAATTTTAATGGTTCTGTTACATACACTACATATACAAACTGGAAAAATTACCCCCCTGAAGATCAAACAAGGGTAAATTGTTTTGAATTATAATGAAAAGAGTTTTGTCAGTTTTCTGAAAGTAGTTTTTTTTTTTTTTTTTTTTTTTTTTTTTGAGAGAGAGAAAGAGAGAGAGAGAGAGGGAGTGCATGAGCAGTCAGGTAAAGGTGGATAAAGGCAGAGGGAGATGAAGAGAGAGAATTCCAAGCAGGCTCCACACCCAACACAGACGCCAATGTAGGGCTGAACTTCTCGACCCCAAGATCATGACCTGAGCTGAAATCAAGCATGCACCACTCAACCAACTGAGCCTCCCAGGTGCCCCAGTAAAGTCATTCTTATGTGCTCTTAAATCATGCATCATGTGTCTGGTGATTTTCTTTATCACTGTGGTCAATTTGATATGTTATAGAAATCAAAATTAACATGAGCTTAAAAAGTTCATGCAAAAATATTGATATATTTTTACCAATATCTTGAATGGGAACACCAATATTTTTCTTTTTTGTTTGTTTTGTTTTGTTTATTTATTTGAGAGAGAGCGCATGTGAGCACAAGTGGGGGAGAGTCAGAGGGAGAGGGAGCAGGGAGCCCAATGTGGGGCTCGATCCCAGGACCCTGGGCTCATGACCTGAGATGAAGGCAAACACTTAATGGACTGAGCCACCCAGGTGTCCTGGAAACACTAATATTTTTAGGGAGAACCTCCCCTTTGTTATCTTTATTGATAATAGATTCTCATATGACTAGTTTCTAAGTCAGAAAAAGTAAATGAGACTACAAGTTCTATCACAATTTTAAGAGTCTGTGAGATTTTGTTTCTGGGCATATAATTTGATCCCCACCTCAAAATCAAATAGCATGGAGAACACTAATATGAAGTAATTTTCCACATATGCAAAAACACAGGGGTGGATCAAGAAACAACATCTTTTGAAAAATTTTTTGAAAGATCTTTTTTAAAACTTTTAATGGGTCATGTTGTTTTTAAACAAAATGTCAGTATGTGATTATAACGTTCTCAAAGCAGTGTTTTAATCAAATACAGAAATAAATCATGCAGAACTTTAGGGGAAAATGTTATTTCTATCCAGTGCAACTAGAAAATATGTACTTTCCAGCAGAGAAAAGAAATACTGAAAGCTTGAGGTAGAAACCAAATCTCTAATGATGCAGTATATGGTGACTAACATGACAGTTAAAAAACAAAAATCAAACAAACAAACAAAAAAACTAGGTGATAAAAACCAAAAAGAAAAGAACAGAAAAGAAAAGAAAAGAAACCAAATCTCAATGTATCCAAAGAAAATAAGCAAAATTAACATTTTCCCTCTGCAATCCCCCTTGACAGAGAGTACTTCACTCTCATTCACAGAAAATCACTTCAAGATCCAGGAAGAATTATAGTATGTCTTTAGATGAATTATCATACATCCATTAAAATAATCATCATAATGCCTATTAAAATATAGGAAATTATTACATATAAACATAAAAATTAGATAATAAAACATAAATATATAAACTTATTCCTCTTTGTATTCTTTAAACAATTTAACATACAAAAAGAACAATTAAGATAAAAATGTAGTTAGAATGACATGCCTATGCCTTAAATTTTTATTTAAACTTCCTTCTTCTTTAAAGATGGGTAAGTTGTGGCACCTGGGTGGCTCAGTCATTAAGCATCTGCCTTTGGCTCCTGTCATGATCTTCGGGTCCTAGGATCAGCAGGAGGCCTGCTTCTTCCCTCTCCCACTCCCCCAGTTTGTATTCCCTCTCTCACTGTATCTCTCTCTGTCAAATAAATGAATAAAGATCTTTAAAAAAAAAAGATGGATAATGTTTAATAATTAAAAGTAATGTTTAATAATTATTTTCTAGAAATGTGTTCTTTTTCAAGTCTGCCTTAACTAGAATTTTCTTCTGCTTTTCAGAAAATCAAGACAGTACAATCTTCAGATTTTTGACATATCTTCTGTTTCATGACTAATGAAAGATTACAGCTTTTTAATCACACCAAAATCACCTTTAACCCTAATGCAGTAAATTTCTTTTAGTTTCTTGTTTATAGATTTCCCAGAAATCCTTGCTGTTGTTGAACACATTAGTCCTATTAAAAAATCTTTCTTCCCTTGGGATCTTGTCTTCTCCCTTGGTTCTTTACACCATTCCTTCTCTGCTTACTTACACCCTTAAACCAAAACCTGCTCCACAAATGCAAACAGTCTTCACAGATTGGCCTTCTTCCCTCAGTTATTTTTTTCTTCACTTCACTTTTTACTCTAGCTCTACCTGTCACATTTACTGTGAGAATTTACAGATTTGCATTTCCAACCACAGTCTTGCTTTTAGCTTCCAATGCTGAAATTCTAATTTTCTGCCAGATTGTCCTATTTTATTATTCACCAGCAGTCCAAATTAGTGTTGTCAGAATCAGTTTTATTACATTTCCTTCAAAACAACTTGCTTAAACCAAATAACGTGTTCCTATTACTTAAACTATTATTCTACCTGTTTAACAAATCTGAAATGTGAGAACCGTCTTTTCCAACTATTTCCTTTATGCCCCAAATCCAGTTGGCCAAGTATCACAACCTTTATATCATTCCCAACCTAGCCATTTCCACCTCCACAATTATAATAAAAATCTTTATCATCTTCTCTCTGTACCAGCAGTTTTCAGAGTAGTCTGAATATACTCAAAAGGGTAAGATGATAATACACTATGGCATTTGTATTTCTATTTTGGTTAAGTATTTTATAATGTCTATAAGATATTAATATGTATATAATTTTTAAACAAACATATAGAATAGGATGTGTTACAATTTTTTAATGAATGAGATATATTATCAAAAATAATTTGGATACACACCTAAAACTAATATAACACTGCATGATAACTATAGTGGAATTAAAAACAATAAAAAAAAGTTTGGACATTTCTGTAATAGTATTTCAAAAGCCCCAGCATTTATCTTCCACTTCGTGTGCACATAACTGCCAGATAAATACTTTCTAGGCATAACAATGTTTGCCTCACTATCTGTTCAAAGTTTTTCAGTGGCTTTCTATTGCCTCCTAATGAAACCCAATCTCAGCTTCCTGATAATCAGGGCCCACCACATGCTGATTAAGCCCCTTTTCCAAGTAAACACACATGAACACACACTATTTTGTCAGCCATAATTTTCACTGTACATTTTCATAGTTCCGTAATTCCAATGAAACTAACTATCTGTCATTACCTGAAATATACCAAGTACCTCTATAGGTCTATGAATGTGTAAATTTAGTAATTAACCCAGGCTCTCATGCAAAGGTGTATACAGAACCATAATTATGAAGGTTTACTCCAACAACCAAGAATAAGTTTTAGTGGAAACCCACTCTACTTGCATGTCTTTGGGAATATTAGAGGGGACCAAATTACTAATCTATAAAAGCCCATCTCAACTTCTCTTCCCACTAATAACCTGTTCACTTGTATTTAGAACTGCTCTGGAGGTTCTCACATATCAAACCCCAAAAATGCTTCCTGCTTCAGTCCATGAATCATGTCTTTCTCTCTCTCCACACTCAACTGTTTCTCAGTTTTTCATTATGTAGATTCTCTATGTAAGAAAAGCTACATCATAGATATTTTTCTTTCTCTAGTATTTTCCAGCATTTTCTTTGGAAAAAGCAGAACATCTATCAGGGGGTAGAGGTCAGAGTAGAGGAAGAAGATGTTACATCACCTGAATGGTAAATTGAGGGTGACAGAGACAGAGAACCTTCATTAGTTAGTTTTGTCCTCTGGGCAGTCACAGTATACCTTCAGCCATGAAAACCAGTTTATCTCCAAATGTAGGATTTCAACATTGTGTCCATGACTCCTACAACCAAAATTTCTTTCTTTCTTCTTGATACCCTTTGTCCTTGATTATCTTCTAATACATTTATAACTTATAATACAACCTTTCAAAATATTTACCATCCTATCCAAGTTTTCCCAATACATTGATAACTTTTGGGAGACAAGATTAAATTATCTTGAAGATAAAGATGGTATCTATCAGAAAACATTGCAGACAATACATAAATGCGTAAGTGTTCAAATATGTAAGGAAACATCAAAGAGTGACATGACATTTTCAGCAGAGAGTCCTTTGCACACAAATTATTATACTTTCTTTTTTCTGAGGGGGTACTATTATTTAGTGGTCTTTGGTAGAATTGGCCATAGCTTACCAATTTACAGGACATATTTCCAAATCAAAAGGCATATTGTAATATTCACTGTGATAATACTCATAGTCACTTCAAGTTGGGATAAAAAGTATATATCTTTAATTTAAATCTGTTACTCTTCAAAAAATAAAAACTGGAAAAGAATGATAGTTGAACAGGAACAGCTTTTGACATTAAAACAGTATGTTTGCTTGAGGTCAGTAGCCAGTTATTTAAAAGAAACAGTAATTATGTGGAAAATAGTATAGAGTTTCCTCAAAAAATTAAAAACAGAAATACCATTTGACCTAATAATTCCACCACTGGGCATTTGCCCAAAGAAAATGAAAACACTAATTCAAAAAGTTATATGCACCCCTGTGGTTATTGCAGCATTATTTACAATGGTCAAGATATGAAAGCCACTTACATGTCCTTCTTGGATAAATAAATAAATGGATAAATAAATTGATAAGAAAGATGTGGTACATATACACATACACACACACAGCCATAAGAAATGATGAAAGCTTGCCATTTGCAACAAAATGAATGAACTCAGAAAGAGTGATGCTAAAGAAATAAATCAGACTGAGAAAGACAAATACCATATGATTTCATTCACACGTAGAATCTAAAAAACAAAATGAATGAATAAACAAACAAAAAGCGGAATCAGAGGTATAAATACAGAGAACTGAGGGTTGCCAGAGAAAAGGGGGAGGGAAATGGGCAAAAAGGGGAGGAGAGATACAGGCTTCTAGTTATGTAATGAATAGGTCATCAGAATTAAAGGTACAGCATAGGGAATATAGTCAACAATATTTTAATAACATCGTATGGTGACGGTACCTATACTTGCAGTATAAGCATAACATAATGCATAGAGAAATTGAAACAAATTAATATAACATTGTGTGCCAACTACATTCAAGTAAAAAAGAAACAGTAGTTGAATCAATAAAACATAATTTTATAAAAATTGTATAAGATTCTTAAAAGTTATTAAATACAGAAGGGGCTACATAATAGAAATAGTTACAAAAAAAGAACTCTAACAGACCTTTTTTGCTTACACTGATCTGGAACCCCATTGAGTAATTCATTAATTCATTCAAAAATTATTGATAATTTAGTACTTATCAGGTATTGTATCATAAGGACCTGTAATAGATTTAAAGTGATGAAGAAGTTCATCCATTTCTTAAAGTGTTAAAAAATTAGAGTTGTGAAACAGTTTAGTAACTTAAATAGTTATTCATTTATTTAAAACTCAAATAACTTATTGAATGTTGTGTGACAAGCAATTTGCTAGGCTAGAGCTGGTAATATAAAGAAAATTCAGCCCAGGTCTTAAAGGAATTATAATCCCGCACTATAAGAGAGGAATGTGCACAATGTGTACGGAAAGCTTAAAGCCCCTAACTCTGCTCTGTGATGACAAAGAGCTCACTCAGGAGTTAACCTTTAAATGGTGTCAAACGGATAAGAAGTACCTCACCTGGTAAAGGAATAGAAGGAAGAAATTACAACGAGATATAACTGAATATGCTGAGGCATAGAGGAATGAGAATGTGTGAAATGTCTAATGAACAAAAGGCCATTAACATGGAACAAAGCATGCATATAAACGAGTGGCAGAGACGAGACAGTTAAGAGTCTTATATGTCCATAAAGATTTTGATCTTTGACAAAATCTGAATAAGATGCCGCTCTTCGTGAGTCTTAAGCAAGTGAGTAGCATAGTCACACTTGTCTGTTAAACAAAAAACGTGCAAAGGGATGGAGGGAGTACAGACTAGCAAATGAAGTTGTAGAAATAGTCTAATCAGTAATGATAAGATGTTTTACTGAAGTCAAGGGGGGCAGGTTATTATAATAAGAGGACAGAGCAATGTTTGGATATTGGAATCAGCAGAACCTAGTGACAATGAAGGAGATTGAGAAGAAGTAAAATGAAAGTTGATCTCCAGGTCTCAGGTTTGGATGACCAAGCGGTTGATGGAGGAGGAGGAGGAGGAGGCGGAGGAGGAGGAGGAGGAGGAGGAGGAGGAGGCGGAGGAGGAGGAGGAGGAGGAGGAGGAGGAGGAGGAGAGAGAAAGGAAGGAAGGGAAGCGAGGGAAAGAAGGGAGAGAGAGAGAGAGAGAGAGAGAGAGACAGAAAGAAAGAAAGAAAGAAAGAAAGAAAGAAAGAAAGAAAGAAAGAAAGAAAGAAAGAAAGAAAGAAGCAAACAAACAGAGCCCTCAGTCATGGAGCCACAATGAAATGAATTCTGCCAACAACTAGATGAGCTCAGAAGCAGAGTCTTGGTCAAGACTCTGATTTATAATTCCTATTACTCTGGGTCCATTTACTGATTTTGTGGCATGCATAAGAGGATATCCACATAGTAAAAATCTCTTAATACTATATGCCTAAATCAATTCTAGACTGATGACTATCAAAACATGGAAACTAAAAGTAAAGCTTTTAGAAGAAAATATGAGGCCATATGTACAACCTTGGATTAGGTAAAAACTTATTTATTTATTTTCAAAAATTGTATGTATGTATTTGAGAGACAGAGACAGAGCACAAGCAGAGAGAAGGAGGCAGAGGGTGAGGGAGAAGCAGGCCCCCAGCTGAGCAAGGAACCTAACATGGGCCTTGATCCCAGGGCCCCAGGATCATGACCTAAGCCAAAGGCAAACATTCAACTGACTAAGTCATCTGGGCATCCCTAGGCAAAAATTTATTAAGTAGAGTACAAAAACACACTAGTCATGAAGAAAAAATAATATGATTGGTTATATTAAAATTAAGCACTTTTAAAAGTGGTTAAAAGAAGCACTTAAAAGTCACTGAGACACTGGAGAGCCCCTATAAATCAGGAAGTAATAGACCATCAAACTTACAGAAAAATGGCAAAGACTGGCAGATACTTACTAAAACAGGATATTCAAATGGACAATAAAATGTGAAAAGTTGCTCAACTTCATGTCATCAAGAAAATGTAAATTAAAACCAAAATGCAATGTCATCAAAATGACCAAAATTAAAAAGAGAAATAAGGCCAAATGTGGACAGCAGAATTCCAAAACCATGATTCCAGCATCCTGGTCTCTACAACTGTTGACTAATCGGTAGGTAGGGTCTGTAACTTGCTTATAACTAATACAAGATGCCAAAGATGAGTGGATTGTGCAAACATAATTAAGGTTTCTAATCAGTTTAAGTTAATAAAAAAAATTATTCTGGATGGTCCCAACCTAACCAGGTAAGCCTTTTTGAAAAAAGGTCTTGGAAAGTAAAAACTCTCTATTGTTGGCTTTGAAGGAACAAGGTACATTTTCTATAGCTGCAAATAAATTAAATCTTCCAGATATGTAGGAAACTTGGAAGAGGACCCATCCCGCATAAAGCCTCTAGATGAGAAGAGCCTGTCCAACACTTGTATTTCAGTCTGTGAGTCCCTAGCAGAGAACCCAACAAAGCCACATCCCAACTTCTGACCTATAGAAACTATAAAGTAATAAATGTATGTTGTTTTAAAACACAGAATTTGTGGTAATTTGTTATACAACAATTAAAAATGAATACACAGGGGTGCCTGGGTGGCTCAATGGGTTAAGCCTCTGCCTTCCGCTCAGGTCATGATCTCAGGGTCCTGGGATCGAGTCCCACATCGGACTCTCTGCTTGTCAGGGAGTCTGCTTCCCCCTCTGTTTCTGCCTGTCTCTCTGCCTGCCTGTGATCTCTCTCTGCCAAATAAATAAATAAAATAAAATCTTTTTAAAAAAATGAATACATGAAGCAATTAGAAAGATGTGGAAAATTGGATCTCTCATATGCTGCTAAAGGAATTGTAAGCTGGTGCTATCATTTAGAAAAACTCTTTGGCAGTATCTACTAATGCTGGAAATGCACACAAATGCTATGACTCAGCAATTTAACTCCTAAGTATGTATCAAACTCAAATGTATGCCTATTTTCACTACAGAATATGTTCAGTGATGTACCTGAAAGTACTGTTCACAAAGCCAAAACTGGAACCTACCACTTATATCTAATCTACATAATGGATGAATAAATGTGTTATGGTAACCAAGGTATACTCTACAGGAATAAAAATAAAAGAACAACAATCCTATGCAACTACAACAATTTTTGCATACATAATGCAAAATGAAAGAAACCTGACACAGAAGATTACACACTGATTCCATTTATATAAAGCTCAAAAGAGGAAAACCATTCTTTGGTGTTATAAAACAGAATAGTGAATTCTCTTTGTGGGGTAGTGACTGGGGGAATACTAAGGTTCAGAAAATGTGAACTAAGCTTTTTCTTAATGTGGATGATAGCTTATTTTAGAAAAATTTGCTCACTAATGATGTGTGCACATAACAATATATATATTATTTTTCAGTATATATATTATTTTTCAGTATATGTAATATATATTATATATATTATATATAATATATCTATATTATATATATATTATTTTTCACTGAGCCTGGGTGGCTCAGTGGATTAAGCTTCTGCCTTTGGATCAGGTCATGATCTCAGGGTCCTGGGACTGAGTCCTGCATCAGGCTCTCTGCTCAGCAGGGAACTTGCTTCCCCCTCTCTCTGCCTGCCTCTCTGCTTGTGCTTGTGCTTGCTCATGCTCTCGCTCCCTCTCTCTCTCTCTCTGTTAAATAAATAAATAAATAATCTTAAAAAAAAAAATCTTACTCATATATTTGCATGTCATTAACCTAACAATTCAAATTCTAGAAATTTAAAGCATTTAATGAGAGACATATTTAAAGATGCTTATAATAGATGCACATTACTAATACTAATAGTTCAAAATACTAGAAAATATCACGAAACATATTCTAACAGATGTTACAAACTTTTCTTTGTAGACAGAGAGCTACTTGTATTGAAAAGATGCAAGTGAAATAAAGTAGAATGGAGATTCTTATCAGGGGCAATATCTACTTGATCTAGCACAATTTATTAACAATATTACCTTTTAAGGTCAATATCCAGAATAAGTATATCCCATTCCAACAATGGAAGAAATTTCAAAAGCTACTGGGATGAGTTATGGGGAAGAGAAATTCCCTGGAAATTTTTTGCAAAGTAAAGGAGAATATTAGAGTTAAAACAAAATAATACAATAAAATAGTGAACTAATATCTTCAAGGAATTTGTCTATTCCATTTATTTTGCTTCACTTAGTTGACTTACTTTTATTTTTTTAATTTAAATTCAATTAGCCAACATATAGTACATAATTAGTTTCAGAGGTAGAGTTCAATAATTCATCAGTTGTGTATAACACTCATGTTCATCACATCACATGCCCTCCTTAATGCCCATCACCCAATTACCCCACCCTACCCCGTCTCACCCCTCTAGCAACCCTCAGTTTGTTTCCTATAGTTAAGAGTCTCTCATAGTTTTTTTTTCCCCTCTCTGATGACTTCCCATTCAGTTTTCCCTCCCTTCCCTTATGATCTTCTGTGCTGTTTCTTATATTCCACACATGAGTAAAACCATATAATTATCTTTCTCTGATTGACTTATTTTGCTCAGCATAATATCCTCCAGTTCCATCCACATCGATGTAAACAGTAAGTATACATCCTTTCTGATGGCTGAGTAATATTTCATTATATTGAGAAAATTGGACAGCCACATGAGGAAAAATGAAACTGGACCATTCTGTTACAACATACACAAAGATAAACTCCAAATGGATGAAAGACCTCAATGTGAGACAGGAATCCATCAAAATCCTAGAGGAGAACACAGGCAGCAACCTCTTCGACCTCAACTGAGGCAAATTCTTGCTAGACTTATCTCCAAAGGCAAGGGTAACAAAAGCAAAAAATGAACTATTGGGTCTTCATCAAGATAAAAACTTTCTGCACAGCAAAGGAAACAGTCAACAAAACTAAAAGGCAACCTACGGGATAGGAGCAGACATTTGCAAATGACATTTCAGATAAGGCCTAATATGCCAGATCTATAGAGAATTTATGAAACTCAACACTCAAAAAAACAAAAATCCAGTCAAGAAATAGGCAGAAGACATGAAAAGACATATCTCCAAAAATGGTACACAAATGGCCAGCAGACATATGAAAAAGTGTTCCATATCACTTGGCGTCAGGGAAATACAAATCAAAACCACAATGAGATAGCACCTTACACCAGTCAGAGTAGTTAAAATTAACAAGTCAGGAAACAACAAATGTTGGCAAGGATGCAGAGAAAGGGAAACTCTCTTACAGTGTTCATGGGAATGCAAGCTAGTACTATGGAAAACAGTATGGAGGTTCCTCAAGAAATTAAAAATAGAGCTACCATATGACCCAGCACTTGTACTACTAGGTATTTACCCAAAGGATATAAGTGTATCGATCTGAAGGGATATACACACCCCAGTGTTTACAGTAGTGATACCTACAATAGCCAAACTATAGAAAAAGCTGAGATGTCAATTAGCAGATGAATAGGTAACTTTCTTTTAAATATTAACACTAAAATTTCTGAAATCTTTAACTTATATCTGTAGCAGCAAAAGGAAAGTGTGTGAAAATCTCTCTCATTGCAGTCACATTTGCAAATACATTTAAAACTACTTTTATTATGATGCAGTAAAGCTAACATATTTAAAAATATATATATTGGGTCAGCTCCTGGAATAACTTTAAGAAAAGCCTATGTAGGAAGATTCTCTCTAGATAGAAAGCTAGAATGTTTCCTTCATTTTTCAGAAGTTATTTGTAAGATGTGGTATTCTTAAAGTTTCCAAGGTGAATATAAGTTAAATCTATAAAGTAATTAAAGAGTTTGAAAAACACATTCCCCTTAAGTGTTTCTTTGTAAATCTATGTGTGATTGTGATATGTGCAACATTGCTTACTGTTGAGGAATAATCATATTACAGTCTACTGAAGAAATTAACAAATTATTCATAGCTCCAGTTCATGAAAAAGTAACTTAAGAATGATATGGTTAAATAGAACTATATAATCAGTCCTTGTCTTCTCTGCAGATGACATGCTTTATCTGAGAAAAATTAAACATATTACTAGAAGTCATAACAAATGTTTACAAAGGATGAGCTCGAAAGAGGAATTCTACTCTTTTTCCATTTCGAGGGCCTCAATTTCTTTGTAAATGAAATATAATGTCTAAAACATTTTCACTGCTTGCTTGACAAAGACATTTTATTATCTTCTCCTTGGGATTTCTTTTTTTTTCACCACAATCCTCCATGAAATATTTTTAAACACTCTGCACTATATGGAGTAATGAAAAAGGCATAGTCTCCATTAGGATGAAAATATGTTCAAGACAAACATGGTCAAGTTGGAAGAAATAAGTGGTCACTGACTCTCATGCCATTTTGTAATTCTGCACAGAGACAGAGTAGACAAATAGTCATCAAATCTCATTAACAAATTAGAGATTATCAATCACAATGACCCAGCATTAATTATCTTTCTTCCCAGATTTTAAAGATATGAATATGTTAACAGAGTATGGAGTACTGAGTTCCTAAATTTGACAAATCTGGTTTCAAAAGCAAGTAGCAGCCAAGATTTTCAATATATATGTGTGTTATATATAAGTAAGCAGTATAAGTGTGCAAAAGTCAGTGAAGATGAGAGACACCTATTTATTTGTATTACAGAGAATTTACCCTGAAAAATATCCTGCTTACCAAGTGAAAAAGAAAGCCATAAACACAACTTTACCATTTTTTCTTCTTTTTCTCTTTTATATTGCAAATAAGCTGATTTCCCAAGAAAGGTAATGTGCTAGTAAATGTCACCACAATTTCACAGTACCAGTGTACTGAATTAATTGAAGCTGTTAGTTCGGAAGAATGGTTGTTCTACTAGGCAGGTTGGAGAGGTCTATTTTTCATTCTCTTCCCTGTTTTGCAAGAAAACAAAATGAATTGATTGTAGATCAGTATATTCTACTTATGGCCTGTTTTATTATTAATGACAAGAACACATTAAATCATTTCCTGATTACATCAACATTTAGAAAGAAAGAATAAATTGAGTTAACATCATTTTTCAAGTATTGTAATGTTCTTGGCCATTTGAACTACATCTTCATTTCAAGATGTGATTTAAGATTCCCTCTTTAGTTTAAAAAAAAAAAAGAGGAAGAAGGAGAAGAAAAAAAGAAAACTGGAGGTTCATTAAATCTTCTTTTCACTTAACTACACTATTTAAAATTCTAAAAATAATGCTATCAAAACATGTTTCAAATACTCAAGAATGTTTGTTAAAGATTTAGAACTCTTGAAACTTTTTTCATTAAGCATAGCTTTTGCCATTGAAAACAAATGTAGTTATTTCTTCGATTAAAAATAAAAATGTAATACAGTCATGATTTGCTAAATATAACCTGTGTTTTGGTTGCTAGGTAGTGTTCATCACCAATCAATCACAAAACGTTTTTAAACATCATTATTTTAATGCCTGTAGAAGGCATCATGAGAAAATATAAAGACAGTTAGATATTAAAATATTCAAAAATTCCGGTCTCAGAAACTAGAAAGAAGAGAAACAGCAGGTGTGTGTTGTAAAAGGATAACTGATTCTATCTTTTGCCATTTTATAGTTCTGCACAGAAACAAAGTGAAGTAAACAAAAAGTAATTAAATCTTTTTAAACAAATTTTATCTTTAGAAAAAATATAAAATCTTTTACACAAGAAAAACATTCTAGGTTTTTTATGTTTGTTTTTGTTTCTTTGTTTTCTTGTTGACATTCTAAATTCGCTTCCATGTTTTAACTTTTCAAATGCTTTTAAATGTATACTGCATATGGATATTTATATTGAAATCTATCTTTAATTATAAATATGCCCCAGATAGCATTACACAGAGATTTGTACAGGGAAACATGTTTTAAATTTCTCTTTTCTCTCTCTGTCTCCTATTTTTTTAAAGTATTGAGGACACTTTTTCATTTTATTAATGTTTAAAATACATAAGTTACAGTTAGTCTATGAGGCTAAGAGAGTGCCCATGTGTATACCGACATTTTGTGCTAACTAAACTTAGTAGGAATTCTAGCCCAGATTTGACCTTGTATTAAGAAAAGTGTGCTATAAATGTCTTCCAATATCTGAAAGGTTTTCCCATGGAAAACATAAATGGGTATAAGTTAAACAGAGAGACAAAATTTTACACAACAAAAATAATGACTCTCTAACAAAGTAAGTTTTTTAATAATGAAATAGACTATTTTTAAAAGCTCCTCATTATTGAATTTTTAAGGGAAGGGTTGATTTGAAATGTTTTCACAAAAGAGTCAAGGACCTCAGAAGGAGCCTTGGAGAAAGGGAAAAGAGAGTGGAATGTCTCCTCCATCAGATTTTATTATTCCAGTTTTAACGGGTTTATGGGAAAGACTTTCATGTAAAATATGGAATGAATAAAACAGTCAAGAAACAATATTTCTATAAGTGCTTATGACAACTAAACAAATGATCAAAAGGCAACAGGAAAAGTAGAGTCACAGAATAAACATCCAACTATCCTTTGAAGAGACATGTAGGGAAAACAAATTTGATATTAAGAGTTCAAGAAGTGGCCAGTGAAACACATGTCCACAGCAGAGGCTCAATAGATGAATGTACCAAAAGGGGATAAACCTTTGCCCTCAAATAAATGACCATGACCCTGAACAGAGACACAAATGCCAGCTGTGCCACTATGGTTGAAATGAACTTGTATCAAGTCGGAGGCCACGTGTACTAAACTCTTTCTGCAGAATGAGCACAATAGTCAAAAGTCAATTTACTGACCTACTAATACAGTCTCTCAATATCTCAGAAAGAAAATATAGTAATCACAACCTCACTTGTGTTTTCTGCTGTGCAAATCTACAGTTGATAGGAATTAGTTGTGCTAACTGTACCTCGATTGAGAAGACAGTAACACCCTCCTTGGGTCTAGTGTTCAGTCTACTCTCCTCCTCCACCCTTAGAAGTAAAACATTAACCCTTTCCACAGTCCTCCAGATGGCATCATGTGTCTCTGGGCACAGCATCTGAACTTTTTTTTTTTTCATGTTTCACCTTTCAAATTTCAACCCTTTGAAAGGATGTTTTAAAACACCAGTGACCTCGGGACTTAAGGAGGAACTGAAAGCCTGATGTGCTGCATATCACACCTGCATTACTTCATTTGCTAGGGCCCTAACTATAGTATGTAAAGCTACAAAACAAGAAAGCCTTATCTATCCTATAAGGAATTTAGCAATATACAATTTCAAATCCTATAAAATATTTCTCATTAAACAGTATGGTTAGCACGATAAGCAGTTCCACACCCTTAATGTCAATATTTAATAACAAAGCAAGTTACCCTACATTGCCATAGAGGATAAAAGAATACTAGACTGACTATTCTTCAACCTGCTAATTGTATTAACAATGGAAGCAAATGTCCCTATCTGCTAATATCTTTACTGAAGTACATAAGGGCGAAATGTTATGATGTCTGAGTTTCACTTTAGAATACTTCAGGATCAAAACCAAAGAAAACAGGGAGATCAAGGAAACAAAAGTGATTCATGCCAATGACTGTTGAAGCTGGGCTACAAAAACACAAGAATTCTTTATACTATTTTCTCTATTATCCCTATATTTGAAGTTTGAATTCCTCCATAATAAATAATAAATAAAAACAAAAAAATTTTCATGTTAATCTGTATATTTATTATTCAGTTCATTCCTTTCTTTTCAGCTTCCTCATTGGAACTGTGAAGACAGCTCCACTTCACACAGAAGTAAAAATAAAAGCTCAGATAAACTTTCAGACTGACTACAGCAAAGAAATATTCTGATACTGCTTGTGGATTCATTTTCCACCCCAAAGTTTAGGTAACAGTGGAGACAGAAAACAAAATGGAGGAGAAACTGAGATGAGGGATGACTACATGAAGGAAGTGGCGTCTTCCAAGTGGGAAGAGAAAGAGAAACCTAAGTTCTAAAGTGCCCTTCAAAGTTCTACCTCTCTGCACCGCACTCTGTTGTCCTATTACTTATAGGCAACCTGCTATCCTGTTACGGAACCTGGACTAGATCCTGACGGAAGAACCAAGCAGCACTCAGAGACTTTGGAGGATCGGAGGTTTATTTAACCCCAGCAGGCTCAGAGGAGACTGTTCTCCAAAGGTCTGAGCCCCAGGCGCAAACAGGGAGGGTAATTTATACCCTTCTACTTCTGCATACTTGGTACTTTTGGCATGCATGGAAAAAGGATAGGAAAGAAGAACCTGGAAGGGCTTTGAGACAGGAACTGGAGTTTACCTGCTGGTTTGGGTTGGCCAGCTTAGAGTACAGTTTTTCCCTTATTAATCCAACAATTCTAATGAAAGAAAAGGTACTTGATACTTTTGTGTAGTTACTGTCACAAAAAGACATCTTTCGCCTCCAAAAAGTTACAATAAACGAATCAATGGAAGTCTCATTCAGCCCAGTATTTATGCCACTCATGAGCTTTGCATAACAAGACTGTTTTGTTTCTTTTGGATATCTAAAAATGAATTTGCTTTGAGAACACTTTGAAGCTTAACTCTCCATTTTTTTTCAGCATTATTGAGATATAATTGACAAATAACTCTGCAATATATTTAAAAGCTACAGCATGAACATGTGAGATGGAAGTACATTGTGAAAGAATGCCTACCAAGTTAATTAACACATCCTCACCTCACATATGTACCTCTTCCTTCCTTCTTTCCTTTCTTTCTTTCTGATGTAAATTCTACTCTCTTAGCAAATTTCAATTATACAATATACTATTATCAACTAGAGCCACCATTTGACTCTCCAAATTTTAATGCAATGTGAAAAAGACAGATTTGAAAAGACATTAGCAATGCAAATGAGAAGCAAATATTCTATTTCTTATTATATTCATTCTAAATAAGAGAAGTACCAAAAAATACCATCCTCTTTTTATGATACAATTTTTCAACTTTATGATGATGTGAAGGCAACACACATTCAGTAGAAATTGTACTTTGCATTTTGATAGTGACATGTGGTACCATCATCTCTAGTGATGCTGGGCAGCCAAAGGAAGCCACAGCTTCCAGTCAAACATCCATCACAAGAGTATACAAGGAATAGATACACTCAGAACCATTCTGTCCCTCTACAACCATTCTGGCTTTTTACTTACAGTACAGTATTCAATAAATTACATGAGACAGTCATTTGATTATAAAATAGGTTTTGTGGGGGCACCTGGGTGTCTCGGTGGGTTAAGCCCTGCTATCAGCTCAGGTACGATCTCAGGGTCCTGGAATAGAGCCCTGCATGGGGCTGTCTGCTCAGTGGAGAGTCTGCTTCCCCCTCTCTCTCTCTGCTTGCCTCTCTGCCTACTTGTGATCTCTGTCTGTCAAATAAATAAATAAAATTTAAAAAAAAATGGGCTTGGGGCACCTGGGTGGTTCAGTGGGTTAAGCCTCTGCCTTCGGCTCAGGTCATGGTCTCAGGGTCCTGGGATCAAGCCCCACATCAGGCTCTCTGCTCAGTGGGGAGCCTGCTTCCCCCCTCTCTCTCTGCCTGCCTCTCTGCCTACTTGTGATCTCTGTTTGTCAAATAAACATATAAATCTTTTTAAAAAATTCAAAAAATAGTGGGCTTTGTGTTCAATGA
The DNA here is from genome assembly GCF_964662115.1 of Mustela nivalis. Taxonomy (NCBI): domain Eukaryota; kingdom Metazoa; phylum Chordata; class Mammalia; order Carnivora; family Mustelidae; genus Mustela; species Mustela nivalis. Next base: position 90,595,924 of record NC_139023.1, on the reverse strand, counting down.
TTTTTCCCAACTGTAGGTTAATGTAAGTGTTCTGAACATGTTGAATGTAGGCTAGGTTAAGCAAAGATATTTGGTAGGTTCAGAGCATTAAATGCATTTTTTTCTTAAAATGGGTCACCATAAGTCGAGAAAGATTTGTGTTTTAAATTCCACTGTTAGAATAATTAGAGAAATTGCACATGTCATGGTGTGAGAACTAGGGAATTCCAGGTAACACCTCATCTTTAGCCTGGCTTTTAGACAGAACTGCCTCTAGGCTGACAATTTGCCATACTATAACGTCCTCACCCATCTTCCTTTACTGAAATAGCTGAAATCTGCATTAAGTTAAATACACACATTATAGGTTTATATACTTAGAAATTAAGAACAAAAAATTAAAATGTCAGTGCAAATCCAAAACTTGAATGAATAACGTAGTGAATTCACATTTTCCAGCTTAGTTTAATTTCCTGATTTGTATCAGATGTGTTGTCCATTTGAAGGTATTTTGAATAAAGAAATCTGGATCTGAAAAACTAAATTTTTAGGTACTTTGAGCTATAACATATAATAATAATTAACATTTATTAAGGGCTTTCTCTGCATATGAATTACTTAAATACCTTATGTAGATCATCCTGCAACCGTTATAACAACTCTAGGAGTAGATGCTATTCAGAATAGATACTGGAAGATAGAAATTGAGACTTAAAGTATTCCTTAACTTGCCTGAAGTCTCAAGACTAGTAAATGGTGAAGTTAGAATTACCATATAGTATAACTTTAGAGACACCATTCTATTGTACCTATCAGGTGTCAGTGCAACTCTTATAAACTTACAGCTGTAGAATTGGACATACTTGTTTCTCTGGACTGATGTACGACTTAGCCCACCAATTCCTCCTGATGGGAAAATTTATGTTTCTCTATCCCGGCCCTTCAGGAGAGAGAGAGACACTCGTTGAGAAATTAACTAGCTGTAAAGGTAGTGATAGACTATAACTGATGAGTATAGAAAAGGATCATTAGATTTAAGGATACCATTTAAAAGGAATTTGGCAGAAAAATTACACTGGGGACTAACAGGCCAGCATTAAGAGTATTAACTGGATCAGTTTAAAATATGGTTCCTAATCGAGAAGGCACTTATGTGGTGCTTGGGCAAAAAGATATTGACTCTGAAGTTCACATGGGGAAATCTGAGTAGATTGTTCAAATAATTCTAGAGCTAAAGACTTGTTTACCGGTGAGTCTGATTACAGAAACTCTATCGTGCTTATCACGACCCTTTGTGACTATATAAATAATCTGTAGTGAATTTTAGGAGCACTATTGTGTATCCATTTAAGAAATGTTAATTCTTTCATACAAAATTTGATTTTCTAGAAGTAGACAGTTTTTTAAAGACAGATATACTGATGAAGATCAGGATTCAAATTCATTAATGGATTTTTAGTTACAAAATATCTATGGTTCTTTAGGTGATTAGGTGGATATTGATAAACATCTAGAAAGAGCAGTGTTTTGGGATGTGACCACATCTTCAACATAAATGATTGGCCTTCCAGGTCAATTAATCTGAAGCATATTTCATTGTGAGTCCTTCAAGGAGCAGATGCCAAGATGGAATTAAATGCTGAGAAGATTTATCAGAGGGAGCACCTATCAAGGATAAAGAGGAGGAGGTAGAGTAGGTAGGGAAAACCTTCAGACCCCAAACACAGGTCTCATGCCAGTGAAAGGAGAGGAAGGAAAGAGAATTGGTTAGGCAGAGTCTCAGAGCAGTTACAAGGATGTTTCCCAGCCAATGGGGAGCTAAAACCATGACTTCGAGGAGTCCCTGTTCCGGAATGGACCCGCACTAGTCCGCCCATAGTGCTCACATATTCTTTGAGAGCACCCCAAGAAAGTGTGGCCTTAGCAGGAAAAAAGTACTAAATATAGAGAGGCAGCAACTGAAGCTGTCAGCCAACCACCTGCTAAGCAGCGCATTTCCATGCCCATTTCAAAAAAGATAACATTCATTTTACAATGCATATATTTTTATATGATTATTAAAGCCAGCTCTGTTTGCGGTACTCAGATTGTCATGGCACCTTTTCTTTCATGTTCATAGTTGTGACTAACTTTCAACACGCTGCCAGAGAATGTCAGACACAGCTGATACCAGAGATGAAGAGGCACATCAGCCACTGACATGTTCATGGGGAAAGCTGCCATCTCCCCTCTCCACACTTGGGCAGGGCTTTCCAGGCATGAACTCAGAAACGTAGACTCCCTTCTCCCCTTCTCTCTAGTCCTTCCATTTCACTCTTCGACTGAAATAAAAATACAGTGCGCCTATACTGAAAAATGTATACACAACAAAAAGTAGAGGAAAAGAAAAGAAAAAGTAACCTCCTTTTTAATGTATTTGAAGCCTGCTTGAATTTATCTGTCGAAGAAGAAGAGAGATGGGATTTATTGCACTGATTCCAAGATGCTGTATGAGGTGGTAAAAACCAGCACTATGATTTGGATTTAAATAGGCTTAGGTTTGATGCCAGCTCAGCTGCTTGTTACAAATTATGTGACACTGGATAAGCTCCTTATTATCTTTCTTTACCTGTAAGATGGGCACAGAAACTTAACTTATAGATGTGTCAAGAGGATAATAAATAATTTATGTAAATGACCCTGACACAGAGTATGTGCTCAACAAATGTCCTCACTGTTAAAAGATGATACCACTTTCTAGAAAATAATCTGAAGATTCCAGAAGATATTAAACAGTATGATCCTTTATAAACATTGAACCTTCCTGAAAATTTTCTCTGAAACATTAGAAGTTCAGTCTGTTAATTTTGTTAAGCATATTCTTTGTTACTTTAAAAGTGGAAACAATAACAAAAATATTTAAGTACAAATTGGCATTCCTGAAATTCAGACTTAAGGTTTGCAAACAAACAATTGAAATATAATCATTCCTCATTTCCCACTTAAAATAAAATGAAAACAATCTTGAGCAAATTACATATAAAATAGCAGTGAGACCCACTGGGCAGTAATTTTATCTTCCTGGAAACAGTGGTTTCCACCCTACAATGTTGGGCTCACAAGTCCCTCTGAAATTAGAATCACCTCCTGATGTAATAGAGCTCCAGAAAAATGACTCTCAATTTGGAAATTATGTTTGAAATAGAAGTTGAATGTAATAGACTTAGTGTATACTTTTTATTTTTATCTTATCTTAGGTGATGATATAATCAGAGATAACCAAATGACAGAATACATAAAAATTTCACTCAAATTAAGAGAGAATGATTATCACATGCAGGTTCAACAGAAAAATTAAAATAAGTTACTCATCTTACATGAATTATATTTAATACTGTGTTTGACTTGAGAATTGTAAAATAGCATAAATCCTAAATATAAAACAACTAACCCTCTTTATGCTTCTTAGCACCCAGGTCACATATAAGTGTGAAAACGTGTTCTGGGAAGATCAAATTTCCCATCTAGTTGTCTAAAGGATATTAACCCTCCATTATTTATTAGGTCTATTATAAAAGAAATTCCTGCATAGTCCCAAAAAAGAAAAAAAATTGTCATGGTTCCCAGGGAGAAAAAAATAAAAAGCAAGGATTATCCTTGAAAGCAAAGAAGAGAATGGATTTTTTGTCTTTTTTTTTTTTTTTTCTTTTTTTACTGAGTTGTCAGAAGAGTTGCCATGGGCACCAGGAGGGGCCTTGGTTTAAATGTCAGATTTCTCTTGAACTACTGTCTTTTTGGCATTCTTTCTTTGTTATTCTGTTTTCTCCATTTTTTTTTTCCAGAATTTAACTAAACATCCTTTTTTGCTTACCATCCTTGAAGTAACTCTTTTTCCCCAATTGCCAAAAAAAAATGTTTTTTTGCATTGAAGTAAATAAATCCTTGATTTTTATGTTTGCTTGTTGTTTCACTGCACTTACATTGATATGACATATAAATGAAAGAAGCAAAAGTATTTGTCATACAAAGGTATCCAAATGTAATAGAATAATGTTATAATGTCATTATAAATCATAGAATTTAGCCAAAACAAACCACATTATGTTATCAGAATGCTACTATATGGCATATAGTACATAACATTATTTACTTGATAGAGGGTGTGTGTGTGGGTGTGTGTATGTGTGTGTGTGTAAAATAAGGCAGTACCCATCAACAGATAAATGAGAAGGATAAAAACCTTATTTTTAGGGGGCAAAATTGATATGGGCCAGCCATATTATTTGAATTGATATACCTTATATCTAAGTTTAAGAGTTTAAATCCAAGTTTTAAAAACCCCTGGAAAAAAAAATCAAGTTCCTCAATCTGGCAAGAGGCAAATATGCTTGATTACATTTTATTTTTAAGAAAGGTAGATTGGCAAGTTGATTTTGCTTCTAGACATCCATTGTCTAGAAAGCAAAATCAAGCCAAATTATCTGCTCTGGGCTTTTCCCTTCTTCCTTGTCTGTGTCCCTGCTGCATTATTCCCTCCTCCTCTTTGAAAAGTTCAGCATTCATGTTTTGCATACTTTTTGCTAGTGTTAACATGCAAATGAACATTACTGAACACTGAAGCAGCTTCATGAATAGGGAAGGCAGGCTAGCAGAGGGATTTATATCTCTGTTGATGCAATTGTGTCAAGCGCTCTCTTGTGGGCCCCCAGCATGAGGGCCATCATTTACATAAGCGAAGGCCAGCCTTCCATTGGAAGGAAAAGAGAATGGTACATTTCTTTCAACTGATCCAAAAAAAAAAATGTATTATGTGAGTGGATTGGAATAATCCTTTAGGAGAGAGGCAGTACAGAATTACTTAGTAATCCATTTAACTTCCCTCCAGACTGGCAACATGGCCCCTTTACTCCCTACTTCAAAAGTTGAATGTCCTCAAATTAAAAAACTTTTAGATTTAATTGCTAGAGTACCAGTTTGACTAGTAAACTGTGAAAATCAAATGGTCCCACAACTTCCAGGAAAATGCTATATATCTGAGTAGCTCTTTAGTAAAACAACAATATAATTTTAACATGGCACAGAGCAGCAATTAAAATATTATTGTGCTCATAGTAATAAACTGTTATTGAACTGTGTATCGGAAAATAGTCTTTGCACAGCATGTAACAATAATGCTGTTTTAATTCCTCCAGGCAGAAATGAAAACGGAAGCCATGCAAGAGAGAGAAAGTTACTCAAGAAGAACAAGGAGAAGAAGCCATTTTGGATTCCATTCCTACTGGAGGGGTGAGCTGGTACAAGGTTCCTTTATTTTTATCTTTGATTTTTATCTTATCTTAGTAGAGGAGAAGAATCCCCTTACATAATAAATAATTCAAAACGTTAGTCAAGTGTGTACTGAGGGTTATACTATAAGCTTAACATTGTAAGTACAAGAGAAAAATAAGATGGGGAGAAACAAGGCAAGTATAAAAACATGAAAGTAGAAAAATATCGAGATAAATGTACAACTGTGCTATATAAATCATCAAAGCTGCTGAACTTTCCAGGAGGGGGAATGTCTATAAAAAGTTTAACTGGTTAAGTGACTTCAGGGAAGTAATGGGATAAGGTGTAGTTCCTAGTGTGTTGTCCATGTGGCAGCCACTAAGAACAAATGGCTCTTTACATTTAAATTTAAGTATAAGCAACATTAAATATAAGTAAAACTAAAATGTAAACATAGATGTCTTACACATTTCAAGTGCTCAATAGTTTAATGTGGTTGTTGGGGAGGTAGAAATTTTCCTTTGTCCAAGTTTCTTCTAACTGGACTAAAATTCATTTTACATGACAGTTGAACAGGAGAAAATCAAATTCAGTTTTGTACTTACAGGGAATCCACACGGACAAAAAATTCCGAAGATAACCAGGCAACAAGAGGCTTGTATTACATCCTGAGCTAAAGACAGTAGAGGTCTGGGGATACAAAGGAGAGGAAGACCCTTAGCAGGAGGTTGAGCAAAGATGTTTGGAAAATAGAGGTAGCCCTGTTATGCAAATAAGTTTCTTAGGTAAAATGAGATGTCTGTTACTAGCACTTTTTCTGGTACAGGTTCTCCTTTCCAATGTAAATTTAGGCAGTTGAGGAGAAAGTAAAGAGTTTTTCCTGAGTCTGTTGGGATTTGATGGCTTTTAACTCAAAATAATCTTCATGCCAAAGTAACCCATCTTGGGGCAGCAAACCCTTGGCCTCTCCTTGGCTATGCAGATACAAAATATGTCCATCATCACAGAAAGTTCTTTTGGACAGCAGAGTCCTAAAGAATGGGTGTAATTTATTTCCTGAAAAGATTATGCTTGCACATTCTGGCAAGGAAACTATGAGTGAACACAGAAAAGTAGGAAATGTTACATTTCTGGTCACAGGAAAAGACTGAACTGACAGGATGAGAAATTTTTACACTGCAAAGCATAGGAGAAAAAATTTAAGGAAGACCTAGGCTAAAGACCTTTGCAACTTGGACAAACCAAGAAACAACATGACAAAAATTATATTTATGAATGATTATTTTGCCAGTGGTGTGGTTGGATCAAGAAGGGAAGGGGAAGTCTCTGCTGAGATTTACACAATCTTCCTATGCAAAGATGACAGCTTACATCAGAGGAGTGAGGGTGGGATAGAAGGGAAGGAATGGCTATTAGCAAAAAAAATAAAAAAAAAAAAGAAGAAGAAGAAGAAAGAAAAAAAAGTCTTGAGGAAAAATCATTTTTAGAAACTGAGTGTGGAAAATAGAAAACAAAGAAGAGGTTATAAATAATTCCTGTTAACCTGAATGTCTGAAAAAAATTACAATCCTCCAAAATAGAATTAGAAACTTGATACTCATTCTCAGTCATTCACTGATTCTTCTGTACCTCCCCTTGTTGAAAAGAAAATCATGACCCCCAAACGGTATCACTTAGGCCAAGACTTCAAAGTAGGTCAACCTCCCCAGAAATGTAGTCTTAACCAGTCAGTCAAAAATTTTCTGATCAGCACCACTGAATCTGCCCTATGGACCCTCTCCCTCCCTCAAAGGATGATGAGGTAACCTGCATGATAAGTCACCTTCTTCCCCCTAAGGAAAAGTTACCTTGCTCAAAACCTTTTCTTTTGCTAATAACTTTCTTGCCTCACTCTCCTTCCTATAAAAAGCTTTATTTTATAAAACTTCTCAGATCTCAGCTCTATTTGTTAGATGGGATACCAGCTGATTCATGAATCATTTAACAAAACCAATTAGATCTTCAAATTTACTCAGTTGAATTTTGGTTTTTGACACCTTACATGTCACTTTTACACTCACCAAAATGATGATTTCATACCTTCTCCTCTTGCATCCACATTTCTCTGCTCTCTGCCTCTCTCACCATCAACTGATGATATTGTTCGTTGCCTTCCTTGGGAAAATAGAAGCCACGATATGAGAACTCCTTCCTTCTAAATGCAGCCAGCTGCTTTCTTCTCTAGCCACAACTTTTCCCTTTCTCTTCTCGGTAGAGAAGGTGACCCTCCTCCAATCCATCACCAGCACTTGCACTTGTGCTCTGGATTACTTCTAGTGCCTCAGAGATCTTGGTCTATAATTACTTAATAGTCTTTGTTCTATCATTGATTTCTTCCTCTAGATTCTTTCCCAGAGCACATAGAGAGCGTATTGGGTTATGAACTTTGCCAGTACCTCCATTCCCCATTGTCCATCAGCCAAATGTTGGACGAGACTGACCTACACTTTAAGCTTCAAGGCATAAGCACCCCTGGTAACAGTATTCCCCTATACACAGTCACCCAGACCCTAGCCAATTAGAAGGGCAAATAAGGATTAGGGAAGGCTACCACCCAGCACTAACATCTTAGGAGGAGTGAAGCAATATCCTTCTACATTTGAGAAAAATATTAGCAAACATTATACTGATTTCCAAATGTCACTGATTATTTTACCTGTAAACCAACTCCATGATCTAACACAGACTTACATGAAATAAACTTGAGTCTTTCTAAAATCTTGGAAGATTCTGGTCACGAGCTGGGCTCTCAGATTAACACCTGAACTCTTTTAACAATGGAAAGATACCCTTTAACTATACAGCAAAATAATGAAAATTATCTTGATTCTTGCAAGAGGTAGTATAAATTTGAAAAGATATGTTTGGAAGAACTGGAAACCAAATGACTTCACAAAGAAGTTTAGAAAGAAAGGAGATCCTGTCAGGTGTTAAGGAAGACTCAAGCCTCTTGGGAGGACGGATCTGGACTGACAATGTTTCAGAAAGTCTCCAAGTTTAAGTGAAGTGACTGACAAAATGAAGAATACTTCCAGGAACCTCACTATATTTGAGGATATTAATATTTCCCAATGAGAGGAAATCTGACCCTCTCTGGAATACATCAACTAACAGCCTTGGATTGATTCTGCATCAGAGAAAATACTAATTCAGGTTACCAGGCAGACAAATAAAATTCTTTCATCTTAGAGTCCAGATTGCAAAAAGAATAATATTGTTATTATTTAATATATGTGTGCTTGGTATTTTCCTATACAAATCCACGGTATAAATGCGTCTTTACCAAGTAATAAAACTTTTATTTAATTCCTTCTAATCATAACAGAGTGATTTTTACGATCCTTAAGATGACTATGGCAGGTTGTGTATATTTTTTAGTCTTATCAAAACTAAATATAACTGAGACTTTTTACTCTCAACTATCATGCCTCTTTAGTTTACAAAAAGATTATATTATTAAATGTTAATTACCTTCCCCATTCTTCCTCCTTTATACATCTCTGTGGGTATTTTTTTTTCTTTCTTTTTTCACTGGAATATATTTGACATGCAACATTGTAAAAATTTAAGGTGTACAACATTTTGATACATTTATATGTTAGGCTATGTTTGCCATTGTAGACATAATTAGGACCTCTGAAGCTCTTTCTTTATCCTATTTTTTCTAGCTTTCCATTCTTTTCTGATTTAACATTTCTTTTTTCCCAGGACTAAGTTCTAGTCTTCCTGGATTCTGAGTATCTTCTCATGTTTTCCTGAACCTCTTTAATTACCTCTTCTTTTTCTGGATACACTGCCTCTTATTTACCTGTGTTTTCAAAAGGCCCAGAAGATACTTAAGAGAACTTCCAGCCAACTTGATCTCTATGGGCAGCAAAGCACTATATGAATAATCAGAAATGCTGCAGAAGTTAGCTCAGGTTTCTATGTACAACTACTCATAAAACTGGCAAAGTGTTAAGTGGCAAACTTCCAAAAAGTAGACAGAGCTCTCAAGTGAATATAACACTTCTTATCACTGCCAATCTTTTTCCACAATTTAAGTATCACTTTTTCGATGTTTAAGCACAAGTTTCTCAAAATGACAAAACTCAATGTTTCCACTCTTACCAGTGAGATAATTAGCCCTACATCACTTTTAGATAGCCTTCAATATTTCTCTATTACCACTAAGTTTACTTTATCCATATGAACTAAGCTAGTTTATCATTAACTCCCCGATATATGATTTTTGATCTCTTCACTTTAATAAAATTGTATACTTACAACAATGAATTAGAAATCAACAAAACACAAACCTTTTGTCAGGCCTTAATTCAGCTGACTCTAGCCACTAATATTATCCTCTATAAACTCTCTCATGTGAGTTCAGTGATTTTATATTCCTAATTGCCCCTGTACCATTTTGATCCTCATTAAAAAGTGGTAAACGTCCCAAAAAACATTCTCTAAACAGTCATGCTCAATGCTCACACATCCCCAAGTCAGATGAGGCCCGAAGTCCCACTCAGATTCCTGAAATCACTTCCAAGCCTCGGATTCATGGTTTCAGCGGCTGCTGGCTCTTCTTCTATCACCTCACAACCAGGTGCTCTTTCACCCATGTGATGCCCTTTAAAAAGCAATGTCCTCATAGGCAGATACAAGTTATCTCTAAGTATCTGGAGAACTGGCATATAGAGGAAAAAGTAGACACCCTATGAAAAACACCTGTGCAAATAAGTAGACATCTCGAAGAGTAAGAGTTTCAGTCACTATACATAAAAAACCTTCTAAAAGTTGGATCAGCCTAAGAATGGAATTTTTCTAATTTTAGACTAAACTAAGAAATTTTATAATCTGTGTGTATTAGGAGTTTATTATTATGTATGTATTGCTTCTAGTTAACTCATAGAATTTATGACTTATATTGATTGATATGACTTATATTGATTTATGACTTATATAAGATTGATTAAATGGCAATGTCTTTGATTTTTATGTCATATATGAGATAAAATTGTGCTTTAGATGAATTCATATTGGCATTTTCTTTTCCTTTGCCTTAGGAGGCAACAATTTTTTAAATTATATTTTTATAATTTTTTAATAATAAGATTCTATTTATTTTATTTATAATAAAATTTATTTTTATTATATCTATTTATTTTTTTATAATAAGATTCTATTTATTTATTTGAGAGAGAGAAAGAGAAAGAGTGAGCACAGAGGAAGTGTCAGAGGGAGAAACAGACTCCCTGATGGGCAGAGAGCCTGATGCACTGAGCAGAGACCTGGATGCAGGACCCTGAGATTATGACTGAGCCAAAGGCAGAGGCTTAAACGACTGAGCCACCCAGGAGTCCCAGGAGGCAACAATTTCTTAAATAGCACATGAAACAGCATAAATCATTAAGAAAAGAATAACAAATTGAACATCATTAAATTTAAGAATTTGTTTTAATAGAGAACTTTTATTCACTAAAAATGCCCTTAAAAGGGGCACCTGGGTGGCTCAAGTTGGTTAAGTTGCCAGATCTTCATTTTATCTCAGATCATGATCATAGGATCCTAGGATCAAGCCCCCTGTCATGCTCCAGGATCAGTGGGGAGCCTGCTTAAGGATTTTTTTTTCTCTCTCTGCCCCTTCCCCCATTTGTGCTTTGGGAGCACTCTCTCTCTCTTAAATCGTCTTTTTTTTTTAAATACCCCTAAAAGAATGAAAGAATGGAGATATTTAAAATATATAACTGTGATAGTTTTTACTGTTGAGCTTTCTATATATCACCCCTTTTTTCATAAAAGTTTGAACCAATAGAGAAATAAGATAAAATGGCAAAGATAAATGGGAAATTGATTACTATAAGTCCTTGTATTACTGTGTCCAATGATCATGTGAATTAGGACATATGATTACTAATTCAAAGATGTGAAGATTCTTCAGTTGAATAACTTGGCCAAGGTCACCTTTCCTATAAAAGTGAAGCAGGATTTTGGATTTTGAACATAGATATGACTGAATTCAAATCCATGTTCTTTCTAATTTGTATATTCTTTCTTCCAGTTCTTTAAACATAATGAATTGCTGCTACTATAAAATAATTTATTAATACTTTGGAAGGAAATGTGCCATATATTTTATAATATGCTTTTTATCCAGATGAAATTATTAACAAATCCCAAGTATAATTTCTTATCATCATAAATTTGTACTTATTTTTACTCCATTCAGCACACAGTACTTAAAGTCTAGAAGCCAATAAGTAACTGGGGAATTGGGGTATTCTTTGGAAGAAATGTAATTTAACTTGATCAATTAATAGGTATAGAATTCTATGCTTACATTTCTTTTTTTTAATTTATTTATTTTCAGCATAACAGTATTCATTATTTTTTCACCACACCCAGTGCTCCATGCAATCCGTGCCCTCTAAAATACCCACCATCTGTACCCCAACCTCTCACCCCCCTGCCACTTCAAACCCCTCAAATTGTTTTTCAGAGTCTATAGTCTTCACCTCCCCTTCCAATTTACCCCAACTCCCTTCTCCTCTCTAACACCCCTTGTGCTTACATTTCTAACTAATTCCTGGTAAGTACTTCTATCAAACATATTTTGTTTTAATTTTTAAACATCTTAGCTACCAGCTTTTACATATTTGAAAACATTAGGCAGCTATACTAAAAGAGCAGAAATTAAGGTAAAACTAACATTTGCATGCCTAGGATTTAAGTCTAGAACTGAGCAACAAATAGTTCAAATTCACCTTTTTTTTTTTTTTTTTTTAATTTGAGAGAGAGTTAGAGTGTGTGCATGACCAGGTGGGAAGGGCAGAGGCAGAGGAAGAAGCAAGCTCCCCACTGAGAAGGGTGCCCATGACAAGGGACTCAATCCCAGGCCCTGAGATCAGGACCGGAACCCGAAGGCGCCACTTAACCAACTGAGTCACCTAGGAGTCTCTCAAATTCAACTTTGAATGAAAACTTTGATATGCCTCAACAAAAGCCTTTAATCTGAAGATTAATCAGATTATTTCTTGATAAATATGTATTCTCCACCTGAAGAACTGAATGCATAATACACTGGCAATTGCATTTAAAATTATTATTTAGGAGAACCAGTGTGGCTCAGCAGGAAGCCTGCTTCTCCCTATACCTCCACCTGCTGTTCCCCCTGCTTGTGCTCTCTCATTCTCTCTGTCAATAATTAAAAATAAAATAAAATAAAATAATTATTTAATAGCAACTTTTTGTAGTTTTTTTTCATTTTCTAAATATTTTTTATTAACATATAATGTATTATTAACCCCAGGGTACAGGTGTAGTCAATTTTTAATATAAAAGTCACTATTCCTGATTTTTATTTATCCAAAAATAAGAACCATTAGCTTTTATTCTTATTTGTATAACTCTGAACAAACATAATATTACATATTATTTAACATTACAAAGTTATAAAACTACTGTCATTAAATAAGTCAAACAGACACATCAAAGTTCTAGCTTAATCCTACAATGAAAATAACATAATACAACCCCTTATTCTCCTTACTTTATGTGTCTCTCTCCCCACTCCTGCACTGCTCTTCAAAGTGTCTCAGCATCTTTCACATAAAGCATTTCTTTACACCTTGATAAATGTAAAGAGTGAAATTGGAGTTAGTAATATTAAAAATTGAATTTCAACAATAGATCAGATATTTTAGTTTAAAATAACACATTAGGGGATGCCTGGGTGGCTCAGTTGGCTAAATGCACTTGATGTGCAAGCTCAACAATGTCTTGTTTGGAACAATAAGAACAGAAACACAGGGAAGGAGCCTTGCTAGATCCAGTTTGTCATAAAATTTTAAGAAGCAGAGAAGTCCCTCATCCACTCCACACATGTGTGAGCTCACACTCTCTCTCTCTCTCTCTCTGTCTCTTTTGCTGTCTCTCCAAAATAAATAAATAAATCATTGGGCACCTGGGTGGCCCAGTCAGTTAAGCATCTGCCTTTGGCTCAGATCATAATTCCAGAGTCCTGGGATCCAGTCCCACATCGAGCTCTCTGCTGAGCAGGGAGTCTGCTTCTTCCTCTCTCCCTATCCTCCCCCCAGAAATAAGTGAATTAATTAATTAATTAATGAAAGAATGAATACATAAATCTTTTAAAAAATAAAAATAAAAATGGATTAAAGACCTAAATCAGAGACCAGAAATCATAAAACTCCTGGAAGAAAACAAAGGCAGTAATTTCTTTGACACTGCCTGTAGAAACATTTTTCTACATACATCTCTTAAGGAAAGAGAAAATTATTGGGACCATACCAAAATAAAAAGCTTTTGCACATTTAACAAAGTGATAATGGGAGAAGATATTCACAAGTGATATATCTGATAAGGGGTTTATAAATATATAATTTATGCATACTCAACACCCCCCCAAAACAAATAATATTATCTAAAAAGAACAGAGGATCTGAATAGACATTCTTCCAAAGACATATAGATGGCCAACAGACACATGGAAAGATGCTCAACATCACTAATCACCAGGGAAATGTAAATCAAAACCACAATGAGATATCACCCTACATCTGTCAGAAGGACTAAAATCAAAAACACATATGATAACAAGGGTTGACAAGGATGTGGAGAAAAAGAAACACTTATGAACTGTTGGTTGTCATGCTAACTGGTGCAGCCACTATGGAAAACAGTATGGAGGTTCTTCAAAAAGTTAAAAATAAAATTACTACATGATCCAGGAATTATTTTCACTATTGGGTATTTACCCAAAGAAAATGAAAATGCTAATTTAAAAAGATATACGTATCCCTATGTTTATTGCAGCATTATTTACAAAGCAAAGATATGGAAGCGACCCAAGTATCCATTGACTGATGAATGGATAAAGATGTGATATATAAAGACACACATACATACATACACTATGCAACATTACTCAGCCATAATAAAGAATGAGATTTTGCGGGGTACCTGGGTGGCTCAGTGGATTAAAGTCTCTGCATTCGGCTCAGGTCATGATCCCAGGGTCCTGGGATTGAGCCCTGCATCGGGCTCTCTGCTCAGCGGGGAGCCTGCTTCCTCCTCCTCTCTCTCTCTGCCTGCCTCTCTGCCTACTTGTGATCTCTGTCAAATAAAAAAAAATAAAATAAAATAAAAAATTTAAAAAAATAAAATCCTTAAAAAGAAAAAGAGAGAATGAGATCTTGCCATTTGCAACAACATGGATGAAACTAGCAGGTATAATGTTAAGTGAAATAAGTCAGTCAGAGAAAGAAAAATACCATATGACTTCACTCATATGTGGAATTTAAAAACGAAACAAACAAAGAAAAAAAGACAAAAGAAACCCCAACTCTTAAATACAGAGAACAAACTAGTGGTTGCCAGAGGGGAGGTGGGTGGGAGGATGAATGAAATAGATTAAAAAGATCAAGTTATTGTGAAAATAATGAATAATGAATAATGTAGAATTATTGAATCATTATACTGTATACCCAAAACCAATAAAACTACATATTTTAATAAAAGAGGAAAAAAAATTCTATCTGAAGCATTCACCAAAAGGTCTTAATGGAAGATTTGAAGGAAAGAATTAAGCAAAATGAAATGGAAATGGATTCCCATTAATGCAAATGATCAAAAAAAAAAAATAAACACATACCCCTTTTCACCTCAATTTTTTTAACTTTATTTCAGAAGTACTAAACAACAACTTTAGAGAAAGAATCACATGAAACACAACCACACAGGAGGAAATAAAGTAACATTATTTGTAGATGATGCAATTATTTGCCAGGAAAGGTCAATAAGATCGAACTGAAAAGCTATTATAATTTTTAAGAAAAAATATTAAGATGAATGAGTATGAAGTAATATCCAGAAATCAATAGTATTCATAAAGGTAAACAATCATTAAGAAGCTAATGCTAAAAAATATCATTTACATTACCAAAATGGTAAAATATATAAAAATGAACTTAAGAAATATGTGAGAATAAAATAGTAATTTTGCAATAGCACAGAGTGACACTGAAAATGGAAAACATAGAAAATCATACCATGTTCTTGGATTGCAACCATTTATAACATAAGGATATCAATTATCTGAACTAGTCAATATCTTAATGTGAACCTCAAAAAAACATTATTTAAGAAAAATTAAATGAGGGAGGTCTAAATACATATGCAAAATCAAAATGCAAGAATAATGAGGGTAGAGAGATGTCAAGATAGCAGAGGAGTAACAGGCTAAGATGACATCAGGTAGCAGGATATCAGCTAGATAGTTTATCAAACCATTCGGAACACATACAAATCCAACAGGAGATCAAAGGAAAGAAGAGCAGCAATTCTAGAAACAGAAAATCGACCACATTCGAAAAGTAGGACCTGCAGAGAAGTGAATCCAAAGCATGGGGAAGATAGATCACAGCAGGAGGGGCCAGCTCCCAGCAAGAGACAGAGCAATGGAGCACAAAATCTGAACTTTTAAAAGTCTGCTCCACTGAGGGACATCATTGCAGAGGCTAAGCAGAGTTGGAGCCCATGCGGGAAAGCATGGTCTCAGGTCCAATGGGGTCACAGAAGGATTGGGGGGTGTCTGAGTAGCAGAGTTCACAAGTATTAGATTGGGGAAGCAGGCTATAGAAACTGAGCTGGGGAGTGAGCTCTCAAGTCAGGATTACTTTAAATTGTGATCCATGGCACAGTCAGACCACTGCTCTTTGAGCACGGACCCCACAAATGGCAGATCCAGAGAGACCCCCCTGGAAGAGCACAGGGATCTGCTGGGTTTGGCGACTCCAGGCAGAGCTGTGTGCCAGAGAGAGGGATGCTTATTCACAGGCCAGGTGAGCTCAGAGCATGGCTGGAGGCCAGGAAGACAGGAGTGATTGAGCACTTTTCTCTGAGGGTGCACTGAGTAGGGGGGCCCTGAACTCTGGGCTCCTCTGGGCGGGAGATTGGGAAGCCACCATTTTCATTCCCATCCTCCAGAACTCTAAGGAAAGCATTCAATTGCTCCCGAGAGCAAACTGAGCAGATTACTTAGCCCAGCCCCTGGCAAGGGTGATGCAATTTTGCCTCAAGCAAAGACACTTGAGAATCACTATAATAGGCCCCTCCCCCATAAGATCAGCAAGAAATCCAGCCGAGACCTAGCTCTCTTATCAAGGAGAACAGCGGAATTCCAGAGGAGGAGAAAGCAAAGCATGGAATTCATGGTTTTCTCCCCATGATTCTTTAGTCTTGCAAAGTTAATTTATTTTTTTCTTTTTCTAATTTCTTTAACTTTTACTTTTTCCTCTTTTAACGTTTTTTAAACTAACTTGTCTTATCAATACCTTTCATTAAAAAAAAATCTTTTTGGACTTTCATTATTACTGTCATATTTTATCTTTCATTGTACCTAACTTTATTTTTGTATACACATAGGGTTTTTTCTTCTAAAAAATTTTAGGATACAACTTCTTCAATAGACCAAAGTATACCCAAAATCTAGCAGAGGGCTTTGTTCTAGTATCCAGCCTGAGCAAATTCTCTCCACTTTCTTTTTCTTTCTTTTCCCAACTTATCTTATCAACTTCTTTTTTACAATTTTCTTGAAATATTCATCTTTATAGTCATATTCCATCCCTTCATCATGTTTACCCATATATATATATATATTTATATATATATATATATATATATATATAAATATATATATATATATTTCTTTCTTTCTTTCTTTCTTTAAAATTTTGGGAGGTAGTTTCTTCTAAGAGACCAAAATATTCCCAAAATTAAGTGGGTGACCCTGTTCTAGTCACCAGTCTAATATATATATATTTTACTTTTCCTTTCTTTTTTTTTTTTTTGTTTGTTTTTTGTTTTTGAACTTTTTACCCCCATTTTTTGCCCCATGATTTGGGGTCTCTTCTGATTTGGTTAAAGCACATTTTTCTGGGGTCTTTGCCATCCTTTCAGTATTTTATTCTCTCCTTCATATATTCTTATCTGGATAAAATGACAAGGCAGAAAAACTCACAAAAAAAAAAAAAAAGAGGCAGTATTGAAGGCTAGGGACCTAATCAATATGGACATTGGTAATATGTCAGATCTAGAGTTCAGAATGATGATTCTCAAGGTGCTAGCTGGGCTCAAAAAAGGCATGGAAGATATCAGAGAAACGCCATCTGGAGAAGTAAAAGCCCTTTCAGGAGAAATAAAAGAACTAAAATCTAACCAAGCTGAAATGAAAATAGCTATTAATGAGGTACAATTAAAAAATGGAGGCTCTTACTGCTAGGATAAATGAGGCAGAAGAGAGAATTAGTGCTATAGAACACCAAAGGACAAAGAATAAAGAAGCTGAGCAAAAGAGAGACAAACAACTACTGGACCAAAAGGGGGTGAATTCGAGAGATAAGTGACCCCATAAGATGAAACAATATTAGAATAATGGGGATTCCAGAAGAAGAAGAAAGGGGCGGGGGGGCGAAGGTATATCGCAACAAATTATGGTAGAAAATTTCCCTAATATGGTAAAGGGAACAAGCATCAAAATCGAGGAGGTGCAGAGAATCCTTCTCAAATCAATAAGAATAGGTCCACACTCCATCATCTAATACTAAAACTTACAAGTCTCAGTGACAAAAAGGAAGTCCTGAAGGTAGCCTGGAACAAGAACTCTGTAACATACAATGGTATAAACATTAGAATGGCAGCAGACTTATCCACAGACACCTGGCAGGCCAGAAAGAACTGGAATGATATGTTCAGAGCACCAAATGAAAAAACATGCAGCCAAGAATTACTATATCCAGCTAGGCTGTCATTGAAAATAGATGGAGAAATTAAAAGCTTCCAGAACAAACAAAAACTGAAAGAATTTGCAAACACTAAACCAGCTCTACAGGAAATATTGAAAGGGGTCCTCTAAGTAAAGAGAGAGCCTAAAACTAACAGACCAGACAGGAACAGAGAGAATATACAGTAACAGTCACCTTACAGGCAATACAATGGCACTAAATTCATATCTCTCAATAGTTACCCTGAATGTTAAATGCCCCTGTCGAAAGACACAGGGCATCAGAATGTATAAAAAACAAAACCCATCTATATCTTGCCTACGAGAAACTCATTTTAGACCCGAAGACACCTCCAGATTTAAAGTGAGGGAGTGGAAAACAATTTACCATGTTAATGGACATCAGAAGAAAGCAGGAGTGGCAATCCTTATATCAGATCAATTAGATTTTAAGCCAAAGACTATAATAAGAGATGAGGAAAGACACTATATCATACTCAAAGGGTCTGTCCAACAAGAAGCTCTAATAATTTTAAATATCTATGCCCCTAACATGGGAGCAGCCAACTATGTAAACCAATTGATAACAAAATCAAAGAAACACATCGACAATAATACAATAATAATAGGGGACTTTAACACTCCCCCTCACTGAAATGGACAGATCATCCAAGCAAAAGATTAACAAGGAAATAAAGGCTTTAAATGAAACATGGGACCAGATGGACATCACAGATATATTCAGAACATGCCATCACAAAGCAACAGAATACACATTCTTTTCTAGTGCACATGGAACATTCTCCAGAATAGATCAAACCCTGGGTCCTAAATCAGGTCTCAACCAGTATAAAAAGTTTGGGATCATTTCCTGCACATTTTCAGACCACAATGCTCTGAAGCTAGAATTCAATCACAATAGGAAATTTGGAAAGAACCCAAATACATGGAGACTAAACAGCATCCTTCTAAAGAATGAATGGGTCAACCGGGAAATTAAAGAAGAATTGAAAAAATTCATGGAAACAAATGATAATGAAAACACAATGGTTCAAAATCTGTGGGACATAGCAAAGGCAGTCCTGAGTGGAAAATATATAGTGATACAAGCCTTTCTCAAGAAACAGGAAAGGTCTCAAATATACAACCTAACCCTACACCTAAAGGAGCAGGAAAAAGAACAGCAAAGAAAGGCTAAACCCAGCAGGAGAAGTTATAAAGATCAGAGAAGAAATCAATAAAATAGAAACCAAAAGAATAGTAGAACAAATCAACAAAACTACAAGCTGGTTCTTTGAAAGAATTAATAAGATAGATAAACCCCTGGCCAGACTTATCAAAAAGAAAAGAGAATGGACCCAAATAAATAAAACCATGAGTGAAAAGGAGAGATCACAACCAACACCAAAGAAATACAAACAATTATAAGAACATATTATGAGCAACTATACACCAGCAACTTTGACAATTAGGAAGGAATGGATGCATTCCTAGAGATATATAAACTACCAAAACTGAACCAGGAAGTAATAGAAAACCTGAACAGACCCATAACCAGTAAGGAGATTGAAACAGTCATCAAAAATCTCCAAACAAACAAAAGCCCAGGGCCAGATGGCTTCCTGGCGGAATTCTACCAAACATTTAAAGAGGAATCAATTCCTATTCTCATGAAACTGTTCCAAAATATAGAAATGGAAGGAAAACTTTCAATCTCATTTTATGAGGCCAGCATTACTTTGATCCCAAAACCAGACAAAGATCCCATCAAAAAAGAGAATTACAGAACAATATCCTTGATGAACACAGATGCAAAAATTCTTAGCAAAATACTACCCAATATGATCCAACAGTACATTAAAAGGATTATTCACCAAGACCAAGTGGGATTTATTCCAGGGCTTCAAGGTTGGTTCAACATCCGCAAATCAATGTGATACAATACATTAATAAAAGAAGGAATAAGAAAAATATGATACTCTCAATAGATGCTGAAAAAGCATTTGACAAAGTACAGCATATTTTCTTGATCAAAACTCTTCAAAGTGTAGGCATAGAGGATACATACCTCAACATCATCAAAGCCATCTATTAAAAACCCACCGCAAATATCATTCTCAATGAAGAAAAACTGAAAATTTTTCTGCTAAGGTTAGGAACATGGCAGAGATGTCCATTATCACTACTGCTATTCAACATAGTACTAGAAGTTCTAGCCTCAGCAATCAGACCACAACAAAAGAAAAAAAATTAAAGGCATCCAAATAGACAAAGAAGAAGTCAAACTATCACTCTTTGCAGATGATATGATACTTTATGTGGAAAACCAAAAAGATTCTACTCCAAATCTAGAACTTGTGCAAGAATTCAGTAAAGTGCCAGGATATAAATTCAATGCAAAGAAATCAGTTGCATTTGTATACACCAACAACAAGGCAGAAGAAAGAGAAATTAAGGAGTCAATCCCATTTACCATTGCACCCAAAACCATAAGATACCTAGGAATAAAACTAACCAAAGAGACAAAGCAATTTTACTCAGAAAACTATAAAGTACTCATTAAAGAAATTGAGGAAGACACAAAGAAATGAAAAAATATTCCATGCTCCTGGATTGGAAGAACAAATGTTGTGAAAATGTCTATGCTACCTAAAGCAATCTACCCATTTAATGCAATCCCTATCAAAATCCCATCCACTTTTTTCAAAGAAATGGAACAAATAATCCTAAAATTTATATGGAACCAGAAAGGACCTCAAATAGCCAGAGTAATTTGAAAGAGAAAGCCAAAGTCAGTGGCATCACAATTCCAGACTGATTTCAAGCTCTATTACAAAACTGTCATCACCAAGACAGTATGGTACTGGCACAAAACAGGCATATAGATCAAAGGAACAGAATAGAGAGCCCAGAAATAGACCCTCAACTCTATGGTCAACTAATCTTTGACAAAGCAGGAAAGAATGTCCAATAGAAAAAAAGACAGTCTCTTCAACAAATGGTGTTGGGAAAATTGGACAGCCACATGCAGAATAATGAATGTGGACCATTTCCTTACACCACACATGAAAATAGACTCAAAATGGATGAAGGACCTCAATGTGAGAAAGGAATCCATCAAAATCCTTGAGGGGAACACAGGCAGCAATCTCTTCGACCTCAGCCGCAGCTATATCTTCCTAGGAACATCGCCAAAGGCAAGGGAAGCAAGGGCAAAAATGAACTATTGGGATTTCATCAAGATCAAAAGCTTTTGCACAGCAAAGGAAACAGTTAACAAAACCAAGACAACTGACAGAATGGGAGAAGATATTTGCAAACGACATATCAGATAAAGGACTAGTGTCCAAAATCTATAAAGAACTTAGCAAACTCAACACCCAAAGAACAAATAATCCAATCAAGAAACGGGCAGAGGACATGAACAGACATTTGTATAAAGAAGACATCCAGATGGCCAACAGAAGCATGAAAAAGTGCTCCACATCACTTGGCATCAGGGAAATACAAATCAAAAACCACAATGAGATACCACCTCACACCAATCAGAATGGCTAAAATTAACAAGTCAGGAAATGACAGATGCTGGAGAGGATGTGGAGAAAGGGGAACCCTCCTACACTGTTGGTGGGAATGCAAGCTGGTGCAACCACTCTGGAAAACAGCATGCAGGTTCCTCAAAAGTTGAAAATAGAGGAATCCTATGACCCTGCAATCGCACTGCTGGGTATTTACCCTAAAGATACAAACGTAGTGATCCAAAGGTGCACATGCATCCACATGTTTATAGCAGCAATGTCCATAATAGCCAAACTATGGAAAGAACCTAGATGTCCATCAACAGATGAATGCATAAAGAATTCATATATACATATATGTATATATATGACATATATATACATATATATACACACATATATATGTATAGTATTCCATTGTATTTATGTATATATATACATATATGCATATGTATATACGTATATGTATATACATATGCATATATGTATACATGTATGTATACATACGTATATATGTATACATAAATACAATGGAATACTATACAACCATCAAAAGAAATGAAATCTTGCCATTTGCGATGACGTGGATAGAACTTGAAGGTATTATGCTGAGCGAAATAATTCAATCAGAGAAAGACAATTATCATATGATCTTTCTGATATGAGGACGTTGAGAGGCAACATGGGGGGTTTGGTGGGTAAGAAAGGAATAAATAAAAAAGTTGGAATCAGGAGGGAGACAAACCATAAGAGACTCATAATCTCACAAAACAAACTGAGGTTTGCTGGGGCAAGGGTAGGGAGAGAGAGTGGTTGGATTATGGACAATGGGGAAGGTATGTGCTACAGAGAGTACTGTGAAGTGTGTTAAACTTGGCAAGTCACAGACCTGTACTCCTGGGGCTAATAATACATTATATGCTAATAAAAAATTTAAAAAATTTTAAATTAAAAAAAGAATAACCAGGATAATTTTAACAGCAGGGGCAGAGGCAAGACTATCTGTCCATATACTAAAATTATTTATTAAACTATAGTCATTAAGAATGTGTGATATTGGGCGCCTGGGTGGCTCAATGGTTTGGGCCGCTGCCTTCAGCTCAGGTCGTGATCTCAGGGTCCTGG
Source organism: Mustela nivalis (assembly GCF_964662115.1). Taxonomy (NCBI): domain Eukaryota; kingdom Metazoa; phylum Chordata; class Mammalia; order Carnivora; family Mustelidae; genus Mustela; species Mustela nivalis. Next base: position 90,573,235 of record NC_139023.1, on the reverse strand, counting down.
GATCAAGTCCTGCTTGGGCTCTCTGCTCAGCAGGGAGCCTTCTTCCTCCTTTTCTCTGCCTGCCTCTCTGCCTACTTGTGATCTCTCTCTGTCAAATAAATAAATAAATAAATAAATAGAAAGAATGTGTGATATTATGTGTTATGTACATTCATGCATTAGAAAAATAGGTCAGTAGAAGAGAAATGACAAAACCCTGAATTCAATTTAATACGTGATAAAAATGCTACAGTATTTCAAATGAGTATGGGGAAGATGGATTATTTAATGACGGGTATTCAGACAACTTGGTAGATATATAGAAAAAATTAAGATTTATCCCTTACTCATGTTTTACACGAAATAAATTTAAAATAGATCAAAGATTTAAACATAAAGATATTTTAAAAGTACTAACACAAAACATGAAATAAATACATTTATAATCTCAGAAAGGGGAAGCCTTTCCAAGTGAGTTGCAAAATTCAAACTACAAAAGAAATCATACATTTAGCTGAACAAAAATTTAAATTTTCTGCATATAAAAAAGCCATAAATATCAAATACAAATGGCAAATAGAAGGAAAATTACAACTGTCACTCACAAATGACTAATTCCCTTATATACTAAACTTTTACAAATCAGTGAAACAAAGCAATAGAAAAATAAGTAAGGGGGGAAAAGGCAGTTCACAGAAAAGGAAATACAACTGTTTCTCAACATATAAAAGGGTGCTCAATCTACTTAAAATAAAAGAAATCAAAGTACACTACTGATCCAATGAACTATTTTTTCCATCTAACAGATTGTTGAAAATCAAAAAGTACAACTCAGCAAGTCAGCCAGGATGTCAGATAACAGACTTATTCAAACATAACTTGCAAGAGTATAAGTTAGCAATTTCACACTTTATCAAAATTATGAATTCTCAGATCCTTTAAATTAGCAACTCTTCTAGGAATTTATCCTACTGATGTGGTGACATATGAGAAAAATAGCATATATAAAAGGATATTTATTGCAACATTATTTATATTAGCAAAGATTGACCCAAAAAATGCCAAGATTTATATCAAAATCTTTCCTGAAGGTTGGTTAAATAATTGATGGCATATTACTAAAATGGATACTACACAGACACTAAAAATATTGATTCTATTATATATATTTTAGCATGAAAAAATCTGCAAGATACCCTAAATGAAAAAGTAAGGGTTTAACAGGCCAAACACTATGCACATTATTTTACTATTACTGATTATATATTACTTACACAAAATATAATATTATTAATTATGATTGCATTGTTATTAGCTATGTACACATATATTAGTTAAATTATAAGATATAGTTATATATTTGATATATAGTTTTATTTTTGTACATATGTATAAGTGCATTTATATACATACTACCTTTGAGTATACACAAAACAATCGGTACTATTGTTTGCCTTTCAGAGAAGAAGCACTTTGTACTATTTGTGTTATCTATGCCACAAACATAATAAATGTTAAATTTTAATTTTAAATGAAACCACTATCATTAACAAAAGAGCTCTTCCTTTCAACCTTCCTTGATGTTCCTGTACACTTTTCTCTATATGAGAGTAAGTAGAGCAATGTGAAGCTGGTTGGGATGATAAATGTCTCTTCTAGACTGGAAAAGATCAGATTCAGAAAAAAAAAAGAGCCATAAAATTTGAAATATTTTCTGGTTAGGGTCTGCCATCTGTATATTAAAGAAAGAAAATGAAAGTTGTTCCAGACTCCAAGGTCAGAAAAAGACACAGAAAGGGAAAAAATGCTGGGAAATTTATGTTTGCACAGACTCTTTAATTCCTCCAGTTCTTTAGACTAACACAGCACACATCAGCAATAGTTTCCAAGCCAAACTGCCCAGAATTTCTGCAGAAAGAGAAAAAGGTGGTGGGCCTTTCATTCTAGAACCTACAAATCCTGCAAACATCTCCATGGGAGTGGCTACATCTCTAATTATTCTCCTGTACTAATGCAGGTGCAAATTACAATTTATTTTAATAATCATCACTTAAATTAATGTAACTTGCTACCTGCTGACATTCTTATTTTATTATGAATAAATAGCCAAAAGTAAGAAAAATTATATCTCGCATAAATGCTAGCAGTTATGGTATTCACACCAGTTTTCAAGTAGATAAGTTAAATGAAAATACAAACACTTGTAGAATAGAAGGAATGACACGGAGGACATTAAGAGAAGGAACGGAAAAGTGAAGGGAGGGAAATCGGAGGGAGAGATGAACCATGTGAGACTGTGGACTCTGAGAAACAGAGGGTTTTAGAGGGGAGGTGGGTGGGGGGATGGGTGAGCCTGGTGGTTGTTATTAAAGAAGGCACGTATTGCATGGAGCACTGGGTGTTATATGTAAACAATGAATCTTGGAACACTACATAGAAACTAATGTTGTACTGTATGGTGACTAACATAACACAATAAAAATTTATTTAATCAAACAAGGCTAATTTTGGATGTCCTTAGGGTTCTTTTCAGAGAATTGATTTAAAAGGAGGAACATAAAATTAACATAAACTTAGAAACTGCTCCTAGAGATTGAAGTCACTATTGTAAATGTTAGATAGCATTGTAAACTGGTGTTTTGGAAGATTTTAAAGACTACTATAAACAGCAAAAACAAACAAAAACAAATATTTGCAAAATTCTCAGCACTTGGTTTCCTTTTCTTCTCTGCAGGGAGTGGAAGGGGGTGACAGAAGGTCATAGCTAAATATTTCTGTGGGAGTTGCCTAAGTTTGGTTTTCCCGTGAAAGCAGAGCCTGAGTCAGGTACTTCAGTGCACATAGCTAATGGGTGGTGGGGATGTGTGGAATCTCAGGAAGTGGAAGTGAGGGACCATGACATAATGGGAAGGGAAGAGAGCCAGTGGAGGGTGCACTACTGAGCTGGTTACCAGTTAGAGTAACTAAGATTCAATCTTACAGTAACTAAGATTCAATCTTAGCAGAGATCTTCCGAGGAACTGTGCAGACCATACCTTAGCATTGTTCTTCTGGCAGTTGGGAGGTTTCATTCAGAAATTTTAACCCACTTTGGTGAAGGTTGTCCAAGTGGAATTAACTCCTTGCACTTCTAGGCTGCCCAAAGTTCACTAAATGAAAATGCCAAGAGACACAGCAAGAGCATGAAGCAGGAAGCTAACAATGTGGTAAGAACAACACACCACAAATGATACCAGTCATAGGGTCTGCGGGGATGAGGTGCATGTCAAAAAAAAAGAAAAGAAAGGAAGAAAGAAAGAAAGAAAAAAAAATGTATCTGCTCCAAGTGTAAAGAAATAAAATAGAAGACTGAAATAAAAGGAAGACTAATTGCATAAACAAATTTATATCATACCAAATGCTTTCTCCCTACAAGTCTTAAGAAATTTCTAGTTTCTCATATGAAGATGGTCATAGAACTCTCTGACAGGATTTTAGTGACCAGCATCCAGTGATTTTATAGAACCATGAAGATAAATCCTTGTACTTTGAAAGACATTTGAAAATTCAAACGTTTATTATGAGAGTTTATGAAAGTATAGAGTTAATCCAGACTAGATAAAATACCCAAAGTAAAATAATTTGATTTAGGAGTCACCACTGAAAAAAACAAAACCAACAATTAAGATGATTCCCACACCAAGTAATTAGTCATAGTTGTAAAGTACCTTAAGGCTCGTGTTCATCATAATAAAGAAGAGATGGTGCATAACCCACAATTCCTACCCACTTTCCACAATAGAGCTATTATTCCCAGTCAGTGAAGGGCTTAATTTCCCAGTCCCTTTGAATGTACTTATAAACATGAAACTTGTGTCCCTGAACCCATTGTCCCACAAGTTATTCCTCTCCAGAGTTTCCTACTGACATTGAGTATGTGCATTCACCCAAAATTTCAGGGTGACAACTGGGATATGCGGGGTCAAAATCCTTCCTATACAGATTTTTAAACAGACCTCTTGTTTATGGCCCCCCACCATCCCATTTTTCAGAGGTTCTCGCTGTTCTCAATTCTTGTGATTTCCTGGCACTGCCTAGTGGGAAATAGTTATTTCTAAGCTTTCTCCACAGTCGACTTCAGTTTCCGTATTTTTCTTTTTGGTCAGCTAAGTTAAGTACCATTTGTCCATCTTGATGTTTGAAACTTTGCTGGGTTTTTTTTTCTTCCTCTTCCTCCTCTTCTTCTTCTTCCTCCTCCCCCTCTCCCTCCTCCTCCTCTTCTTCTTCTTGGTAGGTTTAAGCCTTTGAAAATTTCTTTAGCACCATCTTAGTATGGTTTCAAGAGCAAGCAAATGCAAATCCAGGTATTCTCTGATGTTTAACCCTTACTGAGCAAACATAATAATATATCAACTGTGTGATGGGGATTTTAATATAATGAATATAACCTAGACTGTTTCTAATAGGGCTTTTTAACTTAAAAAAAAATAAAATAAAATAAATCTAAACTACCTACATTCCAGGTAAAAGAGTCTTCCAGAAATTTCCTTACCCACCCAGTCAAGGAAGTAACGATGTCTGATAGATATTAGAACATCTCTTGCTATTTTATACTATTCCTGGATACCCTAATAATAAAACTCTGAAAATGTATGATGCCTGCTAAGGCTCTACATTTATATTTGCGAAGTTACTAAAGATAGAATATCCAAACCTTGAATGATTCAGTGAGATGTCTTTTCCCAAAACTAGTCACTTTCCAAAGTTATATTTCAATAAAGAAAAATCATTCATCACCAAGACAGGCAGTTTTGGACAAAATTCTGGACATCTGCAAGGAACCAAGTATCTAGAGTGATCTACCCTTCTCATTGAGAGAAACGACTGTTAGGGAGGACTGAAAAACAGCTCTTATAGGCTATAATACACAGACACAGGAAGGAAGCCAGTACAAGAAAACAGAGTAAGGAATTTGCCAGTGACATTCATTTACCTGATTGTTATTCACATATAAATATATAAATATATATGATGATGCTAGGAAGCAGCAAGGACTGAATCAATTATATTACATTTACTGCCTGAACACTATGTACTTGTAGCACACTCAAAAAATTCCTCTTCTATCAATGGTGCTACTATTGATTTGTGTACCTTTGCAGCAATTTCCTAAAAGAAAAAAATACCTAGGAAAAGGATTGCATGCAGACCAGCTTCCTGTTGTTTGTCCTTTAGATTAATTCACCATAGCCTTCTTTGATGCAGTGTTAAACCAATAAACAAGGCTCAGTGTGCATCTGCCAATACAGATTAAATATATACTCTACTTTGACAAAGAAAATCACATCTACCTTACAAGAAAATAATGTGAAAAAAGTAATGATTTTAAAGTATATTCAATGATACACCCTGATTGCTGTCTTATCTAACTCCAAAAAAACTTTTGCACTGGTCAGGAGGAAACAAAAAATTAAATACAAAATATGGTGATCTGTCATTTCATTGGAAAAATACACTCTCAGCCCTTCACATAACTATCTACACATTTCAATTAGTAAGAAGAAGAAAAGAGGAAAAGAAGTGATATGGGCAATATAAGTGCTATTTATCCCAATCAAAAGGATTCTTCCACTGACCAGCACAAAGGGACAGTTACTTTCATCTGAAGATTTATTTGAAGTCATTGAACTCAGCGGGTGGGAGACCATTGCCAAAACCACGTGAAATAAGAGACAATTACCTGATCCTCTTTCCTTTAAACATCATTCAATTACCAGGTAATCCAAGCAGTAAGAAACAGAACTAAAAAATTAGCTATGACATTTGGGCCAGGAAGAAAGCCAATTTAGGAACTTTAGGTACCAATTTCGCTTTTTAACAATTAAAGCATTTGGTCATCTATACTGCCAAATTACTGAAAGTCAACTCTTGCCCTTAGTTTACTATATTAGAAATTACCTTTTCAACAATTTTAACTTTGGGAAATGTATATTAATTGTTCCACTAAGTTTTATTTCATTTTCAAATTTGCAGTAGGGAGAACTCTAGTTTAGTCAAAGATATATTCTGAGTGGGCAGGAAAAGGAAAATCTGAAAGGTCAAGAATATAGAGCTTCATCTCCATGTGGCTGTCATCATTGAGTCTCTGAGCCAAGTCGTGAAAAATATGTGTCAACTCCAAAGTCTTTGGAAAGAGAGTTTCTCTCCTTTCATTTTCTTCCTCAATTCCATACTTAGAAGAATCGGATGACATCATATACATTAATCCAAATTTGCCTTTCTGTCTTCTTTCTCTCTTCTGCCCTCTCTACAAATCCTAGCTCTCTGGTTATAAACCTAAAATTACTTTCCTTATTATCTATCTTGATAAAAAGAAAATTTCTTCTATCCAGAAGGAGTTTTTGTTCTTATTTTTGTTTTTTTTTCTTATTTTTTCCCCCATTATCCATACCAAGGAAACCGGGACAGAAATTGGGTTAGAAGACAGGATGGCAGGCTTTCTTTTTCATCCCTTGAATTGGGAGAAGAGAACAGGTGGTTCTAGAGACACTTCCAAGTAGATATCAAGATCACTGGGAAAGGGAGGCCTAGCAGAGGCCATGGCAATATGGTTGAGATAGGTTGCTATATAATATACTATAAGAAATAATACTGTCTCCCAACAGGTTATTAGTGAAATTCAAGGGTTTCAGAAATTGTCAAATCTCCCAACATGAAGAGATTTAGAAGAGATTTAGAAGTGTTGAGGGGTTAGAAGCCTTAGCAAAAAAGTAATAAAGATAACATTTTCAGAATAATCCACATTTTATTTCCTACACTCCTAGAGTACAAAAGTAACAAAAGTTCAGTGTATATAAACAAACAAACTTATCTTTTCCATTGGCTATTATGCAAGGATTAATAACCTCCCAAGCAAAGGGACATTGCAAACTCCTTTTTTTTGGAACTTTTTATTATAAATACATCATAAGACATACTTTCTGTAGCTTTCACAATATCTGCTACATAAATGTGCACCATAAACATTAAAGGAGAAGGGAAAAGAAGAGAGAAGAAATATGGTAAAAAGGAATGAAGGAGAAAGGAAGACATACAAGTGGCAAGAAAAGGTTGAAAGAGGCAATCGAAGAAACAGGTAAGGAGAGAAAAGAAGGAGGAAAGAGGGGAAGAAAGAAGAAATAAACATTTCTACTTCTTAATATTTAGCAGTTTAATCAGTGATATCTGTTCCCCTTTTCACTGCTATACTGAAGAAATCTCAGGTCTGGGACACCTGGGTGGTGCATCTACCCAGTGGGTTGAGCATCTACCTTTGGCTTGGGTCATGGTCTCAAAGCCCTGGCATCGAGCCCCACATCAGGCTCTCTGTTCAGTGGGGAGCCTGCTTCTCCCTCTCTTGCTGCCTGTCTCCTGCCTACTTGTGATCTCTCTCTGTGTCAAATAAATAAATAAAATCTTAAAAAAAAAAAAAGAAAAGAAAAAATCTCAGGTCTTCTAGAGAAAAACACAAATGCATAGACTATTGTCTCTATAAGTTCATGTTTTCTATTATTACCTGAGCCCTCAGCACTACACATTTTTTATTTGTCTCTGGTCCATGTTGGCTCCCATTTCCTTCAATATCTGTTTCATACTTTTTCTTCTTTCCAGCCCACTCTTAACTTACAACAGAAATGTAAGGAAACTGAAACTATAAAGTGAGTATTCAATGTTCTGCCCTCATATCTATAAATTAATCTGCATCTGAATCAGTGCCTAACTTATAGGTCCAGAATTGGAGAGTTTCTTCTTCTAACCCAACTTAACTTTTCCTCATATTTTCTCTGCCTGTCTTGCCGTATTCTGGAATATTTGCTTCTTTTGTCCTCTATCTCCTTCACATACCTTTATTCACGGCCTTTCTACTGTGTTCTTCTCAAATCTAAAAACATACTGAAGTGCTCTTTGTCCTAAAAAGCATAATCTCCTCTAAGACCTCATGCCATCCTACCATGTGTCCACTTTTCTTCCTTCCTTAAAAAATATGGTTTTTTTTTAAGATTTTATTTATTTATTTGACAGACAGAGATCACAAGTAGGCAGAGAGGCAGGCAGAGAGAGAGGAGAAAGCAGGCTCCCTGCTGAGCAAAGAGCCCGATGTAGGGCTTGATCCCAGGACCCTGGGATCATGACCTCAGCCGAAGGCAGAGGCTTTAACCCACTGAGCCACCCAGGTGCCCCCCAAAAATATTTTTTTAAAAGATGGCTCTACTTCTTCTTTTCCAAGTCACTAATGACTTTTCAATTGCCTCCATAATTTTGACTTTGCAGTTGCCATGTACAATCAAGTTTTCTTTTTATAAACCATCATCTTACTAGCTCTTTCTGTTGCATCTTGACACTGATAATGACATTCTCCTTTTTTAAAAAATACTCCATCCATTTATTCCTGTTATGCCACATTCCTGTTTCTCTTAATAATTTGCTGCCTATGCCTTCCTTCCCTCCTTTGTTAGATCCTCATCCTATGCCTGCAACCTCAATGCCTGTGTCCCCAGGATTCTGTCACCAGCCTGGTGTTCCACATCCATGATCTCATCTTCCACTTATCTACTAATGATTTCCAAATGTAGGTCACCAGTCCAGACCTTTTCCCAACTATCCTCTTTGGAAATGTCCTCAAAATGAGTTTCCAGGACCCTGAGACTCAACACATCCCATACTGGGTCCCTATATGAAATTGCTGATGTACTTGAAATAGGATAATTTAAGGAGAGTTATAAAGACACTGTTTACAAATATGTAGGTATAGGAGAACCAACAAAGGTAGTCGAGTAACACAGAGCTTACAATCCCACACCAAAAGGAATGAGGAGAGGAAAAGTTAATGGAATAATGAAATGTGACAGAAGAAAACCTGTATAATGATGAGAACAATGATGTCTACTGGGTCCATACTGACCTAACGTTATGGAAGAGAAAGATAGGGAATACATCTGGAAGGGCAAACAGATGATATGCAACACACTATACTCCTTTGTCTTCTTTTCATCCATTCTTATACTTTGTTGGATAAAATATGAAACAGTAATGCAGAGGACTCAAGAAATCCCACCAGTTAATGTGGAAACTGCAAAGTGTTATCAATTTGGTCATAACTAGGATTGTTATGTGACTCCCAGAACATTACATGGAACTGACATTCTTTATATACAGTTCTGGGTGAAGAAGGATAAAATAAACACTTAAATAACCAAAAAGCATACCTGCTATGATTCACAATTCTGTAACTTTTTCATGGTGACAAATTTGGTAATCTTAACTTCTTTGCCCCACACATGTTCCACATACTCTTTTCCTCCTACCTTATACTTTGGCTACACAAGAGTCTTTACCTTGTAGGGTGACCTAAACCTTTATCTCTGCAGAACTTGTATTCTTGGTGGTTACCTTTTTTTGGTTACTTTTTTTTTTTTTTTTTTTGGTTACCACTATTTTACAGTGACTACAATTTGGGGACAAAAGGGTACTAAGACACCCCCCCCAGTGAGTCTCCCTAATTCCAAAAATAGTCTTCTTTTCACCTATTGTTCGGCAGCAAAATTTGCCCCTCGTTATTACAATGAGTCACCCTGAAAGTCTGCTTCTTGTCATGAAGGGTTCAAAATAGCCAGAGCAAAGCCTAACATTCTAATTTGTTAGAACTAAGACTAGTTTTTCTAGCAGAAGTTGTTCTACCTTCGGGACTAGGACAAACAAATCCATAACTCAAGGTCATGAAAAAGGGAAGCAAAAATTCTAGCAGATTATAAAGTATAATGTGAGAGATGTCTATTCCCACCTCTATAACTTGTTTGGCATACCTGTATACACTGTCTGTAGGTGAGACAGCACTACATTTCAGTTACTTGTTGAAGGTTTATATCACATGCTACATAATAGTTCCCTGACTTCTCAGAATATTTGCATCTCAGCTTTCTCTAAACAGAGTCTTAACAGTTTATTTCATTATTCTACCATGCCAACTACTTCTATGTGATAGGGAATATAGTAAGATAAGTAAAATCATTGGTACCTTGCCACGTTTTACATAACTAGGCACAACCTCTACTAAAGGCAGTATACATAAGATACTATGACATTGATAAAGCACTCTGAGAGTGCAGGAAAGCTGGTGCTAGCAGCAGTGCTGGAGGTAGGAAAAACAAATCCATGTTAAGAAACATGTGTTTATCTCAGTGAGGGCAAAGCACAATACTCTACATCATGGAAAGTGTTCAATGTAGTAAACCTTCCAGAAGACAGCTTACTGACCCTGTGAGAAGGGTCAGTAAGAAGGGCCTCTACTGTTGGTAGTTTAGGCACTCAACTGTGATACTATTATTCAAATGATATGGCCAAACCCATACATAGCCTCCACTCCCAATGCCTTGATAAAACTATACCTATGGCCAATGAGTAACAACAAAGGAGGAAAGAGACCCATTACTAATAGCAACAACTTCATCATTAAAACAACCTATATTGGGATCCTTCCCTTACTTGTTTTACCTACTCCCTTATCAATGCTTCTTAGAATCACATATTAGAACACTAGAATGAACTCTTAAAGATACATACAAGGCATTATTTGGGGATAACACCTTGTTCATTGGGAAATTTTCCATAACATGCAATATGGCCTTTGAAGCAGCTATTATATGGTGTTGTGTTGGTGATAGTTACAATTTATGGGTCTGGAAGCCAAGGGGTAGAAGTGGAAATGGCCTCCCTCAACATTATTCTTAAGGGCCCACTTGGGGAAATTGTGATTTCTAGGTAAAGGAATGCTTCTAGCTCTGGACATGGTAAGAATTTCACAAAACCTAAATCTACAGATGCCCCCTGATTCTATATGCATACAGATCATCAAGCAGAAAAGGAAATTACTATATTGTTAGGGGTAATTGTCTCTGATTATCATAAGAAGATAAAGCTGTTTCTACATAATGGGGTAGGGAGAAAAATGTTATAATTAAGGAAACTCCATGGGGCTTCTCTTAGCATTTGCATTTTTTATAATAACTAAGAATAGGCAATTACAGCAAGCACAGTCTGACAAGGACATAGTAAAAAGGGCTTAAATCCTTTACGGGTGAAGATCTTCATTATTCCAGTAGCCAAAAAACAAACAACAAACAAACATAACCCAGACCTACAGAAGTGCTGCCTGAGAGTAGGGAGATCTAGAAGGAGTAATAGATATAATAAATGTCAACTATGGCCTTGGGATCAAAAACTGTAGCTTATCCCATTGTACTCTATTTTGAGACTTTAAAAAATATGATTTTCTTGAAAAATCAATGAACGAAAGATAAAAGTTAACATGGAAACGAGGAGATCAAATTCTAAGGTGTGGACTATTGCAGACATTGTCAGTGCCTTCATTCCTCAACATTTCCATGCATACTAATGTTTTCTTATTGGATGCATATGCTATTTTCTATCTGAAGGCTTACTTTGCCTTCAGCCACATTTTCTGTTAGCACACTAGAAGAAGACCAGAAGTGCTATGCAGTTAATAACTTCGTAATGTGTTCTTTTTTTTTTTTAAGAGTTTATTTATTTATTTGACAGACAGAGATCACAAGTAGGCAGACAGGCAGGCAGAGAGAGAGAGGAGGAAGAAGGATCAGAGAGCCTGATGCGGGGCTCGATCCCAGGACCCGGGGATAATGACCTGAGCCAAAGATAGAGGCTTTAACCCACTGAGCCACCCAGACACCCCTGTAATCTGTTCTTAATAAACCATGAAGGGATGTTGGTTGATAATTACTCCATTTTCCTTGATACTGATCTGGGGCAATTCCAAAGGGTATTTTTCACTGTTTCTGAAAGTTCACCAGTAGTACTGCGCTCTAGTGGTCCACAGAATAACCTCCCTCCCTACTCATGTATCCTTCTATATCTACTTCTGTATCAGTTTGCTATTGCCATTATAACATATTAAAAAAAAACAAACATGAAACAGCACGAATGTATTATCTTATAGTCGGGAAGGAAAGATGTCCAGAATGGTTTTACTGGGCCAAAATTGGTGTTGGCAGAGTCACACACCCTCTGGAGGCTCTAAAAAACAATCCATTTCTTCCCTTTTTCAGTTTCACTTCCTCCATCTTCCTTCATCACTCCAATTTATGCTTCTATAGTCACATGGCCTGCTTCTCTTCTGCAGTCAAAGCTCTCTCCCCCTCACTCTATATAAGGACACTGATCATATCATTTACGGCCCACTCAGATAATTCAGAATAATTTGTCCACCTCAAGATCCTTAACTTCATTACATCTCTAAATCTTTTTGCCATATAAGGTAACATTCACAGGTTCCAGGAATTAGGACAGGGATATCTTGAGGGGCATTTACTCAGCCTAACACAGCTTTCTCCCTTATCTGACTCACTTAATTCACTTCCCTACCATCCTTCTGGAATCAGTTCTCAAACAAACTACTTCCACCTAAATGCTACTCCCAGAGCCTGCTTCTGCCATTAGGAAGGCTATAATTACTTACTGGAGATAGCTGTTACGAAGCATCTCTCCCTAGATTTTAGCAATAAAATGTCTCCAAATATCGTCTTGTCCCCTTGTGTACAACTTTCTAATAATACTTTTTTCAATACCATGTACCAGTGTTGATACTTTAAGTACCAAATATGACTTCCCAAGTCCTTAACAAGGGCTCAAATGGCACACAGGGCTTTGGCCCTGCCTTTCTCCTCAACAACATTCTCTCCCATTCTGGACTGATTTCAATGTACAAATGCACCAAGCCTTTTCTTCCTGATTTAGGTATTTTGTTCCTTCTACTCCAAACTTAAATCCTCCCATCCAGTGCTTGGTTAAGGCCTACTGATCCTTCATCTCATTGTAAATTGCCCCAGAATGGTCTTCCCTAACATTCCATCAAAATTAAGTCTCATTATAATAGCTCATAATGTGTTATATTTTCCTTTTTATCTCTTGTTAAAATTTGCAGTTACATATGTATCTGATTAGTTCTTAGCATCTGCTACCATGGTAGCCTCTAAGCTCACAAGTCAAGGATCATATCTGATAAGTTCATAAACACAGTATCTTTTGCCAGGTCTCACACATATATAATCAATGTATATTTGGTAAAAAATGAATAAAGTAGTAAATGAATGAGCAATACTTTAAAAGCCACCTCAGTCTTGAGAGATGCAATGTCTGGGAAGCATATCTCATATGGAGGCAGTGAGCATGCTTTTTATTTTATTTTATCTGTTTTTGTCAGTTCTGTGCTACAGAATATCTTTTTAAATGCAATGCATAAAATATTTAAATTACACAAATAAGCTTTTCTCCTCCATTTTATTCTGTAGGCTATAAATATTTAGTGCTTTATTCATTTTCATATTTTCTAGCATAAGCTAATTTCTCTTTTCTGCAAACAGATAAGCAGTGTTAGAATCTGTGTAAATAGGTGGCATTAGCATTTGTGGTTCCTAATCTTAGCTAAGCACTAGCATTCATTAAGACCATTTATCTTCTTTTTGCTTTTCCCAAATTTTGTCCTTTCCTTTGTTTTCATTTCTCTATGTTAATTTTTCTTTGGATTGCTTTGTTTTTACAGGCAGAGGCAAGAAAGACAGTAACTATCATTATTGATTCTTAAAATTGCACAATGCAAATCAAGAAATTATTAATTCCTTATTTATTATCATTATCCTCTATTTTCTTTTTTTTCAATTTACAAGTTTGGTACTTACATGCTGTAATAATTTCCTCTTCGTCTCCACGAGCTCCCCCACTGTTGAGTGGATCTTTTTTCCATGCCATTGCAAGGACTCAGTCATTGCCAAAGATTATCAACTAACTCAGAAACTCAATTTATTTAAAATTTATTAGTTCATCGATTCATTCAGTAACTATTCACTGAGTGCTTACTATAACCCCAACACTCTTCTAGGGATCCAGAGGAAGACAGAATGAAGTCCCTATCTTCATGAAGTTCAGCTGTTCTAGCATAAGCTAAGAAAAACTATAAAAACCATATAAATATAATACATATGGGCTCTGGAGAAAAATAAAACAAGGTACATGAAATAGGGATTGCCATGGGGCAATTATATGGGGGTTGTTACTATTTTGACCAGAGTGGTAAACAAAAACTTAATTGAAAAGATGACTGTATAGTTGGGGTTCTCCAAAGAAAGACAGATATATATATATATATATATATATATATATATATATATATACACACACACACACACACACACACACATATATATATATACACAATTATTACATGCTGTAATATATATACACATATACATATATTTCTTTTTCCTTAAGTAAATCATATTATTTTCCATAATGTGGCCAGGCCTCATTCAATCAGTTGGAGGCCTTAAGAGAAAAGATTGAGGTTCACTAAGGAAGAAGGAAGTCTCTTTTGAGACCATGTTAGAACTTAAGACTACAGGATCAACTCTAGCCAGATTTTCCACCATGCTGGCCTATCTTGCAGATTTCAGACTTACCAGCTCCAAAATTCATGTAAGAAATTTATTTTAAGGCATTAGATTTTGGGTTTGGGACTTTGGATTTGACTCTGGGTAACTATCAGAAAGGTAACATGATCTGACTTTTTTTAAAGATTTCACTTATCTACTTGACAGACAGAGATCACAAGTAGGCTGGGAGGCAGGCAGAGAGAGAGAGGAGGAAGCAGGCTCCCCGCTGAGCAGAGAGCCCCATTCGGGACTTGATCCCAGGACCCTGGGATCATGACTAGAGCTGAAGAGAGAAGCTTTAAGCCACTGAGCTACCCCGGTGCCCCAATCTGACTTTTTTTTAAGGATCATTCTAAATGTTAGCTGAGGAAAAGACTATAGAGAAACAAGTGAGAAGGGAGACAAACTGAGGAGTAGTACTTTAGGAAAGAAATGATTGTGGTTTTGATGGAAGTGATGAGAAATATCAGATTTTTAATATATATCTCATTAAACTATTCTAAATAGTTCCTGTATTCAAATCACAGGCATTGAGTGCAAGTTTGGATGACAAAAGATACCATTATCCAAATCCCTTAAATTACTGAGCTTTGGAGACTGAGAATTTGTTTACCAAAGGATACCTTTATTTTGAAGGTAGAAATCCCTTATTCCATATCACTCGTGAGGGTTCTGCTTCTCTGATCAAACCCTAACAAATACAGATGGTACTTACAGCCATAAAACTAAATGAAATTACTTAGGGATTAAAGGATTAGGGTAACTTTAGAAATGGTCTAAGAATTGGGTCATTGGTCAGTCTTCCCTTTAAAGGTCAATTTTATGAGAAGAAACAAGCAAGTGAGACTGAGAAATAGTAGTCTATATGGTAGAAAAAGAACCAGAAAATTTTTCCAGAGAAAGTGATAGATTATACCAAATACTGACAAGTTGAATAAGATAAGCTGTGAGTTGACCATTGCACTGGATGGAGTTAAACAGGCAAGGAAGGTGTTATTCAAGACTATTGCAGTAGGCGAGCAGCATTGAACTCAATTCTGCTGAAACAAAAAATGCCACCGTTTTTAAGAACAGGGTGAACTATTCTTAAAATATTAGAGGATACAGGTGAGATTGATCACTGTGATTAGATGGTCATCTGTGTTTGCTAATTGATGCTTTTCGAAGTTAGGCTCCTACCCTCTCACAGTGACTGGGAAATAGAGGCACTATTTTAAGGATTCCATTTCAAAAGGATGGTTCCCAGTCTTTGAGAAATACAGTCCTGGTTTATAAAACTGGCAAGAGTCTGGGAAAAGACTTACATCACAAAGGGGAAGTTTACAATTGCATGTTTTTTTGAAGTCAGTGCTCTATGAAAGGAAAATCAGGGACCTATTGTTAGGAAGATACCTGTTGAAACTTTGTCAAGCTAGGGGGAACATTAAAGCCAGTCTTGGTCAACTTACCAAGGTAGAGATCATTAGTCCTCTAGGAAGAGTAGTTTCAGTGGAGTGGTGGGAACAAAGTATTAATCACATTAGTTCAAGAGAGAGGAGAGGAGGAAAGAGAAGAGAATAGAAACAATTCTGAGAATTTTGCTATAAAGGAGCAGAGACATGGCCTGACAGATGAAGGGGGAAGTGATGGTCAAGAGAAGACATTTAGGATGAGAGAAACAGCTTGTGTGTTTGTACAAAGGTGAGAATGATCCAGTAGGGAGGAAAATATTAATCATGAAGGACAAATGCTAGAGGCCAGTTCTAAAATAGTTGAGAAACAATATCTAGTGTGCAATTTAGGGTGCTGATTTAGGAACACTAATTACTTATCATAGTAACAGTAGAGAGAGCCGAGTCTTTTCAGATCAGGGGCAGGAAGGTGGGGAGGTATATAGTGAGAATCTGAGGAAGGTCTTTTCTGTTTACTATGGTAAGAAGCTAGGTTTTCAGCTTAAGCTTAAGGATGGAGGATAAACTGATAAAGGATTAAGACACAAAGATATGAAATAGTTGCTCAAGGGCAATAAGAATGGAAGGACTAGGAAAACATGGATTGCAGTAGTGTTTGACTAAATATTCCTGCTCATCAGTGCAAACCAAGGTTAGTCAGCATAATTGTGTGATATTGACATGGTCAGTGGTGAATATAGCTCGACCAGAATTGGGGGGTTACCTATGTAAGTATGACAGAGGGGGAAACTTTGAAGACTGTATATTTTTTACTATATACAAAATCACTAGCTTCCTCCTGTCATTACTGATGCCAATGTATTCTTCTGCTCTTAAAAATATTTTATTAATTATAGTGTATGTGCTTCTCTGTTTTCAATTAACAAGTATTTATTTAGGACTACTAATAATAGCTAATATTTACTTGTCAATTTAACTGTGTCATAGTCACCTTTCTAAACACTTTGCCAGTATTTTTACTCCATTAATCTTCATATCAATCCTATGAGAAAGGTAATATTATCTGATATTATCTGCTCTCTCCAGATGAAGGCACTGAGGCACAGAGAAATTAAATAACTTGCCCAGGATCAGACAGTAAGTAGCTGAGATACAAATCCAGTATGAGGTTTCAGAATCTGGGCTCCTAATCACTACATTGCAGTTGTCTGTGAATTAAATAGCCGCCAGCAATCATACAGCATAGAAAGCAGATAAGGTTTAATTAACAAATTAGCTAGGAAAACAAATACCCATGAAACAAAGTGAGAAAAACAAGATTAATATAATTATATTAGTATACAATGTTTACTTAATTAGAAATTCATGTATGGGAAAAGGAAGTGTCAAATGGATTTTGACATGGGCAGGACATGAAGAGAAAAGAGAAATGTACCCGAGGTGGCAGAATAGCAGAAGCAAAGTCTGGGAGGTGGGCTTGCACTGAATGGACTAAGGAAGAGAGGAAAGGGTGTGACAGGCAAGAAGTAAGATTGAATTTGCATGGGAGCTCTGGGAAGAAAATTTGGTGGGGGAAGGGGACTCAGGAAATAAATTTGTGAGTGTGGGTGTTGCAGAAGAAGCTGGGGACAGGGAAGGAAACTGATGCCTCAAGATGTTTACAAGGTGAGGCACCTGGGTGGTGCAGTTGGTTAAGCCACACTCTTGCTTAAGCTCAGGTCATGATCTCAGGATCATGATCTCAGAGTCATGAGATCGAGTCCCAGGTGGGCTCCACACTTGGTGAGGAGTCTACTTAGGTTTCTCTCTCCCTCTTTCTTTGCTCCTCCCTCACCCTTAAAATACATAAATCTTTTTTTTAAAAAATGATGTATGCAAGGAGGTTCAGTTTGATTGGTTGGTATTGAGAACCCCTCTGATGGGTCATATAAAGAGCAAACCACACTTGACCCCACAGGGCACGGAGGAAGGCAGCAGCCAGGGAATGGATGTAAAGCAGGGGCTGGGGCTATGTTATGTTCATCTTTCCCCTCTCTACTCTTGACTCATTTTTTCCCAGTGGCTAGTAAAAGTTTAATGAATGTTAAATAGAAAAATAAATATTCATGGCATTTGGTGACTAAATCAATCAAGGGATAAAGAAAATAATTTCTGTGTGTGTGTGTGTTTTTTTTAATTTTTCATAGACCAAGAAATTAGCAATGTGAATGACAAAATGAGAATGTTGAAAAAGGAAAGCAGTTTAGAAAGAACAAAGTGTCAGGGTACCAGGTTAAGTATAAATACTATGCTTACTGGCAATTCATTCACATGTGTCAGAGTTGCTCATTAGTTGCCTAGGAAAAGTCACATCCAGCATTTAAACCTGGTAGAAAATGATGGGGGTTTTTTGGTCAAAATTCATTATATAGCTCCAGAAGAATAATGAAGAGAGGTGTGCCTTTTTTTCCCCCTCATCTGTAGCTGGGAGGCCTGAGAGTAACACATAATAACAGAATAATAACAGCAGCTGTGCTTATAAATATCCCCCCTCCTACTGAAAGAGGGTTGTTTGGCTAGATGCAAACCCGGTATGTAATTATATATTTACAAGACATACATAATAATGGTTAGATGGTAAACACTCAGGAAGTAAAATAACAGGGGAAAAAAACTGAGGAGTGAATGCAAAGAGATTTTAGAAATACCCTGCTGCTCAGTGTACCATGCACAGTTCTTTATGAATAAATTTTATGTGTGCAAATAAAGTAAGAGAAGTTAATTTGACAGCTAACAATATCAAGTGGGAAAATTACCCTTTAGAAAACTGTAGTGAATTTAGATTTTCTTCCCCCAATTTTCTCAAGCTTTGGACGGTGAAATTGTAAGGCTTGGGTTTTCTCTCTTCCAAAAATAGAATTATAGTGATTCACAGCTACTGAGATGGTGTGTATCGTGTCAGCTTGGTTAATCTGGAACTTGTTTTCCCAGAATTCCCTGCAGGGTTCTGCATTAATGCAATCTGCACATGATTGGGGAAACAGAGTGGCCACCATTGACTTTCACAGGTACTGCGCTTCCAGGAAGTAACACAAAGGAGCAGAGCGGTGGTGCCGTCTTTTTTAACTCGTCCTCCCTCTTTCAAACCCATTAAGTGTCTCTTCTAGTCTTGTGTCCTTTTAAAATTTTTCATCAAATTACTGAACTGTACGGGTGCCGAGTGGCATCTGCCTTTGGCTCTGGTGGTAATCCCAGGGTCCTGGAGTGGAGCCCCACATCAGGCTTCCTGCTCAGTGGGGAGGCTGCTTCTCCCTATCCCTTTCCCTCTGCCCCTCTGCCTCTTGCTCTCCCTCAAGTAAATAATTTGTTTTTTTTAATTACTGACCTGTGGGAATAAGTTTTTTTTATACAAGTCCTTCTTATTCTTATGTAGGGTTTAAATTTCTCTTCTTTTTTATTTTGTTAAAGTAGAAAGTAAAATAATTCATCTTAAATGTTTCTTCTTTTCTAATACAGGTATTTAAAGATATGCATTTCCCTCTAAGACCTATGTTAGCTATCACAAATTTTGATATGTATTGTTATAATTCTAGTATAGCTACCATTTATTTAGGTCTTTTTTAAGTTCTCTCAGCAATGTTTTATAATTTTCAGTGTAGAGGTCATCAAATCTCTTGCCAAATTTTTTTCCTCTAAGGATTTTATGTTTCTTGATGCTGAATTTTGGAGTAGACGACTCTAGTAGCTTAGTTTGTTTCATGGGATTTTTGGTTTTGTTTTTGGTCTTTGGATTCCTTAGGACTGCAAGTAAAGTCAATTTTACTTTCCTTTCCAATTTCTATACCCTCCCCCTTTCTTGCTTTATGAGAGTAACTAGCATCTCCACTATAATGCAGAATGCAAGTGGTGAGAGCAAACATCCTCGCCTTTTTCCCTCAGTGTTGAGAAATGTCCTCCATCTTTCACAATTTTTGCTATAGGATTTTTTGTAGATTTCGTCTATAAAATTGAAGAAGATTCCTTGTATTCCTAACTTGTCTGTCCATCTTCTATTCCCAGTTTATCATGCATGGATATTGAATTTTATCAAATTCTTTTTCTGTCTCTATTGATATGATCAAATGATTTTTTTTTTCTCCTTTACTCTGCTAGCCATGGTTAATTGCATCCATCCCTTTCAACTGTTGAACCAATCTCGCATTCCTAGGATAAACTCCACTCAATCATAATGTATTTTCTTTTTCACATAATTCTAGATTTGATTTGCTAGTGCACTGTTGAGGATTTTATGCCTGTGATCATGAGGGATATTGATCTGTAACATTCTTTTTTATAAAGTCTTTGTTAGGTTTTGGTGTCAGGACTGTGCTCGTTGATAGATTGTGTCAGGATTGTGCTCGTAGGTTGATTCCCTCTTCCTGTTTTCTGAAAGAATTGCACAAGATTGGGATTATTTATTCTTTGAATGTTTTATAGCATTCACCAATAAATAAAGCCATCTGTATATGACTTTTTTTTATAAAAAGGCTTTTGATTGCAAATTAAGTTCCTTTAATCACTATAGGGGTCTTTAGATTTTATCTTCCTAACTAAGGCATTTGGGGTGAATTGTATTTTTTAAGAAATTTGCCCATTTTATTTAAGCTTTCAAATTTATTGGCATAGAGTTGTCAGAATTAACCCTTTAATATCTTTTTAATGTTTACAGGATCTGGGTGAAATTTTCTATTTGGGATATAAGTATAGTATTTTCTCTTTCTCTTTTTCTGGGTAAGTTTTACTAGATCAAAGCTATTAATCTTAAAAATAAAAAACTTCTAGCTTTGTTAATTTTCTGTTGTTTGTCTTGGATTTAAATCTCTTTTTTTTTTTTAGTTTGTTAAAGTGGAAATTTAAATAATTCATCTTAAATGTTTCTTCTTTTCTAAGATAAGTATTTACAGATATATACTTCCCTCTAAGACCTATGTTAGCTAATTGTCACAAATTTTGATATGTATTGTTTTTTCATTCAGTCCAACATATTATCTCATTTCTCTTAATATGTCTTATTTGATAAATAAGTTACTCAGAAGTATGCTATTTAATTTCCAAATATTTGGAGTTTCTATATAACTTATTTTTTAATGTTCTTTTTTTTAAAGATTTTATTTATTTATTTGACAGACAGAGATCACAAGTGGCAGAGCAGCAGGCAGAGAGGGAAACAGGCTCCTTAATGAGCAGAGAGCCTGATGTGGGGCTTAATCCCAAGACCCAGACACCCCATTTTTTAATGTTCTAATTCAATTAGTTTGCAATCAGAGAACAGCTTTAAGAATGTAATGTTTCCGGGGCGCCTGGGTGGCTCAGTGGGTTAAAGCCTCTGCCTTCAGCTCAGATCATGATCCCAGGCTCCTGGGACCCTGCCCCATATCGGGCTCTCTGCTCAGTAGGGAGCTTGCTTCCTCCTGTCTCTCTGCCTGCTTCTCTGCCCACTTGTGATCTCTGCCTACTTGTGATCTCTGTCTGTCAAATAAATAAATAAAATCTTAAAAAAAAAAAAGAATTCAATGTTTTCAGTTTTACTGAGATTTATTTTGTTTAACATGTATCTTGGTGAGTGTTCAGTGTGTACTTAGAAAGAATTATAACTATAATCTATAGTTTCATAAATATCAATTTGGAGATAATGTTCTTCATACCTTTTACATCATAACTTTTTTTTTTTAACTGAGAAATAATTGGGGTGCCTGGGTGGCTCAGATTGTTAAGCATCTACCTTTCACTCAGGTCATGATACTGGGGTCCTGGGATCAGGTCCCGCATCAGGCTCCCTGCTCAGTGGGAAGTGTTTCTTCCTCTACCTCTCTCTCTCTCTCCCATGAATAAATAAGTAAAATCTTAAAAAAAAAAAAAAAAGAAGATATAATCGACAACATTATAGCATTTTCAGGTATACAACACAATGATTTTATATTTATATTTGTACTTTTTTTGCTTTTTGGACTACCTGTTTTGTTTTGGTTTTTTTGTTTTATTATTATGGTCAGTTAACCAACATATAGTATATCATTGATGTAGTGTTTGACAATTCATTAGCTGTCTATAACACCCAGTGCTTATCATCATGTGTGCCTTCTTTAATACCCATCACCTGGCTACACTAACCCCCCACCCCTCTTTCTTCTGTAACCCTCATTTTGGTCCACCTGATTTATCATGTAAGAGAAGAATGTTAAAAATCTAAGGAAGCTATGATTGTGAATTATCTATTTCTCCCATTAACTCAATTTTTGCTACATATATTTTGAAGTTCTATTATTAGATGCAAACAGATTTGTTATGTTTTCCTGATGAATTGATCCCTATGTTGAAGACTACCTGGTCTAATATAGTCATATTAGCTCTATCTTACATCACTGTTTGCATAGCATATCTTTTCTTCATCCTTATACTTTCAACCTACCTAGATTACTTTACATAATGGGTTTTTCATGTCACTAGGATTTAGTTGGGTCTTATTGTTTAACCAGTCTGACAATCACTGCCTTTTAATTGGGATTTTGAGATGAAATAAATGTAATTATTGACAGTTACATTTAAATCCACCATCTTGCAATTTGTTTTTTATTTTTCCCAAGCTATTTTCTTTCTATTCCTTTTTTCCTGACTACTTTAGGTTAATCAAATGCATTTAGTGTCTGATTTTATGTCTTAGAGTGATGTCAGCCACATGTATTTTTACAATTAATTACAATTTTTACAATTAATTACTATTGATTTACAATTAAATTACAATTAATTTCCTATATATGTAATTATACGTATGCCTTACTAATCAGTCTCTTAGTATTATTACTTTATCACTTTATAATTCCTACTTTACAAATATAAACCCCCTATGCAGTATAATTCCATATAACTGCTACCTCCTGTCTTTAAGGATATTGTTAACATCATTTATTCTACATACACTGTAACACCCCTGTACAATTTTTTGTTTGTTTCATTTTAAAATGCCAGTTACCTTTTAAGGAAATGAAAAGAAGAAACATATAGTCTTGTATATTTACTCACATATTGTAAATTTTGGCGCTCTTTATTGTCATAGATCTGAATTGACATCTGGTGTCATTTCCCTTCAGCTAAATGAATAACTAACCTCTTTTTAAATTTCTTATAGTGCAAGTCTGATGAAATTGAATTCTCTCTGCTTTCATTTGTGTAACAATGCCTTTATTTTACCTCAGCTTTGACAGACATCTTTGCTGGATACAGAAATCTATATTGACAGGTTATTTTTCAGTGCTTTAAGTAAATTTATCCCATCATCTTCTCCTTCCACTGTTCCTAATGCAGAGTCAGATATCATTTATAACATTGTTCAATTGTATGTAATATTTTTTTCTTCTTTGTCTGATTTCAAGATTTTTTCTTTATCTTTGGTTTTCAATAACTTTGCTATGATGTACCTAGTTATATTTATTCTGCTTACAGTTTGCTGAGCATTGAGATCAGTAAGTTGATGGTTTCTCATCAAATTTTAGAAGATTTATGCTATTATTTCTTCCAATATCTCCTAACATTTTTGAGACTTTAGCCAGGCGCTAGACTTTTGGTATGTTACTCAGTTCACTGAGGTTGTGTTCATTTTTCTTGAATATTTTTACAATGTTCTTCCAATTGGATAGTTTTTATTGATGTCTTCAAGCCAACTAACCTTTCTTCTGGCATCTCTGATGTAAGCAAGGGACCAGAAAACTTCATAAGTATCTAAAAGAAATCTTTATTCTGATAGCTACAAGGTCAAGATTTCAGAAAATCTGGATGTCAGAACATTAGGTATAGTTGTGGCACATCTTATTCCCAAAGAGGAATTGGAGCTGAAATGACCTGTACTTGAGAAAAACACCTTCACTGCTACTTGAATTATTATCATGCTGTTCTAATTCTTTTATATGCATAATTATATAGCTATTTCAGATGTGTAACTATTGTTAAAACTAGAAAATAATTTATCTCTACATATAAAAATTCTCAAGTGTCTTCTTTGCCCATTTGTTATGACTTTTTTAAAAAAATATTTTATTTATTTGACAGAGAGAGAAAGAGAGAGAGCACAAGCAGGGTGAGTAGCCAGCAGAAGGAAAGGGAGAACCTCCCTGAGCAGGGAGCAAAACACAGGGCTGGATCCCAGAACCAAAGATCACGACCTGAAGAGTAACAGGTAAAATTGGAAATGTTGTCTACTGTAAAGTTTTGGTGTACTTCAACAAAATTAAACAAGTGACTCTAATGGCTGGGTCACAAAACCAGTGATTTCCAGTTCTTTGTTTTAACAAATTAGAAGGCCTAGTCAAGTCATCAGGCGAGCAAGTATTGAAGATAGTTTGTAGATCAGTATGTGATATTTGGTATTTAACCAGGAAGGACTGAAAAGAATTGAGTGATGTTGCTAATACAAGAATCTTAAAATTTCCGAATTCTATCTCTTGGTAATAAATTTAAATATTTAATTTCAGTTCACAAACATACTTGGTGCCAGAGAAGTATGAAATACTTATGAAAAAATACAGTGAAGTCATTGAGAAGTGAAATGGAAATACTAGTTTAAATTTAAAAAGAGGGGAGCCTAGGTGGCTCAGTGGGTTAAAGCCTCTGCCTTTGGCTCAGGTCATGATCCTAGGGTCCTGGGATCAAGCCCCACATCCAGGCTCACTGCTCAGTGGGGAGCCTGCTTCCTCCTCTCTCTCTTTCTGCCTGCCTTTCTGTCTACTTGTGATCTCTGTCTGTCGAATAAATAAAAAAAAAAATTAAAAGAATGGCAAAATTTCTGACTTGAGTTTATGTGATTTATGATGGGAAGAAAATAGTAGAAGAATCACAACACTATTTAGATAACATTAGGTATATTTAGAAGTTGAGGTTACAGATTTATTTTAGTGCTGAAGTCACAAAATGTCTGTGTGCCAGTTATCAATTTATTGTCTCTCAGTCCACATGCACTATCTGTCTTGTAATAATGGATTTCCCCTTTAAGCATTTCTCCTTTTCAGCAAGCATGACATTAGGTGTTATCATTGGAGGGAGCAGGAGGAATATTGCAAAAGGAAGAGGATTTTCTTCCCAGTTCCACTGTGCTGACGTTTTGGGTTTTGCCCTACTCCTACTTCATAGCTGATGCAAATGGGGATATCCAGTGTCTCTCTGCCCCATGTGCATGCCCAGAACATGCAGTCCCTCAGTGAGATCATGACGCCAGGCCCAGCCTGTGACCACTTCCCCGTGTTCCTTCTGACATGGGCACTGCACCTGCTGGGTTTTACGCTGCTCTGCCAGCAGACAAGTTTCTGAAGCCATGATCCTTCCATGCATCCAGCCATCAGCACTCAGCTCCTGCAAAGCATGATTTTTCCACTGCTGTGTCCTATAGGGTGCTTTCTCTGTCTCTCATTTTCATACAGTGTCATTTTTCTAATGCTGAGCTCCTTCAGATCACCATTTCTCAAGGACTAGGCTCCTGCAAGGTGTGATTTTTTTATTTTATTGGTTTTTTTCTAGTACCCGGCTCCTGCAGAGGGCAACTCCATGCAGTGCACAGCGGCCAGCAGTCAGCAGCCTGCCCTGGCATCTCCTCCGGTTAACTTTTAGCACATCTTTTTTTTTTTTTTTTAATCTTATTTATTTATTTGAGAGAGAGAGCACATGCACAAGCATGGGGCAGGGGGATGGTAGAGAAAAAGGGAGAAGCAGCCTCCACACTGAACAGGGAGACAGATGTGGGGCTCCATCTTAGGACCCTGGGATCATGACCTGAGTCAAAAGCAGACACTTAATCAACTTCACCCAGGTGCCTGAATTTTTAGCACATCTTTAGACATAGTACGTTGCCATGAAAGCCTTCCACAGAAGCCTAGGCAGATTTCCTCCAAGTTTCACCAGCCACAGTGACTGAATGATTTCTGCACTATTCAAAGAGTCCAGTTCTGCCCTCTCCAAAGAAATATAGTCCTCAGCCCAGAGTCGGTGAGTTGGGGGTGTTAATTCTTCCTGAGTACTCTATCTCAGCCTCAGATAAGAGATGATGCTCATTATATCTGATATTCATTCATTTTATAATGTTTAGGTTTGTTAACTTCTTATTAGCTAATTCCCATTACTCCAAGTTCTGTTATAATTAATAATTCATTGGGGTTTTTTAATAATTAAATTATTATTCATATAAGCATCTTTATTTTTTTAAATATACCTTTTGCATTACATTTTATATTTTATTTTCTGTGATTATTTAGATAAAATTCTGATAAAATGAACATTACTAACCAGTATATATTTTACCAGTGAGTAGCTAAATGTTTTACTTCTTGAGCTTTGGACTGTCAAACTCATCTTCATTCTGTGTTTACAGTGGATGACAACTCACCTGGTCATAGGAATGTTGGATTTATATTTATTTCTTTTTTATACATTGTAGAGGTTTCTCTGTTGTCATCTGTCATCTAAAGTTATTGAGAATTCTAAAGCCATCTTCCAATTTTCCTTTTTAAAGTGACCCTCTGTTTCTTTTCTTGAGATACAAATTCCCTTCTTTAAACTTGAAAATCAATGAGTTTCCCTGAAAATTTCAATCTTTTATATCTTTATTAATGTTATTTGGTCACTGAAATACAGTGAGTATTTTGAATCCATTTAGATTTTCTTTCATTATGAGAAATGTTCTTTTCATTTTTATTGTGATAAGAACACTTGACATGAAATCTACTCTTCCAACAGATTTTTAAAGTGTATAATATTGCTATCTATAGGCAAATGTTGTACAGATCTCTAGAACTTACTCATCTTGCATAACTGAAATTTTATATCCGTTGATTATCAGCTCCCTATGTCGCTCTCCCTGACCCCACCCTGCAATCACCATTCCACTCTTTGATTCTATGAATTTGACTATTTTAAGTTACCTCATGTAAGTGGAACCATGCAGTATTTGTCTTTCTGTGGCTAGGCTTATTTCACTTAATATAATGTCATCAAGGTTCATCCATATTTTTGCAGCTGGAAGTAATTCCTTCTTTTTAAAGGCTAATATCTCACTGTATTTCAAAATATGGTGTGTGTGTGTGTGTGTGTGTGTGTGTGTGTGTGTGTGTTCATTCCTTCATCAGTCAATGAACAATCAGTTGTTTCCATATCTTGGCTATTATGAATAATGCTGCAATAAAAATGGAAGTGCTAACATTTCTTCAAGACTCTGATTTCATTTTGTTTAGATAAATACCCAGAAGTAGGATTGCTGATCAGCTGGTAGTTCTATTTTCAACTTTTTGAGAAACCTCCATATTGTTTTTCATAGCAGCTGCACCATTTTGCATTCCTACCAAAAGGGTACAAGGGTTCCAATTTCTGCACATTGATTTTTTTTGTTTGTTTTATCCTAACAGATATGAAATTATATCATATGGTTTTGGTTTGCGTGTCCCTGATGATTAATCATGCCCAGCATCTTTTCATATACCTATTGGCCATTTGTATATCTTCATTGGAGAAATATCAATCCAAATTCTTAGCCCATTTTTTTTAAAGATTTTATTTATTTATTTGAGAGAGAGAGATCACAAGTAGGCAGTGAGGCAGGCAGAGAGAGGGGAGGAAGCAGGCTCCCCACTGAGCAGGAAGCCTGATGCAGGGCCGATCCCAGGACCCTGGGATCATGACCTGAGCCAAAGGCAGAGGCTTAACCCACTGAGCCACCCAGGTGCCCCTCTTAGCCCATTCTTTAAGACAAGTTATTAGTTCACTTTGTTTGTTAGTTTTTACTGTTGAGATGTAGGATTCTCTTATAAATTTTGGAAAATAAGCTCTCAGACAGACTCATTACAGGACACAAAATCTACAAAAATCAGTTGCATTTCTATATACTAATAATAAACTATATGAAAAGGAATTTAATAAAACTATCCCATTTATAGTAGCATCAAAAATAAAATACTTAAGAATGAAGTAAGGAAGTAAAAGACTTGTATGCTGAAAACTACAAAACATTGATGAGAGAAATTAAAGATGTAAACAACAGAAAGATATCCTGTGTCCATAGATAAGAAGGATTAATAGCATTAAAATGTTCATGTTGGGGTGCCTGGGTAGCTCAGTCATTAAGCATCAGTCATGATCCCAGGATGCTGAGATTGAGCCCCGCATCAGGCTCCTGCTTGGTGGGGAGCCTGCTTCTCCCTCTCCCTTTGCCTGCCACTCTGCCTGCTTGCGCGCTCTCTCGCTCACTCTCTCTCTCCCTGTCAAATAAATAAAATTTTAAAAAATAATCAAAAATTTAAAAAAATAAAATGTTCATGCTAACCCAAGGTGATCTACAAATTCAATGCATTATCCCTATCAAAATCCCAATGGTATTTTTTACAGAAATAAAAAAAAATTCTAAAATTCATATGAAAGCACAAAAGACCCCAATAGCCAAAACAATTTTGAAAAAGAAAAACAAAGAAGGAGGCCTCATACTTGCTGATTTTAAAATATATTATAAGGCTACAGTAATCAAAAATAGCATGGTACTGGCAGAGACAGACAGATAGACCAATGGATAATATAGAGAGCCTAATATAGAGAGAATGCATATGCATATACAGTCACTTATCTTCAACAAGAGTGCCAAGACTGCACTATGAGGAAAGGATAGTCTTCAACAAATGGTTGGGGGGGAGGGGTGGTAGTTGGATATCTACATGCAAAAGAATGAAATTGGGCAGTTATCTTACACATTATCCAAAAATCAACTAAAATGGATTAAAGACTTAAACGTAAGTTTTGAAACTATAAAACTCCTAGAAAAAAATGATAGGGAAAAGTTCCCTGTCATTGGTCTTGGCAATGATTTCATGGTTGTGATATCAAAGTCCTGGCAACAAAGCAAGTGGAACTAAATCAAACTTAAATGTTTCTGTACAACAAAGGAAACAGTCCATCAAAAGAAAAGGCAACCTATAGAACGGGAAAAAAATATCCGCAAACCATATATCTGATAAGGGGTTAATTTCCAAAATAATTCACTCTCCTTTTCAAATTACCGTGTGGTTTTTTCTACTGAGAACCTGGCTGATACAAACTGACATTTTATTACAAAATTATGTTTCTATATTATATATATTTATGTAATGGGTTTATATCTTTAATTGTTTCAACATGTAATATAGTTGCTACCAGGGGTGCCTGCGTGGTGCAGCTGGTTGAGCATCAGACTCTTGGCATCCCCTGAGGTCATGATCTCAGTGTCATGGGATCCAGCCCTACATCAGGCTCCATATTTGGCTCAAGTCTACTTGGTACTCTCTCTGCCCCCCCCCCCAAAATAAAAATAAATAATCTTAAAAAAAAAAAAAAGAAAAGAAAAGAAAAGTACTTGTTACCAGCCACTACCTTGACAGAAACAGAACCTAAACATGCAAGTCACAGACTGCAGCAAATACTGTCAGTACCCTCACCCATCCCTTGCCTTTCTACTTAGTGTTATCTGGAAAATTTTTAAGTGCAAGGATCTGCAACTGTGGTCTGAAATCTTATTCTAGATCTTTACAGAGTAGTTCTCAGGTATAGCAGGCTGGAAGTGCCAGGAAATTAACACCATTCCTCTTTATCTCTTGCTAAAAAGAAGCATTCTTCAACCAACATTGGTGCATAAATATCATTTCTTTCTTACCTCACTGGTGAGAAAATTCTGAGGTGTGCATTTTTCTATAAGTTCTCAGAGTCTCCCTGTGAGATTAAGATTCAATTCTCCATCATGACAGCTGCTTTAGTAGTATATTTTCTTTGTATATTTTCTTTGTAGAGACTTTCCTTCCTTTTCTCACTTACCTATCCACCTCACCCCAATCCCTGCCCCGGCTCCATGATGTTTCCTATCCCCTCCAGATAAACTACTTTCACTCAATACTTATATCAGGGTCTGCTTCATGAGAAATCCAAACTGTATTAGTCAGTTATATTCTTGGGCCCTTCAGGCAAAAGTCTCTGACCTAGATCAAATATATAAAAGCATGGAAACTCAAGAGAACTATCTGGGAATAATTTTTGAAGAAAGGTACTAGAGTGTTATGAATCTCAGCTCCTGAAAAGAAGGGGAGGAAAAGATTGCTTCCTTCTGGCAAAGATAAATAAAGCCATATACTAGTTAAAGTAGTAAGGATGGATTTTAAAAAGTAACAACTACTGCAATAGGAAAGAGCCCAGCATGAACTGAACTCAACTTCGATTTATACAGAAGTCACTGAGTGCTTTTCGGGGAGGATGAAGGACTAGGGAGAAGGTAGAGCAGAAAGTCAGTGAAATGAGAAAAACAAAAAATTACAAAAAGCAGAAAGGGGAGGTGTTGGTTCATGTGAAATCCATCTGGATTTGCTAACTACAGTTTATGGAAGTTAGGCTCCTACCTGCCCACAGAGTCTGAGAGATAGGAGCCATATCTTCAGGTGTTGTCTTCACAAACAAAATTATTTTGGCAGCTTTGAATTTCCTCAGGCAGGCACTTTAAGGATGAGGTGGGTCATCCTAAGGATGTAACCTTGAGCTGTTAGAAACTACACTAGTGTTTATTCAAGTCTTCATAGGCTAAGAGTGAGTCCTACTCAAGAAGAGATCCTGGAGAGCCTGGCCAGAATTTAGTCAAGGGGCGAATTTTTGTAACCTCTTCCCCTAACATATATTATGAGAGGCTAAAGAGGCTACAGGATGGAACATTGGTATGTGTTCTTGGTACTTCTGAAGCACAGAGAACTGAACCACCTGAGAAATCTTAACCAAGAAGAGACCAGCTAGCCAGTTAGTTCTTCGGAAAAGAGGTATTCAACCTTTTCAAAGCACAATATACTTCAAGCACTTCCCAAGAACCAGATGGGTACTGTGTAGTGCAGAAATGAGAGAAGCTTCTTTCCAATAAAACTGCCGGCACAGAAGGGCAAATGGTCTTCACCAGGGACTATCTGCTTAGAGTCACTGCTCCAAAAGCAGGAGCCAAGAAGAGAGCAAAAAGTCAGAGAAACAATATACATAGAAGAGATATCACAGGATTTTTAGTCATAAGTCCCCCAGAAGAGTCTCCAAAGAATCCACAATATATCAGTTAGGAGTATCATCTTGGTCTAGAGAGAATGATGGCAGTTTATAACTTATCCTAGTAAAATAAGGACATTCTTCCTCCCTTTCTTTTGCCTCCTCCATTCCAAACCCAGATTAGAAAGAGAAGTTTGAAAATGGGAGCATTGCCTAGCAATAAAAAGAAAAGAAACCCACCTTATATTTTTTTTATGAGGGCAAAAAGTCTACAGGACTTACCTTTGACATGAGCTGACCATGCTATATTTTAAATCAAAACTGTGTTTCATAATGTAAAGAAATCACTGTCCTTTCTATTGCCTAAGAAAACAAGGAAACAGAACATGTTATGGGTTGAATTGTGTGCTCAAAAGTTATGATGAAGTCCTAACCCCTGGTACTTGTGAATGTAATTTTATTTGGAAATAGGATCTTTGCAGATGTGTTCAAGTTATAAAGAGGTCACTAGGATGAGCCCTAATCCAATAAGTCTAGGGTCCTTTCCTGAAAAGAAGAGGAAAATCCGATGTGAGGACAGAGACATGGGATCAATGATCATGTGATAACCAAGGCAGAGAGTGGAGTGATGCATCTAC
The DNA here is from genome assembly GCF_964662115.1 of Mustela nivalis. Classification (NCBI taxonomy): domain Eukaryota; kingdom Metazoa; phylum Chordata; class Mammalia; order Carnivora; family Mustelidae; genus Mustela; species Mustela nivalis. The sequence goes on along the minus strand of NC_139023.1, from coordinate 90,541,732 downwards.
AAGCCAGTGAATGCCAAGGATTGTCATCAAACCACAAGAAGATAGAAAGAGTTAAGGCAGGATCCCCCTACAGGTTCCAGAGGACGCATGGTCCTGCCAAGATTCTGCTTTTGGACTTCTGGCCTCCAGAACTGTAAGACAATACATTTCTATTGTTTGAAGCCACCCTGTTTGTGAAGCTTTGTATGGCAGCCCTGGGAATTAATGTAGCACCTGCCAGAGTTTCAAACCATAGAAGAAAAACTTCCCTCCCTAAATAAATGTTAAATAGACAATGGGAATAATCTGAAAGTGAAATTAAGAAAATGATTCCACTTACAATAGACTCAAAAAAGTCAAATAGTAGGCATAAATTTACAAAAGCACTACAAAACCAGTATACTAAAAACCACAAAACATTGTTGAAAGAATTAAAAGATCCAAATAAATGGAAAGAAACTCCATGTCCAATCACTGGAAGACTTAATATTCTTAACATTGTAGTATTCCCCAAATTGATCTACACATCCAGTCAATCCCTATCAAAACCCAGCTAGCTTTTTTTTGCAAACATTAAGAAACTTAATGCAATCCCTATCAAAATACCATCAGCTTTTTTCACAGAAGTGGAACAAATAACCCTAATATTTGTATGGAACCAGAAAAGATCCTGACTAGCAATAGGAATGTTGAAAAAGAAAACCAAAACTGGTGGCATCAAAATTCCGGACTCAAGCTCCATTACAAAGCTGTAATCATTAAGACAGTATGGTACTAGCACAAAAACAGAAACAAAGATCAATGGAACAGAATAGACAGACAAGAAATGGACCCTCAACTCTGGTCAACTAATCTTCAACAAAGCAGGAAAGAATGTCCAAAAAAGACAGTCTCTTCAACAAATGGTGTTGGGGAAATTAGACAGCCACATGCAGAAGAACAAAACTGGACCATTTCCTTATACCACACATGAAAATAGACTCAGAATGGATAAAAGACCTCAGTATAAGAAAGGAATCCATCAAAATCCTTGAGGAGAATACAGGCAGCAACCTCTTCTACCTAAGCTGCAGCAACTTTTTCCTAGATTCATCACCAAAGGCAAGGGAAGCAAGGGCAAAAATGAACTACTGGGATTTCATCAAGATCAAAAGCTTTCGCACAGCAAAGGAAACAGTCAACAAAACCAAAAGACAACTGACAGAATGGGAGAAGATATTTGCAAACAACATATCAGATAAAGGGCTAGTATCCAAAATCTATGAAGAACTTATCAAATTCAACATCCAAGGAACAAATAATCCAATCAAGAAATGGGCAGAGGACATGAACAGACATTTCTGCAAAGAAGACATCCAGATGGCCAACAGACACATGCTCAACATCACTCGGCATCAGGGAAATACAAATCAAAACCACAATGTCAGGGAGATCATATGATAGTTGTCTTTCTCCGCTTGACTTATTTTGCTAAGCATGATACGCTCTAGTTCCATCCTATATGTTTATAAAAAATAAAAAATTAAAAAAAAAAATTAAAAACCACAATGAGAGACCACTTCACACCAGTCAGAATGGCTAAAATTAACAAGTCAAGAAATGACAGGTATTGCCAAGGATGCAGAGAAAGGGGAACCCTCCTACACTGTTGGTGGGAAGGCAAGCTGGTGTAGCCACTCTGGAAAATAGTATGGAGGTTCCTCAAAAAGTTGAAAATAGAGTTACCTTATGACCCAGCAATTGTACTACTAGGTATTTACCCCAAAGATACAAATGTAGTGATCAAAAGGGGCACGTGTATCCCTATGTTTATAGCAGCAATGTCCACAATAGTCAAATTATGGAAAGAGCTTAGATGTCCATCAACAGATGAATGGATAGAGAAGATGTGATATATATACAATGGAATTTAATGCTGCAATTAAAAAAAAAGAAATCTTGACATTTGCAATGACATAGATGGAACTAGAGGATATTATGCTAAGCAAAATAAGTCAATCAAAGAAAAATAATTATCCTATGATCTCACTGATATGAGGAATTTGAGAAACAAGACAGAGGATCATAGGGGAAGGGAGAGAAAAATGAAACAAAAGGAAACCAGAGAGGAAGACAAACCACAAGAGACTCTTATGTTTATTTATAAACAAAGATTACTGCTCTCAGCAGCCCAGCAAAAGTGAAAGGGATAAAGAAAGAATCTCATAGCATTCTGAGACCCAGAGTCCCAATAGGAGGGTCTTGTAAACAAGGGCAAAGAATGAACAAATCCTGAGATTAGCTGGAAAATACAGTCATGTGCTATCTGTAAGTCTAAAACAACCTAGAGAACCCCAAAATTGCTAAGAGGAAACAATCCAATTTCAGTATTTTAGACCAAGAGTAGAGAAATCTCCATGAAGCATTTGCATATTAAACAGAGGAGAGGCTATCAACCTGATTTTCAGAATTGTGTCTAGGAGGTAAGGCTGCTGTTAGTTGAAGGTCAAAGGACATGTCATCGACCGTGCCAGGCCCATTCATTAATGCTGATTCTAGGCAGCTCCCACCCTTAGGGTGAGTAATAAGGATAAAAATAAGGAAAATAGAAAATACTAGAGCATAAGAGCAAGGAACAATGCCCTAAAGATTTAGACAAAAATGAAGATCATGTCTACAAAAATAACTTTCTTCAAGAAAAGTATGGAAAAAAAATTTTTTTAAGAACAAAAATCTGTTTGATATTCTTGACATTTTTTCTTGACATTTTTAAAAAGCAAGATATAATTCAATAAGCTTATCCTTAAGGATAACATAAGAAAAAAATCATAGATAAAAGTAGAATTTCATGAAAAAGAAAAAAGGGGAATTTAAAATTCAATGACAATTTGAATGTTCATTGAAGGCTGTGAAAATATAAACAGTCTAAAATTGAATTGCTAATGAGAAAGACAAAAACACAAAACTCACTCAGAATGCAGAGAGAAAAGACAAGAACAAACATAAGTAAGAAATTATTTTAAGCTAGGAATTACAGATGTCTGAATGGAAGAATAATATTCAGATACTTAACAGGATGAAATTTTTCTAACTTAAAGAAAATCAGGGGCACCTAGGTGGCTCAGTTGGTTAAGTAGCTGTCTTTGGCTCAGATCATGATCCCAGGGTTCTGGGATTGAGCCCCCCCACCCCCAAACTGGGCTCACCGCTCAGCAGGGAACCTGCTTCTTCTCTCTCTGCCTTCTTTTCCCTCTGCTTGTGCTCTCTCTCTCTCTCTCTCTCTCTCTGTAAAATAAATGAATAAAATATTGAAAGGAAAAAAAAAGAGAAGAGAAAGAAAAAGAAAAGAAAAGAAAAGAAGGGAGAGAAAGAAAAGAAACCAAGAAGTCTCACTGGATTCTTGGAAATTTTAGTGGTACAAGTAAAACCTGGATCTAACCTAGCAATTTTTTTGAACATTAGTTTTGTTTTAAATCTGAAATCATCAAAGCAGAGGGAACTAAAAAAAATTATGAGAGAAAAAGAGAAAGAAGAAATAAAATGGAGAATGAGAAAAGGGATAAATGATACAAATGAGAGTGGGTTTTGTCACAGATTTGTTCATATTTTACAAGTATATAATGTACAGTAACATGATAACAAACTTGAAAATTCTAATATAACAGACATTTTTGTAGGAAATACGAAATGCAAACTGAAATACATATCTTAAAAGGTAAATAAAGTATAGATAGTAATTTAAACAAGCTCTTTTAAGTCTGAATAGCAGAAAGATTTTTAAAAAATGTAATAACATCTGGAAGCTAGAAAATTAAGGAAAACTGCTCAATCCACTTGATGCCTGAAGTTAATATCACATACATATTCACATGTACCAGTAACAGATGAATTTCATCATAAACACAGTTAGTATTTAGGTATGCTTCTTTTCATTGCAGTTTTTTCCCAGAAGCCCTGAAACCATAAGGCAGAAAATAAAAATGATTGATGTATCTTTTGGCAAAGAGGACAGAATTATCAGAAACAAAGGGGAAAGTTTGGTATATGCCTGTTCATTATGAAACAAGAATAATAAAAAATTGGAACCAACCTAAATATCAACTAATATATACTACTCTATTTTTTTTTTAATTTTTTTGACAAGAGTACTACTTTAAATCTTCATTTGTAAGGTGATTATTATGGCATGTTTTACATGTTTTCTTTTATCAACATAAAAAATCAAATTTCTGGAAGTTTATTATTGGAAATGAAATAGAGTAGTTATAGAGGTTTATCTATAGCTCACACAGACTATATGTAGACTAACTAATCTACAGGTTCACTGCATGGGCTGCGGGCGAACCTATTCCTAGATCATGAGCTTTTAACTTTTCGATTTCCTCCAACCTCTGTTTTCTAAATAATTGTGCGATATTTAATACTAGTTCGAAGTACAATAACCCAGTCTTGATGAATCGCATATAATAAGAGCTCTGGGGAGTGAAAATATGTAACTAATAAGCTACAAATTGATCTATGACTTTATGATGCCTGTGCAGATATTTTCATATAGCCACACACAAAACAGTTTGACCCAAAGCAATGAGGCTGCTGCTCTTACTTTGCCAAATTTTCCATCCCTCTGACCGCCCAGAGCTCCCACTATATTATCTTTCATACATGTATCTTAAATTCAAACTTAAGTTATTTATGTGTCATTCAAATACATCTCTTTCAACTAAACCTATCCAGCTCTGAAAAGAACAGTAATCTATTTATTAGTACAAGGTGAGATGCAATGTTTGCTGTATTAACTATATCATGGCACCAGCATTTTAAACAATGATGAGTTCATTTGCTCATAGAATAGATTCCAACAGGCAAAACTGTAGCCAATATGTTTGAAGATGTGTGGTCCTTTCCAAATTCTGGCGTGCGCACACACATTATTTTAGTAAAATAGACCCTGTAAGTTATAGGTAGGGGATAGTGGCATGCCGGCCAAACCCCCCTTTGCTGGGGCAGCACACTCCCCTCTAGCCACAGAAAGTGCTAGCTCCTGAGGGCTCACAGCAGCATCTTCCCTCAGTGAACTGGCCTTAGCTGATGGGAGCTTTGGAAAGTTATGTCCCCACCTCACCATCCAGCCTCACACAAACCCACAGCAATGAATAATGATAAGCCACCCTCCTCGCCCTGAGGGAAAGTCTACTTTGTGTTATAGTTTATGCTCCCGAACCCCCGGCTCATGGGCCAGGCCAGCTCTGAGCTATACCTGAGACCATATCCTTACTGAGTTCTCTCCCCTCTATTCTACTTCACTCACCACCTTAGAGGGTTTTGCCGAACACCACTCCTACAATAAAACACAGGTACTTCAGGATAGGGAATATAGTCGTGGTATGGTGGTAGCACTGTATGGTGACAGATGGTAGCTAGAGTTGTGGTGAGCACAGCATAACAAATAGATTTGTTGAATCACTATACTGTACACCTGAAGCTAATGTAACACTGTGAGTGAACTATATTTTAGTTTAAAAAAATGGGTACCCGAATCTTCATCTCAAGTTCTGCTTCTAGGAAACCTAACCCAAACCTGTATACTGTCTTTGTTCTGGGACAACTTGACATTTAACTTCATTAATTCGTTAGTGAACTCATCTGATAAAAACATCATCACAGGAGCACCTGGGTGGCTCAGTGGGTTGGGCCTCTGCCTTGGGCTTGGTTCATGGTCTCAGAGTCCTGGGATCTAGCCCCGCATCAGGCTCTCTGCTCAGCAGGGAGCCTGCCTCTCCCCTCTCTCCCTGCCTGCCTCTCTGCCTACTTGTGATCTTTATCTCTGTCAAATGAAATAAAATCTTCAAGAAAAAAAAAATCACCACCATTTATCAATGAAAATAAGAAAGAAATAAAAGCAAACTACAAGAAGGGATGGGAGATGTGTGTCTCAGTTTTGTGACTGTTGGTTTTTTTCTTTAAATAAGTATATCTACTCCTGAGTGATATAGATGATGCTTCGGGCTAACCCTCAGCTCAGTATTATTCAAAACCTTTATCATTTTGTGGGGTTTGGGTTTTGTTTTGTTTTGTTTTGTTTTTCACGAATCACATCCATCCAAATGCCTTTCTAATTATCAAGCTGAACATATACATATTTTTTTACAATATTTGTAGATCTATGCTTTTGCTGGATCATTTCTCTAAATCTGTTGGTGAATTTCATGTTTTTATACATTTAAAAGACGCACAGATCCACTACAAATTCTTATTGAAATGTAATCTTTGCTTAGAAAACATCAGTGAAAACAGAGCGACGATGTGTATTCATAATCAACTGGGGAGAAAAAAACATCAAGCATTTATCTTTAGACTAGAAATGCATGTGCAACCTTCAATATTTTCAGAGATATTTTCCTCTGTTTTCAGCTTCTTTGTTAATGAGCAAATAAAGCATCCTGTCCCCTAAAACATAAAGGTAAGGGATATGAAGCAAGATGTGCCACGTGAGCACTTCTCTTCCCAAAGCCAGAGTCGAATCTACAGAGAAGAAAGGAGGCTTGTAATGAGACATAAGTAGTTGTGAGAAAAGACATCACAGGCAGTTTCCTGACAGGAAGACTGAGATTTAATCACCCGAAGCTGCTTTTGCAGCCACTGCCGAGGCGGGTTAGCTTCACCGTGAGGGAGCAGGATGCCTGTCAAGTCTGCGGTAAAGCAAACGGAATTGCTGCCAACACGCTGCCTACGGACAACAGATGATCCTCAGACGCCATTTATTTTACTTCTGCACATTTTGATCTTGTGTTGTGTTATCTATAGAAAATACCGAGCCGGTATATCACTACAAAGGGACATTGAGGGAGAAAAGATTGTTATTAAACCTATGAAAAGGGGGAGAAGAAAAGCTGTTTCGGAGTTTAAACTACCCCACAGAATCCTACTGCTTAGCAGATCAGAGATTCATTTGAATCATAACTTCAAAAGCTATTATGTTGTCGAGGCACATAATTAAAATTTCTGATTTGGAAAGAGGGCTGGGATAATGAGCCTACACATCTTGTATATTATATAGTTCCATACGTAGGGGAGTCCCTTAAGCCAGCCAAACCACTCATACTATTTATGTGACCTTGGGTGACTCCACCTCTGAGAGAACGTGTGGAGAGTGGAATTAAAACAGGTACTTCATAGCATAATAGAAGAGCAAATAAGATAGTATACTTGAAGACCCTGAACAGATTAGCCCCCTTCCATTCCATGGAGCAAGAGTAAATTCCCAGGTCATCAGATCTTACACTCTGTATTGCCTTCTAGGTCACTGTTATCATCATAATTGTTCAATAAACATTTGTTATTAAAATAATGTGTGAAATAAAAATAATGACCATACGTCCTTAATGCTCACCCCTACTGAGAGAATTTGAGGCTACACAGATAATTGGAGGAGGACAAGAGAGAAACACTATCACAGTATTGGGAAAAGGACTAATTAATTATAGAATTCTCATTAATTTCAGAAGTCATTTGTCTTGATATTTTACTGTGCCTACAGGAATAGAATTACATGAAATTTGAGGCATTCAAATAATTGTTACAGAAGTTACTTCTTCAGCCCTTGTGAAATTATAAAACTAAAATCATGAACATAATAGCTACTAAGTACTGAGCTGACACTGTGTTCTCTCTAGAAGTACTTATGGATTGAATTGTGCCCCCACCCTGCCTACAAGTCGTTTACCTGGAATCTCTAATTGTGACCTTACTTAAAAAAGGGGTCTTTGCAGATATAATTAAGGACTTTGCAGTAAGATCATCCTGGATTAAAGAGGACCTAAATACAATGACAGGTGTCCTTATATGAGAAAGGCAGAGGGTGATCAGACAGACATACAAAAGAAGGGCCTACGAAGACAGAGAGGGATACTGAAATGACGCAGCCACCAGAAACTAGAAGAGACGAGGAGGGATCCTCTCCTAGAGTATCCAGAGGGAGTGTGGCCCTGACAACACACCTTGATTTTAGAAGTCTGTCCTCCAGAACTGTGAGAGAATACATTTTCATTTTTTTAAGCCACCCCATTTATGGTAATTTGTCGGCAACCCTAAGATACTAATACAGTACTTTAGTATTCTCATAACAACTATAAAAAGCTATATTGTCCCATTTTCTATATGAAGAGATTCAGAAAGGAAAGTAACTGATTCAAGGTCACTCAACTAGCAAGCGACTCAGCCAGAATCTGCACTGCCCAGTTTTAAGGCCTTTTTGTTTTAAGTCAATTTGAAACCTCTTTTTTGAAAGCTCCCTTCCACTGGGTGTTATAAACAACTAATGAATCATTGAACACTACATCAAAAGCTAATGATGTACTTATATGGTGGCTAACTGAACATAATCAAAAATAAAGAAATAAATAACATAACATAACATAACATAACATAACTGAATGAAACTATTTAAAAAAAAAAAAAAAAAAAAAACTCCCTTCCTTCTAACTCCATAGCAGGAGCAATCTCTCTTTGGCTTTTTTCTTACCACTGGGTTACCATTTCTTGGAAAAATTGTTTATGCTAGCTGACATTGATGTCAAGAAGCTCCTGAAGTGGGTTGATGAAGAAAGAAACATTGAGTAACTGCTTACCTAATGAGCAGACTCCAAAAGGTCATTCCTAAAGTTGGCATTGCATCTCCAAGTCTGAGGAGATGTTGCTGTCTTTCTCTATTGTTAGCACCGAAACTTATTAGCAGCATTAAACCTTCTACCTCTTATTTATTCAGAGCTTCAAAGCCTCTGGGTTCCTAGATGATGGTTCCCAAGGATCTAGGGGTTGCCAGATCACCTTCGAGACAACTCTGATTGGCCCCTCTAGGAACAAGCTGCTGTGTAAAAATAGTGACTGCCAGGGGATTTTTCCAAGACAAAAATCAGACCTGCCAGTCATCTCCAGCCCTCGGCATCCATGTCCACTTCCACGAGGTCAACTGTCACAGACTATCTACAAAGATGAGTCTGAAAATGTCTTCCTCATCCTGTCCTTGATATTATATTCTCTTCCTCTTTCTTCAGATCTATTTTTAACAGCTTCATGAGGTATAATTTACATATAATAAAATTAACCCATTTTAAGTCTATATTTCATACATATTGGCAATGTCCACAGTCAGGTAACCACCACTACAGTCAAAATATAGGACATTTTCCTCACTACAAAAGTTGTGACCTTCTGAGGTCAATCCCTCCTCCCCATGCCCAACCTCAGACATTCATCATCTGCTTCTTGCCCCTATATGTCTACCTTTCTTAGAACTTCATTTAAATGGAATAATAGGGTATATAGTTTTGTTGGTTTATTTCTGATTTCTTTCACTAAGACAGTGCTTTTCAAATTCATTCAAACTGTAAAATGATTTTGTTTTGCTCAGTAGTTCATTCCTCTTTGTGGCTGAATTTCCATTGTACAGATATACTAAAATTTGTTTATCCATTTGTCAGCTGATGAACATTTGGACTGTTTTCAGTTGAGGGGACTATGAATAATCCTATATCATCTAATTTTATCTCTTTGTCTTACTTTTGCTCTTTTACCTTCCCTTCTCTAGCTTCAAGAATATCTTTTTCTTTCTGAACCCAAACAGCACTAACAAAAGAAAGATTGCGTGGTCTGTGGCAGTGGTTCTAAAAGTGGTTGTAATGCAGATTTGTAATAATACCTGGAAACGTTTTGGATTTTCACAACTTGAAGGTGGAGCTGCTATTGGCATCCATGTAGTGTAGAACCCAGAGATACTGTTCTACATCCTATAAGGTACAAAATAGCACCCCATAACAAAGGAATATCCAAGCCAAGTGTCAATAGTATGAAGACTGAGAAACGAAGCCCTGTGTCTGTCCATCTGTCTATCTACCGTTATATGAAGGATCTTACAAAGAAGGACTTTCCATGAAACCTATTACTTGGTAGAAATTTAAATAAAAATGTCTTTTAAAAAATCATTATTATTTAATTTGAGAGACTGCACAGGCAAGTGTATATGTGTGTTTGGTGGAGGGTGGGGAGTTGGTGCAGAAGGAGAGAGAGAACCATAAGCAGGCTCCACCCCAATGCAGAGCATCACTAGGGCTTTGATCTCACAACCCGGAGATCATGACCTGAGCTGAAATCAATAGTTGGATGCTTAAAGGACTGAGCCACTCAGGCGTCCCTGTCTTGCATCCTTCTAAGGAAAAACCCTGGAATTCAAGGAGTAACTTTTCATTTCTACATAAAGAACAGGAAGTGAATCTATTCCCAGTAATAATACCGAAACAATACCTGAATCACTGGACAGATTAATTTTTCTGTTCTGGAAACCAAGCCCAAAATCACTTGGCCCCCAGGTGGAATCCTTGGTTAGTTAAAAGATAAATGAATATCTAATCAGATAGAAGCTTGTAAGTCAAAGGGCAAGTGTGTTTAGGACTTGGAAGGGGGAAAATGGCTATTTTGTCAAAGATTCTACCAACTATAAAGGATAACAGCATTACACTGTTTTCTTTCCTTCTCCAGAGTCCACTTAAATGTTCTTAAATCCTTCTCTATCAGATGCTTCTAGCTTCTAGCTTTAGTATCTCACCAGTTTGCAGCCCCAACAGAATGAAGACAAGTAAATGAAATAATCCTCAGCTTAAAGAAGTGACCACTTAAAACAATGACTGAATCATACTTTAGGATAAGCCTATTTTGGTAACAAGTTCTGGGAGTATGAAGTCTTATCTGAATCTGGCACAAAACATTTAATATACTCAGAAGTGTCATTAGTCTTCAAACTTTTTATGTAATTCCTGCAAAGAGCATGGATTTGAAGCCAAACAGATTTGAATTTTATTCCAAACACCAGTACTTACTTGGATTTTATATAAACAAGGCCAAATCTTTCAACCTCTTTCATCTTTATCTACAAAATGGAGAAAACAACAGCTAATTTAGAACTTGGGTAAATTTGGCTAATTTAGAATTTGGCACTATGTGCCAGTCTCTGTATATAAAATATATTATCTAAAGGTAAGCCTTTAGAATAAGGTTTAAATAATATATTTTATATACAGAGACTGGCACATAGTGTGCCTCTCAAAAATGTTGATTTCCTTGTTGTTTTCAACTGTCAGTTTCAAACTCAATGCTTTGAAAAAGAAAAACTAACATTCTCTTCAAAGAAAAATAAATATTAAGATTTATTTAACATTTAAATGTAATGTATGCAACATGCATGATGCCATATATTTCCTACCTTATATTCATGAAATATAAGAGTTAGACTGATAAATAGTAAAAGGGAAATTCTCATGAGGCATGCTGATAGAACCAAATAATTTGTGGAAGAAAAATAAATCACAAGATCAAACCACCTTAACCTAACTGAAGTTATGCATATTTTTGAAAATAACTAGTTTGTGACAGTAAACTAAGTTATTAGTCCCTTATTACTGAATGTGTTCATAATTTATAATGTATACTTCACCCAAAATTACACACACACACAAAAAATTGGATTAATCAAGGTGTTTGAAAGGCAGATATACCATCTCTCATTTTTATTTATGCATTTGTCTCTTGCATATAAATATAAAAAATTTTAGATTTTATACCTCTCTTCTAAGTTGTAGGACTATTTGAGACACATTTTACTCCTAACCCTGTATCTGTTTGCTAACTTTACACATTAAAAAAAGAAGAAAAAACAGAGAGGGAAGGAGGAAGGGAGGTTGGTAAAGAAAATAGAAAAAAAAAGAAAAAAAGAGAGAGAGAAATGTATTCCCTTCACACTGAGTAGCAGTAGCAGGAAGACAGCCTAAGGTGTGGGGAAAACACTTTGCATCCTGTCTTCTGAATCCCTGTTTCTCCCTGATCTTTGGACTTATGCTAACACTCCTGATACTAATCTATTCACTGATGTTTAGAGATCCGGTTCCTCTCTCTAGGAAGAAAAAATGGAAACAGATGTCTTTCTTCACGAAGGGATTCCCAAGAGAATTACATTACTAATGAGGAGAGGAAGAGCTGGAAGAAGAAGAAAAAAAAAAAAAAAAGGCTGTGCCCAGAGGCAAAACTGTGCAGTTGGACTTTCATTTGATGATCTCCTGGAAACCAAATGCTCTTCTTGGAACAATAGAGAAGGACATTCCTCTGTGGAAAATAGCTTTTCCAAATGTTTCCCAAGCAGCTGATTCCAGATGTATTTTTAGTGAGTCTAGTTTAAGAGCACTGTTGCCTCTTGATTGGAAGAGGACATTGGCTGTCATTTCAGGTCATCTTAACATGACCTCCTAGGACCCATCTCAAGGATTTTCTTCTTCTCCTTTGAAGAGTTATGAGACAGTTTCATGTGAAATTGAACTGAGTATTAAGAAAAAAAAATAAGAAAAGTAGTGATAATGCTTGAAAAAATAGAGAAATGGGCAGCTAGAGTAAAGAATGCAGATGTATACCCATGTGCAATTACTTACATTTATAATATTGAAAATGGCATCAATGTGATTGACATTAATACGAATCTAATCCTGTTACTCTTTCTTCAATTATTCCCCATAATAAACTTTGTACTCTGGCATAAAGGATCATTTCATTGCATGTCTCTGACATCCATCTAACTGCATCTTTCACCCCTTCTACCCTACGTGCTCAAGTAATTTAAAATCATCTGTCGTTCCCTGACAAGTCTCTTAAGCATTTGCTGGTACTTCTGCCTGGGATGCCAACAAATCTTCTCAAAACAAACAAACAAACAAACAAAAAACCACAAAGATTTATTTTATTTGAGAGAGAGATGGAGAGTGTGTGTGTGTGTGTGTGTGTGTGTGTGTAGGGAGGGGCAGAGGAAGAGGGGGAGAAATCTCAATCAGACTCCCCACCAGGGCAGAGCCCAAAGGGGCTCCATCCCACAACCCTGAAATCAAGACCTGAACCAAAATCGGGTCTGACCTTGCCCACCTGAGTTAAGCTCCTATTACTCCGTACAAGTTTGTTGCTGTGCAAATAACCCCATCATACACATAAAAATATTGTTAACCATCAAGGCGATTAACCCTGGCTGGATCACAAACACCACTGTGAGTATATAAACTGTCTTTTCATCATCGTGAGCATGTATTAAATGTCTGTTGTCTAAAAACATGAATGAATAAATGACAAAATGAATGAATGAATGAATATACTGTAACTAGAAACAGAGCGACGTTTTCATGAGTCTTGAAGCAACAAAAAGTCAAAGTAAGAACATGATCCACGTTGGTTTTTAATCAAAATTACATAAATATAAACTCAATGTCCCTAGTCCTAAATCGTATTAATGCAGATGGGAGTCATTTAAACAATTATACAATTAAACAAGTGACAATACACAAATCATCTGTCTTGTCCTGTGTACCTGCAGTCTTTAGACTTCTTGAAACAGAGGCCTCCACCACAGGTGAAAGGCAGGCCACCTGGCCTTGCAAACTTTCTTCTAAGCCATAGTACCTTGTAACATCTCCCCTGCCTTCCTCCCTTGCCCTGGGTTCTCATCCACAGTAACTTGTGCTCTCCCACCTGATGGAAAGTGCCTCAATGCTGCAATTGCAAATAGTGCCCCCTGTGAGAAGTCGACAAGGATGCTGTCTCCCAAGAGCCCCTAAAACACCAATCCCCGAGAATCAGAAAGACACCAATGAGACTACCCTGTGCCTTCATTTATCCTTTTTTTTTTTTTTTTTTTTTTTTTTTTTTGCTGTCTGAATGCTCTAAGGCAAACTATTGTGCTAATTCTCATCAGATATGAAAATGTTTTTCATGAAAATAGTGCTTCTTCTACAAGTGTTCAGGAGGATCTGCAAGGAGCTTGGAAGAGGACTTGATTCTTCAAGACTCCTTCATTACAGATTTCTGTCCTTTCTCAGGGATCCCGTGCACCAGACTCTCCTTTCATCTCTTAGCCAAAATAATCAGGCTGCCATGTAAATAGACCACTAACGGCCCATAACTGCAAATTCCTCAGAGCCAAGGAAATCTGAACTCTCTCTGGGTTCAGCAAGGATTCTGGTTACCAAAGATTAGGCTGATGCCATAATTTTAGAATATTTCCTCCAGGGGCACCTGGGTGGATCAGGCAGTTCAGTATCGACTCTTGATTTCAATGTGGGTCATGGTCTCAGAGTCCTGGGATCAAGCCCTGCGTCGGGTTTCCTGCCTAAAAGGAGAGTCTGCCTGAGGATTCTCTCCCTCCCTCTTCCTCTCCCTCTCCCCACAAAATAAATTAATAAATCCTTAAAAAAGAGAGAGAGAGAGAGAAAGAATATTACCTTGAAAATTCCTTTGCTTCTTTCACACATTTTTTTTTAAATATGAGAGAAAAAAATAAACAAGGGTAAACCTGAGCAACAAACTATGGGTACTACATATTAACTGCCCCAGGAGACACTTGGATAGCACTGGAGATAAGTTGTTTTAAAATGAGAAGACAAGCTGGGTAGGCCACCCAGAGTTAGAAATACTTATAATCATGAAGTATAAAATCTTTATGTTTCTATACACATAGAAACATATGGCTATGTTGTAGTCATGACAACAGAATTGGTTTTAAGTCAATATAACAAATTAATGACACTTTGCCTCAGCGAACACATTTCTGCTATACAACTAATCAGTGACGATCCTTCTCTTTTGAAAGTCAGCCACTTACCTCAGTAAGCAAGTTTCTAAAGCCAACCTTATCAACTATAGTCATGCCCAAGTCACCATGTTTCCACAGCTGACATCAACCCATTTCTAAAGCTCCACCAGCTCCTTGATCTGATATTTCCCAAGTCCTTTAGACAATCAGTTCAATGTTATCCTCAGAGAGGATTATATCTAACCAGCATAACTCTCCAATATTTAAGTAAGCAATAAATGAAGCAGTGTGTGTGTGTGTGTGTGCGCGCGCGCACGTGCATGCCTATGTGTTTGTCTGTGTGTGTGAGAGAGAGAAAGAGAGTATGTGGGTGTCTCCAGATATTAAGTGGTAGGCTCATCCTTTCATATCACCATAATTAACATGTGTCATTGGTTAGGAAAGCTGTGCAAAGGAATTTTAAGAGGGGTGGCAATAGCTAAAAGACAGATTTTTACTAACATTGGACCTAGTCCTGAAGAACAGCTGTGCCTATTCCAAGCTTTTAGGACTCACTTCCTGATTCTAACCCTAACAAACCTTTTAACCTTGTGCAACTTATATAAATTTTGTTAACCCTTCATTTGTCATCTGTAAAGTAGACATGACACTATCTGTCTTAATATGATTTCTAAAATTACACAGTAGTGATGTTATAAATGATAAAACACTCAAGGAGTGGTAAATACTATTTCACACAACCCCATTCACTCTGGGAGCATGAAAAAGATTTAAGAAAAGAATAAATTTGCCTCTCTGTCCTGTCTTCTCTACTTCCCTTCCATGCTCCAGATGCATTAAATGTGAAGTTTCTATTGTACTCTTTAGTTATACTCCTATACTACCATGTATATGTGTGTGTTATTTTTTAAATAACATACAAATTATATACATATTATGCATCTTTTCTGTGTCTATTTTTGATTTTACCACAGATTTTAAAGATCATTCCATACGGTATGTACAAAGCTGTTTTGTTATTTTTCAATGGCTTCTTTGCACTCCATGATAGTGTTCTCTAAGTTATTGAACCTGTGATCTACGTGGCTGGTTAGGTGGTTTCCAATATTGGGTTCTACCCAAAATTTTTCAGTTAATGAAGTTAGAACCGTACACACAACCATGCATGCAAATTATACATATAAACTATAGGAATCAATTTTCAAAGTAGAACGTCTTGAATAAAAGAGTATACACATTTTAAATTTTAATAGGTATTGCCTAATATCTCTCAAAAGAGCTTTCACCAGTTCACACTGACATCAATAAAAGAGAGAATAAACTGCCAAGTTTTTACCAATTTTGTTACTAAAAATAGTGTCAGGTTGTGATTTTAATTTAATATTAACTCCACATTTATTATGTATAAAGTTGAATGCCTTTTCTTTTGTTTAAAAATCATTTTTATTCTTCTCCCTATAAAATCTACTCATTTTCAAAAATATGGTCATTTACTCATATCTTAATTGCCCTTAGCTTTTCATATATTTTGTAATCAGATCTTCTTCATATATTTCAAATATTTTCCCTCATTTGCTATTTGTCTTTTGACTTTAAGTATTATTCTAAGATTAAGATTTTTATACATTTTAAACAACATTTTATGGCTTTAAAATTTTTTACATTGCTCTCATCTGAAGTAATGTTTAGCTTTTCGGATGAAGGTTTTTGTTTTGTTTTGTTTCCTGAACACAGCCATCTCTTTCCCAGATAACAATAAATGTGCATTATCCTTCCATTTCAAGACCCCTTGTTAAAGAAATGCATCTTGATTAGGAATACATGACAATTTACAGTTGCTATTCTCTTGTCCTGAAGGGTGGTGGTAGAAGAGTGAGTCTCTGTGTTTGCAAAGCCATCTCTTTCCTAGTCTTATATTAAGAGGTCGTTTACCAGCATAGAATTAGGCAAAGCACTTATAGCATTCATACAATCAGTTTTGGGGTCAACAAAAACTCTTATTTGGGTCTACTTCTCTAAATAATGAAAAAAAAGTTTATCACTCTGAGACTGGAGAACTTTCACAAAGATACTTTTGTGAGGAAGCCTGAAGCACAAAAATGGCAACAGTTTCAGTCATGAAAAAACACAAGATCAGAGAAAGTCCAGCCTTCCTGGTGGAGTTTACCCTTTGAGGTATGGGAAGGCTGGCATGAGAGTGAGGGGTATTGTGTCTGAGCCTGGTGTTATTTGAGTGCAGTATGTTTGTTTGGGGAGGGACGGGTGGCATTGATGGAGACAGAGCGGAGCAGCAGCAAGGAACCATCACAAAGTGGCATTTATTTAAAGATTATTTAATATTTTGATAGACAGAGATCACAAGCAGGCAGAGAGGCAGGCAGAGAGGAAGGGAAGCAGGTTCCCCGCTGAACAGAGAGCCCGATGCGGGGCTCAATCCCAGGACTCTGAGATCATGACCTGAGCTGAAGGCAGAGGCTTAACCCACTGAGCCACGCAAGTGCCCCACCAACTGGCACCAGCGAAAACCATTTAATATCTTTTCTTTTTGGATTTCTATCTGACAACAGGACTGCCTACTCCATTTATTTTATTTCCCACACTTAACTGATTCTCAACAAGTGATTGTAGATTAGCCAGTGATGTTTTTCTCTCTCTCTCTGAGAAGGAAGAACCATGTAAAATATTATCTCATCCACACATAGCTTTTGGGATCATATAAATAAACCCTAACTTATTTAGCTAATAAGTTATTGGCAGCATAAAAATTAGAATCTTAATGCCATTCATTCCCTATTTTCAAACCATTATCATATAATTTGATTTCTTTAAAAAGGATTTTTCAAAAATCCTTGATTCATTTTAAAGAAAGATATCTACTATTTCTAGGGTCCCAATTTAAGTCTCCTTAACTAAGTTTATATGCAAGTGGGGATCATTTCAGGATCAAAGCTTGTGTTGTGGGTGTTGATACATTAAGTTATTCTTTGGCATCTCCCGTTCTTCCTCATAATTTTATCAGGATTTGTAGAACTTGGCTTTGTAATTTTAAAAAACAGAATGTACTTATAAGTTATGCTATTTTTGAACTGAACACCTGAAGCAAAATATAAATCTGGCAAACAATGTTATAAAACTCAAAGTGAGCAGGAAAATTTAAGCACTGTAATTGTATTAGGGACGTCTGCTCAGGATGCATTTGAAGTGACTAAAGGAAGGAATATGTCCCCTTTCCCAGTGCAGTTTGCAACACAGTTAGTTATACACCTGTTTCTTCCTCCACCATTATAACCACAAGGCAAAACTCAACAGGATATGGTTTTTGTGATTGTTTTCCAACCCGTAAAGGCTCACTGCTACCCTTCCAACATAGGCCATGGGGCCCTGATAAACCTCAGCCTCAAGGAGAGGTAGATCTTCTGTGGAAATATTCTGTAACTTTCCGAGAAGGTGCAAGAATGTTTATAAGGCACAAAGAAAACCTGTTGCCCCCATAGCTGACTGATTTAGTTGGCCATTTCAGTGGCCTTGAGTTAAATGAAAAAAAAAAAAATTTGAGAAAAAAGAATATGCTGTAGATTTTAATTATTCCTTTGTCAACTACACCATAAACAGGAACTATAAAAATTTATCATCTGATAAAATTTCCCCTTTCACTGAAGTGCAAACCTAGTTTGAACAGCCACTGTGTTCTAAGCTATTGGCTCCAAACTGTTAGAAAGCAAAGGAAGTGAGGCAGAGGCACAATGCTTTGCATATGGTGCAACCTTTGTGTTCCAGCAACTTCACGTTTGCCAAGAGCCATCCTCAAGTGGCTGTCAAGTCTTAATAAACACAGTCTGGAAACATCTGTAACTCTGAATGCCTCCTATAGCAGTATGAAGTCCTCCCTACAAGTGCAGAGTCTAAAAAAATGAAAGCTAGCACCACAACTTGGGACATAAGCAAATTCAAAATTCAGTTAAAATGCTACTCCTTAGAATAAGCTGTTTTGTTTTCCTTTTCCATTCATGGTGATAGATGTACATGGATTCATCAACATGCCAGAATATATACTCGGGAGACAATATACCAAGGTTAGGAATTCAGTCATTCCACGGATTTTTTTTTTTTTTTAAAACTTATTATGGTACGAGGCATAATCGTATGTGCTAGGGAAACTCTGCTGGTGATGTACGTGTGGACTAAAAGTCTCACTAGTCCTCACAAAGATCTAATGTCATATTGTCAATCTGTAGTCAACCCCGACACGGGCTGATGTTAAACAAACAAACAAAAATGATGACAATAATAATAATAACCAAAATTACCAGTATTCATTGTGCCGATGACCACCATGAGCTAAGTATTGCTGTGTTCAGTGAGATTATGAGATCAGTCCTTATAGAACTTCATCCTGCTTCCACAGCAAACTGTGTCAGTCCACATTATCACTCCAAGTCCCTCTTCTGACAAGATTAACTTATCAGTGCTACAACCTTATCCCCTGGTATATCCCCTAATATCTCCTAGACATTTAAGCAGTCACACAAATAAGTCATGTGTGTTCTCCCAAGTTACCCATGAGGCGAGAACTCACACGCCACCACTCGAAGTCAGAGGACTCCTCACCAGCCGCTCAAAGTGACTGGTGTTGCTATACTATCACCTCCCACGAGGATAGAGCAGGAGAGGATCAGGATATGAGAATTGGGTTGGGAACTCAGATACAGCACCCCACATGTCACTCTTTTAAATTGTGAAAGAGATATTTATACCATGTTTAAATAATAAAAAAGGAAGAGGAATGTATATGTGAGCAGGAAAGAAAAGGAGAGCATCATACCAAGATAGGTCAGACCCCCAGAGTATGGCGGCCTTGTGAGGACGTGGCTCTTGATGTGGCCCATGAGGCTAAATGCTGAGGTGAACCCTCAGAGAGGAGGTTTCTTTGAGGGCATCTCCTACCTGTACTGACCCCTAGAGCCTTGTTTTCATGCAAATTGGAGACTCCGAGGCTCACTGAGCTCCAGGCAGTCTGCAGAGGTGGGGACACCAGCCATCTTGAGTCATCTTAGCATTTCACTTACTGCATCTGACATCCCAGAAACCAAAGGCTCTGTGCCACTGCTCATGGGACACATATCATAGCTCTAATGGTATAGGAATGTGAGGAGATTAGCTGAGCATCATCCCGTATGCTGCAGGGTAAAGCCCACATATGCTTTGGAACAAGTTATATACTCTGTCAAGAAGCAAATGAAAGGTCAGTCAGAACTACTCATAAAACTATGACAGTGGTATTATCAGATACAAAAAATGATGGAAGCAAGTAGGGGACTGACAAGGGGAAAATACCTTTCTCTGACAGTGTGAGAGTCTGACTCGCAGCTCCCAAGGGCTATCAAGAGGTTTGACCCCGGGCAGTGGCCAACTGATCACCTCTACCAGTTAATACAAGGTAGCCTTTGTTTATGGGTCTCAAATTCAGGCAAGTGTATTCAAACTGTACTCGCGAGAACTGTGGGGCGCTAACAAGGCACTTCAAGGAGTAGCCAATAGGGATCTGGCAGGAGTCTTTGGGCTTTCTATTCCTGTTTCCAACAGAACAGCTCCACTCTGCATGTTTAAATATTGGGATTCACATTTGGAAAAACGGTTCCATTGCTTAAGAATTTTTGAAAACCACTGGCTAAGGGACAATGTCACCATAAAAGTTTTTAGAAAGGAAAATGTAAATTTCCTGACACACACATTTTGTTAATATGCTCTGCATATCGCTTAGTACAGTGAGTCATTCCAGAAATTCCCAAGATCTGACTTACGAACCACATGACAGCTATAGTTGCACAGAAGTTATATAAACTTATCTGTTTATACAGAGAGATAGAGGGGAAGACAGAACCAGTCCTCCTCCTCCAGGAGACTGTGAAGTATGGAGGAATACTCTCCATTTGGGGCAGTGTGTCTTACAACAAAATTGTAAGGCAAAGGAGGTCTGATGGAAGGTATGGGTTGGTTTAAATGTTTAACAGCAGTCACTGAGGGTTTGCTTTGACACATAAATACAAGTTGTGAGTCCCTGTAGAGATATACTAAAAAGAGTTTATGCCCATGCTGTGTGTAAGGGAACACTCTCAAGAACAGAACTGTGAAGAAGGAAGCTGTGAAGAACGAAAGAAAACGAGGATTCGAGTTCAGAACCAGGAATAGTTGTTGGAAAATAAAAGGAAGAGAATCCTCTAAAATTGGTAAAACTGATGTGAATTGGGCCCATGCAGGATTACTTCAAGTAATGAGAGGTTTATTGAAAAGATAAATGTTCACAGGAGGACCGCAGAATCTCATGGGAATTGGAGCACCAAGTGTCACAGAGACTAAAACAGAAGTAGGGCTCAGACAATATAGGAATTTTCTTTTGCCAGGGAGGCAGGAGTTTACTCTTTCTCTGCTTGCATGATGTTCAGTTCTGGTCTTGGTGTTTTCTCCTTTCACAAACTCAACAATTAGCATCAACCCTTTAGCTTATTTTCTAATAGCTTTCCTGTCCTACCACTTTCTCTGAATTTTTTTTTCAACTCTTGTTTCAACTACCCAATCTGGTCCATATCTTCAGTTGAAATTCACAAGAGAAGGCACCTGGGTGGTTCAGTGGTTTAAGCCTCTGCCTTTGGCTCAAGTCATGATCTCAGGGTCCTGGGATCAAGTCCTGCATCAAGCTCTCTGCTTGGCAGGAAGCCTGCTTCCTCCTCCTCTCTCTCTCTGTCTGTCTCTCTGCCTACTTGTGATCTCTCTTTGTCAAATAAATAAATAAAATCTTTAAAAAAAAAAAAAGGAAAAGAAAGGAAGGAAGAAGGAAGAAAGAAAGAAAAAGAAACTCACAAGAGAAACAGTCTAATTTTCCCAGCTAATCCTTGTGTGGGCAGAGTTTTCATGTGTCACATACCTCATGGGCAAGCCTAGGGACTGGTCAAGTGCTCACCCCAGTTCAGGCAGCTCTCAGTGAAGACTTGGGGTGGGAGGAGCAGCAGCAGAAAGGTAACACATGATACAGACCATGGTCACCCCTATCCGGAGAATGATTTGGACCTCCACTTTTTCAGGAGCTGTAAAAGAGGACCAGTATCAAGGACTAATGCCACAGTGGTGGAAACAGGGAAATAGATTCAAAAACGGGAGAGGAGGAAGAGAGAGAGCATATCCAGAGAGACAGAGGTAGGTAGGTAGATGAATACAAAACTAAGATTTCACTGTGGTCCTAAAAAACAGCTAAATTCTTGCCAAACATTTTGTCTTCATCAAGTATAGTTACATGCATTAGCCGCGCCTCATTAAATTAGCACAGAGGCCTGAGTAAAGCCTACAGCATGCATGTATTAAATAAGAAAGTACATAAGGAAGACAGAAAAGTCCATTGATTTCAATGAAGATTTTTTAAATGTTTGTTTGTTTACTTTAGAGGAGAGAGGGAGAGAGAGAGAGAGAATCTTAAGCAGGCTCCATGCCTGTTGCAGAGCCCAATGCACGGCTCCTTCTTGCAACCCTGAGATCATGACCTGAACTAAAAACCAAAAGTCAGGTGCTCAACCAACTCAGCCACCCAGGTGCCCTGAAATGAAGATTTTAAAAGCAATAAATAAATCAACTCACTTTTAAATTAAAACTATACAATACAATTTCTTTTTTGGTTGGGAAATGACATACATCAATTCCACTCATGACTCATGGTCTCATCTACCCAATAGAGTATCAGAAGTATAATCCTGCAAGGGGAAAGAAATAAAACTAATTAAGGGCAGCACCAATGATTACTGCCTCTGCCTCTCTCCGTCTATCTCATATTTCCTTTCATGGAATGCAAAACTGGTTAAAACGGTGGGTACCTGTTAGCATGAGTACGGACATTGCAAAATAGTTTTCTTCACTGGCCTCAAGAAAGATAGTAAATATCTGTTGATAATGTAGAGTGTAGAGAGCTTCCAGATAATTTATTTGAGGAACAAGTTATGACTTACAATGGGCAATGAGCAATATTTGGAAAAATGTTAAAATGTTTGCTCCTCTACAATTCTTCAAAGATCAATTAAAAAGGCTTAAAGTTCTTTTGGCTCTCACTGATTTAATAAAGTTATGTGATGCCTTTTTTAGTGCTATGCTAGACAACATGCCAAGAAGTGATAATTAACTGAACCATGAGATACAAAGGGAAAGAATACACATTTGTTTTAATCAGGTGTTACTCAAATCTAAACTGTATGATGTCCACCAGGCGGGCATGATGTGTCTTGTTGAGTCTGGTATAAGGAATATGTTGTAGGCTAAGTGTAGAATGTGGTAGCATCCATATTCTGAAAAACTACATGTATTTTAAAGATTCAGCTCTTTGGCTGTGTGTGTAGCAGCAGTATCGTTAAGCTTGGAGTAGAAAATAAACCTTAATCACATTTAAAAAAAACTATACAATACAAAAAGCAAAAGTTTAAGAAATAGATAAATATCCAAATAGATTAAAGGTATATTTATCTCATAAACCAAATTTAATCCTATACGTAGAAAAGACAGCTTGTTGCTTTTTTTTCTTTTAAGATTTTATTTATTTATTTGACAGACAGAGATTACAGGTAAGAAGAGGGGCAGGCAAAGAGAGATTGGAGGAAGCATGCTTCCCACAAAGCAAAGAGCCCAATGTGGGGCTTGATCCCAGGACCCTGGGATCATGACCTGAGCCGAAGGCAGAGGCTTTAACCCACTGAGCCACCCAGGTGCCCCTGCTTGTTGCTTCTTAAATCTACGCTCTCTTTTACTTTAGTGACAAGGATCCAATTTTTGGATGAGCATGCTGCTGCCAAACTGTAAGATTAGAGCTAGTATGACCTTGTAACCAGATTTTAGCCAATAATACACTATAAGTATTATGTTCAACTTCCAATAAATATCCTTATTGAGAAAGTCATGGGCTCCTACCTATCATCTACAATGCAGATATAACAGCAATCACCTACAGTGTCAGGAACCCCAAACCTCAAGGTTAGTGATTCACCAGCAAGACTCACAGGACCCAGAAAAGCTGGGATACCCATGGTATGGCTCTTGTATCAAAATGATACAGAATAGAAATAGTAAAAGAAAAAGATCAGACCAGAGAAGAAGTCCCACAGAAACCAGGCTGGAGTTTCCAGGTGTCCTCTCCCAGCAGAGTATCAGAGACAACATTTCACTCTCCTCATGAGGTATGGCAAGTATCAAGTCTGCCAACCAGAGATGCTTACCTGTGTGTCCAAAGCTTTTACTAGACATCAGTCAGATAGGGCTGGAACACACAGGCAACTAACTTCAGCTACTCAGTCTCCATCCCCCACAGAACTCAAACTGATGATATGGCCCAGGGCCCCACGGGAAATAAATCACACGGTTACCATAAGCTATCTGGCACTGTCCAAGGTTGCAGGGACACTCTTATCAGGCAAAATATTCCAAAGGCTCAGGGATTCTTATCTTCCAGGAGAGAGCCAAGGGAGAGTCTTCTCTCTGTAATGTGCACAGGTTGAGTCCTCCCAGCCAGATAGGTCAGTGGCACTGTCAGCACCCCACACCCACTGAGTGACCCATTACTGCACCCTTACCATAAGATGACTGTAGAAAAGAAGCTACAAACACAAAAGGAAAAAGGGAGAGAAGGAGCTGCGTCCATAATACCGTTGGGCTGCCACTCTAGAACTAGATCACCAACCTCCTCTCTTCACTTGTATTGAAAAGATAGACACATTAGTCTGAGCCACTATTTGTTAGGTGGTTGTTCTTTGTTTTTCTCTCTCTTTTTTTAAAGATTTATTTATCAATTTATTTGAGAAAGAGACAGAGCAAGCAGGGGGAGGGGCAGACGGAGAGGGAGACAAGCAGACTTGCGGCTGAGCAGGGAGCCCCATGCAGGGCTTCACCCCAGGACCCTGAGATCATGGCCTGAGCTGAAATCAAGAAGCAGATGCTTAAATGACTGAGCTCCCCAGATACCCCAGATACCCCTGTCAGAGCTTTTTTACCCACAGTAGAACCTAACTGAACTACCGAGCAGAGAGCCCGATGTGGGGCTCGATCCCAGGACCCTGAGATCATGACCTGAGCTGAAAGCAGAGGCTTTAACCCACTGAGCCACCCAGGTACCCCTTCTTTTTTTTTTTTTTAATCAAATTCAGAATGACAAGATCTACTCTAAACACTTCAGAGGATAAACTTTTTATTTGTGTAGTAATTGTCACAGTTGATTCAATAAAATAATGGCCATATATAAATATCTGGGTTCTCTACATGATACACAACGGGAACTGATTAGCTAAATAATACAGCTGTATCCACCAGTTTAGGTTCTCCTAATCTTTATTTAAGCTGCAGCTCCCCACTCCCAGGCCCTATTCTGTCACTTTCTTTTTTTTTTTTCCTTTTTTCTCCATAACATGTGAGTGCTATGACTCTACTGTTTGTGTGTCTACAAAATTCATATGTTGAAATCCTAAAGTCCTATGTAACAGTATTAGAATCTGGGGCCTTTGGGAGATGCTTAGGCCTTAAGGGAGGAGCCCTCATGAATGGGATCAATATGCCAAAGAGATCCTTAGCCCCTTCCACTAAATATGAGGATACAGCAAGGAGGTGCTGGCTATGAACCAGAAAGAAACCTTGCCCAGGAGGCAGGTATCTTTACCTTGGGTTTTCCAACTTCCAAAACTGGGAGCACTGAATTTCTGCCATTTGTAAGCTACCTTGTCCATGTGTTTTGTTATAGTAGCCCTAACAGACTAGGAGAGTGCCCAAATGATTCTGCCCCACTCCAGCAGAATGTAGATTCCATGAGGGGTAGGGAATTTTGCCTATTTGTTCACAATTGTATACCCAGCATGCAGAACAATGCCTTACATACAATATTTACTCTAAAATATTTGTTGAGTGAATGTTTAATAAATATTATTTTCTTTTTTTTTTAAGATTTTATTTATTTATTTGACAGAGAGAGGTAACAAGTGGGCAGAGAGGCAGGCAGAGAGAGAGGAAGGGAAGTAGGCTCTCCGCTGAGCAGAGAGCCCGATGCGGGACTCGATCCCAGGACCCTGAGATCATGACCTGAGCCGAAGGCAGCGGCTTAACCCACTGAGCCACCCAGGCACCCAATAAATATTATTTTCTAATTCATATATATAATATAGAAGTTTAAAAAAGATGCAACCCTCGAGCTCTCTGCTCTGCAGGTAGCCTGCTTCCTCCTCTCCCTCTCTCTGCCTGCCCATCTGCCTGCTTGTGATCTCTGTCTGTCAAATAAATAAATAAAATCTTTAAAAAAAAAAAAAGATGCAACCCTTCAAATACATATGAAATTTTAAGGTTTTATTTTAATAAGACATCATCTTAACAAATGTGTTGTAGAGTTATGACCAATGGGTAGCATATTCATAGAATGCTGTCATTTTCCTACTTATCGTTAGAGATTAAAAAACACTGATCATTCTCAAAGCCTGAAACAAACTGTTCACTTACTGGCATAACACAACTTGGCAACAAGTATCCTACAAATTTTTTTGATTACATATAGTGCCTAGTAAATGAACTTAATTTTTTTTAATTACAAAAAAAAATGAGTTGCAAAAGATTGAAAACAACATCACTGTCTTTTCAAGTTTATTCGGAAAGCTGAGGGGTGCTTGGGTAGCTTAGTTGGTTAAGCATCTGCCTTCCATTCAGATCATGATCCTGGAGTCATTGAGCCCCATTTGGGGCTCCTTCTGCCCCTCTCCTGCTCATGCTCTCTCTCTCTCTCTCTCTCTCAAATAAATCAATAAAAATAAACAAATAAAATATTAAAATAAATAAATACATAAATATGTATTTAGAAAGCTGATTCTTTCATATAAATTACATGGTAAGTGGAATGACTGCAAATTCCAACACAATTTTAAAACACTTTCCTTATTGTTCTTCAATGGAAAAAAAAATGTCACTCAAGCAACAGAATATTATGCAAACTGAATACCTTTAACAAAAGGGATAAAAATACACTTTTTTGCAAGAATACCTGTCTTGCTGGTCTAAAAGCAATAGGACAAGATGACACAATCACCTGCTTTTATGGTTAACATTTATGTCTAAAACACTATAATACGGTTTCTTTAATTTAGGAAAGTAAAATTTGATACTTTCTAAATTTCTATTCCACTATCTTTAAAAAAAATAGAATATGAAAATAGTTTAAAATTAAGTGAAGCACACAAGAGTAGGCTTAATTGTGAAATTGACAGAACTGCAGAATGATTGAGTTGTATGATGACAGTAATAAATTCTCCTAGAAGGAAAGAGGAACTAAGAAAGGAAGAGAAACTACATTATTTTATTAACTAAAGGTTAAGATAATCAAAACAGAAGTACTATCACCAGATATTAGCAATATCAAAAAAAGGAGAAAGAAGAGAAGGCAATATTTAAAGAAATAATGAAAATACATTTCTAAAAATGAAAGAAAGGTGACAGAACTCAAACAGAAATGACAGTGATAATATTGGATAACTTAGGAATGCTGTCCCATGCAAACTAACTACTTCATACTACAAATATACAAATATACTAGAAAAAGTGTTTTTGACAAATGAAAGGATATTATAAACATAGATGAAAGAGATATAATAGAATTTTCACTTTTGTATAAAGACATCATTTATTTCATGTTATTTGCTATTTATAAAAATTACCCTCAGACACATTTTGTAGCACTTATAAATCAACATGTTTATGACACTGATACATTCATTCTGACCATCTTTATATTATATACTTCATATTCATTCTTCTTTACTTAAATATTATAAAATTTCAACAAAACACATAACTGCTATTATTTTCTCTTTCATAATTTGACTTGATTATGTATAGCATTCCAATTTGAGATGGAGCAATGTTTCATTTGGTAGGCTCTTTTAGCTAGTAGGAATTGCAAGTTTAATGCAAGAAAATTCCAATGTGTGTGGTGGACCTAATACCACCATATTAGCCATGCCAATAAAATTGTAAAATTTACTTAAAAATTTTCTGGCCACTTCTAGTGGCTTTCTTCCCCATAGAATAAAAAATGTATTCCCCATAGAATAAAAAATGTACATGAATTTATTCTGCTTTTTTCTTTATAGCATAAAATTATCACTAAAAAACCCACTATAAATAAAATTACATTGATATGTATAAATGTAAAATTTTATTATAAAAATAATATGGGTTAAATGTATATTATTTAAAAACTAAAAATAATTTTTAAAAAAACTTAGATTCTCATCATCCAAAGATAACTAAGTTTCTCATTTTGGTATGCAGCCTTTAAATGCTTTTGATAAAATTAATTTTTAACTACAAAATCTTAAAAGTGCTTTTTCTTACTTAAAAATTTAAAGTGAACATTTTCCTTTGTCATTAAACATTCTTCTAATCAGTTCCTTATAGGAATTGTAAGGAGATTTAACACACTTTGTCTGGGTTTGTGCCAATCCTTCAGCAGTCTATCACTTTTTAAAATCATAACCATTATTGTCTTAAAATATCATTTTATATTGATTTCCCTCCTACTAATATATATTTGCATTGGGCATCCTTGTATTGTTCATGCCTACAACATATTAGGAAGATAAGCCATTACAGTTCCTTAAACTAAACTATAATAAT
This sequence comes from Mustela nivalis, assembly GCF_964662115.1. Taxonomy (NCBI): domain Eukaryota; kingdom Metazoa; phylum Chordata; class Mammalia; order Carnivora; family Mustelidae; genus Mustela; species Mustela nivalis. The sequence goes on along the minus strand of NC_139023.1, from coordinate 90,513,495 downwards.
TATATTATAATGATGTCCTCTGATGAAACTATTTCTTATTATTAGTATTATTATTTTCTTGTTATGGAAAATTTTAAATAGATAAAAAATTGACCTCCATGTTCCCCTCACCTGCTTCACAATTACCAGCTCCTGACAAACATTTTTACCTATACCCTCCTCCACTATCTGTACTAACTTTTTTTTAAAGATTCAGTAGTGGGATAATTTTTTTAAAGATTTTATTTGTTTATTTGAGAAAGAAAGAAAGAGATAGCATAAGCAGGGAGAAGGATCAGAGGAAGAGGGAGAAGAAGTCTCACCTCTCCCCCCCCACCCCACCCCCACCTTCCCCCACCAGCAGGGAGCCTCATGTGAGACTTGCTTAACCAGCGAGCCACCCAGGCACCCCTGTACTAATTTCATATTGAAGCAAATCCCTAAATGATATCATTTCCTCTTTAAATATTTCAGTATGAATTCTTAAAGCTTAGAAATCTTTTAAACATAGCTGCAGGACACCAAAATAATTATCACATCAAAAATAATTTGATATTTATTCCTTAATGCCCTTTAATATCCAGTGAGAATAATTATTTCTTCTATTTTTCTTAAACAACATTTAGTAAAACACATTAACATTACTACCAGTATACCTAGAAGAGACTCTCAGTTCTAAGAAAGCTTTGAAGTAAAATGTAAAGCATAAAATATCATTAGGATGAAAAATTAGAGTTTTGGGAAAATACATTCTATTTACTACTTTTACATGAAGGTACTAAGAAAATAGCATGCAAGTTTGAATTCCCATGGTGTCTTTGCTTTTGTTTGTTGAGAAAAACGAAAACCTTCACAAAACTATTGAAGAACAAAAGACTTTCCTCTTGTGCTTGGTACTCCTGAGTCAGACCGACCAGGTTTGAATCAGAGTACTGCTCCTTAGTTATAGGATGTGAGACAAGTCACAGCCAATTTCCTCACCTATAAAGGGGTTAAGTATCACCTGCCTCCCAACACTGTTGTGAAGAGTAAATGAGTTAATGCAAATAAACCATCCAGAGAGTCCTGACACTGAGTAAGTCCTCAACAAAGGGTCAATGTTATTGCTTTTGTTTTAAAGAGAAAAGAAAAAAAGAGACAGTAGAGATAGTTGAACATTCTTTACTTCATGAATTAAATTCTAAAAGACCTTCTAAGCACATTGAGGAGCAGAGTTGGAAAACTCTTATTTGCAGAGGCTTCTTAACATTACACAGAAATTTAAAATGGATACTGATGCATAGTCCTTGGATAGCCATGGAACACAGAACTATCCAATAATTTCACATAGATCCAAGACTAGCAAAAAATTCATTTTTTGAAGAGCCTTAAACTATATCTGACTTATTTTATTGTTACTTAAGCTTGTTTATTTTTTAATATACTATTACAGAAAGACTTTGGGTTTTATCTTGTGGTTAATAGCATTTCCTTAAAATCGACTTGTGCCACTATAGACTCTGCCTCAACACAAAATAGCTTTCAGAAGTCAAGAGAGGGAAAAAAACATATTCTTTGCACTTCCAAGGAGAGAGAAGGTTGGCACAGTATGACTGGAGTAGGTAGTCTAATATACGTATCATGAAGTACTAGAAGAAGAAAATGGGGAGAATAGGGCACCAGGAATATTGCAAGAGATAATGGCTAGGAATTTTCAAAAATCAATGAAAGAAACCAACAAACCACAGACCTAAGAAGCTCAGAGAACCCAAACAGAATACAATTTTTTAGAAAATGAGACACATCATAGTTAAACTACTGAAAAACAAAGATAAAAAGAAAATCATGAACGTAACCAAATAATAAAGAAACACTACCTACAACTAAAGTATTCAACAGACTTCTTCTCAGGAATAATGTAAAACCAGTCAACAATGAAGTACTGAAAGAAAAAAAAAAGTATTAATTTCAAGACAGAAATCCTAACCCAGCAAAAATATCTTACAAAAACAGAAGCAAAATGAAGAGTTTTTCAGACAGGCAAAGGTGACTAAAATGCACTGTAAGAAGACACGCACTACAAGAAATGTTGAAGAATTTATGTTAAAAAATGTTAAAGTTCCTTAGGCAATGAGTTTGATATCACATTAAAATTTATACACACACACACACACACACACAGAGAGAGAGAGAGAGAGAGAGAGAAATAAGGTGCTACAGAAATGGTAACAACGAGGGTATTTATTTATATAAAGCCATTTTTATCTGATTTTTAAAATCTATTTTAAAAATAATCAACTGTCTCAAATTAAAATAGTAGCAGTGTGTGTGAGATGTATGCATATGTAGACGTGAAAGCAATGACACAATGATCACAAATGGGGAACACTCAAAGCAAGAAGAAATGCTATACAAGGAAAATCTGGTAACAAACTACACCGAGCACTGTGACGGAGGCATCCAGGATTTTTTTCAGGGGCTGTCGTTCATGATTTCATAGCATATGCTAAGGATTTTGAACTTTATCTCAAGAGCATGGGAAAATTACTAAGAAATGATAAGCTAGGATTATCAATTATATTTTCATTTTATCGGGTTACTCAAGTTACCCCCTAAAAAATTATTTGATAGGGCACAATGGATTCAAGAGCAACAGGGAGGCTTTTATATGGATTTATTTTGCTCTACTTTTCCCAAATACTCTTTTGACTTTCTTCTGCCAGGAAATTACCTATGAGTTATCAGAGGAGACCTGCATGACCTAGAGAGAAAAAGAAACCACGGGGGACATTGATTTTACCTCCTTAACATCTTCCAAATCAATCTATCTACATGCCTCCACTTCCCGTGCACATATTCTAGGCCAAATCCTTGTTTGGTTCTTACCGTTTTCTTTTATGTAGACATATTTGCTTTGACATTTCTAATGCTCTTAATTTATATTTCCCTCTCTTTGTATTTTTTGGTCAGACTAGCCAATGTGTTTTACCTAGAATATGCAATCAACCCTTTATATAATATCACAAAGTCCTGCTGATTTAACTCACTAAGTATTTCTTAAGAGCTTGCATTTTTCCCCATGATCATCATTATCACATTTGTCCATGCCACCAGCACCGTGCAAGCCCCCTATCAGCACTGCAGCAGCATCTCTCCTTGCCCTTCTCCAATCCGTTCTCCACATTGCAGGCTGGTGATCTTTACAAGAACACACATTTGGCTCTGTCTCCAGCCCAGCTTAAAACATTTCAGTGAGTTTCAATTATGCATTCCTAGGTGAAAGGTAAACCTCTAGAATGGCCTACAAAGTTTTGCCTACTCAACACTCCACTGGCCTCTTATCTCCAGCCTCATTTTACCCCAAGTTGCCCATTTGTTGTCCCCACTTGATCCACGTTGGCTTTCTTTCAGGCCTTTGTACTCACCATGCTTCCTTATTTCACTGGACCTTAGCAGTGTACCTTCCTCTGCCTGGAATGCTCGTCACCGCCCACTTTGGTTAGATAACATCTACTTTTCCTTCAGACTTAGCTCATCTCATTTTCCTAATCTCTTATTGTGTCAAAACCCCTAGAATAGTCTTGCTTGGCACCATGTACTTCTTCATATCGTGTTTCATAATCAGTTTTACATTTTCTGGTGGGATGATTTATTCCGGTCTCTCTGCCTCACCACAAGGTAAGCTCTATGAGGGCAGGCTCCCATTAATGTGGCTTGCATTTCATCCCCTGGACTTAGTAGAGGGCCTGGTACAAAGTGGACATGGAATAAACTTTGGTTAAATTAATGGTGATATTGACAAATCTATGAAATTGTGTGATGAGATGGCATGATATGACTGATGAACATTCTAATCATGAAAATAAATGTTTTTCAGTTCTTGAATATTTTTCTAAATAGACTTCTCTCCCCTTTTTTCCTGCTTCTTTTTTTCTTCTGGTACCCCTAATAACTTTGTATTGAAAGTCTTGAAATTCTTTCTCTAAATTTTTTTTTAAAGATTTATTTATTTATTTATTTGATAGAGATCACAAGTAGGCAGAGAGGCAGGCATTGAGAGAGAGAGAGAGAGAGAGAGAGGAAGCAGGCTCCCTGCTGAGCAGAAAGCCCAATACGAGACTCTATCCCAGGACCCTGGGATTATGACCTGAGCTGAAGGCAGAGGCTTTAACCCACTGAGCCACCCAGGCGCCCCTTATTTTCTAAATTTCTTATTTTTTCCTACAATTTTAGATCTCTTTGTATTTTTGGTTACTTTCTGGGAGATGGCTTTGATATTATCTGTCTAGACTTTCAGACTAGACTTTTTAGATTAGTTACATATTTTAATATGTAAGCATCCCCCAACCAGAAAAATACCCTGTGGGTTTTCTTTAATTTTTTATGAATAAGTATTGCCTCCTTTAACATTTTCTTCTACTCCCTGAACTGTCTGTTTTCTCTGAGTTCATTTTCTATTGATTTGGTTTGGGTTTCAGTATTTCACGCTGGAGCCATCTCTCAAATATTTATTTTTTATTTATTTAATCTCAAAATATTGAAGAGATAATAATGGCAAGGTTGGAAGTTCTCCATCCATGGGTGCATTTTGTTTAGTAGAATGCAGCCAATTTGTTTAGATATCCCCAGATGCCAGCAACTACATGTCTTTTCCTGAGGAGCTATACAATGACTTAAGCGAAGAATCCATTGAGTAACTTTAATCTACCAGCAATGCTGTGCCAAAAGACACAAGTCCAAAACATAGAAGAGGTCCAGGTGGTCTCACTGTTCAGTATGTGGGGGGTTACATAATTTTCTCTTTTTGGTATGCCATCTCTTATATTCTGCTGTGCCTGCTGTCTCTAGCCTGGAGTCTCTTAGTTTAATTTTCCCAAACAAGAAACCTCCAGATTCCTGCCAAAATCATTAAGGGACAAGTTTCTATGTGCTTAGGATACTGGAGGAGACCAGGATGCCTAACTGACTTTTTTGGACTTCTCAATAATTCCTCATTTTCAGCCTTCAGTTCCTACCATTGGAAAGTTCGATTACAATCATCAAACTAAATTTTGGAGCAAAGAAAAGAAAATGAGTGATGTCATCATTTAAAAAAAATTTATTTCATTATATTCTGAGATGAAGTGCCTTTATGATCAGTAGTTTTCTAAGAAAACGTTTCTCCCTAGTCCCAAAATCACGAGCTCTGTTAGAGCTGACGTACGTAGAAGAAGTTTTCCACAACTTCTGTGACAGTACTTCATTCTATAAATCAGCTACTCCTCTGACAGTAGAAACAACATATGTATTTAGGTTTGAGGAACTCAAGAATTGAAGCCCTTGTAGCTAGGATATTGTTTTCCTCTAGAGAATCAAGGTGGATCTTTGAGGAAAGTATCAGACCAGGAACAAAAAAACCTGCATAACATTCTACCTCTCTCAAACACTAACTCTGTATTTTTAGACAATTCACTTAACTGCCTTCACATTAGTTTTCTGATCTTCAAAGTGAGGAGAGTGGATTAGTGATCTCAACAATTACTGATTTTTTTTTCTATTTCTAACATCATTAGGATTGATTAATGTGACGTGATTTGCACTTTGACTAGAACAGAATAATAGATAAAAACTTCTGTACTTACAGTCACACTTTGAGGAGATTTGACTCTCACACTTCCAGTAATTAACTGCCGAGATTAATTACAAAGTTGCCTAAAAACAAAGATATCAAAACAAACTCATATTATCAGATAAAATCCAGGATATGGAACTGGTAAAAACTGAGACCCTTTAATTGCTGGAGCTCTTTAATAAGTAGTTTAATTTTTTTTTTAATATGGACAGGACATTTTTGAAAAGCAAGGCTGGTTTCTTTATATGTAGACAAATAACTTCCCATACTTATGCAGTACTTTCAAGGTTTTCAAAGCATTTTTATGTGCATTTTCTATCTAATTGCCATAACGACCTCAATAAAATCAGCAGAACAGATACTGTATGATCCTCATTTCCTAGATGGCCATATGAGGAGGCCCTAAGTGCATGAAGACAGTAAGTAGCAAAACCAGGACTTCTAACTTCAAGCATGGTTTCCATATCTTGTGTTGCTTTCCCAGAAAGTCTCTAGAAGATAAGCACCCTACCCTCATAAATAGATATATCTGGTTGGTTTATTAGAGACTGAAATTAAGCAAAGATTATGAACTAGTAAGTACTGGATCCAGTACCTCAACATCCTCATTCCTATATGACATCCAGATTTCAAACATAATTTTCACTTCACGATCTAAATCACCAAATTCAATTACACTGTTCTGTGTTGGTAGAAGTGAAAATTATGTACATATGTCTAAACTTTGTTCCACCCAGCTTGGAAAGAAGTTATTTCACTCATTTGCACAAAGCCATGCATCCTCCTTTATAACTTCCCAGTGTCCGAAGCCTCAAAAGAGTCCCTAACCATTTGTTAGGTTGAAAGCCTCATGCAGATCTATAATCCATTCAAAAACATTATCCCAGCACTGGGCATTGTCCCTTCATGACATCAAATGTTCCTCTTTCTGAAGCTGAAGGTAAGTAAAGCCTTACCACATAGACTTTAGAAGCACACAGACAATCTTCCTGAACTGTCCATGATGAATGTCGAGTGTGGCATCACCTTCATTCCAAAGAGATAGGAACCCTGTACTCAGAAGAGAACTCTCGCTTGTCCTGGGAAGCAGTCATTGGAGAATATGTCCCTCCTCAGAAGCTTAAACTGTCAATGTCACAGAGATTATTTTGATCCAGGATTCAGGGAAGCAAGCGATGAATTGAAATGGATCATTCAATCCCACCTCCTGTGAGTAATTCCCAGTCACAATTTAGATCCTGATAATTCAGTCCTTTTAGAATCAAGTTTACAAATGTAAATTAAGCAAAGATTATGAGTCTCTCATCCTGTGAGACTGCCTAAAAATCTAGGGAATTTACTGGCTTACATAAACTGAACCGTCTAGAAATATGACTGATAAAGTGACCTGATACAGTAACTCCAACAACAGCACCCAGTATCTGCTGCTTTCCAAGTCTGCTTCTGCAGAGAAATCACCAGCATCAGGTTCCCCACGGTGACTGGCCTACAGTGATTGTCTGTGCACTCCTAAAACCACTGTGGGTTTATCAAATTCACATCCTCATATCCCACAAAAGTTTCCTTCCCCTCACTTGCTCTGTGTGGATTATTTGCCCATCCCTCAGTGGATCTCAACTGTTAGTAATTTGGCCACTCCCAAGTTCAATTTTAACCACACTTGAAGCATACTGAATTAGATGAGTATTTTTCAAATGGTAGATAATATCTCATTGGTGGGCCATACACTCAATACAAAGGACTGCAAGCAATTTTTCTAAAGAATGACCAGAATAGAAACAGAAATATCGGAGTGTATCACCACTAGTGATATTTTTTTATTGAAAATTGCTTAGTTCTATATAAATGCGTAATGTCTTGGGTAAGTAGTAATGTAATTTTTTTTCTTTGAACTACAGAGAAAAAGTTTGAAAGCTAGTACTTAGGTAAGAGAAATTCATATCTTTACCAGGAAAATCGGGGTGTTAATTGGATATGGGAAAGGAGTGGGGGAAAAGCCAAAAGATAAATATGTACTACCTGGTATTTATTTGCTACCCACTGATTTATAATCTTTCTAATATGCAAATTATTTACTCCTGTTTTTTATTAACTATAGTTTTCCAAAGTAAGAACAATAGCTGCTTGACAAATGTTTTCTGTGAGTTTGGGAAAACAATATTTTTTAAAGGCCCTTTAAAACTTTTGTCTCTGCCATCCTGAATACAGGTCTATTTCTCCATCTAACAAGCTTTGCCACTTGTGCCATGAAGAAGGCACGACCTTCAAAGAGCTCTTGCTACTCAGATACCAGGTTATTCCTTAATAATTGAATTCCAGTCTTTTTTATTCATGATGGTTATTTTAATTTTAATCTCGTGACTTCCCTACAGCCAGTCTCTGGATGGTATCTCTGTGTATAAAGAAGGAAAAATGTAACAGAGAGAAGACAGGACCAGCAACCAGAAGGCCTGGACGTCAGCCTCAGCCACCACAAGTCCCAGCATCTTGGGTCTTCATGTTCTCTGTGGCTCAATCTCTTGAAATGTTAAAAAAAGGAAAATGGCAAAATTCACCCCTAAGAGAACTTCCATTTTTACAAGACTCATTAAGGTCACAGTAAGTGGAGCAGGCTTTTTTGGTTGTTAGGAGAAAAAAAAAAAAATGTATCGCACCTTTCATTTCTGTATTACCAGATCGTATCATGGGAGGAAAGAAAGCTCCCAATGAATGAACATAAAGGAACATCAGCTATATAAGGCAAGAACATATCCAGCAAGTGAATAGGTATACTAGGCCAGTGAAAAGGGAATATACTCTCACCATATACTCAACGTAGGACCATTCCTTTTCCCTTGCACTGTACCTTTACCCAAATTCTCCATCTGTTTTGTTTTTTAATTTTTTAGACTTTTTGTCAGACCAGCCTTTATTTCCTCGTCTCATGTGGTCTAGGGCACAGAATCCCAAGAGGTGATGGATGCAGGTAGATAAAGTCTGTCCCCTACTACTCCTATAACTTATGTCATGATACTTAAATCCTCAGTTTTAATAAAATAGAGATAAAATTTTAAAACCTTATAATGGTATGTCTATTGAATGAGTTAACAGGTGTGGGATATCTAGCACATTACCTGGGTCTTTATAAGTGGGAGGGAATATCAACTGATATTCAGTGAGTTAGGGTCTCAATAAGTGGGAGGGAATATCAATAAACCCATGATAAATAATTTTAATTTTATCAGTAACAAAAGAAATAGAGTATCATATGATGGTATACTACTTTTCACTAGTCTTAGTGAAGATGAATGAGGGTAACTATGCCCAAAATTGTTTTAGGTACAAGATATAAACATGCAGAGTCATGAATAGAAAAATCTCTGGAAAAATATAATGGTTTTCTCTGTTACAGTAATATAGATGTGTGTGTGCGTGTGTGTGTGTGTGTGTGTGTGTGTGTGTGTTTAAAAAAATCTTTAAGGTGTTACTGGTGACTCAGCTGGTTGAGCATCTGACTCCTGATTTTGGCTCAGATCATAATCTCAGAGTCATGGGATCCAGCCCAGCATTGGGCTCCATGCTGAAAATAGAGCCTGCTCGATTCTCTCTCCCTCTCTCTCTCTCTGTCTCTCTTTCCTCCTTTCCCCTAAAATAAATTAAAAAAATTTTTTAAATCTTGGAAATATATTTTTGAAATGGTCCAAGGCCATTTCCTCAACACACTGCCACAAGAGCTCAGTTCTGCTCCCAACATAATATAGTTTTTTGACTCCCATACCTACATTGTTCAATCTATTAATGAGTCTTCATCTGAGCTCAGTCAGAAGATATTTACTAATGTCTCCTCTGTGTCCAGTCTGTGCTATATGTTACGATGGGTATAAACCTAAATGATACAACTGCAATCCTTAGGAAATGCATACATAATTGGGAAGACAAGACTTCACAGTAGAGCAACAGAGCAGAAGCCCAGAGATAAGGGGCAAATAATGAAGTAAGTGGTGCAGAATTAGAAAATTTTTAAAAAATTAGCATCGGTTGAGTAATCAGAAGAAAATCATTTTGTCAGATGAAATCTATTGTAGACCTCTACAGAGAGGTCCACTGGCCTCTAAATAAACCAAGATATAAATTTACCATGTATTTTCAAAATCCTCAGAAGTTTATTGAGAAAAGATAAATGAGGAAAGGTCTTTACAACAATGTTAAAACACTGCCACTCTAATAATTTCAGGCAGTATTGTCCTTAAATCCCCTCCAACTCTTAGCTAATAGATAATTCCTTACCAGAACAATCCACATGGGTCATTAGATTATCCAGCTGTGAGTGGAGAAGCCCCTTCTCTTCCACACCCTACTGATAGCTGTCACATGTCAATTTTCAGGAAGAAAATTCTGAGACAGAGTTTAGTGTACAACACAGTTGTCTGAATTAATGGTAGGCTCAATATCTATGGAAGGAGGGGGAAAAAATCAGAAATGGGCGAAAGGAGATGTTGACTATTGATACAATTTCAATGGAGACCTTAGCCAATTCTGGAAAGTTGAAAAGCTGGAATATAAATCTTCAGAGTTGTCCTGAGTTAAGGAGATAAAGCCAAAACTTTATATCTCAGGTAGATTAGTCACTGCATACAGGCCACCCCAGAAATGAAGTATGACCTTGGGTGAGTTGCTTCTCAGCAGAAGCATATTCTGTAGAAGGATGACAGCGGAGGCCTTTCTGCTCACAGCACTCCTAGCAACTGGGGGAGGAATCTTTCAATCCTGAAGTGGAAATCTAGGTGGCACATCACAATGGCCATGATAATAGTCCATGTTATCAATGCTATATCACCCCAATATTCCTGTGGGCCCCCAGCACAGGATTTTGCTATTTATCTCTAAGCATATTCCCTATTTTCTCATTGATTCTCTGTTTAAAGAAACCAGCATTCACCCTCTACTGGAGAGGCAAAGATGTGAAAAGCCTAACCATAAAAGTCACATTCTGGTCAGGGAATCTTCAGCCACAATATGGTCTAAGTGTTGCTGAAATTATTACTTCTCCATACCTATCCACTGAATGATAAAGCATAGCTCCAAGTTCCATTGGGATAACAGCACAACTGTTTCTCTTAACTAACTGTCTCAGTTCATTTGGCTGCTAAAACAAAATGCCATAGGCTGGGTAGGTTATAGACAACAGGAATTTGTTTCTCACAATTCTAGAAGCTGGGAAGTCCAAGACTAGGAGACCTGCATGGTTGAGTGAGGGTCCTTTTCCTGGCTAAGAGTCACTGCCTTTTCCTTGTGTTCTTACCTGTTGGAAGCACAAGGGGTCTCTGTGGGGTCTATTTTATAAGAACATTAATCAAAAGTCCCAGCTCCCAATACTATTATATTGGGTGTTAGTGTTTCAACATAGAAATTTGGGGGGAACATAAACCATAGCAACCATACATCTGAAAGAAACAGAAATAAAACATGCTTTCCCATTGCTAGGACACAGTGCTTCTGCTACTGTGTCATATCCTTCTAAGATCTAGAAACTCAGAAGCTCTAAGACCCTCCCAGAGGGAATATGTTTCTCCTATTCACCCCATCTCCATATTCCCCACCTATGCTGACAGAGAACTCAGCAACTAAGGTTTATCCCTCCTGTGACACAGTCACATTCCCTTACAGCCCACCCTGGTTTCTCACATGGGATGGACAGATTTACTCTCTCCCACTCTGGATCCTGTGAAGAAACATTTCCCACATATTTCAGCATCAGTGACATTATCACAATGTAAAGGCCAACACTGCACTTGTAAGATATTAGGAACATAAGAGGCCAATCTCCTCTAGGTGGGGTTGCAAGTTCACCCACAGAGCAGTCGAAAAGGACGCATCTTAATCTAAAGAACACAACTGGAAAGACTCTTAGGGAAGAGTGAAACATCATTCATTCTGGATTTCAACATACCAGCTGGCATATGGGGAACAGATGTTAAAGAAGAGGTTGACAGTTTGGAGGAAATGGGCCTGTAGCAAAGAAGGGAAAGGCTTACAGTAATATTTTTCTCAGTACTGCAAAATAACGGAAGTGCCTGCTTCACAATCAGATCTAGGGTAAAAGTCCAGCCTTGTGATTAATAGGGTGTGTTACGTATTGCTAGTTACTTTAACTTTTAACTTCAGTTTCCTGGTTGGCAAATGAGAGAAAAATACCATTACCTTACAGAAATTTTGTAATGATTTAATAAAAATAAATAGATAAAGTTCACTCCAATATAGCAACTGGCAGGTGGTAAGCACTCAGGAAACAGGAGTTGCAATTATCACTTCATATCAAATCTGATGGGGTCTATTACCTCCAAGGAACAAGCTCTCTTGTAATCAAGAAAGTTTAGATTTCATCTCTGCTGCATCTATTTTCCTTTGTTCTTTCTCACTATTGAGGAAGATGTTTGAAAACCTCAGGTTTTCTCAGTTGTAGTAAGAAAAAAAGAAAGTCAGGATTCAAGTCAATGTAAGTGGCCAGGAAGATCAGTGCCCACTTAAAAGAGGGGCTGTGTGCCATGTGGTCAGTCACTGTAGTGATGGCACTAGTCATTAGAGCATGGGAATAACAAGGAAAAAGCTGGATCCGTGGGCATCTGATTCCTCTTCCCAGGTTATCAAATGTTGCAGGTTCTGGGTATTATGTTATATTAAGGATGCTGTTGTTTTCTGCAATGCCTGTATTATAGAAGCAAAATGTACCATGAGGAATTTTCTGAGAGAACAGGAGGCTAACATGACGAAGTTGGCTCCCAAATGTCTCTGAGGGCTTTAAAGGTAACATATGTAGGTGAAACAGGCTAGATGTAAGAACAATTTGAGAGACAACAAAAGTTTCCAGGGCTGTGGTGCTCAGGACAAGAGAGACCACAACACTCTGCCCTAAAGGGAGCAGGTTAAGAGCCTGGGAATGTCAACAAAGCATGGTTTCTGCTTCCACTTTTCGCAAGAGAAGACAGATACCAAGATTTTTACATAAGATTTTCAGTACTGGTCTTTAAACTCAGTTTCATTCAATTTGTGCAAGCTCTAAATCTTATATAGGAAGAGAAGATGAGACGATAAAAGCCAAAATATCAACACTCCCATACTTTGTTATCACTTCTTTGTATTAAAACTTTTCAGTTTTTACGCACAGAGAATACTTCCTCACCAATGAAAAACTGGTCTTCTAAATAAGAGAGCAGAAATGGGTGCCAGTCCAGGACATACCAGTTGGAACATCGAGCAAAACTCACTGTGTGAACATAAGAAATACTATTGGGCTTCAGAATTAATCATTTGTAATTATACTAAACTACACATTTAATTACAAAGGTAATCATTTGAAACAAAGTCTGACACTTTTTATTTCATACACAAAAAAGAATCCTCTTGTATTTCTACACTTCTTTTAATGATTTTTTTTTAAAGATTTTATTTATTTATTTGTCAGAGAGAGAGAGGGAGAGAGAGCGAGTACAGGCGGACAGAATGGTAGGCAGAGGGAGAAGCAGGCTCCCTGCTGAGCAAGGAGCCCGATGCGGGACTCGATCCCAAGACGCTGGGATCATGACCTGAGCCAAAGGCAGCTGCTTAACCAACTGAGCCACCCAGGCGTCCCTACACTTCTTTATCTTTACTGTAAATGTATTCATTCTCCAAATAATTGTTTTTTTCCCATAATCAGTGTCATTGGATCCATCTCTTCGAATTCTAAATCAGAACACAAGATCTAGAGACATAAAGTGTGCTAAATCCCTTGACCCAGCCAAGTGCACAACACAATAGTTCACAGTGGATGGGGGAGGTCTGAGCCTGAGACCACCTCCCCCACTAGGGAAATAGCAGTGCTAAGGATCATGAATCACCCTCAGGTTGTAAGACTCCAGGCAGAAAGATGTACAACATCCAAAAGAAGATAACAGACTTAGGTGCAGATCCAAAGAAGGGGTGGGTCAAGGCACTTTGCACATGTTATTTCTTAGAGCTGCCACCATGAAAATGCTGAGTTGGTTCCCATTAGGACCAACTTACTGTTGAACAATTCAATATAATGATTGACAATGGACCTTGTTTTGGTGGATTTTTTGTTTATTTCAAGCTCTTTTCAAACAAATTCTAAAAGTGGCAGAAAATGTTTGGTCTTTGAGAATGAGAGGGAAAGGGCTATGTGACACGATTTCTATATTCACAGAATGACTACTCTGTTTTCATACACGAGTGATGATTTCACATGCAACAGTGACACTGGTGGAAAGCCATCTTCCAGGACAAAGACTCTGCTGAGAGCATCTTTGGAAGCACACCAGTCCTAGCACCTTGTCTAAGCAAATGTTTTGACCCAATACAAATGATTTTAGAGTTTTATTGGTCCTTCTGGCTAGCTGGATGGAAAATATGCAGTCTTTAGGAAAGTGAAAGATTGCCCCATGGAATCTGTAGAAACCATGAAACCAGCAATGCCAACAGTGAGAAGACCACCCCTGTTCTAATGTGGGTTGCTTCCATACCCACTGAATCTTTCTGAATTTAGAGAATCTGCTCTCATATCCTACTACTCTGTGCCCTCACTTGTTGCCTTTCTTTGGATTCTATTTTCCTCATTTCTTCTGTAAGTTTAATTGAGTTTCAGAATGAAGTTGTGGTCACAAAATAGAAACAATTCTAAAAAAGTCATTATGAGGCCGAGTGCAGCAGGAGTGGGGGTAGGGAAGTCTAACAAGGCCATATACAGAGACCAGGAATACAGGGCATCAAAGAACTCCAAGTGGACATAGTGAGCTCAGTAACCAAAATTGAGTTCTATGAGAATACAAAGAAACTAAAGGACTAAACGAATTATCAAGATATCATTAAGATTACTAAAACAAAAACCACTTACTAAAACCAGAGTCCTCAAGGCATAACTGTTCTTAGAAATAAGACACGTCTTCTTACCTTCTGTAGAAAACACAAACCTTACAGAAATGAACCTAGAGTCCTGGACTAAGTTCAAAATGTATTTCAGAAACCATCTAAAGGGATAATTCTGTCAGATTGATGTTTTGGGGAATGTGGACCATACAATTTTGGATTTTCCAACTTTCAAAAAGAAAATAAGTTTCATGTAAAATTACCAAATATTCATTATTGGTCACAAATTCAAAACTGAGGCACTGCTCATCCTGGAGTCAGAGGCTAAAAGATTGAGCTATACAGATTTCACTATTAGGAGCAGAAATTAAGGGAAGTTGTTACATTTAAAAAAAAAAAGCAAATTGTACAGAAATAGATTCACTTTCCTAATTTAAGGGAGAAATGGCTTTTTATATTATGATAAGGAGGGGGAAATACTTATATTTTTTGAGGCAATTAAAAATGTATAATTTGGCAAAGAGATTCCCTGTGTGTTCTCCTCTAGGATTATGATAGTTTCCTATCTCACATTTAGGTCTTTCATCCACTTTAAATTTGTTTTTGTGTATTGTTAGAAAGTGGTCCAGTTTCACTCTTTTTCATGTTGCTGTCCAGTTTTCCCAACACCCTTTGTTGAAAAGACTCTCTTTTTCCATTGGATAGTCTTTCCTGCTTTGTCAAATATTAGTTGTCCTAGAGCTGTGGAGTTGTATGTCCATTTCTGGGTTTTCTACTCTGTTTCATTGACCTATGTTTCTGTTTTTGTGCCAGTACCACACTGTCTTCATGACTACAGCTTTGTAATAGAACTTGAAGTCCAGAATAGTGATGCCTCCAGCTTTGATTTTCTTTTTCAACATTGCTTTGGCTATTCGAGGTCTTTTGTGGTTCCATACAAGTTTTAAGATTGTTTGTTCCAGCTCTGTGAAAAATGCTGGTGGTATTTTGACAGGGATTGCATAAAATGTGTAGATTGTTTTGGGCAGGATAGACATTTTAACAATATTTGTTCTTCCAATCCATGAGCATGGAATGTTTTTCTGTTTCTTTGTGTCATCTTCAATTTCTTTCATGGTGTGTTCTATAGTTTCCAGAGTAATGATTTTTACCTCGCTGGTTAGGTTTATTTCTAGGTTATCTTGTGGGTTTTGGTGCAATTATAAATGGGACTAATTTCTTGATTTTTCTTTCTGCTGCTTCATTATTGGTGTATAGAAATGCCACAGATTTCCGTACATTGATTTTGTATCCTGTGATTTTGCTGAATTCATGTATCAGTTCTAGCAACATTTTTCGTGAAGTCTTTAAGGTTCTTTACAATGGAGTATTGAGTTGTCTGCAAATAGTGAAAGTTCAGCTTCTTCCTTGCTAATCTGGATGCCTTTTATTTCTTTTTGTTTTCTGGTTGCTGAGTCTAGGACTCCCAGTACTTTATTAAATAACAATGGTGAGAGTGGACATCTGCATCTTCCTCCTGAATGCAGAGGAAAAGTTCTCACTTTTTCCCCACTGACGCTAATACTAGCTGGATCTTTCATAAACGGCCTTTATCCCTTTATCTCAACTTTGTTGAGGCCACAGCAACTTCTTACTAGACACATCTTTGGAGGCAAGTAAAACAAAAGCAAAAATGAACTATGGGGACTTCATCAAGATAAAAAGCTTCTGCACAATAAAGGAAACAGTCAACAAAACAAAAGCCAACCTATGGAATGGGAGAAGATATTCACAAATGACATATCTAATAAAGGACTAGTATCCAAAATCTATAAAGAACTTACCAAACTCAATACCCCCCAAAAAAATAAAAATTAAAAAAAAAATAATCCAGTTAAGAATTGGGCACAAGACATGAATAGATGTTTTCTCAAGGAAAATATCCAGGTGACTAACAGACACATGAAAAGTTGCTCAACATCACAGATCATTGGGGAAATATAAATCAAAACGACGATGAGATACCATCTAACAGCTGTCAGAATGGTTAAAATTAACAAAACAGGAAACAAGACATGTTGGCAAGGATATGGAGAAACGGGAACTCCCTTACACCGTTAGTGGGAATACAAACTTGTGCGGCCATCCGGAAAACAGTATGGAGTTTCCTCAAAAAGTTAAAAACAGAACTGGCCTACAATCCAGCTATTGCACTACTAGATACTTACCCAAATGATAAAAAAAATATATTGATTTGAAGGGGTACATGTACCCTGATATTTATAGCAGCATTATTAATAGCCAAATTATGGAGGGTCTGAATTTCCAATGTCCACTGACTGATGAATGGATACAGAAGTATATGTATATGTGTGTATGTGTGTGTGTGTGTGTGTGTGTATGAAGTACATATATATATGCAGTATATATATATATATATATACACACACACACTATCACATGTGGTATTCCAGCTCCAATGATATGTGACACACATACACACATATATATACATGCATATTGCAATATTACTCAGCCATCGAAAAGAATGAAATCTTGCCACTTGCAACAATATGGATGGAGCTAGAGTATATTATGCTAAACAAAATAAGTCAGAGAAAGACAAACACCATATGATTTCACTTAGATATGGAATTTAAGAAACGAAACAGATGAATGTAGAGGAAGAGGGGAGGGAAGAAAAGAGAGAGGGTGGTAAACCATAAGAGATTCTTAACTACAGAGACCAAACTGAAGGTTGCTGGAGGGGAGGTGAGTGGGGGGATGGGCTCAATGGGTGACGGGTAAGGGCATTTGTGATGAGCACTCGGTGTTGTATGTAAGTGACGGATCACTAAATTCCACTCCTAAAAATCAATATTACACTATATGTTAACCAACCAGAATTTAAATAAAAACTTGAAACAAAACATGACAAAAAAAAAGAATGTATAATTTGGCAAGAAAATCTCAGATACTCATTTTCCTTATAAGTTGATTAAAAATACTCTAACACTAGTCATTTTGAGTAAGTTCAGTTAAATAAACACAATTGGATAACTAAAAAGTATATTACCAACTCTTAAGTTTATCAGGTTTAAATAAGAAATATACATGTTAAGTAAAAGATAATGCCAGATCTGAAATCTGATGGTCTACCCATAGAACATGACATATAGATTTCCTGGGAGCTATTCAAATCCACTCTGGGCACAGAATATTTTGGATCTGAAGAAAAGTTTCACTGATATCAGGAGTTCTCACTTGGTATTAAGTCTGCTGCTGTTTCCAAACAGAAAAAAATGAAAATGCTCTCTTGTCTTAGATGTGAAAGACTAATTGAGTTTTCTTTGAAAATGACTGAAGTATTTTGAGATTAATTTTCCCTAAATTTTGAATTATTTCCAGTTCCAATATAAGTTACACACCAAGGAAAAGAAATCAGTAGAGCAGAGCTTCCCTATAGGAACACCTACTGAGCCCCAGAGGATTTGTTTGTATATCAGATTGTAATTTATTTCTCACTTAGAGCTCACTGCCATATACTGCTGATAAAGCAAACTAGATTGTGAAATTCAGAAACTGCCAAGGTTGGCTAGCAATGCTGCTCAACACAAAAGGAAGCAATCCTAATGCACCTGAAATGCCAAGGGACTTAGAAAGCAAAACCTACTTTTTTCACTTGTCATTTGTCTTGGGATGGGTTGGTTGAAATCATAAGGAATATTTGCCAGCTGAACACGCTCTTATAAAAATGCAAATAATTTGCTTGCATTGGAAAAATACCAGAGACTATCATGCTTTTAAATATATATTTAAAGTATATTAAGGAATAAACAGGGAGAGGTATGAATACCAGGAACAAAAGGTACAAGCAATAAACAAAATTAAATCCCTATGTATTGAGCATATGATGATAAGAAATGTGATGGCTACCAAGACTGATAAAACAGAATCCGTTCTTTAAAGGAACTAAAATCTGGGGCGCCTGGGTGGCTCAGTGGGTTAAAGCCTCTGCCTTCGGCTCAGGTCATGATCCCAGGGTTCTGGGATCGAGCCCCACATCGGGCTCTCTGCTCAGCAGGGAGCCTGCTTCCTCCTATCTCTGCCTGCCTCTCTGCCTACTTGTAATCTCTGTCTGTCAAATAAATAAATAAAATCTTTAAAAAAAAAAAATAAAATAAAGGAACTAAAATCTAATATAGTAGCAAAACAAGATAAAGATGTGAAATGACAAATAGCTTCACCTGCTTAAAATGCAAGTATTGAGAAGGGAGAAAGGATATGAGGCAATACAAAATTAACTACCAAAAGTGACAATCACTACAAAGAAGAAAGGAATAACTTTAGCCTGGTTTGGTGACGGAAAAAGAATTTGAGCTCAGCCTTGGAGAATGAGTGGAATAAGTGTGTTTGTAATGACACTACGTTTTACACACTCGGATGTGCAAAAATTGTGAAATTACTTTATTCAAATCAAATACGGTTCAAGCTTGTGTGGTCTCTTGATGCAGGGGATTACTGTTTCTGTGCCAAGTTTGGGCAGGAGAATTTTGGTTTATTTCCACACCCCTGATACCTAACTTTTCTCCAACTTGGTGAAATAGGAACCCCTTCACCCCCTTTCCCAGTTCCCCACTCATGTGGGCACTGCCAAAGAGAAAGTATAGATCCACAGTATTCTTTACCTGCCAATTGCTTCCATTCTCAGTCTTGGTATGATTCTCTGTAGGCAGTTGAATATTGTCCCCCCAAAATTCATGTCCACCCAGGCCCTTGGAATGTGACTTTATTTGGAAATAGGGTCTTTGCAGATATAATTAGTTAAGGATCTCAAGATGAAATAATCCTGGGTTTAGGGTTAGTTCTAAATTCAGTGCAAATGCTTTTTTAAGAAGAAGAGAGGACACAGAAACAGAGGGAAGAATACTATGGGATGATGGAAGCAAAGACTGGAGTGATGTGTCTGTAAGTCAAGGAACACCTAAAAACTATAGCAACCACCAGAAGCTAGGACAGTGGTGTGGAACCAGATTCTCCTTCAGAGCTTTCTGAAGGAACCAACCCTGCTGACATATGAATTCTGTGCTTGTGGTATCCAGAACTGTAGGAGAATAAATTTCTGTTGTTTCAACCCATCAAGTTTGTGTTAATTTGTTGCAGTAGCCCTAGAGAACCAATGCATTCTCCTTTTCTCTTTCCTCCCTACCCTCAACACAGTCCCCTTCTTGCTCTCCTTCAATCCTAAAGACATCTCTCAAGGATTTTGGCCTTCTGAATAAAATAAAATCAGGAAAACAGTTTTTCTATCAATGGCTTCTATTTTTTGATTAGAAGAACTCCCACTCCCTTATTCAAAGATCAACAAATGTCTGAGAACCTATTTGGACAAGGGAGGGGGGAAAAGAGGTAACAAAACACAAATTAGTATCT
Source organism: Mustela nivalis (assembly GCF_964662115.1). Taxonomy (NCBI): domain Eukaryota; kingdom Metazoa; phylum Chordata; class Mammalia; order Carnivora; family Mustelidae; genus Mustela; species Mustela nivalis. The sequence goes on along the minus strand of NC_139023.1, from coordinate 90,493,673 downwards.
CAACAAATTAAACTGCCACATGTGGAAAGTATATGTATAAAATCGCAGGTTGGAAAGTAAGTCCGCAAAGTACCAACTGGATATACCATGATCAAGAGATAATGATTACCATTCTACAGAAAATAGAGAATTAAAATAAGGAAATGGTCTAAAATAAGTTAAAAAGAATTGGGAGAACATTTAAATATTGAAATCAAGGCTAAAAGGCTTATCCAGATAGTCCCAAGTCTTCTGGATTCATGGCACCATTTCTATCTCAGTAATTTTTTCCTGGTACCTTTAGACCAAAAGAAATTCTTAAGATTTCCATTTATTAAGTAATTAGGTTCAAACAACTTAATAAGTACTTATGTCCTAACAAGTCAGTAATCATTTGAAAAATAATCATACATACATTTGAAGAAAAAAATGCATATTATTTCATTCATAAGCAATCATAATTATTTGCCAATGGGATGTATATTACTTGATGGGCACCACGCTATTACTCAAGAGTCAAGATCACACTGGATGCTACCACCCTCATTTCAAGTCCCATTTTATTTCATGCTTTTTGTCACAGCCACTACTGAAAACTCACCTATGAAAAGATAAGATGTCATCATCAAAAGGAACTGTAGCATAATCTAATACTAAAGCTGTGAACTACCCTGAGATAGTAGTTTTGACAATGCTTGGAAGATGTCCACTGCACTTCTCTCAATTCTTACAAAAATCCTGTGGTATCGTTATGAATGGGCAGCAGTACGCTGGGTGCTCCTCGTTTGGAGGCCTTTGATTTAGACATTCACCTCTGATGAGGAAGATGGACTAGACTGAGTAAGACAAAAAAAGGAAGACTCAGAATAAGGTACTTATCCAGATCCAGGGCTCAATGTTCTGAGTCCTTCTTTCTTGAAGATTTGATACATGAGCTAGGCAGCTCAACAATTCCATTTAAAATAGTGTCTCAAAAGCTAGTCACTTGGAGTTTAAAAAGATGACTAAGTTCCTGCTTTTCTTTATGATGCGCCTTTTTAAGAGGAATCACTTACTCTAATATTGGCAGAATGCTTCACAATTGCTGTTTGTACCTGTTTATCTGAGGGAGAAGTAGGGACTGTAGTTGTTTGTTTGACTTTCAGGGGAAATTTGAGCTTAAGAAAATTTGTGCAAAAGTAGTTTTAGAAGCATAGTATTAAAATTAATTGTTCTAGACAAATAAAATATTCCCCATCTTCTGTAGCTATAAATACTTTTATATCTTTCCATACAGACATTTAAAGGTATTTAAAGAATTCTTCCTTAGTAGACCACAAAATAAATAAATAAATAAATAAATAAATAAATTCAGTCTTGCCAGAAAAAGACAAAGAACCAAGGCTCAGATGAATTAAGACTTGGTTCTGGAGGCAGATCTGTGACCAATTTGCTGTAATCTTAGACAAGTCATTTCACTTCTTTGAGTTTCATGCTTTATTTCTAAAGCAGAATAAATAAATAAAATAAAATGATTTATACTAAAACCACAAACTGGCTACTCCAAGCTGGACATGACATGCAAATAAATGGATTTTGTTTGACTCCCTGTGATTTCAATTCCTTAATATGAATTAATTTCGATGCTAAAAAGACTTTTTACATAAAACTCAAGGTACCTGTCTGGCTTCTTTTGAATATTCTACCTGTATTGTCCCACAGCAAACAGCAAGACCTGAGCCACTGCTGCTCTCTTTGGTCAGCTCACATACTGTAAGTGAAACCCTTTGTTTCTTTATGCTCTTTGTCTGGCCCTTACAGGACTTGGATTTACAACCCTTGATCTGCATGATTGCTAAGCTCCCAAAATATCTAAGTACCCTGAATATACACTGAGAAAAGGATAAAATAGAGATTCATGTGTATATGTGCATATTTATTTAATTCCCTATTTTATTTTCATGGTATATATTTTTCTTTATCAAATAATATACCCTAGCCTTACAACTCCAAAGTTTAACCACCTTTGTGACTATACATATGCTACTGTTGTAAGCAAATAGAGATGCATTTTGGAATTATGTAAATTATTTTTATATAAATAGATGAAATATGTAGGACATATTTTATCAGCTAAACAAACCTAACTGATGGACTAGATCATATTTACCTCCACAGCAGATTCACTGAAACCATCAAATGCTGTGTATGTTTCAGATAGTGCTAAGAATTCGTACTGTTAAATAGGAAGTGGATGGGGCTTAAACTATGAACTGCAGGAAGGAATTAGCTTTTCATGAATATTTTAATACATCATCAATAACCATTAGCCAATTAGCCACTAAAATGCAAGACATACATTTGAAACATTAAAATACATTTTAGAAGAAAAAATCTATAATTTATACATGTAAAGCCAGTTATTTCCATTTTTTAACTTTTCTCTCCAGTGTATTATCTATATGGGTTTCTAGGCACAGGTACACGGAATTTTGCTTTTTACTTTTTTGCCATTTAGCCTGATATCACGAACACTTTTCCATGTTGAACCATGTTCATAATATTTACCTAACACCATAATGTGATTTACTTAATCATTCCATGTTAGTGTTAAATTTATTCTCCATTTTTCACTATACTCTTTGCTGTAATAAGCTTCTTTATGCCCCTAGCTCTTTTTCCTTTTTTTGAAGAGTTTCTTTAGGATAAAGTCTCAAGAGTAGAATTATAGAGTCAAAAAGTGTAAACTTTTCTATGGCTTATGACATATATCACCAAATTGTTTTCAAGACGTATATGAATTCACATTTAATGTTTTAGCTTTATTGGGAATTTGCCAGCATTAAGCTATTATCAGTTTTAATGGTTATACCTAATTTAAAAGATGTTAAAATTGCCTCATTATTGCTTATTTGCATTTCTTTGAATATTAGTAATACCAAAAATTTCACCACGGGATTCAATATACTGGATCTAATGGTTAGGTAATCAATTTTTCTTTTCCCAAATAAAAAGCAGAAGTGAGATACCCTCATCATGAGTCTTAACACTATAGGAATACTGAAAAAAAGAGATGTGAAGCAACTTTCCTCAGTTTATCCCAACATACATTACCATCAACATAATGAAATCACCTATCCACGTGGAATTATTTTCCTACAGACGAAATCTCTAACAGGACATTCTTATATTCTAAATATACTCAATTGTCAAATAACTCTTTGTTCATGATGTTTTCATTTAGTTCTGAAACAGCTCTGTATATTTAAATCATAGAAATAAGAAGCATTGTCTAATGCATTTGTCTAATTTTGACTAGCAATAATTTGTGAGAGGGGTGTGTTTCCCACCAAAAGGATTAGTCACACTAAAGATTATTTCTAGATGTCCCCAAATTATTTTTCTGTGTAGTTTTGCTTAACTAAAATAATAGATGATAAATAATAACTAAACAAGAGAGACATGCTTAGGATAATTGTCACGAAATGAAGTTCTACTGTTGGAAAAAAGCCTGTGCAAGTGTTAAAATTAGTTTTCTAAACTATTTCCCATTATTTTTTCTCTAAAATAGTGCTTTAAAGTACATTTATATTAAAAGTCTTTATCTTGTGGGAAATGAGGTTGGTTTCCACACTAACAACTACTTTGTAGAAATTTCCTTATTTTTGTTTCAGTAGACTTCCATGTGTCTTGTGAAATATGGCTTAACCGCATTTGGGGAGAATTGCCAGATACTACAAAGCTAGTTTCTATTTGTATTACAGAACACAGTTTCTTTAAAAAGTTAATAAGTGGAGCCCCCAGGGTGGCTCAGTTGTTAAGCCTCTGCCTTTGGCTTAGGTCATGATCTCAGGGTCCTGGGATTGAGCCCCTCATCGGGCTCTCTGCTCAACAGGGACCCTGCTTACTCCCCCCTCTCTGCCTCTCTGCCTACTTGTGATCTCTCTCTCTGTGTCAAGTAAATAAATAAAATCTTAAAAAAAAAAACAAAGTTAATAAGTATTTCACATACTTTTTTGAAGAATATTCTAAAGAAAATATTATCCAATGAAAGCTCCACTTCATCAACTAACATTATAATAAGATTTTAAATTTTACATTAAAAGAATAATCCATATTTAAGAAAGAAAACAGATGAACATATGGGAAGGGGGGAAAAGAAAAGAGGGAGGGAAACAAACCATAAGAGACTCTTAATGTTAAGGAACAGAATGCTGATGGAAGGAGGATGGAGGACGGGCTAAATGGGCAATGGGTATTAAGGAGAGCATCTGTGATGGCCCTGGGTGTTGTATGAAGTGATGAATCACTGAATTCTACTACAGAAATCAATATTGTATGTTAACTAACTAAAATTCAAATTTTAAAAAAAGGGGGGGCACCTGGGTGGTTCTATTGTTAAGAGTCTGCCTTCCATTCACTTTATGATCCCAGGACCCTGGGCTCAAGTCTACATGGGCTCTGCTTAGCGGGAAGCCTGTTTCTCCCTCTCCCATTCCCAGTCCTAGTCTTCCGTCTCTCACCATCTCCCTCTGGGTCAAAAAAATAAATAAAATCTTAAAAAAAAAAAAAAAATCCATGACAAGCACATAATGTATGTTCACTGAAGAAGGAATCAGAGAGAAAAGGAAGGAAGGAAACACGAAAGGAGAAATGATTATTCCAGTAAATAAGAGTTATTTATATAATAATTACATTAATAGGTCAAGTTTGAAAATATAGTACTATCCCACAGTTGGTGAAAAGGCTTTTGATTAAAAATAAAATAAGTTAATCTAGGAATAAAATGAGCCAACCATGTGATAAATACAACTTATTAAAAAATTACCCAATGCTAAATACCAAAGGGATTCCCATTCATAATGCAAGCAAGTCAAGGTTGTCACCTTTCAACACTAAAATCTTATCTTGAAATAGATAAACAGGAAAATGGGTTTTGTTGAAATCATGCAAATATTCTTTTTTTTTTAATTATTAAAGATTTATTTATTTATTTGAGAGAGGGAAAGGGAGAGAGAGAGAAGGATGGGAGAGAGGGATAGAGTCGGAAGCAGTGTCTGTGCTGAGCACAGAGCTGGACATGGGGCTCAATCTCACCACCCTGAGATCAGGGCCCTGTGATGATAACCTGAGCTGAAACCAAGAGTCAGAGGCTTAACCAACTGTACCCCACTGAGGCACCTGAAATCAAGGGGATATTCTATATAATTTAATAAACTAAAGAACTAGATTTGATGAAGGAGCAGAAGGCTAGCTGAAGATAAAGCATAAATGGACACCCTGCAACCTCCCCCCCATCTCCACTCTTGGGGTGGGACATTCTTCCAGGACTCTCCCAACTATCTTAATGTTAATACCTTGCTTAGGGGAAGGCAAGGGGAGAACAAAACCTTAACTTGACAATGGCAAGGCCTCCCTTTTCCTTACTTCCTCCAACTCCCAAGTATATAATCAGTCACCCCCTCACAATCTCAGTGCAGTTGCTCTTTCTGTCCAGCAGTCCTGTCCCCGTGCTTTAATGAAACTACCATTTTACACCAAAGAGGTCTCAAGAATTCTTTCTTGGTGGTTGGCTCCAGACCTCACCCCACTGAACCACCCCTATATTCTAAAACCACATCAGATTTAGAAGAACCTAACTGCAAAGCACAGGAAGAAAAAGCAGAAATAATCCAAATATTTAGATGACAGTAATCAGTAACAAACCATTTTAAAAGACCCCGATTCGTTGGGCATCTGGGTGGCACAGTCATCTGAATGTGGAACTTGGTTTCAGTTCAGTTCTCTTCTCAGGGTCACAAGATCAAACCCTGCATTGGGCTTGGCTTAAGATTCTCACTGCCTCTCTCTGTCTCTCCCCTCTGTGCTCTCTCTAAACATACAAATCTAAAAAAAAAAATAGGACCCCCATTCACAATAGTAAAAATATATGAAATATAAAAATACATAGGCTTAATCTGAAGGATCTACATGAAGAAAACATAAAAACCTTTTTGAAAGAGATTGTTTTAAAAGACTAAAGTAAATACAGGTGTATTCCTGAATGAAAGGCAAAGCACTAAATATATTATCTGCAAATAATATATAGGTTCAAGGAAATTATAATCCATAATTATTAGTAAATATTAATATCAATCAAAATAAATAGAAAATATTTTAGTGCCTAAAGAAACAATTCTGCAGTAAAAAACTTACCTGAAATTGAAATGTTGATTTAATGTTATTGATTCATTTTAGAACATACACATAATTACATAAAGCAGGCAATCCTTTACTTGTGAACACTTAAGAATTGATAATTTTCCAGAATATATGAAAGCAGTAGATAGGTTTTTTTAAGCAACTGGAGACAAAACTTGTATTATTATTTTGGATTTGGGAATTATTTCATCTATAATTTCCTCTTTTTTATGACTTTTAGATTTTCTTTCCAAATCAAAATACTTGAATTGTATTATCATTTATTCATGTAAAGTTCAGCAAGTTGGTTAATATCTCAAATCTTTGGTGACTTCATTTTTAAAATGAGATAGGATCTGGATAACAAGTTTAGCATTTGGATCTCCTTTTTCTGCTACAAAAGGAACAAGAAATATTACGAAAAGAAAATTCTGCTCATTGATCTGCAAAAATTTTAGAGGGCTTCTTCTGTTTATATCAGACTATTTTCTGACCATTTAATTATAGAAACAGATTAAAAGATTTCTTAAGTAGTTTAAAATTAAATCTGGCTTCTAAATAGATTGACAATTATATTGCTACATAAGCCGTAACTGTAAAACCCTGCAATACAGTCTTTTCTCAAAATTTTCTGTCTACACAGATAGGAACAACTATGCACTTTTTATCAGTGGAATGTACACCACTTAAATTTAGGAACAACAAGCCTTTCAGTATCCAAGTTACTTAATTGTCTTTCACATTTGACCTTTCAGCACTTTGGCAGAATCAAATAACGACAAATCAAAGGACTTTCACAATTCTAAACTTAAAAGCATCAGGGAACAGATTTTATGCAAAATATTTCCCTGAGGCTTAAGGGTGAGATCTCATAGCCTTTCTCTGGCTTCTTAAAAACTCTTTTAATTCTTTGCCTTGGGACTTTCTGATAAAACAGCAATCAGACTATAAATGGCAATACTCTATAGAGTGATAGATTGGAGCAAGCTTGTCCATTAAACCACAAGACAGTGTGCATTTATGAAGTTAATGACAAATGATCCCTTTCTGTATTATGCATTACTTTATTCACCATAATTATTGATCCCTAAAAGCCATTCTTTGAGCTAAAGTGCTTTAACCAAAGTGCCTTAATAGAATGTTCATTAGTGACCTCATAAAATGACACACAGGCAAAAGGAAAATAGAGACTTAAATCATCTATATCAAAATCTCAAATATGACATACACAACTGGAAATCTTTCAATATAAATCGCATATGAACAAGTAATACAAAGAGAAATCTAAACCCTGTATATGCTGTGTTCCATCCAAACTGGAATCCAACCCAGATTTCCTCAGGAACACTGCAATGATCAATCATATAGCAGACATCAGAAAGTACAAAAACAGTGGTAATACATTAAAACACATTTTCAATAAGCCTAAAACCAAGCCCTTGAAATCTACAAAGAATGAAGAGGGGGAGGGAGAGAATGTGCCCCCTCATAACACAGTAATTCATCTTTACTTAATAAGATATAGGACACACTTAAGTGTGCATAAATCATTTCGTGTTTGTTCCATTTGTGTTTGTTCCATACTATGTGGCCTAGTAGGAGTACTCTGGCTACTGTTGATGTCAAAGAGAAGGAATATCACAGCAGTTAGACAAAGATAAGGTTATATTCCTTTCCTAAAGGTACAGAATTCACCTCCACTAATCTATAATCAGGAACAAGTTCTAAATGGCTATCGGAATTAGAAAAACTCCACATGAAATAACTAGAAATTTCATGCTCAAAAAATTCACACTAGTAAACAATATAGCTTAGTAAACATGAAACAAAAGTGTTTCAAATTCTAGCTGTTCTAAATGTACTTTAAGTAATATTTTTTATTAGGCAATGTAACAGTAGAGACGAATTCAATCATTCATCTTTGGAGGAGACTTACAATCTCATCCTGCAGATAACATATACAAACAGTAGACTGTACATTAATTATTTTCTAATAACTAATAATTTATTTGAAACTGTATTTTAAGTGTCTATCCCAAGTTCTTTCCATGCTTCCATCTTTTGGCTAGAGAATTCCTTGGTTATCTGTTTTAAAGCTATTTTGAGGAGGATTCAAAGACAATACATCACAGAAGGCACATGCTGAACAATGTAATGTGTCTAATAAAGAGGTCACATAGATTGGGCCGGTTGGAGAAGTTACCTCAAATCTGTTTGATTTTTGCAATGTTATGCATTCTTACAAATATTTTATAATTATTTATCTACTTTCAAAAACAAATGCTACTAACATCTGACCTTATGACAACTCTAGAGCTGTGATTTTTTTCAATTGGTTGTTACAAGCTAATATTTAAGCAGTGGTAAATACACCTTGAAATGTGCATATATATATGTGTGTGTGTGTATACATACATATACATGGTCTTCATTTAAGTTCTTTATTATTTTAACAATGTATTTTAGGGATAAGAAAACTAAATTCTATTCCTGAAACTAATATTACACTATATGTTAACTAACTGGAATTTAAACAAAAATTTGAAAAAAAAAGACAAATAATTTTCTTCTAAATAGAAAGCCAATTACTAAAGCTAAAATTGCAAATCTAACCCAAGGTCAGGAGTCCAGGTTGTGAGAGTACCATAATGATAGAGGGAAAAGGGAGATTAATGTTCAGCCAGTGCTTTTTACAAAGGGCTAATCTACATACATCACATTATTTCCCAAACAAAAGTCATTACATTCTTTCTTCCTGCTCCTGCTAAAACCATCAGGCTGAATGTCCTGTTTTTATTCTTTTCCCATTAATATTATCTTTGATGAAAAATTTAAATATGATCTTTTCAGTGTAAAACTTTTAGCATATGACATATGCACATATTTGGGGCATGGGAACAGGAAAACACAGTGTGATTGGTCCCAGGCCTCTAATATTATCTTAGATAACCACATAGAGCATACTTGAGTTAGGTCTATATGGCCCTTTCTTCCTGTGCATTAAAAAAATAAATTCTTTCACACCATAGTTACCATATTTTTAGAAAGGAATTATGTATTTTCCTCCTGCAATTCAGTCAGGATACCATGGGAGGCTTTAAAAAATGTTAATAAGGAGGAGTAATTAAAAAAAAAAAAAGCTAAAATGCTACTCAGAGGAATTTTATAAGAATCTGAGCCCTTATGAAGCTTGTATTACTTACAAAGGAGTAAAAATTCATCATCATCTCTGATTTTAGTACCTCACTCAATAATTTCACTTTATTATTCTCTTCATCCCTCTTCAAAGCCTTTCAATCATTTCAGTTTTATTTTCAGTGTTTTTCTTCAGTACCAAAATCTTGCTGAAATAAAACCGGACTGTAGAATCATTACAGGATTTGTTGGCAGTGCAGTCATTAAAATTGTGTGAGCATCTCCCTCATACAACTTCTTTAAAGGGCGTAACATAACACTAATACTGTATTTTTTATGGGAAGAAATATTTTTCTTTGTGTGCTAAGATCAAGAACAAGTGAAATCACACAGCACTAAATTCTGAAATTTTAGATTAAAAATTTCACAAATAAGTAAAAGATGGCTACGATGTCTTAAGGATAATCATTAACTGTACTTATAAATTATAATTTTTTTCAGTGATACAGGTGATAATATTTTTTTTTAAGATTTTTACTTATTTATTTGACAGAGAGAGATCACAAGTAGGTAGAGAGGCAGGCAGAGAGAGAGGGGGAAGCAGGCTCCCTGCCGAGCAGAGAGCCCGATGTAGGGCTCGATCCCAGGACCCTGGGATCATGACCTGAGCCAGAAGCAGAAGCTTTAACCCACTGAGCCACCCAGGTGCCCAGGTGATAATATTTTAAACAAAATAACTTTCATGCCCAAAATCATGGTATTTAAGGATGAAAGGAATCAACAGAGCTAGGGAATACATTAAACTTAAAATTCTGAAATATTTTGTTTTCATTTTGAGGATAAGGAAAATTTCAAAAACAGAAATAGAAACAGAGAATACTGAACTTCAGAGTATAAAAGAATCATTTCAGGTGATTGATAAAATGCAGCTTCCCAATATGCCATCATTAAAGACTGTAATTTAATAGATGTGGGCAGAATTGGGGGGATCTGCATTTTAGCAAATATTCCCAATGATTCACAGATTCAGAGAGTCTGTTTGAGAAACACATGAATAAATGGGCAGAACTCAGGGCCCCTGACTCCAAGTTAAATGCTGTTTCTGCTATACCACAACATCTTTGACGTTTTTTTTTAAGATTTTATTTATTTGACAGAGATCACAAGTAGGCAGAGAGGCAGGCAGAGAGAAAGAAGGAAGCAGGGTCCCTGCTGAGCAGAGCACCCAATAAGGTACTTAATGCCAGAACCCTGAGATCATGACCTGAGCCAAAGGCAGAGGCTAACCCACTGAGCTGCCCAGGCGCCCCATTGTGCAAATATTTGGAATTATCAATCAATCCAAAGTGTCCACTGAGTCCACTGACCTTGATTTATAGAAATTACTATTAGAAATGTCATCCTTTCTTCCTGAGAGTACCTAATTAGCTACACTGAGATCACTTTGACTGTTTCCATATTACTGTGGTTCTGGCTATAGAGAGGGATGACTAAGATCTGATACGTGTTTTCTGGTCAAAGATATAAACGGAAACTCAAAACATGACCCTTTGGTTGGAACAAAACCACTGACTGGTGGTTAGAGTTACAAGGACACCGTCACCTTGAAAAAAATCTACCCTGGGAACACCTGAGTGGCAGCATTTGTTTTATCATCATTAAATGTGGTCTGGTTTAAAAACAAAAAAAGAAGTGCTGCATCTCTCTGAAATTGGAAATTATTCTTAAAATGACAAACCCCTGGACTATTTTACTTTGCACAGAAGCTTAGTAAATAAAACTGCAACAAAATAAAATCTGGACTTGTTCATCAAATTTACAAAGCAACTTGCTAAGGAAGAATAAAAGATAAATTTTTCCACCTTTCACCAGCTTTCCACTTTAACCTCCTAGAGGGAATATCCTTTACCCATTCTACCTTGATCAAGCAGAAAAGCAACTAAATCTAAAATTGTGCCAAATGGGGCGCCTGGATGGCTCAGTGGGTTAAAGCCTCTGCCTTCCACTCAGGTCATGATCCCAGGGTCCTGGGATAGAGCCCCGCATCGCATCAGGCTCTGTGGCTCTGTGCTCAGCGGGGAGCCTGCTTCCGCCTCTCTCTGCCTGCCTCTCTGCCTACTTGTGATCTCTGTCAAATAAATAAAATCTTTCCTTTTAAAAAATAAATAAATAAAAAATAAAATTGTGCCAAATGTAAAAAACATTGTAGAAAATTTCTTTTTTTTTCCCCCAGAAAGTGGGAAAGAAAATAGTTGTTCAATTTAGGATAATTATCAACTTCTTGAAATTTAAGTCATAAAGTACTTTCTATTCTTTAAGCTAATTACCTGGTATGGATTTAGAACACTGACCACCACAAATAAAATTTCATTTTCACAGGAATGAGAGAAGTTTAATTTAAAGGAGTTAAAGAATCAGAGTTGAAGGTTTCATTCTATCACTAACTTGAACCTCTTAAAGACTACACCTGGAGGGACCCGGATGGCTCAGTGGGTTAAAGCCTCTGCCTTCGGCTCAGGTCATGATCCCTGGGTCCTGGGATCAAGCCCCACATTGGGCTCTCTGCTCAGTGGGAAGCCTTCTTCCTCCTCTCTTTCTCTGCCTGCCTCTGCCTACTTGTGATCTCTGTCAAATAAATAAACAAAATCTTTAAAAAAAAAAAAAGACTACACCTTGAACCTCTGCTTCACTTGTAGGTAATATAATGAATCATCTAAGAATTTAATGAAATTGATTACAAAAGATTTTGCAAACCGTAAATCACCCTTTATCATCCCATTTATATTTGAATTTTCTAATTAGGAAATCCACTTCAGTGTTTTAAAAGTCTCTAAAATAACTTGAGGATTTAATTTGCTAAATTAAAAAAATTACAACTCACTCCATTAAGTACAGTTGACCCTTGAAAATACAGGGGTGAAAAGGCACTGAAACCCTGTGCAGTTGAAGATCTGTATATAACTTCTGACTTCCCCAAAATTTAACTAGTACCCTACTACTGACCTGAAGCTTTACTGGTGACATAAAGAGCAGATTAATAAATATTTTGTATGTTATACATATTATATATTATATTCTTACAATAAAGTAATCTAGAAAAAAAAGAGAATGTTATTAAGAAAATCATAAGGAAGTGAAAACACATTTATAGTACTGCATTATTAAAAATAATTTGTATATATGGACCTGTACAATTCAAACCCATGTTGTTCAAGGGTCAATAATACACTGACATGCATGTCATGGGATCTTGCCATGAGTGCTCCTGTATAGTATAAAAGCACAGCTAAATACCTTGGGAGCATTTCAGAAGAGGAGCACCTCAATTTGGTTACCTATTTTCTGTGAAGTGCTCTTGAACATGAAAGCTTCTGAGTGTTAATTGACACTTTCATCTTGAATTGGAGAGTCTTGACAAATTATCATTTTTTTTTAAATGCCACATTGTACTCCTCACATCATTGTACTGAGTTTTCCTCATTTCCAAAGTTAACACAGCAAGAGTACATGGATAAATTTGCTCATATCAAGGACAGTGTACATGAAACACAATGACCAGAGCCAAGCCATACCTTCTTAACGTGACTTCAGTTCAGAAAGTGAGGTTGCTATAAAATTCCAAAATTTTGGCTTGTTTCCTCATTTAATATATTGTTCTTAAATTTTTCCCATGTATGAAATAAGTTCACAGACCTCTGATTGAAAATGATCCTTCATCTGGGTTGCTCAGTGAGTTGGGTGTCCAGGCATGATCTCAGGGTTGTGGGATGGAGCCCCACATCAGACTCCAAGTTCAGCATGGAATCTGCATGAGATTTTCTCTCTCCCACTCTCCCTCTGCCCCTCCCCCACCCTTGTTCTTTCTCTAAATAAATAAATAAAATCTTTATTTAAATAAATAAATATTTATTTATTTAATAAATGGAAAATACAGCTGTTAATAGTGTTTGGGCTAACTGTCCAATAAAAATGTTACTAAATTATTTATCAGCTAACTGTCCAACAAAAACGCTACTAAATCTCTACTCTGTGTAGACCAGCAAAGCATAAGTGGCAATAAGAAAGTCTTATTATAAATAAGAAAGTAGCAGGTTCTTAATGTTATCTGATTGGTGTAGAGAGGGAATGATCTGGGTTGGGGATAGAGAAATCATAGAGGTCTAACCTGATCTAAGAGACATTCCATAAAGAAGTTGAGGGTTCAACTGAACTGTATAGGAAAGGTCCATTTAGGTGAAGAGCAAAGCAGGTGATATAAGTACAGCTGGAGAGTTGAGTAAAGGTGTGGAGGAGGGAACTATATAAAGCCTGTGAAAAGATTAGCAAAAGCACAACTTATATATGCCTGAAGTTAAGTAATGATCTGAGATTCATCAGTGAATGAAACAAAAAAAAAATCTAGATAGTTTAGGTACCCAAAATAAACTTCTATATCAACAGCCAAAGACTGGGAATACAACCTATATGTTTAGTTATTGAGGTGACACTTCTGACACAAAAATAGATGACCTAAGTTGACTTAAATTTAATGAGAATAGTGGATAGGATATTTTCTCTTTCATGCCACATGCTTATTTGATTGGATTTTTTACATTGCAAACAGATGTTTTAAAGTAATTTCAGTACACTTTAATCTTAATGACAGAGAAGTCATGACATTTAAATGTCACAAATATTTGCTATAGAGGTCTTCTTTTACAAAACGTTAGAGTAAAATACTAAAGAGAAACACACCAAATGCTAATGGTTACGGTCTCTGCGTGTAAAGCAATGAATGATAATTCTTCTTCTGTATAATTAAACTTGAATACTTACAGTAGTAAAGAGTAAAATGAAACAAATTCCAGTTAGTCATACTTAGAGAATTATTTGGAAAACTTCAGCATTAAATGATAAAAAAGTAGAAAAGACAAAATAATGGCCCAAACAAGATAAATGGTTATGCTCACATAAATATCCCTCCTCCCTCCAAGGAACATAAACCTTGTCTAATTCAAGGCTCCACCATCCCAAAAGTGTGGCCCTCAACCTCTTGGCCCAGTAAAGTAAAGTAAAGTAAAGTAAAGTAAAGTTGTAGCTGAGTTTTAGGCAATACAATGGAGAAGGACATGAAAAAGAAAAAGAGGGCAAAGAGTTCGTGTCGTGTCGGCGGTCTCTGAAGGAGTATATTATTCATCTATTCCATACAAATTACCATCAACTTACCACCTTAAACACAGGAATTTATTATCTTACAGTTTCCTTGGGTCAGGAATACAGACACAGCCATGTAGTTCCTTTGCTTAGGGTTGCACACTGCTGTTACAAAGATATTGGCTGAACAGCATTCTCATCTGGGGGCAAAGTGGGGAAGAATCCATTTCTAAGTCGACTCAGGACATCACCTACACATGAGAATAACATCCTGCCACCTCTGTCATAGTTGACTGGTTTACAGCACATCACTGATCCTGCCCGCTCTCACAGGGAGGGAGAGGATACAGGGAGAGGTCTCCTGAGCAACAGGAGACAAAGATAATAAGGGCTTCTCTCCCTCTCGTCTGTCTACTACAGGAAGGTTCTCAGACATAATCACACAATCTTCCCTCTTGTATCCCATTAGCTAAAGCTGAACGACATCTAGTTGGAAGATGCAGACTTTTTTACCCCAGATTGCCATGTGCCCTAATACCAATGTGATTATTGTGGAAGAAGGAGAGAGTGAATTTTGGGAGACAACTAGCAGACTGCCTTCCAATCAGAGAACTTCCAGTTAGAACTTCTGTGGCAATCCATGAAATAAGGAACAAGACAGCATCTAGTAAGATTAGTAAACAGTCAGATGACATTCTCTGATTATAATTTGTAGTTTGATTATTAGAATAGAAATTAAATTCTGTTAAAGGTAGAAAAGTGTTTGAATAGAAAATCATGCTCAATTAACTAGTACCCCTAGATTTAATTCTCAGGTAAATTAATTCAAGACAGTCTTACAGCTTTCATTCCTATAAACACCATTAACCAGATAACCTCATTTTTAAAAAGTATATATCTGTATAACCTTTTGCCATTTCCATAGGACTTTCTCACGTATTGTATTTTATTCTCAGTTTTCTCAAAGAGTGTCCATTCCTCTCACTTAGCAGGTCAAGTTAAGTGACTGGATTAAAATTCAGTAACTGGCAAATGGCACAGGCCAAGCTAATGCACAGATCATATACCTCTACATAGATTCTACTACACCATAATGTCAAGAAATCAATTTCACTGAAGAATAAAAATGCAAGATATTAAGCATTTGAACAAAAGCTAGATGAGATGCTGGTTAAGTTCCAGAAATATGGAAATATCAGATAATTGACAGATTCTTGTTTTGGTCCCTTTGCTGTGTTTGAGATAGCCTCGACCAAAAGGACTGATGAAAAGGAGAGAAGAAAGAAGGGAAGGCAGGCCAGACAGAGAGAGACAGCAGCTTACTAAAGGGTCCTGTCCCACTGGAAGAGCTTTAACATTGCAATAAGTGACTCCAAAGAGAATTTGGTAAGTCAAGAAAATTATTAGTTACAAAGTGAATCCAGTCCTTCAGAAATGTGATGGTTGCAAACACTGAGACTTTTCCAAAACAGGCTATGGCTAGGCTATTAAAATTAAACTCTTTCACATACACTCTCCACCCTTCATTCTCTAGTACCCTAGACCCACTATGGCTGTGGCTGTGGGTTTTTTTGTTTTGTTTTGTTTCTGGAGAACTAAAGAAAGAAATTGGGCCAAGTGTCATGACTCACTAAAGATCAGTCTCAGAGGTAAGTTTCTGCAATCCTTTACATGCCCTCACTCCTCCCCAGGCTCAGTCAGATTGTTTGATATTCACTCTGATTACCCAGTATGTTTCATTGTGGACTTATACTAGTAACTGATAATTGTAAGTAATGTAATTAAATTAAGTGTGAAATAAGATCTGTGTAATAATAATGTGAAAATCAGGATGTCAGGGTCTAGCTCACACCTATATTTCTGCAGCACATTATATACACATACATAGACACCCCATATATAACTGTTGATGGTCTAAACATAACAAATTCACTGGGAAAGCATCACAATATAATGAAATGAGCATGAGTTTTGGAATTAAATTTCTGCCTATCATCATTTTTTTTTTTTCATTTTTCTCTCCTCCCACCCTACAACCAACCAGCTTTAAAGGTCATCCACCATCAGTGGATAAACTCTGGAACATGACTTATACTTCGTAAACCTGGTTTTCGACTTCTACACAATTATAATGATACTTTGTTGAGCTCTCATACAGATTACTCGACACAGCATATACAAAGCCCCAAGTTGTAGCAAGTGCTTGTCATGTTTTCTGTCTCATTGGCATCTCTGTTGCTATTACTGTGCAGAGATTCTATTATTATTACTTGTCAAAATGGCTAAGGTCTTAGGTAAAGGATTTGTAAAACAGACACAGATAGATATATACATAAAATGATCAAGTCTGATGTAAAGGAATGATAATATATAGTTTATTATTTGTAAAGTATTACAAATTGAATTGATATGGTTTTCCTGGCTTCGTTTGGTTTAAATTCTATCTTATACTGAAAAACAATAGTTTTCAATATTGAGTTACAGTTAAGATTCTTAAGAGCCAGAAAACTGTTGCTCCCAGAGAAGTGAAGCTTGAATGAAAAATATTTCTGTTACCACCCCAAGCCCTTTAACTAAGTTTAAAAATTTTGTGTGTGTGTAAATACAAAGCTGTTACATTTTAAGTTCTAAACATATAATTGAAATATAAAACTACAGGCACAATGACCAACGGAATCTTTCAAAAGTTAACTCTTATACTTTACATAAATGGCTTAAGAAAAAAGAACATTTTCAGGGGCGCCTGGGTGGCTCAGTAGGTTAAGCCTCTTCCTTCAGCTCAGGTCATGATCCCAGGGTCCTGGGATGGAGTCCCGCATCGGGCTCTCTGCTCAGCGGGGAGCCTGCTTCCCCCTTTCTCTCTGCCTGCCTCTCTGCCTACTTGTGATCTCCCTCTCTGTCAAATAAACAAATAAAATCTTTAAAAAAGAAAAAAGAACATTTTCAGATTTGCATTCATTTGTCCAAGCAACACTTATTTATTTTTGTCAGAAAACTGCACTGTATCTTACAGAAGAAAAATAAAATGATCATGAATCCCAGCAATTAAAATGAGACTTTGGAGAAAAATACTTTGAACTTAACCAGTAAGTTCCCGTAATTTCATTCATCTATATGTTTGATTTGAAGTTTGATTTTAAGAAAACTGAAGGAGAACATCTATTACCTTTTTGCTCCAAATGCCAAAGATGCTGAGAAACACCTAAATTTAATGCCAGGTGAGCAGAGTTTCCATTTCCATTTCTTCTATACCACTGAGGGCACTTGTTCATGTCTGAGGGTTAAAAAAAAAAAAAAAAAAAACTGTATGCATAAATTTTCCCTTTACCAATTAAATTTTCATTTTTTATACTCACAGTTCTCTAATTCAAGTGTTTGGTGGAGAAGTCAGTCAAAAAGCCTCCAGCCTAAGAATATTGGATTTGTCAATCCATTTGTACAGGGCATCTTAATTTTCTCTGCCATTTCTTTTTTCTCTAACAACTTCTCATATCACTATTTCAAAGACATACTTTCAGAGGAACAAAACAAAATTAACTCATACACCTCTTACTCCTTGAATATTTATTATTTTCTTCAACCTCTTGAAATCCAAGGATCAGATATAATGGAGAAATAGCATACTGAGATGGAAGGGAATATATTCTGAGTTCTTTATGAAGCCTGTTTTCACACAATTTGAGAACAGAATCACCCACTTTATTCTCACAATGAATCTGTCTGGTACTACATGGCATGAGGCCAAACTATAAAACGATGTTTTAATGTTGCAAGCAAGTTCAAAGAAACACCTTAATGAAGTTTGGTCCTGCCTGAATATTAAGAATAGCTTCGAAGACTCAACAGAGCATGTTCTACAATCTGATGATTACTTGTATTTCCCCATATAAGGTGGAACAAAACAACAGTTATTTCAACAGTGTATGCTAAACCTATAGATACAAATACGTTTATACTGCCAGTCATCACCCTAGGCTTGTAATTAACTCTGCAAACATTATGCCTCGCACCTAAGAACTTAAACTAGTTGCACAAAGGACAAAGCATTGATGACAAAGCATTTGAAATTACACAGAACTGATAGAAAATAATGAGTAGAGGAATTCTTTGGCTCAAGAATAAAAAACATTTAATGACAGGATAAAATAAAATGATTTCCTTTATCGGGGACAGTGTAAAACATTACCTACTAGGCTAAGAAATTTTTTTTTCTCTTCCTTAGTGTATTTTAAATGACCACAGTTGTGCAGACCCTGGACCTAGGGCAGTGGAAAACACAAAATGAACCAGTAAGGGAGGCAGCCCTCAAGGACATAAAAGCGTTGCAGCCATCTACCTGTTTCCAAATTTTGTTATTTTACTTTTAAAAAAATTTTTTTATTTGGTAATTTACTTAATTGTATGGAGAACCAATTAAAATACTGACTCTATTGTATATTTATTATGATTAACATAAAAACAGATACTGTTTTTGAAAACCAAATAATTTATATAATAATAAGTGTTCAGAGGCACCTTGGTGGCTCAGTCAGTTAAGCATCTGACTCTTGATTTCAGCTCAGGTCATGATCTCAGGGTCCTGGGATCAAACCCCATATTAGGCTCTGCACTCAGTGGGGAGTCTGCTTGAGGATTCTTTCTCTCCCCCCTCCCTCTGCTCCTCCCTGCCACTTGGACATCTTGGACATACACTCTCTTTCTAAAGTAAATGAACCTTTAATAATAATAATAATAATAAATGCTCATTCTTACAGACCACATAAGACAACCAGTGTTCTCAATAATGTTCTAAACCAGAGGGTTGTAAAGTGTGGTCTCAGGTAAATAGCATCTGTATCATGTATGAACTTGTTAAAAATGCAAATTCTCAGGCCCCACCCACCTCTACTAAATCAGAACCTGAGAATGGGGCCCAGCAACCTGTGATTTAGTAAGCCCTCCAGAGGATTCTGATATAAACTTAAGTTTGAGAACCACTGTTCCAACCTAGTCTATGAAGCTTTAAAGCAATGTTATAGAAAATGAAATCTTCATCCCACTAACTCAACCTTATATACTTTTCAGAGGCAATGTTTGCAACGAGACTTGGAAGCCAGTAAAAGTGATTTTTCTGTGGTTTTCAAAAAGCCAAATACCTGATTCCACTTTGCTTCCTCCTCACCAATCATTTTGCTGAGATTTTTGGTTTTGATCTATTTTTACTTTAATATCTCTTAAGACAGTAGAACTGGGGTACACTTCCTTGAGCTGAGTTAGCAGTTCCCAGCTAGAAACACGATTTCTTTGAAATCTTCACTCCATTATCTTCAGCTTAACAGTGTCACTAATTACTACACTATAAATTCAAGCTGAATATTTTTCAAGAAAAGTAATACACTTACTAGCTATTTCAAACCAGAAGTACTGATGTGTTCTTTATAAACCCCTACGTTTTTAGAAACTAGTTAGAATAATATATTGCTTTGATTTAGACATTGAAAAATAGAAGACAACTCTGAAAATAGAAATGACCTTTCCCAAAATTCTTTTATAACCATCACCCTCCACATAGAAGCATTTAGATGAAGGCCAAAGACCTATCAAAATATACAAATAATTTTTAACCTATTAAAATTTTTAGAATCTCTACATCACTGTGATTCAAAGCCTTATTTCAAAGTCACTAAATACAATAATTATTTCAATTTACAAAAGTATTTAGATTTGTTCTTTTTCTCTTCTTAGTGGTTTCTTAAGATACATAATTTACAGACTCTTCCTTTTGCATTTGAAACTATGCATCTAACAAAAAATATGTCACATTGTCTCAAAGCTTCTCAGAGGCTGCTAGAAGCCTGAACTTCCTTTTTTTTTTTTTCTTTTCTTTTTAGGTTCCTAGTATGTATGTAAATAGTGATAATAGGTAATAAGCTAAAGGTGGTTACAAAAACTGTGGTATATCCTTAAAGTATAAACTAGCACATTCGTCACATTCAAAAATACAGTATCACCTCATTTGGAGATAATTTAACTTGAGATGCTTCAGAAATGTGAGGCCCTGGACTACATTGTTTTCTTCACCTCTGCCTCACCCACTGTCACAGGTTCTTGATTGTCTATAACTCTTGTTACACCAAATGGAATACCAGTCTGGAGGAAAAACTGTTCTCTGGCCTTAATATTCTTGGGTTAGAGAAAGAAGATAGGAAGGAAAGGCTAGAGGGGCAATGGTTGACAGAGCTATCTGTTCTATCTTTACCTGTCTGCTGGGCAAGTAAAGAGAAAGGGATATAGGTGGCATATCGATCTGCTAAAACACTGACCTAAATTTTCCAGGTGCACAGATAGAAATTTCTGAAATAGGGCTATGGGATCTATCTCCTAGGAAAAGTTGGCACTTTCAGATGGATGGCTGGAAGTACCCGTCATCCACGAACTGGAAGTAGCAGTTCTTCCCAAAGCGTCAGGAAACTCAATTGTGCCTCTGTCACATCCAGCTAAAGAAAATGCCAGAATACAGTCATTAAAAATACTGAGTATCTTATTCTGTAAAAGAGGCTTTCTGTTTTTTGGTTTGTTTATTTTTGTACGTGGAAGATAGAAGAAGAAAGAAGTGAATGCCATTCAGTATGTATGGACTCATGAATCTTGTCTGTTTCCTAAAATCTTGTAGAAGAGTATGGCCTCCTATTCCCGCATGAGTACCCTGAAGGGCAGAGAAGTTTCCTGCTTTGTTTTTCTTTTTAAAATATTACCATCCTCCCACAGACATGTCATAAATGTTCTATTTTTTTTTATGATTGAAATGATGAATGTATGATACGGACAACATATCATGTGGATAACAGAGCAGGCTCTCTTGAAAGGAGTGTAAAACAATAAACCCGGGTTCTTAAAATTGCTGAATGGCACCAAGCAGGGGCAAGGGGCACCAACTAAAAAAATAAATAAATAAACCAATTTAGTACATGTCATTTGGCCAGAGCTGTTTACCATCTTGACATTTTTGTAGTCTTCCAAAAGAAGTAATAGGTTCAGACACTTCTATAACCTCCATCATGCAGAGCAAAAAGAATATGCAACTTTCCCAGCTTTTTAAAATTCCAAACTAACTCTTTCAGGACACTGGGATCTAATCAAAGGTCTTGCTCTACAATATCCAAATTCCCTCAAAAAGTTAATAAATGGTCAAAGTGTTTAATTCCTGTATCATTTATTTGGGTCTTTCAATTCCAATGGACAAAAATTTCAACTCAAGGTGCTTCAAACCAAACTACTGATTCATATTTGAATACTGAAAAACAAGGTAAGATCTTGTTTCAGCCATAGCTGGACTCTGAGCTCAAATATTCCCCATCTGTGGTTTAACTTTCCTCCAACTCCCAGGCGGCATGCCTCCCTGAGTATTAGCTTCATTCTCAAACTTCATATGCTGATACAAGAAGTTCCAACCTCACACAACATTTTGCAAAGACTGCATAGGAAAGAGTCTACTTCCTTATGTGGGGGGTGGGAGGTGGTGGCCAAAAAAAAAAAAAAAAAAAAATCCTAGGACGGTGGCTTTTTGTCTCTGATTGGCCAGGTTCGGTCACATACTTTTCTGTAAACTAATCCCAGCTACCACCGGGAGTACACAACACCTCCAATGGTGAGACTTGAGTCTTGGGTCACCCAGTGAGTGAGAGTAGCTATTGATCTGAAGCAAATGGGCTAAAGGGTGAGGCTGTGTTGTTGGAACCTCCAAAATCACAGGTGTACTGCTTCCATAAACAGGTGTGAGTAGTTGGGACAAAAGACCACAGACAGGCCCTACAAGTTATCGTTAGAAGCCCCAACCTCCCCGACTTGTTAAACTCTCACATATGCTATGTTAGTGGATCAAAATATGATTTTTAAAAAAACCATTCGATTCTCGACTTAAGTTTTGAAGGAGTGCAACCTCACACCTTGTATCCAAAATGTCGCTTCCACCGTTGGTCTTCCACTTGTCTTCAGGAACTGGAGCACTTGGTCTCTGGGAAAGCCGGCAAACAGAGGCACCAACTCTGGTTCACAACCCGGAAGCCGCCCGCCACTTGCTGCCAGGTCCTGTCACCACGACCACCAGCAAGAGCAAGACCAGAGGGAACGATGCAGCCACTTCCCAGGCGGCGCGACCAGTATCATCCTTGGCGGCCCCCACCTTCTGCTAGCAGCGGCCGTCGGAACGCGCCGGCCGGGGCGGGACGCCCGGGGTCACCAGGCAGAGGCCGGGGCTGGCGGATCCTCAGGGTAGACCCTGGCTTGCCGCGAGCCGGGCGGATGGCGGCTCCTCCAGACCCCTGCTCCCGCCCCCATCCCCACCCCTTCCCCAGCCGGGAGCGCGCGCGGGCCGGGAGCGGGGAGGCGGCGGGAGGGCGGCGGCGGCGGCGCGGCCGGGCGGGTCCCGGGGACGCGGTGCGCGTCGGAGCGAGCGCACGAGTCCCCGGCGCGCCCGCCGCGCTCGCCCCGCAGCCGCTGCCAGCCGGGCGCCGCCCGCGCTCTGGACCAGCCCCGGTAGCCCACCGAAGGCGTCCGCGGGGTCCCGAGGCGGGAGAGGAAGGGCCGTCCGCCTCGTCCCCGCCCGGCTCCCAGCACGGAGTCCCCTCCATACGCCACCCGGACTGCGGGGCTGCCCCCGGGAGTCGCTGAGGCCGAGCACCCCGGGAAGGAGGATCCCACGGACGCCTGCAGCCCGAGGTAATCACCGTGGAAGACGGACGGGGCCGGTCCTCGCCCAGGAGCCCGACCCCGGGGGCTCGGAATGCGGACTCCAGAATGCGCACTCTCGATCAGGACAAGTTTCTCGCGGTTTGAAGGGGTCCTGAAACCGTCACTAGTTATTATTTAATTAGCCTTTCCTCTTGTGTTTTAAATAAGTTTATTTAGACAATGGAAAAAATAGCCTCCCGGATGACTGTAGGTTTATAAATATAATCCCGAAAGTTTTGCATGGTGTGGTTATTTGCTTATGCATATGTATTAACCTTTAACTCTGCAGCTAGGCAGAAAATTGACATTTAAAATATTCTTTGAGGAACATTACAAGTTCGCTGTTGCGTTCAGGCATCGTGTTATTTATCAGCTTAGTTAGCATCTGTCTTCCCGAAGTGGTACCAAAGCCTGTCCCTTGGCGACGGGTCTTGCATGTGACACTCTTGCCCTCTAGTGCCTCACCAGCTTGGTAGCAGTTTGATGGCTAATATTAATAAGATGTTACATAACACAAGGGTACTGGGCCAGAACTGGTATTGCTGCCGCTCGTGAAGCCAAAAAGCCTGAGCCGGTGGCAGTGGATGCTGCTGTTTGAGTTTCTTTTATATCTGTTGAAAGTTTCTCAAGCATTTTCGGTGCTTCCAACTTTAATTCCAGGTAAGTACATCTGTTTATTTACACTATCCATTAATGCTCACCCATAAATGTAAGAAGGGCTTTTAGGTAGAGATGGTAACTTTGTTTTCAATGAATCTAAGAATTTCAGGATTGAACAAGTGCCTCATTTTATTCTTGTAGAAGAAATAGAACATTTTAATTAAATTAAGTGAGACACAAATATCATTCTGGGGTAATTTTAATTTTCTCTTAAATAAAATTGAAGTATTAAGGAGATGATCCCTTATAATTGTTTAAGATCTCCACCAAGTTGTAATTATTCTGCATCAGATTTGTTAAACAGAACACATGTGTATTGCTTGATGGACTAGAAACTTGTAAGCAACATTAGAGATTTAAACTAAAACTACCTGTCTGTCTATACAGTAATGATCCTCAACAAGTCTTTCTATTTGATGCAATTCATTTTATAAACATTATTTAAAATTACACAGTTAATAAAATTACATGCAACTGGAAAGAAATAATCAGCCTATGTATTGAATATAGAAGTCTTAAATTAAAAGAAAATACATGTATCTTCCATTTAATATAACCACATTTTTTCCTCAAAAGAACGAAGTGACCATTGTTTAAAAGCTTTACCTAGATCATCTTCCAACTAGCTCTTCTATTATCTGGAAACTATTGAAGCTTCAAACTCATTTAAAGTTGAAATTTAATTCCTATTCTTTATAAACACATTGAAGTACAGCAACATATGTAATCTGGGAAGAGTTTTAAGAAAATCACTCCTAAGTATATGTAAACACTACGTCTTCACATTAGATTAAAATAGAAATCGAGTATTCAGATACATGTGAAACGCATCTTTAACCCACTTTTTCTTTGTCCTTAGAAAATACCATATTATCAACTATTGAACAATGCTATTCACCACAGAGCAGAATGATATGGAGGACAAACTCTCAAACATCTGATAGTCGGCTGGAGGGCATTTTTCCCTTTCCTTCAGCTGTACTTCCTATTAATATTGTATTTGAGAAGGAGATTTCAAAAATAAATTTGAAAGAGACTCTTTTGAAAAATAGTACTGAACATATCAAGAGGTTTGCCCTAACAGAAGCTCTTTTTTTCTTTCTCAGTTAACACAGTATCTACCAGCTCTCATATTTTTATTGTTTTTCTTTATAGTTCCTAATGGTAAAATGGAAGGCTTCTCTCCTTGTATAAGTAAATATTACTATTAAATTGGTCACATGAGTTAATTTCTTCATAGTTTTTAGAATAAAAGATTCTTAGGTTACTAAAGTGTTTCAGATAAAACAAAACTTTTATCTCTTTCTAGAAAGATTTGTTATAGTTGAATTATGGTATACCTTCTCTTTCAGTACATTTTCTTGATGAAACTATTATTTCTGAAGATTACAGCAAGTTATTAGAGTAATTTGTGATGTAACTGAAAGGCTTATTGAAAAAATATAGAGTACAAGAGATAATTAGGCAGTAAGTTTCATTTTTCTGGACCATATAGAATATATATTCACACATATTCAGTTCAATACTGAAAGAGTTGTTATGAGCTAAAATTTAAATAATCATGGTCAACTTGCTGTTTCAGAATTTTAAAACCATAAAGAAATTACAATTTTTTCTTTCAATTCAGGGAATCCTGCATGACTTCCTTGAAACCTGACTGAGTCTCAGTTGTTCTTTAGTGATTAGTGCCAACTTTTAAACTTACGTATGTATTTTTGAGGTATGAAATATCTCCAAAGAAAACTGTATTTACTTTGTGATTTATATGCACTATAAAAACAGAGAAATAGAATTGGTGATAAAAACACTATTCTCAACTAAATGAATGTCTTGGATTTATAATTGCTTAACAGTTTAGACAATAGGGAAAAACAGTGGAATTTTGCTTTTCCTGAGGTGCGGCTATTGAAGATAAGCATCACACTGCCATGCATGAACTCTAAACACCTGTCCAGTTTAGAGGATGCTGCCAGGCCACAAAAGCAACAGCTTACATTATAATGATAATTAGTATGAACAGCGCTCAAAATTGTTTTATAACTGAATTTTTTCTTAGAGTACCCAATAATTGGTTGTAGAAAACCAATTGGGTTTTTTGTCTGTTTGCTTGTTTTTAATAAAAACTATATTTTTAGGTTCTGGGATGTCACAGTGACCTTTACATTACTCTAAACATTCTTCATCAATTTTCTGTAAGTTGTGTAACTAGAAAAAAATTTTCAGCCTTTTCTTTTTTCTTTTTCTTTTTTTTTTTAAATTCAGGCTTTTCTACAGTTAATGTGTATAACAAATTTTTTTCACAAAAACTCCTAAAAATTACTGAGGGATATAACTCTTGATTACTATTGCCAAGCATGAGCTTAAAAAATCAAGCATTAAAGTCTCATACTAAACATGATAGCATTTCAGTGATGGGTATCCATTTTACATACACTTCATTTTTAATTCTTTTCTTTGTTTATAATGTTTGAGGATAACATAAAGCAAGATATGGATTCTAGGCCTTGTTCTTCCCTGAGAGACATACTCTCGGACAACTCCCTTTCTGGCTCTGGGCCTCGATCCCTTACCTGGACAGTGACAGTCTCAGAGATCCTTTCCTATCTTCTTTGTTGCTCAACACTATAGAAATCGTTCTGAAAGGACAAATGGACATGAAAAAAAAAATAGAATAATGCAAGACTTGTTGATTAGTACTGTTGTCTAAATATTTAGTAATAGACATGAAAGTTTTCAAAATAACAGTTAACCCTCATAAAGTGGTTACTTTGTCCAGGCACTGTTCTAAGCACACATATATTAATTTTTAGTTCATGTAATCTTCAAAAAGATTATCTGAGGTAGATGCTCTAATTATTTTCATTTCACAAATGAGGAAATTGAGACCTTGAGAGGTTACTTACCTTTCTAAGATCATATACTTGCAAATCGTAAAGATGGGGTTCAATTGGAGTCTGGTTCTAACACACATGCCCTGAACCACCATATTACATTGTCTCTCTATAGGTTTTCAAGTATCTGTGCTTGATATGCCTCCTCATAGAATGGCAGTTGCCCTTCAGGCAATTCGTGTACCACTTCAATCATTTCCACCACTTCTACCCTTATGTACTGCTACATATGAAATGATCATTTATTCATTCAAGAGATATTTACTCAGCACCTATTATTGTGTCAGGCTTAAACCAGTGCCCAAGACCATTACATGTGGTACCTTCTCCAAGCAAGTGTATACAGTCCAGTTTAGGTGATTTCTTTCCTCTCCCATGATAGACCAATTGGGTTGAGTGTCACTTGCTCAAAAAGATGCCTAAGGTAACAGAGGAAGAATATGTCTGACGACTTTGTTGATGCATCCATAGGAGAGTAATAGAGCAAGACCTCAGACTCCCTATCATGTTTCTTCATTGCTTTTCTCTGCTCTTTGGACATTATCCTCACTGCAGATTGACTGCCTCTGCTTCTCTGGTTCATATAATCTTCCCTAAAACATAGCCAAAACTGATCTGTAACATTACATCGTATGATCTAGGCAAACAAGGAGAGATTAGGTTAATACTTCTGTTCCCATGACTCCGAAAAAGAATAAAAACAACAAAGGTTATATTAGATCCTGAAAGCTGCATTAGCAGTCATCACAATGCCCTGCTATTCAGCAGACATGGATGCATACGTTGTAGCTCAGTTTAAGGGGATTTGGGAGACATTTTCTCCTCTAAGTCAGAACAGACACTTTCTCTTTTAAGGCAGAACAAAGAGCAAGCAGTAGTGGGGTAGTTTTCTTGTCTTGCCTCACGGGCTGGCATAAGACTGAGAGAGGTGAAAAATATTTTTTTTCTTTGATAATTTCTAAATTCAAAGAAGGAGGGAAAATTGCAATAGAAAGGCTCCTTGTAATGTATCAAACAAAGCCTGTGCCACCAAGTGCAGCGATTTGCCCATCCATCCCAAAGGAAAACCACAGTTCTAGGGATGGAGTAGTGTTCTTGGTCATACTCCATGCAAATCAGCATCTGACTTCCCCACCACATCAGGGTTCAATTAACATGACACAGTTGCACACATTCCTTCCCAGAGAAGAATGTGCTCTTAGTCAATTTTTAATACTACTAAATTACTTTTAGCAAATTCATGTAATGTATTTGAAGCCTCCCAAAGCATTTTCAACACTATAAAATACAGTTAATTTTGTGAAAGGGGAATGTTGTCAAGATCTTTTAAATATCTTTCATTTATGTTAGAACCTGAAGTTCTTTAGTTATTAATACTCATTTTCCAGATGGCAATCTTTTTTTCAACATTTTTGTACTGCCAACTTCAACGTGATTCTATTGCATTTAGAAATTGATTTTTACTTTGGGATGATGGTGGGTGTTAGTGGAAGAGAAAAGATAGGTTACAGTGACAAGTAGGTGCTGCCCCTTGCAGATATCAAAATACTTTGCAAAATGTATGTTTGTATATATTCAATTCTCTCTATATACAGAATGGCTATGATTTGAAAATATAATTTCTCCCTCTGCCTTTTGTTAATGGTATATAATTAAATAACAGCTAATGCTTCCTTGGTAAAAAACAGATGTTTTCCTTTTTAAAAAACAGATGCATTACAAAGCAACTCTAGCCATGCCAATTTCTGAAAAATATCAGAATGGGAAAAGTAGGTGTTTGAGTAAGATTCAGTGACAGGTAACTTCTGCATGTGTCTGACTTATGACTGTGGTCAAGGTGGTCACTGCCATTCACAGTGTTCATCTTATCACCCTGACTATTTGAGACCAATGTGACTGGGGGAGGTATGCATTTACAGAAGACAGTTTGACTTAATGACTGCCCTCATTTGTGAAGATAGCTGCTATTTGTAAAAGTTAGTACAGGCTCTCTTTCCATTCATTTAACAAGTATTCATCAAGATGTCCTTACGTCAAAGCACTGTATTGGTATCTAGAATATATAGGTGAACGGGTACTGACAGATGCTTGCAATCTCTGGAGAAATATTACACAAAAAGCCGCATGGCTAATTATCCCTATGGAATGTGCTGCGGAGGTAAAGTAGATGGCGATGTGAGAGTGTCAAGAGGGACACCCAACAGATTTGGGAATCAAGGAGGTTTTTGTGAGGCAGGAACATTTATGCGAGGAACCGCAGGATTCAGAGGATGAAGCCAGATGAAGACTTGGGAGAAAACTTCCAGATGAAGTTTGGAAGTCCTTCCAAAGAGGACAGCATGTGAGAAGACCCTTAGTCAGAAAAGAGGTGGTTGCTTTTTGGGAATGGAAAGAAGATTCATTTACCTGGAATTTAGAGAGGAGCACACCATTGCATCAGTCCTGAGGTGTAAGAGTAGGAATTGTTCCTCATAGTGTCTTCTAGGGCATATATAGGAATTTTAATCAATAAGTGAAATAGGCAGCCACTGGGACACATTTTCTGCTGGGAAGAAACAATTCGATTTGCACTTTGATGCTAGACTGAGAAAAGTATAAAGGGAGCCCAGAGTGTTCATGAGGAGGCTAGTGGTGCAGTAGTTCAAGTGAGAGGGACGTTGCCTAGGAAAGAGCTGTATACTGAAGAGGTGAGGTGAGTTTTGGGAAATGGAAATGAGAGGGCTTGGGTTTATTTAGATAAGCAGAGGTAAGAGGAAAAGAAGGTGTCAAGGATGAGCCACTACACGGTCCGTGGGAAGCTGAAGATGGTTTTAGAGTGTAAATCATACATTCCATTTTAGACAGGTTGAGTTTTCTTGTGACATGAATCCCATGGAGCTGACCAGTGGCTGGTATATAATAAGAAGAATACAGTTACTGTGAGTTATTGTTATTATATCAAGTTGATAGTTAAATTTGCAATCCTAGAGCTCAGAAGAAGGAGTTTGGACTTACAAATAAACATTTGGCATTTACTGGAGCGTAGATGGTAGGGAAAGCCAATGAGTTATGTGAGCTTATCTGGAGTAATGGGGAGGAATGAGAAGAAGCCCAAGGATGGACGTGATGCTGGGTTATGCCTCTGATTGAGTCTCTTCCTCTGCTCTGAATTTAGCTTCTTGCATCAAAGGGAGACTTCCTGTTCTTCCCACAACTCTGCTTACACTGGAATGCTTGAAGCTGTCCCTTTAAAGCCCTTAGTGAATTTTTATTGTCCATCTTCAGGATATTTCTCATTTCCTTTGTTATTGATATCATTATCATCATCATCACCATCACCATCATCATCACCATCATCACCATCTTCACCATCCTCCTCCTCATCATCATCACAGGTAACATTTAGTATATTCATTCTATGTGCCAGACACTTTCTAAGAGCTTTTTATAGTTGACCTCATACTCCTCATAAAAACCCTACTAATAGGTACCACAACTATCTCCATTTTCATATGCAGAAACTGCAGCATCTAAAGATAATAGCTACCCACTGCCCGTTTCCTACATAGTCCTAACCTTAAAAGTGTTGCAGTTGCTTTCTTGGGCATATGGTATCTTCAATGCAGCCTGTGGAGCTCCAAATTCTGTTCAGCCACTATGAGGTGTTACTTAGCTATCGGCAATTACTTAGCTTTTGAAAGGCCCAGCACCATGTCAGCATGTAGTAGGTGTCCACTAACTTAGCTGTGTTGTTGTTGTTATTACTGTACCTTCCCCTACGATGTTATTTCCTTCGGCATGCCTGATAGGAAATCCTGGTGATGTGGGGATGTTTATAACCAGTCCAACCTTGAAATTTTCCTGTATCTACTCCAGCTCTCCCAAAATGCCTGCCTAAATGATTTATTGATTTTCTAATTTAACTTACACTTCCTTGGTTATTCAGCATATTACTCATCATAGGTCTCCTAATGCAAGCACACCTGTCAGCTCTCTGCTTGTAGTAAAGACGATCGTGTCCATGGAAACTCACTGACATGCAGGCTGGTGTGCCTGTTCTTTAGTCATTCAGAGAATTCTTCAGATCATATAAAAATTCATGATTTTCAGTGTATTTTTGTGAGAGCACTTCGAGAATGCAACCACTGGGTGCCTGGGTGGCTCAGTTGGTTGGGTGTCTGCCTCCAGCTCAGGTCATGATCCTGGATTCCTGGGATGGAGTCCTGCATCAGGCTCCCTGCTGGGTAGGAAGCCTGCTTCTCCTTCTCCCTCTGCCTGTCATTCCCCCTCCTTGTGCATGCTCTCTCTCTCTCTCACTCAAAATAAATAAAATCTTTTTTAAAAAATACAATAATCACTATACTGAAGTGTTTGCTTGTTGCTCTCATTGGCCTTTAAAAATGTCATTATCCTGTTTCTTGTTTGAAAGATTACTGGGAATGACACAAACCCTATACCCTTGGAAATTACAGTCTAACAAGAAAGAGAGACATTAAACAAATAATGTTGCTAATAATATTTAGTAAGAGTTGTGATAAAAGCCTGAAATAAAATGTAATTATAATCAGATTACATCATCTGAGGACCTGGTCTAAAGGGGGAGGAGTAAACTTGGTCAGAAAAGTATTTCCTGAGGAACTGAGTTTGTGCAGCATATCCAGATTCACCTATGACCCATTAACTTCAAATGTTTCCTTATCCCCTCTGTCAACATCCACCTATTTTACAGAACATTGTGATCTTGCTATCTCCCTGAGCATCATATAGTCACCTGTCTACACCTTAGGTGAACATGATTAGCTCAAGCCAATTTCCACTCTAAGTTTGTATATTTCTAATACTGGCACTTTTATTCTTCTAGTCCCCAAGCATAATTTATCAGTAATCATTTCCTTTCTGTCTTTCTCCTGTCTCTCTTCAATTTCATTCTCCCTGATAACCACCTTAGTCTGAACCCCCACAATCCCCCACCTAGATGGCGCAGCAGCTCCTTCAGTGGGACTGACCTGACTGTACCTGCTTCTTCACTCTGTACAATGGAGCATATACTCTTTCTGTTCATGTGATTGCTGTTTGCCCATTCTGGATGCCGCTGCTACACTCATCACCTGTAAATATGATTATTTTTATTGTCTCTCTTCTGTTCAGATTCATCTAGTGCTGTCTGTTTCCAACTCCACACTTTTGCGCTTCACAGTCACTTCCAAGGACATACATTAATCTGCAGGACTCCTTGAATGAAATATTAGTTGCATTTTCAACTTAACACATAGTATCAGTTTAGTCTCACTCTTCAGATAAACATGGTAACCATTTCATTTCTTCAGCCTTGCCAGGTATTTTAAGTAAGCTCTTCCCGGATCCTATGTGGGACTTGAACTCATAACCCCAAGATCAAGTAACATGCTCTCCGCCCACTGAGCCAGCCAGGGACCCCCCCACCCACCCTTGCCAGGTG
Source organism: Mustela nivalis (assembly GCF_964662115.1). NCBI lineage: Eukaryota > Metazoa > Chordata > Mammalia > Carnivora > Mustelidae > Mustela > Mustela nivalis. Next base: position 90,461,570 of record NC_139023.1, on the reverse strand, counting down.
CTTTTGCCTAACATGTTCATCTCACCCTCATATCCAAATCTTGCCCATCATGCCATGTCCTCCAGCACCATGTCTGCAGAAACTGCTTTCCTAAATGTCATTAATTTTTAATTAATAATATTTGTTTTGAAACTTTTAACAAATCTAGTCTGTACAGCCTTAACCACTACCTTTCATGTACAATATAGTGTTGACTGTTGTTTCACAAGTCATTTCCCACAACAGAGACCATGCTTCCACAGACCAGAATCACTCTTAATATTATCTCTGTGGTGTCCCCTGCACCTAAGCCCAAACTAGGTGTTCAACGAATACCTGATGACCAATGGCAGGGTGATTAATTGATAGGTATCTTTGGGCGGGTGAAGATACAATATCTACCATAGTGGCTTCCTTTATCCTATGTCAGGATAGTATGATTATATTTTTTTTCTTAGAATTAAATAAAACAGAGACTTAAATCCAGCTAATGTATAGATAATTGTATGTATAAATAATTATACATGTATAGATAGTTATAATCATATTAATAGTGATGTGTAACATTAAAAATAAGTTATGAAATCAGAATAAAGTAGAATTGCCAAATTAGCCTGTAAGGTTAATAGGCCATTGTATTTGACCAATTCCAGGAACAGTCCCTGGGTGCTTATTCTGTCACTGGCCCTAGGGGCTCAAGGAATAGAGACCTTATCTCTACCCTCTTATAGTGTTTCTCAGTTGGATAAGAGAGACTGACAGACTGACAATAAACAAAATTTTAATTATAATAGTTTCAAGAATTACAAAGAAGATAACATTTCTACAACAGCACGTGTCACTGCTGGTCTGACCACGTTTGGAAGGTCAGCTACATCTGAGAATGTTTCACAGGGGAACTGTGTAGAGGAGCTTCATTTTCCACATGTTCCTGTCTTCTTAGTGATTCCCCCACCCCCCCACCCCCCCAGTGAAGGGCTCAGGAGAAGTTGCTAGAGCACCATCCCACGCAGGAGGGACAGCAACAGTTCACTGCATTCTGGGATTTTCAAAGCCAACAGACATAGAGAGAATGGGAAGTAGTTGGGGTGGATGAGGTTGCAGTAGGAACAGTAACTTTTGAGAGTCTATACCAGGGACCAAATTTGGTCACAGTGAAGTGTGGGGTCAAAAAAGGCTTACAGAAGTCTTGGAGAGGGGAGCGCCTAGGTGGCTCAGTGGGTTAAAGCCTCTGCCTTCGGCTCAGGTCATGATCTCAGGGTCCTGGGATCGAGCCCCACATCGGGCTCTCTGCTCAGCAGGGAGCCCCTGCTTTCCCCTCTCCCTCTGCCTGCCTCTCTGCCTACTCGTCATCTCTCTCTCTGTCAAATAAATAAATAAAATCTTTAAAAAAAAAAAGAAGAAGAAGAAGACTTGGAGAATCTTAATGTGTCCATTTCACTATCTTAAACCAAATCCTACACTTAGAGACATACACGGGAATTCCCTTAGCTTCAAGAGGAAACTTGAAGAGTTTAATATAAAAGAGAGGTCTTTCAGTATTTTATACCAGGTAATGGAGAAGGTAGCTTTAATAGGTCCCTAATATCCATCCTATATAGTGAGAACAAGTCCTCCTCACCACTTTGCCTCATCACAGATAAGATTAGTATGAGTTACATGCCATTCACTTCTGACAACAAGAATAAATTATGAAACGCTGCTATCTGAAATGCAAAATGTAGTAATACATTTTGTATCCAGTCAAAAACACCTCAGAGCTAAAATTGAAACAGGCATAGAAAGATATGAGATTTTATATCCCACTATTATACTCCAGAATATTATGTTATTCATAAACATGTACATAACTTTTAAATTGTAATTACTTTCCAAAACAAAATAACTACAATTTCAGTGGAAACTCTGTGTTGTCCTGGTAATTTTGATTTGCTTGCCTCTTCCCACATTCTTCCTGACTTATGACCAAGATCATTAACAGTTTATGACTTGATTGTGAGAAACGAGCCTGTACCAGTTTGCCAGCCTTTACTTTCTAACAGCCCTAGAATACCCTCCATGTTATTGGTTAGTTCATTTTCCTGAAAAATCTCATCCCGATGAGTTTTCTCAACCATGAACTTGTATGCTATCAAGTCTCCCCATAATCTAAGGTACCCATACTCTGTAAAATTTATTTTTGGGGGGGAGGGACTTCATACCTTTGTCTTCCATTCTTTGTCAGAGTGTTCCTTGCCCAATATTGTGCTCACTCCTGTGTCTATAAATCCCCTCCATCTCACATGCCTACTTACATTAACCTCACCTTCAAGGCTCTACCCAAATCATACATCATTTCAGCCTTCCCCACTTGCCATAGTCACTTCTCTCATCCCATCAGAGGCATTTGTCTCTAATCAACAATCATTTATTATTGTCATGCTAGTCACTGTCTTGCCTCTTCCCACATTCTTCCTGACTTATGACCAAGATCATTAACAGTTTATGACTTTAATTTTGGAAACTTAAGGAAATTCACTCTGTTGATCATTTATATTTTAAATAGAAAGATAGTTATTCCATAAATATTTGAATGAAATGATATAGATGCCCTAAATATTTGAATGAATAATTTACAGGATAAATAACCTATCTATAAGTATCCTGTTCTGTAAATATCCTGCAGTTATACACCAGAATGTAATTTTTTTAAGATTTTATTTATTTTTTTTGACAGAGACAGCGAGTGAGGGAACATGAGCAGGGGGAGTGGGAGAGGGAGAAGCAGACTTCCTGCCAAACAGGGAGCCTGATGTAGGGCTCGATCCTAGGATCCCGGGATCATGACCTGAGCTGAAGGCAGGTATTTAACGACTGAGCCACCCAGGCACCCCTAAGCCAGAATGTATTATTCATAAAGATAAACATATATTATTCCAAATATTGTTCATTGCTTATTTCATAGATGAATATCACAGAATTTTAGAGCCAGAATGTTCTTGGTGATCATTTACTCTAACCTTACCATTTTACTTAAAAGGTACTGGGGCCAAAGTGACACAATTAATGAGAGGTAGAGGTTCAGTGAACCCTTTCAGCCTGCCTTCTGGACAATAAGAAGACCTTCCTTAATTCTTTTATGGTGCATATTTCCTCAAAAAGTGGCAGCACCATAAGACTCTAATAAATTTCTGCTCTAAGAAGCACTTGGGTTTCTTTCTTATTGTTTTTCAAAAGTTACTAAATTTTTCTAAGATTAGTAAGTCTTGAAAGGGATTTAAAATTATAGCATAACAAGGTGTTTCATGGAGTTTTCGTTATTTTCATTGTTCTTAAAAACCATTTTTATACTACTTTTTTATACTACTTTTTATACTACTTTTTTCATGTAATTACTGTGCTCTTTTCCAAACAGCAGAAACTAGTTTCTTAACTACAGCACCAAATGAAACACGACACTTTTATGAATGTTCAGTACATGTGCATCGTGTATGCATTACATGATAGGGCTGTGCACGGCTCAGGTGACCTCTCTGTGATCTTAGGTATGTTTTATCTACAAAATTTGATGCAAAGCTCAGTCAATAAAAGGAAATTTCTGGTTAGTCCAGTGTATTTTCTATATGAAGGATAGAGAGCCTCTGTTATATGGAGCCCTCTTCCCATTTCTTTCCCTCCCATGTCCTCACCCAGACCAGGCAGGAGGAAAAAGAGGCTTTCGTACAGACTGTACACCCATTCATCTGCCAAACAGGTCGCCACTTGTGCCAATAGGCAGGAAGAAACTGGTTCATTTTAATGCCACAGAATGAATGTTTGATATTCTGTTCTATTTTATTCTACTTTCCAGGCTATATTTTCTGTGAGTCCTGATCAAGTGACACAAATGCGCTGCAATGGTGACATAAACTATCGACTGAGACTGGAAAAGTAGCCGAATACTATATTTTCTTTCCTTCTTTTTCTTCTTCTTCTTCTTCTTCTTCTTTTTTTTTTTTTTTTTATGGTGCTTCTATTGGGAACAGTCTGAGGGAAGTATATGCAACATGAGTTTTATCATGAAGCTTCACAGACACTTTCAAAGGACGGTTATTCTGCTCGCCACATTTTGTATGGTGAGCATTATTATATCTGCATACTACCTGTACAGTGGCTACAAACAGGAAAATGAACCCTCTGAGATGATGTCCGAAGTGGACTGCGGGGATTTCCAGCACCTACCATACAGGCTTATGGAAGTCAAGACAGTGAAGCTTTCTGATGCCTCAAGGACAGACCCCACAGTCCTGGTGTTTGTGGAGAGTCAATACTCATCACTTGGTCAAGACATAATTATGATTCTAGAGTCCAGTAGATTTCAGTATCACATTGAAATTGCTCCTGGAAAGGGGGATCTCCCAGCACTTACAGAAAAAACTAAAGGCAAATATGTTCTCATTATTTATGAGAATATATTAAAGTATATAAATATGGACTCTTGGAACCGAAGCCTTTTAGATAAATACTGTGTGGAATATGGTGTGGGTATCATTGGATTCCACAAAACTAGCGAGAAGAGTCTACAGAGCTTTCAGCTGAAAGGTTTCCCTTTCTCCATATATGGAAACATTGCAGTAAAAGATTGTTGTATTAACCCTCATTCTCCATTGCTTCATGTGACCAAATCTTCCAAGCTGGAGAAAGGTTCTTTACCTGGAACAGACTGGACAGTTTTCCAGATTAATCACTCAGCCTACCAACCAGTAATATTTGCCAAAGTAAAGACCCCAGAGAACCTTTCTCCTCCCATCTCTAAAGGTGCTTTTTACGCCACTGTCATACATGACTTGGGGCTTCATGATGGAATTCAGAGAGTTTTTTTTGGCAACAACTTGAACTTTTGGTTGCATAAGCTCATCTTCATAGACGCTGTTTCCTTCTTGTCAGGGAAGAGGCTGACACTGTCCTTGGACAGGTACATTCTTGTGGATATTGATGATATTTTTGTGGGAAAAGAGGGAACAAGAATGAACATCAATGATGTTAAGGTAAGTCCCTTTTTAACTCAAAGTTTCAAAGTTTAGTTCGTCTTTCAGTAGGTTTACCAATGGTCCCAGTTTTTCTGGGCTAAGGGATTTCCTAGGACATGAGATATTCATTTTATCAGAAAATCTCAGGCAAACTGGGATGAGATGGCTTCCCATAGCTATATTTGAAATATAGGGCTATATCTCTCTGAATCAAGAAAAATGAAGACTGTGCTAAAGACTTGAGTGTGGCAGGATCCTGAAATGCTTTTCTATGTATATATACAGCTACAGAGTAGAAATCATCTTGCTTAATTAACTTTCCAGAAACCATCTACCTTAGAAAACTATTACTAATCTAAGACTTCAGTTCATTTAAATATGAAATCAAAGTAAATTTGTTTTAATGAAAATAAATACTCCCACAAATTTTCAAGAATTAAAGATCTCATAAGTAGCAAGTTCAGATATTTTTGGAAGTCAAATGTGCAGCTCATTTTCTCTTATATTTTTTTGAAACTCTTAAAATCAGCACTGCTAAATATGGAAAGTTATGAATATACAAGCATGCTTATTCACACACAAACATAAGGATTTAAATTAAGTTTCCAAAATTCATTGAACACTTCTGATACATATATGAAGCCCATCATGCTGTATTAAATGGTATTAGATTTCTCGTTGTATAAAACTGTTGCCCTTAAGTAAAAAACAATTATTTGCAGATAGTTGATTGTTGTGAATGAATTGTATTACATAAACAACTGATTGTTTAATATTAATGAAATTAGAAATTAAAATTATCTACATTTATCTTACTTTTCCATTCAGAATACTATAGGATTTTATCTTTCTTATATTACAGATTGATTTCTCATAAAAGTGAAAGGAGAGATTTTGATACATATTTTTTATTCTGTACAGCTTTAACCTTTTGGTAAAATACAAAGGACTAAATCAGATGGAAAAAATCTTGAAAATTGCATTCTTTTCTATAAAGACTAAGCATCTGGCAAATAATAGTAATGTTAATCACACTAGTCAATGAGCTAAGAATACCAGAAGGACCATTAAATGTTACCATAAGAGAGTGTAAAAACTGGAAGGAAAAAAATTTTTTTTGACAGTATTTTAGACTCTTCTTTTTAACTCAATAAAAATTAATTAACATGAAGTTGTGCTTAAGTTTTCATTAAGTCTTATGAAATATACTTGAAAATTGTAGCTAAATTAAAATCAAGTTGGTAGCTTAAACATTATGTACTTGAAAATTACAAAAAGTATATATTTCTCTTCCAATTTTTTCATTTCAAAATATTATGATAAAACATGTTTTTAAGGTTTGATTTCTGAACTATAATTCCTTAAAACTGAGAAAATATGTTGTGATGCCATTTAAAAATGTGCTAGATAAGCCTAAGTTTTATATGTAAACCCTACTATATCCTCTAAAATTATACAAAATATAAAATGTCTTCAGTGCTCTTAAGATTAAACCGTTTTTAAGGGGTATTTAAAAAAATGACGTTACAGTGGCTCAGTGGGTTAAGGCCTCCCTTTGGCTCAGGTCATGATCCCAAGGTTCTGGGATGGAGCCCTGCATCAGGCTCTCTGCTCAGCAGGGAGCCTGCTTCCTTTCCTCTCTGTCTCTGCCTGCCTCTCTGCCTACTTGGGATCTCTGTCTGTCAAATAAATTAATTAAATATTTTTAAAAAACACATTACAATTGAGTACATTTAATAGGAATTAAACATGTATAAAAAATTTAATGAATTGCTCATTTAGATGGGAATATATTTTCTAACCAATCCGAAGGCTTAAAAGAAAGTATATTTTGAATTATTTGGGCTTTTAAACTACTTCTACATTATATCTGTAATTGTGTCTCAAAACACTAATTTACTGTATGCAGTTACCCTGAGAGTGTAAACATTTTCTTTCCTTCTTCTTTCCCCCTCACCTTCTACTTTCTCCCTTCCTTCCCTCCTTCCTTCCTTCATTTCTCTCTCTCTTTCTCTCCCTTCCTCCCCCCCCTTCCTCTCTCTCTCTCTCTCTCTCTCTTTTCTTCCTTTTACCTACGTACTGCCTTGGGAAACACTGTGCTATGTGCTGTGTACCTGAAACTATTAAGCCCCGTTAAGCAGAACAGATTTTGAAGGCAAGGCTAGAGCAGTAAGATGATTTGGGAGGCTATAGCCGTGATACTTCAGACAAAAGGAATTTTCTTGAAACTAGGAAATGATAAAGAATGGAGGGACGCCTGGGTGGCTCAGTTGGTTAAGCAGCTGCCTTCGGCTCAGGTCATGATCCCAGCGTCCTGGGATCGAGTCCCACATCGGGCTCCTTGCTCTGCAGGGAGCCTGCTTCTCCCTCTGACTCTGTCTGCCACTCTGTCTGCCTGTGCGCGCTCTCGCTCTCTCTCTCTGACAAATAAATAAATAAAATCTTAAAAAAAAAAAAAAAAAAAAAGAATGGAGAAGAAGGAAGGACCAGTTTAAGAACTCTTTAGGAGGTAAAATCGAACAACTTATTGGGTCAGTGAAGATGAAGGAGAAAACACTCAAGGATAAAATTAAAATGTTTGGCTACGTAAATAATGGTTGATTATTCCAAAAAAGGAGAAAAGAAAGAGGAGAGAGGGTCGCTTGGGTGGCCCAGTTGGTTAAATGTACAACTCTTGGTGACATCTCAGTTTGAGCCCTATGTCAGGTGCCCGTGCTCAGTGTGGAGTCTGCTTGAGAATCTTTCTCCCTCTCCCTCTGCCCCCCAACTTGTGCTCTCTCTCAAATAAATAAGTAAATCTGCAAAAACAAAACAAACAAACAAAAAACCAGAGAACAGGAAGATCATAGTGAAGGTAATTAGAGGCCATATTAAAAATGTTAAATTATTGAAGTGCATCTGAGACATACAGGTACAGATGTTTTATAGGTAGTTGGCTCTCAAGAAAAGTCTGGATGGCAAGCATAGGTTCTAAAGTTACTATTCAATGGAGGGAATGGCTCAAAGCATGAAAGTATGTGAGATCAGCCAGGGAAAGGGCTTATAGAAGATAAGGGGGAAAGACGGAGTATAGTATAGAATCTTGAAGAAAATCATCTTTCGGAAGACAATTGGAGAGAGTTGATCTCATTACTAAGAGTACTAAGAGTCAAAGAGAACCATGTCAGGGACTAAGAACCTGTGCCCTTATACAGTAGTGCCCCCTTATCTGTGGTTTTGTTTTCCACAGTTTCAGATACCAGCAGTCAGCCATGGTCAGGAAGCAGATGACCCTCCTGACAAATGGTCACGAGGTCAATAGTAGCCTAACACTCTGTCACAATGCCTCCATCGTTCACCTCACTTCATCTCCTCATTAGGCATTTTGTCATCTCATGTCATCACAAGGGTGAGTACAGTACAATATGATGTTGGAGAGAGAGACCACATGCATATAACTTTTATTACAGTATCTCATTATAAGTATTCTATTTTATTAATGTTGTTAACCTTTTCCTGTGCCTAATTTACCAGTTAAATTTTACCACAGGGATGTATGTATATGAAAAAGCATATGTAGGATTTGGTATGATCTGCAAGCTCAGGCATCCACTGTTGGCTTTGAAACATTTCCCCTGTGAATAAGGGGGCTACCGTATATGCCTTGGGAATAAAGAATGTCAGGGAGGGTATGAACTGCAGTATAAAATCCAGCAGCAGGGGCCATTGAGTTAAGAACTACAAGTCTCCTTTCCTAAAAGATGAAGGTCACTGGAGCAGCTTGCAAATTCCAGGGGCATGGAGCCAGAGGCATGCCTCGAGGCAGAGGCACAGTTGCAATAAGTTCAGGAGTAAATGAGAGAGTTAAGACATGGAGAAGAAGGGTGTAGGATATTCAGTGGAGAAATTTTGATGTGAAGGATAGAAGAGAAATTAGCTGGAGGACGAACAGGAGTTAGGGTGACCAACCACCTTAGTTTCCCTGGACTGCGAGCATTTCAGCGCTAAAACTCAAGAGTCCCAGGCAAACTGGAGCAATAAGTCTTCTAACTAACCAGGGTTAATTAACCTAGTTAGGAAACTTACCTTATCTTTTTTCCTTGGAAGGGGGATTAAAAAGCATGTGTGATCCAAGAAAATGTTATGCATGTGGTAATTTAAAAGTACCTAATTAATAGAAATATTTTTTTAAGGATTTTATTTATTTACTTGACAGACAGAGATCACAAGTAAGCAGAGAGGGAGGCACAGAGAGAGAGAGAGGAAAGCAGGCTCCCTGCTGAACAGAGAGCCTGATGCAGGGCTCCATCCCAGGACCCTGAGATCATGACCTGAGCTGAAGGCAGAGGCTTTAACCCACTGAGCCACCCAGGTGCCCCTTAATAGAAATATATTTAATCAAGTTCTTTTATTTATTACCCCTTATGAAGACTATTGTATTTTCCCTATTTAAAGTATTAGGAAAACTGAAAAGATTGTGAGACAGTTGAAGGCAACATATAATGTTTATTGCAAAACTAGGATGGTGTGTAGCACATAAATTTTAATTATTATACTAATCACTGCAAACATGTTATTTTTTTCTTTATGTGGAACAACAACAACAAAAAAAACGTATTTTCTTACTTAACTAGAAAATTAGAATTAGCAATGCAAATAGCTATTGAATAACATGAGCACTTTTTAAGGAGCGAAAGAAGCTGACATGGCACAAAATATATGACCCTTCATGAGGAAGAAAAAAATATAGACCTAAGGTGTCCGTTTTAGTTGCAGAATTTATAAACTATCAGCCGTAGCCCTTAGAGAACCAAAGAACATATAATTCAGACAATTAATATGTTTTCCAAAAGTGTCGATGCTCATTTCCATCCTATTGAAGTCGGAAAAAGGGGTGTGGGTGTGTTTTATTGAACTGTGTGGACAAGACTTATCTCAAATTCACCGTGGACTAGTTTTGTGATTTTCAAGCTCCTAGTTTTCTAGGACCTGTCCTCAGACTTCCTGAGACTAAGTGCACAGAGAGGATTTTGGAGAGGAAAAGTGGTTTATGAATAGATGTTTCTGCCATTACAGTATTTTAAAGCTATCCGTGAAAGCATAGCAGGACCAAATGAGGACTAACAATTCACATTCTCCGTTAGAAAAATGAATTCACTCTAGGCCTAAGATCCATTATAGCTGTAGACTTAGACCACTCCCTCTAACATTTCACCCCTAAGACACTCGGGAAGTGGAAGACGGAAGGGAGCCTTTCAAAGTTTTATGGAACTTTGTGTGGTTATACTGTCAACAAATAAAAGAGCTACATATCACTCTCTTCCTCCCGTGTTTCTCCCTCCTCCTCCTCCTAAGATTGGCACACATTGTCTTCTTGCCAAACTTCCTAACATCCATAAGAAAATGAGGAACCAGTGCAGCCATACATTATTAGCACACCAGAGGTGCCCACCGTGTGGCTGGAGGTTAGCAACTCAGTGACGCCTTCCATCTCCACACCACCCCCAGTCTTTCCCACTAGTTTCTGACCCATCACTGTTCCTTAATTTGGCTGTTGTAGATTGTCCCCTCAAGATATCTACATTTGAAAAGTGGCCTTAGGAGAGGGCAGTTCTTAAATCTTGATACAATGTCATCAGTGACTTTATCATTATTTTCCTCACTAACTAAAGATCCCAGAGTACCTAGGGAAAAGAAAGAACTGAAAATAGAAGTAGGAAAAGCCATAAAGGTCTAAGAAATAAGTGGTATCAGGCTCAGAAGACAGACTTGGTTGATTTCTCAGTCTCACTAGGGGCCGACCCTTAGAGACTGTAATTGGAGTGTAAAGGTGATCTGCCTGACTTCACTCTCTCATCAGAATATCCACTACCCCAGCTAAAGCCAGAGGCTTCATAAAACCATTGAAAAAAACTTAATGTGCCAAATGTCGGGGGGGGGTGCGGGAAGGCAACTGCAATCAATTATTCTGTCATAAGTAAAAATAGAAAGGCAACAAAAATTTCTCCAGATAGTACACTATTAATAGTGCCCCGAATGGATGTCAAAACCTACACAGCACCAATTCTTTTCCCCCTACACACACACACACACACACACACACACACACTTTTCTCCCTCATAGTTCTCTAATTCCTTTCCATTTTCTGTGCTGTTTCTCATCTTTATTTGCTGATATTCATTTTAATGCAGTTTGCTCTGGAAGCATGTATATGCTTGAAACAAATAACTTTAAATTTGCTAGGATCACTTTATGACTGGATATACTATTGCTTGTGTACTTGATTAAAAACAAATATTCTCCACTTAGCACAATTTTGTTAACTATGTTGTTCAAATTTTCTATGTTCTTACTGTTTTTATCTTTTTGTGGAGGCAGGGGGAAGAACGGGGTGTACTAATTGATGTTTTCTAAAGAGGTGTGTTTAATTCTTTAACTCTGTTAGTGGGTTGTAAATATTTCCTTGCTTTTCCGTCAATTATCACCTTCTATATTTTAAAGCTATGTTATTTAAGGATATATATACATATATACAAATTTATATTTACATATATATTTATATATTAATTGAAAATTTTATCATTACCTTATGCTAACATAGTTAACCAGCTTCTGGCGGGTTACTATTTAAAAATTGCACATTACCTCGTTTTTATATTTGTTCCATCTTCTCTGGTCTTGACATTATAAATTAGTTTAAAAAAACAACTTGTCAATTAATTTTCTTTTTATCTACTTTGCCAATATTTGTCTTTTAGTTAACAAGATCAATCTACAAACAGTTGATATGATTCTCAGTGTGTATGGATTGACTTTAGCTATCTTATTTTGTGCCTTATATTTGTCCCACTTGTTCAGTTTCTTCTTTTTTGCTCTGTTTCTTTTTTGCCTTTGTTGTCAGTTTCCTTCTTTTTTCTACCCATTCCTGATTTGAAATGTATAGATTTTATTTCTTTTCTTCTAGGAGTTTCTCCAGATATTTAAACATATGTGTTAAATGAGTGCTAATAACCAATGTCTTCACACCTCAGTCAAAAAGTATGCAGTTACTTTATCTCCTAGTCATGCCCACTCTCCTTTGGCTGATGAGTTGTTCTTGTTTTGGATGTTAACTCATTGTTGTTGTTGTTGTTGTTGCTGCTGTTGTTGAATCCCAGATCTTAGACATTATTATTTTTACTACCATCCTAGCTTTATTATCCTGGCTTACTCCTTTTCAGCAGAGAAGCCAGACTGAGGCCACTAACATATAATTTAGATCCTGTCCTTCCTCAGAACACTCCAGTGACTTCCAATCTCGCGCTAAGCCTAAATTCTTGCAGTCTTGTACACCCTGCCTTTAACCACCTGAACTTCTCACTCTGCGGTAGCCTCTCTGCAGTTCCCAGCTCCTGCTTCAGGATTTTGTACTTGTGGTTCTTTCTGCCTAAAACGGTTTTCTCCAAAATTTGGGTGCATAACTCTCTTTCTCACATCCTTCCATTCCTTACTCAAATTGTACCTTCTGGGTGAAGATTCCTCTGGCCATTCTCTTTTAGTTTGCAATTGCTAAATCTCCCCGTCTTTTCCTGCTCGTTTTTCTCCCTAGCACTTGGGATCCTCAGGGCTGTGATCAAATCAGTTCACACAGGCTCAGCGGGACAGTTGGGTTCATTTCTTCCCTCAGGACTAGCCAGCAGTTTGAAATTCGGTGTGGAGGTAGCATTTACACCGCAGAAACTGGCAAATGCACAGATGCAGGCTCCACCCCCCCTTACAAAGAGCCAGTTGGTAAAGGTTTAACAGCATACTACTGGACATACCATACATATTTACTTATTTATGTTGCTTTGTAACTTTGGTTACTAAAATGTCAGCTCCATAAAGTCAAGATTTTCGCATCTATTCTGTTCACTGACAGATCCCCAGCACCTAGAAGTATGCCTGGCTCAGTATGTATTTGTTGAATGAGTGAATTTCATTTGTCTGAAGCACATCCTTTAGAAGTTCTTTTAATGAGAGTCTCTTCATGGTCAACTCTCCCAGTTTTGTTTTTTTTTTTTTTTTTGGACTGTAAATGCCTTTATTCAGCCTCATCTTTGAAAGACAGTTTTGTTGAGTTTACAACACTTAGTTAACAGTTCCCTCATCTGTAGCCCAACTTAGGAATATTAGGGATCCCTAGAAGTCACCTTCATGCTTGTAGGAGTGGAATATGTCAGAATCCACTGGTCTCTGGGGCGCCTAGGTGGCTTAGTCAGCTAAGCGTCTGCCTTCAGCTCAGGGTCCTGGTATAGAGCCCCATATCGGGCTTCCTGCTCAACCTCCATGGGGAGTCTGCTGCTTCCTCTTCCTCTACCTGCCACTCTCCCTGCTTGTACTCTCTGTCAAATAAATAAATAAAATCTTAAAAAAAAAAAAAAAGAGAGAGAGAGAGAATCCACTGGTCTCTAATTATCTTAGAACTGTCAAAAAGTTAGGCAGTTTGTATGTCTATGTATGTCTATGAAATGATCCTCTTTCAGTTTGTACTTATGTGTGTCTATAAAATGTTCCTCTTTCAGTTTGATGTAATACATATTTCTAAATTTGATATAACGTGATTTATAATATACAGGAATATGCATCACTCTCAATATTCTTTTTTTTTTTTTTTTATAAACATGTATTTTTATCCCCAGGGGTACAGGTCTGTGAATCGCCAGGTTTATACACTTCACAGCACTCACCAAAGCACATACCCTCCCCAATGTCCATATCAAACTCAAATAGACACAGTGTGTTAGCAATTATACAAATAGTTATTTTAAGGAAATAATTTTCTGGAAATAGTTTTTAGCAATAATTTATCATGGGGAAATAAGATAATAGTTTAGGCAAAGGGAAAAAAACTATTTCATATCCATTATCAACTTACACTTAATGCATTTTATTAAATTAATTAAATTGTGAGATAGAATGTATTTCTATTACTATTACTATTAAGGAGTTATTTGTTACACAATGACATTCTAAAACAATGAGTTCTAAATCATTTAAAAGAGACAAACGTGTGTGGAACACTATATGAATGTAGAAACAAAATATTTGGGGACTAGTTACATTGTTAAAGTTCTGATACAGTGAATCTCCTTTCCAAGCATGACAAAGAGCAGAGCCATTATAGATGGTTCTAGAGCTCAACCAGGTCATGGCAACCTCCACACGCTAGACTAGCAGCAGATTAGAAGACCAAAACTCTTGAGTTAAGACTTAGATTCTAGAGATAGTCAATTCAGTTTTGAAAATTATTAACATCTATTCTGTCAAAGTGCTGTGATAGGGATTTCAAGGGGTACATTGATGAATAATGAGACATTTTTTTAATAAAAGAAGTAAAAAAGGAGAAAATTTTGCAGTTTGCTGACTACTGGGTATGTCCTTTTGTGGATTGAGAGTTGAGTTAGTTTTTATTTTTTTAATATTCCATAATTCTAAGAAGTAATTCCAAATATAAAGGGATCTGCATTTGTATTTTTGTGATGATGACTTATAATGTTAAGCCTATAGAACATGTGGTTATTTTATAATGATATGTTTGGGGGTATTTAACTGCTCCTTAAACAGGTTAATACTGAGTTCACATATTGTTTTAAGTGTTTCACATTTATTGTCACTTCACTCTCACAAAAATCCTATAAAACAATGACTATGAGTACCATCACTTTAAGAAACTGAGATTCATATACTAAGACTGACTTGCCTAAGATCTTACAACTAGGATGTGCCCATCACAGAATACAAAATGCAGGTCTACCTGGCTGCCAAAGCAGACTTTTCCACCTCATGCTGCTTCCCAGTTATAACCTAACACAGTATTGTGGTGTCCATATCAAGTCCTCCCTAGCAAATTCTACTTTATAGCAGATTGCATTCCAGATAGAGTCTATTATAGCTTAATGGGTCATATCTGAAGCTTTGCTGTGGATTTAATTATAAATGTGAAACAAAACACCCTTAGAGTGCCTTGGACTTTATAACTGCAATGATACGGACAAGCTAGATTTTACTTTAAGATTTGAGTTAACATAGGCATTTTGCCTACAATTCTGGTTAATCAGCTTACCAGTTTGTAGTGAATTAAACTGGCATATGACAGACACTTTTGGTACTAGATTAATTAAAGAATAGAAACTGCCCATGATTTAGATATTTTAAGTTTTTTTCTTTCTGTATGTGCTCAGATTTTACTGTCCCTATAATGTTTTAATGTGCTTTATACAGGCATTTTAAACATTTTTTAAAGTGTATAAAAATGCAAAAAGTTCTGATATATTGTCTCTTAGTCTCTGGGAAGCATGAATTAATAGCTAAAGGACTTTTTATTCTTAACTTTTATAGGCCATTTATGCATAATGAAACTGTAGCCTGAGATACAAAGTAGGTCTTAAAATCATAATGTTGATATAAAATAAATTATGAGATACACTTGACATAATTTATGGACTGCTTATAGACAAAGGAAATAGTTAACTTGTTTTATTAAGCCTCTAAGTGGACTAAAATTTTAAAAGTATTAAAATTGACTCATTTGGTGCATACTAGAGTTTTACCTTAAAAGAGTAAGTGGTTTTTCATTTTCATATTAATAATTCAATGATTATAGTTAGTAGTTATAATTATTTATTGCACTAATTACTAAAATAGCTATATATTTATTTTCTGTTGCTGCTGTAACAAAGTACCACCAACTTAGCAGCATAAAACAACCCAAATTTATTATTTTACTGTTCTGGAGGCCAGAGGTCTAACTTGTCACTTTCACTGGGATAAGTATAAAGTGTTGGTGGGGTGGTGCCCCTTTTGGAAGCTCTAGGAAAGAACCCATTGTCTCATCTTGTCCATCTTCTACTGTCCACCCACATTCCTTGGCTAATGTTCCCTCTCTTCATCTTTAAAGTAAGCAGTGCTGTACATCTCTCTGCCTTTCTTTCATAGTCCTGTCCCCCTCAGGCTAAAACTTGGAAGGTTTTCCACTTCTAAGGACTTCTGTGATTAGATTGGCCCACCTGGATAATCCTCAACTCAAGATCCTTAACTTAATCACATCTGCAAAATCCTACTTGCCATAAGTAACATATTCACAGGTTCCAGGAATTAGGACTTGAACATCTTGGGGGCAGGGTGGGGGGCAGGGGTAGAATAGGCTTTTTTTCTGCCTACCACAGGCTATGCTCTTTATGTAATCTTGCCAGTAATTTTTTTAAAGATTTTATTTATTTGAGAAAGAGAGAGAGAAAAAAAAAAAAACAAGCTTGAGGAGGGGCAGAGGGAGAGGGAAAAGCAGACTCTTTGCTGAGCAGGAGGCTGGACAGTGGGGTCAATCCCAGGACCCAGAGATCATGAGTAGAACCAAAGTCAGACATTTAACTGACTGAGCCACCCCGGCGCCTCTACTCATGCCAGTCATTCCCCCAAGAATTTTACTACTGTTCTCACTGGAAAATGAAACTTTCATTATATATATATATATATATATATATATATATATATATATATATGAACCAGTAGTAATTAACTGAGGACAACCAGATTATCATGCTCTGAAACTCATTCTATCCCTTACACCCATGACCCAGAGATCATCAGTAGAACCAAAGTCAGACATTTAACTGACTGAGCCACCCCGGCGCCTCTACTCATGCCAGTCATTACCCCAAGAATTTTACTACTGTTCTCACTGGAAAATGAAACTTTCATTTTATATATATATATAAATATAACATATATATATAAATATAATATATATATATATATATATGTTACTCTCTGAACCAGTAGTAATTAACTGAGGACAACCCGATTATCATGCTCTGAAACTCATTCTATCTCTTACACCCTTAAAGTTAACATGAGCACCTTCACCTCAGTAGTTTAAGAAAGTTAGCTCTCCAAAGATTACGCAGTAGGATAAGATCTGTGACTTCCATCAACTGACTACTTCACTAGTTTCTAATATCATTTTTCTAGAAGTGCATCCATTATTAGGTGAATTAAAAACCAAATGTAAAAGCTGGTTCATTACAACTACCACACAGTTACTCAAGCACACAATTATGTAAGGCTTTTATTATGCTTTTTTTTTTTCCTCTTTCCATTTTACCTTATCTTGTGTTTCTGTATCCACCTCAGATTCAGTA
Source organism: Mustela nivalis (assembly GCF_964662115.1). Taxonomy (NCBI): domain Eukaryota; kingdom Metazoa; phylum Chordata; class Mammalia; order Carnivora; family Mustelidae; genus Mustela; species Mustela nivalis. The sequence continues at coordinate 90,444,465 of NC_139023.1, read as the reverse complement.
CCCTTGTTTTATTTTACCAGTCTTTCCCTCTTCGGAATCCCCTACCCTAATTACCCTAATCCAAAAACAGCAGAGTTCTATTCCATCTGTGTATCTGTTCTCACTCTTGCTACCCCTCCTTTGATTCTCTGGTGTTTGGATTTGTACAGCATTGCTTCTTGTTTCCCCATTTAGATTTACAGACTTATTTTTACGTAACTCACTGTTTCTTTTTTTTTTTTTTTCCTCTGAACTATATATACTGAGTAGGATCAGCTTTCCGAGAAAAGAAAAAGAGAAAAAGAAGAAACATTGTGTGTAGAAATTAAACCAGCTGGTTGAGGCACTGAACAATCATCTATCAAAAAAAGGGGGGTGGGGGGGTGGTTCTTCACTATCTTTACCTTGAATGAAATAATCTACTACACCAAAACAACGGATAACACAGACATTCCTTAGGAACCCTAAGAGACAAGGTATTTGAGTTCATCTCTTAGAAAGACAACTTCCTTCATACTGAGTAATTGAATTGAGTGGTTTTGACAATAAGCTTTTCAAGCCTTAGAGTTGCTGTCATCAAAATAGTTCGTTGCTGTGTCCTGGCAGACTTGGATTTCTGACATACTGAAATTTTGTGTAACATTTTAACAATTATCTGACAATATTTTCAAAAGCAAGAAGGTATTATAATAAAAATTTTAACTCTAATGTATTTGCTTTGACAAAAATAGCTTAGTTTAACATTCAATAGATTTTTTTGCATAATTTGCTAATCTGCTACAGAAATGTCATAAGCATTTTAAGGGAATAAAGGGAAAAACATTTTCCCAATCTTTCTTTATTATTTCTTATCTGATACAGGGGCATTGTCATTGATCTGATGGAGGGACCGATGAACAATGAAAAAGGAAATCCATATTTTTCATTCTTATTGGAACTTTCTTGCTAGTACCAGATCTCCAAAATCATTGTCAGTTATAACTTCGTAAGAACTAATTAGCATTCAGTAGTCGTTCTCAGAGAAGACCCAGTTGTTCATTGTACTCAAAAAGGTCCTGTTTCCATAAATGGGATCAGTCTCTAATGGATGCCAGTGACAGGAGGCTGTTCATCATCCCTTTGGGATAATTCAGAACCTAAGCAGAGGCCCAGTGTTCAATGCTCTGTACTTAGAAATTGACATAATGTCAATGCAACATCCCGAAGAACAAGGAGAGCTTGGGAAGATAATTAACTGCACGTCTTTATTTTCAAGCCAGCAACAGTTTTCAGACTGGCTCTCTATCTTAACTGAATGTCTCTAAGGAGCAGAATCATTATTAAATTCAAGCGACCGCTTCAAGTCACTAACGTATCGTCATCTGTGACATCTCAGCTCCATATTCAACAATTTATATTTTTATTGTTGATTGAGCCTAAGACACAGATGTATTTAAAGTCATCAGTGATGAATCAACTTGTAATTTGTAAATGAATAAAAATCAGGGTGATACAGTATTTTTTAGAGTAACAATCCAAGAATTTGCCACTAGTTTCATCTTAAACGGTCTTCAACTTAGAGATACTTAGATGTATTTAATCATTTATCAAGATGAAACTATCTTTATGAGTTTCCAAATCACAGAAGAGGCAAAATAATCATTTTAAAATGCTTGTTTAAAAATGTTAATTTCCCAGTCCTACACTAGCAGATTTTGACTTAGTAGATCTAGGGAGGAGGGCCCAGGAATGTTTATGTTTAATATGCTCATGGAGGTGATTCTAATGCAGTTGATAAACATTCACATTTGGGGACTTAATGATTTAAATAAAGTGTATTCAATATTACTGCAAAATACAAATACATGGGTCCTATGATCTTTCTCTGTAGAGAAAATGATTTTATATTAAAGTATATATTTCCACGTATGTAAGCAAATATACGATGGGAAGTGATCATAATAGAATTAGAATAGTTTTTGTGACTGATTTTAAGACTGGAAGACTGATTTATGACTGGAAGAATTCTTATTTTCACTTGTTTTTTAGCCTTAACCTGTAGCAAGACTGTGTGACAATATTTTAGCAAATGTGTACACATGTAAAACATCTTGTGGACATAGAGTAGATTTTACATGAAGGTAAAAGAAGCAGAAAAGCAGAGGATTTGAGGAAATGATTCCAACAAATGGATGGCTTAGTTCGAGCTAATTAAGAAGACAATGGGTAATTTTGCATGGTGCACGGCTTCTTTGATCTTTCAGGAACCTGAATATGAGGTCAGTCAGAAGAAAGACTCCTAAGGCAAACCTCCCTGAGCAGGAGGTTTAAGAACTACCATAGAGAAGTGGTATTTGGGGGGAGGGGAAGAGTAGGGAGGAAAGAAGGACCAGAGAGAGAGGGGGGTGGGGAGGGAGGGAGGGAGGGATGATGGGAGGAAAGTAAGGGATGTGTTCGAAGTGTAACTGAATGTGCTTATAATGTGATATCCAAGAAATCACAAAGGTTTCTCTGGAGTTGTAGGTGGGATAGAGTTTTCCCATCAGATGAGGAACATTTTGAGGGGGAATATTTTTTGAATGAAGGAAACAAATTTTATGTTAGAAAGCTCTAAACATTTGTCTTTAAGAAACCCCAATTAATGTGAGCTAGGTTGGTTGGTTTGTATTGTCCTAAATGAAAATAAATTTTCATGGTTTTCAAATATGTAAAATAATATATACACTTTGTTTTTCATGTGCACTTTAATAATGTAGACAATTACAAAGAAGAAAGAGAAGGAAAAAAATTCCCTTAAGTCCCACTACACAGTGGGTTTACTCACTCTTTAACGTTTGAAAATCTGATGAATAAGAATTTCTATCTCATCAATTTTTACATTTATGTAATTGTGGCAGCAGGTTAAGATGATCACATATGTTTATGGCCCATTTCTACTTCTCTTTCGAGAATCGCCCTTTGCCCATTTTTCCACTGGGATGTTAATTGTCATTATTGGTCTATACAATACTGTGTTTTTACAAAGAAAAAGACATACGCCAGTTGAAGGTGATGGTCTCTGCACTTTATTGCCCCATTTTAAACACTTCAGAAATTATTTTCATTCATTCATGTAGCTAAAGTGAGGATTTAGTTTCCTTACACTTTTAGTCTCTCTAGTCAGTTAACATTTTCTCTTCTATTTCACTTTCCATAGATAGAACAGTACGTTTCTGAGTTGATATATAGCCTTTATGTGTTGATATTCCCAGAAAGCCTCATGAACATTATCAGAATTAAATTAAAAGAATCTTGGGGCTGGATCAGTTGGGAGTACAAGAGAGTCCTAATCTCAGGATCATGAGTTTGGGCCCCATATTGGGCACAGAGTTTACCTTAAAAAAATAAAAATAAATAAAAATTTAAAGAATAAATTTTAAAAACCTCATTAATACCATAGAGGGAGAATGCTTATGCAGCCTTTTTCAGAAGATACCAAGCCACAGCACCCCACACACTATTCCTGTAGGGACCAGCTTACACGTAACCACTCAGAGCCTCACTCGCCCATGTAAAGACGGAAGTGAAAATAATGCACCTCCTTGGTCAGAGAGCCATTGTGAGAATGCAGGGAACCTATGAATGTGGAAGCACTTTACAAGTTATAAATTATTGTTCCTGGGTTTAGTTTCTTTTGCTGAGATGAAAGAGTTGGATTTAATCATTTCTAAGGTTTCTTTCAGTTCAGACTATGAATGTCTTTCAAACATTACTAAGGAAAGCCCAGCACCGACTGATCTGAACAGAGTGAGTGTATGATGAAATAGTGTGAGCAGAACACCCTTTTCTAAGAATTCTTAGAAATTCTTAGAATTTCTTAGAAATTCTTAGAATCATCAGCCCACCTGCTGTGCTTTGCCTGACAGCTCTAATGAAAGGCACGTTGTGAGAAGTTGTGGTTGAGCTCTCTGACTTTAGTATTTCAGGTGAAGGATATTCCAAGACACACTGGTTTCCCTGAATAACCTATGATCCATCTATAACAAATCTTATTAAAATAGTTAAAAGATAATTATCTAATTATTCTCCACCATCTGCTACTGTAATGCAACTCATAAGCTTACTTTTAATTTGAAATAAATTTTCCAACCCCTAGCTCTTACAAAACCTTTGACCATTCTTTCTAACCTCAACCATTTGTAGACCTCAGTCATCCTCCTCCCTGCTTTCACATTTATATAGGTTGGAAAGCTGTCTGTCATTTCATCATCTGATTATTTACTTTTCCTTGCCAGTTGCATAGCTGAATATAAAATATTTGCTGAAAATAATGTGGGAGCTAAAGTCAGACCAATCAACTTGAGTCCAAATCTCAACTGTGCCCTCTCTAGTGAGTAACTGTGCAATCTTCTAAACCTCTCTGAAACCATCAGTTTCCATCTTTTTAAAATGAGAACAATACCAACTTCATAGCATGTATGTCTCCTGTAAGAATTACTGTATCTGCCAAATACCTAATTCCAGGATGCCCTCAGTAAGTTTGTGGGCAAATTTGGAAAGAATTTGGGAGAGAATATTTGAGCGGCACTTCGGAAAGAATTCTAACATGAGTAAAATTAGTGCTTCTAAATAACGTAGAGGTATAAGATCAGCTAGAAAAATATGAGACCATTTTTTTTGCTCACCCACTTGAAAAATAGTAATAGGTGTCTGCTATGTTCCAGGCATTCTGGCAGGATCTGGTGATATAGTGGTGGCTCAGACAGACAAGTTCACCACTGGCATACCTCTCACCTCTCTGATGAGAAGAAACAGACAATAAACATAAAAACGAATGAACAACAACAACAACAAAATCTTGGGTATAGAGATAAGAGAGATATGAACAAAAGGAAATGCATTCAGTGAGCTCACGAGAGTGGTGGAAGGTGCTGGCACAGGGGAGTTCTGACTTGGAGATACTGGATAGGGAAATCCTCTCTGATATGACATTTGAGCTGAGACTTGAAAGAAGAGACCAGCCTGCCATGAATAAAAAGATCTGGGGTGAGAGAGATTCCACACAAGGTACCCTACAGTACAGCTTAGTGTGGTTAAGTGAGAGAAAAGGGAGGCCAGCGTGAGAGGAGCTTAGTGGATATGAAGGAGCCCAAGGTGAGATTAGTTCAGAAAGTTAGCCAGGTAGGCCATGGAGAGAAGTTTGGAATTTATCTAATTTCAGGAACTAGCCACTGAAGATCTTTGCCAAGGTAGTGATGAGATCTGATTCAGGTTAAAAAAACCTACTGTCTGTCATATGGAGAGGGGACTGTAGAAAAAATGGAAGATGAGAACCCAGCTAGATGGTCATCATAGGTCAGGTAAGTAATGATGGTGATAAGAAAGATGGTGAAAAGATAGCATGTTTGAGATATATTATGGACATATAGCTGAAAGAACTTGCTAACGCATGGTATGTGAGCAACTTCAATAAAGAGTAGAACCAAGGATAACTCTTAACATTTGGTTTGTCAGTGGCATATTCCCCGAGTTCGGGGACACAGAAGGGAGTATCCTGACGTAGTTGTGACAGCATATACTCTGGACATAGATATCCCATCTTCATCACTTACTGGCCTTGGCCAAGTTACTTAGCCTCTCTGCCTGAGTTTCCTTTTATGTAAAATTAGAACTGTCATAGTGGCTACCTCATGGGTGTGTCCCAAGGATTCAATGATTAAACACATGTAAAGTACTTAGGACAGTGCCTGTCTCATAGTGTTACTTATTATTAAGGGGGGAAAAAAATCAGGAGTTCTCTTTTAGACACATTAAGTGTATAATGCCTTTTTTCTGTGTCGAAGTGGAAATGGGCAGGCAGTTGGGTATGCAAGTCTAGAGTTCAGGGAGAAGTCACATGGAAAGATATAAATTGAAAAGTCATTAACATATTGATAGTAATAAAGCCCTAGCACTGGATGAAATCACCTAGGAAGAGATGGGAGAGAAAGAATAAAAGATGACCAGCCCCGGGGCCCTTCATCATTAAGGTCATGGCTGAGATATATTTAGATGTCACAGAAATGGCTGAGATGCTGAATGAATTCTTTATCTCATTATTTTTAGGGAATGTCCTCTTCCTAAATTAATTCCTGAAAGTCTCATTTGAAGTTCTGTATCACAAAATGCTCTCCATTCATTTCATGTATATGTTTTTCCATCAGATTATAGACTCCTCCTAATAAGAGTATGTGGCATTTTTAAATGTCCTTCACTGTCCCCACTCCCTCAATAAATATATGTTGGATTAATTACTTAAAGATGTTATGATGAATAATATGAATCCAGGATAATAAATGAATTTATCTTCCTAGAAACTGTCTTTATCACACAAGGAATAGATGTAAAGTGAAAAGATAACAAGGCTTCAGACTTGAGCAAACATGGGTTCAAAACTCAGGTCCACACACGTTGTGAACACTGAAGTTGCTTAACCCATTTGAACCTTCAGTCTTCTCATCTTTAAAATACGGATGATGATAATATCTACCTCATGAAGTCTGAAAAAGTCTGAGGTCATGCCCTAGCAGTCATTGGAAATTTACATGTTGGTTCCCTTTTATCTCCTACAAGTTACACTGCATTTTAAGGAAGATTTTTACACTTTTGCATCCATTATTCTCAGTACACAATTATGTGCATGTAAAATTCAGTTTATTTTTAAATAATATGTAAATGCAAATATTAGATTGTGTTATTTGTAAATATTAAAGTAGATTGAGTTATAAAAATGTGCTATTTAGTTTTTTACAAATTTACTTATATCTAAATTAAAATGTATGTATGACAAGGTCTTCCACGTGTAACAGGAGGGATTTGCTACATGTGAAATAATTTGTTGCTCTTATACAGACTTAGCAAAATCCAGAGGCAAGGGCTGTTATGGTCTCATTATTTCCTGCCCCCCAGAGGATGAACTGTGTTAATTAAGTACACTTAAAGCAAAGAAATTCCTCTTTACTGTATCCCCATTAAGCTACCATTTCTTTACTTACTGATGCTTGTTACAGTTTATTAACAGTGAATTATCCTCACAGTAAATTAACCCTTCTTTCTCCACCCAATTTGCTAGATGTAATAGTTGCATAAAGGCACAAACCAGTTTATTGGGCTTGTAAGAATATAGACAGGAAACCATTTCCTGCAGTGTTCAGTGTTCAGCCTCAGAAGAATTTAACACCTTTTGTGAATCTAGTATCAGTACTCATTTTCAAGCCAGAAGCAAACATATAAATCATGTGCAGCACAGTGTACCTGTCTTCAGAAAGCTGTTTACAGCCATGTATATTTATTCTTTATCCATGGTTTCAAGCAATATGCCCTCTATTTTCTTTTTTTCCACATACATACACAAATTCCTATCCCAAAGCTTCTCTGGTCCATTATAAAGCAAAGCCTTTGGGAATGATTATCGTCCCCCACCCCCTGCCCCACCCCCCACACACACATCCTTTTTCAGTTGCTTTAGATAATACACTGGATCTTTTGCTTTCCATGCATGTTTACAATTTTCCTTTTTGCCATGTGTTAAGAACTATGAGCAGTCTGAGATTTCACCCCCATTTGCACATTTACAGGTCAGCCTGCCACGGTTTCATGGATGCTGACGAAAGGTAGTTTATTATTCACAGCAATAGCAGTAGCCAGAGTATCCACATTGAAGCTGGTTCTCCACGTGCCAGTTCCTGAAGGGTGATGGGAAGAGCTCCAGATGATTGATATCTGCACATGCAGTGGGTTGCATAACAAAGAGGATCCCTCATCTAAGGAAATGAATCTTTTATAATGGGTCCAAAGCTAGCATGACCTTTGCCTCCAAGGCAACAGTCCTTTTTATACTGAAAAGTAAGCAACTTGCCCTTTGCTCTGAAGAAGACTATCTCTGTCTTACAAGGTTGTTTGCTCTACAAACATCCTTGAAAAGACTGTACAAAGTGAAGACAGTCAGTGCTTCCTCTCACAAGACATGCAGGAATTTAGGAGTACTATGGAGAATTGTACCATAGATTTTCTTCATGGAATTGTGTTAGAGCTTATTAATGCTTTCAATATAAGTTTTGTTCTTTAAGATTTTATTTATTAATTTGATAGAGAGAGAGAGAGAGAGATCACAAGTATGCAGAAAGGCAGGTAGAGAGAGAGAGGAAAGCAGGTTCCCCACTGAGCAGAGAGCCCTATGTGGGCCTGGATCCCAGGACCCTGAGATCATGACCTGAGCTGAAGGCAGAGGCTTAACCCACTGAGCCCTCAACAGAAGCTTTGAAAGGTAATATGGATTTAGTGCTATGAGCATGTAATCCCCAAATCACACAGTGCTCTTGCAAAGGAAACCTCATATTCCTTTTTAAACACTAAATTAAAATTCAGTTCTTTGGGGTACCTGGGTGGCTCAGTCAGTTGTGCATCCGCCTTCAGCTTGGGTCATGATCTCAGGATCCTGGGATTGAGCCCCACATTGGGCACCCCACTCAGAAGCGAGTCTGCTTCTCCCTCAGCCTCTGGGATCCCTTTTGCTCTCTCTCAAATAAATAGTCTTTTAAAATATATATATTATTTATTTAATTAATTAAAATTCAGTTTTTAATTTCTGATCAATTTATTTAACCTCTGTGTGCCTCAGTTTCCTCATCTGTAAAACAAATTAAATAGCCTAATTCAAGTGAGTAGTTGAATAGATTGAGATAATATGACAAGTTGTTGGGGCGCCTGGGTGGCTCAGTTGGTTAAGTGACCAGCTCTTGGCTTCCGCTCAGCTTGTGATCTCTTGGGTCTTGATCCCCATAGGTTGTGAGATCAAGCCCTGGTAGGGTTCTGTACTCAGCAGGGAATCTGCTTGAAGATTCTCTCCCTCTGCCCCTCCCCCCACGTTCACCCATACAGCACACGCTCGCGCGTGCCCTCTCTCCCTCTCTTTCTCTCTCAGATAAATCAATCAGTCTTTGGGGCTGCTGGGCGGCTCAGTCCATTGAGTATCTTGACTCTTAATTTTGGCTCAGTTTATGATCTCAGGGTCATGAGACTGAGCCCAGCCTCAGGCTCTGCACTTAGCAAAGGGTCTGCTTGGGTTTCCCTCCCTCTACCCCTCCCCTGGCTCTTGCTCTCTCTCCCTCTCTCCCTCTCTCTCTCAAATAAACAAATGTATCTTTCAATAAATAAATCTTTAAAAAAAAAACTACAGCGAGTTGTTCAATGGGTGAAATGAGCTTGTCCATCCTTAGCACAGACCCTAGTAAACATTAAATGCCCATTGCTCAATAAATGTTAGCTTTAATTAGAATTAGCTATAAGTACACTTTGATGAGAGATACTTAAAACACCCACTTTACTAAACCAACATTGGACCCGATTTAAAATGTACCTGGGGAGTGCCAATTTGCTTTTCGTTGTTATGGAAGCATTCATGAGGAAAAGGTAAAGATAAAGGAAGTAACATTTTGAAAGACTTATTGTGTGTTTTAAGTTGATTATTTATCTAGTGCTTTTATGTATTATTTGCAGTCAGTTCTCAGCAGTCACATAAAGAAGGTGTCATTTTACAGATGAGTAGACTAAGATGCGGACGTTACCCAAGGTTGTACAGCATGTAAATGGAAGTGTAGGAGCCCAACCCTATCTGACTGCCTTTTAAATTTTGAACCATTCAATCTTAGTTCTCTCCACTATCTGTCCTTTGGGAAAATAATATACACAATATGTTAGGTCTGAGGTGTATTTGTGTCCCAAATGCTATTGTTTATACCAAAGTCTATTGCCAGATCTGTAGGCTCAATTAAGATGTTTCTCTCACTCTTTTGAATATATGATTTCTAGTTTGGGTCGCTTTCAAAACTCTCTCAGGAACCTTAGTGACAGTATGACATCTTCAAGAAATGCAAGTATGAACACTTGTGTGGTATGATGGCTTTCTCAAGAGCCATTTCATTTGACAAATTATAAAAGTAAATTACAGTAAGCCTATGATAGTAACAAAACACTCATTCAGATAAACCATATAAGCTCACTTTTAACTTTAGAAGATACACTCTAAAGGCTACACCAAAACAAACAAAGGTGAAAACATGCCTTTCTTTATTTAGTTCCATAGGAATTTTCTTTCTTATCAACTCTGCACAGAAAATTGATTATACATTCTTCAAAGCAACTCATATAAAAATCACTCTTGGGCAAATAATGATTGCTTCTGAACACTAGAATGATGTTTGCTTAGATTTGCTACAGAATTAAGATTATTTTCTGAAAAGTTTACTGGCAAGAGCAGACCATATCAAAAGTATTCTGAAATAATGCTTCTAGTTCGCTCAGAAACTCATCACATCAAGAAGACTTAAAAAAAAATTAAATAAATAAATAAAAGCCTAATAGTAGAAGAGTTCAAACAACAGTCCCAGAACTTCCTGGAGACATTTAGAATTCACATATAGTCCTTAAACAGAAATGAAAAGGAAAAAAAAAGTACTGATAGAAACTGTTCTGGTGCTATAATTGAAAGTAAACATGGAGTCTCTAAAAATAATAAATTGATATTGTAGTATAGGGAAAGCCAATAGACCAACACACTATGCAGAGTAATAGTGAGTGAAAAGGTGTTGCAGTCTTTTGTTGATAACATAGTTGAGTCCAGTCTCCTTGCTCATGTTGATCACTCTTGGTTATTATGAACAATTTCATACATGCTCTACTCTTTGTTTTTTGTTTTTGTTTTTTGCTCTGACCCCTTTAAAAATTTTAGGGGAAGAAGAAAACATATGTAGGAATAGTTTCATGAGAAATCCAGAACACAAAGCCATGAAATGAAGAATTTCATGTTGTCAAACTGGTTGATTTTCCCTAGGAAATCAGTTACCATATTGGCCTTTATCTGTTCCACTGGACATTTACTGAGAACACTGGTTATTATGAACTACCACCTAGATACCTGGCCTGTTACTTTGCATTTCTCTGAAATCAGTTCAAGGATTTCAACAGCGATTTTTATTCTGTCCCATACCTACCATTGTAGGAAAGTTTCATTGTTTTACTTAAATGTGATAGGCACTTTATTTTCTCAGGGATGTACTTCACTCCTCCACTGTGTCGATTTCTGAAAGATTCTGGGACTTCCTCATAACTTTCTCATACCCACAACTCCTCTGTCCCTTTCATACAAGGTACTTAATCTTCTAAATTATCACCTTGCAATCAAGTCTCATTCCTAGAACTTATTTAAATTCTGGACTGTTTTTAACTTACAAGTAGTTTTGGGAATTTGTCTTTGCATAGTGTTATGAAATGAGCACTAAGATTCAAGTAATGTAGTAGGATCCTTTCAAAGTTTTCCTTTGATTCATTGACCTGATCCTGAGATTCTCATGTGTGCATCTCCCTAGAAACCCTCATTTTAACTGTTTTTTTTTTTTTCAGTACCCCTAACATCTTAAAACTTAGTCATTCAGACACCACCCACCCGCCCTCTGACACCTTCTTCCTGATTGAAAGAGGCATTTATGTATATGAGTCACCTCCTGCCAGCTTCACAGGAATTACATAAAAGCAATCTGCCAACCAGCTTGGCCTAAGGACAGAAAATCACATTTAGTGTCAACGTGAAAGTCATTCTTGCTTCTGGAGAATCATAGGAGAGCACTTTTAAGACCTTAACTCTCAGGATAGCAAGCCTTAATCTACACTCTCCACTGTAAATGAATGAATTTATAAATGCTATAGTTTCATCAGTTTGGCCTAAACTTCTTGGCCTAATAATACTAAATCCGCTTTAAATGCCTCAAATATTTTTTAAGAGAAAAATGAAAGGTTAATTCATATCCATAAAAGATTATGTATATATTTAATACATACACATGTATATGTATATACATATACATACAAGAATCTATATATGGGGGGGAGAATGTAGATTAAGAAATAGACATAAAATGAATAAGATACATTATCTTGGTTTCTGTCAGGAAAGGTTATTTTATATTCTTAAAAAAAAAAGAATTGAAAACTTGTCTATATCAGATATTATACTTGGAAAGTATATTAGTCAAGATATTTTTAGTTTTCTTGTTTCTAGACAAGACAGCTTGGACCATATGGAGATATGGGTTTAAATCCCCTATTCTGCCTCTTATTTACCGTGGATTTAAGCAAGTTACTTAACCTATCTAGGCTTTGGTTTCCTTAAATGTACAGTAGCATTAATAGTTTATGCCTTGCCTCTCTTGAGTTGTTGTAAGGATCAGATGAAATGATATTGGAAGCTTTTTGTGATTACACGCAATACAAATGTAAAGTTATATAATTTTTATCTCAAAATCAGAATTACAGCTTTCTAGTATCCTCATCATTCTCTTGGTAGCACAAAATATAGTGCTCCATTAAAGCACTTGTACATGCTTGGAGGGCCAGCTCGCCATTTCTGCTAGAGGCTCTGCAGCTCTTGCCTTTCTTCAGGGATAACTTGGGACCCCTGAGTTGGTGCTGTAGTGCAAGACCCCTGGGAAAGGTGAGAAAGTCATAATTTTTTCTACCTGATGAAGAGAATCCTAGAAGGTATTCTGTATTCCATATTCCCTTCCTTTCTTACCACCAGTCTCCCACCCATACATTCACAGATTCATGGAACTGTCACCTTGTCATAATATTTCAGAGTGGGAGGATTTCTCTCAGCCGTGAATAACCCTATTCAGTTCCAGTCTATCCTTGGATTTCAGTGCCATCTTATAGAATTGGAATTTTGGCTGCAAACCTAGAGCCTCTACAGTGGCTCTGTTTGGCCGGTATTATGGGGGGTGGGGGGAGGTGGAGATAAGAGAGTGTGTCTCTGAAAGGCCTAAGTTATTATCTTTCTGAGAAAGATGACTTTTTAAGGATTCTTTCCCAGTTTGCATAGGCTCTCTCTCTGTTACAAAGGACAACACACAAAATATGCATACTTAAGGCCAAATACAGACTTTACTACACTTCTCCCAAGAGACAGTTCCAAGTTCTGAACCTGGATTTTAATGCAAGGCAGGCTGACCTTATCAGTTCTCTACTAGGGTAGGATTCCCCAAGTAGAACCTGTGGGATGTTGTTAGACACAGTGGAATATGGGATGTTTTCAGGTACTGGGAAACTCACCATACTAGGGTGGTGGAGAATTACAACGTTACATATATTTTTTTTCTTTCTTTCTTTGGTTTCGGTTCCTACCCTTGTTCACAGTGAAATTGAAAAATAAGCAGAACAGTTGGCAGAAACCTTAGTCACCACTCGGGTTTTCTGTGCAAGTACCAGTCAAATAACAGAAATGATAGACATCTATGTAAGCCCCAATGGTATCCAGTTTAAAAAGATTGAGAATAAAGATAATGGCAATGAGGGAATTGAGAATAACATTTTAAGCCATTCCTTATCAAAATAATCACTACTGAGAATCCGATGAAGGCAGATGTTTAAGGTTATCAGCAGTTACTACAACCATGGTCAAAATAGAATATGAGATTTTCCCTGTGTTGATCCTAGGGTATTTAATGGAGGATAACAAGCAAGCTAACACAGCATACAAATAAATATGAAACTCAGAAGTATCTAAAATGCACACGCATTGCTCTTCTCAGTGAACTCAAATTCGGAGCGGCCTGAGCCTGACTGGTTGTACATGGCGCCTGCTCCCAGCCCCAGGCTGCCAGAAGAAAGAACACTTGACTTTCAGTCTCCTTAGAGCCTTTACAATGTCTCTTGGAATGTTAATTTTACACAATCCATCATAACAAGCTTCCAAAAACGAAGAAATTGCAATTTGGTTTTGGTTGACTTTGTATAACTTTATTAAATGTTCTGCATTTGAACTAATTCCAAAACCCACTTTTAAAACCCACTGTGTGGGGGGTGCCTGGTGGCTCAGTGGGTTAGGCCTCTGCCTTCAGCTCAGGTCATGATCTCAGGCTCCTGGGATCGAGCCTCGCATCGGGCTCCCTGCCCAGAGGGGAGCCTGCTTTCCCCCTCTCTCTACCTGCCTCTCTGCCTAATTGTGATCCCTCTCTCTGTCAAATAAATAAATATACATATTAAAAAAAAAAAAAACCACTGTGTGTATTTTCACACAGAGTAAGAAGAATAAAGTAGGTGGTAACTTCCTTGACACTTCAGTTGTTTCTTGCTTGAGTTTAGGTATGAAGTCACAGCTTCTAAGTCCAGGCCGTGCAGGCTCCATGACAGCCAGTCACGTCACCTCTGTTGTGATCATAGGAGATGGCACATAAGACAAAGGCAGTTGATTTCCATAGGTTCAGGGAATAACAAGTGGAGCACTTATTTGGAATTTATAATATTGGAAGCATTTGTGGGAAAAGAACATTTTCAAAATTTTTTCAATGTTTTTAATCAATCATGCAGAAATATGTCAAATAATTTGATGTGTAAGTCCTTTCTTCCTTAGTAATGGGATATATGTGTTATTTTTTAGTGATGTGCAGAGAGTGTTGTAGAACCTATGGGACCCAGGCAGATCTATCACTGATTACACTTTAATGTTAGTTTTATGTGAAGTTATATTTGTAGAGAAAAGAATTTCCCATGAGGGAACTGAATAGATGCTGCCCTAGCCTCTGGAGCAGTAAGAGGGCTCCCTCCCTTCTAGGTCATTGATTTGCATCTGCACTGGGTCACGGGGAACAAACAACTGTTTGGTGACCTAAATCGAATAAAATAACCTCAATAAAGCGGGGGGAGGGGCGCGAAAAAATAGCAGCATCTTTTTCCAGTTTTGAGTCAACTTACCAATTGTAATTCAGAATTTAAATCAAGCCTAGGGTATATTGTTAGAAGAGATACTGGGAATGGTCTGAAGCCACAATGTAGCAAACATGATCTTTGATATTCTGTTTAATGATTTCAAAGACTAAAGCACTGAAATTTCTATTCTGTGCTTTGCCTGTGTACATGTGAAACCCACATGCCAATTACACATCAGCATCTGGTGAGTATTTCCACCTTCTTTCCAAGCAGGAGGCGTATGACAGAGGATTTTATAACAAGTGATATATTTAAAAATAAAAAGGGTTTCATGTAACTAGGAGCTCATTATTGATCCTGAGCAATGAGGAGTAAGACGTAAACTTTGAGAACAAGGTAGAAGCAGTGATAACTAGGGGAGGAAAGTCTAGCCAAAAAACAAAGGACACATCAGGCTAAGTCCATCATGGACATAAAGGCTATCCCTGTTGTAGCTCAAAGAACATGCCTAAAAAGAAAAGGCACACAGGGCTAGAACACCAGTGGAAAGAGACCACCTGCCACAAACACAAATTCATAAATTAACTACCTACCTGGCCCTTGGAGCAGCTGTGACAAAGGACCATCTGATCCTCATGGCATTGTCTCACAGGACCCCTTACTTCACCATTAGGAATAAGAAGTCACCTAAACTACCTTCTCCTTCACCTATACAGCTAACACAACCCTGCTGAGAAAACCTGCTAGGGCACTGAGCCATCCTTCATTTGATTCCACATTTCACAAAGAGGTGAATGTCAGATATTTTAAACAGTGTGCAAAAGTTTGAGAGCAAAACTAATTTAAATCAAAGCAAATTTGCTTTGAGAAATCAGTTTGGGGGGCATTATAAACCACTGAAAGGTGCATTCTAAAATGAAATGGACTGCACCATCTTATTAAATCCCCTGGGGATAAATACGAAGTTAGCAGTTATGGGCTTTTTAACTTGACATTAATTGGCTGTAGGTTCTTTGACCTTTAATTAATTAAAATAGCCAAATGAACTTTCTATTTGCAAGAGAAGCTTGAAATCATGCAAACTGGGAGAGCAATACGAACAAGCTGCTATTTATCTCATTAACAAATAAATATTATAAAACCAGATATTAAAATCTGCAAGCACTATTTCCGACTGATTTTGATCTTATTATTTCTTTAAAACCTATAACTTTTCCTAACTTTTCTCACTCTAAAGGAAAAATAAATCAGGAAAGGAAGGAAATACTTCCATTTAGGTAAATTAGTCAGACATAAGTAATTTTCAAATGTCTGTGACCTAGTTCGTCCCTCTATTTAAAAAGGCTTCTTTAGTCAAGAATAATTCCAGGCCAAAATTCTAGAGGTTTTATGAGGCACAAGAATTTTATAAGAAGGTCTGATTGGATCAGCTAAGAAGAGATGAAGTTAAAATAATATACATGAGTAGAATTACATTTTACAAATTAACAAAAAGCAATTTTTCCTTGTTTTGCTTTGGTCGGCTTTTTTAATTTAGCTGGTGAACAATTAAAAATATTCTGTCAAAACCAAGGTAAATTATTGAAAAATCTCCTTGGATTTTTCAGTTAAGCATAGACTCAAACAAAAAATCTTTTTCTTTATAGGAACTATGTCACTATATAGAGCAAAGTCTCAGGAATATGAGGGATGGGCAGTTATATGTTTATCCTCCCCTTCAAAGACAGATGTTTCAGTGCAACAATTTGGCAATCTCTAAAATATCTTTCACCTCTAACATTCTGTGATTCTACCCTGTGATTATCATACTTTATCATGCATTCTTAGTTCCATCCCAAGGAGAGGACACTCTAGTCAGGTTCTGGTCACCAAATACTTCTATCATCCCCTGAGGAAATAGAGGACCATTTCCATGAAAGAACTCCTGGGGTCCCTCCCCTTTTCTAGCTGTAGTAATATGTTTTCCCCACCATGTCCAGTGCACTACAGCCAAAACAGAACTAATAGCAGTGCCCATCATATTAATTGTTCATTTTTTAAATTTGTATTATAGTTGACTCCATTTTATATTCCTATCATTTTTTTTCCTTTTTTAAACTTTTTTTAACTCATGTCTGATGTTCATCATTTTCAGTGTTATACATAGTTTTTGGAACTAGGATAAGATATTAAAATTTTATTGTGATTATCATGTTCAAGGCACTAAGCTTTACATAAACAACATCATCCAGAACTTATAACATTATATAACTTTATAACCCTACGAGATAGGTATTGTCACCCCCCCCCCTTTTTTTTTCAGAATAAGGGAATTGAAGCTTAGGAAAGGCTAGAGGAAAGGTTACTCAGTGTCTTGGATTGGGCTTCCCTCCTCTCTCTCTGTCTACTTGTGAGCTCTCTCTGTCAAATAAATAAATAAAATCTTTGCAAAAAAAAAAAATAAATAAATAAAAGACCAAAGGTTGGAGTGTGTTTTCCATGATTTACATGAGCCCTATCACATTTGGGAAAATTGATAGGGAACTTTCACCTAGCAATTTGCTAATTAGAATGAGGTGTTTTAGAGATTATCTTGCTTACTGTTGACATTACCTTAAGCCATGGTCACCATATGCTGAATGCTTAGACCTTGAGGGTGGCCTCACTAACACGGCATGATGAATGCATAGCAGATTTGGAATCAGAGTGACTTAGGAGTCTGACTCAGTCATTTGACTACCATCTAAGCCTGGCCAAATTATTGATCCTCTCCAAATCAGTTTCCTCCTCTAGAATATGATAACAATATACTGCTTCTGGATTTGGTATAAAAATCAAATGAGAGTGGGCGCCTGGGTGGCTCAGTGGGTAAGCCGCTGCCTTCGGCTCAGGTCATGATCTCAGGGTCCTGGGATCGAGTCCCGCATCGGGCTCTCTGCTCGGCAGGGAGCCTGCTTCCCTCTCTCTCTCTCTCTGCCTGCCTCTCCATCTACTTGTGATTTCTCTCTGTCAAATACATAAATAAAAATCTTTGAAAAAAAAATCAAATGAGAAAATGGACATATGGGCCTAAAACCTTCCTTAGGACATAGAAGTGTTTTAGCTCTGTGAATGAAATCATTTGTCCCTTTCTCAGAACCTTAGAAACTCCTTATCATCCTATCACAAAATTCTGTCTTCTATTTCTCACTGTGACCTATCTTGAGTAAAATCAGGCATATGCCTAAAATTTCAAATGGTATTTTCAAATTTCCTTTCTAAGTAACTTTAGTGAATTCTTCATTCTCCAACTCAATGTTTACATATTTTATTGTTTGCATTGTAGTAACAGAGTAAGGACAAAGGTTTGTGTGAAAGCAAGGAGCAAATAGCTATATAATAATCTTAAATTATTTCTGTTACATATTTAAACTGGTTCAGACCATACATTATACATAACCTCTAAATTATACAGATGAGAGATGGTTTTGCCAGAACATCTGTTGACACGAAATTGGCAAAGAATGATATGTGAGTAAGAAAATAGAGAACAATTAAGTAAGTGCTATTATAAGTATTCACTTGAAATTGTTAGGCATACTCCGTTTAGCTTATGGCTAAGTCAAAATACTAATGTACTTTTTAAAAAAAGAAGCATGAAAGTAGTTCACAGTATCTTACAATATAGTATCTTTAGGAAGCGGTAAGTTATATCTCACTCATTCCATTATACAGGAAAAATTTTTATGTGTTGTAATAAACGTAATTTTAATACCTTAATAATTTAAAATTCTTGCTTTTAGCAGCAAAGCAGAGAAGGAAGCAGATATGTAGGATTCCATACCAGGGGACTGGGGCATTTCATTCCACATATGAATGAAATCATATGGTATTTGTCTTTCTCTGACCGAATTATTTCACTTAGCATAATTATTTCACTTAGCATAATGCTCCATCCATGTCATTACAAATGGCAAGATTTCATTCTTTTTTATGGCTAGTATTCCTGTGTGTGTGTGTTTGTGTGTGTGTGTGTATGTGTATATATATATATGTATACATACACACATACACACACAAACACACACGTGTGTGTATGTATGTATGTATGTATATACATACATATACCACATCTTTATCCAGAGATCAGTCAATAGACATGGGCTGCTTTCATAATTTGGCTATTGTAAACATAGCAGGGTCCATGTATCCCTTTGAACTGGTGTTTTTGTGTTTGGGGGGTAAATACCTAGTAGTGGAATTGAAGAATGGTAGGGAAATTCTAATTTTTTAACTTTTTGAGGAACCTCCATACTGCTTTCCACAATGGCTCCACCAGTTTGCATTTCCCACTAATAGTACAAGAAGGTTTCCTTGCCAATACTTTTTGTTTCTTTTTTTTTTTTTTAAAGATTTGATTTATTTATTTGACAGAGAGAGAGAGATCACAAGTAGGCAGAGAGGCAGGCAGAGGAGGGAAGCAGACTCCCCACTCAGCAGAGAGCCTGATGCGGGGCTCGATCCCAGGACCCTGAGATCATGACCCGAGCTGAAGACAGAGGCTTAACCCACTGAGCCACCCAGGCACCCCGTTTCTTTTGTTTTTGATTTTTAGCCATTCTGATGAGTGTGAGGTGGTATCATCGTAGTTTTGATTTGCATTTCCCTGATGATGAGTGATGTTGAGCATTTTTCATGTGTCTGTTGGCCATCTGGATGTTCTTTTTTGGAGAAATGTCTGTTTGTATCTTCTGCCCATTTTTAATTTTTTAATTGGATTATTTGGTTTTTTGGGTATTGGGTTGTATCAGTTCTTTGCATCTATGTTCATCAGGAATATTGGCCTGTAGTTATTTGTATCTGTGGTATTGGTTGTTATTTCTCTTCTCTAATTTGTGATATTATTTATTTGGGCCCTTTCTCTGTTCTTCTGAGTAGAGTCTGGGTAGAAGTTTATAAATTTTATTAATTTTTTTCTAAGAACGAGCTCCTGGTTTCATTGATATGTTCTTTTTTTTTAATATCTATGTCATTTATTTCTGTACTAATCTATATTATTTCCTTCCTTCTGCTGGCTTTAGGCTTTATTTGTTTTTTTATTTTTTCTATCTTCTTTAGGTATATGGTTAGGTTGGTTATTTGAGATTTTTCTTGCTTCTTAAGGTAGACCTGTATTGCTATATATTTCCCTCTTATGACTACTTTTGCTACATTCCAAAGGCTTGGACTGCTGTGTTTTCATTTTCATTTGCTTTCATGTACTTTTTGATTTCTTCTTTGATTTTTTGTTGACCTATTCATTGACTAGTAGCTCTTGCTTCAGTGAGGGATAAATGGGGCTCAGACAGAGCTCTGGATGCTTCAGGTAATAAAGTCAAGTTTTGTTCAATGAAGAACCTCTTAGTGTGGCTTTAAATCAGATTATGGATCCTTTTTGGAGTGGACTGAAATGCTTTATGACTTTTTTTTTTTTTTTGATGAAAACTGGAGTAAAGATGCAAGTGTATACTTTGCCTAGCAACTTTAGTCTGCTGGAAACTAACTGTAAATGCAGAAATAAGAAAAATGCTTAGGAAATCAGAACAGCTACCCAGAATCGAGTATTAGAGCTATTGAACATTCTTTAAGAAAGGGTTTCATGGGGCACCTGGGTGGCTCAGTGGGTTAAGCCTCTGCCTTCGGCTCAGGTCATGGTCTCAGGGTCCTGGGATGGAGCCCTGCATCTGGCTCTCTGCTCAGCAGGGAGCCTGCTTCCCTCTTTCTCTCTGCCTGCCTCTCTGCCTACTTGTGATCTCTCTCTCTTTATAAAGAAAAAAAAAGAAAGAAAGAAAGGGTTTCATGCTCTCATTTGGAATCACTTTATTTTACATATGGGTCTACAGACTTTGTCATCTGGATTCCAAAAATATAGCAGATAAGTGAGCCTACAGAAACTGACCACAAGAAAAGATGCTAAGAACTTAATGGAAGAATTAGATGGAAAAAGTGCAAATCAACACAAAAACTAAATATATATACATATTAGGTTGGAGGCAAAAGGCTGAGTGCACCACCATAGCCTCTGAACCTTCACAGCACTAAATCCATTTTACTGATGTTCAGTAAAAACTGAATAGAATAAAGTTGAAAGTAAAAATTGTGCTGTTGAGTTAATTAATCAACTCATTAATCAAGTATACATTCACTGGGTATGCACTATGTGTCAGACCCTTTGCTAGTTGCTAGGATAATCAATTTACATCCATCCCTCAGTTACAAGATGTTTCAGGAAGAAAAGAGCTATCTGAGAAAAGTTTTTTGTTCTCTAAAGTGGTAAACAATGTATAAAAATATAGTCTAAAATAAGTTTTCTGGAAGATGGTTTAGTCAAATCCCATTACTGAATGACTTAGAAATAAGTCAAACAATTTTAGGCATCAACTCATTCTTTGCACTTAGGTCCAGCCCAAAGACCTTCTTATTGTTAGGGAAACACTCCAGAATTGTTCTTACTTCTGGGTCTTTGCTCTCAATGTTAGGCCTGTCTTTCCCAGATCATTTCATTTTTACAATTTGCATTTCTTTTATGTCTCTGCTCAAATATTACCTTATCAGAGAGGCTTTTCCAGACTATTCTTATAAATTTGGCAACAACACACCTCCACCTCCTGAGGCCCAGACTTTCTCATCTTCTTTGCCATACATTACTTTCTCCACAGCATCTGTCATATTATATTGCTATATTGTATGTGTGTTTATTTTATTTATTTTTAAAAGATTTTATTTATTTGAGAGAGAGAGAGAGAGAGGGAGAGAGAGAAAGAGAGAGTAAGAGCAAGGGGAGGGGCAGAGGGAGAAGCAGACTCCTTGCTGAGCAGGGAGCCCAATATGGGAATCAATCCCAGGATTCCAGGATCATGACCTAAGCCAAAAGCAGATGCTACCCAATTGAGCCACCCAGGTGTCCTTTGTATACTTGTTTATTGTTGTCTACTCTCACTGAACTTAAGAAATATGAGAGCAGGGACTTTGTCTGCCTCATTCACTGAAGACTGGTCAGTGCCTGCAACTTGTAAAATTTGCTGAATGACTAAACAAATGAATCTATGCTTCTGAATTGGAACTTCAGGTAGTTGAGCCTAAAGCTGAAGTACAATTCTAGAACTCAAAAAGTAACTAAAATTGAGAAAAATGAGTTTTTTAGACCAGGCCAGCTTCTCTGGAACAGCAGTCATAGCAAAAAGGATGGTGACTCCAAACATGGAAAGAGAGAAAAGGCCAGCCAAGAAGACACCAGAAATAGAAATAGTCTAACGTTTGACAAAGACTTCAAGCCAAGTCAAGCTACCAGAATTATTTACTATGACTTTCTGACAATATTCTAATTGGGAGGCTATTAAGAATGATAATAATGTGGTTTATGAAGGGAAGGTCTTGAATTGATGTGGGGCTTGATCCCAGGACCCTGGGATCATGACCTGAGCTGAAAGCAGAGGCTTCAACCCACTGAGCCACCCAGGCGCTCCTTTGGTCTTTATATTTTAAGTTAGCGGGATGAACATAGTTTCTTCCTTTTTGTGTGTAGACTTTAAATTTAGACAACTAAAAGCTGTTTTACCATTAGGAATGTTACTGTCAGGTAGTACAGCTCTAGATCTACAGATTTCTTATCAAGAGAGTTTAAATACTATTACAAAAAGTGGCCAAATCTGATATATTCCATTGGCTGACCCAACTGCCTGTATTTCCTTCTGATTTCCCACCCCAGTGGCATTGGGTAGGCAGCTCAAATAGTATAGTTGGCCCTGGCCTTATTGTTCATTGTTTTCCTCTAAAGCTGCCTTCCCTCTAATTATGCAAGATGGCTTCACTCTAATGTTATGCCCAGTTAACTGTTTGCAGCAGGCTTCATATCTTCCTGATCTGGGAACAGGTATTATATAGAGAGCTTTCCTAGTTCTGCACCTGTGAGGAGGAGACCAAGGTGCCAGCTATGGCATTTCAGCCCTTCACCACCCTGCAGTCCACTCCACACGAGGTGGACTGAGGGACTGCTTTTCACTATGAACGCCGGGGGTGGGCGGGTATATATTCCTGGTTGGGCTGACTATTCACTGACCAACCTAGTCCTCCCATCCCCCTCACACCTTTGTGTTTGGGAAACTAGGAGTGGCAACCAATGAGTGAAAGTGATACGAAAACCACCTTTTCCTCCCTTCTAGTGGATTTTGTCACCAATGGCTCTGTGCATCACTGGTATCAGTGTTCAACCTTAATACTCTTGTTGTGTCTGTGGACAACAAAAGCAGCGGGCTTTGAAATCTAAAATCTTTGCTTGAATCACTTCCTCAGCACTTAACTAACTTTGTGACTGTGAGAAGTCACTTCAACTATATAAATCATGCATCCGGTCTGAAGGGGGAATAATGATCTTTTAAGTTAATGCCTATGATGCCAGAGTGTGCACGTCTGTGAGGAGATAGATATAAGATCCCGCAATTAGCTGCCCAGTCATTTTCACTTACTTTAGGAGATTACATATGTTTATAACTAGTATTTGACTGATCAAGAAAACACTGACTAAAAATTCTGCGCTGAAACACGATTTTTGCCTGCTGCTGAAAAACCACAACCAGCAATAAAATGTTTTCCCCAGCTTTAATTTGGCTCACCAACTCCTTTAGTTACCTTATAAAAGATAAAACAGGTCAAAATATCATCTGGGAAACACAGATAAGAAACACAAAATTAGTAAACGGGCCCTCAAAGAATGTCACACATGTGATGAATACTAACATGAATCTCCATATAAAACTTTTTTGCAATTATTTTTAAATTTTGTCTTTGATTTATTTACTTTAATTGATATATTCCCTCTGTTAAAGAAAGTTGAAGAAAGCCCAATGATACATAAAAGCTCCCATGTTGCTCAGTTCTTAGAGCTCAATTTCTTTAAATTACATCTTCTTGGCCTTCAACTGCATCTCTTAATGCCTGCAAGGGATTTTGGCTTTGTGGAATAAATCCTCAAAAAACTAAGTGGTGATGCAACATGGGGGCTTAAGTGGGTACGAGAAGAATAAATGAAACAAGATGGGATTGGGAGGGAGACAAACCATAAGTGACTCTTAATCTCACAAAACAAACTGAGGGTTGCTGGGGGGAGGGGGTTTGGGAGAAGGGGGTAGGATTATGGACATTGGGGAGGGTATGTGCTTTGGTGAGTGCTGTGAAGTGTGTAAACCTGGTGATTCACAGACCTGTACCCCTGGGGATAAAAATATATGTTTATAAAAAATAAAAAATTTAAAAAAAAACTAAGTTTATAGGAGAGCATTCAGATTTAAGGTTTGAAAAAAATCATTTTGGAAATAGTCAAATTTTCATGTTAAATTATATTCATAGGTCAACTCCATTTAATTTTATTAAATCTATTAATCTGTATAATTTTAAGTGGATGTTATGCTCTCTTTTCATTTTCAAATTTGCTAAAAAATTGTTTTGTTTGCCAAAGTGAGTAGAATTATTCTTATCCTCTTGCAGAAATGGCTACTTCATTGCTATATAAATATGTATGGATACACAGAGCAGTATTTATATTACACAAAAAATGCAAACAACCTAAATGTACAAGAGTAAGATGAAATCACTAAATAAATTGTAGGGCACCAATTTGATGCAGTATTCTGCACTCATTAACAAATTTGGTTTTGGGAGGTTAGTGTGACAGGAAAAAGCTCATAATATACTACTAAAAGACAAAGGCGGAATGCCTGGGTGGCTCAGTTGGTTAAGCATCCATCTTCAGCTCAGGTCATGATCTCAGGGTCCTGAAATCAAGCCCTGCATCAGGCTTCCTGCTCGATGGGGAGTCTGCATCTCCCTCTCCCTGTGTTGCTGCCCCTGCTTGTATCTTTCTCTTTCTCTCTCTGTTTCTCAAATAAACAAACAAAACATTTAAAAGACAGATAAATAAATAAATGGGCAAAATTTGAAACTGTATTTTTAGAAATAATTGGTATAGTTCTAACTTTTGCTTTATGGCTCTAATTTCACTTGCCTATACCTATATAGATCTGCATATATTTAGATAGTTATTGGTAAAAATGGGAAAGAATTCCATCATAATATTAACTTATCCTGAGAGGTGGATTTTTTAGTGATTTTGAGTTTTTAATTAGAAAAAGTAACATGTTATTTTAAAAATAATTACTGACGGATGCCTGGGTGACTCAGTTGGTTAAGCGACTGCCTTCGGCTCAGGTCATGATCCTGGAGTCCTCGGATGGAGTCCCAAGTCAGGATCCCAGCTCTATGGGAGTCTGCTTCTCCCTCTGACCAGCCCCTTCATGCTCTCTCTCACTCCGTCTCTCTCTCTCTCTCTCAAGTAAATAAATAAAATCTTTAGAAAAAAGATAATTACTGATGCATGGAATTATAAATTACTTTGCTATTGTATAAAAAGTTTTGAAATAGTTAAAAATAAAAGTACCATTTTTCAATAATCAGACATTCCTGACAGTAGATTATCTATGTTCTTAGGGTTCTTGGCCTGGAGGAGACCATTAGATGGTACCTCTCCAGGTCGTTGTGATTCCTTCCCATCTCCATGACCAAAGTACTCTGCACATCACAGAGGGTTTGCTTGGGCAAAATGCATATGTTTTTCTGAATTTGGTATTAGAACATTGATTTGGCTTATTATGATTAGATTTTTTAAATATTATCACACCACTTTTGACATGTTACAGATAAAGAGTAAAGCAAAGTATCATTTATATCAGTTTTGAATACTTTATTGATAGTAATAATAGACTATCTCAGTTTTAAAAAGACTAATGTTGAATAAAATCATTCTAGCAATGAAGAGTTTAATGAAAAGAGTATCCTCTAAGAATACTTCTGGGTGGTCTAGCTTCTAGCACAAAAGCATATTTTGAAAAGATGGAAGTAATGGATGAATATATAATGTTGTTCTCATAGATACCCCCAAAACCTGGTTCGTAAAAAATATATATAAAAGATAAGAAATATTACTGCTTATCTTAAGTATATAAAATATCATCTAGAAATAAATTTCCCTCTTCACCATATATAGGCATAATGTTAGTATCTACCATCTGCTTCAATATCTTTTATGTGTGTGTTTGTTTCTAGAATGTCAAATCAATATGTAACATGACAACTCAAACCTGCATACTCAGGTCTAATTCAATAATTTAGATCAACATATTTTAGTTGATTTAGAGTTTAGTTCACAGGTACATTATTTAGCTTCTAAGGCCTAAGAGAACAGGATAGGCTTGTTGGTTTTGTTTTGTTTTCTTTTGTTTTCTTGTCAAGTATTTTAAGTTTTAAAAGGCAATCAAAAGTCACAAAGCAGAAAGTTCAAGTTCAAGTTTAGTTGGGGATTTTTTTTTTCAAAGAGATAGAAAAACTTCCAACTTTAAAGCACTGAACACACAAGAAATTATTTTAAAATGGATTTCAAATCCATATTTTAACCATTAAGTAAGTAGAATGAACACATGAAATAAGTAAGATGGATAAAGAAGATAAAATCAAAAGGGAAGGAAGAGCCAGCTAGAATCTTCAACTGGGGAGAAGAAGTGAAAAAGAAGAAGCAGGGAGAAAGGCTGGAGGAGACTGAAGGCAAATAAAATGAGAAAAAGAACTTTAAGTAAATGAGATAGATGATATAATTATCAGTAATATATAATATATACATATATAAGGGGCACCTGGGTGGCTCAGTCAGTTAGGCATCTGATTCTTGATTTTGGCTCAGGTCATGGTCTCAGGACCCTGAGATCAGCCCCGCACCAGGCTTCATGCTCTGGGGCGGGGGGGGGGGGGGGTCCTACTTGAGATTTTCTCCCTCTGCTCCTCCCCCACTAATATGCACCTGTGTACTCGCACTCTCCTCCCTCTGCCGCCGCTCATGCTCTCTCTATCTCTCAAATAAATAAATCTTTAAAAATATATATACGTATATATTATGACTGTTGATAACTATATCAACACCTAATATTTATGCCACTTTTTTAAAATGCTTATTAAGTCCTCTCATATATTACCTCTTTTATAATCCTCATCACAACTCTAGGAGTTAGATCATTGTCTCCACTCCAATAAATGAAGGGAACAGTTCAGAAAATACGAATCATCTGACATCACTGCCAATAACAACCACCATATTAATAATAGCAATAGTAGCAGCAGCCATAATAGAGGAGCAGCAACTAATAATTGTCGGGCACCTAATATGTGCCAGTCACTGTGCCAAGAGCATAAAAGTATGTCACCCTCAAAACAGTGCTCTGAGATAATTATTATTTTTTAAAAGATTTTATTTATTTATTTGACAGAGAGAGAGAGATCACAAGTAGGCAGAGAGGCAGGCAGAGAGAAAGAGAGAGGGAATGAGATAATTATTATTATCCCTACTTTACATGTGATGCATCTGAGGTTTGAAAACTTTAATAACATGCCCAATTCTGAATAGAGGCAAAATCGGAGGGGGAGACAAACAATGAAAAACTGTGGACTGTGAGAGAAAAACTGAGTGTTTTGGAGGGGGTCGTGGAGGGTTGGGTGAGCCTGGTGGTGGGTATGTGGAAGGCACTTACTGCATGGAACACTGGGTGTGCTGCATAGACAATAAATTTTGGATCACTGAAAAAATTAAGTTAAATTAAATTAAATTTAATTTAATTTAAAAAAGAAGAAGAAGAAGAAGCAGATCCAGAATTCCAGCTGAAGCAATCTGACTCCCAAGTCTTAAATGCCTTTTCTCTAAGTCCCAGAACTGGCACTTCAATCCATACCTTCCTACTCCATACCTTATGTTCCTTCCATTAGGAGAGAAAGAGAAAGGCTCACACCTTACATCACTCCCCACCCCTTCACGCAATAGGATTCTGGGTCCCACTAGTTACTCTGTCACTGATAAACTGGCCAAATTCTTCTTCCCCTGCCCAACCCATGTCCAGGCTTTGTGATGCCAGAATTTAATGAAAATTGCCATTGCCAATGCCATTGCCATTGTTAACACTGTTGCTTCAGTACTTAGGCATGGAAATCCACAAACAGACCTGTCTTCCATCTTTGAGTGCCCTTGGGCCCCACATATTTCCCAGTTCAGTTGAGCAATCAAAGGAAGTAGTTCAAGTAGACAGAGTAGTGATATAAAAAGATTTAGATACCTGAATTTCAAAAACTTGTTATTGGTCAGATGAACTTAAATTTGAGATTCAAAAGTCCTCCTCCTCTATTTTTACACAATAAGAAGAATCACATATATGCACAGATAAGGCATACAATCAATCATGGGGTAATCTCTGAATAAAAGGTATATCTATTTATATTGCCAAAAAAAGATTGAAACCTTAAACCTGAACGGGCAAGGCTTCCAGGTGTCAGCCATGCTACTTTAAAAAAGAAAAAGATCTTATTGTGGGCCCAGATATACTATGGAAAGGGGGGGAAAGAGTACCTAATATGGAATCAAGCAATCTATATCCTCAATCTACGATATACCATTAATTTTATCTGTGAAAATGGGCAAGTCATCTCTCTTCAGTTTTCCTATGTGTAAAAGAAGTGTTAACTAAATCTTTTACAAATCTAACCTTTAGTGTTTCTGCCTAGTTGAAGTGAGTACTCAGATACCATAGTCTGTGTGGCGAGGACGGCAGGGAGAGAAAGAATATGAGAATAAGAATTTAAATGAGAATGAGAAAGAAAAGAATTTAAATGAGAATGAGAAAGAAAAGAAGGAGAAGGAAGAAAAGAAGTCCATAGCATGGACTTTAAAATTCTTTAAAATTTAGAATTCATAGCATGGTAAATACTTTATAAGATGACCCTGTTTTAAGAGTTTCACTATCAGAAGTAGGGGTTTTGTTTGTTTTTTAATGAAAACCCAAATTGGAGATTTACTTTATTGTGATATCCTCTTTTGAAGAACGATCACTATCTCATGGGAATCTAAGACTCAAAGATTGAAAAATCTTGGATTTTGAAGAGCAAAGACACATGCAAAAAGTAACAATGATTGTTTCAACATACATTCTTATATAGTTACACTTAAAGAGTGTCCTTCTTTTGACAATTGGTGATCTATGTCCCTGAGAAGTGAAAGGAGATGTATTTTATGTACTAGATAATAGTTCCTTTAATATAGGCAGAATAAACTTTTCATGTAACTTCCTTTTTCTAGCTGACACTTTTTGCTGATTTATTGCAAGCTAAAGGATAAATATATGTATATGTTTACACAATCTGGAAAGCATCTCTCTAGTTGTAAAATGGTAAAGACACTACTTTCCATCATTTTCTCTCATGTATAAAAGACTAGTTTTACTCTTGAGTGCAAAAGGAAGGTATCTTTTAAAACTTCTCAAAACCATTCTCTAACCGGATAATGTGGGTTTTTTTTAAACTGTGTATTTCAGGCCCTGCTTGACACTCAGAATCTTTTGCGTGCACAAATCACAAATTTTACATTCAACCTGGGATTTTCAGGAAAATTTTACCATACAGGTAAGAAAACGGAAGTTAATTATTCTCATAAGGCCTCTCTGACTACTCTATTTAAAAATTGTGCCTCCTTCTCTTCATACCTTCTTACATTCCATGTCTCTCTCCATTTTTATTTTCTTCATATTATTCAATTCCACTTAATATATCATTTTTTAACATTTACAAAATGTGGATGGTTTGAAAGTTTATTCACCATGCTCTAATGGCCTAACAGCTTTCCTTTTCTACTGAACTGTAATTTACATAGATAAATGTGCATAAGTATTAAATGTAGTGCTCAGTGAATTTTCACAAAGCAGCATGCCCATCAAGAGAGAGAATGGTACCAAATCCCACCCCCCACAAACCGCCTTGTGCTTCCTCACAGCCACTAGCTTCCCTCAAAGAAATCCACTACCCTGACTTCTAATAGCACAAACTAGTTCTCATGGCTTTGAGATGTGTGTAAAAGGATAATACAGGAAGGACTCTTCTGTAGCCCCCTTGTTTCACTCAACATTATGCTGGTTTTACAGATATTACTGTATTTCTTCCATTTTCATGACTGTGTTGCATTCCATTGTTGGGAGTATACCAAAATTTCTTTATTCTGCTCCTTTCCAATGTAGATGGTTGAGTTTTTTTCTAGTCTTCAGCTTTTTTCTTTTTTTTTAATAATCATGTTAAGAACATTTTTGTACCATCCTTCAGAGAACATAACTACTCTTTTCTGTTGACTGTCAACTAGATGTAAAATTTTTGGTTATATAACACACTTATGGCCAACTTTAGTAGGAAAATGACAGTTTTTCAAAAATGGTTCTATCAATTTACATTCTCAACAGTATATGAGTTTTCCTGTTATTCTACATTCCCACTAATATTTGATATTATTTGTCTTTTTAATTTTAGCCTTTTTGGTGACCTTGTAGAGATATGTTATGTTTAAGGAACTTTTCTCTATGAGCAGTAAAACTGAACATGTTTCATATATTTATGGGCTATTTGGATATCTTCTTTTGTGAACTATCTGAGATTTTTTTCTATAGCATTGTATGCTTTTACTTATCGATTTGTGGAAATTATTTATATATTCTTTCTTCTTTTTTTTCCTTTACATGTTCTTAATGAGCCTTTTGTCAATTATATGTGTTCCAAATACTTTCTTCTATTGTATGGGTTGTTTTTTCACACTTCTAATAGTGTTTTTTGGTGACCAAAAATACTTCACGTAGTCCAGTTCATCTTTTTGTTCCTTTAGTGGTCAACTTTTTGTATCTTTTCGGAGACATCTTTGCATACTATAAGATCATAAAAATATGTTCCTACTTTCTTAAAACTTATAAATCTGAAATCCACCCGGAATGGATTTTTGTGTATGTGTGAGACAGAGGTCAAGATACCCTCTTTTTCCACAAAGTTCTCTAACTGACACCAAGTACTGAAGTGACCTTCCTTTTCCCATTGCACCATAGTGTCATAGCTGTCATATATAACCATATATGAGGACTCTAGACTCTCCTGCTCATTGGATCCATGCCACATCACACTCTTATTTACAGGAACTTTATAACTAATATTAGTATCTACCGGTGTAAATTCTCCAATTGTGTTCATCTTCTTCAAGATTGCCTTAGAAATTCTTGGCCCTTTGCATTTTCATATAAATTTTACAACCAGTTTACCAGTATCCACAAAGAAATCTGCTAGAATTTTGATTAAGATTGCATTAAATCTATTGACTTGAGGGAGAAATGCCATCCTAAATACTGAGTCTTCCAATCCTTGAACACATTTAGGTCATTTTTAATTATACATAATAAAACTTTACTGGTTTTATATTTATTCTTTGGAGGGGCTCTTTGATGCAGTAGCAGATGGTGTCTTGTTTTTATTTCATTTTCCATTTCTTTGTTGATGATATGTGAAAATACAACTGATTTTGTGTACTGATCTTGCATCTAACAACTCTGCTATGTTCACTTACTATTTCTATCATTTGTAGACACTTTTTGGATTTCCTACCTATACATCGTGTCATTTTTGGATTTTAAAAATTGTCCCTCCTCCTTTCTGAGCCTTACAAATTGTTTTTTCCTTACCTATTGCACTGACTTATATCTCCAGTACAAAAGTAAATAGAAGTGGTGATGATAACACTCCTGTCTTATTACTGACCTCAGGGGAAATCTCTCAGTAGATTTTTTCCCATTCTCAAGGGGAATCCTTTCAAGAGACTATTTTGTAAACACCCTTTAAAAAAAAAAAAAAAAGACTTTATTTATTTATTTGAGAGAGAGAGAACATGAGCAGGGGGAAGGGGCAGAGTGAGAGGAGATGCAGGGAGCCCAACTCGGGCTTGATCTCAGGACCTGGAGATCACGAACTGAGCCAAACGCAGACACTTCACCACCGAGCCACCTAGGTGCCCCTAGACCCTCTTTGTTCACTTAAAGAAGCTCCCTTCTATTCCTAGATGGTTAAGAGTTTTATCATAAATGGGTGTTGAATGCACTTTGTCTTTATTTTTCTGTTGTCTCTCTTCCCTTACTAAAATGAACACTCCATGAAGGCTTCACTACTGTAACACCAGCAACTAGGACAGTGGCTACTGAAAATGAATTAATGAACAAATGAGCGAAAATAAAATCATTTTTATTTTAACTATTAGTATTTTTCAGAGAACAAAATTTGACAATGTTGTGCTGTGAAAGAAAATCACTCTAAATATTTAGAGTAATTAGAAATGTTCTTTCTCGGGCCCCTGGGTGGCTCAGTCCCTGAAGCGTTTGCCTTCGGCTCAGGTCATGATCCCAGGGTCCTATGATCAAGCCTCACGTTGGGAGGAGTGGGGAGTCTGCTTCTCCCTCTCCTCCCTCTTCCTGCTTTGTCTCACTATCTCTGTCACTCTCTCTGTCTCTCTCTCTCAAATAAATAAAATCTTTAAAAAAAAGAAAGAAAGAAAGAAAAACTTTAAAGAAAGACATAATAGAAATAGGAGAAAACACTTCTGGCAACTTATTTTATGGCCAATGCTGAATGCTAAAGAGTGACTCTAGCCAATTGTTCTCCTTCCTTTTCGTTTCTGAAAGATCTGTCCTTTTTCCTTACTTGGACACTTCCCACAGCTCACAGTAAGGATGTCTACTACCTAAGCCAAGGAAAGCAGAACACAGAATAAAGCTAAGGCCAAGGCTTAAACAAATCTTATTATCTGTGTATGATATGAAAGCTTCCACAAAAACTTAGCTAGGGTTATCTAAAATCAATGCAATCACTTTTTAGTGGGAAAAGATGTAAAATTTAATACTCTGAATCTTTCAAAAATTAGAAATTATAATGTTTAATTGAATTACATTGTCTTCTTTCTAAATGAGCAATTCCTTCTCCTATTAAAAATTCTATCTTATTCAATCTTGAAGGGAAGGAGAAAAACAGCACTATCATCACAGTAAGACTTTCTTTCAGGAGAGGGTTTCCATCTTGTTTGGTCTATTTTAGTTCTTGAAGGGTTTGGGCAGAAACATAAGAGATGAAGGAAATAAAATCATAGTTCCCTTTTAGTGAGCAACACTGTATTGTAGGTACTTAGCTAAGCACTTTTCATGTACCTTTTCAATGAAGCCTAGGAGTTAAAGAGTATATTCCCTTGCTTTCTAAGTAGAAATTTAGAGGGGCCCAAGATCATATAACTAGTTAAGTGTCAAAAATAGTTTCAACGTTAGGTCAGGCAGAGCCCAAGTCTTATGCATTGGATAAACTGGATTTTTATTGCTTATCTGGGAATCCTAGATAAAGGAAGCTGAATGGCAAAGCGTTCCTTCTCTTTATCTATACGTTCTTTAGGTTTGTGTATTTCCCCAAACCTTGGAGAACCAACAATTTTGGTAAATTCTAACTGTACCAAAGAATTAATTACCAATGTGAAGAGTAATGTTATATTGAAGTAAATGATGATCTTATTTTCTAAATTCCAAATTTGGTCAATTCATGATAGTTAAGGGCCCTAAATTTGGAGTTGTTTAATTTGGGTTAGAATTTATAAGTCAGAGAATAAAATTTGACCATGTTTTATTGTGAAAGAAAATCACTGCAAAAACTAAGAATAATTAAAAGCTTTCTTTCCCAAACATAATAGAAAAATACAAAAATACTCCTGGCAACTCAGTTTTTTGTCCAATGCTGAATGCTAAAGAATGACTGTAGCCAGTTGCTGCCTTTCCTTGTTGTTTCTGAAAGATTTCTCTCTTTCCTTACTTGGGCACCTCCTACAACTCAGAAGAAAAATTCCCAGTAAGACACCAGGTTCTGTCCCAACCTTGTCAGTGATGTGGGACAAATTATTTTACCTTTCCAAATACCAGTTTCCTTATTTGAAGAATAGAGTTAGCAGTGGCCCTTATCTCACAAGGTTTTAGTGAGCATTAAATGAGACGATGCTTATAAAACAGTTAACACAATGCTTGACAAAAGGTAGAGTCTCAATCAATGACAATTTTGAATATCAAAGTAGGAAAAACAGAAGATACTGATGAGACATAAGTTATTTAAATAGATGCATAATAAAATAATAATTTGCAATAACTCTAAGATTTCAGCATAGTTTTCTAACACCTTAAAAAATGACACTTAAAATTGAGGAATTTGATTTCTGGTTCTCTCCTCCTCCATCTCTAACAAAGGTGGGCAAAATTAGGCGATCATGGGGTGGCAAGCATCCAGGACATCCAACCACAGCTATGTTTCAAGTGCTTTTTATCATACTGTTTAAAGTAATAAGCAATAGATACTCGTTCTCAATATAATTAATTCTCATGTAAAACATCCCCAAAGTAGGATTAAATGAAATCATATCAGAGTTATAAAGGAAAAAGGGAAAGGCATACATTTATGCCCACTATAAATTTATATAAATCTATCAAAGGGCAGACATCATTTGTCTAATTTCTGCATGATTCAAATGTATGACTATTTTATTAACAGATGGCACCATGATATTCAGGAAAGGACAACAAATGCCTGAGCTCTCCTTCCAAAGCTACCTTTCCACTGTCCTGATAAGGAAACTATGGATAAAGTCCAGCTAGAAAAATGCACAAAGGAGAGATGAGAAGAAAGTTGCAGGGAAAGATAGGAGTTACAGGGGATAGGGGATAGAGATTCAAAACAGTAGCGGGATGAGTTTTCATAATCTAGGAAATCTCATCTCACTCTACCCACATTCACTTTATCCAGAGGAGGTGGAAGTCAGGAATGCATTGATTACTGGGAAACCCCAGAGACTTGTGCTTCTTTTCAGTAATGGAAAGTAAAACTGCCATAAGTAACCAATGGTAATCTTAACTAATATGGTGTCCTGAGGACATACAAAATGTTAAGAAAGAGGACAGTCTCTTGGATGTAAGTAGAGATGTTTAATGACTAATGATGACTAAATGACATCATCCTTATGTCAAAAAAACACATATTTAAACAACACCAGTCAATGTAACAAATGCTTCTTCACCATGGCCACCACCATATTTATCACCTAAAAGGTAGCAGGATCCAAGAAGACCCTGTAATGATTGGGGTCATGAGAGACTCTAAATCCTGAATCCATATATTCATATTCCCTTGGATTCCTCTCTAGACATTTCCCCTGAACTGTAAAATAATCACTCAGAAGCCCCAAGAATGCTTTTGCCGGTGACTCACTAATCAGGTCAGTCAGTTAATATGATGGCATGGTCAGTTCTTGAGCAGTGTCCCATCTGCCACATAACACCCAAGGGAGATCTTCCCCCACACATCATGCAGTATCATCGTGGAAAAAATAAAACACAAGTAGGCCCTCAAAAGACATAAGGAGAACAAGGGTAAGAAACATAAAATGAAAGGAAAAAGGCACTTTAGATTGCCTAATACATGTCAGGATTATAGTGCCACTTCCTTCCCCAAAAGAATAAAATAGGTATTGCTATCCATTGTTTACCTGCATAAATACAGACATTAAAGGGGTTATGTGACTTGCCCACAATCACACAATTTAAATGTGATGGTGGAAGCTACAAATAAACTGAAAACTTCTAACTCTAAAGGCTCTCCTTGTTCCACTACATTTTGGTGACATGAATGTGTGATGAAGAGGAAAAAATTAGGGAACTATAATAGATTAAGTTTAAAGGTGCTCTTTATATATAAGGAAAAAAGTTTCTTCATATCAGCTGAGTATTTAGCCATATAAAAGTGAAATTAAAGTCTGTCCTTGTTGAAGAATTATGTCATTCTACTCATTCTACATTACTAATCCTTGTTGTCCCTATATAAATGAGGACTGTGCAGCCTCGTGCTATGCCTCTATCTTTGGTAAGTCCCTTTCACTGCCCAGTAAATCAGAGGATCTGATTCTTTTCCTTCCAGTGGGCTCTGCCTTCCTTCCCTTGGAAAAATGAAGAGAAGAGCAGTAGTAGCAGGCACTGCTGCTGGGCCAGGAGAGCAGTCTGCCCTCCCTTTTTAGCCCATAGGGCACTACTGAAACCAGTCATATCAGAAAAATGAAATTTTTGAAAATACAAGAGAGCATTTTCTCCACGTAGAGGGAACATCATTGGAAGAACCTACTATTCTATATCCTAGCAGCTTGTTAGGTTCAGTGTTGTGGCTGAAATTTAAGTGTGGTTGTGTAATTTTGTGGAGATTAATATCATCTTATGATACGCCTGGATAGTAGTGAGGCAACCTCTGCGGCTCTCATTCCAGGCTCTGGTAAAGAAACCAACCGAGGGAGTCCTATCCCCCCACAATTAAAATTGAGGAATTTCTCACCCATTCACCTAAACTGCAGGGAGAACAGAGGAAATAAAATGTGCCCAAAAAGGAAAAACCAAAAGAATGACAACAGGGTTGACTCTAAAGGAAACAGGAGTTTCTTGACAGAAAGTCTGCTTCTGGAACTTGAGAGAAAGGACAATCATGAGAAACCCGAGTAGCGCTAAGGAGCAGCGTGGCTTGCTTTACTCCGACTTAACCACATCTCAGCCTCTTTCCTTTACTTTCATCCTTTCTCCTCTCCTCCCTTCAATTTTCTCTAATCTTCCAAAAACCAATTCCTACATTTCCTTTTTTCCTCCTTATTTATGCCTTGGTTTTCACTAACTACTGAGTAGCTTCTTCTCAGAGCTAATGAGGAACCCAAATAAACTATGGAATTACTTTATTGTGACTTTGGTGTCACAACCCATGCCAGAATGACCTACTGCTGGAGCTCTGCCACTCATTTCTTTATACACATTCTCTTGATTCCATTTCCTACTTATCCCCCCATCTTCTCTAAACTACAGATTATACAGACACTGAACGAGTTCTAATGTCCTTGGGAATGGTTGCATATTTCCATTTTGCAGTAATTCTATACCTATGGCTCATGTTGAAAATTTTTTAAAAGAGTTTTGTCACAGTCTTTGGCTGTTCTCTGAGGAACAGGTTTTTCTTTGTTACATTTCATGTTTAAAGCCTTCTGTGTATCAAAGAAAGTATAAATAAATGGAGTCTTCTAAATACATACATGGGCGTGATGGGCAATCGTTGTAACTAAAATTAACTGAACAATCCTTTTCCCCTGAAGGAACTGAAGAGGAAGATGAAGGAGATGACCATCTTCTGGGGTCTGTGGATGAGTTTTGGTGGTTTCCTCATATGTGGAGCCATATGCAACCTCACCTCTTTCATAATGAGTCATCTTTGGTGGAGCAGATGATTCTCAACAAAAAATTTGCTTTAGTAAGTAACTCACTTTGAATATTACATTGAACTGTAGTGTACACTGGCATTAGAAAAACTTGGTATTGGAGCCTTTCAAGGATGTGACTTTTGAATTTGTATTGGATGCTCAATACTATGCCTAAGGCGTTGAGGGTCTAATTTAAGAAAAATTTTACAAGAGTGGAGTTAGGATGGTGAAAAGTAGGGGTTCCTAGGTCTGTCTGGTCCCTTGAATTAATACAGTTGGATCATTATCAAATCATTCTGAATACCTGCAAAATCAATTGGAGACATCTGAGAAAAGAAATGCTGCAGTCGTATGAGTAGAAAGGTGACCACTTCATGGAAAATAGGAGGTGCAGAGACTTGAATATGGGGCTTTACATCTGACAATATGGCGGAGGGGAGGGAGGGTACTTAAGGAGGCTACCGCAAGGTATGGTAAGCAGCGGAGCACAAAAGCAAAACTTTTAGGATCTGCTACAGTGGGGCATGTCCTGGGCATAAAGGTGCTCAGGTGGGGAAGCGGGCTGGAATCGTGGTGTGACAGCGTGGTCTCAGGAACCCTGGGGTCACCGGAAGAATGGGGGTGCCTGGGTCCTGCAGAGTTCCCAGGAACAGGAGTGGGGAAGCAACTGAGAACAGTGAGTCTAGATGCAAGCTCTCTGCTCAGTGTTGCCATAAACTGCAAACCACTGTGCAGTCATGTGACCACTTTCCTAGCAGCAGTCCAGCAAAAGGCAGATGCATGCCAACACCCCTCCCTCCCCGGGAGGAACAGCACAGGTCCACACTACAGGAGTCTATAAAATTTGGAGTTTTGAAACTCAGTCATGTGCCTGAGATAAAAATGCTCGGTCACAGGCTGGGTGAACAGAGTTGAGACAGGGATCAGGGAGAGAAGAGTGATTGATCACTTTTCTGTGAAGGCTCAGTGAAAGGAGGGTTGCAAATTTTCAGCTCCCGGGCTAGAGAGCTGGACACTGCCATATTCATTCTACCCATCAGTGCTGAAAGCCCTCAGGTAACAAAACAGGGTCATAGTGGAATTTGGAGCTGCTTACAGTCCAGCCTCCTGGCAACAGAGGCACATGTGCAACAGGGCAAGTACACCTGAGAATCAGTGCAACAGGCCCCGCCCCCAGAAGACCAGCAGGAACAACCGGCTCACACAAGTTTACTGATCATAGAGGGCTGCAAAACTTCAGCTCTTGGGGAAAACAGTATATAGCCTTTGTTGTTGTTTTTCAATTCTTTAGTCTTTCAGTGTTATTTTTCAGTTATTATTTTTTCAATTCATTTTTTTATTCTTTTTAATTTTAATTTTTATATATGTGTTATATATATTTGTTTCCTTTCATTGTACTTTATTTTATTTTTGTATATATAAATATATATATAACTTCTTCTTTCTTTCTTATTTTGGGATCTCATTTCTTTTAACAAGCAGACCAAATCACACCTACTCTAGTTCTTTACTTTGTTATGTTTCCTGGTTGTTGTTTTTGTTTTTTTCTTGTTTTGTTTTGTTTCCGGGGTTTTTTCCTATTGTTGTTATTGGATTTTTTTTTTCTCTTTCTTATAATCTTATCTGGAAAAAAGGATGAGATGGAGAAATTCACCACCCCCCCAAAAAAAGAACAGGCAGTAATGCTTACTGCAAGGGATTTAATCAATATGGATATAAGTAAAATGTCTGAACTTGACTTTAAAAAAATGAATATAAAGATACTGGCTGGGCTTGAAAAAAGCAGAGAAAATTCTAGAGAATCCTTTACTGTAGAAATAAAAGAACTAAAATCCAGTCAGGCCAAAATTAAACATGCTATTATCGAGATGCAGTCCCAAATGGAGTATATAAACCAAGGAAGAATGAGGCAGAAGAGCAAGTCAGTGATATAGAAGATAAAATGATGGAAACGAAGAAAGCTGAAAAGAAGAAAGAAAAGTACTGGATCACAAAGGGAGACTTAGAGAACTCAAGTGATCCCATAAAGTGAAACAGTACCTAGGTAATAGGGGTCCCAGAAGAGGAGGAGCAGAAGAGAAGAGTGGAAGGTTATAGCAGCAATGTCCACAATAGCCAAAATATGGAAAGACCAAGACGTCCATTGACAGATGAATGATCAAAGAAGAGGTGGTATACATATCACTTCTTCACAGACACACACACGCACACACACACACACACACACACACACACTGAAATATTACTCAGACCATCAAAAAGAATGAGATCTTGCCATTTCTAGTGACATGGATGGAGCTACAGAGTATTATGCTAAGCAAAATAAATCAGGGGAAGACAAATACTATGATTTCACTCATGTGGCATCTAAGAAGCAAAACAGAGGGGAAAGGAAGGGAAAATAAAATAAGATGGAAATAAAAAGGGAGGTAAACCCTAAGGGATGCTGAACTCTAGGAAACAAACTGAGGGTTGTTGGAGGGGAGGTGGGTGGAGGAAGGAATGGCTGAGTAATGGGCATTAAGGAGGGCACTTGATTTCATGAGCACTGGGTGTTGTATGCAACTGATGAATCACTAAACTCTATCCCTCAAAGTAAGAATGCAGTTTATGTTAACTAAATTGGGTTTAAATAAAGAATTTTAAAAATTTTTAAAAAGAGAAACTTCACAAGACATTCACAAGACTTACCTACATGACAGTTTAGTCAGAACTCATAAGACATGGCTCCCTATCCAGAAGGAGATTTTTGCTATACCAGGAAGGCAAAATATGCACATAAAACAATCCTCCAACAAAATGAGATATTCCATGACCTAGTGCCAAACTGTACAGATGTAAAATCCCACCGTTCAGATAAATAAGTGTCACTGGGAGTGGTCAGGAAAATGCACTTATGGCAATAGGATTTAGATATACCTGAAATAAGGATAAGATGTACATGTCAGGAAGAACTGAAGTGTGGTGAGGATGAGGAGACCATAATGTGGGGATTAGGTAATGAAGATTCAAGCCACAGAGGCAATGGAAATGAGAAGAAAACCGTTTAAATACACATGTTATAGTGATGGGACATTCATGTGATTCATACACTTTTTTTTTTTATTTTCATACACTGTTTTATACTGAAGGGTTTCTGATTCCTGACAGGGAAATTTATAGCAAAAGTTCTAATAAGTACAGTTTTCAAGAAAATGTGCATGTAGTCAGCAGGGATGGTATATGGTGATCAACAGGCCCATACGGTATTTGTATTTCTATGAAAAATACTAACGGGCACAGAAACACATGGGAGAACTCGAGACAGGCAATGGTCTATTTACCCAGCATTCTCCCACCCTGGGTGGGGAGTGCCCAGGGGCAGGAACTATATTTTGTTCATCACAGGATGGCAGTTCCTATATCATGAAGGTACTCTGTAAGTATTCGAAGCATAAATGATCAAGGCAACAGAAATTACCACTCAAACAAGATTTGAGGGGCACTTGGGTGGATCAGTTGTTTAAGCATCTGCCTGCAGCTCAGGTCATGATTCCAGGGTCCCGGGATCAAGTCCCATGTTCAGCTACCCCCCAGCGGGGTATTTGCCTCTCTTTCTCCCTCTGTCCCTCCCCCTTGCTCATGCTCTCTGTCTCCCTTTCTCTCTCTCTCCCTCTCTCTCTAATAAATGAATAAAATCTTTTCAGAAAGATTTGAAATGTAATATATCTTATCTGTTATAGCCTTTTATCTTATTTGCAAACCACAAGGTTGATATTACAATGTTCATAAATTATAATGCGAATAATTCTAAACCCACCAAATCGTGTTTCTAAGCAAATCCTACTAATAGTAGACTTATCCCAGTATGCAAAATGAACTAAAATACACAGCTCTGGTTAATTTAAGTATGATTTTGAAAAACTCTAAAATACCATTGCTCCCTTGACAAACAGAAAATGTTTTACCAGAGATTTAAAGTCCTGACCCCATAACTAGAAATGATTGATTTGAAATATGACTCCTCAATTTTGAGGTTTCCCCACATATATGCCTTTCCCAACATTATCGTCCTTAAGCATCATAGCTCCCAGTATTTTATGTTCTTA
The DNA here is from genome assembly GCF_964662115.1 of Mustela nivalis. NCBI lineage: Eukaryota > Metazoa > Chordata > Mammalia > Carnivora > Mustelidae > Mustela > Mustela nivalis. Next base: position 90,403,530 of record NC_139023.1, on the reverse strand, counting down.
GACTGTATAGTTCTATTTATCACACAACTATCCCTAACATATTTCACCCTAAAATGGTATAAGAGATTGCAGTTGTCAATCTGTGGAAACAAGAGCAAGGATTATGTCTCTCTAGGCTGGCCACTGGGCCGTATAACTGTTGGCTTTTTGGTTACTCAGTGTTTCAGAGTACTGGACTCACTTACCACAGAGTGGTATTCCGTATAAACTTCCAAAGCCAAGATGTTTAGGGAATCAATCTACATGTCACCTTACTTAAATGTGTACAAGAAAAGGTTAGAATTTATAGAATGTGCTTTTTTCTTGAGGATATAGAAGACCAAACACTTTATGGATAGCACTGGGAGCCCATACTTGTCTTTCAACTTCAGGGACTGCCCAAAATAGATATGCGGCTTCAAGTGCACCATGGCCATGCATTGACATTTTGTCAAGAAGATGAGAACAGTGTCCTCCGTACCAGTCTTGTGAAAATGTTCTGATAGAATTTTCAAACTCTTGTGAGATGGAGAGCCTCCTTTTCCCTCCACAGAATAGAAACAGAAATGGTAAACAGCACATAAGAGTGTGTAAATGTCTCCATTTCTAACAGAGAGCACTAAACACAGCAAACATTAATTTTGTCATCTTCAGAAGCCTAAGACTTGCTGATATAAGCAATATTAATCAGCAAGAAAGGCTATGAACAAGAAAATTACTTTGTATTTTCTTCTTTAATCTGTGAAGAAAAGAATTTGTGAAAGAAGAAAATACATAAATAGAATAAAAGAACGTACTAATAAGAAATTTAAAACTGGGAACTGAGCAGTTAGGTTTTTGTTGTTTGCTGTTGCTTTTGTTTGCTTTCAAAAGAAAATAGTTTTTCAAGGCAGACTTGATGAATGACATAACATTCATTGCTATCTATATTCCTCTGCCATTAAGAAAGTATCTAGATAATAGATATTCTATTATTACCTGAATGAATGAATCAATGAATATTATGTTTGTACTTAAAACAAGTGTAAATTCTTGAAAGTACACATAGCAAGAACAGACATGCACAGGAATTACACACATTTTTTTAGAATTCTCAACTAAAAAGCATCATCAATTAAAAGAATAACAGGATAAAAATATATGTTTATAAAAAATTAAAAATTATAAAAAAAAAAAAAGAATAACTCAGAAGTGAAATTTGGTCATTCTCATTCCTCACTCAAGTGCCAGGCAAAGGACATTTTCTTTGAAATATCATTCCTAACTACAGGTTGACAACCCAAATTATGGTCCTCGAGGCATAGAGAACAGTCATGGAGGGTCTTCAGAAATAAGGCAAAATGTGTTCTTTAATGTTAATCAAATATAGGATCCATGGATTTCTTTTTGTCAGGAAAGGATAGATAAGGAAAAAAGACTAAACCGAGGACTAGTCCCTTCCAGCCATAACCACAGGAAAGAGAATACGCATGTAAAGTAATTGCAAACAGTGATTAGCACCTAACAAACAGAAGATTTTATCATCATTACATATTCAGTATCAGAAAATTGCCCTCTTCAATTTTTGCCTAGGCTTCTCAAGTGTTTAGGGTGACAGGTAGGAGACACAAAATCCTCAAGGTTAAAAGCTTATTCTGTATTGCAATGATATTTGGTTCATGTGAATTCTACACATTTTCTAAACAAATGTTAACTCTTTCGCTTCTCATTAAGGCGTTACGGTTACAAAGCAGCTTTGCTGCTAAATGTAAAGAGGTAAGGAGAAAAGGGTTTTAGTTTTTTATATATTGTGTTATTCCCTTTTATTCTTATAACAACCTTGAATTGTAGGTATGTTTATTCTCACTTTATAGATAAGGAAACTAAAAATCGGAGAAATACAGTGACTCACTCAGGATTATAAAGCTCAGTAGGGGTAGAATTAAGCCCAGAAATCTAGGTCTTCTAAAATTGTATAAATTGTGACACACCCTCTCCCCCCAGGCTTTCTCACTAGCCTGTCAACCCAACTCAAAGGAGAAGGTCTAGGTTTCACTTCTGCCTGGTAATCCAAAGGCATGTTTGGTAATTCTGAAAACACAAGAGAAACTGAGAGCTACAGTTTGGTCTCCTAAGGCATCTTTCCCCAAGGTTCCCTAAGATGGGCAGTTTCTGGAATGTTGGGAAAGGAAACAAACAACTAAATCTGAGGAACTTTCCACAAGAATAAGTATCTCTTATCATGGATAGAGAGGCTACTTTAATTCAGTGGAAACTATTCTGGAGGAAATTTTGCATCAACGATCAACTCACTAGATGAAATAGGCAAAAGCTTAACCCCATACTAATAATAGCATGCGTCTAAATTAGGCAACATCCTGCTTTCTCCACCAGCTTGGAGGCTCTGAATTTTAACATGAGCAGGAGCGTTTCTCCCAGTTAAGGAAATGAAAGAACACAGAAAGAACCAAAGTGTTGCTCTAGGAGTAACTGGGCATTCAAACAAGATCGGAGCTCACAGATGAAATTCAGCATTCAAATAAGTGATTGAATTAGAAAACATTTAAAGTATGTTTTCAAGTAAGAGAATCTGAGACTATGACATAAAACTCTTTTGTTTGAGCATTCTCTATCACCATCTATACAGCCAAACACCTGTTATTTTCATTGAGTTTTAGCAAATGCATCTGATCTATTATCCTTTTTCACAATGTGGCCACTTCTGTCTCATAAGAGAATTTGATGTCCATTTTAATTTAGCTTTGAAAGCTCTGCCTAATAGCTTATTATGGAAGGTCAAGTAAATCCTTTAAGCAAACTTGCATTTGATGGTTACAGCCACCAGGAAATACAGCTTTAAAGGCTAATTAGAAAATATTTTTAGTTATCAAATATGAGCTAATTCAGGTATTAAAATGAAATGTTAACAAGGGTAGGTTTTTTTTTGAAAGGTACCATATCTGAAGCAAGAATTAATTATAACATTTGTTAATGACCTACAACACAGTTTGAAATATCTATTGTACAGCTTTTAAAATTGGACAAAATTCCATTCAGTAAGTAAATAACATTGCAGTTAAGCCTCAAAAAATCATCAAGAAATATACGCTCAATTGAAGAATTAGATCTCTAACATTTTTGGTAAATTATGGTGGCTTAATTTTAATGATAAAATAATTAGTAGAAATTTTTACCGTAGAACTCACTGCCAATATCAGATAATACTTAACACGGTTACAGACAATATTATTAAAATTAGTAGTAGTAGAACAATGTTTCTGATCCTGAAAACATAAAATCTTGCCAAGGATTGTACTTTTTTACTGCATTATCATTATTCCTTCAAATAGTGTCCTTTGGCCCCCTTCTTTTCCAAGTTCAGCAGAACTGCTAATTCACATTAGCTGAAATGTCTATTGTCAAGTGAGCAACTTTTTAGATTAGTGAGCACATTAGCTTTTCTAATATGGAAATAAAGATTATAGTATCAAAATGTAATTTAAAATCTATTGAAAGCCTTGCTGGCTTAAGGAATATATGATAATCTTTTAATTAGTTTGCTTGCCAGCTGGAGAATGAATGAATTCCATCATCTTCACTTCAGTGAAGCACCTTATAAAAAAAGACACATTAGATCTTTATTTTATTGATATTGAAAACAAAGCACAATTCTAGTGGTCCTAATAGAAAGAGAGTTCAAGTCAAGATAGAAAAGTCTACCCTGAGCTGGTAAACCACTTCTGAGTTATCCAAGTAGCGCAGTTTAAAAAAGACATTAGCCATTATTCAGGGCACAATGACTAATAAGGCGAAGCCTATAATTTACTTCATAAAAACAATGGCTGAAGGAACTTGGTAAGGACAAGAGACAAGAGGAGACCAAAGGATATATTATCAGGACTGATATTCAATATAAAAGTACTAGTGTGGCCATGCCAGTGGTTCCAATATTGAAATGTGTCAGTGCTACTACCCTTACCCCCGCTACCACCTCAGACCCTACCCCAGGATGTCTCAAAGCTCCCAAATGCTCAGCAACTAACAAAGCCTGGCTCCGAGTGGCCAGCATCCATCTCCAGCTCTACATTTAGCAGCAGTTTTGAGTGATCAGTTGCATAGAATGCTGACTGGTAAATATTTTGAATACCCCTTGAATATAATCAATTGTATGATTTACAATGAGTGTTACTCAGAAGGTAAACTCTAGAAGAAGGAAGACAATCCCTCACATTTGAGTAGAGTTGTTCTGCTAATCTAGGTAGTTGTGTACACAGAATAGTGACTGACACCTAGTAGGTCCTCAATGTTTGGTAGATGAAAATATAAATAAATATTCTTCTGGATCTTAAGATTTTATCATTACTGTTTAAAAATGTAGGTTTTATTATTATTTGAGTATGGTGAGATCATCAGATCAGGAGAGGACTGCCATTGGAAAGAGAGCTTGACACTCTCAGTTCCCAAAGAGAAGAGAGCACACCACACCATCCAGGAAACCATGGGGTAGCACTAAAGTCAGACAAGAAACAGAGTAGGGGTTAGGCAAGAGCATTTAGTGTGGTTTCTACAGGAAAGGCAAGACAAGGCAGGGTAAACAGGTTTAGGACTGGCTGGTTGGATGACAATTTCAGCAATCACAGTTGTAAAGGGATTCTTTCTAATTGTGCCATATCTGACCCAGAGGTGATGAAGCCACTCAGCTTATGAAGGAAGTGGTTGATGGGTACTAAGGAGGGCACTGATTGCATGGTGCCCTTGGTGTTACACACAATGAATCATGGAGCACTACATCAAAGACTAATGGTGTGTTATATGGTGACTAACATAACACAACTTAAAAAAAGAAGAAGAAAAGAAGAAGAAGAAGAAGAAGAAGAAGAAGAAGAAGAAGAAGAAGAAGAAGAAGAAGAAGAAGAAGAAGAAGAAGAAGAAGAAGAAAAAGAAAGTGGTTGAGAGGAGGGAGCCTGAACTGGTTGGTTTGTGCTTCAAGAACATGCTCTTGGGTAGGTGTTTAATTATCTCCAGGAACTGGACAGCCATAGAAGAAGAAGAAGAAGAAGAAGAAGAAGAAGAAGAGGAAGAGGAAGAGGAAGAGGAAGAGGAAGAAGAAGAAGAAGAAGAAAGTGGTTGAGAGGAGGGAGCCTGAACTGGTTGGTTTGTGCTTCAAGAACATGCTCTTGGGTAGGTGTTTAATTATCTCCAGGAACTGGACAGCCATGGGAGAGGCAGTCTTTGCAGGGTCAGGAAGGTCTCAGATGTCAAAGTATCAGAAATATAGAGAATAAAGAGACATGATTAATACTGCTACATATGCTTCTGTCTAAGTTATGGATCTTGAAGCAGTCCATAGGTTTTCAGATCCCTTCATCATCCCAGTTGCCATATTTGTACAACTTCAAACTTGTCATTCTGCCTCCCAATATATGTTGCCCTAATCTGACCATTATTAGAACAGAAAACAGCAAAATAATTTTTCCCTTCATGTATGCTTTAAAGTTTTTTTTTAATTTATTTGACAGACAGAGATCACAAGTAGGCAGAGAGGCAGGCAGAGAGAAAGAAAGAGAGGGAAGCAGGCTCCCCGATGAGCAGAGAGCCTGATGCGGGGCTCGATCCCAGGGCTTCAGGATCTTGACCTGAGCCAAAGTCAGAGCCTTTAACCCACTGAGCCACCCAGGCCCCCCCATGTACACTTTATATCTATTTATGTACCCAAAGACCACATTTTTTTAAACCATCGTATAGCATCTGTGTCTGCCAGACCTTCTGTCCATGAGCTATTTAGTAAGCCTTCAGGTATTTGTTTTTGTCCGATAGATTTTGTTAACTAAATGCTACCTTTGAGATTAAAACTGTCCCTTTAACATTTCCTATTTGTTATGTATTCAGTATTTCAGTCTATCAACATTCTTATAAAGGCTGATTCTTTATTTAACATGAATTACATCTTCCCTAGCTTTGTGTCATACATATATCTTGCAAGTATATTGTGTCAGTATGACTTCCACATCTTCATCGTTATTGATCAAGTTGAACAGGCTCAGAAGAACACGTCTTACGTTAATTAAAAATCTACAAATTGGTTTTTTTAATTACTTTAATATGTGCTCTTCTGAACCTCGAAAATATTGAAATACTTTACAATTTAGTTCATCGTGTCTTTCATCTAAGCTTATGTATTTACCATCATATGTATTTAGACAATCGCTAAAGAACAGTATTTTGAAAAGCTGTTCCCTTTGATAGGGAAAGTAGAATCAGAAGAGATACTGAACATTTCTGCTTTTTACCCAGATCATCAAAGTATTTCAGCCTTCCCCTCTCCTACTGTGAACATGGAATAATATTACTTATGTATCTTTTGCTGATTAGAATTATTTTTAATTAGTAATTTATGGAGAAAAACTCACTTTGAACTTTAGCCTCCTTCACATTTTTTTTAACCTTTTTTGTTTATTTTGTTTTGCTAATTGTTTTCATCCTTTGTTATGTGTACTTCCTTTCATTTCACGTACCTGTTTTAAACCCTTGTGTGTGTGAGGGCCCTGGCATAGTTAGTTTCTTTAGACAATCGCTAATAATATTGACCCTTCACTATGTGGCTGGAGCTCTTAATTAATAATCTTATTTTTTCTCTTATTAATCATATTTAATCCTGCCCCTGCTGATGTTCTCTCTCTCTCAAGTGAATAAATAAAAAGTCTTAAAAAAAATTTAATCCTAATGACAGCCCTACTGATGTCATCTCCATTTTATAGAAAACAAACCTGATATTTGAAGAGGTTTAGTAATTCCTCCAAACCACACAGCTAAGCAACAGATCTGGCACTTGAATTCAGATGTTTCTGACTCTTAATCACTATGTTAAATAGATGTTTTCTGCCTTGTTTTGAATAATTATAATTCTCCGAAAAGAATGACATTTTTTAAAGAAGCTATCCTTCTTTAGTTTTACTCCTTTAGTTTATTTTTGGCAATAAATTATTTTTATTAAAATAATTAATAATTATTAATTATTAAAATAAAAATAAAATAAATTATTTCACCTTTTCTCATCAGAGTGTTTTAGAATCTGCTTTCCTAAATTGAAATTTCGTATCTAATTACAAGAATTACATATTTTAAGCATTTTGAACTCCAAGGTGACACTGTCATCTCCTTCCCAGAGTTCTGTCACTTCCACATAGACTGTAGAGTCACCGAATATTAGAGTGGGAGTGTTGAGGATGGAGAAAAGCAGAGAGACTAGAGGGAAGTAGACAAATTGGATTACTATGAAAGTGATTAAGGAAGAGGAAATAAAGACAGGCTTTAACTAAACCAACAGCAGTGAGAATACAAAGGAGAGCAATGTGAAAACTATTTCTGAATGGAATCAATAGGGCTTCTTATTGGATGGATGATGAGGAAGCAAAAGGTAATAACAAGTCAAAACTAATATCAAGTTTTGAGCCTCCCAATTTTCTATGTACGCATACTTATTTAAATTATGCAAGTATGATCTGCTGCTTTTCCTTAGAAACTCTGGATTTCACCTACATGAAGATACTGGCCCCTGTCCATTCCCATAGTGGCACAGCATTTTTTTCTCATTTGGATACATCATTACACTTTTGAAAGTGGTTTTGATTACCTCAGGATCTTAGTCCTTTTCTTTGAAAATGCCTTTCCAGATTACTTTTTTCTATTCTATAGGAAGACTTCATGCTCCCTAACAAGCTGGAGAATGTGGAAAACTACTCTTTTCGATTCCTTTCCTTTTTTTTTTTAATCCCTCTAAAAAAAAAAAAAAAAAAAAAAAAAAAATTCTACATTGCCTCTCCAGTGCATATAGGGTGATTTAAACTGGTTTTGTAAAAAGAAAGATAAATTTAGTATATGTCCTACATGAAAATAGTCCCTCAGTGCCCAAATTTATTTGGACACAAAATGAACTCAAAGCCTTTATGAATTCTCCAAGAAATTCTTAGTGGTGGGCTGGAGTCAGATGTGGGGATGGAGCCGGGGAAAGGTTTATTTCCAGATCCATGCATGCTGCTACTAAATTTTGACTGCTCCTTCCTTCTTGAGTGTCTTACGTTTAGTTAAAATGGAAGGCGCACTTGTTTTGCGAGAGGTGATTATAAACACGGCAGGGATGATGATACTGACGGCAAAAGAAGAAATGACAGTCAAGTCCGCTCAAATGCTAATCTTGCACCTGCTTGGCATTTTCCTATCTCCCACTCCATGTCCACAGTCATTCAACAATTTCTGTGAGTTCTTTCTTTGCACCATATCCTGCTCCATTTGGATACTTTCTATTACCACTCCACTTTCACATTTCTCACCCTGTACCTTGGTCATTGCAGCAACATCCAAACTAACCTTCTTAATTCTCCATTTTTCCCTATAATTTGTGCTCAGATCAAATTTGAAATTTGAAATTCTATTATTCTGTTCCTGCATGAAACAGGACCTTGCATTTCAATTAGAAAGTTTCTAGACTTTCCAGATGAAATGTAGGAAGAGAAACTTGAGCCACCAGGTATTTGCCAGACACTGTGCTTAGTGCTTTTCATGTGTCCTCAGTTAATATCCTCCCAACCACTTGCGAGGCTGACCAGCTCCATATTGTAAGTGCAGAAAATAAGGCTTGGGGCACTTATATAATCTTCCTTAATTCGCACAGTCAGTAAAAAGCTGAAAAGGATTTGACCCCAGGGCTATCAAGCTCTAAAGCCCAAAAAGTCAGATTTTAATATTCTGAATTTGTTTAAAATAACTCTCTAGGGAAGTAATAAGATTCTGATTATAAGGTTTTGGTAACGGCAGTCAATATCAGTATCAATGGCATGGCTGATGCTATTACCAAAAGTTTATAATGAGAATTACTTCTCACCATGTTTTTCTTTTAAATAGCTCTTTATGTAATTTATGTAATTTCCTGTGTTTGTGCAGCCAGCACCACTAGTGTTAACCATCCTGGTGGCTATTTTAAATACCAGAGGGTAAGCAGTAGTTACAACAAAGAGCAATACCAACTTTTCTCTTCTTTCTAGAATATTAAACTTAAATTAAAATTGGTACAATGCAGACTTAAAGACTCTGACTGTAATCAATCCTGTGGATTTTCGGAAAGATTTAATGTGCTTGCAAGTACCTTGGGAATGTAAGCCTGTCTCTCAATTATTTATAGCTTTATTACCTTTCAAGGACCCCATGGATCTACCAAGGCTCATCACTTCATACTCCAGAAAGCTGGACTGAACTAAACCCTCCCAATTCCTCTACTGTGTCTCCAGATAATTTTATTTTTGTTTATTTTGCTATAGCATTAAAAAAATTCATAAATTCATTTTTTATATTTCTACAAACTCCTTCACATGTTTACTTGAAGAAATGCCAGCCATTGAAAAAAAATGAGCCTAGCCTATGCAAGGTACAAGTGTTTACATCATTCTTTTGAGTACTCTTACAAAAGTACACCCGTTAGTGGTGTGTTTACTTATGAAGCACTCAACAATGATATGACGACACTTCAAAAATTCTGAAGGGAACTTGAAGAGAGGAAAACAGCATGCTCTGTTAAATAGAAACTTACTTGAAATGAATTACATAATTATTAAAGAAGACTAGAAGAAAATCTGTCAGTCTCCCTTGGATAATCCCTTCTTAGAGGGTACCAGGGAAAATGAAGATTAAATTTCAGTATTGGTACTGAATCACTAACTTAACTTTCGTTACTGGAATTTCTTAATGCATTGGGTATACTAAATTTCATTTAAGTTTTTCAAATAACTAAGCTGTTAACTTGGAGTAGCACTTGAAGGGGGCTATGTATTGTCAAGATGGGCTTTTACTGATATTGTTACTACAGCCTTATCAAATTTATGGTTTGCTGGGCGTATTTTTACCTCCCACTTTATACCTAGTATCAATTATTTTTTCCAGAAAAAAAAATACATACTTTTTTGTGAAACTCTCTCTAGATAAGATTGATTCTGATATTGTATCTACTTTAAGGAATGTCTACTCGTAAATAAGAATTCTCAGGGCGCCTGGGTGGCTCGGTCTGTTGAATATTTGCCTTTGCCTCAGGTCATGATCCCAAGGTTTGGGATCAAGCCCCACATGGGGCTTCTTGCTAAGCGGGGATCCTGCTTCTCTCTCTCCCACTGCCACTCCCTGTGCTTGTGCACTCTCTCTCTCTTTCTCTGTCAAATAAATAAGTGAAATTTTTTTAAAAAGAAGAAGAAGAATTCTGAAGAGTTTTTTTTTTTTTTAAGATTTTCTTTTTATTTGAGAGAGAGAGAGCATGAGAATGGGGAGCGTCAGAGGGAGAAGCAGATTCCCCACTAAGCAGGGAGCCGGATGTGGAACTCGATCCAGAGACTCCAGGATCATGACCTGAGCTCAAGGCAGTCACTTAACCAACTGAACCAGTCAGGCACCCCAAAGAATTTTTTGAAGGGTAGAAGTGATGCAGAAGGATTCTTAGTTTACCATTGTTCCTTGTCCTTTTGTTGTTTAAAACACAAAGAGAATAATGTTAATAAAATGAAAGGAAATTATACAGTAATTGACCAATAATGTTGTTTATATTATATCTATCATTCTCTACAACTCTTTTTTTTTTTTAATTTTATTTATTTATTTGACAGAGAGAGATCACAAGCAGGCAGAGAGGCAGGCAGAGAGAGAGAGAGAGAGGAGGAAGCAGGCTCCCTGCTGAGCAGAGAGCCAGATGTGGGACTCGATCCCAGGACCCTGAGATCATGACCTGAGCTGAAGGCAGCGGCTTAACCCACTGAGCCACCCAGGCGCCCTCTCTACAACTCTTTATAAATAATTTTATTACCCCTACTTGGCAAGCAAAGGAAGTGAGGCTTAGTAAGACCTGCCCAAAGTCCCACGATGTATGAAGGGTAACACTGAGATTGAGCCCAGGACTCCTACATCTGTGCTTTCTCCATGATACTCTGCTCTCCCTATCCCTGAGACTCTTGGTTGACACCATTGTCATGGATTTGGGTATCTTTAGATATGGGAAGAATAAGATTGTTTTCTCACTACATAGTTGATGAAACACTATATATTCTTTTCCAGAGCTGAGTAACTTCAGAGTAGTAAGGTCATACTTCTCTTTTAGGAGTTACAAAAATGTCATTCTATTTCACAAAATTTCGTTATTAACATCTTTAACCCTTTAATCCAAAGACTCCTGTTACTGTAGCACGCTTCTTTTAAATCCAAACTGTGAGACAAAGAAATCACCTTCCTGGGGTTTCTGAACCCATAAGAAAATCACCAATCGGGGAAGTTCACCTAGGCCTTGGTGCCCAGAGTTTTTATTGGGGCACAATTGATTGAATCACTGGTCATGGGATTGAACTCAACGTCTAGGTCTCCTCCACTCCCTGGAAGTCAGGCCGATATCACCTGGCTCAAAACCCTTCCTCTCTAATTTCATGGGTGGCCCTTTTGGCACGGCCAAACCACATTCTGAGTCATCTTGTTAGCATGACTCAGATGTGGTCTCAGGGGCCCACCATCAATAACAAAGACATTCCTATCGCTCTAAAAATCTGAGGATTTCAGGCTTATCTCCCAGGAACCAGGGATGACGAATACCAGCCAAACTCTTTATTATACAATAGCTGCTGACAGAGGATGAATTTAAACTCTTAAACCAAATGTATTAAAAACAACATGATCATCACAGCAGAGTTTTCACATACCAACCAGCAAACAGAAATTTATATGATGAATTAAATATTACCATGTTAAAAAAAAAAAAGAAAGAAAGAAATCTACTAGTCAAATCTATAAATATTAACCAAATTTGTGTTAATGTGCCAATTACATTTTAGGAGATTATTACTTCCCTAAATTTATAGGTGGAAAATTACACGTGTTAGATCAAGATTAGACCATGGATTAAAGATAGTGCATTTATATTTAGCACCTGAATATAAAACCACTCTAAAGCCACCCAGGTTATATCAAAGCAGCACAGAATTTTAAATCTGAACATTAGTAACTACTTGCACAATTAAAAAAAAAATACAGTAAAAATCAGATTCCTATACTCAGGTAATTATTTTTCAGGTTCTTTTATTTCAAACCATATCAGAAATAATATCATTTGTCACAGGAACATATTTTAATATTGATAATGTTAGCATTCAGTTCCAAATCATAATGCCCTGACCTAAAAATCAATCCCGACTTGCCTGGTTTTGTTCTAAGTGAAGAAGAAAGTCAGCTTCATTGGGATAGTAATTTTACATATATTGGGACACCTGCACTGCTATTTCTTACTTTCCCCCTGTCAGAGCAACTGCTACAGACCTCCTCCAGATGCTACAGGCCCTGTAGGCTCTCATAAGCTAACATTCTTGTGCGGCCCATTAGTTTAACTTTAGGAAAACATTGTTTTTAGAAACATTAAAATGTTCTTCAAATTTAAAGGCCTAGTTTCAGAAATCATTTTCTTCATATATACTGTGTGCATATATGAGTATGTGTGCACTCATATGTATTCTATGTTAAAAGGTTCTAATTTCATTTTTCAAACATACTCCTGTCAACTGGAAAAATGTAGTCTTTTCTATGTGAAAAGCAATAGCTTTTCAGGAAGCCACTTTAAAAAGCAAAGCAAAACAATTTTTTTTTTCTAGAAACAACTCCAAAACTTACTACCGTATCATAAACCCATGTAAACTATAAATGTAAATTCTCAGTGCTATGATATGGTTAACCAAAGAAAGAAAGTCTATATGCTGAGGAAGTGGGACATGTAACCAAAATGAACTGCAGAGAAACACAAATTTTTTCCAAACTACGTTGTAATGAAATTTTAGATTTTTTTCTACTACAGAGTGTGTAGAATGTCTGTTTGGTTACCTACCATTGTGGGGTTTTCTAACTATAGTGGTTTTTAAAGTTGCTAATCTGAGAAACACGGGAATAGGCAACAAGTCTAGTCATAAATGGAAATTTAAAAGGTTCTGTTTATAAAGATTAAAACAGAGAAAAATCTAAAAGTACAGTACTATTCTATTATGCTCAGCAAAATAAGTCAGACTGAGAAAGATAAATACCATACGATTCCACTGATAAATAGAATCTATAAAAAGACATAGAATCAACAACAACAACAAAAGCTGAATCAGAACAATAAATACAGAGAATAAAATGCTGGTTGCCAAAGGGGAGAGGGGAAGGGAGGAGGTTGGGCAAAATGGGTGATGGAGAGTGGGAGATACAGGCCTGCAGATACGGGATGGGTAATCACAGAAATAAAAAGCAGAGCAGAAGGGATAGAGTCAATGATACTGTAACAGTGATGTAATGGGACAGATGGTAGCTGCATTTGTGAACATAGTATAATGTATAAACCTGTCCAGTCATACTAAGTTGTACACCTGAAACTAATGTAACATCCTGTGTAAACTATGCTCAAATTTTAAAAAGCAAAGTACATTCTTATACTAGCAAGAATTTAAGTAAATATTATCAAAGATTATAATAAACAATGATTCTTCAGTGTTGTTCAAATACCTGAATACTAATTTTTCTCTTCTTTCTTTTAGTTTTTTTTGGGAATTTTTTTAAAGAATATAGCGTAACTTTTTGCTTGATAAAAATGTATTATGCTCACATCGATCTGAAAGTCTTTAAATACATAATTTTTGAAAACCTTATAATTTTTATTCTATAATTTAAATATTTAAGTTCATAATAATAAATATGTCTTACACTTGAATAATATTTTTTAGCTATAGTCTCAAAAGTGTTTTCAAATATTACTTTAATAAAATTTCCCTGTGAGTTACCCGTGTCTGTGGGTGAATTGAGAGCTTAACTGAGATCATTGAGAAAGTTAGCATGAGAGGAAAGTGGTCAGAATCAGCTCACAAACTCACTCACTAATATTTATTTCATGCTTGCTATTGGCAAGATACCGGGCATATAGAAGTGGATGAAAGAGAACCCAAAATTTGTGGAGTCTATTGTTTAGTGAGGAAGATAGAGATTAAGAAATAATTATACAGAAAATTTTTCACTTGCAAATTGTGCTGTGTATGAAGAAGAAATGAAGGCTATAAGGCAAAATCTTAATATGATCTAATAATTTAGATCAGAACTTGTCAGTAAAGCCTTCTTTGTAGATATGACAAAAATAAATTATGAAAAAGAGGTATCACATTTATCCACAGGAAGTGTTGGGGTAGGGACATTCCAGGCTGAGAAAACCAGATAGAGAAGGGTGCTAAAGTAGGAAAGCACTTGGTGGATTTTAGGAAAAGATTAACATGACTAACATACAGTGAAGGGTGCAGGATAGAGAGAGAAGCAAGGGTCCTACCATGCAACACTTGGAACTATCCTAAAAAATCTATATTTTATCATTAAGTTCAAGGAGAAATCAAGGATAGATTTTGAATAGAATGTTATAGGATCATATTTGTGACTTTAAAGTATTACTGTGGCTGCTGTGTAGAAAATGGATGGATGTAGCAGGAGAGGAAATGCGTAGAAGAGTTAGGAACCTGGGCTACAAGCCCATGGGATAAAATGGTAAATGAGACCAGGGTAATGGTGATGACCGAATTGGAGAAAAGTGGATAGATTTAAGATACATCCTGGAGGTAGTACTGATAGACTATGATAATAGACTGGATTCAGGACAGAATAGGGAAATAGGTGTCAAGAACAACCTCTAACTTTTCCTACATGGCCAAGAGTTGGCTGTGGCTGACAGTGTCATTCAACGACATAGAGGAATCCTGGGGAAAGAGCATATCAAGTAGAGAGGTGGAGATGAAGAGTTCAGTTGTGAGAATCATTAATCCACTTTGTTCAAAGTCTCTGACTTATATTTAATAGTAACAAAGCCATATTTCCCAGCCTTTTCAGTCCAAGTCCTCCACTGAAAAATCTTGATATGAATTATAGGTTCCTGGAACTAAAATGCTACTTTCAGTCGAGGATTACTGAAGAAGAATTAACTTTTTAAGCTAACGTGGATAGTATTTTACAATTTTGGCCCCAGATAAAAAAAATAATAATAATACATGCTTAATTTCAAATTAAAAGATTTGGAAGAGAATTATCAGTTAAGAATTAAGCATTGTAGCTAAACCCTCTAAAACCTGATAGTCTGCCTTCCAAAACACACTACCTACATTTTAGCCCAAACTTTTCTATGGAAGAACATTTCTAGTGTTCTTTCTGGTATTGAATGCAATCTGTGTTCTTTCTGGTATTGAATGCAATCTGGAGGCCAATTTATGTTACCTTTATGTAAAGCCCTTTTAAAAGATTTCCTACTAACTAGCTCTCCAGCAATTTATAGCCTGGAGCCACATGGTGCTGGTTGTGACTATATGGACAGATCAGAAGAGAAGCAGGGACAGGACACTAAGATAGAAATCACAGAATCCTCACATGAGAGAATCCCAAAACCTACAGTGAAAGCAGAAAAGAGGGTGTAATAGCTCTTTTACTGATTTTAAAAAAAAAAAAAAAAAAAAAGATGGCCTGGTGGCTTCATAATTTCCATATTAGAGTTGAGTAGTAGGATCACAGCTTATTAAAAAAAAAATTGATGCAGGGCAGTAATGACAACAATAAACAACATACATTGAATGTGTATCATGCACTAAATGCTCTCCCTGTGTAATATTATTTAATTTACTCTGAACTCCTTCAAGATAATTACCCCATGATTAGCATTTGAGAAGAGGACATGAGGCTTAGATAAGGTCATAAATCATTTGCCAAAAGCCACACAGGTATAAAATGGGAGAGTGAAATGGCCAGATAGATCTGACTCCAGAAATGGAGTTTTCTACCATCATGACACACGGCACCAGCACAAAAAGATGAGACTAAGAAGCCTCAGTATTTCTTCAGTGTTAAAAGCTGGAAATAAAAACAAAATTGCGCATACATTGGTCCCCAAATATTTGGGAATATTCCAAAAGGAGGGAAGTGTCCCTCCTGTGCAGGTGTGCAGGGTCATCCTTTTCTTATATGGGGTTCCTGAACACAGAACCTACTACTTAGGGGCATTGAAAACTACCTTGAGCTTTCTATCAGCATAATTTCTTACAAATTTAGAGATATTTGAATTTAAAGTACAGTTCCTATCATTGTGAATTTCATCCTTGCTTCTTAAGAAACTGTTAATCCGTAATTGTTAATTTTTTTTCTTTAAATTTCAATGACTGAAATTCATTTTCTTTCATCTGGTCCATGATCACTGCACCCCTATTTTTAAACCAAATTAGATGAATACTTCACTGACCTAGTCTAACACAAAGTATGCACTGGCGAATTATTTTTAGTTGAAAAAATTTGCTTTAGTTTGAGTTTCTAAAAACCAGTAAAAGAACTGCAGCGAGATATTTCAGCTCAGTTTTTAGCAAAATTCTAAATGATATAATAGTAATTCCATTAAATATGGCCAGCTCCACAAAGATGCAAATACAATGAAAAACACAAAACTTTCTCTGTCATCCTTCAGAAACACAGACATGGGCCACTCAACACTAATAGTACTCATTCTCTTTTCTCACGGTACAAATGTGGCAGCTTCTCTTTTCAGCAATTCCAGTACTTCTATCTGACTGAACTCACTCTTAAATGATGAATAGAATTTACAAGATAAGGGGCAAAGGACATTCAGTTGAGGGGGACAGTGTATACAGTGTACAGCAAAGACTTAAAGGGAATCATCAGAAATTGTGGGTGGGGAGGATGAATGCTGGTAGGAGATAATGCTGTGTAGACGGGCTAGGGACCAAATGTTGAAGGCCTTTTACACTGTGTGAGGGAGTCGGACAGATACTTACGGAACAAGAAACCACTGGCAACCCATTTTCTTTCTTTCAGGGACTTCATATACTTCCTTCACCTCCTGTCATTATCTAAGTTGAAAAAAAAAAAAAAGTTAGCCTTACAAATTAGCTGAACAAAGCTAGCTTCTTTTCCCATATCCATTTGGAGCGTATTTCTGTAACTCAATACATTTAGAAGCCTGATAACTATGGTTCTCTGTATGTGAAATTGTCCTTTGGCATGAAGAAAAGCCATGACTAATTCAAAGGAGGCCTATTTGGGTGGAACTTTTGAAGACTATAAAGCAATTGAAAATACAGATAGAAAAATAAACTATTTTTCAGGAGAAAAAAATACATGTCTACTGCTGAAGCCATGGGTATTCTTTTTATAAAAGATGTGTTTCATCTTTTACGCCTATGCAATTTCCCTGTGTGCCAAGATGCCTATATGTATCAAGATGAAGGGACCAACTCAAATGAAGAAGAACAATGACAATTACACAAATTTTCCCCAAACATCCTCCAATATATCCAGATAACACATAAATTTATTTTTGGAATTTTCTGACCCAGTCAGGGCCAAGTGGTATCCACATGTGTTGTACGTGCAATTTTAAAACTATTCTTTATAACTGGACTCATTTTCTATACAAAATCTTGACTTTACACCAACGAAATTTCCAGATTATTTGGCTCTTTCAGTACCTTCTACTTTTACTATAACCAGGACTTCAACTTCAAAGAAAATTGCTCTATAAGATTTAATACATTTCTTCATTGCAGGTGCCTGCTTCTTCCAAGGCAGGGAACATAATCTATTACCGGCCCACATGCCGAAGGACTAGCAGAAATGTGGCAAATTTGGTAGAACCTGGGAAATAGGCAAAATAAAATCCCCTTAGCATTAGATTTCTAATGAAATCTAATGTTCTATCCCTCTAATAAACGGTGGTCTTATTTTTGTGGGGAGTGCTGAGTGTTGTTTGTTGCAAGTGCTTATCATTTAATTTATTGAAATTGTGAGAACAGAAAGAAGGACGGGTGACTATGACAAGATGCACTAAGTGCAGACTCTTTCAAGTTATTCATTAAAATCATCATCCTGTTCTGCCCCCTCTTAAAAACAAATGTATTAACATCAAGACGAGTGGAAAGGTTACCAGGCTTCATGACGCCTAGAGGTTGTAATATTTGTCACCTTAATTTTACAATGCAATTAGGTAATGATGCATTTAAACAAATGCATTTATAGCACATTTGAAAAATCTGGGGGGTAAAAATAGGATCAAGGTAAATCTTCCCACATTCTAATCAATATTTGCTTGGTCTCAGGAGCACGGCATTCCTACCGACATGGGCTACGCAGTGGCCCCTCACCATTCGGGCGTCTACCCTGTACATGTTCAGCTTTACGAGGCTTGGAAGAAGGTTTGGAATATTAGAATCACC
The DNA here is from genome assembly GCF_964662115.1 of Mustela nivalis. Taxonomy (NCBI): domain Eukaryota; kingdom Metazoa; phylum Chordata; class Mammalia; order Carnivora; family Mustelidae; genus Mustela; species Mustela nivalis. Next base: position 90,385,291 of record NC_139023.1, on the reverse strand, counting down.
AGCACAGAAGAATATCCGCATCTGAAACCAGCCAGACACCGGAGGGGCTTCATCCACAAAAACATCATGGTGAGCCTCTCTGGTATGCATAGGGTAGAACTAATTTTTTAAGATTTACATTCTTCATTTGAAGAAAGAACAAAAGAGAAGAGCAAAATGTTGAGCTCTTAACTATAGGAAAAGCTTCCTACTGCAGGAAGTATATTTCTCATATCTAAGCATCTAAGCAGAGGATGTTTTAATTAAAGTCACTTCTGCACAATTCTTTGAATACAAAATGCTTTCTTTCTTTCTTTCTTTCTTTTTTTTTTTAACTGATACTATTAACCAGAAACTGATGTGAAAATACTAAGGAAACAACATATCTTGCTGGTAATTTATGGAAGCCATCATCTCTTCAAAAAGTTATTTAGTACATAAAATAGGGGCACCTGGGTGGCTCAGTGGGTTGAGTCTCTGCCTTCAGCTCAGGTCATGACCTCAGGGTCTTGGGATCAAGCCCTGCAGTGGGCTCTCTGCTCAGCAGGGAGCCTGCTTCCCCTCTCCCTTTGCCTGCCTCTCTGCCTACTTGTGATCTCTGTCTGTTAAATAAATAAATAAAATCTTTAAAAAAAATTTTTTTAAGTTGTTTAGTACGTAAAACGAAAACCAACTCTCCCTATGTTAACGTGCTGCTCTTTTACAAGTCAAACTGTTCTTCTCTTTATCATGTCAGACCAAGCAAACAAAGAAAAACTCGACTACTTACAACAAGAAGCCACACATGAAGCCCTGCGTAATTACCAACAGATCATAATATAGAGTACAAATGCAACAGACAATGTTAATTAAGTCATTTTCATCCACTGTCAAATTCTCTCCAAAGCTTCCCTAATGTTTTTGTTTTTTGTTTTGTTTTGTTTTACAATGGTGACACATGCCTATTGTCAAGATATGTTATTACTTAATACTTTGTGAGGCCTCCCAAAGGAACTAAATCCAACTTTTTTTTTTTCCATACTAGAAAACCCAAAGAGTTTTGACATTAGGAAGGGGCTCCCTGATTTAGACTCATCCTGGGAAGGAATACTACAGAGAAAAACACTGTGCGATGAAGCACTGTTACACCCTGTCAGACTATGTCTGACCAGATCTCTACTCTAGAATTAGGAGTAACTGACTTCTTTTCAGACAGTTTTCCAATGTCTGCAAAAATTACAGAATGGATGATGACATTTAAGTTGGATCATCTCGCATTTTGATTTTTCCCTCAATAAAAACTGCTGTAAATCCTAGGTGGGGACATAATGGCTCTATTTCATCCCAGTCTGCCCTTCTTTACTGAAGATAAACTCACTATGCCTCAACTGCCAGCCTGTTGACCAGAGAGCGTTTAGAAGACCTGAGTTATAATTGAAGAGTGTCTGTACTTCCTGCCATTTTTAAATCATATGCAGTGTTGGTAGAACAGTGAATCTAAGTCTCTAAGGATTTTATTAAACATTGTCCTCTTTTGTTTCTGTTTCTGCCAATACTGCCAGAAAATTTGCTTGGCTGTGTCCCATGGGATATGTTCATTTTTTGTTTCTCCCAAAAACATATTTTAACTGTACTGTAAATGCACAAACCTTACAGGTAATAAATGCTCTGTTTTGATGGAATTGTTCCTATGGCTCCAATTGTGTAGCAATCCATGGAAACCCTCTATATTTGCTTTGTGGGCTCTTGGATGAGAATTTTCAAGCAGGAAATGCTCAGCAGGCCATTGATTGTGCAGCAAAAGAAAGAGAACATGGCTTGGAGTCATCCAAATAGAGATGCAAGTAAGACCACAAGAGCCAGTATGCTCTCCTAGGAAGAGAATGAAAAGAAGAAAAAAAAAATCACACCCATATTTTGTTTTATGAGATGAGGGAAACTTTTTTTTAATATTCATAAATCAAATCCCAAAGGCCTTAAATTGAATGCATTACTTCCCTTCAAGCCAGCTGTTATTGATCCTGCTATTCCTGATTCAGTTCTGCAACTCGGACATGATGCTGGCCACGGCCCTCCAACTTCCAGCCTCTGCACTTCAACAATAATTCCTTTACAATGCATTTTTATTCCCCTTAGTTTCCCACTACTTAATTCACTGCCTTGGTTTCACGTGTAAAATGTGCTGCTGGCTCCTACTTTGTTTATAGCTTCCATTTACCCCCCACACTATAGCCTGTTCCACAGATACTGGGAGTCTTTTTTTTTTTTTTTTTTAATTCTTTTTAGAACACTGCTGTCATTTTGGCCTTCCTAACCTTGATACACCCAATTGTCTCCACACCCCTTAACTTAATCTTCAGGTACCTGAAAACAGTTTAGTCTAAATCTACCTTTCTACCTTCTACTTTCCTGTAGCTAATACAGACTCACTCCAGCCAAAAATTTTTAAAACAGTATTGCTGTGGCCATATCTTTGTTATTTTTTCTTCCTCAAAAGATTTTCTGATCACTCTCTACCTACTCTTATTCCCTTTATTCCTCAATATCAACTCCATGTCCTATAATTTATTGTAAAGCATCTTGGTGTACAACAGCTGAGCAGCTCAAGCCTGCTCTCCTGTGAATTCCCATAACAGATCCTTTTATAACTCCACAAAAATATAAAAGCCTATGACATTTCAAGGCATTTGTACCCTAACCAGAGTCTCTGAGTTTCCAGTCTTAGTGCACTGTCTGCTGGACAAATTCGATCTTCATTCAGTAAGAAATTAAGAAAAAAACAGGATTCTCTACCCTAACCCCTGGTTGCTAAATGTGACTCTCTGGAGAAAGCCAGAGCCCTCTAAACAATTAGACTACAGATCCTGATTGTCCGCTTTCTGTTTCTAATGGAGATGCCCATTGATAAAGTTTCCTATTAACCCTGCTGGAAGCCTCCTAGATGGTCTTAACTGGTAACTCCTAAAAGCATTTGTTGACAGCTGCTCTAGGTTTAGGCCTTAAGTACAGGATATTGGCTTCAGGTCCAATTGGTCAAGATTCTTGTTGGTTAAGGCTTTCTTAACCATCTCCCACTTACTGTCAGGAAGGTTTCCATAGTCTCCTCAATGTCTCCAAGCTGAATTTGATAATGTCACACTCCTAGAATCAGTTCTAGAGGACAGTCCCTAGCAAAACACCTAAAAATAAACAAAAAACAATCAACAAACCCTCTCTCATTCCTTCTCTAACACAAGAAAGCTATTTGAAGGAATATGTTCAGTGTCCTGTAGCATTGAGCTCAGTGAGTTAGACAATGGAATATGACCCTGTCACATTCTGAGTATCTCCTCACCCTCCTGTGGTGGCCTGCTGATCATCTGAGGGCTCACATTAGCTCTTACCCTCTCGGCAGGTGCGATCCTTCCCAGAGGTGAAGGGTAAAGCCTTTGCACGTCCTCTTCTCTGTGTTCAAACTCAAATAATTTGAGAAATAGACAAAATCCCAATTTCTTTTCTCTCTCCATTTTGCATAGAATCAGCGAGACAATCAAGTCCCAAAGATAGCTCTTTATGTTTCCAGAGTTTTTCAGGCAAGATACTTAAGCTGAATCCCGAAAGTGATTCAGAATCATGCACTTTTAAAATGTAAAACTAGCCTACCTTTTAATCACCTGTGGGTATTTATTTAGCTTTGGAGTATTTCTCTTTATTCCAGTATACCTTAAATTCTTCGGGAGTAGAAAGAATGTATCTTTGTGTTCTCCCACATGGACTTACATAGAGTTTAAGAATATGTACTTGTTTTTAAAAATGAACAAATGCTATATAAAGCTTTGATTTCCTGGAGAATGATATTTTCATGAATTTTTAGGGAATATATTTAATTCAGCTAGAATATCTTTGCACTGGGTTCTTGTTTGCCATTGATTTTGTGTATAACATTGTAAGAATGTGGTACTTTTAAACATAAATATCACCAGAGTTAATACTCGGCAATAAATTGAAGTTCATTTAACTATTTCATGAAGATAGAACAGCTCTCAAGGATATTTGACCAGTTTACAAAAATAAATGGGATATATGAAGTTCCAATTTACACAGCAATGTATGATATACTGATTGAGCTAAGAATTGTGTTTTTTGTAAGAAAACTTTCAAGGACGAGATTGAAATTTATTATAATATAGAAACTAAAGAAAAAGAACTAGTATATTTGTAGAGGGTTGCAAAGCATGAAAAGTCCTACATAGGTAGTATTTTGAAAGCACTTACGGAGCCAAATGTGCTTTAAGAATAAAGACCAAAAAATGAAGATCAATTTACTGAGTACAATAAGCAGAAAACTTGCATGTTTAAGATTCTGTAAGCCGGTATCTCTCCAAAGTATATTCATTAATTGACTATTCCTTCAAGTATATAGTGAGAAACACAGGTCATTACAAAGTCATTATATAAGATATAGCTAAAGATTATACCATCCTGCACAGCATTAATTCACACTTTCTTTTATAATTGCACTGTTATTTTACCAGAAAAGCTTTGAGAAATTGAAAAAAAAATCCTTATCATGAATGTGTATAATTGAAACAAATAATGGTTTTCATATACAAAGGAGGAAAACAAAGCTTTCTCCTAAGTGATGTTTTATCATTTTGTTTATGGCGGCTTATAAAAGTTAATAGTCAAAAGCATAATCTCTTTTTAACTTTTGGAACTGGCAGCCTTCAGACTTAAAATCTGGGGCAGTTGTTCTTCCAGACTAAAAAAGATGCTATGATTTGTGTCTCAAATATTTGTTCTAATTTAAAATATCATTTCTTTTTTTTTTAATTTAAATTAAATTAGCCAACATATAGTACATCATTAGTCTCAGATGTAGAGTTCAATAATTTATCGATAGCACATGACACCCAGTGCTCATCATATCATGTGCCGTCCTTGTGCCCATCACCCCATTCCCCCATCCCCCCACTTGCCTCCCCTCCAGCAACCCTCAGCTTGTTCCCTATAGCTAAGAGTCTTTCGTGGTTTTTCTACCTCTCTGATGACTTCCCATGTTTTCCCTCCCTTCTCCTATGGCCTTCTGCCCTGTTTCTTATATTCCACGTACAGGTGAAACCATATGATGATTGTCTTTGATTCACTTATTTCGCTCAGCATAATACCGCCATTTCTTAAGAATCAGATTGTTAATGATTGACTTCATTTTCTAGTGCATGTGTAGAATTTGGCAGAAAGTATTATCCTTAAAATTTTTGCCTACTAGATTACAGGGTAGACAATTCCAATATTTTTAAAGTCTCATTTTCACTTCTTTTTTATTTCTTAAGATGCTGGAACATACTAGGCTTCATAGCAGCAGTATTGACTTGGAGATTTAAAATAAGCGGCTAAAATAATTCAAAGTCTATCTTAGTTTTAAAATATTTCTTCAACTTTCTTCAGTATTCTTTCTGTGCTGATGTCATTTTTGCTTTCCTAGAGTGTGAAGGATTTTCTGGGTCTTAGTTAAGAGTTGAATAAAATGACACCAGCTTATGCATCAACAACTTCCATGAGAAAAAACCCAAGTTTCAACAAATTAATTGGTCGAAGGGACTTTTTCCTTACTTGTTTTTTGTTCCTTCAGGTTCTTCCAAGACAAACCTGTGGGCTTTTCACTCACACAATTTTCTACAAGGAATATCCAGGAGGTCCTAAAGAGCTAGACAAGAGTATCCAAGGAGGTGAACTTTTCTTCACTGTGGTTCTCAATCCAGTAAGTACTTTGAGTTAATCTCAAAATTAAAAAAAATTAAAAAAAAAATTTTAAAGGTGAAAAATGATCAGGTGGCTGAAAATTACCCTGACAAAAAGGCCAGATTTTGGGTAGTTTCAGCCAACTCGATATGAAGTTCTAGCTCCAAAACAGAAAAAAATTCAATTTGGAACCAAATCTAGAGAAGGAGGCAAACTCATTCTACAAGTAGCAGTGACATGAGGAACTTATGGAAAGCCAGGAGAGTGTTCTAGGACCTCCTTTGCATTAAAAAGTGTTCAGAATTCAAAGATTTCTTTCTTTTATGGAGAACAAGGTCTTTTTAAAAGTTTTTATTTAAATTCAGTTAACAAAGAGCATAATGTTATTCAGATGTACTACATAGTGATTCAGCACTTCCCTACAACACCTGATGCTCATCACATGATGCCCCCCACCCTGCTAACCATCGGTTTGTTCTATATAGTTAAGAGTCTGTTTCTTGGTTTGTCTTTTTCCCTTTGCTTTGTTTTGTTTCCTAAATTCCACGAGTGAAATCATATGGTATTTGTCTTTCTCTGACTTATTTAACTTCATATAATACTCTGTAACTCCAGCCACATCGTTGTAAATGGCAAGACTTCCTTCTTTTTTATAACTGAGTAATAGTCATATATATGTATATATATACATATGTATTATATATTATATATTATATATATATCTTACTCAGTATATATACACACCACCTCTTCTTTATCCATTCATACATCAATGGACATTTGGGCTCTTTCCATAATTTGGCTACTGTAGATAATGCTGCTATAAACATTGATAAACATTGTGGTGCATGTATCCCTTTGAATTAGTATTTTTAAATTCTTTGGGTAAATACCTAGTAGTATAATTACTGGATCATAGGTTAGTTCTATTTTTAACTTTTTAAGGAAGGAATCTCCATACTGTTTTCCAGAGTGACTGGCTGCACCATTTTGCATCCAGTGCAAGAGGGTTCTCCTTTCTCCACATCTTCACCAACACCTGTTGGTTCTTCATTTGTTGATTACAGCCATTCTGGCAGGTATAAGGTGATATTTCATGTAGTTTTGTTTTGTATTTCCCTGATGATTAGTGATGATGAGCATCTCTTCATATGTCCATTAGCCATCTGTCTGTCTTCTTTATATAAAGAACTTATAAAACTCAACACCCAAAAAATGAATAACCCAATTAAAAATGGGTAGAAGACATGAATAGACATTTTTCCAAAGAACAAGATTTTTTACCTGCAAAATTCTCCTGTTCCCACTGTGGACCAGTTTTCTCATTTAAATGACCATTAACACTGTGATTCTATTTTTTCCCCTTCCTATTTAAAGTAAAGGTATAAGCAAAGTGAAAGAGGAATTAGGTGAGTAAATATGGTCATTTTGGATACATTTATGCGAGAGCTTGTCTTGTTAGTTCTCAGGCCCGGCAGAGCAGCCTATTTAATTGGCTGCTGCTCTTCTTCCTTCACTTCTTAATACTTGTGTGCCAGCTCTACAATAACCATTTGCGCATATATCTGCCGGAGGCTAGTGTGATAAATATGTGTAGAAAAAGACAAACTAACTGAAGTAAGGTGTATAAGGAAAAGAAGGGGTTTTATTTCCCTTCTGAATATCACTAACATAAAAAAATAAAATTAGGTTTATTTATCAGTTGTATGGGTTTGCCTCTGGCATTAGCAATATTAAAGATGAAAAAGTCTAATTTTCCAAATATGAAAAAAGCCTGTTAGCATAAAAGTTGAAGAAGATAGAAATAAAGAGAATAAAATTTGAGAAGCCCCATTCTGGATCCTAATTTTACAGGTCTTGCAAATAAAATTACAGGTATTTTTCATCATCTTCTTGTATTTAATGACTATATTTATTTCTTAGCTTCTAGAAAATGAGATTAGACATAAGGGCGACACATCTTTGGGAAAAATCATCATGTGTATTCAAAACTCAAGATGATTTCAGGCAGTATGCCATTTCCCCTTTTGCAAGTTTATCCATCTTCATACCCCCAAAATGTAAGCAATTCTGATTTATACATCAGAAGTAATCTGATTTTTCTAACATATCTATTCTTTACAAATGGAAGCATCTTTGGAATCATCTCTTACGGCTTTCTCCTCCTCCTCTTCCTCTCTCTCTCTCTCTCTCTCTCTCTCTTTCTTTTTTTTGGTCAACTCAGCCAGTAATACACAGGTAAAAGAGTTAAACAAATACTTGATTATGAACTAAAGACTAAGTTAAAATATTTTTAATAAGTTAAAATTTTCACTAATTATTTTAAGACCCTTTAATCTGTAAAGTATACAGTTCTTACATTTTATATTTCCTTTCATCATAGAGCAATATGACTATGAACAGATAATGTCTATTTGATTCTTTCTTTTTTTTCTTAAAGAGAGAAAGGGAGAGAGAGAGCATGAGCCAGGCTTGGAGGCCAGGGTGGGAGTAAGGGCAAAAGGAAAGAGAGAATCTTTTTTTTTTTTTTTAAGATTTTATTTATTTATTTGAGAGAGAGAGGGAGAGAGAACATTAGTGGAGAAAGGTCAGCGGGAGAAGCAGACTCTCTGCCGAGCAGGGAGCCCAATGTGGGACTCGATCCGAGGACTCCAGGATTGCGACCTGAGCTGAAGGCAGTTGCTTAACCAACTGAGCCACCCAGGAGCCCGGAAAGAGAGAATCTTAAGCAGACTCCACCATCCAGTAAAGAGCCTGGCTTGAGGCTTGATCTCACAACCCTAACATCATGACCTGAGCTAAAATCAAGAGTCAGGCACTTAACTGACTGAGCCACCCAGGTGACCCCTCTTTGATTCTTTTACCCAATTGTTGCTTTGGTGCTTAAGAAATTCCTAGTGGTGGGGCGCCTGGGTGGCTCAATGGGTTAAGCCGCTGCCTTCGGCTCAGGTCATGATCTCAGGGTCCTGGGATCGAGTCCCGCATCGGGCTCTCTGCTCAGCAGGGAGCCTGCTTCCCTCTCTCTCTCTCTCTCTCTCTCTCTGCCTGCCTCTCCATCTACTTGTGATTTCTCTCTGTCAAATAAATAAATAAAATTAAAAAAAAAAATAAATTCCTAGTGGTATTATATTTTCTGAACTTCCTAGAGGAAATTAGGTTCATTTAACACGGAAGAAATTCAATATTAGGTCATTCATATACAAGAGATTTATAAGAAGTGTTTTTCACTGTTTCAAAACCAAATTCTTTTCTTTTTTAATAATTATTTTATTTTATTTTATTTTATTTTATTTGACACAGAGAGAGAGTGCACAAGCGGGGGTGGGGGCGGGTGGGACAGAAGGGGATGGAGAAGCAGACGACCCGCTGAGCAGGGAGCCCAATAAGAAGCTCGATCCCAGGACTCTGGGATCATGACCTGAGCCAAATGCAGATGCTTGACAACTGAGCAACCCAGGCACCCCCCAAATTATTTTTTAAAAATCTTACAGTAAATCTTGTATGAATCATGGATACTAATTTGAGATAATTAGCTGGGCAAATGTTTTAAATGTTTAGCAAACCTAGCTGCTTTTCAGGCCTTTATAGATAATATTGGCAGTTTTGTTTTTCTTGATGAGAAAATCCACAGGGAATAAAGGGGAGGGAAAAAAAATTTCCAGAGAACTTGTGCTTTCCTGATTCAGAAAACTTTCAGTAGACAATTACTTTCGGATAAATGCTGGAATTCAAAATTGAAAGATCCTTGTCAGACACCATAAGATAGGGATGGAATCCAAATTAATTTCATCTGATATGCCAACTCCAATTTTTGGAAGCAACTAGTGTCACCTGGAGATTTCTGGTTGAGAAGCCCACTTGTAAAACTTAGCTCAAGTCTCTCACCCAAGAGAAGACCACTATCATTAGTTAGTGATGTTTGCCTTGCAGAGCAGACTGAGGAGGAGTGACCTGTTTCACATTAATTATCCATCCCAAAATTACATGTTTGGGTAAATCTGTGTTAAAATTAAGAGAGGTCCAGGTGCAGTGAGGCATGCTACTGATTTGTCAGATGGCACCCTTTTCCAGGTCAGAATAAGAATGAGAAAACCTTGATGGAACCATAGTACGTATTAGCTGCAGGAAAGATATGAAATTTAATTATAGTGGATTTGAATGATAGCCATTATAAGCTTAAGTAATACCCTAGTCCTTGATTAGAAGTGCCATTTTCTGAGAATGCTGAATGAGTTTTCCAACATGCAAAAAGGCATAGGTGTATTTGAAACATACCTATGTCTCAAATATATTCAAATACGCTGGAGATGAAATGAAAATAAAGAGGGGTGCCTGGGGGCTCAGTGGGTTAAAGCCTCTGCCTTTGGCTCAGGTCATGATCTCAGGGTCCTGGGATTGAGCCCCACATCGGGCTCTCTACTTGGCGGGGAGCCTGCTTCTCCCTCTCTCTTTGCCTACTTGTGATCCCTCTCTCTCTGTCCAATAAATAAATAAAATCTTTTAAAAAAAAAGAAAATATAAATTTTAAGTAAAATATAACTTTAAGTTTAAAATATAAGTTTAAGTTTAAAATATAAACTTTAAGTAAAATACAAACTTTAAGGAATTTAAGTAGCGTATTTTAAGTTTTCTGCCCACGTGTCAACATAGTATCAAGGTGCTACAGTAAGTTTTGCCAGTATCTGGGTGAGAGGTAGCTGCAACAGAGTTGCACCTCTCAGAGTTAAACCAGAATACATCACAGTGAAGACAGAATAACACTCAAGCCTGAAATGTTCTGTTACCAAAGTATTTTTTATTGTTAAAGAAAAAAGTCCTCACCAAATAAATTTAATATAGATAAAAACAAATATTAGCAATATCTAAGAGAGAGAAAACCTCAGCCTTCTCCAAATGATATTTCCAATATCACAGGCCTAGACACCTCTTCTTATATGCACTGGATACAGAGATTTTGGTTAATATATTGACTTTGAAGTTTAGGTACAGTTGGGAGGTGGGCCCATCAGGCTATCTGATCCAAGGACCACAAAGAAATTAAGAATTTTTTTCTTTTGTGTGTGTGTCTGTTTCTAAACTCACAAAGTGACAACTTTTTTTTTTTTAAGATTTTATTATTTATTTATTTATTTGACAGAGAGAGAGAGAGTACAAGAAGGCAGAGCAGCAGGCAGAGAGAGAGGGGGAAGCAGGTTCCCCACTGAGCAGAGAGCCTGATGCAGGGCTTGATCCCAGGACCCTGAGATCTTGACCTGAACCAAAGGCAGAGGCTTAACCCACTGAGCCACCTGGGCGCCCCTAGTGACTTCTTGATTATAGTTCACTTTCCTATAGGAAAATAATATGTCAATCATAAGAACTTGAACTCACTAGAACAGTAATTTGCAGTGCAATTTTATTATAGATCTTTCAGTTGGTGAATATTTCTTGTGTAACCTGCCTACCAGAAGAAGATCCCTTCCAATTGTACATATTCAAATATTTCAGCCCCTCCATAATTTACAATTTCCCATGTTAAACTAATAAATGGCATTCTGTTCTTATTTATTAATTTCATGGTCTTTGCTAATTTGACTCTACACCACTAAGAAATGGGAGCTCTCTGTCAGTGTACTGAATCAGATTTTGGAGCCCATTTGCTAAGTAGCAGATTCTGAATTCTTTTTTGATTGATTCAGGAGGGTAACAAGAATGACTTTATGGATATACCAGAGGAGAGAGACACTGGAATTATCCTGGAGTTGCTGTTAGCTATAGACAAAATTTCTACCAAGCATACACTATACTCAGACACGAATATTCCTGATCAATTCATGGTGCTACAAGTACCTTCCTATACCCTTTTAAAAAGTCTACTTACTTTACATACCTATAAGATACTATGGAGAAGGATATTAAGAACTGAAACTTATGAAGATGACAAAAAATATTCATCGACAGTGACTACACTGCCCTCAACAAATAGAATACTATAAATCTATGACAGATATTGTCATAGAAAAGGAGCTAGTAAGAGTATACTGTATATTTTAACATGATTTTCCTGTTCCACCTATCTTAAGAAGATAGAAAAATACCTAACTGGTGTGACAAATGGGATAGTTCTAGATTAGACATGATTGTTCTTGTGGAAGCCATATTATCTTGTATAGCTCTGAAAAAAGATACCACCTTCCTGCTCCAGTGTCCTTATTTCTAATTACAAATTGTTCTGAGTCTTTGCTTCTGCTCTTATTTAATAAACAGATGCTAGGTATTGAGTCATTAACAATGGATATCTGTGGGATGCTTGGCCTCCCTTAAACATACTTGATAATAAAGTCAGTGCTTGCCTCACTTATTAATCCAAAAGAGTCATGAGATTTCATGCTCCTACCACATTTGCTTGGAATTCAAATGGAACAAAAGCCTATTTGGAACAAAAAGCCATATTTGAGTGGATTACAATGAAAGTTAAACAAAATTCACACAACATAGCTGTAAATACAGAAATTAACCCTGAAAAATTAACACTGAAAAATATTTTTAAAACTATAACTTATATGAGTAGGGGTTATGTGTGCTTATCTATAAAGTCATCTAAAAGGAAGCAACTATTTTTCCTAATGGAAAATTTTGTTTCTTTCCTAATTATTTATTAATCCTGCAAAAAATTGTAAGGGTAACAGAAAACCCATTATTAAAAATTAAATAAATGATAATAATAACTTTAGATAGTAGAAAAATAATTCCTGAACATGCCTAATAATGAGTATTACCTGAGACACTTGATTTTTTAAAAAAAATCCAAACTTTAATGCATCAGAATCTTCAGGGAGTATTTTGGGGTACCTGAATACTTATCATGAGCTTCAGTTGATTCTTAAGATCAGGCAGATTTGGGAAATACTACGAAGGAAGAAAATGGAAAAATAATGTTGGTAATCATGGATTACTAAAAACTGCTATAGACATCATGGACCTAAGATCAAGGTATCAGAATTGAAAATGAACTCAGATCTGCAGTAGGATTTAAAAAACAATGAGAATAATAAATTTTTTTCTTAGGGACCAGAGAACTGTAACTTGAACTGGAGTTTAAAGTAGAGGTAACTACTTTAGCTTTTAAAATGCTAAGCCGGCCTCTACTCTACTCTGGCCAGCCTTCTGTTCCCATAGCATGCTCTGCAGACTCTCTCCACAGTACCACTGTAACTGTGGGTTTACTATTAGTCTGCTTGCTTCTTGTGGTAGAAAATGTGTCTTTCATCTCCAAAACCATTCCCATGTTTAAACATGATGTCCTATACCTAATTTTTATTTAACATATATTGAGAAAGAGAAACTAGCTCTTCTAATAACCTGATATGAAAAAAAGACAATGAATCTAAAAGGAAAGGAAATCTGCATGCTAGTAAGATAGTTCTCAAATCAAAAACATAAGTAGGACCTACTTCATGAGTTGGCTGGGGCTAAATTACATACTGTTATATACTGTGTTTCACATATGTAATTTCTCTTCACTATAAAGACTTGCTCTCATTGAGTTCCTCAGGTGTAAGGATGAGGGACTCACTCAGGTTACCTCAAGCAATGGGTGTGTTGTCTGCAGACAACTGAACAATCAGGGCCCATGGGACCTAAAGTGTTCTTCTGAGTCTTAGCAACTCTAGGGTCCATAAACACTAGAATTACTAATCCAGATCTTGCCATCATGCTTTAATACAAACGCTCAAATTCTTCTCCTTTGTCTGAATGTGTCTTCTATAGACTATAAAGTACTTCTCTGCTAGTGCTGCTTATTTATGACTTCCACTAAAAAAAAAAATTCATAAATGAATGAACTTAATTGACCAAAAAGGGGGAAATGGGGTACTGGTAAAGCAAATTATGTTTCCCCATAATAGAATACATTCAGCTGTTAAAAACATAATTTATGTTATATTATTTATGACCTATCCAGGATAGAATTAGTATTTACTCAGTTCCAGTTGTTCTCTATCTGTAAGTCTCATATGTCACCTAACACCTACCTCATCACTTGATTATTTGAGTTTTCATCTTTTTTTTAATATAAGGAGACATTCTTGCAGGAATGATCTATGTGTGTCTCATTTTCGTGTTCCCCACTGTGTCTAGATCAATCTCTTGAATGTAATAAGAGGTCACTAATTTTTTTAAAATGATTGCCTTAATACATGAATAGTTGGGAGCATTGCTTGATTTACGGTATATCCAAAGGTGAATAACAACAAGACTGGTTTTATACGACTACATTCTGGAAGATTCTCTGCTTATAACTAAGTGAAATTCATGATCCAGGAAATTTTTAACTGACCCTTAATGGTGGTAAGTTTTCACACATGATGATGAATTAGCCTGACATGGAACAGTGGACAGTTAAAGCTGAAGAAAGCCACAGAGTTTATCTATTCAATCACCTAATTTTTCTGTAGTATTCTGTTGAGAAACCCAATTTTCTTTTTATTTCCCAATAGCATGGACATTATATGTATATTATATATTATATATATATATATATATATATACACACACACACACACACACACACATATATATATACACATACACTATATGTATATATATGTACACACACATGTACATGACCTGAGCCAATAAAAGGGTAGCATTAAGGGAAACAGAAGCAGAGACATGGATTCTTGAGGGAATAAAAACACCCCAGCCACAGCAAGTCACAATCAAGAGGGATATGAAGGATACAGAACTTTTTCCTGAGAAGTGGCAGATCAAAGCTCCACATGAGGCATTCCAACCCTCAGATCCTACACAGGAGAAACAGCCCCCACACACAACAGACTTTGAAAACCAATGGGAATTATGTTCAGGAAAATTACAAAACTGTGGAGAATGGAAAACCCACTCTTAAATGGCTTGTGTGCAAATGCACTTGACCCAGAAACCAGCCCCAAACACCCAATTTGTAAAGCACATAGATGATAGATAAAGGACACTCATTTACAACCCTTAAAGCATCCACTGGAGAGGCAGGACAGCAGGGACTCTCCTTCAGGGACTGATATTTCTCCAAAGAAGACATACAGGCATAGGCCAACAGGCACATGGAAAGATACTCAACAGCACTGATGTTAGAGAAATGCAAATCAAAATCACAGTGAGATTATCTCCTAACCCCTGTTAGAAAGTCTGTGACCAAATGGACAAGAAATAACACACGTTAGAAGGGATATATAGACAAGGGAACCCTATGCACTGTTAGTGAGATTGTAAATTGATGCAGCCAGTATGGAAAACAGTATGGAGATTCCCTTAAAAATTAAGAATAACACTACCATATGACCCAGCTATTCTACTTCTGGGTATTTATCTGAAGAATACAAAAACACTAATTTGAAAAGACATATGTACTCCTTTGTTCATTGCAACATTATTTATAATAGCTAAGATACCAAAACAACCTAAGTGTCCAGAAATAGATGGATGGGTAAAGAAGATGTGGTACACTTATATAATGGAAGACTACTTGGCCATAAAAAAGAATAAAATATTTCCATTTCTGACATGGAAATCCGACATGGATGGATCTTGGGGATATTATGCTAAGTAAAATAAGTCAGAGAAAAACGAATACCATATGATTTTACTCAAATGTGGAATTTAAGAAAAATAAACAAAAAATAAAAATATATTCAAAGATACAGAGAACAGACTAGTGGTTACCAAAGGAAAAGGAGGTTCATAGGTGGGTGAAATGGCCAAAGAGGGTCAACTATATGGTGATGGATGTTAACTAGATTTGTGGTGGTAATAACTTTGTGGTGTGTCCAGATGTCAAATTATAAAGCTACACACCTGAAATTTGCCTGGGTGGCTCAGTGGGTTAAAGCCTCTGCCTTCGGCTCAAGTCATGATCCCAGGGTCCTGGAATGGACTCCCACGTCAGGCTCTCTGCTCAGAGAGGAGCCTGCTTCCTCCTCTCTCTCTCTGCCTGTCTCTCTGCCTACTTGTGATCTGTCTGTCAAATAAATAAATAAAATCTTAAAAAAAAAAAAAAGACAAAAAAGTGCTTTTGTAAAAGGCTTTAATAAGCACTTATGGCCAAGGGAAAAATGTTGAATGTTCATTTAAAGATCTATAAATCATAAATAATAAAAGAATCACTTTTTATCTAGTTGATGCTACTTATAAATTGATAAGACTTTTAAACTTGTAAAGCCAAATTATTTTATTTCATTTATTTGCTATCCTCCATATCAGCCCTATTTTTCTATCAGTAATGTTCTTCACAACTAACTGCAAGTTACATAATTACTTGCCACTGTGAAATTTAACATACTACAAGAAAGCATGGTTAAGACCTTTTGATTTCCACAGTTAAGAAAAAAAGAAATATGATAAATCCTTAAGTCTTTGGAATGGATATTAAGAAATAAAAAATAGGTATTAAGTTAAAGAAATGAATATTGTTATTCCTTATTTAATCCTTTGATAGTCTCCCCTTCTTTCAATAATCATCTATGCATCTTTCACTCCACCCATAGTTTCCCTAAATAGGACCTATTGTTTCATTCTGTGCCTTCAAGGACACTACTGGGTTCAACTTGATTCTTTCCAGCAAATCTGAGTTCATATATCATCTTTTTATAGAAGACTTCCCGCCACTCTCCAGTTTCTCCTCTGTATTCTCATAGCACCCAGGCATAACCCTAACATAACCTGGCCACAGTACCTTAACCAGTTATCTTTCTCATCCAATAGTTTGTGCATTCCTTGATATAAGACATCATGTCTTTTTTTTTTTTTTAAGATTTTATTTATTTGTCAGAGAGAGCGAGTGAGAGCGAGCACAGGCAGACGAGTGGAAGGCAGAGTCAGACGGAGAAGCAGGCTCCCTGCGGAGCAAGGAGCCCGATATGGGACTCGATCCCAGGACGCTGGGATCATGACCTGAGCCGAAGGCAGCTGCTTAAACAACTGAGCCACCCAGGCGTCCCATGTCTTTTTTTTTTTTTTTAAGATTTTATTTATTTATTTATTTGACAGGCAGAGATCACAAGTAGGCAGAGAGGCAGGCAGAGAGAGAGGGAAGCAGGCTCCCCGTTGAGCAGAGAACCCGATGCAGGACTCCATCCCAGGACCCCGAGATCATGACCTGAGCTGAAGGCAGCTGCTTAACTCATTGAGCCACCCAGGTGTCCATAAGACATCATGTCTTAATTCTGTTTTATAACCACAGTATACTGCAAAATTGGGGGCACATAGTTTTCAGTAAATGACAGTGAATTAATTTATGATGCCTGTATATGTCATATCCTTTGAATCTGAAGAGATATCTGGTTGCCTGGAAAGTACCTAATCACAGAATCACAGAATTTATTCAAGAGAGTTTGCATTACTTGGGCAGAATGATCTCCCAACATGGCATCCAGACAGATTCTTCTGAAAGTCATTTCATTCATGAAAGATGCTCAGTTTCATTCATGGGAAGAAAAATGCAAGTTAAATATACTGATATTATTTCTTATCTACCATATTGACCAAAATTCAAAATATTGCTAAAATACGTTAACAATGTTGTGGAAAAACAGGTATTCTCATATATCCTAGTGGTTGTGCAAAGTGGTCCCTAATGCAAGAATTTAAAATGATGCAGCTGCTATGGAAGACAATATAGTATTTCCTCAAAAATTAAAAATAGAACTAGTCTATGATCCAGCAATCCAGTTTCTGGTATTTGTCCAAAAGAACTGAAAATAGGATTTTGAAGAGATATTTGCTCTCCTGTGTTCCAGGCAGCATTATTCACAATGGCCAAGAAGTAGAAATAAATGTCCATTGACAGATGCATGAATAAACAAAATGTGGTATATGTGTACAATGGAATATTATTCAACTTTAAAAAGAAAAGGATATCCTGTCACATGCTACTACATGGATGAAACTCAAGGACATTATG
The DNA here is from genome assembly GCF_964662115.1 of Mustela nivalis. Taxonomy (NCBI): domain Eukaryota; kingdom Metazoa; phylum Chordata; class Mammalia; order Carnivora; family Mustelidae; genus Mustela; species Mustela nivalis. The sequence goes on along the minus strand of NC_139023.1, from coordinate 90,367,677 downwards.
CTAAATGAAATAAGCCACAAAAGGACAGATACTTCATGATTCCACTTGCTTGAAGTATCTAAAGTAGGCAAACTCTTAGAAACAAAGCAGAATGGTGGCTGCCAGGGGTTGGAGGAGGGGGAATTGGGGAGCTGCTGTTCAGTGGGTATAGAGCTCCAGTCATGTAAGATGAAAAAGTTCTCGATATCTGCTCCACGACAATGTGTATGTAGTTAATAATACGGTAATGTACATTCAAAAGTTGCTAACAGAGCAAAATTCATGTTACTTATCACCAGAGTTTAAAAAAAAAAAAACTTTAAAAATACCTTTTTGTATTCTTGACAATACTTTTTTACTGGAGTACAGCTGAAAAACAATGTCACAATATTTTCAGTGTACAACTTAGTTATTTGACAAGTTTATTTGACATTATGACATTATGTTCACAACAACTGTAGCTGTCCTGATAAACTGCTATCATAGAATCATTGAGTATATTTCTCATACTGTGCCTTTTTTTCCTGTCACTTACTTATTCCGTAACTAGAAGCCTGTATCTCTCACTCCCCTTCACCTACTTTACCCAATTCCAACCCTCCCCCACTCTGGGCACCAGTTTGTTCTCTGACTTACAGATCTAATTCTGCTTTTTGTTTATTCATTTACTTTTTTTTTTAGACTCCACATATGGGTAGAATCATATGGTATTTGTTTTACTCAGTCTGACTTACTTCACTTAGCATAATGTCATTTAGGTCCTTCCATGCTGTCTCAAATGGCATGAGCTCATCCTTTTTTCTGGCGTTATAATATTCCATTGTATTTATATACCACACCTTTTTTATCCATTCACCTACTAATGGACACTTAGGTTGCTTCCATATCTTAGCATTGTAAATAGTGCCGTAATAAACATAGGGATGCATATATCTTTTCAAATTAGTGTTTTCATGAATGTCTAATAGTGGAACTTTGGAATCATACAGTATTCTTATTTTTAATTTTTTGAGGAAACTCCATACTGGTTTCCACAGTGGCTGCAACCATTTCCATTCCTACCAACAGTGTACAGGGGTTCCTTTTTCTCCACATCCTTACCAATACTTATTATTTCTTGACTTTTCAACTTTAGCCATTTTAATAAGTTTAAGGTGATATTTCATAATAGTTTTAATTTGCATTCCCCTGCAAATTAACAATGTTAATTGTTAACATTGTTGAGCAATGCTAACAATGTTGAGCATCTTTACGTAAGTGTTGGGCATCTGGATGTCTTCTTTGGAAAATATCTATTCATATCTTCTGCCCATTTTTAATTGGATTATTTGGTTTGGGTGTGCTAAGTTGCATAAGTTCTTTATATATTTTAAATACTAACCTTTTATCAGAGATGCCATTTGCAAATATCTTCTTCTGTTCAGTAGGTTGTCTTTTAGTTTTGTTGATGGTTTCCTTTGTTGTGCAGAAACTTTTGATTTTGACCTAGTCCTAATAGTTCATTTTTGCTTTCATTTCCCTTGCCTCAGAAGACATATCTAGAAAAATGTTGCTGTGACCATTGTCAAAGAGGTTACTGCCTGTGTTCTCTTCCAGGATTTTTATGGTTTCACATCTCACATTTAGGACTTTAATCCACTTTGAGTTTATTTTTTTGTGTGGTGTTACAGAGTGGTCCAACTTCATTCTTTTACATGTAGTTGTCCAGTTTCCCCAATACCATTTTTGAAGAGCTCTCTTTTCCACATTGCATATTCTTTCTTCTTTGGTCATAGACTAAGTGACCATAGAATTGTGAGTTTTTTTCTGGGTTTTCTCTTTTGTTCTACTGACTTATGTGTCCATTTTTGTGCCAGAACCATATTGCTTTGATTTCTAAAACTTTGCAATGGAACTTGAATCTGGGATTGTGATACCTCCAGCTTTGTTTTTCTTTTTCAAGATTCCTTTGACTATTCAGGGTCTTTTGTGGCTCTATGCAAATTTTAGGATGATTTGTCCTAGCTCTGTGAAAAATGTTGGCATTTTGATAGAGATTAAATTAAATTAAATTTTAATTTAATTTTAAATCTGTAGATTGTTTAAATTTTCATTGGATCCTGAATTTTTTTTAAATAAGTCATTTTTCTAGGTGTTATTACTGAGTAACATAATAACCAAAAATATAATGTCTTGAAGAAAAAAACATTAATGATAGTTGGAACTAGAACACTAAACCTAGACAGCTAGAGAAGCAGGGATCTGACTGGGCATCAGTCTCAGGCCTTTTATGTGATCTATAAACATGGGCTTCCAGGAGATTCCTCACATCAGGATGACCACAGGGCAATCATACAGCCTTAAGGCTCCATCAAGTGTCACAGCAAGCAAAGCAGAAGCAGAAATGCCTTGGATCCAAAAGTCACAGCATCACTCATGCTTCACAAAACCCTGCCCACATTCAAAGAGAGGAGAATTAGACTCCACCTCTTTACAGGGGAGGGACAAAGTTCTAGAAGAGAGAGAAATTGTGGTGGTTATCCTTGGATATTATAATTTGCCATAATTAGAAAAAATTGGGGAAATGTAAATATGGACTGTATGGCAGATAATATTGAATTAATAATGTTTTCCTGGGTATGAAAATGCTATTTGATTTTATAATATACATGTACTTAGATGATGGATGCTAAAGGATTTAGCAATAGTGTCTTGATATCTGCAACTTATTTTCAAATGATTTAGCAAAATAAAAGATATTTAAAGGGAGAAAGAAGGGCGCCTGGGTGGCTCAGTCAGTTAAATGTCTGTCTTCAGCTCAGGTCATGATCCCTGGGGTCCTGGGATCGAGTTCTGCCTTGGGCTCCTACCTCAGCAGGGAGCCTGTTTCTCCCTCTGCCCTTCCCCCTGCTTGTACTCTCTCTCTCTCTCTCTCTCAGTGTCAAATAAATAAATTTTAAATTTTTAAAAATAAAATAGAGAAAGAAACAAAATATGAAGCAAACGTAGTGAAATGTAAGCTATCAGAGAATAAGGTGAACGATATATGATATTCCTTGTCCTAAGAGTTTTCTTTTCTCTATGTAATATATGCTTCTCAAATAATTGAGGAGGAAATAAAATATAAATCGATTACATTATTTCTCTGCCCACATCCTCTAAACCTCCCTATTCAGAGTAGGAGCCATACTCCTTACCAAGACCTCCAGGACTCTGTGTGATCCATAGCCCTTACCTCCTATTCCTAAGGAGGGAACATAGCCCTTGTTCCCCAGAGGGAGCAGCAAGTACAAAAGCCCCACAAGTGTGCTTGCACATTTTAGAAAGAGCAAGTTGTTTATGATATCCCATTTTAAGTGATGCCCTTATACATCACATGCATAAATCCTTGTGTACAATTCTTGGAGAGCTTCTGATTTGATGTGAAACCTCAATTCCCTGCCCATTCACTTCTTTCTTGATTATAAGAACTACAGCCCTAAATGAACTCAGTCAAAGCCAGATCCTTTTTCACTACCCCCAAAGAGGCCTGAGAATTCGGCTTAGGAATGGGAAATCTGGGCCAGCAAGGAAAATTTAAGAAGGTTCCCAGTTATATTCAAATTGGGATTTCACCAATTTGGTATTCCCCTCAGGAAGTAAGATACACAGGTTCAGTTTCCCTGCCAGGGCACACTGTATTGTATTATATCTGAGGTTTAGATTGCCAAAGCATGCCCTGTAACAAGATTGTACTTTGCAGGATTTAATCTACTGGCTTTCTTGCCTTTGGCTACTACTCAGTGTTCTGTCAGACTTCACTTGTCTGTGGCCCTAAGCGTGGTGCTGCCTGATGCAGACATTAGTAATTTCCTGTCTCGGATCGAGGCCCTCACTGGAGCCATATTTGCATTCGGACATATTTGCTCCCGTGTTTTGGCTGTGGGTCTCAGCTGAATTGTGATTCTTTCTGAAAGTCATGTTATACAGCCTTCAGGGGAGGTGTTAGTCACATAAATAATTGGGCCCTCAGGTTTCTAAGATGAGGGGGATTGCCACATCTTCCCTTCCAATCAGTGAACATTGTGTTAAATTAGGGCTGGTTGGTAAATTCAGTGTGTCCGCAGCTCACAGCCAGACATGGGGCCAATGACCAGTGTAGGTTTTGAGACAACAAAGAAAGGACATGCTCCCCTTGGTTTTGAAGAGTTTGCTCTGTGCTTCCATGTGCTCATTTATAAAATGTCAATAATACTAGAGGTAATAATAATAACACAGGTCCTTGTTGTTAGAAGTTAGATATTTAATAGACATTATAAATCAAGGTTCAAAAACCATTATCAGGCCATCTGAATACTCACTGCACTATCATGAGTAAAGTGAGCAAACCCCAGGTGATATTCTCTATGGATAGTGAAGCAGAAGGCTGACACATTCGTTTGGAGGAAACAGGACAGTTAAATGCCAGGAAGGCTTGGCTAGGTGTCCTCTGAAGTAAAATTATGATTCTGAGATTGCCATTTTCCAAATTGGCAAAAGCCTTTAAAAAAGTCTTTATACTCTTTAATACTATAATTCCACTTCTAGGAATCCATCCTAAGGAAAGAGTACTAAATTCAGAAAAATACATTGTAATGGGGAGATAAAATGGAAACAAATCATGTCCAACTGAAGGAAAATGTTTAAATAAATTATGTCCACTTATATTATTATACAAATTTAAAAATTTATGCCTGTGAATAATCTGGCAATAACATGAAAAGGGAGGCATTTGTTTTATCTAAATAGGATACAATATTATATATAAAGTATCAAAACTTCGTTTAAATAAATTATATGGGGCACCTGGGTGGCTTAGTGGGTTAAGCTTCTGCCTTCGGCTCAGGTCATGATCTCAGGGTCCTGGGATCCAGTCCCGCATCGGGCTCTCTGCTCAGCAGGGAGCCTGCTTCCCTCTCTCTCTCTCTCTCTCTCTGACTGCCTCTCAATCTACTTGTGATTTCTCTCTGTCAAATAAATAAATAAAATCTTTAAAAATAAATAAATAAATTATATGTAAAAATACTGAAAAGAAATCTTTAAATGTTGAGAAATAGGTATTTTTTTTCTGCTTTTGTATATTTTGCAAATTTCCTTTAATGAGTTTCCATCACTTCTTTACCAGAGTAGTAAAGCACTGATTTTTTAATCACAAGGGGTTCCTGGCTGGCTCAGTTGGTAGAGCATGCAACTGTTGATCTTGGGGTCATGATTTCAAGTCCCATGTTGGGCCTAGAACTTACTTGCTAACATAAGAGCTTTTATTTGCAAAAAATTATCAAACCAGTCTAACTATGAATTAATACTTATATAATTTATTATTCATATTTATATAATTATTTTAAGACAAAGTATTAAGAGATTCAGTTCAACAATATTTTTTGAGTATCTAAAATATCCTTTTGTTTGAGCTTTGAAATTAAGACCTTCTGAAATTCCACAGAATAATAATAGTTCAATTAACTGTAATTCTATTTTTTTCCTTTAATAACTGCAGCAAGAACAGGGAAGTAAGCAAGAAAGTGCCCTTGACAAGGGAGGGAAGGAGACAAAGGGAACCTACTGTGTGCTAGGCCATGTGCTCCGTGCTTTTTATACATGACCTTATTTAATTTGGGCAATTACTCTGTGAGGTTTTATATGTATATTATTTGACCTGAAAAAACAATTCTATGAGGCATTTTACAGATGAGGAAACTGGGGTTCAAAGAGATTCCAAAGGGAAATTTGGCCAAAGGGAAACAAACAGTAAGAGAATGGTCCTCATTCTTTCTACTGTCGTTGTATTTTGTTGATAGCATCTCCCTGGCCCACACCCATAGCCTTGACAAGCCTCATTTTTTAGCAGAATTAAGCCACATTTCTTAATCTGGTCCCTCATCTAAGAGATATAGGAGACAAAGGAGAGAAAGAATGGCTAGGGCAGTAACACTGGGAAGGCTGGTAAAAGTAGACATCCTACCCCAACAAAACATTTATTAAAAAGCACCCAAGAGGGACGCCTGGGTGGCTCAGTTGGTTGGACGACTGCCTTCGGCTCAGGTCATGATCCCGGAGTCCAGGGATCGAGTCCCACATCAGGCTCCCAGCTCCATGGGGAGTCTGCTTTGCTCTCTGACCTTCTCCTGGCTCATGCTCTCTCTCACTGTCTCTCTCTCTCAAATAAATAAATAAAATCTTAAAAAAAAAAAAAAAAGCACCCAAGAAATACTACTCAGCCATCAAAAGGAATGAACTCTTGCCATCTGCCATAGGGTGGATGGAGCTGCAGAGTGTTGTGCTACGAGAATAAGTCAGTCAGAGAAAGAAAAATACCATATTGTTTCACTCATTTGTGGAACCTAAAAAACAAATGAGCAAAGGAAACAGAGAGAGCGGTAAACCAAGAAACTGACTCTTAGCTATAGAAAACACCCTGACGGTTACCAAAGGAGAAGTGGATGGGGGAATAGGGGAATATAGGTGATGGGGTTTAAGAAGCACGCTCCTGCTGAGCACCAGGTGTTGTAAGGAAGTGCTGAATCACTATGTTGTACACCTGAAACTAATATTACACTGTATGCTGACTAATTGGAATTGAAATGAAAACTTTTTAAAAAACATAGAAGAACTCAAGAAGCATAACTCTATGGTAGCAATGGAATGATCTGTGACAAGACATACAATTCTATGCAGTGCTGAAGTAATTATTATATGAGATATATATTATATATATGTTATATATATATACACACACATATTATCAAAGCAATGCTTTATTTTCCATATACTATGTAACATAGGAGGAATGTAACACCTAAAATTTATTTTGCACAAAGGTCATCTTAGCCCTCTCTTCCATGGGTTCTGGGTAGAGGAGGTGCTCATCAGTTTGGTTTGGTTATGCTTAAGAATCTAGTAGAAGACTTACAAACACAAGGCAGTTACTAAACTGAGGCCCCTCAAAATTGGCAATATCCAGATTCAGAACATTTTTGCTTATCTAACTATCTAAAAGCTGAAGAAAAGACTTAATAGGTACTTGGTTATCCCTATGCCTTGAAATGTTTTGCTAAACAACTTTAAAATGGAATTGAAGCACCAACTGAAACTTTCTATGCAACTGTGGTTTCAACTGAATGCTACACTTTATATAAACATAATTTTTGTGGTTTAACTTGAGGCTGTTCTCTGCGGTCTTCCCATATAATGGGAATGCGTCAGAAGCACAGCTTCACTTCCTGTGTAGGCTGGAAACTGTTAACTGCAAAGTTTGGAGATAGTCTCACAGAGATTTCTGCCATATGTTAAACTAAACTTGATATGAAAAATCCTATCAGCTTGCAGTTTCCCAGGGCATTAAAAAGAAAAAAGGAACTCAAGTTTTATAAATATAAAAAGCATCTGTCTTCACAGGAAATTCTACTCTGTTATTTTACAAATGATCCCTACTTATATTTACAAGAGAAATCAGATCTGATGAACGATACAGAAAGTAATGCCCCATTTTGTTCCCAATTTTAAAATATATATTCATAATTCTGAACGGCTGACTGGACAGTGAGCTAACTATCAGTGTACAAAGGTCTCAACAGTGCTGCCCAGCATGCTGCTAGGCATTTATATTTCCAAGTGAAAGGAGATGGAATATTTCGATAGCATGCTGCGAACTTAAACAATTCTATTGCATGTAATTTTTGTATTGAAATGCTCCCACCACTTCAGGAAATCTCATGAGCATTCACAAGATGTTTGGCACAATTCTGATTCTAATTTTTTAGTTCTCCTTATCTCCCTGAGCTTCAAAAGAATTCTCTCCAGAGTCGCTCACCCAGGTGCAAGTATCCTTGAGTTCATCTTCAGTAGCTTTTGTAAGAATTCCTTTCTGTGACTGCCTGCCTGTTGTTACCTATAATTTTGTATTTCTTTTGCTCTAAACCAGCGTGCTATGATAAGAGCCATCTTTTCCTTTCACTCTGTTCCATGACCCTCATAAAACTAACAGCTGACATTCATGATCAGAACCCTGATCATTCATTAGTCTTCAGAGGACTTCATGCTACCTGTAATAATGCCCCTATTTTACCAGCAGCACTCAGACTTGACTATGAACCCTTTTGCTTATTTCATCAATTCAATGCTCCAACATGTAGCCTTGATTTCCCTGATTGTTTTCTTGCCTCACAGAAAGGAGTCAAAAAACTTTTCATCAGAATATTTTGTTATCTAATAGCCTATGCATGCCAGTATTTACAACTAAACTCCCTTTTTAAAAATATTTTAATTTTTTATTTTGATTCAATTTAGTTAGCATGCAGTGTGTTATCGGTTTCAGGGGTAAAGCAAATAATACTTTTTACTAGTTTCAGAGGCAGAATTTAGTGATTCATCAGGGGCATGTAGAACCCAGTGCTCATTCCTTCAAGTGCCCTCCTTAATGCTCTTCACCCTGTTACTCCATCCCCCACCCACTGCCCCTTCAGCAGCCCTCAGTTTGTTTCCTAGATTTCAGCATCTCTTATGGTTTGTCTCCCTCTCAATTTTCATCTTATTTTATCTTCCCTTCCCTGTCCCTATGTTCATCTGTTTTGTTTCTTAAGTCCCACACATGACTAAAACCATATGGTATTTGTCTTTCTCTGACTGGCTTATTTCATTTAGCATAATACCCTCTAGTTCTACCCACATCATTGAAAATGGCTGAGTAATTGTTTTTGATGGCTGAGTAATATTCATATATAAATGTGTGTATATATATGTGTATATATATATATATGTATATATATATATATATGCATACACACCAGCTCTTTTTTATCCATCCACCTGTTGATGGACATCTGGGCCTTTCCATATTTTGGCTATAGTGGACATTGCTGCTATAAACATTGGGGTGCAGGTAATAATTCTTTGGTGCCCCTTGTATCTTTGGGGCAGAGAGCTGGTAGTGCAATTTCTGGGTCATGGGGTAGCTCTATTATCAACTTTTGAGGAAACTCCATACTGTTTTCCAGAGAGGCTGCACTAGTTTGCACTCCCAACAACAGTGTAAGAAGGTTCCCTTCTCTCTGCAACCTCACCAACATCTAACTAAACTCCCTTTAACCATAATACCATGAATTATTTTTTCTCCCAATTTCTTTTTTTTCCCCACTTTAATCTTGCTTAGTTTTCACACATTCATGCTTTGAGTAATTTAAGGCTCCTTTTGCTCTTAGTTCCATTTACTTCCGTTCTTTTCTTAAGTATCATATTACTATCATATATTAATAATTATTACTCATCCATCACCAAGTACTTCTTACATTTATTATATCCTCTGGTGCGAAAGTTGCTTTCCCTTTGATGTTCTTTTCTTTTCTAGCCAAAGCTCAGGGATAGTATCTTTTCTCTTTCCATATTATCACAGAACGATGGATAGATAAAAATCGTACCCATTCTCTTTAACCTTGTATACTGAGAGATACAAGCGATGGACCCTCCTTCACGCAGGGGGAAGCTGAACTATATCCCTGTAGCAACTGATAACAACAAGAACTGTGTAGTTTGCCTCTGCCTGCTCCTAGAGTTGCACAGATGTACCAAACTTCTCTCTCAGTCTGGACCTTTGTGGCAAGGGTGCTTGACAACTGTTAAAACAGCATTTCCACTATGAATTAGAAAGCCACTGGGGAGAGACTCATGTAAATGTATATTGTCAGTGAAGAACGGTTTTCCTATGTTTGCAGTCATCTGTGTGTCATTTTCTCTGTAGCTAAATCTCAGGTGGTCAGAGGCTGATCAGCTGGTGTGTGTTTCCTTCAATTCCTTTTTAGCCAATATATTACACATTCTTACCCCCACTTAAAGTAAGACAGCACTGCAAGTGTGTCATTATGTTTTGTTAGCTCTAGTAAAAAAATGTGTCATATAAAAGGTTAATAAGGCTTTGGGCAATTTTTTTATGGTATACTTCTGAAACAATGCCATTTCTGGTCATTACTGAATTTAAGATTTGAAAAAAGTCTGTGAGAAAACTGGTTCCCTGTGTATTTTATCATACTGCATCCATACATTTAACAGTATAAATTATTTTGTGTCTCTTCTTGAATTACATTGCATAATTCCTTATAAGAAGCATTAAGAGCATTTTATGTAAATAGAAAGTTGCATATTATTATGACAAGATAATAGTTATAGCAAAGGTCATTTATTATCTAACCTTTCATTTTGGTGCTAACGATTGTCAGTTCATCAAACCATCATTCTCAACCTGTGACAGTTAAGCTCTAATGTCTAATGAATCCATTGCATGTGATGAGCTCACTTTTCTTCTACATACTTAGATTGGTACTAGCTATGTACCCTTCTTGTGAAAATTAATAGGCAGCCAAATCATTTTCTGTAGAGTGGAAGTCTGTCAAAAAACTAATTGAGAAGTTATTTTAAGTAATACTTATTAAGCCTCTAATATGAGATACCCACTTCAAAGAACTAGATAGAACTAGAAAGTTTTATGACTCATGATACATTCCTTTAAATTTCCCTTAAATTAAAATTCACATTTTACCTTAGGAGGTATGAAACAAATGTCTGAGAATAAAAGGTGGAGAATAATCAAAATAACATGTAATCGGGCATTGAATTATTCACTACCAATTTGCAGTTTGGAAAGGGTAAAAATCATTGTGAACTTTGTCAGTAACATAGGTCTTCAAGAAGGTGTGTTTAAGTTAAATGTGAACAGTGAAAAAAAAAAATGAAAACAGGGAAGTCCCTAAATTGTGGGCAAGTGAGGGAGGATTAGGCTGGAAGAGGAAAGCCAGATAGATGGTATTGAGAAGGTTGGCTGACAGAACCAGTAAGGAGACCTGCCTGGGTTAGGCAGCAGAGGGAAGTCCCAAGCACTTGCTTTAAGTAATCCAAATATCAAATTTCTTAACTACTATAAAAAGGGGTAAATATCAGTCTATTAGGGCTATGGTGAAGATCAAGAGTATGTATGTGAAGGTCCTTGGAACTAAACACTGAAGAATCCTATGAAGAAGGGAGGACTGGATTCCCAGCATAGAGACAGATTAGGAAGGATTTTGCCATTTGCCTCTCACTCACCAAAATGGCACACAGATTACTAAGGATCACTTATAATGTATAACAAGAAGGCTTTCTGAAAAATTAATCAGTGAACCAAAGACAAAAGCATCCTTCTGCTCAGCTTTTTCTTATCCTTGATGGCATCATTAGGTTCATTGCTTTTACCATTTTCCATTTTAAGAACATTTACAACATTCTCTTATTTCAGTCTCAGTACCCTCAATTTATATAAGCCTTTTTTCTAACTTAATCAAAGATTACAGAAGAACATCATTACTCTATGTGATGTTCCACCACAACTCATAGGCACCTTCAAAACCAGATGTACTTCCACAATAAAAGAAAATAAGTGAGGTTTACCTCTTGAGGTACCAGTCAATTCTAGGTTTCAAATTATGATGGATATTCAGAGTAGGAAGCAATCCTGGACCAAGACTATAAAATGTATCAAGGCTATAATACAGAGTGCTGCTGGGATATTTTTAATTTTAAAAGTAAGTTTTGTTTTGTTTTGTTTTGTTTTAGTGGAACACGTTTTTGTTGTTGTTGTAGTTATTGTTATTCTTTTTCTTTTACGTAGTGTTTCATGATTCATTGTTTGTGTATAACACTCAGTGCTCCATGCAATACATACCTTCCTTAATACTCATCAGCAGGCTAACCTATCCCTCTACCCCCTTCCTCTCTAAAACCTTTAGTTTGTTGCTGCTGGGATTTTTTTTAAGGAAAGAATTCATATTAATTTTATGAAATCCTACTGGAAAATGGAGAATATGAATGAGTCTCCCTGAGTGTGCATGATTCAGTTAGGTGAAGAAATTGAGAAAGCAACCACCTATAGAAAGAATAGCCCTCAGTTGTTTAAAAAAAAACCAAACAAACAGTAGGGGCTTTACTGAAGTAGAAATCTAATACTGGAAGATAATGAGAAATAAAGGTGGATGGTTAAAGATGAATGAATAACTCAGCCACTATACAGTCTATTTTAGTGTCTTACAGAATGTCCTGTAGGTCTAGCTTACATCTAAAAGGCATTAGTCCCTTTAGTAATAATAATAATTGTATTAAATACCTAATTTATCTATATAATAAGGAGGAATCTAGATGGTTCGTGTTAATATTTATTATTGTGGTAAAATATACATAACTTTATAAAATTTACCATTTTAACCATTTTTAAGTATATAGGTAAGTAATGTTAAGTACATTCACAGTGTGTAACTCATCTAAAGAATTCCTTTTGTCTTGCAAAACTGAAACTCTATACCCATTAAACAACAGTTCTATTCATCTCAACCCCTGTAACCCCTTGACAGCCATCATTTTACTTTCTGTCTCTACAAATTTGACTACCCTAGACACCTCCTATAAGTGGAATCATTCAGTATTTGTCTTTTTGTGACTAGCTCATTGCATTTAACATGATGTCCTCAAGGTTGATTGACCTTGTAATATGTGTCTAAATTTCCTTCCTTTTTAAGGCTAAATAATATTCCACACCACATTTTATTTATCCACTCATCTGATAGAAAGTTGGACTGCCTCCACCTTTTAACCATTGTGAATAATGTTGCTCTGAACCTGGGTACACAGTTATCTCTTTGAAACCCTCCTTTCAATTCTTTTGGGTATATATCCAGAAATGTAATTGCTGAATCATACAGCAACTCTATTTTCAATTGTTTAAGGAACCCCTGTTTTCCACAACAATGATGCCATTTTCCATTCTTACCAACAGTGCACAAAATTTCCAATTTCCCTACAATCTCACTGACACTTGTTATTTTCTAGGCTAGGTAGTTGTTGTTGTTGCTTTTTTAATAGCAGCCATCCTAATGGATGTGAGGTGATTTTAATAGTATCTATGATTTTATCCTACTTGCATACTAACAAGTTAGCCTGCTACAGTTTATGTATGCTGGAAGATAAAGCTTTTATTATTCATAGCAATAGCAGCAGCCAGGATATCAATCAGCATTTGTGCTAGTTCTCCAAGCTCCAAATCTCACAAGAGAGGGAAAAAGTCCAGATGACATCTACAAACAGTGGGATGGATTATTGAAAGGAATCCCAAGTTTAGGGAACCCAAATTTCATACAGTGAGCAATAAGCTTATCTGACTTTTTCCCTAGAAAGAGACATTATCTTTATTATGGTGGACAGTAGACAAATCTTCCAAGACTAAATTAGGAAGAAAGAGAAAACCTGAACAGACCGATTACTAGCAATAAAATTGAATTAGTAATCAACAAACTCCCCAAAAAACAGATATCTTCAGAGGTGAATTCTACCAGATATCTTCAGAGGTGAATTTCTATATTTAAATAAGAGTTAAGATCTATCTTTCTTCAACTATTCCAAAAAATAAAAGAGGAAGAAATGCTTCCAAATTCATTCTATGAGGCCAGTATTACCATGATATCAAAACCAGGCAAAGGCACTACAAAAATACAAAATTGCAGATCCATATCCCTGAGGAACATATATGGAAAAATCCTCAACAAAATATAGCAAACCACTTCCAAAAATACATTAAAAAGATTATTCATCATGATCAAATGGGATTTATTCCAGATTCAAGGATGTTTCAATATCTGAAAATCAATTAATGTGATACACCACATTAACAAAATGAAGGATAAAAATAATATGATCATTTCAATAGATTCAAAGAAAGCATGTGACAAAATTTAACATTCATTCATGATAAAAGCTCCCAACAAAGTTAGTATAGAAAGAATGTACTTCAACATAATAAAGGCCATATATGACAAACTCACAGCTAACATCCTAAGATCAGGAACAGGAAAAGGATGTCCCTCCCACCAGTTTTATTCAATATGCTAGTGGAAGTCATAGTCATAGCAATCAAACAAGAAAAAGAAATAAAAGTCATCCAAATTGGCAAGTAAAAAACTGTAACTATTTACAGATGAAAAGATACTCTATATACAAAATCCTAAAGGCTCCATCAAAAAAAAAAAATTATTAGAATAAAGGAATTCAGTAAAGTTGAAGGATACAAAATCAATATACAGAAGTCTGTTGTGTTTCTATACACTAATAAAATAGCAGAAAGGGAAATTGAGAAAACAATCCTTTTATAATTACACCAAAAAGAATAAAATACTTAGAAATAAATTTAAACAAAGAAGCAAAAGGACCTATACTCTGAAAACTACAAGACACTGATGAAAGAAACACAAGTAAATGGAAAGATATACCATGCTTACAGGGGCATCTGGGTGGCTCATATAGCTAGGTGTCTGCCTTCAGCTCAGGTCATGATCCCAGGGTTCTGGGATTGAGCTCCGCATTGGGCTCCCTGTGTGGCAGGGAGTCTGCTTCTCCCTCTCTCTCCTCACTGTCCACCATACTTGTGCTCTCTCGCTCTCTGTGTCAAATAAATAAATAAAATCTTTAAAAATATATATATATATATCATGGTTGTGGACTGGAAGAATTAATATTGTCTGTTAAAATGTCTGTACTACCCAAATCAATGTACAGATTTAACACAATCCCTGTCAAAATACCAACAACATTTTTCAAAGAACTAGAACAAATGACACTAAAATTTGTATAGAACCACAGAAGACCCCACATAGTCAAAGGAATCTTAAGAAAGAAGAACAAAGCTAGAGGTATCAGAATCCCAGATTTCTATACTACAAACCTATAATAATCAAAACACTATGGTACTGGCACAAAAACAGATACAAAGATGAGTGGAACAAAATAGCCCAGAAATAAACCTATGCTTATATGGTCAATTAATCTATAAAAAAAATGAAGCAAGACTGTGCAATGGGGAGGAACACCTGGGTGGCTCAATGGGTTAAAGCCTCTGCCTTCGGCTCAGATCATGGTCCCAGGGTCCTGGGATCAAGCCCCACATCGGGCTCTCTGCTCAGCGGGGAGCCTGCTTCCTCCTCTCTCTGCCTGCCTCTCTGCCTACTTGTGATCTTTGTCTGTCAAATAAATAAATAAAAATAATTTTTTTTAAAAAAAAGACTATGCAATGGGGAAAAAACAGTCTCTTCAACAAGTGGTAATAGGAAAACTGGACAGCTACATGCAAAAGAATGAAACTGAACTACTTTCTTATACCATACACAAAAATAAATTCAAAATGAATTAAAGGCCTAAATGTAAGACCTGAAACCATAAAGCCACTTAAAAAATAAGTAATCTCAAAAAAAAAAAAAGTAATCTCTTTTACATCAATATTAGCAATAATTTTCTGGATATGTTTCCCCAGGCAAGGGAAATAATAAAGGGAAATATTTTTATTGCAAAAATAAACAATTGGGACTACACCAAACTAAAGAACTTTTGCACAGCAAAGGAAACCATCAACAAAACAAAAAGGTAACCTACTGAACAGGAGAAGATATTTACAAATGTTATGTCCAATATGGAGTTAATGCCCAAAATATGTACAGAATTCATACAACTCAGCACGCCCAAAAATAATTTGATCAAAAAAAAAATGGGCAGAGAACCTGAATTGGTATTTTTCCAAAGATATACAGCTGGCCAACAGGCATGTGAAAAGATACTTAATATCACTAATCCTCAGGGAAATGCAAATCAAAAGCACAGGGAATAGTGGAAACCACCTGGCATAACATTAGACTCCATAGGTTTAAGGGCATGGTTCCCAAAAAAACTGCCTTTACTTCAGATATCAGCCACAAGTCGTTGGGGGATCCCCAGGCTACCTGTACTTCTGAAGAGCTGGCTATAAATTCCAGGTGTTTCCACTATCCTGTGTTCAGTAATTTGCTAGAATGACCCACAGAACTCAGGAATGTACTATGATTATGATTACAGTTTTATTACAAAGGATACATGTAGGCAAGTTCTGGGAAATAACACAGAGATTCTATGCCCACTCCTGTGGAATCAGGGCACATCACCCTTCTGGTAGTATTCACCAACCAAGGAGTTCCACTGAACTTCAGTGTCCAGAAGTTTTTTTTTTGTTTTGTTTTGTTTTTTAATTTTTTGGTGTCCAGAGATTTTCTTGGCATTTCATCACCTTGACATGATTGATTAAATCACTAGCCACATGACTGAACTCAGTATCCAGCCCTTCCCTTCTTTCTCTTTTTTAAAAAGAGTTCAGTCTATCTGCAGCTTAAAACTCCAGCTTCTAATTACATTGTTGGTTTTTCTGGCTCAATCTATGCATATCCTGTGTCGTCTCATTAGCATCAAGTATTAGGACCCACCATAATTAACAAAGAACTCGAATCATTTGAGAAATTGCAAGGGTTTTGAACTTTCCTCCCGGGAACCAGGCACAAAGTTCAGTCCAATTCTTTAGTATATATTAATCTTCAAGTGGGTGAATGGCCAAAGGTTTTTGAAAGACAAGTGGTTCGGAGTCTCCCTCTGGAATTTAGAATTTAACAGCTATTATCTTTGGGTCTCAGTTGAAAATCAAACTAAAATAATAGCATTTTCACACCCTCTTACTTATTCATTGGCTAAGCCTGCATGGCTTTGTTATGACCAGCAGATCTGTAACTTTTATTTTTGTCCGATGAAGGAATCTGGACTGAGTTTGGAAATTCAGAGGCTTAAAACCCAGCCTGTGTAGATGTACCACAGAAGCACTCACTCACATGGTAGGTACTGCCACTAACCCAGAATAGTCAAAGGGGTGGCTAAGGCACCCCCCTTTCTTAAAAAACCTCGGTCCTATTCTTAGTTTTGCAGAGTCTCATATCTCTCTCCCTCTTCTTTCCTAATAAAATCTTCTCAAAAAACTAGGTGTAAGGAGAATGCACATGACACAAAGTAATCTAACAAATTGTTTTGTTACACACAGTACTGAAAAAATGAAACTTTTTTTTTTAAGATTTTATTTATTTATTTGAGAGAGAAGGAAAGAACAAGTTGGGGGAGGACCAGCAGAGGGAGAAGGAGAAGCAGGATTACTGCTAAGCAGGGAACCTGACATAGGGATCCCAGGACTCTGGGACCATGAGCTGAGCTGAAGGCAGATACTTAACCAACTGAGTTGCTCCCCCGATGCCCCCAAAATGAAACTTTTAAAAAAATAATATTCATCCTCTCTTGTGATGGTTAATTTTATAAATTCTATGGTAGGTCACAGTATCCAGACATTTGGTCAGACAGTATTCTAGATGTTTCTAAGAAGATTTATTTTTAGATATCATTTAAATCAGTAGACTTCCAGTAAAGCTGATTATTCTTCATGATATGGGTTGGTTTGACCTAATCATTTAACAGCCTGAATAGAGAAAGACATATCCCTGCAACAAGAAGAAACTCTGCAGGCACACTGTCTTTGGACTGAAACTGCAACTCTTCCCTGGATCTTCAGTCTAACACACACACATACACACACATGCACATAAACACACCCCCTGTTACTTCTCTTTCTCTGGAAAACCCCTCTTAATACACTAATACACTCTTGATACTTTGAAATAATACATAATATCAAGTGTGCATAACTGATTAGTATAAGTATACTTTTATTTTATGTTCCAAAGAAGTAAATTATACTTGCCTTCTCTAAGCATGTTTATGTCTGTGTTTGTGGTCTGCATTCCCATCTGTGCCCTCTGACCGTGAAAGCTGAATGCTTATAAACCATCTCTAGGTCTTTAAATTTTCCATGAAGTGTGTGTTTTCTATCAATTATTTGTTTTCCTGCATTCTTACTCAATTTGCACAATGAAGTGAGGCACAAATGAATAAGACTTATCTACTCTATTTCAAGGACAGTAAATATAAATGACCAAATTCAGTACAAAATATCCTGTTGGTTTCTTATATTTCTTAAGAAATATTCTTTTTTTTTCTTAAGAAATATTCTTAAGGAAAAATTCTATGGAAACATGAAATGGGAAATAGCTGTTTAATTGTAACTCAAATATTAAAATGTAATTGAAATATAATACATACATATGCTAAAGTATATTTTTAAATTCCTATTGGATTTCAGAGAAATGAGATGTTTTATCATTATTTAATATTTTAGACAGCATTTTACTTCATGCCATATGCATATGCAAAATAAAACATTTTTAATAATCTCTATTCATTTTAATTATTTTATAAACATAAGAAAAGCTTACCAAATTTAGTTTGCCTTAACATGAAAATAAATCAACTGAACCAAACTTAGCACAATACATAAGATTTGAAATGGTGATAAAGCCCTGTAAATTAAAGCCAGTAAGCACAAGATTAAATCAAAATGGTAAATAATCCTATTATATCTCATATATTTATTTTAAATTATCTATAATTTTATAATATATGCTTATGTGTGTGTAAACATGTATATAGATATGCAAATAGACATATTTATTTATAGACACAAAAAATCCTAAGACATTGTCCCTTCTTTTAAATATTTTTTTTTAATTTATTTATTTGACAGATCACAAGTGGGCAGAGAAGCAGGCAGAGACAGAGAGGGGGGGAAGCAGGCTGAGCTGAGCAGAGAGCCCGATGCAGGGCTCAATGGGATCATGACCTGAGCTGAAGGCAGAGGCTTTAACCCACTGAGGCACCCAGGCACCCTTTTAAAGTATTTTTTTGCCTAACATTTAGAGCCTAAGAGCAATGGATTTGTTAGGTTTGGAAAAAAGAGAAAGAATTAGTGGAACTAACTCTTACATGGTACAATTGTCTATATGATGTTTAATCTGAAATTAGAGTCCACAAACTTAATGGTTTGTGAGCATTTATTCACTCTGTATCTGTGTATAATTGATTGGCTTATTTATTAAACTAAAGTAGCTTTTAACTTCACTTACTGTTAACTCCAAATTGTTAATTTTTTAAAAAAATATTTTAATTTTGTTCAATTTCTTTTTAATTTAATAATAATATTGTTAATGTTATCACTATTTCTGTTTTCTGTGTGCTTAACATTTCTCCAGAGTTGAACATGCCTTATTTCCCAGTTTATAGTAATGTCAGTCCATTTGTAAAGACGGTAGAATTTTATTTGATGGTGATGGACTTCAAGACATAAAAACAAACTCAAAGACAAAGAGATAAATATCAAAGTGTGTACATACACACACACACACACACACACACACACACTCCTGTTTTACCCTCTATTTACAAAATGACAGACATTATACAAGTACATTCATTTTCCAATACAGTTGACCCATTTACGTTACTTTAAAGAACAGAATGAAAGTCTTGCTAGATATAATAAACCTTTCCCTGCCTTCTAAATAAGACCATTCTGCATATGATTTACTGATTTCATTGTGCTTTAATACACTGAAATCCAGAGTGTAGGGCACCTGCCCCTACATTAGATAGTTCTGGTCAGTACACTAATATTCATAGGTCAGCTTTTTGTAGAGTTTTTTTTTCTCTGTCTTCAGAGATACAAGATATTAGCCATTCCTTGCTTCCAGATATGTCCACACAGTGTCGTATGAGAGAGTCCAGGCTCTGCATACAGACAGGCCTGGGTTTAGGGGCTAAGTCCAGTATTTATGAGCTATATGGCTTGTCTGACTATAAAATAAAGATCCATTACATCTAACTTCACAGGAATGCTTCTTATGAGTGATGCAAATTACATCATCATGTAACAAGTTACAGTACCTGGCACATATTGAACATTTAAGATGTAGTGTTCCTTGCTACCATCCTCTACAACACTCACACCAAAAACCTTGCACCTATCCACTCCTGACCTCTTCCTACATGTCATTTATGAACTAGGCAACTACACAACCAAAAGGGATTGAATTACAGCTAAACCAAAAGGCAACGATTATTGTAGAAGTATTTATTTATTCTAAGTGGACACTATTAGCAGAATAAAGAACATAAGTCTGAGGGCTGACCTATTCTGACCTTTAAGTAGGTAATATTTAAGATGGTCTTTGAAAGATAGAATTTAGCCTGGAAGACTTACAAGTGGAGAAGCACACTTTGTAGAGGAAATGGATACCAGGCCTAACACATGAGCACTTGAGGAATAAGGGGTAGTTCAGCTTACTCCTTAGTGAGTATATGTGGCGGAAGCTAAAACTCAAGAAAGAGTATGGGCCTATTTTGTTATGCAGTCTGAGTGCCAAATTAAGGAGTTTAGTTTAGTGGAAAATGAGTTAGTATTTTCTAAGCAAAGGAGTGTTGTTTTAGGAGGATTTCTCCTGTGTTAGCATTTGGGATATAAGAGAGTTGGGAGAAACAAAAGTGAGGAAATAATTTAGGAATTTATTAGAATCATTCAGGCAAAAAAGTAATAAGGCATAACTCTTACCTAGTAGAGATGCACATCGCTACAATCTCTGTGAAAGGCAATTTGGCAATACTTATCAATATTACAAAGGCACAATTATCAATATACATATGTATCAATTAGAAAGGCACATATGTCCATCAATATTACAAAGAGGAGGAATATGTATGTATACTTGCTTTTATATACATAGAATATTTCTGGAAGAACACACACATACCAGTGGTACTAGTGGCTTCTTGCTGAAAGAACTGAGGGGCTGAAGGACAAAAGTGAGAATATGTTTCACTGTGCACCTTCCTGCACCTTTAGAATCTTATATGATGCAATATTACCCATGCAAAATGTTTTTTATTAAGCTTTTAATTTTAATTCCAGTATTGTTAATATATAGTGTTATATTGGTTTCAGGTGTACAATACAGTTATTCAACACTTCCATACATTACTCACTGCTCATCATGATAAGTGTACTCTTAATCCCCATCGCCTATTTTACCCATCCCCCCACCACCTTCCTTCTGGTGTAGTTAAGAGTCTATATTTTTCCTTTGCTCATTTGTTTTGTTTCTTAAATTTCACATATAAGTGTAATTATATGGTATTAGTCTTTTTCTGACTGACTTATATCACTTACCATTATCTCTTCTAGCTCCATCAATGTTGTTGCAAATGGCAAGATTTCGTTCTTTTTATGGCTGAATAATATTTTGTTGTATAGATATACCACTTCTACTTTATCCATTCATCCATCAGTGGATACTTGAGCAACTTCCATAAATTGGCTATTGTAAATAATGCTGCAGTAAACATAGAGGTGCATGTATCCCTTCAGGTTAGTGTTTGTATATTTCAGGGGTAAATATCCAGTAGTGTAATTGCTGGATCATACAGTAGTTCTATTTTTAAATTTATGAGTAACACCTATACTGTTTTCCACAGTGGCTGCACCAGTTTGTATCCCCACTAACAATTCAAGAGGGTACCTATTTCTCCACATCCTTGCCAACACTTGTTTCTTGTGTTTTTGAGCTTAGCCATTCTGACCAGTGTGAGGTGATATCTCATTGTAGTTTTGTTTGTATTTCCCCAATGATGAGTGGTACTGGGCATCATTTCATGTGTCTGTTGGCCTTCTGGATGTTCAACATATTTTGGATCCTAACCCTTTATCAGAGATATCTTATCCCATTCAGTAGGTTGTCTTTAAGTTTTGTTGATTGTTTCCTTTGTTATGCAGAGGCTTTTTATTTGATGTAGTCCCAATAGTTTATTTTTGTTTTTGTTTCCCTTGCCTCAGGAGGGAAGGGTAACAAAAGCTCAGGAAAAGTTGCTAAATCCCAAGTCAGACCAAAATACGTTTTAAAATTAATGAGACCTAAGGTCATAGTGGTAGCTATAGGGTTGGAGAGATGACCTATCAAAAGTTTATAGTGAGGGACAAATATTTATAAGGGAAGAATAGGGACATACAAAAACAGAAAATTGTGGAAAGCCTAGTACTGAATAATATTGTATCATGTTATAACACAGCCTGAAGTAGAGAACCAAAGGTTCATGTGCATTAGGCAGAAAGAGAATTTAAGAAATCACGTGTTACAGCAAGAGCCTTTGGGGAATATAATTATTATCCCAACTTAATGGTGAGGCACCTAAACACCTGGAGGTTTATTGCCTCACCCAAAGTAGCACACTGAGTGTCAGAGTAGAGCTCTAAGTAAAAATTAAGAGACGTGGGATGCCTGGGTGGCTCAGTTGGTTGAGCAGCTGCCTTCGGCTCAGGTCATGATCCCAGTGTCCTGGGATCAAGTCCCACATCAGGCTCCTTGCTCGGCAGGGAGCCTGCTTCTCCCTCTCTCTCTGCCTGCCACTCTGTCTGCCTGTGCTCACTCCCTCTCTCTCTCTGACAAATAAATAAAATCTTAAAAAAAAAAAGAGACGAGGGCGCCTGGGTGGCTCATTTGGTTAAACATCTGACTTGGTTCCAGCTCAGGTCATAATTTCACAGTTGTGGGATTGAGCCCTGCATTGGGCTCCCCATTCAGTGCACTTTGCTTTAAATTATTTCTCCCTCCCTCTCTGCCTCTCCCAGCTTGCACTCTCTCTAGCTGTCTCAAATAAATTAATAAAATGCTTAAAAAATTAAAGAGGTATTTAGAAAAGCATAAAAAATTGCCTTCATAGCAGGAAGGGACAGAAGATTCCTGTCCTCCTCCTATCTCCCCCTTTACCCACGTACCCCCCTAATAAGGCAAATTTTCTTATTCAGCAGGCACTATTCCCTATACATTGGTATTAATGAGACCATTTATAAAAACCTATGCAGTTCTTCCAAAATTCTAATGTGTCCAAGGCTTGCCTTACTGTAATAATAATAATAATAATAATATCCAAGCAAATATTTTTAGGCTTCCCCTTAAGTCACTATGGAAATGTTGAACTTTAATAGAAGATGGAACCTACTTCAGATTTCAAAACCTCATCCAGTCTCCTTGTATCTGTTAGGTTCAGCTCTGGGTAGTTGCTGCTATGTGAAAGGATTGCCAGTTTTGATACAGAAACATTTATAAACTCTAGTTCTTTTTTTTTTTTTTTAATTTTTATTTTTTATAAACATATATTTTTATCCCCAGGGGTACAGGTCTGTGAATCACCAGGTTTACACACTTCACAGCACTCACCAAAGCACATACCCTCCCCAATGTCCATAATCCCACCCTCTTCTCCCAAACCCCCTCCCCCCAGCAAACTCTAGTTCTTTTTAACAAGCTAGTTTACCTAGTTCCTAAGAAAATTCACTTTAAGAAAATGTAATTCCTCATTATGTAACAGTATTACTTATTGATTGGCTTATCTATAAATGAGTTACTTTAAAGGACTTACAGCTTAATGAAAGAATAACAAAATTATAGGTCTAATGCTGGGCTTCTACTACAAAAAACTTTTTGACATAGATATTTGGTTTAGTTGCAATCTTTTGTGGCCTTTTCACCTTTTATCTCTAGAATTAGAAAACTCTGTCATGGTAGTGTTCTCACCAAAACATCGAACTAACCCTTCCAGCTGCCGGCAGCTTTGGCGATCAGTGCCTCTAGCTGTGCTGATCCATAATGCTTGGAATCTTTTGTATTTGCTTTTCCCCCATCTCTTTGGAAATGCCCTTCTAGGTATCTTGCCTTTAATTAATTTTTTAATTTTTTTTTTCCTCCTGATTGTGTGGTTTAATGGGTAATTTAAAACACGTACCCACTCCCTGTAACCAGGTGCCTTGGTTGGGACCGAGCAACAGAAGGAGTCTATGGGGAAAGTGGTGGGATCTGAACCACTGGAGTTTGGTTAATGATAACATACTAATGTCAGTTTCTCAGATGTGACAACTATACCCTGGTGACATTGGACATTAACACTGGGGAGGGACCCTGAGCCACAGATACAGGAACTCTGTACCTTCTAGGTACCTTGCCCTTAATTTTTTTTTTTCCTTTTCTGAGAGAGAGCATAAGTGCCTGCAAGCCAAGGGATGGGCAGAGGGAGAGAGAGAAGCTCAAGCAGACTCCCCACTGAGCACAGAGCCCCAGACAGGGCTCAGTCTCATGACCCTGAGATCATGACCTGAGCTGAAATCACAAGTCAGACGCTCAACTAACTGAACCACCCAGGCGCGCAGCATGTAGTTAAGTTTTATCGAGTACCTTAGCTGGCTCATGTATCTGGGTCAGTCTTCTTATCCCTTCAAAGCTGAAAGAATTACTTCAATTATATTATCTTGTGTCAAACTTTATATCTTAAAATATCTTTTTTCAATCAAAACAGTAAGGTATGACTTTGTATATCTAGTCAAGATCTACTGTATTCCTTCTTATTGAAGGTATAGATATCTGAGTGACTTTGTTAATAGCTAGTGACTCTCCCCACCCCCAACCCAACAAAAGTAAATTCAGCTTTATGAGCAAATACAATTAATTGAAACTTCCTAATGATGAAGCTGATTTTGTAAATACCTACATTTAATTCATTCACATGTGAGCTCAAATCAGATTTTCATGTGGGTCCATTACTTGAAGGATTTTTTTTTTTCAATTCTATAACGTTTTTTCAGGTAAACACCTTCAGGGAAGTTTAATTTCATTTTCTCTATATATTTTCATTATGTGATGGAGGCATTACTTAAAAGAATGTTTTTTTACCAAAAAAAAAAAAAAAGTGCTTTCATTGCAAAATTGAATATTACCTTTGTGCAACACTGCTACTTAAATCGGGTTTTCTCTTAGTCAGTTTTAAATCTATCATAAGCTATAACTGTATCATTATCCTGTCACTTTCTGAGTCTAATAGAACAAGAACAGCTGTTTTGGGGCTCTAACTAACTGCAACAGGTTTCTTTCAGAGTAATGTAGGAACAACATCAGAACAGCACATCTGAGGTACATAGTGCAAAATTAATCAAAAATTAGTGGTCTGAGAGTTGGAGACACTCACGTGACATGCAAACATTTGTTCAGCACCTGAAGTAATGACAATGAATTAAACCAATAGAATTACTTCTTCCGGCACCTAACAGAAAGGTTACTTGATCATCAATCATTAGCTTATAAAAAAGGGCTGAACTCACAGTTCTGAACATATAGCCAGAAAAATTAAGTAAGAGACATACATGTGATAAAGAAAGACAAATGATCCAAGCTCAATTGCTTTAAATTACATTGACCTCATCAGTGTACCTTTGAAACCTGTCCCTAATTGAGAGCAATTGATTTACCCTTCCAGGTTTCCTTTAAAACCCATCAGATCCCACATTCAAAATGTTAAGAGCCCTTTGCCAAATTGTTTTGCAATTGAGCTTTCCTTTGGGTTTTTAAATGATGACTAAGCTACAAGTCAGGTAGAAAAACAGTACTCAATGAATTTAAGCCTTAGATATGAAAGTGACATCTTTTTTCTCCCACTAGACATGGTAATAAACTAATGAAAGTAATTTTTAACACAAAGCTGTTGTAATAGCACAAAAATTTTAAAGGCGTCAGGCACCAAAATGAGCTGTGAGCAGAATCACCATGCAAAAATGTCAGATGTCTCACCTACACCCCAGGATAAAATGATCAAGTTTCTCAAAATTAAGGAGGAGGATATTCACAAAGAGTTGTGCTGTGCAGTGAGCACAATCTCCACTGCCTTCTATCTGTGCGAGAGCAGAGAGGTGAATGATTGCTCTGCTGCTCATCTCAGCTCTGGCATGAGCATCACTGGAACCATCACAGAGCTTGATGTGGGTTCCGCCACACAAAGGGACACATTAAGCTGGTGTCTGCCTTTTGACTGGTAAGACTATAGAGCATGAGAGAGAGTTTGGCTAAAATGGTCTGTGTCAGAAAAAGACAGGATACGTCTGGGAAGTGGGCACCGTCTTTTCCAAAGTCAAAACAAAGGCCCCTAAATCCTAGACTCAGCTGTGGAATTTTTAGTAGGAATGTTACCCTGGAATCCATTTAAAAGGGGTCCTGCTCAAAAGGACTGGGGAAAGCACTAGCCTACTAAAGGAAATTGCATTGGTGGGGCCTAGAAGGAGTATTCCCAAAAATTTCAGATGGCTTTAAAGATATGCCATCTATAAGTCAACTGATAATTCCCTGCATCATTTTCCTTCCTTCATCTCCACGTCCCAAACACTAAGGGGTCAGAAACCTCAGGAAGCAAGACAAAGAATAAAATCACCCACTGGAGAATCAATCAGCCTCTCCTCCCAGCCCCTCTCACAGATTCTCCCTAACACCAGGTCACAGCTGAGAGAGAGAAGATTTAATATTGCAACTAGTTTGGTGTTTTGATTGTTTCCTGGACCAAGAGATTTAAACTACTAAATCAAGTCACTGTTAGCAACTTAAAGCTACAGGAGAACTTTCTGTCACCTAAGAAACC
Organism: Mustela nivalis; assembly: GCF_964662115.1. Lineage (NCBI taxonomy): Eukaryota > Metazoa > Chordata > Mammalia > Carnivora > Mustelidae > Mustela > Mustela nivalis. The sequence continues at coordinate 90,341,469 of NC_139023.1, read as the reverse complement.
AAGGAGGCCATGCTGCCAGCCCTAGCCTTCATTCAGAGATAAGGAGAAAACCACCGATACTGCATAGCTTTTAAAGGGAGTGTACAAAAAAAAGTAATAAGGTTACTTTAATGGTTACTCCCCATGAATCCTAAATGTTTAATGTGTATTAGTTACACAATGATTTTAAAGAACATAGATATTATATTTGTTTTCATGATGACCTGATAAAGAAATATGCCATAAAGTGAAATATATTCATTCTTTTTTATAAATAGAGCAGATAGAAACATGTAGACTCTGATGCTAAAGGAGACAAAATACATTATTGTACTCAAAATACATTCTTATACTCAATATAATATCTGATAATCATATAACATGACATTGAGAGTATATATGACCATTTACAGCAGAACAATCCTACAACTATGAAGTCCAACCTGATTTAAAAAATAAATATAAAAAATTAAATGTGCTCTGAATGCTGACTTCTTTTTCCTACATATGAGGCAAGAACCAAAAAGAACTCAAATATATTCACATAGAGTTAACAATTCTAATTTTAAAATTGATGACAAGAATTTAAAGACAATCTAAATATCATATTTTACCCAGTGAAATTATGTCTTGCATCTTTTTCAGGTAACATATGTCTATGCTTACTCTGTTGTCAGATACCATGTTGAGGCCTTCACATGTATTATCTCACTGAAGCCTTCCAAGTAATTTAACTGGAGATATTTAGAAGTAACTATTTTCCCCCTCCACAATCTGATGAAAGACCATTCTTCTACCTTCCTTATTATTCCTCATTCACAGTTGGTTTCTCTTCCTCCCACCTCCCCCCACCCATAGCTCATTACCAATTTAAAGCTATACAGTCAAAACTAAACCAGTGTCTGAATAATTCTTCCCAAGAAGTGAGAATCTGGCAAAATGAGGTGTGATTTGACTGACATGAAGAAGGCAGTATTCCTCAGAGCTCAACCATAAACTATCGTCATTCATGAACTCCACTAGATAGCTTCCTCTCTCCTGTTTTGTTTCTATTTATGTTCCTGGTGAATAGGAATAAAGCCCAGGGAATTGGGCCACAGTGCTGAATATAAGTCAAGTAACTCAAAAGACATCTGCTTTTAAAATACACATTGTTTGACTCAGTAATTTCACCCACATTAAAAACTTTCCTAAGGGGGTGCCTGGGTGGCTCAGTGGGTTGGGCCACTGCCTTCGGCTTGGGTAGTGGTCTCAGGGTCCTGGGATCGAGTCCCATATCGGGCTCTCTGCTCAGCGGGAGCCTGCTTCCCTCTCTCTCTCTCTCTGCCTACTTGTGATCTTTCTCTGTCAAATAAATAAATAAAATCTTTAAAAAAAAAAAAAACTTTCCTAGGAATGTAGTCAAAGATTCAAACCAAGATATATCAACTATGATAACTAATCCACTGCTGTTTATAACAGGGAAAGTTACAAACAACCCAAAAGGCCAATAGTAGAAAGTAAAATGCAATGATTAATAAGATAGGTTACTATATAGCCATTAAAATATACCTATACATATTTCAGAAACATTTTTAATGATGTAGTAAGCTGCTAAAGATATACTTACTGCTAAGTAACAAATACTAGGTACCAAATTATGCCATATTTTAAAAAGTACATGCGAATTTTGCAAATATGTATGTGTGAATGTACATATGTATGTGTATATATATGTGTGTATACATGTATATATGTGGGTATACACACGTATATATATATATACGTGTGTATACCCACATATATACATGTATACACACATATATATACATACACACACACATATATATAAACATACACACATACATGCAAACATAGATTACTTTCCGGGTAGGTGGTGAACTTGAGGCAATTTTGGCTTCTTCTAGCTTTTTTAAAAATTTTCCAATTTCTTACATTAAACATGTAATTTTTAACAGCCAAAAAACCCACCCATAATGAGGTGGACTTCAATTCAATTCAACAAACACTTGTTAGTAGTCTATTCTGTAATCAAATTAAGTTCAACAAATGTTTCTTTAATGAAACATGCATATAACTATAGATATAAAGACATGGTCCCTGCTCTTGGTGAGCTCACAGTTTAGCCAGAGTAACATAAAGGAGCAAAGGCAACTTACATCAATGTTGTTATAAAACAGCACAAGATACATTAGAGATACATAAGAGGTAGCGGTCACCTAAAACTGGGAATGTCACAGATTGGAAAGAGATAAGAGGGTATTCCAGGTAGGAGGAAGAAGAAACATCTACAAATGCATGGAGGCATTTGTTGGAATGGAAAGTAAATGAAAGCAAACGGAAAGATACGAAAATAAGAAGAAGGTAGGGTCTAGATCATGATGGACTCTAGAAGTATTAAGGGCACAGACTTTAAAGCTGCACTCTACAGTATAGTAGCTACAAACGACAGGTGACTATTAAACACCTGAAATGGGGCTATCCCACAATGGGACATACTGGAAGTATAAATATAACATACCAGGTTTTGAAGACTACCCCCAAAAATGCCACAATCTCATTAATAATTTTTATGTTGACTACATGCTGAAATGATAATATTTTTAATATACCAGATTATATGTATTATTACAATTTCAGTTGTTTTCATTTTGTAATATGACTACTAAAAATCTTAAATTATTTATGTGGGACAGCACTTTTTTAGAGGACAGATTAGAAGAGAACACTGAAAGAAGGAAGACCAGTTAGAAGGCTTTTAAAGAGCACAGAACAAAATGCAAAGAGGGGCTGAACTAGGCAAGTACACATAGGGATAGAGAGGAAGAAATAGATTTATTAAAAAAAATATATTATATTGACAAAGCAGATAAGCTAACTATGAAAAGGAGCTGTAAGTATTTGGAATACTCTAAGCTTTTTGGCTTGATGACAATATGATAAGTAGTGACCTCAGACAAAACAGAGTACAAAAAGAACACAAACTCTTGGGGTTCCTGCGTGGCTCAGTGGGTTGGGGCCTCTGCCTTCGGCTCGGGTTGTGGTCCTGGGATCCTGGGGCTCTCTACTCAGTGGGAAGCCTTCTTCCTCCTCTCTTTATCTACCTGCCTCTGCCTACTTGTGACCTCTGTCAAATAAATAAACAACAACTACTAGACTGGCTATCTCTGAAAAAAACTGATTTTTTTGTCCTTTGCTCTAAGAAGACAAAACAGAATAATGTAGCTACTCTTTGGGGCACCTGGGTGGCTCAGTGGTTTAAAGCCTCTGACTTCAGCTCAGGTCATGATGCTGGGATCGAGGTCCTGGGGATACAAACTCTTGATGTAAAGATTCATTCATTCAAACATTCATTTACAGAACACCTGCCAGTGGTTAGGTACCAGGGATCTAGCAATGATGAAGTAAATGAGAGCTCTGCTCTCCTAGAATCTACTTCCACTTTCCTGTGAGCATATAGTGAGCTCAAGTTCGCCATGTTTAAAGTGAGATGCTATGGGATATTCAGATTAACTAAAAACTTAGATGTTTGTGTATAAAATTTAGGACAAATATATGAATGGTAGTTAGAGATTTGAGAATCATTATGGTGCTTCCACCTAAGGACAGCAAAAAATAAAACCCTAAGAAACACCAGCTATTCAAGGGGAACATGGAGAAAGAGGAATCCAGGAGAAGAGAAATAGGAGAAAACAGACCCAAAAAAAAAAGAAAGGAGAAAAACTTATGTGTGGTCGAATGGAGCATTGCCAAATACAGCAGCCTGGATTAAAACTACCAAATATCCACACGACTATGTAATTTGAGGCCATTGCTCGTCTTCGACAGGGCATTTTTAGTGGCATGGTGTGGACAAAAGCCAGATTGGAAGACAAAACTGATGACTAAAGACAGCACCTATACACTGCTCTTCTGAAGAATTTGGCTGGGATGGACAGCAGCTAGAAAAGATAAGCACTGAGGTGAGAGCCTAAGATGAGAGGGAATTGAGGCATGTTTTCAGGTATAAGGGAGGGACAAGTAGAGAGAACTAAAAAGAGAGGAAAACAGAGGTGTAAGTGATAGAATGAGATCTCTTGGGAGCTGAAAGTAGATGGAGTGGAAAGCACTGGGAGATATATTAGTACTGGATGCAAAATAAAACACATCTGGCTGACCATGTTGGCAACATAGATCATTCCTGACTTCATTCACTTTCACAAGAACAACTAACATCTATTCAAGAGCAAGACACCACTGAGAGAATCCTAGAACATGGCAGTGAGGCTGAAGCACAGCCTTGTACCTTATAGACCAAGTGAGACTGGTGTAGGAAGTGACATATGTTTGCCACATTGTTCCTCCCACAGGATAGCATATCACCACATAGAGATGTCTTTCCTAACACTTCAGTTCCCCTAGTGGGGAAAGAGAACCCAGAGATGACAACCAACCTGCACAAGCATTTGGGCCACTTTGTGAGAGCCCTTATTCTGATCTCATACCATAGGGACTGCAGGATAATCTGCAGGGCCCAGCCACTGGAAATCTGGCTGTGCTGGAGAAGTGGGGAGTAAAATGGAACAACCAGCATACAGATCCTGGTAGTCCAAGTTCATCCCTATAGTACCCAAGTAGTAATCCCCACTCATAGCTCTGATCATATGCAGGACCAAGTTGGGAGCACATTCTGACCAGGGAATTTGGCAGGATACAAAGCTGCCTGATTCAGATCTTCAAATGAAGAGTTCTACCAGCCCTACAGCCTGCTTTGCCCACACAGGCTAAGTGCTGAGTCACTTCCTCACCAACTGTGAAGAGTCCCTTTCAGCCCCACTGACCAGAAGGCTGGTGACAACTCCTGGAAGCTATGTGACCAGTGGCACTTGAGCCAAGAGGTAGGAGAGCAGAGTCAGTCACCCTCAGAGCAAAGCCAGTACCAGATATGGAGATTTTCCATGCTATGCACAGACAGGGGAATTAATTCATAGCCACAGCTAAGAGTGTCTCCTGGCCCATCCCAACTAGACAGCCTATTTAGGATATTGAGATTAGCCTGCAGTTGCCCAGACAAGGGGCTTCAACCCAGACAAGGGGTTGAGATGTAGCCCCACACACTGAGAAGCCCCAGCTAACCATCTTCCAGCCCCATCTGACCAGAAGGACTGACAAAAATACCCGAAATCTCTGAGGCCTAGGGGCACTCAAGCCAAGAGAAGAACAGACAGAACCAATGGTTTACTGAGCAAAGCCAGTGGCCCTGTGCAGCCAGGGAACTTATAACAACAAAGTGCTCTACCAGTTTTAGAGCTGTTTATTCCATTGCTCCCATTCTGGGAATTTAACTCATAACTCCACTCATTGCTGAATAAATCCTTCAGCCTATCTGACTGGAGAAACTAATCAGAGAACAGGAAGTTGTACAGACCATTAAACAGCCCTATGTACAGTGGAATTTGAACAGAGAGCACAGCCTGTGGCTTGCCTTGTCTACAGAGAAAAACTGATAGTTTCTTCAGACCAGGGAATTCCATGAACACTCAGGTCTGATTGGAGCCCTCTAACAATGAGTATAGGCCCTGGGCCCTGGCCTGCTGCCCTGCCAGGGCAGGAAAGCTAATTCACAGCCCTATCCACTACTGAATGTAGTACTCAGTGTCAAGCATTTAGTAAACATGACCAGAGAATTCAGGCAACTGCAGAGTCCATCCTACAGCCTTTCTTGGGTATAGAAGTAAGCCAACTTGATTATCCAGCTGTTCTCAACTACTGGCAAATCCCCCACCCCTTTTCTCAGGGCTTCAACAGTTGTCTCACCCACAAATAGACCATAGCGGGCCCCACTTGTCCAAAGGTATTACCAGCAAACATACCCAGAAACCCAAACTGAGCTGGCTAGTGAAGAACTGTCTCTGCCAGGGAAAACTGTTAAGTCTGGAAGAGGAGTCCCATTATGAAAATATACAGATACAATGCAAGGAATCGAGGACCATGAAATATCAGGTAAATATGACACTACCAAAAACAAAACAAAACAAGATACCTAATAAATCTCCAATATCTGACTCTAAGAACTGTCAGAAAAAGAATTCAGAATAATCCTTTTGAGGATCTTAGTGAACTACAAGGAAACACAGATAGACAACTAAAGGAAATTAGGAAAACAGTACATGACAAAATGAGAAGCTTGGCAAAAAAAATAGCAACCATCAAAAGAGAGAGAAAAATGCAATAACTGGACTGAAGAACTTAATGGAGTTTCAAAAGAACACTCAACCTCACAGAATAAAGAGTTAGCAACCTAGAGTATAAAACATTGGAAATTACTGAGAGAAGCAAAAGAAAAAATGAAAAAGAATGCAGAAAACTTATGAAAATTATAGGACACAATGAAAAGAAACACATTTTTGTATTATGAGAATTCCAGAAAAAGAAGAGGATAAGAAAAGAACAGAAAATATATTTAAAGTAATAATGCCTTAAAAGTTCCCAAACCTGGGAAAGGAAAGGCTATCCAAATCTGTGAGACCCAAAGAATCCTAAATAGGTTAAACCTATATAGGGATACATCAAAACACATTCAGTTAAATTATCAAAAGTCAGAGACAAAGAATTTAAGAGGGGCAAGAAGAAAGAAAGAAGTTACATACAAAGGAATCGCCATTAGGCTATCAGTGGATTTCTCAACAGAAACTTTTCAGGCCAGGAGAAAATGGGATGACATATTCAAAATATTAAAAGAAAATAACTCAACCAAAAATTGTATATCCAGCAAAACAATCGTTCAGAAATAAATGAGGTATAAAAATGTTCTTAAACAAACAAAAACAGGGAGTTCATTACCATCATATATGCCTTACAAGAAATACTAAAGGGAGTTTTCTGAGTGGAAGTAAAAAACGTTAATTAATATCCTAAAAACACAAAAAAGATAGCATAAATCTCACTGGTAATAGCAAATATATGTCAAAGTTAGATTTTGCAATATAGCAACAGTGGTGCATAACTCACAATTCTAGCTTAAAAGTTAAAAAATATATATATGTACCAAAAATCAGCATAAATACTATAATCTGTTATTAATTGCACAATATGAAAAACAAGTGAATTGTAACAGTAGTAATGTAAAATATGCTGAAGAGAAGTAAAAGCGTAAAGTATATGAATTTTATTGAGCTTAAGTTATTATAAGTTTAAAATAGGGTGTTATAAGTTTACAATATTTTATTGGGCCTCATGGCAACTACAAAGAAAAATCTTGCAATAATTGCACAAAGGTGATAAAGAAGCCAGAACATAGTCATATCAAGAGAGATCAAAACACATTAAAAAAAGACAACAGGAAGGAAAATGAAAATGGAAAGGAAAAATGAATCTACAAAACAACTAGAAAACAATGAATAAAATGGCAATAAAAGGTCTTTCCCTAACAATAATAACTTCAAACATAAGCATATTATCTAATCAAAAGATACAGAATAGCTGATTCCATTAGAAAAAAAAAAAAAACCACAGGATCCAACTGCATGCTGCCTACAAAAAAACTCACTTTGGCTTTAAAGACATGGATGGGCTGAGAGGGAAGGGATAGAAAAATACCTTTCAAGCAAATGGTAACAAAAAAAAGCAGAGGTAGTTATCCTTACATCAGTGAAATAGACTTGAACTAGAAATAGTAAAAAGAGACAAAGGAGGTCAGTATATACAGGTCCAGTAACTCAAGAAGCCATAACAATTGTAAATATTTTTGCATCCAACACTAGAGAACCTAACTATTTAAAGCAAAAATTAACAGAGCTAAAAGAACTAAATGGTAATACAATAATAGTTGGAGATTTTAATTCTCCACGTTCAATAACGAATTGATTATCCAAACAGAGAATCAATAAGGAAGCCAGATTTGAACAACACTATAGACCAAATGGATCTAACAGACATATACAGAAAATTCTACCCAACAATAGCAGAATGTACGCTCTTCTCAAGTACTCGTGGAACATTATCTAGGACAGACCATATGTTATGCCACAAGTCTTAGCAAATTCAAGAAGACTGAAATCACACCAGGTATCTTTTCTGAATACAATGGCATGAAACTAAAAATAAGTAACAAGAGGAAAACTGGAAAATTCACAAACACAAGGAAACTAAAAAATACTTTTCTGAACAAACACAAGATCAAATAAGAAGTTTAAAAATAAATTTAACAAGTTTCTTGAAACAAACAAAAGTGGAAATGTGACCATACCAGAACTTATGCGATGCATCAAGAGCATTCTAAGAAGGAAATTTATAGCAAGAAACACCAATATTAGGAAGCAAAAGTTTTCAAATAACCTAACTCTATACTTCAAAAAACCTAGAGAAAGAACAAACTGAGCCCACAATTAGCAAAAAGAAGGAAATAATAAAAATTAGAACAGAAATAAATGAAATAGAGGACAGAAAAAATTTGAAAATATTAAGAAAACCAAGAGTTGGTTTCTAGAAAAGATAAATAAAATTGACAAAGCCATAGCTACACTAACCAAGAGAAAGGACCCAATTCAACAAAATTGTAAATGAAGAAGAAGACATTGCAACTAATACTACAGAAATTAAAAGGATCATAAGAGGTACTATGAAGAACTATATGTCCAAGAAACTGGACAACTTAAAAAGAAATGGAAAAATTCTTAAAAACATACATACAATTATCAAACCTGAATCAGGAATAAATTTTAAAAATCTGAATAGACCAATTATTAATAGGACAATTGAATCAGTAATTAAAAATCTCCCAATGAAGAAAAGCCTAGGACCAAATGGTTTCCCGCTGAATTTTACCAAACACTTAAAAAACACTAATACTTCTCAATTTTTTTTTGAAAAACCCCTAACTCATTTTATGAGGCAAGTAGTAAGGGGATACCAAAACCGGAAAAGGACACAACTAGAAAACTATATGCCAGTATTTCTGATGAACATGGATATACAAATTCTCAATAAAATACCAGCTAACTGAATTCAGCAGCACATTAAAAGAATCATTCACCATGATCTTGTGGGATTTATCCCTGTGATGCAAGGATGGTTCAACAGAAGCTAATCAATTAATGGGACACATCACATTAATATAGCACAGTAACAGAATAAAAGAAAAGAAAAAAAATGATCATCTCAATAGATGCAGAAAAAGCACCTGACAAAACTCAACATCCATTCATGATAAAAAGTCTTAACAAATTAGGCATTAAAGGAACATAATCTCAACATAATAAGGGGCATGCATATACGACAAGCCCAGAGCTAACATCATACTCAGTGGTGAAAGGATAAAGATTTTCCTCTAAAATTAGAAACAAGGGTGCCCACTCTTACCACGTCAATTCAACATAGTACTAGAAGTCCTAGCTAGAGTATTTGGCTAGAAAAAGAAATGAAAGTTATCAGAATTGGAAAGAAAAAAATAAAACTGTCTCTATTTACAGATAACATGATTTTATATAGAGAAGACCCTAAATATTTAAAAAAATGTTAATATAATCAATGAGTTTAGTAAATCTGTAGGATACAAAATTAACATACAAAAATCAGTAGCATTCGTATACACTAAAAAAATTTCTGAAAAAGAAATAAAGTCACATATTTATAATAGCATCAAAAACAATAAAATATTTCGGAATAAACTTAGCTAAAGAAGTGAAATTTCTCTATGCTGAATACTCCAAGACCCTGGTGAAAGAAATCAAAGAAGACACAAATGAATAGAAAGATACCATATGTTCATGGATTCCATGAATTAATATTGTTAAAGTGTCACTACTACTGAAAGCCACCTACAGATTCAATGCAATCCCTATCAGGATTTCGATGGCATTTTTTTTTAAGATTTTATTTATTTATTTGACAGAGAGAGAGATACAAGTAGGCAGAGAGGCAGGCAGAGAAAAAGGGGTAAAGCAGGCTCCCTGCTGAGCAGAGAGCCTGATGTGGGGCTCCATCCCAGGACCCTGAGATCATGACCTGAGCCTAAGGCAGAGGCTTTAACCCATTGAGCCACCCAGGTGCCTTTAATGGCATTTTTTAAATTTTTATTTTATTTTTTCAGTGTTCCCTGATTCATTGCTTATGTACCATACCCAGTGCTCCACACAATACGTGCCCTCCTTAATACCCATCACCAGGCTCACCTATTCCTCCACCTCCAAAACCCTGTTTGTTTCTCAGAGTCCACAGTCTCTCATGCTTTGTCTCCCCTTCTGATTTCCCCCAATTCACTTTTCCTTTCCTTCTCCTAATGTCCTCCATGTTATTCCTTATGCTCCACAAGTAGGTGAAACCATCTGGTAATTGACTCTCTCTGTTTGACTTATTTCACTCAGCATAATCTCCCATCCATGTTGATACAGATGTTGGGTATTCATCCTTTCTGATGAAGGCATAATATTCCATTCAATATGTGAATATTCATTGAATATATGAATATTGAATATATGGACCATATCTTCTTTGTCCATTCATCTGCTGAAAGGCATCTTGGCTCTTTCCATAGTTTGGCAATCGTGGCCTCAATGCCATTTTTTATAGAAGTAGAATAAAATCTCTGAAATTTATTGGGAACAAAGCCCCTAAATAGCCAAAGAAAACCCTGAGAAAGAAGAACAAAGCAGGAAGTATCATACTTCCTGATTTCAGGCTGTACTATAAAGCTATGGGCATGAACACAGTATGGTACTGGCATAAAAACAGGCAAAGAGAGTAACAAAATAGAATAGAGAGCCCAGAAACAAAGCCAAGCATAGTCAGTCCACTAATATTTGACAAGGGAGCTAAGAATACTCAGTGGAGACAAGAGAGTCTCTTCAAAAAATGATGTTGGGATAATTGAATATTCACATGTAAAAGAATGAAAGTGAACCTATTTCTTACACCATTCACAAAAATTAACCCAAAATGGTTTAAGCCTTAAAATGTAAGACCTGGAAGAAAACAGAGGAACAAAATTCCTTGACATCGGTCACAGTAATGTTTTTTTGGATAGGACACCTAAAGCACAAGCAACAAAATCAAAAATAAACTAATGGGACTATATCAAACTAAAAAGCTTCTGCACAGCAAAAGAAACCATCAAAAGAGGAACAGACAACCTACAGAATGGGAAAAAATATTTGCAAACTATATAACTAATAAGGAGTCAATATTCAAAACATTTAAAGAACTCACACAACTCAATAGAAAATAAATATAAAAAAGAAAAGAAAAACAAACAACAAATAAAAATAACTTAAAATGGGCAAAGGGTCTGAATAGACATTTTTCCAAAGAAGACATATGAAAGGCATGGGTACACAAAAAGATGCCAACATCACTAGTTATTAGGGAAAAGCAAGTCAAAGCCACCAAAAGCTATCACCTCATACCTGTTAGAATGGCCATCATCAAAAGAATAAGCCATAGGAAATGCTGGCATAGATGTGGAGAAAAGGGAACCCCTGTGTAAATTGTAAATTTATATAACCACTGTGGAAAACAGTATGAAGAATCCTCAAAAAATTAAAGACAGTCTTTAATTTTTATAGTCTAGCAACTCCACTTCTGGGAATATATGAAACATTAACTCAAAAAGGTATCTGTACCTCCATATTCATGGCAGCAGTATTTACAATAGCCAAGGCATGGGAACAACCTAAGTATATACTGATGGACAAATGGATAAAGAAGTCGTGATACACACAAACTCACTGGAATATTATTCAGCCACAAAAAAGGGGAAATCTTAATACTTGTGACAACAGGGATGGATGTTAAAGGCATTAGGTTAAGTGAAATGAGTCAGTCAAAGACAAATGCAGTCTGATCTCACCTATATGTGGAATCTAAAAAGAAAAACAAACTCATAGAAAAAAAATAAATAAAAAGATCAAACTTGTAGTTACCAGAGTACCAAAGGCAAGGAGTGGGAGGAGTGGGAACTAGAGAAAGATTGTCAAGAAGTACAGACGTCCAGTTATAAAATAAATAAGTGTTAAGCATGTAAAGTACATGGTGACTAGAGCTAACACTGCTGGATGGTAAATAAAATTTTAAGAGAGTAAATCCTCAGTTTCTCATCACAAGAAAAAACTCTTCCATTCATTCGTTTCCTCTTTCTTTTCTTTTTATTGTATCTATAAGAGAAGATGGGTGTTAGCTGAACCTCCTGTGGTAATCATATCACAATATATGTAATCAAGCCATCACGCTGTCCTCCTCAAACTTACACAATAATGTATGCCAGTTATTTCTCAATAAAACTGGGGGAAAAGGACAAATGTCTGTTAAGGGCACTAGAAAGTTGAAAGAGCTCCTGCCTGATGACCATTACTCCCAGCTGATCATGCGAGGGATACCTAGGAAGGTTGAGGAGAGTGGAGGTGAAACGGAAGGCCTCAAGGGCAGGAGGGAAGATTGAAGGAGCCGCTGAAGGGAACTGAAGATCTTGAGTAAGAATCTCCAGGAGTGGGGCGCCTGGGTGGCTCAGTGGGTTAAAGCCTCTGCCTTCAGCTCAGGTCATGATCCTGGGGTTCTGGGATCGAGCCCCGCATCGGGCTCTCTGCTCGGCGGAGAGCCTGCTTCCCTTCCTCTCTCTGCCTGCCTCTCTGCCTACTTGTGATCTCTCTGTCAAATAAATAAATAAAATCTTAAAAAAAAAAAAAAAAAAAAGAATCTCCAGGAGTATGGAGGCATCACTGAGATTGGGCATGAGGTGTGTCCTGAAACATTATGTGTTCTTTTCTCTAGTGTGCTGAACAATCCATACGTGGAATGTGGAAACTGAAAGAACTGAATGAAAAATTGATATAAAGTCTCACGCAAAAAGATGATTTGGGATATCTGAATGTGATAGTAGGAGACAAGTTCTAATTGTTCACCACAGAATCCTGCCTGCTAGAGCAAGTGATCAGATGGACCCTGAGAGATGCAGAAAAAAACGAGAGAATTAAGATCCTAGAGATATAGATAAGGTTGATGAACCGCTGGAAGGAAGCTATAAGTGAGAAATGGTATTCCTCCAAAATACTAATAATATATGGACAATAACAACAATAAATAGCTATAATTTATTAAGCAATTACTATGTGTCAAGCAGTTCTTTAAATGTTTTGTTTTATTGAATTCAATTAACAAAACAACACAGTGAGGTAGTTACTTTTTTATATCTTTTTTTTTTCTTTTAGACGAGTAAATTAAAAATCAACAAACCAGTAGGTAGCAGGACCCATTTTTTAAATGAAAATTGGGCATTTTTATTTATTGTTTTATACATTTTTTATTTAAATTATATTTAGTTAACATAGAGTGTATCATTAGTTTCAGAGGTAGAATTTAGGGATTCATCACTTACATAAAACACCCAGTGTTCATTCCTTCAAGCACCCTCCTTAATGCCCATCACCCAGTTACCCCAACCCCCCACCCATCTCCCCTCAAGCAACCATCACTTTGTTTCCTAGAGTTAAGAGCCTCTGTGGTTTGTCTTAACCACTGTGCAGGCCAAAGTCAAAGGCCTAAAAGATCTAGTTTATTTACAAAGGAAGTTTCACAGGAAACAGAAGCAGGAGGGTGGTAGAGTAAGTGAAGACTAGGCAGGATTCGGGCAGAGGACTACAGGTAAACAGGGATAAAGTTAGAAGAGGTGAGAATCAATCATTAAGAAGGCCACAATTTGAATGGTGCTAAGGATTTACCAGAACGAATGGCACTGAAAAAACAACTAACCCTAGATTTTCCCCACCTTACAAATGAGACAAGTGGTGCCAACTCAAGGCACATGCCAAATATCACAAGTAGTTCAGAGAATAAAGTTGAAATGGCGCTGTGTCAGCCCCAGGGAAGTTAGCAATCTAGACACAAATAAAGCAATAATTTTTTAAAAAGGATAATACAAGCCAGAGTAAGAAAATGTTGGAAAGACCTAACAGTGGTGCTCTGGAGCTCATTTTGTTAAAAGACTGAATTTGCTTGGAGAGATCTGAAGACGTAGAGATATATATATAGATAGATATATCTATAGAATTGATATATCTATATCTATATCTACATATATATATATATAGAATTGAAGCAGGATATATATATAGAATTGAGATAGGTAGAAAAGTGCAGACAGAAGAAACTGCATAAACAAAGTCGTGGAGGTCAGCCAAGATGTAGGCAAGACCAGGAAGCACCGGCAGGGAGTAAGCAAGGCAAGCTGACTGGTGCCTGAGGAACAGAACCAGGATACAAGAGAAGATTGTAAAGGTCACCTGGAACGATGTCATCACTAAGGATGACATCCTGAATTTTATTTAATTCAGAAGGCAATGAGGAACTATTTGTGGGTTCAAACCATCATTAGAATAGCCTTCTAATCCAGATTTTTTTTATTTATTTATTTTCCAGAAAGACATGTGCTTATGTAATGGAGGGCAATCTTGCCCATGGTGGAACTCATATATTTTCATGATAGTAAAAATGGACTCCCAGAGTTTGATTACTACTTCATAAATATAAACTGTTTTCCTTTTTTCTCTCCAAAGAATTACTGTATGTTTGTCCTCTGCCACACATTTTAAATGCCATGAAAAAAGTAAAAATAAATATGCAAATCAGTCTTTTCAATGGAGACGTGATAAGGTAATAAGAATCTGAGCACTGGGTGTGGTGAAAAAAATAATGAATACTGTTATGCTGAAAATAAATAAAAAAAAAATTTAAAAAAACGAATCTGAGAAGTACATGTGGAAATGGAGAAAAATTTTGCTTTGGTTAAAAAATAATAGTAATAGGGGTGCCTGGGTGGCTCAGTGGGTTAAAGCCTCTGCCTTAGGCTCTGGTCATGATCCCAGGGTCTTGGGATTGAGCACCACATCAGGCTCTCTGCTCAGCAGGGAGCCGGCTTCCTCCTCTCTCTCTCTCTGCCTGCCTCTCTGCCTGCTTGTGATCTCTGTCTGTCAAATAAATAAATAAAATCTTAAAAAAAAAAAGTAATAGTAATAATAATAAACATAGGATTGAAGGGGAATTAGGAACCAGTTGCACATGTCTATATGGGCCAGATCTCCCTCTCTCTCTCTTCTTTTTAATCAGCTTTCTGTGCATCTACATACATATGTCAGCAGTACAGAAACCCTCAAAAGGCAGGCCAAGAGTACTTATCACGTTCTTTGTGCTAGGGATAGTTCTGAGGCTAGGACATCAAAATACACTTATGGACTTAACAGGACACGTCTGTTTTTAAAATGTATTCAAAACAAACTACAAAAAGACAATGGCTTTTGGCAAATGGGATCTTTTCTATGAGAAAAAACAATGGGTCTGGCCAGTTTTCCTCAAATTATATTTCAGTGGTACCTGCATCAAGACAATGGGAATGATCTAAAAAAATGCAGGTACCAGGGGCGCCTGGGTGGTTCAGTGGGTTAAGCCTCTGCCTTCAGCTCGGGTCATGATCTCAGGGTCCTGGGATCGAGCCCTGCATTGAGCCCTGCATGGGGCTCTTTGCTCAGCAGGGAGCCTCCTTCCCATCCTCTCTCTCTGCCTGCCTCTCTGCCTACTTGTGATCTCTGTCAAATAAATAAAAAAAATATTTTTAAAAAATTAAAATAAAATAAAATAAAATGCAGGTACCAGGGCATCTTCCAGATCTAGCAAATCAGAATCACTGAGTGTAAGGTCTGGTGACCTGAACTTTTATAAACTGCCTATGGGATCTGTTATATATGTTCAGGCTTTTGATTCTTTGCTCAACTGGAAGAATACCCAAACAAAACTGCTTGGCTGAAGGACAGAAGTGGGAGGCAGACATTTTTCACTGTAAATTCTTCTGTGCCTTTTGAATTCTGCATTTTTCCACAAATACTACTTACAAGAATGGGCATCACATATTTATATTTTCACACCCAGACCCAGCAGAGCATTTCTAGCAGTAGGATAAGAAAAATGTTTGTGGTTTTGGTCATAAATGGCATGGTTTATAATAAATATTAGAAGTAACACACTTTTTTACAACCCTATTTCCTCTCCCCTCCCCTTGACCTCAAAAGAAACAGATTACTGTGCTGTCAACTGCTTTTACACCAGGACACATGTTTTGCTCCTTATTCTTCTTGGTAGTGATTCATGCATCTCCAATACCTGGAACTAACTAGATTCATATGGTTGAGGCTAGAAAGTGAGATAAAGCTGCCCACACCTTTCTCTTAGCCACACTTTGACAAATGATAATCTGCTTCCTCTTCCATAAATACCACTGTATATGCTATTTGGCATTTAGCTTTTGCTTTTTACAGAAAAATAATCATAGTGAGTATGTTGTTAAACATGTCTGTGTCTATCAGGCTAGAAAGAATGTTTTCAACTGTTAAACAAAATTTATACCTTTTCCAGAGTTTCCAATGATTTGAGTTTTAAGCAGCTAATTAGTCCTTTTGGTAACAATTACTTATAGTATGCATGAAAGAAAAACTGTTGTAGAAATGCAGTTGTAACTTCATGACATTTTCTTTCTTATTAGATTCTACATGTTGGATAAAGATAATTTATTTTGATACATTTACACTTTTTAAAAAGACAAACAAATCCTTAGTTCTGAAGCACTCAAAAATTATAAAGGCATCCTCCCTAGGGAATGATTAGTATCTATTTTCCCTGAACTGGTAACCCTTTCAAGCTTCCTTGTTTCTATTCCAGCAGAAACTATTGCCAAGAAATAAAGCGACATTACAGTTGTCATAGGTCAGAACAAGAGTAAGAAAGAAATACTGTCTGGAAAACAAACTAATTACTTTACCAAAATATTGTCATTACACATCTGTTCTCACTAGTCCTGTTGTTTGTAGTGCATACCTTCCTAACTAAAAATTAATAAAGAAAACTTGGAGAGGTTACATGTTCAGCAAGAGAGATAGAATATTCCATGTGTAGAGAGAATATTGTGATACACACTCACACACACACACACACACACACACCCTACAGACACACTATTTAAAAAGAAGTTATTTTATGTTCTGACCAATTATATTCCCTCCGTGACCCTGTATTTCTTAGAAAAACAAAACAATCCCAGGCTTGAGTTCAAAGTCTGAAAATGTCTTGAGGTAACACATACTACAAAACCATCACATTGAAACAGTCCTTTTGCTAATGATGCACTTTGCATTATGTTAATGAGATATACAAAAGAAGAGCTGAAAACCTGGGGAAGGTTCCATGGCTAGCAGCTAAGTAGCTTTTCTTTTACAGGATTAAGTTCAACACCTTAAAAGTATTACCTTAATTTTTTCTAATCAGGTTAACTTTCATCAAAAGCATTGTCATTAACTAGCTCACAGCTCATTCTGGAGTGCCTCTGTCTTTAGTAGACGGAGTAGCATTTTTTACTTTCTATACTCATATAGGTAAAACAGTGACACTCTGCTTTAAATGTCAGAGTAAAATGTTTTCGGGGTTGAAATGTAAATTCAAAGAGAGTTCAAATGTGTTAGTATCACAAAGTCACACAGTATCTCCACATATCCCATTTTATGCCCAATGCAGATGCTATTCAAGTGAAAATAGAGACACATAGATGAATTGATAAATTTCTCACAAATAAAGCAAGAAATATAAACCAGTGGATAAGTAGATTAATTTATATATATATATACATATTACATTGTGTTAACATTTTTTCATTTAATAAGCAACTTGAAGTACTCTGCTGTTGTTGTTGAGCTACTTGAAAAATGTGGCATATAAAACAAATGATGGGGGCGCCTGGGTGACTCAGTGGGTTAAGCCTCTGCCTTCGGCTCAGGTCATGATCTCAGGGTCCTGGGATCGAGCCCCACATCGGGCTCTCTGTTCCGCAGGGAGCCTGCTTCCTCCCTCTCTCTGCCTGCCTCTCTGCCTGCTTGTGTGCTCTCTCTCTCTCTCTCTCTCTGTGTCAAATAAATAAATAAATAAACAAACAAACAAATGATGAAAGACTGCCTCTAACAGACATTAGAAAGGAATTTTCAAATGTAACATGATTGTCTTGAGTCTCTCAACAGGTGATTTTTTGATAAATTTTGGAGAAGAAAGGAAAGGGGAACAACACATAGAACTGAAGCTACTATAAAAATAAACAGAAGGTTAAATTTTAGAAGTCTCATTTTTCAGAAATACCCAATATAGTAAAAGTCTTGTTTATCAATTCCATGACTGCATCAGTTCCCTGGTAGCTATTTAAAGTCACTCTCAACGTATTTTATTTGTTGAAAGTTCTAGGACTTAAAATATGTTCAGGCAGAGTGAATAGAAATACAGTTCAATATTCTTGATCACAGTTGAAGCTTTTCATATAAAAGCCAACAGGACTTATTCTATAGAATAAAGGATATCGCTGTTTCCTCTTATTCATAGTTGTAATTAGATTTTTTCTGATTCATTGTATCAAATCTTAATGTAACCATTCTCTCATCTCTCCTACTTTACCTCAATAAATTTCCTTGAACATTTCTTTCAGTCTCTAATGAATGAACCTATTATATTCATTATTATAATGATTATAATAACTATTATTACTATTAATTCACACGACATTATATATTTTAGGAAAGTACTATTATCACATGAATTATTTTTATGATCTTTTTTATAGCAGCATAAATGGGACAGTGGTTTCTTTGCCATAGAAAATCTCATGCAGAATTATTTCCATTTGTCAACAGTTCACCAACAAAAACTATTTGCATTCACTTGAAGCAATAGCTTCAAAAAGCCCATTCTACATTCTAGACCAATTTAATCAAACCTGTAGAATTTAAATTTATTTTATTATGAAGAAAATGCTGTGATTTTGTTTTCAGTGCATGAATTCAATCTAGGTCAGCTGCTTTCATAGGAAGAGTTGATTTTATCTAGCTAAACACTGAATACTTGTCTTAAAGGAGGTATCTGATATTCGAAATAAGAGACCCAATAAATGGGTTTGAGAGTGTTATTGATGGAAAATAGTTAATACTTATTTTAGGAAAAATTCAGTCCCTAGTCTTGTGTTATTGTGGCCTCTAATAAATACAAATCAGACGATATTCAGTTCATGCTACTAATGGTGATACTCTGATTACTTATATTCTTTAACGGGAAATACTACCTTATAAGCCAAATTAAGTAGATTGAAATTATAAAATGCCAATCTCTTGGGATTCTGCTGCCACAAATTAGGTCACTGATATAATGAAGCAATTATGTGTGAGCATCTAGGATGCTATTCAGCATCAAAGTAATTGCACCAACATGGATATATGGCAGTTGGACTTGTTTTGATTGTTGTTGTTGTTGTTGTTATGAAATATATTAAAATCTCAAAAAAAGTGTTCACCAAGTCTTATTAATAACACATCCTCTAATGTGCATTAATATAATGAGAGTATCTGGGATATGCCCACAATTCAGAAATACAACATGAAAAAAAACTAGCATTGCTATGATTGCGCTGCCCCCTAGGGTTAAAATAACTCGTGTTTACACTGAAGTCATTTGCCTTTTTCAGATCAGCATTTTCATGACACATCTGTCCAACTATGGGAATGACCGCCTGGGACTATATACATTTGTTAATCTGGCCAACTTCGTGCAGAGCTGGACCAACTTGCGACTTCAGACCCTGCCCCCAGCGCAGCTGGCTCACAAGTATTTTGAGCTCTTTCCTGATCAAAAAGACCCTCTCTGGCAGGTAACATGGTTTCAATAATTGGTATAATTAATTAATCCCATAAACATAAACATATCTTAGAGTTCAATGAGATAATCCAAATCTGAAAAGTAAAGGCATTTGGGGGGAAAAAAATAATGCATTTTGGAAATGTTAGTCGATTTCTTCCTGAATTGCAGTCTTACATTATTGCTTCATAGTGGGCAAAATTCTGTCCCTCTGCCCATTAGGAATTATGAAATTCTGAAACCTCCACTAAGGGTTTCATAGATGCAGTGTTTTCAGTCAGGAGTGAGGGATCAATCTGCAGATTGCAATCTGCTAAAAAGAGAAGAAGAGTGGTAAACAGGTTGGATTCTAGGCAAGTTCCAGGCCATCTGGCTCCAGAGGCTGTGCTCTTAATCACTCTTCTAAACAAGAGTTATTGAGTTACTAGAGAGTTACCAACAGAGCTGATGATAATAACAATCATCAGAAGTGGAACTAAGTAAATTTCACAGACTGAAGTCACAGTAAACTTTGAACTATATACTCAGCTCATTCAGCTTTGAATGTAATCTATCTGATTGCTGCCTGACCACAAACAGATACTCCAGGAGACTTAACTATACATTTTAGAATGTGGAAGTTGATGCTTGTGGAATTATCAGTACATATTACTTTGCAGTTGCTAGAACACATGTCTTTTTTTCTTAACCACTATAAAATATCACCAAATGTTAGCCACTGGAAAGACATGCAATTTTCCTGCGGATTTAACACTTTTTTTTTTTCTTAAAAATTTTATTTATTTGAGAGAAAGAGAGAACATGAGCAAGGGGAGGAGCAGAGAGAGAGGAAGAAGCAGACTCCCCACTGAGCAGGGACCCAACACGGGGCTCCATCCCAAGACCCCAAGATCATGACCTGAGCTGAAGGCAGGTGCTTAAAAGACTGAGCCACCTAGGCACCTCAATACCTTATTTTTAAACTGAAATCATTATGAGGTGACAGGTTTGAAACAACTCTTTTTTTTTTCCAGAACAGCAGCCAAAAAGAACACCCTCACTTTAGTCTTAACTAATCTGTTGCTTATTGTAAATAACCAAAGAGTTTATTTAACTACATATATCCGTAATATTAATAGAAATAGAGAACTGTCCTGATTGCTATATCTGAAATAGTATTAAAGGGTACTTCAATTCTTCACATAATGTGTGCTTTGTGGTTGAAATTAAGGATGTACTAAATTAAGGATGTACTAGATCCATTTTATATAGTCGTTTTGGTTCAGGTACTATACACCAAAAGCAGGTCCCTGAGGTGGTAATTCACCTTCATTTTACCCTTTTTGCCAAAATCTGGTGCTTTTTAGGATTATAATCCATAAAATTATAGTTTTATACACAATTACCAACCTCTGAAGGCAACTGAAAAGTGTTTTGCTCTCTCTTTAAATAGTTTTATTATGCCCAGATGGGTACCTCTTTGAAGCGCAGCAAGATAACTCAAAGTTACTCAGAATAAAAACCTTACACCTTGTATTTCAGTTATTTATTGAATGGCAAGAGGGTACCTTCCTTCGTGTTAGCAGGAAGCACAATCTCTGCCCAGCACTGTGTTGGGGCTCATGATTTAAAACATACACACACACAATTAAGACATAGAACTGCCAAAAGCAGAAGAAATATTAAATCCTCAGTGCTAGGAGGCTGTTACCCACAGTGGAAATGTCTCCTCTCCCCCAACACCTCAGTAGAAACTCAACTTCAGGATGGAAAGGAGTTACTTGAAAGCTTCCCTGATGCCGCTTCAAGGCCTTCATTTAAAAGAAGACACATGACCATGACTCTGTTTCCTGGAATATCTCTTTAAGGACAGGAGTTGAATAACTCAGGGCACCTGATGGCTCACTTGGTTGAGCATCTGACTCTTCATTCCAGCTCTGGTCATGATCTCAGGGTCATTAGATCGAGTCCCTCCTTGGGCTCCGCACTCAGCAGAGAGTCTGCTTAAGATTCTCTCTCTCCCTCTTCCTCTACCCCTCCCCCTACTCACTCCCTGTTTCTCTCGCTAACATAAATAAGTACATCTTTTTTTTAAAAAATAGTTGAAACTCGGAGCACCTGGGTGGCTCAGTGGTTAAGCCTCTGCCTTCAGCTCAGGTCATGGTCTCAGGATCCTGGCATCGAGCCCCACATCAGGCTCTCTGCTCAGCGGGGAACCTGCTTCCCTCTCTCTCTGCCTACCTCTCTGCCTACGTGTGATCTCTGTCAAATAAATAAATAAAATCTTAAAAAAAAAGAAAAAGTTGAAACTCTTAGCACACATTGGACATTCACCAAAAAAATACATCTCTATATTCTTCTCCCATTTAGAATCCTTGTGATGACAAACGCCACAGAGACATTTGGTCAAAAGAAAAAACCTGTGATCGCTTACCAAAATTCTTGGTAATAGGACCCCAGAAAACTGGTGAGAGCTTTTTGTTATGATTACCAAACAGTGCAAAACTCCCAATGACTAGACAGTGAGTTCAAGTCACAATGTGTTTTCAAAATTCTTATAAGTACTGATGAATGAATAACACATTTTGTTCTCTGATATAATCTGTTTAGCTTGATAATGTACTTAAATGCTTGTAAAGGAATTTTTTTAAGTGAAAATGATTAAAATAAGTGTCATGTGGTTTGGATGTTTAACAGTCAGTTTGACAGCAAATGTTAATTTTTTTCCTAAGACCTAAATTGAAAGGTGTTGTTGCTAACATTTCTAAAATCAAAATGAATCACATCTAGAGGAATTCATCAAAAGTCAAGGCAGATACATATAAGTATCTACAACTCTTTATAATCAATCCCTTCCAGAAAATCAGCCTCTTTCTGCCATCTTCCTGATGTAGTTTATTTCTAAATTATTTTTTGCAGAGATGACTGTTTTCTAAAAATCTAAAGGATGTTTGACAAGCAGAATTCCAGACATAAACAAAACTTTGTGCTAACCAAAGGTATTTACTCACACCCAGGAGAAATCTTTTGCACCTTTTCTTAAATTGGCATGCAATTTTTTCTCCATAAACTTCTTGTTTCTTTAAGAATCGGTATTAAAATGAAGCCCAGTGGAAACTTTAAAATGCCAGACATCCATGCTGTATCCTGTATGATAAATTATTTGGGGTTCTTGGATTCTGGCTTCACAGAAAACAGCCATTTCAGCCATATGTCTTTCTGAGGGGAATACCTACCATTTCCTCATTTGTCCAAAAATAACTAGGGAAGATTTTATGTAATGTACACAGAAAGTTTAGCCTATTCATTTTCTCTTGGTCCCATTTGCCAATATCAATTTGAAAACAATAATAAATGTGATTAAAAAAAAAAAAAAAACCTCTTATCGGGGCGCCTGTGTGGCTCAGTGGGTTAAGCCGCTGCCTTCGGCTCAGGTCATGATCTCAGGGTCCTGGGATCCAGTCCCGCATGGGGCTCTCTGCTCAGCAGGGAGCCTGCTTCCTCCTCTCTCTCTCTCTCTGCCTGCCTCTCTGCCTTTTTGTAATCTCTGTCTGTCAAATAAAATAAATGAAATCTTAAAAAAAAAAAAAAAGAATACACCATAATCCTAAAAAACAAACAAACAAAAAAAAACTCTTCTCATCCTTATTTATTTGTCTGTATCTATTTAAAGTCAAGAGACAACTAGAAAAACATTTAAACTGAAATCTCTTCAGGAACTCCCACTGTAATTACTGATCACATCTCTCTGAAGCTTGGCATATCAAATTCACTTCAGAAAGTCCCTAGGAAGTGCATCCTCTTGTTTCCTGCTAGATGTGCAGACATTTTAAAATCAGGGATAGATGACAAAACCATTATTTGCCATCTTAAACTCAGTTGGATTTCCAAATGTTTAGTTACAATTGTATATGACATTTAACTTTGGAAGAAAAATTTTTATCTCCTTTTTATAGAAACTAAATTTTCCCCAGTTTTGTAGTGGTATAATTTACATGTAAAAAAATTCACCGATTTTAGTGCAAATTTTTATGAATTTTGACAATCATGCACAGTTGTATAACCACCACAACACTGACACTTCTATCTCAAAAACAAACAAACAACAACAACAACAACAAAAAAAAACACTTCTGTCTCCCTAAAAGGTTTCTCCATTCACATGCTTTGTAGTCAATGCGCCTCCCCATCCTCAGTCACAGGAAACTACTTTTGGCTACTACAGTTTTGCCTTTTCCAGACTTTCATATAAATGGAAGCATTAAATGTACAATCCTTTGTTTTTGACTTCTTTCACTTAAGATAATGCTTTTGAGATTCATCCATGTTACTATGTATAGCAATATTTTATGAAATTGATATTTTAAGTGGAGAAACATCTTCTGATCAGTTTCATAAAAATAAAAAAGATTCATTTTAACTTCAGTTTTTAGCAAAGGCATTTTTCTGAATAATTTTGCATAGAAATTTGTGCATAGAATTCTGCACATTCAAATATTTTTAGTGTTGAAACTGACAAAAAATAAAACAAGATTTATGGATGGTTATTTGAATGGGTGTGTCTATGATTAGGTGGTTGTTTTATACACATGCATACATTATATACATTCAAACACACATACATACATACACACACACACCAGACAGTTTATTCAGACCCAAGGATGTGAGAAGGTAAAGAAAGAATTCAGAAACCACAATCTAACAATTTTTTGGCCACTGATACATTACATTATGACTTTTACTGACCGTGTAATATTTTTTCAGTTTGCTTATTGATCCTGGTCATGCCATTAAAAGCAAACAACTTGATTTAATACAATTTTAAAAAATAAATGTCCAAAGACCATTGCTAGCTATTGACCTGGAATATAATTAACAGGTCCCACTCCCTCAGACTGCATAATAATGTAAATCATATTAGAGCAGAGAAGTAGAAACTAGGATCTTGAGAATCCTAAATACCTGGACCAGAAATATTTTTATATTGTGATTTTATAAATATAGTTATAATTACAAGCACCTGATTAAGTTTTAGGGAAACAACTCAGATTGCCTCACTTTTTCTTATGCAATCTAAACTATGCCCTTTAACTCATAATTTAGGCTCTAATATACTAATTCTACAGTTTATAACACTGCTCATTTTGAAAAAAATCACACCTTTGATTCCCAATAGTCACAAATCTATATGGACACCTGTGATAGGCCATTCTCTTTCCAAAAGTGCAGATTTTGTAAGTTATGTCACTAGGAAAGGACAATTTTTTAAAAAAAAACTATTTTTGACACCATTTTTTATATAGGTAAGTACATTCAAATTTAAACAGACCTGGTCAAAGTTTAAACTCTGTCTCAAATTTAATAAGCTTTCTTGGGCCTCTAGAAGAACTTTATAGAACCCAAGTACTGGTTTTGGTGATGTAATATCTTATATGAGACAATGGGATCTTTCACTTATATAATTCTTGATTAAAATCGAAATATCTTCAGGCACAAAATGTCATTTCATCTTCAGAGAAAGCCTATGAAATGAGCAAGGGAGGTGATTTTCCACTGATAAAGCTAAGACAAAGAGAAGCAAAAAGCCAAAGTCACAAACCAAATCAGTGACACAGATGCAGTCAAACAGTCCCCACAATGGGCCTCTTCTCCTCACAATATACTTATCTCCAGTTTTTTAGAAGTTGCTTCTTTTAAAATGCTGGTTATCTATTCAGTTTAACTCAAGGAGTACTAATAAGTATCTGTTTGGATCATTACAATACTTAGTTTATTAATGACTTTGAAATGCTAGTAATAGGAAACTTTATTTTCATTTCATTAATTTCTAAATCTCTATTGTCTTTTCAGGAACCACTGCTTTGTATTTGTTCCTGGTTATGCATCCTTCCATCTTTAGTAACTCCCCCAGCCCAAAAACCTTTGAGGAGGTACAGTTCTTTAATAGAAATAACTACCACAGGGGGATTGATTGGTAAGATGGGTTATTAGTATAAATCTAAAAGTATATGTACTGTGCACAGTTAAAATTAGTGCTAATATTTATAAACATATAAGTTTGTAACCACAAATAAAAGTTATCCTCTGTGCCTTGGAAATGGATTGAATAAAATCAAGAAGCACAGAAATTATTCATAAGAAACTTTTCTCAGTTTATTAAGGGACTTGTCACCTCAAGGGGCCCATATGTAATTTCAATTTGCATTAATTATCTTGGATGGTAATTATAAAGTCAGAGAAATACCATAAGACCCAGGAATTTCGTTCCTCTCTACTCTTAAGAAAACACTTTCATAGCTTTCTCTTCTTGAATGCTTTGCATTACGGTGAGGCTACAGTCCACGTACATAATTTTCTATTTTGCTTTGTCATAAAAGGTAAATAAACAACTAGAACTAGAAATGTGTATATATTTCATAAGTAATGAAAACGAAAAAACTATCAATAATATACAAAATTTAATCTTTGGTCTTTGAATTGAAATTGGAAATATATCAACGATCTGAGGAAAAGAGTTAAAGTTAAAATGTCAAATATATACAAAATACAGTAATATAGTAGGAATAGATGTTGCACATGAACATGTTAATAATAAAATATATCTTTAAGTCTTGCTGTTAAAGGTGTAAATTCTAGACAGAAAGTGATTTCAAAGGGTGGAATTATTGTAATAATTCTAGAGCATAAACATAAACATTTTGCCATGTATTTTAGCATAAAGAGTTGTTATATATTAACTTCTGTTGTCAGATTGCATGATCTCAATATTATCAGTACCAACCCCCTCGAGAGTTGCTTGTGTGTAGTCCAAAAGGAAAGAAATGAGTTGAGAATAATTTGAGCAGCTACTAGGATTTACAGATATTCTAATTGTAATATCCTTCATTGCCAGTTCAGTACAGAACTTGATATTGATTAATTGTGTGGTGTTAGATAACAACTGTGAGAACTAAGAAAGCATCAACTACTTCAGTGGTTATTTGACCAGTGACTCAAATATATATGCCTGTATATGGTAGAATAAAACTATATTAACATCAGGACAAAAGGGAGTGATGAAAAACTGCTTTAAAAATGGAGAGGAATGTAGTAGTTGGACAAGAACTGGACCCTGCTTTTTCCATGAGCCTTTGGGGGCCAGGCCAGATCAACACATTATAGGTCCAAGATCCAGAACTGCATGAGAAAGTTTTTAAGGCGGAAACTATTCCAGCTATAGATAGGACTGCTGAGAAAGTGGGACCACTTTCAGGAACTAAGTTACCAAAATTCAGTACTTTATCCCCTTGTTTTGTGGCTTTCAGAGCCTTTCTCAGAATAAGCATGGCTAAGACAAGCTTAGAGCAAATAAGATACCACTAGACACTTGGCATAACCTTAGCATCCCTGGAACCAAGGTGAGCATCTAAATTAAGAAATATATTAAAATTTGGCACTTTCTGTAAATAGATTATACACAAGAACAGATAGCAGATCAAACTTTCCAGAAATGTTTATTTATCTGTTTCCCTGTAAAAGGATACCAGAATGACATATTACCAAAGCAATTTCCAGAAAATATAAAAGGATTTCTTTACTGTCCTGGGTTTCAAGACATCACTTTGATGTGTCAGCCAAATTTTGCAATATGTTAACAACTGGAATCTTACCAGAAGCTTTAACATGTGAGATGGCAAAAGAAAACAACATACTGCATCAAGAAGTCATCACATAATGTTAATCTCTCTCTTGTTTAATTAATTATTGAGCGACTGCTTTGGTAGCCCAAAGTTTTGGTGACTTATAACTGAAGAGGGTGGGAGTGGAAGATGAAGAAGCCATTATAATCAAATGTAAGAAACCCTAGAAGTTAAATTTGCATATGCTCTCTAAAAAGGCTCTTTTTCCTTTAAGAGTTTGGCCTTAGGGCCTCAGAAATATATGGTATCACATGCTGAATTAGTTTATGTTTGACAGCTTTTGTACAGATGGGACATTATACAAAATCAATTATGTCCTACGTATCTGTGCTTAAGGCTTCAGGTATTCCTGTGTTCACACTGCTGGCGATTTACATTCTCAGCCCACTTACAGATATTGGGAAATTTGATAGGATTTTACATGTGGAAATACACATACTTTTTAAACTTTTATAAATACTCTAAAGAATATAATTGGTTCTAAATGGGAAAAAGGTTAAGCAAATAGGTGATATTTACACCCAGATGTGTTCTTCCCTTTAACATTTTATAGCTGAATACAACCACAGCACAACACATTAGTGGAAAGGAAATTATTTCACTTGTGATAAAATAAAAAAAAAATTATCTAAGCCCTTTCTAAATGTCTTTGAAATGAACATATCATCTGTTTTGATCAAATTTTCCTTCTGTTTGAGCACTCACATTTTTCTCTGTAAAATATTTCTGCATTTACATACATTTTACACAGTTAGGTTGATTATTGGTCCAATTCTATCATTCTATATCTACATTTTTGCTATCTCCCAAACCTGTTTTCCTGATAGTAAGCAAAACAAAAAGAAAATGTATTTAGAGAAGCATTCTCAAAATACATTATTAGTATCCTGTATACTTTTCCCTTGCTAACTATATAGAACATATGCCTTATAGAAAAGTGCTTTTGTTTAGGAAACAAATGAATTTGTGGGATACCTTTGACATCTATAATCACAAGAGTATGAGTATAAACCAGTCTTATTTTGAGAAATATTCCTTTTCCAGGTATATGGATTTCTTCCCAGTCCCATCTAATGTCACCACTGACTTTCTGTTTGAAAAGAGTGCCAATTACTTCCACTCAGAGGAAGCTCCTAAAAGAGCAGCTTCTCTGGTGCCCAAAGCCAAGATCATAACCATCCTCATCGACCCCTCAGATCGAGCATATTCCTGGTATCAGGTAAGAAAAATACAGACAGAATCTAACAGGTAAGAAGGAGAGTATGAAGAAGGGAGGATGTTTTACAGCAATAGCAACCACCTCAAGTCTCAATAAAAGAGATTTGCTAGTTGTATATCTGCATAAAAGTGGGTAGAGTTTTCGTCGTTTCTGGAGAAACGAACTTTCTACTTAAGTTTTTATTAATTTTGCATTAATTTAATAAAATATATTAATTAAATGAAAATATAACAAAATAGCATGTACATGTATGTATATCTATGCTTCTACACATCTACATTTCAAAAAAATAGACTGAAAAATAGAGTAAGGGTCCCTTTTGCTTGGAAAATATAAAGTTGAGATAAATGTGAAAACCTGTATTCAAAAACTTCTCACCTGCTATTAGGCTAGTATAGCTTCTAAAAAGAGGTCTACACCAAGACACATAATAATTAAAATGGCAAAAAGTAGTGATAGACAGAGAATTTTTGAAGCAGCAAGAAAAGAAAATAGTTACATACAAGGGAAACACCATAAGTCAATCGGCTGATTTTTTAGCAGAAACCTTGCAGGCCAGAAGGAAGTTGTATGAAATGTTCAAAGCACTAAAAGGAATAAAACCTACAACCAAAAATACTCTACCCAGAAAGCTTATCATTCAGAATAGGAGAGAGAGCTTTCCACACAACCAGAAGTTAAGGAGTTCATCACCATTAATTCAGCCTTACAAGAAATATTAAAGGGAATTCCACTCAAAAATGGAAAGAAAAGGCCATAATCAAGAGTAAGAAACTTATGAAAGGAAAAAATTCACAGGTAAATGAAAATATACAATTTAGATAGTAGGTTGACCACTCATAAAACCAATATAGAGGTTAAAGCACGAAAGCAGTAAAGTCAATTATACCTACAAAAATCAGTCAAGGGATTCACAAAATAAAAGGATGTAGAGTAAGATATCATATCCGTAAAACATGATGGGGGAATAAAAATTTAGTGTTTTTTAAATGGCCTCAAACTTAAGCAACCATCAACCTAATATAGACTGCTATACACATAAGATGTTACGTATGAACCTAATGGTAACCATAAATCAAAAACCTGTAACAGATATGCAAAAAAAATAAAGAGAAAGGAATCTAAGCATAACAAGAGAGAAAGCTATCAAACCACAAAGAAAGACAGCAAGAGATGAAAGGAACAGAGAAGAATTGCAAAAACAATCGCAAAACAAGTAATAAAATGGCAATAAGTACACACCTACCGATAATTACTTTAGATGTAAATGGACGAAGTGCTCTAATCAATAGATAAATGGATGAAAAAGCACGACCTATCTATATGCTGCCTGCAAGAGTGTCACTTCAGACCTAAAGACACATACAGATTGAAAATGAAGGGACGGAAAAGCATTTAACATGCAAAAAGCAAAAATTAAGCTGGGGTAGCAATGCTTCTTATATCAGACAAGATAAACTTTAAAACAAGAGACAAAGAGACAAAAAGAGACAAAGAAGGATACCGCATAATGACAAAGGTAATAACCAAAAGCAAAACAACAAAACCAAAAACTCCTTGTCTGAATCTCTGTACCTGGGTTGGAAATAAGGCTGCCTCTTTGTATTAAAGTGAATGCACATAGCTCTGATCTTCCAGACAAGTGTAGTCTATTCCATTCCCACTGATAGGATTTCAAAAAGATAATTCATGACAATCTAGGATATTAGACAATAAAGTTTCTCAGCACAGGTCCTTTTGTTATTTAACAAAAGTAGTTTTTCCAGATTGGAAAAGGAAAAACAGATTGTCAGGAAAGGTTTTGTGCCCGGGACAGGGTGGGAAAAGGTCATGATAAAACAGATGGGATCTTAGATAGGCATGTTGGTAATAATCTGCATAATAGGAAGTAAGACAGCCTGGAAAGCTGAAATCCACAACTCCACACTAAGCATTGATGCCAAACTCCTACAGCCATCTTTTAAATCACAGTACATAGCAAATTGCAAAATGACTGATTAGATTCTGTGTCTTTTACCTTTTCCACCAGGTATCTAGAGAAAAAGAGAAATAAGCCTTAATTGACTCAAAGAGAAAAGAAAATTGGAACTTGGCAACCGCTTAGCCCCTGAAAAATTGAGAATTTACCATAAAGGGAGATTTCAAGGCTGTAAGCTAACAAAATGTCCTAAATATTACAAATAAATCACTCTATAGTAGCAAAATGCAGGCTTTAACAAAGTCTAGTAGTGGTTGTACTATAGTAATTTGAATCTCAATTGCAGCAAATTTGCTATTCAACTAGATGTGGTAAACATCCACAAACCTACCACTAAGCCTGAATATTTATTGGTCAATTTAGGGAAAAGGTGATTTCCTCAAACCCATGGGCCTCAGCCTGAGCCATTATGAAACACTTTCCTATTTGGATTGCTGCTTTCTGCATTTCTGTACAATAAATGATTCTGATTCATCACAAAGGAAGGTTACCATTAGGTACAATAATCTTGGCTTTTAGATGCTAGGTGGTATGTGATAAAAGCTGTGGATTTCAGATAATGTACATGTCAGAGTTTTCAGTAGTCTCTCCATTTAAAATAGCCAGTAGGGCTTTCCTAATCTAAAACTGCGTTACTAGATGGAGCAAAACTATATGGCAGAACTAGCAGAGTGCTTGTGTGTTATGGATATTCAATGCACATAACAAATGGTTTGCTTATGGGCTGCAAAGGGGGCATTAATGCAACTTTGAAAAGTTTACTTTCAGAATAGATACATACACTAAGGGGGAAAACTCAGTAAGTTTGGTTAACTAGGCCTATCAATAAGAATTCAGCCTCTCCCAAACAAGTTCTCAAAAAAGATGTCTTCATCATCATCATAACTTTAAATCCTGAGGCTCCAAGCAAACATTTTCATCCTTTATTAATAGCGAAACAAATAACTCTCCAGCAGTGAGTCGCTCCTTCCTTTAGCTTCAAGATCTGTCACAGAGATTGGTTTTTAATTATTCATGCCTGTGGTTCAAGTTAGTTTAATTATCCACCTTTTCATCATAGCATCAGCGATCACATGAAGACCCTGCAGCTCTGAAGTTTAGCTTCTACGAAGTGATCTCAGCTGGGCCCCGTGCACCCTCCGAGCTTAGAGCCTTGCAGAAGAGATGTTTGGTCCCAGGGTGGTATGCCAGCCACATCGAGAGATGGCTTGTTTATTTCCCTTCCTTTCAGGTACTGAGCAATAAGAATTTACATCATGTTACAATCTCATTAAGTTGATGACTTTGCCTCTAGGATAGAGGAAATTTTTACTCATTAAAACATTACTAGCTTTTACTCTGTAGTTGTAAATAAGACTGTGGCAAAGAATACTGGTTAGGCAGAGGTAGACAAACTGCTTAATTTTCTTTCTAAAAGTATTTCAGGATAATTCTCCCTGCTGCATTTTCTAGCGTGTGCCCATCCTGATTGTAAAGCGCTTCAAAAGCTTCATATCCCTGATTCTTAGTCTGCCTGTAAAGCTTGAGAACCTCTTAACCAAATAAGGCAAATATTGTTTTGCTTAATTAAGTGCCATTATTTCCCTTTGAACCATCTTGCTGAATTTTTCATGACCCATGTGTTTTTCTTGCCTTCCTTGCTTCTCTCTTTTGCCAGGCACCAACCTAGATTACAAACTCAGCCCCAATTTTGGATTGCATAAAGCAGTCCAGTCACTCAGACATGGTGCATGCCTATATGTCTAGATATGCTGTCCAGCATGACAGCTGCTGCCACATCTGGCTATTTAAATTTGTATTAAAATTACATGAAATTAAGAAGTCAGTTTCTCAGTCACATTAGCCATGTCTTAAATGCTCAATAGCTACCTGTTAGATTCCACAATTATAGAAGATGCCCATAGTCACAAAACAACCTAGTGAACAATGTCAGTCTAGACTAGACAGAAATACTGCAGAAGAGGGATGAGCAAAATGGAAGAACAGAGTGTGGTCACTTTGTGGTCCTCCATCATGGTCTCCTGGCATTTTATCTTTCTGGCCACCTGTCTCCTTCCTTAGAGTAACAAGCAAATTCTTCCCCTTAGTCAACTGAGGGACTGCTGTCCACATTCAGGTTCTCTGGGAGTCTTGCCTTCTTCTTCAAATGGGTTATCTAATCATTTCTTAAAACTTTACAGTGCTACTCCTTTGAATGGACTCATGGAGAATGACGTGTCCTCTGCTTCATTACACCTGGTCTTATTCCAACTTTTCTTCTTTTCTACAGTGCTCCTTCACAGCTTGAGCGATGGAATCACTGTTTGCTTGGTTTCTACTTGTGATTGTGTAGCACATTTCTTAAGCGCTTTTGGTTCCCTCAAAAAACCAATTTTTTTGTTTTCATAGTACTTTCAGGA
The DNA here is from genome assembly GCF_964662115.1 of Mustela nivalis. Classification (NCBI taxonomy): domain Eukaryota; kingdom Metazoa; phylum Chordata; class Mammalia; order Carnivora; family Mustelidae; genus Mustela; species Mustela nivalis. Next base: position 90,308,559 of record NC_139023.1, on the reverse strand, counting down.
CTTCTCAGATTACAAACACATGAATGATTTATTTCTTATTCCAGGTCATTAATGAAAGGGCCTGTTTAAGGACACAACAACGTGTGCAAATCCCCTCAGTAGAATTTCTCTCATTGAATAAATTCAAGAGTTTTTTATTTTTTTATTATACAGTTAAACATCTTTTTTCAATGTGCATTGTCTTTTTTTTCCCCTTCGGTAATTTAGTTGCTAATTATCGATGGGCAACAGCTAAGGATGGATCCTGCTACAGTGATGGATGAAGTACAGAAATTTCTAGGAGTCTCTCCTCATTATAATTACTCTGAAGCTTTAACGTAAGTTTATATTCTAATTAACTTATTGAAATTTCAGGAGAGAATTGGTTTTTTAAAAATTGTAGTTTGGTGATGCAGCTATTGTCTTAACTGTTCCTTACATACTATTTTCTGATTAGTCTGACATCAACTACTTGGGAACAAAATTCAACAGTGTAGCAAAGAAACATCCTAAGTACTCTGTTGACATCTAACTAAGAAAAATTTCCCCTAGAAGGAAAGTAGGAAAGCAAAATAATTGTAAATCTTAAAACCAACAATTAACCACAAAAGAGGCTATTTAAGTCAGTAAGTCCTGAGCCTGTTTAACAGACAATAGTGGGAACTCAGTGGAAGCATAAAGAGATGATTAACTAGATGGTTTATGAACTCTCTCTACTGGCTTTTGTGCAATTTTCAAAACCAAAATCAAGCAACAAGAAATCACCCAATAGGTGACTGAATTGGCAGAGGGAGATGTGCTCTTACACATGCTTCTGCTTTTTGCTTCTGTGTTTTTACTCACTGTTTATCTGACCCCATCAGCTCTTCAGGGGCCAAAGCAATTACAGCTCTGGTTTGGTTTTCTTTTCCTCTTTTTTTCTGATTTTCTTAGGTAGCTGACTCCATCTGGGCCAGGACTAGGATAACACAAGAGAAGCATTAGGATTTAAGGAGGCACTCACTCTCAGGTCCATGCAAATGCCTGAGCATGGGTGCCTCCTAAATCTTTGCACCTCATGTCCCTCTCTTACCTTAATCCTGACTTTGGCCTCCATTTAGCGTTTGAAATAAGACCTCCATCTTACTTTCTCCACTATTATGGTCAGAAATCAAATTTCTGAGGGTTGTTTTGTTCCTATTTCACACCCCTAGAGCAAGTGGAAGATTCTGAGTTGGATAGGCCATGGACCTGACCCCCACTATAACACTTTCTTTTTTAATTTTAGGGTCATAGACTGAACCTTAAAGAAACTTAAAAGGACTGTTATGGAATTCTTCCATTGTATTTCTCACTATAAAACTCACTTCTATAGATCAACTGATTTTCTTTTCATTGTGTGCTGCATCATATAGCAAGTTAGAAGCTGTGAGAGGCAGAAGGATTCCTTTACCTCTCAGCATCCCTTACAACAAAGATTGGCAGAAAAACATCAAATACTGCTTATGTCTTGAACAAATCATATATAGAGACATATGTAAGAAAGACATTTTGGGATGGAGGACAAAGGAACTTGGATTTTGAGCTTCCTTCCCAAGAGCCATTTACTTTGTTATTACTATTAACCTTCTGCCTTCAGTGTTTTTATACTACGAGTACTGTTAGAGCTTTGTAGAGCTTAGTTCGAGTACTAACTAACAGAGACACTACTCGCCTTAGGTATTTAACTTTCAGCTTGACCTTAAAGAAACCTGAGTGATTGTAGTTTGCAGTTAGAAATTCAAGTCCCCTTTGCTTTATATCTTTTTTAAGTGTCTCTCAGAAAAGAAAGCTTTTATTTTCTAAACAGTTTTCTATTTCAAGTTGGTTTATCTTTGGGTCTCTTTTATAGAGCATATAGCAAAGCACTGTATTTCAGAAAAAAGAAGTGAAGTATCCTATAAAGACATAATCTCCTTTTTTTATAGAATGGTCCTTGACCTGCATGCTGTGTTATTTGTCCCCTTTGTATCCAGCTCAGTGGCAAGCTTTTTATTCACCTCCACTGCCGAGAAAAGGGAGTGTAAACTTAAGAGAAGTAGTATCAAAGGAACGTACTTTATACAAAGAACTTTGGATCACTTTGCACCTGGGTTGTATCTGGCTGAAATTGCCTGTTATATGCTGCTCTAGCCTGGTATGGGGCTCAGTGGGTAAAGCAGCAAGATAAGGTATGTGTAGTCTCTGAAACCACAGCTTCTCGCCCTACAGGGCTGCCCAAGCTCTCACCCTGCTGATAGAGATAAGGTACAGCCATTCAGTTTCTTTTTATATTTTCTTGTCAATCATAAGTTGGCCTTAAACACATCAGCCCTGGAGCTGTTGTAGAGTATTTGGAATTTCAGGTCACTGTCTTGGGTCTGAACTGATGCATATCCTCCTTCACCAAGCCCTTTGCAGTTCCAAATCCTGCCCTGATCATTTAGTTACTCTTGTTAAAGTAACTATACTGATACGTTTTTTCTCATCAAGGATGAGCAGGAGTCAAACAAAATGTATGTCCTCAGGAATTTAATTTATTGCTTCATATTTTTTCTGCTAGTGGTAGTGAAGACTATCTCTTTAGAACTTAAAAAGAAATAATTAAAATCCTCTAAGAATGTACTGAACTGCAAACGGAGATATGAATTCTCAACTAACCACATAAATCCAGGTTTTTTTTTTCCACACAGAAGAATAAATGAATGAAACTAGGTCTACACAAAGATTTTACTATACAGTCTTGGCATGAAAAAGTACTCCAATTTAAGCACTCTATAAACTGATTCTCTTCAATATAAAAACAGTTCCAATTTCAAAACTATTTTCAAGAAAAATGGCAGTAAGTTTCTATTGTAAGAGTATTCTTTATTCCTTTCTGCAATTGCTAAAAAAACGTATTCACGACTTCCAAATTTCAATGCAGTCATTGGATAGTCTATGATGTCTTAACATGAATTAGTACTGGCATAATGAATTTTAAATGACCAGTGAATATGTAAAAAAAAAATCCGATTTTCTTGGTCAGGATGGATGTGATTTAAATAAGCAGAAAAGTTTTAAATAATATAAAAGTTTTAACAATATAAATGATTAATATAAATCAATTAAGGAAATAAGTATTTTACAATTCTTGTTCAATATAACCTTCATGTTTAAAGTGTAAATAGGATTGATATAATCAAACTATTTTAGCTTTCATGTTATATGTTACATATGTTTTAGGCTGATTGATCATTTGAGAGAAACCAGCAAAAATCATGTTTAGCGTGGAACTGTACTAATTTGTATAAACTAATTTACGAAAAATATAAACTTTTTGTTTTTCCATGAACTATGAACTCACAATTATACATAGCCACCAATGACCATGACAAGAGGTTTCATATGTGGAAATACTGGTTAAACACCTGCACCTGATATCTTTATTTCTCAGTCAGTTAACCTATTTGTTAACACAGATGAAACTGGATTGAGTTATATGAATTTTTAATAGAAATTTCCTGTGAAACTTCAATAAATGAACAGTAAGAATTTGAAGGCCAGGGCCTGAATAAAGATAATGCGTTTGTTTTGTTTTGTTCTGTGGGTAGGGCTTCACTAAGTCATAAAGAATCAAAGCTGCTTCAGAATTCAAGAAGGTCTTCAATTGTGTCTCATCCCACTTCCCCTAGCAACCAAATTTATATTCCCGAGGAAGTCTTTCCTATCCCATTCTAGATGAGTTTGAGTAAAAAGGTGCCACATTAAAACTTTTTTCAGTAGCAAAAATAAAATTTAAAAAAAAAAAAAAAGTAGCCATAGTAGCTAAAATCTGTTGGTTCCCTGGACCACCCATGAAAGAAGCACCTAACAATGGTAAGTACTGAAAAAGATAGTGTGTCCCAATTTCTTAAGATTAATTTGTTTTAAAAGTGGTTGGTTATAACATTTGAAAATCAATATACATGTATATATTCTACATTTCTATGTTTTCATATATCTCTTCCTACCAACAGTAGATGTGATAGGTACTATTAGCTCCATTTTTCAGCTAAAAAAAAAAAAAAATGAAAACAAGCACAGAAAAAACTAAGCCAAAAGTCACTCAGCAAATAAATTGAGGAGTCAGGACTAAAATTCAATCAGCCCACTGAACTGTGCTGCCAATCTATTAAGCTCTTTAAGTTGGCGCAAGATGTTAGAACCAGAGAAAAACAATACTGTAAACTGTGACTAATGACTAGTATACCAATAGGAAGTATTTTCTTCAAAAGACTGAAACTTTAAAATGAGCTTTTTAAGTTGTCTCAGGCTTTCTTATAAAAAGAATCCATCTTCAGACACACAATCACTTGGCATAGTAAATGTGCGATCATGGTGATATGCAAATTAAAATCACACTGAAAGACAACTAGAATGTCTATAATCCAAAAGACAATACCAAATGTTAGTCAAAACGTGGAGAAACTGGAACCCTCATATGTTGCAGATGACAATGTATAATATATGGCCACTAAGGAAAAGCAATTTTGCATTCTCTTAAAAACTAAACAGAGGCTTACAAATAATGCCACTCCCAAGAGAAATGAAAACCTGTGTCCAAGAAACACTTGTTCAAAGAAGCATTATTAATAATAGCCAGAAACTGATAACCGCATGGTGGGAACCACAAGTGATTCCTACTTTGTTGGACTCTACTTCATAAATTTAAATTAACAGTTTATCATCCCATTGCCTGCCCTGTGATTTTTTAAGACTCATGCTTAGTCAATGTTCTCCAGCATTGTGATTTTACGCTATTGATACTGCTTTTAGAATGCTCTTATGAAGTGAGGAAATCTATGTGTTTGAAATGACAAAAAAAAAAATTATAAATAAGTAAATGAATGAATGAATGCCAAAAACTGGAACTGACCCAAATGTCCATCACCTGGTAAATGGATTAACAAAATCTGGCATATCCACCCCAGCCAAAAAAAAAAAAAAAAAGGGGGTGGGGGGTCTCCAGAAAAGACAGACTCAAAGCAGATCAGTGCTAGCCTGGGCCTAGAGGTAACAGCAGGGATTGCTTCCAGTGGGCTCTAAGGAATTTGGGGGGATTATGAAAATGTTCTAATACTGGATTGTGGTGATACTTATACAACTATATAAACTTGCTACAAATCACCTAATTGTATACTTAAGATGGGTGTTCTAAGTAAATTATACCTTAAAAAAACTGTTACAAATAAAACAGGTATCAGCAAAGTGGTTCATTAAATGATAAAAGCATATTTGTGGAGAGGGAACTGATTTAAAAAACAAAACCAAAAACTAACTTCCGTGTTTGTTCCATATTAGTGACACCTGAATGATGGTGTTTTGATTCTGAAATTTACCAGCACTGTTTGCAACTCACTATTCTCCCATGGAAATGTTATTTCAATCTAAAGTTATTTTAAACATACTTGAACTTCTAAGTATAATCTGAATATTCCCTAGGATTCACCTGCCCAAATGTTACCAGTTGGAGGCTGAATCATTGGAGAATTTCAATTGTCCCTGTCTACAAGTCTCTTCCAGTTATTTCTAGACATCTCCAGGTGATATTCTATAGAAATTTAAGAACCAATCCATTCTTTTTTTTTTTTTTAAGATTTTATTTATTTACTTGAGAGAGAGCATGCACAGTGGGGGGAGGGGGGCAGAGAGAGAGGGAGAAGCACTCTGCTTGCTGAGCAGGGAGGGAGCCAAATGCAGGGCTCCATGCCAGAATTCCAGGATCATGACCTGAGCCAAAGGCAGATGCTCAACAGACTGAGCCATCCAGGTGCCCCCACCTTTTTAAGGTTTTATTTATTTGATTGAGAGAAGAACCAATTCATTCTTGTTTTAGTCTAATTCTACAAGATTCTATTGGATGACTATTATATGCAAGACTCTGGATACCATGATACAGGATCTCATATAATAAACAACACAAAAAATTTCCCCCAAAAGGTTCACTTCCTGAAGTCCTCTAAAGGAGGTCCTAGCCATGACTACTGAGTGCCTACCCAAAGAAACGTTTCTTCTTGTCTCACCAGATACCAGTGGTACCAAGGGTAATCTTAAAAGAAATACTGTAATATTCTAAACAGATACGGAGAGATCTTTCTCTCTTTCATGTCAAGCTTCTTCACCTGAACTCTGAAATTGCATTGCTGATGTCTTCCAACTCATAATGTGAACATCAACCCCTTCACCTCTAGCACAAGTCACCTGGAAAATAAACATGATCACTCTTCTGCCTTCCTCTCCTTTTCCACTCCAACACACTTAGGCCATTGCCTGTGAGCTTATGCCTACAGATGCCTGGATGGATTAACTGTACAGACTGATGAATTTTGACAAATGGTTACAGTTGTCTATACTACCACAATCAAGACACAGAACATTTCCATTTACCCAAAAAGTTTCTTCATGCTCCTTTGCCCCTCACTCCCGATCCCCAGCAACCACTCATCTATTTTCTTTAATTTAGCATAGTGCTTTCAAATTGTTATAGCTTGATATGTCCTTTCCATTCCTATACACATTTTAGAATGATCCTTACAATTCCTATAAAATCCACAGGGGTTTTTTATTGGAATCACACTGAATCTATAGATAAATTTGGAGAGAGCTGATACTTTAAAAATACTTATTGTTTTGATCTGTGAACATGGTTTAGCCTCTTTGTTTGTGTCTTCTACAGTTTCTCTTAACAATGTTTTATAGTTTTCAGTGTCAGATCTTGCAAATATTTTGTTAAATTTTTCCCTAGGTATTTCACATTTTTAGGCTAACTTAAATGTGTTATTTCAGTTGCCAATTGTTCACTGCTCACACTACAATTTTAAGAAAAAGTCAGAAACAATATTTTTAGTAATGAGGATTTTAAAACAAAATGAAAAAGTAACCCCAAGTGATAATTATTTCTAATGAAGAAGAAAGTAGGGCAATAGAATTATCAAATTACAAAAGCAATGTGAAAGAATTATCATTGCTGACTCTTACTTTTTATATTCAAGCATGGAAATTACTATTTATTCATAATGAATAATACTATAAAATGTAACCAGAGACCAGTGGAGAAGAAAAGACACTGGACTTAGAGTAAGGAGGCCTAGATTTAAGTCATGACCCGGGTATGGAAAAAATATATAGTCCAAGAGAAATAAACCTTGACAAACATTTCCTTCTTTTTCATTTTTTAATTCAGCTAACCTTTAGTGAACATTGATGAAAAGCCAAAACACTTTAAGTGCCATAAAATGGGAAGAATCCTGTACTCCATATCATTAAGAGATTTTAATGAAAACTCTTTAATGAAAAGGAAAAAGAATTACATAAAATACTTTGGTAAACTGGGACACCTGGGTGGCTCAATCAGTTGAGCATCCAATGGCTTTGGCTTAGGTCAAGATCTCACAGTTAGGAGATAGGGCCCACATTCAGCTCCATGCTCAGCACTGAGTCTGCTTGAGATTCTCTCCCTCGAACCCTCCCCTGCTTTCTCTGGCTCTCTCTCTCAAATAAATAAATAAAATCTTAAAAAAATACATTTTGGCAAACTAAAATATAAGTTTAGTATGTTAACTAACTGGAATTAAAATTAAAATATAAGAAATTATTAAATAATAAACAAATAATACTATGTGAAAGATTAAAAATAAATAAAATATAAATGTAATGTGCTACCATTATTTTGATTATAGTTATGCCATGAAAATCCACATTTATAGGTATTGTGACTTTAATACAGAGCTCATACCAAAACAAGAAAGGGGCTATGTAAAAAAATTAAGTGGATGACAGCTGAAGAATCCTAAGATTAATCACTCCATGGCACACCAAACACTTTCTCTTCTATTATTCTGTAATTGTATGGTATAAATACTACCTAAGTCCATAGATATGGATGAAACCTGACTTGTCATTTTTAAATCCTACAAAGGAAAAGAACAGACTTGAAATTCATAAAACTTTTTCCTTCCAGATGAAGGAGGTAGGCTTATTAATTTCTATTAATAGAAGACCTTCTGCTGACAATTTTTCTATTAGGAATCTGGCAAACTTACAAATATGACAGATGGACTAAGAATTCAGAAGTATGCCAAAAGAATTTATGCAAAGTGACTTAGTCAAAAAATATGCCAGTTTCTCTGGTTATAGATTAAGATCCAAAAATATATTCATGGTTTTGGTCATTATAACTTATAAATTTCTTTAAAAATACTTTTTTGTGTTTTGTGTTTTTAATTTTTTTTAGGTTTGATTCTCATAAAGGTTTCTGGTGTCAATTATTGGAAGAAGGTAAAACAAAATGCCTAGGAAAGAGCAAAGGAAGAAAATACCCTCCAATGGATCCTGATGTAAGTATAAAGCTTATAAATACAAACTAAATAAGCAAACTAATAAATAATATGTATTTTCTTATAAAAGTGGTTAAAATAAAAAATTAGCCCTTCTAAAAATATCAAGTGACATGTGGATTTCAGTGTATCTAGGTTGTTTATTTGGATTTTTCCAATTACACACGTCAAGCAGGAATAAAGGAAAACAACAGAATTTTCTTTTTTGAAGCAGAACATAGAAGGCAACGTCTGATTACAAAAAGAATGATACATTCATAGAAATTTTAGCACTAAAAATGTTAATTTAAACCAAGACAGGAAATACATCAACTGGAAATTAAGAACAGGACCAAAAGATTTCTATTTTTTCCCCCATTAAGTCATCCTATAGTAGTAAATGTGGTCTGCATAATACTATTTCTTTAACAGTTTTCTTTGGATGATTATTAAAATTTACTTTAGAGCACTATAAAAATAACCCTTACACATTAATAGAAACTCAAGGGTATTTCCATGGTATTTCACATTAATAATTATACATTAATACACACTAATTAATAATTACACATTAATAGAAACTCATGGTATTTCCATGGTATTTCAAGAAAGTAATATAAAATACATCACTTTCATTTATGTCCAGGCTATTTCTCTATTTATTAAACTAAAATGTTTAAAAGACATTGTAGAACATCTTTCTTAGCATTTTATTTTACTCCTATCAAACACAGACATAATGAGACATAATATTAGATTTTGTGGTAGAGAAAGATAAGAAAAACAAATTTTAGAATATCAGTACTACTTCCATTGGACATTCTTTCCTGCTTTGTCAAAGATTAATTGACCATAGAGTTGAAGGTCTATTTCTGGGCTCTCTATTCTGTTCCATTGATCTATGTGTCTGTTTTTGTGCCAGTACCATGCTGTCTTGATGATGACAGTTTTGTAATAGAGCTTGAAGTCCAGAATTGTGATGCCACCAACTTTGGCTTTCTTTTTCAATATCCCTTTGGCTATTCGAGGTCTTTTCTGGTTCCATATAAATTTTAGAATTATTTGTTCCATTTCTTTGAAAAAGATGAATGGCTTAAGCGGGTAGGAGAAGAATAAATGAAACAAGATGGGATTGGGAGGGAGACAAACCATAAGTGACTCTTAATCTCACAAAACAAACTGAGGATTGCTGGGGGAGGCGGGTTGGGAAAAGGGGGGTGGGGTTATGGACATTGGGGAAGGTTTGTGCTTTGGTGAGTGCTGTGAAGTGTGTAAACCTGGTGATTCACAGACCTGTACCCTTGGGGATAAAAATATATGTTTATAAAAAATAAAAAATAAAAAATAAAAAATTTAATTTAAAAAAAAAAGAGTATCAGTACTTCCATATTGATACGCCAGAAACGTTACTGTGTAATACATTCCAAGAGTTTATTAACTCATACTTCTGACACCAAATGTGCCACATTTCATACCAACCAAGTATGCAGATTTCTACAGATACCAACTAAGTGCCCTGTAGTTTAACTCAATTGTGACACTAACCAGTATAGACTCCACAGGTAAAGGACTTACTACCACAGGCCTGCCCTTCCTTCAGACTATAATAGCAAGTAACAGGTTCCTAGGTTACTTACTTCTGTCCAAAGTGGCTATAAATCAAGGGTTCTCATGCCCCCTTCCTCAGGTTTTAAAATTTGCTATAACAGTTCAGAGAACCCAGGGAAACACTTTATTTTCTATTATTATAAGAGATAAAAAATGAATAACCAGAGTGAGAGGCACATAGAACAAGGTCCAGAAGAGTGTTAAAGCACAGGAGTTTCTGTCTCTGTAGAGTTTGTGGTGTGCCACCCTCCCAGCACATGGATGCATTTACAAACCCTGACATTCTCCATAATCTTCACTTCAGGTTTTTATGGGTGTCCCATTAACATAGGCATGATTGATTAAATCACCTGCCATTAGTCATTACCTCAATTCCCAGTCCTTCTTCCCATCTTTGGAGGTCAAAGGATAGAGCTGAGAGTTCCCAACCTCTAATATTATGTTTGGTTCCTCTAGCAACTACCACCCCACCCTCTCCATCTGACACTATCTGTGGTCCCACCAAGAGTCACCTCATTAGCATAAACTTGGGTATGGTTTAAAGGGCTTATTATGAATAACAAAACACACTCCTTTCACCCCTATCACTGAGGAAAAAAATGGTTTTAGAAGCTCTGTGCCAGGAACCTGAGATGAAAACCAATTATATATATTTCTTATTATGTCACAATATCAAGTATATACTGGATTTATTTGAAGGCGTAGAGTGGTTGATTTTATGCAAATAGAGACCAGAGAGAAGGCAAGAGTAAAGGAGGCTTCTTAAAGACCACAGAAACACGAATGTGTGAATGTTTGAGAGAAGGCAGTATTATCACATTGCTTGCTTCTCCCCCATTACAGAAAAATGCCAGCACCCAACTCACCAAAACATCATAGAATGCATTTAATCCAAGTAAATTAAGAAAGTTGTTGGCCTACTCCTACTTTTACTTTGTTTATGAAAATAACAGTGTAGAAAAATAAAACCTGACATTCTAAATTAATACCACTAAATCTAGGGGGCACCTGGGTGGCTCAGTGGGTTAAAAACTCTTCCTTTGGCTTTGGTCATGATCCTGGGATTGAGGCCTGCCTCGGACTCTCTGCTCAGCAGGGAATCTGCTTCTCCCTTTCTGTGCCTGCCTCTCTGCCTACTTGTGATCCTCAGATAATCCTCAGTATATAAAAATCTTAAAAAAAAAGAAACCACTAAATCTAATATCTCTCCAGATCAAAAGTATGTAGTAGATTCTTTAATTTAATAATAGGCCAATAAATAACCTGATATTGAAGGTGTTATATGATTCCTTCTTTTTATACTTTTATATTATAAATGTATATATTATCTCCTCTTATTACATTATTTTACATGAGTTTATATGAAGTAGTCAGATTACATTTACTTACATTTGCATATATCCTATCTGTGGTTTTATCTAAAATACCCCCCCTTCTGAATGACTGTGAGATAACAATTTATGTTCAATAAATTCTGCATACCACAAAGTTGTATCCTACTAAGTTTTGGCCTGAACATACTAGACTCCAAAATAGAACATATCATACATTGCAAATCTCATTTCATTTTTCTTGCCATAATGAGGGAGCAAAGCAACAAGAGGAAAGGGTACTTGAGTAAGTGGACATGATTACGGGGACACGCATATACACAATAGGACACAGGACAAAGTTTGTCTGCAATGGCACATTGACACAGGCAGACAGGTTTGAAAATGATGCCCAAAAGGTAGAGGTAAGGTTGAGATAATCCTCAGTATCAGAGGTTCAATTCAAACACCAAAGGGATGGACAGTAGAAATGGATCCCAGGAGGTTCAATCCTAGACCTAGATAAGATGTTGTGCAATCACTTACCATATGAAAATATTGGGTGCAAGCTGGCAAGAGAGAAAAAAATGGGGAAGTACAGAAACTCAGAGACAAAGATGTAAGGTTCTTCCCTAGATTCCAGGTCTGGCTGGCAGCAAAGGAGGCACAGAATGATCAGGCTCCCAGATATAGTATCTGGGAAATAAAATTTATCTGTACTGTTTTCTTTTGTCTAAGTGTGCCAGCTCAGCCTGTCGGTGGTTTTAGAGCTAATGACTGAGGACGACCAAAAACAGAAATGAGACAGACAGGCACAAATCACACAGTGGTTTGGGTTTTCCCTTGATCCCGGTAGTGGTTAGAATTTAGCACAACTATTCTATTTAATTCCAGTGATCACGATTCCTACAAAAATCACTGTTACATCAATCCATACCAAATGAGACTTTCTTCTATGGCATTTAAAATCGAGTACCCGATATGACATTTTAAAAGAATAACACAAGGAATTAAATAACAAAATGTTTAAAGGTTCAACTCTGCTGAAAATCTCAGAGTAGGACAAAGCCTGGAGGTACAGATACAGAGGCAGAAATGCTCCCTTTACAACATTCCTAACAACAGTCATCCAACTATATGTGAATGCCACTAAATGCCATCTCACAGCACAGCCCTTTCCAGTTTTGACAAATTCAATTATTAAAACCTTTTCTTTAGTGAAGAGAAATCTACCTCCCTCCAAGTCAAGATAGTTTACAAGGCATTCTTTTCCTTCCTTGGGTCAAATCACACAAATACAGCAAGCTAGAGGTTAACCTGGTTTACCTACTGCATTTTCAAGCCTACCACAATACTGGTTTTAGCAGTATGCCTTTGTACACCTTAAAACTCTCTTAAGAAAGTATTACGTACCTTCAAAATCTAAACGTAATGATGACCAAGGAGTATTTGATATTGTGCATGTACCAAACTAACATTTTCCAAAGCAGAAGTGATTTGAAGTCACAGCTACTTTTCTAGCAACTCAATCAAGTTACTGTAACATTTAATTCTGCACAATCAAGTAAATCCCATGCTTACTACAAAATCTCTTTCCCTGCTAAAAACAATGTATGTACCTAGAGCATCTATTTTGAAGAAGAGAGTCGCTGTGTTTGTATTGTGCTAAATAAATAGCCCACATGCTTAATATAAATCTCAACCCAGGTATGGTATAATTGATGCAGATTTAAACATCATCACAGTAGATGAAATATACTTTAATCCTCAAAGTGAAATGTCCTCTTATATCCCACCTCAGAGCAGAGCGTTTCTGTCAAGCTACTACCGAGATCACAATGTGGAACTGTCCAAACTGCTACACAGACTGGGGCAGCCTCTGCCATCCTGGCTGAGACAGGAGCTGCAGAAAGTGAGATAGCACTGAGAAAACATCTCGAGAATCCATCTGCCATGTAACATTCACCTTTCACAAAGCTTCCAGAAGCTACCAAAAGGCTGTTTAAAAATATACCTCTTCAAATAAGAAAAAAAGAACAAAGTTCCTTCCATGTGCTGGCATGTGGATGACTGGGGGAAAAAACAAAAAACAAAGAGAGAAAGAAAACATACCTGTTACAAGCCTTGAGGCCTATGGCCTTTCTCTTAATCCATATCTGAGCCTGTGGGATTATTGTAGACTACTGTGCACTCATGTGGAAGTCAACTGCAACCAATATAGGTGTCAGATGCAAATGCAGAATTGTTCCATTTCATAGTAATATTTACACTTTTATATATCAACTAAAATTGTGTCTCTGTAGATTTTTAGATCACTGTTTGCCTGTAAAATGTTTTCTTATTCTTTGATCCTATAAAGTGTCCTACAAAACAAGAAGCAAAATAAACATCATAATGTAGCATAAAATGCCAAAGGCGTAATACCCATGAAGAATGCTTGCCAAGATATAAATCCACTGGATACTTAGAAAGAATTGTAAATTATAATTTGTTGCTAGATCAGAGAGTGGAAAAGTTCTCTATGAGGTTTATCTATATCAAAATAAAAAGGTAAGTGCTATAGCAAAAAAAAAAAAAACCTGATTTTTCATACACGTACTCTAGTGCATTTATGTAAAAATTACTAACTCCTCTGTAGTAATTGTTATACTGAGATATGTTGTAAAGTCATCGAAACGTATATGGAAACATGCTGAATATACTAAAACAGTAAATGGTAATGTAAATTGTACTCACGAAATCCTCTAAAAGGGAGAAATTGCAGGGGTCTGAAGATATTATCATTGACAACTTGTATTCTCTTTTTGTGAGCTACAAACCTACTCCAATAGTTCTCACTGGTTCTACAGAAACACTTGCATAGAATGTGAGCTATGTGTCATCTCCAGAAACATACTGACTTTTAAAAGTAAAAAACTTTTTTAAAAAATTTCTCCAAAACAAGACCTATTAAATAAAAACTAAGCACAGTGTCTTTAGATGATGTTATTCATATTTAAATCATAGAAAAATTGCATCTTTCCAGATAGTTCAAAATGAAATTGTATAATGTAGAGATTTATAACAAAAAACCAAATTGATATATGATTTTTAATCTCATATTTCCCATGATACTTTTAATATAAGGCAAAAGAAAATAAGCCAGGGCCATGTCTCCCTTTTTTTAGAATATTTTGTATGGTCTCTCATGAAAGGCAATAAAACATAGTTAAATATAAAGATTATCTACCAAATTAAATGGAGGAAGTACAAAGATGAGGCAGACATGATTCCTTAACTTAAACTTTAATTGATCATATGGTTAATAAAGTATTCAGAAAAGAATCATACTTATTGTCCTATGCTTACATTTAATTAATTTTTAAATTCACTGTACATATAAAAAAATTAAGTAGCAAATTCCCTGCTATGATTACATAAGCCGTTATAAAATGTTATCATAAGTATGATCAAGGAAAAAAAAGATATGCAAGGAAAAGTCATAGCCCAAATATTTTCTTGGTCATTATAATGTGTGAAACTAAACTCTATCAATTCCTCACTAATTAGAAAACAAATTCTGAGACCCTTCCACTTACTACATTATAGTTATTAAATATTTTTTAAGTCTTATGCTCCCAAATGATATACTGTTTTAAACAAATACTCTAATAGCCAAAAGAACTGGAGAAAGAAAAAGTTTTCAAGACCCCTACTGTAAAAGCAATATCAAAGTCATTTGGACAAATATGGTGAACTCAATCTTCATGCTTACTGCTAGCCTTTTTAAAGCAGCATTTGCCCAGCATGGTAGGAAAATGAATGTAGTGTTTCACCTCCACTAATTTAAGAAAACTGGCTTAAGAGGGGCACACATAGTGAGAGTAAGCCCCAGCGGTTATATACAGTATCATGGTTTTATTTTGGCATTTCTACTGATAAAAAAAAAAAAGAGAAAAAGAAAAAAATGATACATTTGTGTTTTAATGATGAGACGTGTATTTAAATTTCTAAACAAAGCTGCTCCTGGCACAATTTTGTCTAGATAAACTGAGTCAAGGGAACATCATACCCTTTAAGATAAATGTTAAAAAACATACTGGATGCTTGTATAATGAAGGAAAAAGGAAAAGATCATACCAAAATTTACTCATTCACAGGAAAGGCATTATGCTATCTATAGTAGCAAACCTTTGAAAGGATTTTTGACCACTTAATATATCTTGGAGGCAACATCAAATTCTAGAGTACATACATACTTTCTACATTATATACTCCAGCTGGTTATTAAGATATTCTAAAAGTAACATAAATACATATGAGAAAAGAATGAGAGCTAATGTGATTTAAAACTGGCTTTGTATAGAATTCCTTTTTCATTGCTTAAAATTGGAACTTCCTCAGGAAGAAATGAAATGGTTATTTCAATGTTTATAGCTATGATATTCTTGTCATTCACATTGAATGAAAATTACTGGAAACATTTTTTCTCTGAGTTTTTTAAAATAAAAAAGCTGAATATAATTCTGATAGTAGCATGGTACCTCATATGTACAACAATAAACTGTGATAAGAAAATGAAAAGTTTGGGCCTGGTGATTTTAGGTAATAAGCAGGTATTTGATTGTTTGTGTTTGCCGGGGACAGAGTGGGAGGTGGTTATAGAACCCAAGTACCACTAATATAACTCAAAATGGAGAGACGCGTGGAAAACTTCCAATTAGAAAATAGGTAAGGTTATTTTTAATAATATAACCCTGCACAGATCCCTCTAATCAATAGTAGCCTTTTTTTTTTTTTTTTTTTTTTTTAGTTCTAATAGATAAGAAGCAACAACTGGGTCACTGTGGGATCCTAGAGTCAGAGAATAAGAGAAACAGCTGTTACTTAAACTTGAGAACCTGAATGATTACAGGGTTTCTTACCTCCAGTACTCTGTTCTGCTGCCCACAAATGGTCTCCTTTCTTTAGAGCTTTAAAAGGTGTCAACTAATTTCTCTTTTATTACAAATCTATCCAAAAAAATCTCTGCCCAAAAAAACACAAAACCAAACAAACAAACAGATGTGCGGGGAGGCAGCCATTTATCCAGATCTTCCACAAACTTTTTTTCCTCTATTCCAGCCCCTTTCTTCCCTAGAAATCAGATTTTCTCATGTTGCAATGCCCCCCAGCCACCCGCAAGTACATGCACCATTCCATTTCCCCATAGGTTTGTCTCCCACACACAGAGTTCTCTAGAATGGAATACATCAGACGACTCATTCTCTCTCTAAATATGTTATCCTATGTTCCATCTACTCCAAGACCAACTGGTGATGGCTAATAAGCCAACTGCATCAATGTTAGTGGCTTTTTGTGACTTAAAATATTATACTTTCCAGAGATATCAGTACTGCAATTTCCAAGAGAGATGTTTTAACCCGAAGTCTAACTAATGCGGAGGCACTGAACTGTTCATACGTTTGGTATGGAGGAATTTCTCTAATTTTAAATTAAATTCTATCACTGAATTCTATTCTCCCAAAGCTGACTCTTCTTGGCTACCACCTACGACATAGCTGCTGCCTTCTTCCTGCCCATCCCACCCCAAGTACACATACCACCATCCTGAAATAGCTGGCAGTCATGGAGAGAGCAATGAATACTTAAGAAATTATTTGTGTTGGATAGAAATATCTACCTTCTCTTCACTTACTTTACCTAAGAGCAGACTGAATTTACAAGGTCAAGCCATGTCTTGGTCAAGCCAAGACAGTGTGACATTTATTCCATTCTCAAGAAAACCTAGACTCCACTTTGAGTATGCCACTCACCTGCAGCCAAGGGTACCTAACAGAATTTGGGGGCCACATCCCACTACCCAGTGCTACCACTAGTTCTTGCCATTTATTGTCCTCAATAAATTGTCTGATAGAGTTCTCTATACATTCACTGCTCTCAACGAAGGTCACAAAGAATTTCTTCACTTATTTATTATTATACGAATTGTACTCCTCGTACCTTATTATTATTCGAAGGTACCCCCTTGGATCTTCTTCCATTAATCATATATCAATCTCAATCTGTGAGTTTCTATAATTTCTCAGCCTCTGCCCAAAAGTTATAATTATAAAGACTAGTAAATCTTAAAATTGGAACCTACTATATTTTCACCATCTCCTCTGGAGCACCTCTTAGAGAAAGGAATCATGACTAGTGTCAGTAAGTATTAAAGAAAGACGTTTACTTTCCAGATCTAGGCAAATATTTTACTTGCCTAGCAATCCCTTTCAAGGAAGTGAAAAAAAAAATTTCACAAATTTATTACCCGCAGCATAAAGTCTCCAAGATATTGTTAGGAAGAATGTATTTACCCACATTTTATCATACAGAAAACTGAATTAAACTTAATGAAATGTGAAACATTTCCAAAGCACACAGGATCTGTGACAAACCTTACATAAAACTGTCTACATCAAGCTGCTTCTTGGTGATGAGGGGATAAATTAAGTACAGGAACTGCCTGCTGTCTACATATCTGATGCCAAAATGCTCTATTTCAAATCAATAACTAAAATGCAAACCAGATCTTGCTCTTAAATATTATGCATAATTTGTACAGTCGGACCAGAGAAGATTGCTCTTTTTTTCTCTATTTGGTAAATAATATTCTGAATCTGATTCTTTTTTTAAGTTTCAGACACTTTATACAGAAATGCAAGCTCAAAATGTTATATATTCCTAGGGTTCTAATGTATCTTTTCAGAATTTATGAAATTTATGTCCTTTAAAGCAAACACAACTATTTTTTAATTTATTTTCACCTTAATTAAGATGTGCTTTCTTGATAAAAAAATGTTAACCATCATCTGAACTTTCAGCAAGTCATGATCACTGATCACAGATCACCAGAACAAGTTTAATAATTATGAAAACAAACACAATTCCTAAAGGCCCACAAAACCTACTATCAGAAAATAAAGTCTATCCCATACAAATGAATATGTTCAAAAAACTTTTACAAAGTTAAGGATTATCATTTTAAAAATAACAAAAGGCTATGAAAATATAATATTGAGAAAGTCTCACTCCCATCTAGGATCAACTTGATAAAACCATATTGTTCTATCCCCAGTTTATTATAGGGATGTCCTCAGGACAACTAGAGTAGCAATGAGGATAGGTCAGACTGTAGTCCAATATCTATCCTTGACTAAATATCACTGGATAGGTCACTTTTCCATTTGCTGCCTCAATTTCTCTATCTGTTAATGGAAGAAGTCAAATGTGATCACTGTAAACCCGTTCTCCCCTTGCTTTATCATTAGTTATTATAACATTTGGCTTTCCCTGTCTCTCACATATCCTCCCACCAGGCAGGAGCCATGAATGACCTAGGTGGTCAAGTTGCAAGCAGAAACTGGGCCGAAGTAGGTTAACCTGTCACCCCTCAGCTCTCTTGGGAGAACACTCTGGTTTGCTTGTGGCCTGTGGTTTCACAGCAGAAATTTCAGCAGAACTCTATGTTTAAATACAGTATTTAAAGCCACAAACACAACAAAAAGAACTTAGAAACAAAAATGAAAATATGAATATATCTCAAAAATTATGAGGATGAACAAGTATAAATGAGAAGGGGGCACCTGGGTGGCTCAGTCAGTTCAGTGTCTGCCTTTGGCTCAAGTCAGATTCCAAGATCCTGGCATCAATCCCCACAAAAGGCTCCCTGCTCAGCAGGGAGTTTGCTTCTCCCTCTCCTTCTGCCCTTTCCCCCATTTGTGTGTTCTGTCTCTGTCTCTCAAATAAGGAAACATGTGGATTGAGCCGCTGCCTTCGGCTCAGGTCATGATCTCAGGGTCCTTGGATGGAGTCCTGCATCGGGCTCTCTGCTCAGCAGGGAGCCTGCTTCCTCCTCTCTCTCTCTCTGCCTGCCTCTCTGCCTACTTGTGATCTCTCTCTCTGTCAAATAAATAAATAAATAAATCTTTTTTAAAAAAAAGTATAAATAAGAAGAATAATATAAATGAGCTAAATGATCCTTCAGTGGGAAACCAACAGATATTGCTTAAAGTTAGCAAACCAAGACATTAAGGTAGAAGATAATCAGAATTATGGAGATAATCAACAATAACTTGAACAGAAAAGGTAAAAGGGAATTACCTTTATTAAGTGGGACTAGATTATGGGACAAGGGAGAAATATTTGAATTTTTATTTCTAAGTAAAGGCACTGTTTTTATCACAACAGCAATATCTATCATTTTTTTCTCTATTTTTTTTATTTTTAATTTTTTATTTTTTATAAACATATATTTTTATCCCCAGGGGTACAGGTCTGTGAATCACCAGGTTTACACACTTTACAGCACTCACCAAAGCACATACCCTCCCCAATATCCATAATCCCACCCCCTTCTCCCAAACCCCCTCCCCCCAGCAACCCTCAGTTTGTTTTGTGAGATTAAGAGTCACTTATGGTTTGTCTCCCTCCCAATCCCATCTTTTCATTGATTCTTCTCCTACCCACTTAAGCCCCCATGTTGCATACCCACTTCCTCATATCAGGGAGATCATATGATAGTTGTCTTTCTCTGCTTGACTTATTTCACTAAGCATGATATGCTCTAGTTCCATCCATGTTGTCACAAATGGCAAGATTTCATTTCTTTTGATGGCTGCATAGTATTCCATTGTGTATATGTACCACATCTTCTTGATCCATTCATCTGTTGATGGACATCTAGGTTCTTTCCATAGTTTGGCTATTGTGGACATTGCTGCTATAAACATTCGGGTGCATGTGCCCCTTTGGATCACTACGTTTGTATCTTTAGGGTAAATACCCAATAGTGCAATTGCTGGGTCTATCATTTTTTTAAAGATTTTATTTATTTATTTGACAGAGAAAGACACAGCAAGAGAGGGAACACAAGCAGGGAGAGTGGGAGAGGGAAAAGCAGGCTTCCTGTTGAGCAGGAAACCTGATGAGGGTCAGGATCCCAGGACCACAGAATCATGACCTGAGCCCAAGTCAGACACTTAACCACTGAGACACCCAGGTGCCCCAATCTACCATTTTTCTTAAAAAGTCTAAATATTCAGGACCCAGTTTAGTGGGAAGATGACAGAGGAGGAGATATAAGCAGCAGCTGACTTCAGCACATCAGATACTGAATATTATCCAGATTGAGTAATAGGTAAGACCTCCATCTTAGTGCATACACTTACATAGAACATTACTGCAGTGGTTCTAAAAATAGAGTCTGGGGGCGCCCGGTTGGCTCAGTGGGTTAAAGCCTCTGCCTTCGGCTCAGGTCATGATCCCAGGGTCCTGGGATCAAAGCCCAGCGTCGGGCTCTCTGCTCCAAAGAGAGCCTGCTTCCTCCACTCTCTCACTCTGCCTGCCTCTTTGGCTACTTGTGATTTCTAAATAAAAATTTTAAAAAAAAATAAAAATAAAAATAGAGTCTGTGGACCTCTGGCCAAACCAAGTCCCTTCCAGGGGGTCTGCAGAGTCAAAATATCTTTATAAAAATACTAATTTATTATATCCCCTTTTTTATTGATCTTTCCCCAATTCTACAATAGCAATAATAGATGAAACTGTTGGTACTTTAACATAAATTAAGATAGTGACATTAATCTGTACTAGTAGTCATTATATTCTTCACAATTACACACACTCATTAACAAAAAGAAAATTCAGCTGCACTTTAGAATGTCCTGATGAAGCAGTAAGAATTATTAATATTAATAAATTTCAACCTTGAGTACCTGTCTTTTTAATACTCACTGTGACAAAACGGGAAGTAAGCTTAGAGTACTTCTGCCACCTACCGAAGTACTGTTGTCTCAGGCAAAAGCACTTGAGCAATTGAGCTGCAAATTGAACGATCTACTTCGTTTTCTTCTTATTTTTATTCAATATATCGAAACTAAAAGAAAACCAGCTACTTCATTTGTAGAGGATTATCTTTACTTGAAAAAAATGACTGACAGAGAACTCTGGTTATACAGACTTCAGTAACTGGTAAAGATTTTTTTTTGAAAATGAACAAAGTGAGCCTGTCACTTCAAGAAAAACAATTGACTGTATTTATTGCCAATGATTAAACTTGAACTTTCAAGTGAAAATTTAAAGTTTGTAGAACTTGTATCTGCTACTATGATGCTAAAAGCAGACTAACATCTAAATACTTTTTCTGATGAGGTTGATGGTGATATTAACAAATATTATTTTCTAATATTATATAATGAAACATTAACATTTGGAAAACCTGAATAATTCAGTGAACCAATATTTTCCAAATGACCTATGCATGAAGTTACAGAATCATTATTCATGGTACATCATTATAATAGTAAAAGTTTGGGCACCTGGGTGGCTCAGCCTGTTAACATCTGCCTTCTGGTCCGGTCATGATCCCAAGGTCCTGGGATCGAGTCCTGCATCGGGATCCCTGCTCAGCACAGAATTTGCTTCTCCCTCTCCCTCTAAACCTGTCCCTTGCTCATGCTCTCTCTCTCTCTCTCTCTCTCTCTCTCTCTCTCTCTCATGCTTTCTCAAATAAATAAATAAAATATTTTTAAAAAACAGTAAAAGTTCAATCCTTAGGGCAAGACAAACCAATAGCTTTAAATGTAGCAGAATGTGAAAACTTTATCACGTTGGTTTCAAACTCTATATTACAAATATCTTTCAAGAAAATGTCACCTATCATGCTGTAAAGTGTGTAAACCTGGTGATTCACAGACCTGTACCCCTGGGGATAAAAAATTCATTATATGTTTATTTTTTTAAAAAAGATATTAAGGAAGTAGCCACCTATATTATTTTGCTAAAAGTTAAAAAAAATAAAATAAAATAAAATAAAAACTGGATGTAAGATGGTTAAAAAAAGAAAGAAAGAAAATGTTACCTATCAAGTTTAAGTGTAGAATCAAAGAAAAATATCTACAATAATCTGAAAAGGCTATAAATATACAGTTCCCTTTCCCAAATACATATTTGTGTAGGGTCAGATTTTCTTCATATACTTCAACAAAACTGGTGAATCAAAATAAATTGAATACAAAAATAAGTATCAGTATCCCCCTGTCTTCTATTAGGCCAAATATTAAAGAGATTTGCAAAAATGTAACACAAAAACACTACTTTTTTTTGTTTTTGGAAAACAGTTATTTTTCATTAAAACCATGATTTTATTATGGGTTTGTTCTTGTTACTTTTAAATTAAGTAACACTCTAAAATTCCTCAATTTAAATTTCTAATACAGTAAATATTGATAGATATAGCCCTTATAAACAAAACCCCTTTGGAGTCCTTAATAATTTTTTAAATATAAAGGGATTTCACATCAAAAATTGTGAAAGCTACTGACATAGGAGTTGGAAGTAATTTAAGTACCATGAACCAAGACTTATACCATAAACAACAGACTAGAAGGAAAATAGATGGAAATCCAAACTATACCTCCTATCACCTTACCATTCCACTCCCAGACTAGAAATTGCCTGGCTGGAAATTTTAAAATACTGAAAAGGGAAAAGAGAGAAGTACACCTAAGAATGAGATTCTTCTCCCCTTGCCCTTTCTCCTTGCCATGAAAGTGAGTTTGAAAATGAAAGATTAGGGATCTGAGGATCCAAGAATAGAGAAAGCTGTGTCCTACTTTCCATCTAAAACTCTGCAAAGCAGCCACCTCTTCTATGTGCTCTGCTCTCAGTGGTGTGGGAGCAAAATAGTTAAAACAGCACATGGTGTTCTAAGCATATATGACCTAGGATGGCACAGGAACATAAAAGTTCCCATTCTCTATGGAAACTGCAGAAATCACTAACAGGCCTTTTAGATCCAAAGAGACTGGGCAGCTAGAACCAGGAGGACACCTAATGACCTTCCCAAACTGATGACTGTAAGGCATGAGAGGAACCCAGACCATGGAAGCTAGATGTCACTTACCAAAGATGGAACTTGAGAAAGTTCACCCAATGCCAGCATATGACAGATTGCAGCTGAGGCCCAGATGTCACCCTCTCACTTCATGTCCATTATCATGACCACCTTGGGAAGAAAAGGATAGAAGAATCCTGAATTTGACTATTTCCTGAAATAGACGTAAACATTCCCAGTGATGAAATATATCCCAAGTGGGGACAATTATTGAAAACTACATTCTGCACAGGTTTTGGATTATGGAATTCATACTCATATATATACCCATACATCTCAGGTTCAATTAGCAACAATGGAGAAACTCATGGAAAAAGAGGCAATAACTAGCATTGACTATTGACAGACTGAGAGAGACAGCGTCAGTTAAGAAGAGCTGGGGACATGCACAGTGATGTAGTAGGCATGAATGTACAGATGGAACACATCTGCCAATTGTGATCTTCCTCCAAAGTAATCTGTTCCATCCTGTGGTGGACACACCCTAAGAGTCATGCCCTCATATAAAATTGCCTGGAGAGTTGGTAGAATCTTTAAAAAGGATAGTCACTCTTAGCACATCCCACATACACTCTGTCAAGAACCTGTGGGCTCTATCTTCAGGTCTATCCCAAACCTACCACTTCTCAGCAACTCCATTGCTTCCACCCTGTTCTGAAATAACACCATCTTTATCTTGGATACCGTCCCTGCTTCTATCTCTAAGCCCAACAATATACTGTCACTCAACATCCAAAAGGAACCATCTCACAAAGTAAGTCAAAGCAATCTTCTATTAAAAATCCTGTAATAGCCCTCCTTTCCAGTCACAGTATGACTTACATGATCTGACATCCATTGCCTTTATGATCTTAGTTCTTCTTCCCCCTCTCTCATTACGCAACAGTTGCGCTGGTTTCTTTGCTGACTGTTTTTAGGCCTTCGTACTGACATTTCCTCAAATGCCCACATGGCTAACCCCTGCAATTTATTTTTTTGAAAAGGCCAACACCTTACCTATAAAATTGTCCTTCTCCCCTGCACTCCTGATTCCCATTACCCTAATTTTATTTTTTACCATTAGATTTATGATCTCATAACTATATAATTAACAACTTTATTGTCTCTGTTGTCTTCTACTCAAGTAAGTTTCTCACATCAGTTTTCTTACATCAGGGTACCCCCACATTTACATATCTAGTCTCTGACACATAATAGGTGTTCAATAAATACTTTGTTGGATGAATTCATTTGGCAATAAAAACTAGGAAAGGAAAAAAGGCAAATGATTATAATTTAAACAATTGCATGTTTCCTTACATTTAAGTGTTAGAAAAAATATACAAACCAGTAAGTTTGAATAAGAAAGATATATATTTCCCCGATCATGCAAAAATTTATAATTCCAGGGCTTTCTTCAAAATGACAATATACAGGGTGCCTGGGTGGCTCAGTCTGTGAAATGCCTGCCTTTGGCAGAGATCATGATGCCAGGGTCCTAGAATTGAGTCCTGCATAAGGGTTCAGGGAGTGGGGGAAAGTTTGTCTCTGCTCAGCAGGAGGTCTGCTTGCCCTCTCCCTCTACCCCTCCCTGCTGATTATGCATATTGTTTCTCAAATAAATAAAAACTTCAAAAAAAATTTTTTAATGACAATAAACTAATTCAGACTTTAAATAGTAATGAATTTCTAACAAAGAATTAAAATTAGTAAAATAATGTTTACAGGTAAAACAAACAAAACCAATCTTTGAATAGTGCTATTTGCCACATTATTCATGTAAAATATTCTCATAAAAATACTAAAAAGGGAAATATCATTAGTCCCCTTTTACAAATGAATAAAAAGGCTTGATAAAGATAGATAGCTTTAAGGGACACCTGGATGGCTCAGTGGGATAAGCCTCTGCCTTCAGCTCAGGTCTTGATCCCAGAGTCCTGGGGTGGAGCCCTGTTATCGGGCTCTGTGCTCAGTGGGGAGTCTGCTTCCCACTCTCTCTCTCTCTCTCTCTCTCTCATTGCCTGCCTCTCTGCCTACTTGTGATCGCTCTCTGTCAAATAAATAAATAAAATATTAAACAAACAAACAAAAAAAAAGATAGCTAGCTTCCCCAAGGTCCCATAAGAAGCAAAGTTGAAGATTTATCTTTATCTTATACCTAATATCATTCTTCCTTCTTTATAACACACCAGTTAAGAATATGAACTCTGTGCCAGTGACACAACACTCAAATCCTGGATCTAATCTTATATTCATACTCTGTACCTCAATTTACTCATCTGTTAAATGGAAATAACAATAGTATATCCTTGTACAATTGTTGTGAGAATGAAATGAGTTAAATATGGAAGTACTCAATAAACATTAGCTATTATCATTATCATTGATTATTACCTACTGAGGGAATAGTAACTAATTGTTCTTTTCAGAAACACTTTCTCTGCTCATTTTGTATAATTTTTCTTGTATCCTCTCAATTACTGTCAGTGCCCTAAAGAATGATGAATGTTCAAAAATTCTTATTGCTTTTATCAAATTTACTGAATTCCAAGGATTTCTTTTAGAATTCTTGATTACTTTTTTTATTTTATTTTTCAGTGTTCCAAGATTCATTGTTTATGCACTACACCCAGTACTCCATGCAATGCGTGCCCTCCTTCCTACCTACCACATACTATCCATTTCCATTTACCTAAATTATTATACAAATAAAAGTGCCTTAAATTAGAGAAATATAAACGCCATTTCTCTGGTTCTAATTCTACTTGGTTTTCTATAAATTTATTCAGAATTTTAAAATAATATATATTAATATCTAATAATATAATATTAGATATTAAAATATCTAATATATTACTTTGAGCATTCTTGTATATCATCTTAAATCTTTTTTTTAAGATTTTTTAAATTTATTTATTTGAGAGAGAGAGAGTGAGAGAGAGCATGAGAGCTGAGAAAGTCAGAGGGAAAAGCAGACACCCCATGGAGCTGGGAGCCTGATGCGAGACTCGATCCTGGGACTCTGAGATCATGACCTGAGCTGAAGGCAGAAGCTTAACCCACTGAGCCACCCAGGCATCCTCATTTTAAATTTTTTACTTCACCTTTTATAGAGAGTTGATAGATAATCACCTTTCACCTTTTTCACCATTCTCCCAGCAACCTGCCATCTGGCAACCATCAGTTTGTTCTCTATAGTTAAGAGTCTGGATTACTGTCTCTTTTTTTCTTCATTTGTTTTTGGGTTTGTTTGTTTTTTTTTAAAGATTTTACTTATTTATTTGAAAGAGAGGGAATTAGAGAGATAACATGAAAGGGGGAGGGGCAGAGGGAGAAGCAGACTTCCCACTGACCAGGAAGCCTGATGCAGGATTCAATCCCAAGACTCCAGGGTCATAACCTGAGCTGAAGGCAGTTGCTTAACCAACTGAGCCACCCAAGCACACTTCCTCATTTGTTTTGTTTCTTAAACTCCACTTTGGGTGAAATCATGTGGTTTTTGTCTTGCTCTGACACACTGCACTTAGTCTTATATCCTCTAGATCCACTCACATTGTTGATAATGGCAATATTTTGTTCTTTTATTACTAACACTCCATTTTATATTTATACCACCTCTTCTTTATCCATTCATCCACTGATGAACACTTGAGTTGCTTTTCATATTTTAACTATTGTAAATAATGCTGCAATAAACAGGGGTGCATATCATCTTTTTGAATTAGTGTTTTTATTTCCTATGGACTAATGCCTAGTAGTGGAATTACTAGATCATATGGTAATTCCATTTTTTAATTCTTTGAGGAACTTCCATACTGTTTCCCACAATGGCTGCACCAATTTGCCTTCCCACCAACAGTGCACGAGCATTCCTTTTTCTCCACATCCTCACCAACACTTGCTATTTCTTGCTTTTTTTTTTTAATTTTAGCCCTTCTGACAGGTGTGAGGTGATACAACATTGTGACTTTCATTTGCATTTCTCTAATGATTAGTGATGTTGGGCATCTTTCCACGTGTCTATTGTCCATCTGTATGGCCACTTCAGACAAATGTCTATTCAACTCCTCTGCCCATCTTTTATGAGATTATTTTGGGGCATTGAGTTATATAACTTCCTTATATTTTAGATATTTACCCCTATCCAGACATATCATTTGTAAATATCTCTTCCCATTCAGTAGGTTGCTTCTTTGTTTTGTTGGTGGTTTCCTTCACTGTGCAAAAGCTTTTTATTTTGGTATAGTCCCAATACTTTAACTTTGCTTTGTTGCCCTTGTCTTAAGAGACATATCTTGAAAAGTGTTTCTATGGCCAATGTCAAAGAAATTACTGTTTTCTTCTAGGAGTTTTATGGTTTCAGGTCTCACATTTAGGTCTTTAGTCCACTATGAGTTTATCTTTGTGCATGGTGCAAGAAAGTGGTCTAGTTTTATTCTTTTGCATGTAGCTGTCCAGTTTTCCTAATACCATTTATTGAAAAGACTGTCTCTTTCCCATTGCATATTCATGCCTCCTTTGTCATAGATTACTTGACCATAAAAGCCTGGGTTTATTCCTGGACTCTCTATTCTCTTCCATTGATCTATGTGTCTATTTTTTGGCCAGCACCATACTGTTTTGATTACTACAGCTTTGTAGTATATCTTGAAATCTGGGATTGTGATACCTCCAATTTTGTTCATCTTTTTCAATATTGCTTTAGATATTTGAAGTCCTTTGTGGTTCCATACAAACTTTAGGATTATTTGTTCTAGTTCTGTGAAAAACGCTGTTGGTATTTTCATAGGGATTGTATTGAATCTGTAGATTGCTTTCAGTAGAATGGAGATTTTAATAATACTGGTTCTCCCAATCCACAAGCATGGAATATCCTCCAGTTGTTTGTGTCATCTTCAATTTCTTACATCAGTGTTTTATAGGTTTAGGATTTTAGTTCTAAAAAAGGAATGTTACGATTTTTCTAGATTCAGCTCAAGCGAAAATTTTTCAGAGAGAATTATACAAGTCTTGCCATTTGTTTGAGAATCAAATAGAAATCCATTAATGAATTAATGAATATAAACTTCTAATACCAAGATTGTAAAGATAGTAAAGACTATTACAATTACAAATGTGGACCTATAAAGATCAGTTTCAAAGTTTGTCATAAAATTTTCTTTGTGAAATGAATTCCATTGTAAGATTTAAAATATATCCCTAAATGGGGGTGGGGAGGTAATATCACTTTAAAATTTTTGGCAAAGACAGAGGTTAGGTGTGCCCAGGACCAAAAAAACACTTGTCATTTTTGTTTTAAAATACTGACTTATGGGGCACCTGGGTGGCTCAGTCAGTTAAGCATCTGTCTTCAGCTCAAATCACAATCCCAGGGTCCTGGGATAGAGTCCCATATCGGGCTCCCTGCTCAGCAGGGAGTCTGCTTCTCCCTCTCCCACTCCCCCTACTTGTGTTCCCTATCTAGCTGTCTCTCTGTGTCAAATAAATAAAGAAATCTTTTTTTTAAAAAATACTAACTTAAAATTCATTTTTCCTTTTGAACATTGTGTTTAATTTCCCAGAATTTTTTTTTCGCTTTTATCATGCCAGCTTCCTCATTCAACAAACATTCGTTGAGCATGCACCATGAACTGAGTACTGCTATAGCTAAGACGAATATGATTATATCCTTGTCCTCTGGTAGATTGGGCAGAAATATTTTATTCCTCCAATACAATCATTGTCTACTTTGATACACTCCACATTAAAATACATGTCAATTTAAATACTTCAGACAATAGGAAATGAATTAAATCTTCACCTGATTAACTGATTAATTCAGTATTTTTAAAGACTTATACATCAAGTTCAAATATAAAAAAGGTCTGTGATTTTTCAATCATATTCTTAGAATCTACATCTAGGGGAAAGTCGTTCCTTTCTAGTAGAATCTAAGTCTCCAATATTTACAATGAATATTATACAAAACTGGAGTCCAGAGGGTAGCTGGTAGACCCATTATATATGATGACATTTTCATGTTATTATCTATACATTCACTTATACTTTCATTGACAATAATGTGTTTAAGTTAAAACCTTCCAAGGTTTTAATAGACTTAAATAATAGGGTAACAGAGCCACCTAGTGGCACGTTCTAAAAATTGGTTGCTTCTTAACTTTTTCATTCCATTAAGTTTATCTTTTCACTAACATAGATATTTATAATTCTTATGGATGACAGATCATAAAAATTTGTGTCTGAGGGGTGCAAGGTGGCGCAGTCAGTTAAGATTTGACTCTTGACTTCGGCTCACGTCATGCTCTCAGGGATGTGAGATCAAGTCCCACGTCAGGCTCTGCACTCAGCTCAGAGTCTGCTTGAGATTCCATCTCTCCTGGGGCCCCTGGGTGGCTCATTAGGTTAAAGCTTCTGCCTTTGGCTCAGGTCATGATCCCAGGGTCCTAGGATTGAGCCCCACATCAGGCTCTCTGCTCAGCAGGGAGCCTGCTTCCTCCTCTCTCTCTGCCTGCTTCTCTGCCTACTTGTGATCTCTGTCAAATAAGTAAATAAAATCATTTTTTAAAAAGAGAGAGAGATTCCTTCTCTCCCTCTCCCTCTGCCCCTTCCCCTGCTCGTGTGTGTTTGCACTCTCTCTCTCTCTCTTTCTCCCTCTCTAATAAATACAAAAAAATCTTTGAAAAAAAAAATGGGGGTCTAAGTACTAAAGTAACTGTTTGACATCATGAAACATCTATGAAGTGTATTACTGGAGAAAATAAAAACAGAATTTTAGCAAATGATTCTTAAATTTTCAAATTGCTTTAATATGTGTATATAGCTTACATTATATATTTTACAAATATAGTTTATACTCTAAGACCATAATAAGACCTTCCAATTTAATGTACTATATTGCCATATTATTACATAAATCATCTTCTTTTGCATAAATGCATGCAAGTCCTCCCAAAAAAATGCCTCATTAGTAAATATACCAAAGAGCAATGATCACAAGCCACCTGGGAAAGGATAAAAGAAAAAGTTGGACTTTTTAGATTTTAAATACTTAATGAAATATGTGTACAACTTCTCATTGACATGTGCATTTCTACAGCCAAGCCAAGCAATCACTCTTGAGGTGATGAAGTCCAGTTTAAGATCAGAGAACAACTGGGCAACTCCACAACTTGTTATGTTAAACAATAAAGGGCTCAGTATGCTGCTTGCTATACTTTCCAATAAATATACACACTACAGATGTTTCATGGTGTCATTTACTCTAGCACCCAAGCTCCAAACTTCTTTTGACCCACCATTACCTTGAAATTCATTAATTCAACTAAGATTTTCAGGTCCCGCACTACTCTATTGTGTTATCATGGCTCCTTATCTAGTTTAAATTCCATAGCAAATCAATATGACCACAGCCTTCATACAGTCCCCTTCCCACTGCTCACCTTGCTTACTTTCTTGGCAAACCTCAATCTTAATTCCAACTCCTCATCAGCTTTACACCTATACCTATCCAAACAAGATTGGTGTGGAGAAAATATACAATCACACTAGTATTTTAATTTAAATGAACTTAAGTTCATTATGAGAATTCAAGTGGCTCCTGAATGTGTCCCAGGAGTCCTACATTTCATAGTCTACTCACACTATTTCTTGACTATACCTTCTCCTCCCTTCTCAAATATCCAAAACTCCCTCCCCCAACTTCTCAGTTGATGACCTTACTTTCTGTTACTGTGGGGACATTAATATAAAAGAATATTCCAAAGGTTACACTACCACATCACTCACCTACCAGCATCAACACCCATATACTCCTGTTTCTGTAGATAAACTTGCTGGAACCCCCATTTTAGGTCAAATCCTATTCAGCAATTGCATAAGAAATTCACCAATCTCTCCTACAGCACCTATTGTCCATTTCCACTGGATCTTTCCAAGAACACAAGCATGCTTTACATTCTCCCAATTTCTTACTTTATTAAGAAATAATCCACTCGTCTTTTTCCTTTGTTTAAAATTCAAGTATAATTAACATATAATGTTGTATTGGTTCAGGTTACAATATAATGATTAAACGTTATATTAGTTTTAGGTGTACAATATAATGATTAAACAATTCTATACATTTCTCAGTACTCATCAAGATAAATGTACTCTTAATTCCCTTTATTTACTTCACCCATCCCCCCACCAACATCCCTCTGGCAACCACCAGTTTGTTTTCCCTATTTAAGAGTCTGTTTTTCGGTTTGTCTCTTTTTTCTTTGTTTGTTTCTAGAACTCCACATTTGGATGAAATCATATGGTTTTTGTCTTGCTCTGACACACTGCACTTAGTCTTATATCCTCTAGATCCACCCACATTGATGATAATGGCAATATTTTGTTCTTTTATTACTAACACTCCATTTTATATTTACACCACCTCTTCTTTATCCATTCATCCACTGATGAACACTTGAGTTGCTTTTCATATTTTAACTATTATAAATAATGCTGCAATAAACAGGGGTGCATATCATCTTTTTGAATTAGTGTTTTTATTTCCTATGGACTAATGCCTAGTAGTGGAATTACTAGATCATATGGTACTGGGTCCATGGTCAAAGGAACAAGACTGCTACAAAGTGAAGGTCAAGCAAAGCTTTAATTCGTGCCAAGCATCAAGAATCAAACTGACTGGCCAGGGACGTCTCTGGCAAAGAGGCAACCACTCCCTGCCTTACAGACTAACTTTTATAGAGCAAAGGCCATGTGGTTGGGCCTGGCCACACACAGGTGGCCAGTGAGATTGTAACACCCAGAGAAAGCTGCAGTCATGCTAGGTCCCACCCGGGTGGCCAGTAGAATTACAATTCACCTCATAGTAACTATTTGAACTAGCCTATCACCTTGGTCAGAATTGGCACCCAAAAGGTGGGGCCCACACTCCTTGGTTGCTAGGGAGACAGTTTGGCGCTCTACTGATTGGATGTCTCCACCTGACCTGATTCATCCCTGCATTTGGGCCATTTTCTCCACCTGACCTGACCCACCCTTGTATTTGGGCTTTGTTACCTGGGATTGGTTTCCTGGACTTGCTTTTAAGTAAGTGGGCGGGGGGGGCAGGGTCAATTTAAGTTTACTGCATAAACAACCAAATGGCTGTTCAACCAAGGTGGGGCACCTCTGGCTAAATAGGCCCTTACAATGATAATTCCATTTTTTAATTTTTTGAGGACCTTCCATACTGTTTTCCACAATGGCTGCACCAATTTGCTCTCCCACTAACATTGCATGAGGGTTCCTTTTTCTCCACATCCTCACCAACACTTGCTATTTCTTGCAGGAAATTTTTTATTTTATTTAGCCTTTTTTTTAAAATTTTAGCCATTCTGATAGGTGTGAGGTGATATATCATTGTGACTTTAATTTGCATTTCCCTAAAGATTAGTGACGTTGGGCATCTTTTCATGTGTTGGCCATCGGTATGTCTTCTTTGGACAAATTTGGGACCTCTGCCCATTTTCTATGGGATTACGTGGGGTTTTTGGCATTGAATTGTATAAATTCTTTATATATTTTAGACATTTACTCCTATTCAGATATATCATTTACAAATATCTTTTCCTATTCAGTAGGTAGCCTTTTTGTTTGGTTGGTGGTTTCCTTCACTGTGCAAAAGCTTTTTATCTTGGTATAGTCCCAGTACTTCTTGCTTATGTTGCCCTTGTCTGAGGAAACATATTTAGAAAAGTGTTTCTATGGTCAAAGGAATTACTGTCTATGTTTTCTTCTAGGAATTTTATGGTTTCGGGTATCACATTAAGGTCTTTAATCCATTTTGAATTTTTTTTTGTGTATGGTATAAGAAAGTAGTCCACTATTCCCAGCATCACTTACTGAAGAGACATCTTACCTTCTTTGTCTAAGATTAATTGACCATAAAAGTGTGAGTTTATTTCTGAACTCTGTTCTGTCCTTGTCTTTTCATGCCAGAACCATACTGTTGTGATTACTATGGCTTTGTACTGTATCTTGAAATCTGGGATTATGAAACCTCCAGAAAAAAGAAAAAAAATAGTCCTCTCCTGATCCCCATCCCTCTCCAGATACTTCCCCATTTCTTTTCCCTTTTCTAGAATAACTCTGCAAATGGGTGACCCAAATCCATGCGCTCCAATTCTCTTCCCATTCTCTATGAAGCTGTTCTCAACAAGATCCCAAATGACCTCCATATTGCTAAATCCGATGGCGATTTCTCAACTTCCATCTTACTTTTATCATGAATATGAATCATCTTTTATTTGAAAAACTTTCTTTTTGACTTTCAGGATACCACATGCCAATTGCTCTCCTCCTTACCTCACTTCTCAATATCCTTTGCTGGTTCCTGCTACTCTTTCCAGTAGGTAAGTGTTTAGAATGTACAAGGGCTCAGTCTTTGATGTTTTTTTTTTTTTTTTTATTAACATATAATGTAATATTTGCCCCAGGGGTACAGGTCTGTGAATCATCAGGCTTACACATTTCATAGCACTCACCATAGCACATACCCTCCCCAATGTCCATAATCCAGCCACCCTATCACTACGTCCCCAACTCCCAACAACCCTCAGTTTGTTTTGTGAGATTAAGAGTCTCTCATGGTTTGTCTCCCTCCTGGTCCCATCTTGTTTGATTTTTTCCTTCCCTGCCCCCCACAACTCCCCACCCTCCCTCTTAAATTTTTTATCTATTTTCTATCTATCCTTTAATCCTGTGCTATTAGCAAAAACTCTCATGGCTTTAAA
Organism: Mustela nivalis; assembly: GCF_964662115.1. Lineage (NCBI taxonomy): Eukaryota > Metazoa > Chordata > Mammalia > Carnivora > Mustelidae > Mustela > Mustela nivalis. Next base: position 90,274,667 of record NC_139023.1, on the reverse strand, counting down.
TGCCTTCTACACTTTGACAGCTCCCAGCCCATTCCTCTCCCCAGATCTCCATACTCCTATATTAAATTCCCTACTCCAAAATTCTACTCAGATATCTAAAATATATATCAAACTTAACATATACAAAATTGTGCTCCTACATATTACTTCCCCCAAAACCCATGCCTGAAGAAGTCATCCCCATCTCAGCAAATATTCAAAAAAAAACCTTTGAACTATTTTTCTCATATTCTATATCCATTTCTCTTATGACCTAAACCAATCATCAAATTCTGTCAACCCTATCATAAAATATATCAAAAACTGAATCATTTATTTCCTCTACTGGGATCATTCTCTCTCATCACCATTCTCTCACCTGTGTCACTGCACTAGCCTAACTGGTTTCCCTGCTCAAACCCTATCCCTAGACACTATGCGTCTTCTCAATAGAGCTTTGAGGGGAAAAAAATCATAAATCCTAAGTCAGATCATGCCCCTCCTCTACTCAAAACTCTCCAAAAGCTACCAAGTTCACTCCAAAACAAACAAAAACTACAACCACCACCAAAACAAAACAAAACAAAAACCTAAAAATCATTTAATGATTCATAAGTCTCTAGGAAAGCTATTATCTTTCCAACTTCACTTGCTAGTTGGTTACCCCACTCCAGCCAAACTGGTCTCATTTTTATTCCTTGAACATGCCACGTATATGAGTTATCAATTGCTGAATAACAAACTATTCATACATGTACTTATTTAAAACAGTATTATCTGGTTTAGTTGGATTCCCTGCTTCAGTGTCTCTTACAGACTGCACTGCAATCAACATCTGAGGCTGTAGTCATTCCAAGGCTCAAATGGTTAAAGATCCACTTCCAATCTCACTTACATGGTTGTTAACAAGATTGACTTCCTCAGGGGCTATTGGTCTGACAGCCTCAGTTCCTTACAGGGTGTTGGCCAGAGACCACTCTCTGTTCCTTGCCACATAGGCCTCTCCAATGTAGCAGCTTGCTTCATCAGAGCAAGCAATCCAAAAAGACAAGAAAAGGAATGGTAGCAAAAAAAAAAAAAGTCGGTCTTTTATATCATAACCTCAGAAGGTACATCTCATCACTTTGCCACTCAAGGGAAGGGAATTACATAAAGGAGGGGCTAACACGATGTGGCAGTCACTGGGGGTCTTATAAAAGGCTGTCAATCACATCAGGTATGGTGCCACTCAGGAAGCAGTGGACACCTAGGATATTCTTCTTCCAGGAACATCTGTGGCTCAGTTGGTTGAGTGTCCAAATCCCCACATCAGGCTCCACACTCACATGGAGTCTGCTTGATATTCTCTCTCCCACTGCCCCTTCCCCCACTCATGCTCTCTCTCCAAAATAAATCAATCTTTTAAAAAAATATTCTTCTCCCAGATATCAACATGTTTTATTCCTTCACTTTCTTCCAGTCATTTTGACCTAATATCACCTTCTCAAGGAGATCTGTTCTTTTTTTTTATTATAATTCCCATCCTCACTGCAAACATTTCTCATCCCCTTCTTTATTTTTCTCCATAGCACTAACTGACTCTAAATTTTCATATAATTTACTTATTGTGGTTGATTTCGATTTTGTTAATTTAGCTAAGCTAGTACTGTAGTTCCATTTCCTTGCCTAAATAGTTCCAGGTTATCATAGGCCACAAGAGACATTTTGCCTAGTAGCTGGGAGTTAAACAGCTGTCATATACCTTCACACTTGGAAGGTCAGTTTAGGGCATGAGGCAATGTTATGGATTATGTAAGTTGTCACTTAGTCTGCTAGTTCATTTTGTCCATGTGGGGCTGCAGCCAGATCTGTACCTTCTTCAACTTTTGACAGATCCCATTTCAACTTCTGCAACTCATGGGTCTGTGACAATGGACCATCTCCTCCTACAGATCACCTCTCTTATCAAAGTTGAACCTTGCAAGCACGGAGAAATCAATGCAGATTCTACTCCACAGTTTCATGGATTTTAGTTCATTGTTGCAATTGCCAGTTTTCCTGATTCTTCCATTTGACAGCTATGTTTGACCTTACACTTGATATATCAATATCGATATCCTAGTAGTTCCACTCCTCTGATATAACTCTAATACTCTTATTATGTCTGTTTTGTACTGCTAAAATATAAACTCCATGAGTAAGAAATTTTGTCTGTTTACTGTTCCTGCCCCAACACCAAGAACAGGGGTCAGCATACAGTAGAAAACCACATGGTAGGAACATTAAATATTTAGTGATGAACAACTTTTAAAAACAAAGGCACAAAAAATAAATATTAAAGATGGCAAGAAAGGGAACAAGCTAATATTCACTGAGGCTCTGGAAGAAAGATTCTTTTTTTCTTTTTTTTTTTTTTTAAAGATGTTATTTATTTGACAGAGATCACAAGTAGGCAGAGAGGCAGGCAGAGAGAGAGAGGAAAGAAAGCAGGCTCCCTGCTGAGCAGAGAGCCCGATGCAGGGCTCGATCCCAGAACCCTGAGATCATGACCTAAGCTGAATGCAGAGGCTTTAGCTGAACCACTGAACCACCCAGATGCCCCTGGAAGAAAGATTCTTGTAAAAAATAATTAAGAACTGAGATTTGGGGATGCCTGGGTGGCTCAGTCAATCAAGTAACTGCATTTGGCTCAGGTCATAATCCCAGGGTCCTGGGGTTGAGCCCCACATTGGGCTCTCTGCTCAGCAGGGAGCCTGCTTCCCCTTCCGCTGGCCACTTTCCCAGCTTGTGCTCTCAATCTCTCTCTGAAAAATAAATAAATAAAATCTTTACCAAAAACATTAAAAAAAAAAAAAAGAACTGAGATGTGTCCTAATGGATGAATAGGAAAAATGAGAAATATAGGTTAAAAACAGCATGAACAAAACTAAGAATGGGCATGCTAAGTGTAACATACATGGCAATATGTCCAGAGATTAGACATTTAACCTGATAAGAAGTAGGAACCTATTACAATTTCTGTAGCAAGTGACTAACCTGAAGAAAATGGTATTTCAGGAAATTTAATCTTTCAAAAATATACTGGGTTGACTGGAAAGGAGGAATTTAAAAAGTAGGAAGATAGTTCAGACATGCTATCTTTGGTTTGTCCTAGATTAAGACAATAGAGGATAGGAAAGGAAAAGGTAAATCTAAAAATAATTGTCCAAAAAGTGGTAAGATGGCAACTGCATTAATCAATAGTGGTGTTCAATGATTGTTCTGATTCTTATCCTTCTAAGCACAGAGTGGGATTCCATTTCCCCATCCTTTCAAAGTTAGGTGTAACTGTGCAACTTGCTTTGTCCACGCAGTATGATGCAATGTGAAGACTCTCACTTCAGAATGGAAGCCTTTAAAAACATGTATGTGATTCTCTATCTTCCCATCTCCCTTCCTGTTGCCTAGAAACATTACAAATGGTGAAGGCCTCATTAGCCTGAGTCTCTAAAATGGAGAACACCACAAGTAACACCCGCTGTCTTAAACAGCAAAGATTTTAGATTGTTTGTAACTGTAACATAACCTCATCCATTCTTACATTTTGACATGTCAACAAATTTTTATATTCCCCCCTTTATGAGATGGAGTTTAATTTCTCTCCCTTTTTGTGTGAGCTGGAATTAATAACTTACTTCAAACAAGTGATACCATGTTAACTTCTCAGACTAGGTCATAAAATCATTGGTACTTCCTCTCTTGGATCACTCACTTTGAAAGAAGCCAGCTGTCATACAATGAGGACACTCCAGCAGCCTAAAGGAAATCCACAAGCTGAGGATGAGACCTCCTGCCAACAATTAACATTAACTTGCCAAGCTTATAAGCAAGCCACCTTGGGAGAGGATCTTACAGCCTCAGTCAATATCTTGACTGCAACCTCATGAGATACATACACTAAGACAGACTGCTCTTGGATTCCTGATCCACAAAAATTGTGAGATAATAAATCCTATTGTTTTAATCCATGATGCTTAGGCTAATTTGAAACACAGTAATAACTAACTAATACATTGACTAATACAGAAATACACTAAAACTTGAAAATGAAGGATGGGGGGCACCTGGATGGCTCAGTGGGTTAAGCCTCTGCCTTTGGCTCAGGTCATGACCTCAGGGTCCTGGGATCGAGCCCCACATCGGGCTCTCCGCTCAGCGGGGAGCCTGCTTCCTCCTCTCTCTTTGCCTGCCTGCTTCTCTGCCTACTTGTGCTCCCTGTCTGTCAAATAAATAAATTTTAAAAATCTAAAAAAAGAAAAAGAAAAAAAGAAAATGAAGGATGGAGAGAAATCAAAGCTGACTCCTAGGCTTTGAGTTTTGAATAATTTGGCGATATCACGGATTATAAGTTACTCAATTCCATTGAAGTTTTTAGGCAAGGCTCATGTCTACATAATAAACATTTGAGAGTCCTATAGATGTTTAACAACTGAACAAAGTGTTCAGAACCAAAAACCGTATTCCAGTAGAAATAGAGGAGAACTCTCATTTCCTCTCTTCTAGACATTGTAGTTCTATTACAATTTTCTTAGCATTATCACATTGCTAGTACAAACCAACTGCAGGCTTAGGTTCCCTGAGTATCTTAAAATGAAAATACATCCACAGGCCATTTCCTGGTATTTTCTCCCACTCATTTCAACATTCATGAGAGATGTGCAGTTGTGTTAATTTTGCTTCTCTGAGGATTACTACAGTTAAAACCACAAAAGGAAAAAGGAAATAGAGTAGGGAGAAGTAGCATAATTGAATGAGTATTCTATAATGAGCTGTTTCATGTAGTGTATCAAATGAGGACCAAAGCATTGTCCCACCATCATTTAGAGTTCTAACATTGCATTCTACCTTTAAAATCTTTAAACCAACCTTCATTTACAATAAATTTTTAAATTCTATATATTATTACATGTCTACTGAGTATTCTAAGTCTTAAAGATTTGGCTGAATCAGTGGCTAAATTCATTAGGCTTCATCTCAAATGCCCACAAATATGGATTATCACTATCTCAGCCACAAATTTCACACTAACAGTATATAGAAACCATCACTAAAGCACAACTTGTCTTAAAACAAAAATAAAAGATTAGAAAGTTATGATTGTTTTATTAAGCTCTATTTTAAAACAGTTATAGGTTTACAGAAAAGTTGAAAAAATGGTACACAGGAGTATCCCTCATCCAATTTCCACTACTCTTAAGATCTTACAATACTATATACATCCGTCACAACTAAGAAGTCAACATTGGCACATTACTATTAACCAATTTCACACTTTATTCAGACTTCACTAGTTTTCCAACAATGTCCTTTTTCTGCTTGCGGTTTCCAGCCAGGATACCGCATTACATTTAGGCATTATTGGTCATCTCCTCTGGTGTGACAGTTTCAAAGACTTCTTGTTTTTTAAAACCATGACAATTTTGAGTACTGGTTAGGTAACTTGTAGACTGTCCATCAAACTGATTTTGTCTGATATTTTTTCTCATGGTTTGACTAGGGTTAGGGCTTTGTGGAAGAATAACACAAAAGCGGTAAAAAATGTTTTCATCACATCTTACCAAGGAATACACTATCATTATGACTTCTCACACTCTGTTACTATTGATCACCTGTTCTAGGTAGTGTTTGCTATATTTCTCCACCATACAGCTATACTTTCCCCCTCTTGTCTTACCCTACCCTTTGAAAGCAAGTCTCTAAGGGCAGCCCATACTCAATTTGGTGTTGGAGGAGAGAAAGGGGATCAAACTCCACCTCCTGGTAAAAAATAGCTTTTCAAAATAAATATAAAACTTTCTCAATTCCTTAAAACATATACTGATTGCCTCAAAGCATTCCATAATGCAATTCCATGCTTATTTAATATGAGTCACTCTGACAAGCACTTTATTTTTTTTTAAGATTTTATTTATTTATATTTTGAAAGACAAAGATCACAAGTAGGCAGAGAGGCAGGCAGAGAGAGAGGAGGAAGCAGGCTCCCTGCTGAGCAGAAAGCCCGATGTGGGGCTGGATTCCAGGACCCTGAGATCATGACCTGAGCCGAAAGCAGAGGCTTTAACCCACTGAGCCACCCAGGTGCCCCTGACAGGCACTTTAAGTAAGAGTCAGACACAGTCCTTCACAGGGAGTTTATAAAATAATAAAGATACAACAAGAAAAATCCAAGTACTATAGTGTGTCAAAAAAGGAAATCAAATTCAGTTAGAGTAATGAAAAGTTTCAAACAACAAGGGATATTCAAGCAAAGCACTCAAAACTGAATAGTATTTTTACACCTGAAAATATATTAAAATTGAGCACCCATTTACGATTAAAAACTGAACAAGGTGGGAAGTATGTATAGAGGGAACATATGCCAACATAGTAAAGGCCATATATAATAAGCCCACAGCTAATATCATATTCAATGATGAAAAGGTAAAAGCTCTTCCTCTAAGATCAGGAATAAAAAAGGATGCTCACTCTCACCACTTCTACTCAACACAGTATTGAAAGTCCTTGCCAAAAGCAAGTAGGTAAGAAAAATAAAAAAGGCATCCAAGTCAGAAAGGAAAAAGGAAAAGTGTCATTTCTTGCAGATGACCTGATATTACATATAGAAAACCCAAAGACTCCACCCAAAAAAGAACTGTTAGAAGAAATGAATTCAGTAAAGTAGCAGGATACAAGATCACTATGTAAAAATCAAGTATACTTCTATATATAAATAATGAACTATCACAAAGAGAAAATAAGAAAACAATTCCATTTACAGCTGCATCAAAAAAACAAAATACTTAGAAATAAATTTAGTGAAGAAGGTGGAAAACCTTGGTTTACTGAAAACTATAAAACACTGATGAATGAACTGAAAATGATATAAGTAAATATAAAGATATTCTGCATTCATTGACTAGAAAAATATTGTTTAAATGTCCATACTATGCAAAGCAATCTACAGATTGCTGTCGGTCTATAGATTTGACAGATCTCTGTGAAAATTCCAAAGGCATTTTTCACAGGATTAAAACAAACAATGCTAAAATTTGCATGGAACTACAAAAGACCCTAAATAGCCAAAGCAATCTTGAGAAAGAACAACAAAGCTGGAGACCTCTTGCACCATGGTTGCTAACTATATTACAAAGCTATAGTAATTAAAACAGTAAGAAATCGGCATAAAAACAGACACACGGGGGCATCTGGGTGGCTCAGTTGGTTAAGCACCCAACTCTTGATTTTGGCACAGGTATTTCATGATCTCAGGGTTGTGAGATCTAGCCTGGCATTGGGCTCCATGCTCAGCAGGGAGTCTGCTTGGGATTCTCCCTCTCCCTCTGTTCCTCCCCTCTCTAACATAAATTTTTAAATCTTTTAAAAAAATAAACAAAACAGATACATTGATCAATGGAACAGAATAGAAAGCCCAGAAATAAACCCATGCATATTTGGTCAGTTAACTTACAACAAAGGAGCCAAGAATATACAATGGGAAAGGACAGTCTCTTCAATAAGTAGTGCTACAAAAACTTGACAGTCATATGCAAAAGAATGAAACTGGACTACTGTCTTACACCACACACAAATGAACTCAAAATGGATTAAAGACTTGAATGTAAGCCTGAAACCATAAAATTCCTAGAGAAAAACATAGGTGGTAGGCTCCTTGACAATGATCTTGGTGATGATTCTTTGGATCCGACTCTAAAAATAAGCAAGTGGGACTACATCAAACTAAAAAGCTTCTTCATAGCAAAGGAAATTTTCAACAAAATGAAAAGCCAACCTACTAAATGGGAGAAATTATTGTAAATCATATATCTAATAAGGGCTTAATATCCAAAATACATAAACAACTCATATAACTCAATAGCAAAACATTAAACAACCCAACTTAAAAAATGGGCAGGGGATGTGAACAGACTTTTTTTTTAGATTTTTCAATTATTTACTTGAGAAATAGAGTGTGTACAAGCGAGAGCACAAGCACGGGGAGCAGCAGAGGGAGAGGGAGAAGCAGACTCTCTCCTGAGGAGAGACTCTGAAACCATGACCTGAGCCAAAGACAGATGCTTAACCAACTGAGTCACCCAGGCATCCCTAGACATTTTTCCAACGAAGACATAAAGACTGCCAACAGACACATGAAAAGATCCTCAACATCACTAATAATCAGGGAAATGCAAATCAAAATTACAATGAGGTATCATCTCACCCCAGTCAGAATGGCTAGTATCAAAAAAAAAAACAAAAAACAAAACAAGAAATAACAAGTGTTAGCAAGGATGTGCAGAAAAGAAAACCCTTGTGCACTGTTGATAAGAATGTAAATTCATCCAGCCACTTGGAAAACAGTATGGAGGTTCCTCAAAAAATTAAAAATAGAATTACATATGCTCCATCAATTCCACTGCTGGGTATTTATCTGAAGGGGGAAAAAACCCTACTAACTCAAAAAGATATATGCATCCCCACGTTGAATTCCTAACCGCCAATACCTCAGAATATGACAGTATTTGGAGACAAAATCTTTAAAATGGCAATTAAGGTTAAATGAAGTCATTAGTATAGGCCCTAATCCAAAATGACTGTGTCCTTTTAATGAGATTGGGATTCAGAAGCTACAGAGTGCAAAGGATCTGAAGATACCAAGAGAAGAGAGCCATCTACAGGCCACAAAAAATCTAAAAGCAAATCTGTGGACACCTTGATCTTGGAGTTTTAGTCTCCGAAACTGTGAAAAAATAAATTTCTGTTGTTTAACCCACCCAATCTGTGGCATTTTGTTAGGACTGCCTTTGCAATTACAGATGGTTAAGAGATTCTAAATGAAATCTACTTTGGCAAAACTATGCACTGTGATTTAGTATTTAAACTTTGTTATTGAATCGTACCTTCCCTTCATTAGTGAGATGCAGTAAGATAGAGAAGAAAAAGGGTGATGGGGTGCCTGGGTGGCTCAGTGGGTTAAAGCCTCTGCCTTCTGCTCAGTTCCTGATCCCAGGGTCCTGGCATCAAGCCCCGCATCCAGCTCTCTGTTGAGCAGGGAGCCTGCCTCCTCCCCTCTCTCTGCCTATGTGATCTCTGTCAAATAAATAAATAAAATATCAAAAAGAAAGAAAAAGAAAGAAAGAAAGAAAGGAAGGAAGGAAGGAAAAGGGTGAGAGAAGAGCCTCAGAAACAACTTTAGTTCTTTCACGTTAGAATTTATTTCCTATAGGGGCGCCTGGGTGGCTGGCTCAGTGGGTTAAAGCCTCTGCCTTTGGTTCGGGTCATGGTCCCAGGGTCTTGGGATCCAGCCCCGCATCAGGCTCTCTGCTCAGCGGGGAGCCTGCTTCTTCCTCACTCTCTCTGCCTGCTTCTCTGCCTGCTTGTGATCTCTGTCAAATAAAACCTTTAAAAAAAAAAAAAACTATTTCCTATAAACTTATCATTCCAACTCTAACCATAATAGCAATTTTTGCTCCAATTAAATTATTTCCCCCCAGAACAGTATGTAGGGGTTTCATGAAGATTCTGTAGAGGTCTACTATGGTACTTTATTCACCAGGCCTCTTGATACAATCTTTCCTGGCAGCAACAAACCTTCCCAGAGGGTCCACTACTACCCCAAAACATCGCCTGGAACCTCCCTTTCGCTTCATAGAAGAGGACAAGGGAAAACAGGAAATACATTTAATAGCAGTTAATAAGCACACGTCTTGGACTTAAGAGTATTCCCAAATATTTTTAATTCAACTTTACAATAGGTGACTCTATTTTTCTTTAATTGCACCCTCAAAGAATGTACAGCAGGGAGGTAAGACTCAGGCGCCCGCTTTCCAGAGTCAACCGCGCCCAGCTGCGGCCAGATAGGAACACCCCACTATGGGTCCGTCCGCAAGGCGGGAAATCAGAAAGACACGTAAATCTCCCGTAAACTCTCCTGCCCCCTGTCCTTTGCTTTTTCTAAGCTTGTGTTTACAGACTCTTTTGGCGCGGCTTTCCGTAACGAGTGTAAATACTCCTGACAGAGTAGACCAGAAAAAAGAAAAAAAAAAAAAAAAAAGACTGCAGATCACTGACACCTGCGCTTCAGGAACAGCAATTCCAGCGGAAGACCAAAGTCCGGGATAGTTTATGAACAGACAAAAAAATCAGCTAGTCCCGTATATATTCACCCACCTAAAAATTTAGAAGCTGAAAACTATATAACTTTGTGTTTTGGTAACTACGGCAACTTCAAACGTAACTACCCTAAAGTAAACAGTAAACAAACTTTTCACCTTCCCAGTCGGCCGGATATTAGAGAATCAGGATTCCCTAGTCTCGCGAGAACTTCTGACTCCTGTATGCGCGTGCGTCAGAATCAAAGCGCTGGTGAGCCGCCCAGTCCCCACGACGGGCGGGGGAGGTGGAGCAAACTCTGAGAGGAGGGAGGGGCCATCAGGAAGGGGTGGAACCTTGAAGGGGCCGTGAAGGAAGGAGCGGAGGGAAAAACGCGTGCGCCCCGCCCCTCGCGGCGCTTCCCCGGAATAGCGTCACTAGCTCTATAAGAGAGCGTGCGCCGAGAGAGTGGGCCTTTTACATCCGGGAGGCGTCGGGGTTGGGTTACGTTAAGGTAGGCTGTGTTGTCTTGTGGACCACGGTGGTAATTGGGGCAGAACTTTTTGGCTTACTTAAAATGCAGGAGATTCAAGAGTCTTATAGTGGTAGGTTCACTTCAGCTGTGAAAACCTCTGGGTTTGAAAACCTGAGGAGACTTAGGTGTTCATGAGGTCACGAGGCGGCCACGTGCAGCCCTGGCTGCCGAGTCCAAGAGGCCGAGCGCGCTCGGGTCTTGGGCCCTCGGGCAGAGGCTGGAAGCACAGGGCGACTTCGCCAAAGGTCGTGAAGTCCGCTGTCGGTGTCCAGTGGCCATCTTGAAACTGCTTCGCCGGTACTCCCCCGTTCAGATGGAGGTGAGTAGTGTCTCGCTGTGCATGCGCATCCGTTATGGGATTGTGAATCTCCATGTATCTTTGGGACCTGTCGGCTGTGGCAGTCTCCCTTCCTAGCCATGGAAGAGCATATTCTTGTTTATTGGCAAAGCTGTCACCATTTAATTGGTATCAGATTCTGACTTGCACAAGTAACATTCTTCACTTGAGAAAGCTTGGAGGGTGCTGGGTTATCGGGCACACATCTAACTCTTGGTTCCAATGTTTCCAGGAAGCAGAAGTAATTGTTCCGATGGACGATAGAAAACATGACCTGGTAGGTTCCTTTTTATTAATATTTCGTAGTCCGTCTGAAACCCTTCGTGCTAAGGAATTGGAAGGACAGAATGGGCCCGTTTTTGCTGTTACGTTGTAATTGGAAAGGAGTTAATAGCCAGCTAAATAGAAAGTAACAGAAAGTTGCTAAGACTTCAGCACCGTGATGTGAGTACAGATCAGTGTTTCAACGTTGGTTATCTTCTCTTGCAGGTAATCAAGAAATGCCATGTGCTATGGGTGAAGTCCTGTTTGTTTAGAAGCCTGTGGCGCACTGCCAAAAGGTGATTTTAAATCTCAACAGCTTGGGTATTGAGTGGCTAGTGATATTCTGGAAATTATCAGGGTGGTGTGTTCGATATAGGTCTGAATTTTTTGCCTATAGCCTTTGCGTAGAGAATAGGTGAGCACTTTCTTGCTTGCTATAATTAAAATGCTTGATTTGTCTGGAGAATCCGTGTTCTCTGACTAAATGATAAGGAGGTGGAAAGGTATTTGTCACTGCAAATTATAAAGACTACCTCTTAGGGGAAGAACTGGTGTTGCAGTAGTATGAAGGGGTATCGTTGTGAGGTACTACAGTATTGGGAGGGAAACCACATTAAAGGCAGATACCCCTAAGGGACAGCACAGTCATTTTGTACCACACAAAAGATGAAGACTATGGTATAAGGTGAACAGTTATGCACTTTATTCACACAAATGTGCACAGAACACTTGTGTCTTTTAAAAGTGACACTTAATGCTTAACAAGAAAAAATTAGCTATAATAAAGACATACATTATGAACCAAGTATTCAAGTTTGAGCAAACTGTAGGCTGCCTGTTCACTCTCTGTCTTTAAAGTGTCCGACCTCTGGTTTTAATAAAATTTCAATATAAATGTTCCTTGCATCTGCACTATAGTTTAACTAGAAAGGTGGCCTGTGCGACATTTCAGTAGAGATAAATTTTCTCTCCTGTATTGCACGTTTTCTCAAGCCCTTGTGCAGGTGTGCATTGTGTAGCTCTATCGTTTCTGTAAATGTAAATGCTTTTAAAAATTTCCTTTATCAAAAATCTTGAGCTTTTAGAAAAGTTTTAATGTTCTGCCTGATACAGCATTGCAGTTCTGTACACTATTAAGCACCTTTATGTTAGCACCAGTTTTTTACAAAAAGGACACAAGTGGATGCAGTGGAGAAAGTATTGAAGCCCCCTTCATGTGGATTTAGCCTTTGAAGAGGATTACTTAACTGATCTTGATCCTAAAGTTCACACTGACCTTTTTACCTATCTTTATGCATCTATTTCTTGGATATACAAAAACTGTTTAAACCTAAGGGCTCTTGATGTTAGCAATCATAATCTGGTGGTGATTGCTTAGGGAGCCTGAGGGGCATGCCTTCTGTGTTTGAGCAGAGATTTTGCATTGCTATCAGGAATGTCCTGAAAGGGTACATGGTAAGCAGCTGTCCCTTACTGGTTTGGGAATTAGCCAAAGGGGAAAATGGCCTGCAGACCTCAGTGGAAGGAGGAAAGAACATTGTTAGTACTGGGTCAGTACTGGATCCCACGGGCTTAGCTTAGCCTCTGAGTATGTTTCTTACCAGCCTTTTATAAATTATCAGTGAGGTGCATAGCCACTTAATGCAGGGCCTGGCATGTAGGTGGTATATGAATTAAATTAGTGGACACAAGTTAGAGTTTTCTTCCCACTACATGAGCAGAGAAAGCTTTTTTAATAGTTATTTTTACTAGCTGGGACAGGACAGTAGACATGTACATGTTTTGGTCATTACAAGAAAGTTGGCAATAGATGGCACTCTCAGTCATGGTACAGCAAATTGGCATGATGCCAGGGAAAAATAAAGCTGTAAATTTTAGGGTAGCTGAAAGTAACTGCTAGGGGATGTTAACAAGTAAGATGGATAAATTAAGTTGTACATCCTAACAATTTGAAGACATTCTTTACTCTCAGGTATTCCAAATTTTGCTAGGTAACTAGAATATGTTGCATGGTACAAAGGCTTCATTCAGGAATGTATTGTGACTGATCCTATTCCAGTTTAGGTTTATAATGGATTCCTTCACCTTTTTGGCCCTTGATTTCCTCATTTATCAAAGGCTACAGAAATTTCATTGTGGAAATTTCTCAGTCTTGAAGAAAATCTGAGCTTAATTACACAATACTATTTTTAATAAACCGTATTGATTCAGTTATAAACTTGTAAGCCAAATGAAGACTGCCTTATTGCACAACTGACAGTAATCTCTGGAGAGTGATGAGAATAAAGATTCAACAATGCTAATCAAGAATAATTAGTACTACACTGAGGTATCTAACAAAGAATGTTCACATCACAAATTTCTCAAGCAGCAGTGGTGTACATTATTTAGTCACAACACAAAAGCAGGAACATGGCTCTCATCCCCATAAGTTGGCATCTCTGGCTGAGTGTTAATGTAGAGGTTGAAAATTTTCCAACATATTCCCTTCAGATTTCTGTGAAGGATTATAATTTGGTGACACTTTTTATCCAAGGTACAAAGGCTGAGACTTTGGTATAGACACCAGGTGAATCCTTGGCTCCACAGCCGTACCCCCAGGAGGTCACCCCATACACAACCCAACTCTCTCCTGACCGAACACACATGAGTGGTCCTCCACTGTCTCCCTGGCAGCTGTCAACACGTTTGTGTTCCTGCAGATTTCCAGCACAGAGCATTCTTCCTGTAAACCGACCCTTATAACGTTCTTCACAAAACCTCTTGGGAAGCAGGGGGATGGCTGCTTGTTGTAGAGTTCTTGAATAAGCTTTTCCTAGTCAGACCAAATAATCTGAATTAGATGACAGCTAAAGACCTTACAGAAAACATTTAACAGTTAAGTGAACATTTAATATTCTTAAAAATAAAAACCTTACTGTGATCTAGTGTAGTTTAAATGAGTAATAACTAAATGGTTTAGGACATAAAGTGGCAAGAAGTACTCTAAATGTAAGCATGGCATTTTATAAGTACTGAGAAGCAAAACATTACTATATACCAAACAGGCCTAAGTTTGACCATTTGAGGTTAGTGTACTCTACTGGCAAGCTACTCATTGTACAGTGACTAAAATGTAGAACTGATATTCTCCACGAGTCTTTTCTTGGATGTAAATTGCATTGTTTTTCTTGCACCGTATTTACTCAACTGGAATAACTCATAATAAAACATTGTGTGAAACTGACTCGACTTTGTCATTTCTGTTAAATTATGTGTCTATAGGAAGGTAAATGAACCTTCCCTCATGAATTGTAATAGATATAATTAAAAGCCTTCCCAGAAACTCAATTTGCCTCATAGATGCCCGTAGTGTACAGAGAAGGCATGTACTCTAGATTTGATAATTGTATCATCCAAAAAGTGTTTTCTCACTTTTCTGCAGCTATGAAATAATGCAATTTTGTAATTGCTTTGTAGCCCATATTTTGTGCAGTGTCTGATGAACACAAGTGTTGACTAAATAAAACACTGAAATTATCACACAGGGAACAACTACTTTCATGGTCTTTCAAGAGTACAGTGATCAGTGTTGTTCATTTTTAATGGAAAGCAGTCGGTCAACCTATCACTTCTTCCTCAATAGCCATTTGTGAATCAAGCACCCAATCCAGGTAAGCCCCACATCCGTTTCAGGGGCCATCCTGAACAAGCACTAGCTGATTTAATTCTGTAGCAAAGGCAGTCCAGAAAATTGTTTGCCTGACTGAAAAATGAACATCTTGCTCTAGCTTTGGGGTTGGGAGGGTGGGATCTCCACTTGAAAGCAGCTGTTCTTTTGTCTGTTCTATATTTAGAGATTTTCCATAAAATTGAGCTTGATAATAGCCTTCATTACAGAAAAAGCAAGGCCATCATATACCAAAGCCCTCTGCTGGTGTAGCTATATCATTGTCCTGGAAAAGTTAAAATAGAGTCAGCCAGGCACATGTGTTGGAGTAGGGTCTTAAAAATTGGTTTCCTCGGTCTCCCTGCTAGTCTGGAACCGAGAGTACAGGATTCTCTATCCTATAAGGCAATTGAATTCTGTCAATTTGTTCTAATAATAATGGTAACAGTACCCTCAGGATATGAATCCAAATGTTTGGCAGAATTTCTAAACAACTAAGCCTGAACCCAGGTTTTCATAACCATTGTACACCCAAAAAGTACTGATAATCCCAGACACAAGAACAAGCCCAGGTCTCATTCGTTCTTTGTATTTACATTACCTGTGTCTCCCCATCCTGTTATGTAACAGTTGGAGGCAGTTTTCTGTGGCCTCTCTCTCCGGAGTGGCAAACAGGCCGGCAAAACATGGCTGCTAAATCTAACACATTGCTCTTCTGGTCCTTCTAATCTAACCAGAGCGATGTCATAGTCACTGCTGTCAGGTCGATAGCCCCGATGAATCACAATCTGCTGAACTCCGATTTCTTCTTCAAATTCTTCTGGCACCAAAGTATGATAATCCCCAACCCTAACAGCATAGTTCCTTGTGCTGTTACCATACCTGAGGGGCAGAGAGTAGTAAGCGGTTGGAAACAACTCTCAGGGACAGTGGATTGAGCTACTTTCTTCCTAATCGTTATCCCTTTCTGTAGTTTACCCTTTCCAATTCTCTGAGCCCACCACTCTCGGCTGTGTACTTCAAACCCATTTCATCGCTTCATTTCACAGCTTAATCCAGGTTCCCGTGTAATCGTTTCCTGAGAAGAAGCAAATGTGGAGCACAAGTAGCAAATAACAGCTAATTGTTAACTTGTTATTTTCCCATCATGAAAAAAGATGAAAACAGGAACAAACAGTATAGAGTAAAATTACTGTCTTGTATTTGCTGTCTTTGTTGTTCTATCATTTCTGAGATGTTAGTTCATCAGAAAGCTGGAGAGCAGAAATCATCGCTGGTCTAGCTTTGTATTCCTCAAAGCACTTAGCACAACCCACTTGACTCCTGTTTCTGTGAACTGAATGCAAACCAAAACTATATTTTCAGGGTGACATATATTCAGTATATTCTCTCAAATCTGTCCAGATGTTATCCAGATCTGATTGAAAACTGCAGTCTACCCTTTGTCCTCCAGCACTCCCAATATCCTTATTCTCTCTTTACCACTACTTTCTAACAGGCCATCTGAGTTACTATTACATTTGTAGCTCTGTCTCCCTCTGCTTAAACAAGAGCTATCCACGGGCAAGAATCTTTATGTTCACTGATGAATCTTAAACACAACAGTGATCCCTGTTAAGTAGAAATGCAGCATATATTTTGATTCAGTAAATGAATGTATATTTTTAATGTGTTTTTCCCTTAAACTATTCAATTTAAGTAGAAACAATATTTACTAAATTGAGAGTTCTCAGCTTGTTTTTTCAACCACATACCTTGATTGTGGTGGATCAACCTAAAGCAGTTTCCCAACCTCAGCACTACTGACATAGATAAACCAGATAAATCTCTGTTGTGAGAGAAAGGCTATTCTGTGCATTGTAGAATGTTTGGAAGCATCCTTGGCCTCTCTTCACAAGGTGGCCAGTAAAGCACATGCACACACCCCTCAATTTTGACAACCAAAAATGTCTCCAAACATTTCCCTGTGTCCTCTCTGGTGCAAACTGGCCACAGTTGAGAACTACTGACATAGACTACATGATCCACCCCACTTCCTGATTACTTCCTCTTACTCACTTAAGATTCTATAGCACCTTGCTTACTTACCACCTACCACTACTTAAAACATTCTTGATGGCTTAATTTCCAAAATGCCCTTTTAGTTCCCTAACTTTCTCACCTACTCCCATCATGATACCCAGAACTGGTATTCACCAAATACTACACATTTTTAAAGTCTTGATTTCAAGCATTTCCTACTTTCCACCTCCCATTTTTACAGTTTTAACAGCTCTATACTCTTTCAACCCCATTAGACTTCAATCCTTTAATCCCACTAGTTTCATTTACTGCAATCTCACACCACTTATGATTTCCCTTTTTTACCAGGCTTGGATTACACAATCACTCTTTTGCAAAAACTCAGTCCTTCATTCCTTTCATATGTGGTTTCATCAACTCAGCTCCTACTTTGGGCTAGCATCTGATTTTGAGTTGGGAAAACATGTGGTACAGCTCTCACCTTAATTCTTTTAATGAAAACTTGGAAGTCTTACACTAGATAGGAGACCTGTACTTGAATGTGAATTTAGAGAAGTCAGGATTTTCTAGTGACTGCCTATTTAAGTACAACCTCACATTTCCTCCTATAAAATTACTGGAAATTCTAAATTGCTCAAACACTAAATACCCCTATATGGGTCTTGTGGTATATAAAGTAGTTTACTTAACTATGTCAGCACAAAATACTGAACAGTGCAATGAAGATGATATCTCTTTTTCTGCCACCTATTGCTGATCTGTAATACTAACAATTTCCTGTGATTCCTTGATCCTCCACTTCCAACCTTAAGTCATCACAGATCTTTAAAATTCAGAAGGCTTCGGGGTGCCTGGGTGGCTTAATGAATAAATAAAATCTTTAAAAAATAAATAAAATAAAATTCAGAAGGCTTTTTATACGTTGTTCCCAGAGAATACACTCTTGTGGATTCCACTTCAAAATTTAAGTGAAGTTTGGCATTATTTCATATCCTGAAACAGTAAAAAGTAATACTCATGGAAAAAAATCAGATTTAAATACATCATTTCTACTTTCTTTTTTTTTTTTTTTAAAGATTTTATTTATTTATTTGACAGAGAGAGATCACAAGCAGGCAGAGAGGCAGGCAGAGAGAGAGGAGGAAGCAGGCTCCCTGCTGAGCAGAGGGCCCGATGCGGGCCTCGATCCCAGGACCCTGAGATCATGACCTGAGCCGAAGGCAGCGGCTTAACCCACTGAGCCACCCAGGCGCCCTCATTTCTACTTTCTGTGTACTGATACTATTATAAAAATTCAGTATGCCTAATTAATGTATTCAGGTTTTGAAGTAAAACCTCAAGTGATTTAACACCTTTCTAAAAAGAATAATGGCCAAGGGGCACCTGGGTGGCCCAGTTGATTAAGCATCTGACTCTTGGTTTTGGCTTAGGTCATGATCTCAAGGTCATGAGATTGAGCCCTGAGTGGGACTCCACAATCAAGGTGGAGTCTGTTTGAGATTCTGTCTCTCCCTGTCCCTTTGCCCCTCCCACTTTGCTCTCGTGTGCTCTCTCTCAAATAAATACATCTTAAGGGGAAAAAAAATTGCCAATATATCCTTGGAAGTGCTGCTGAATGTTTCATATATCTTTAGCATAGAGTTGAAGAAATTATCTTGAGCTCCACTGTCCAGTACTGTAGCCAGTAGCCACATGTGGATAGTCTGAACTAAAATGTGCTCAAAGTATAACATACACAATGGATTTGAATACTTAGTATGAAAAAGATTGCTAAATATATTGTCTTCATAGATAATAAGTATTAAATATCCCAATTTTTATATTTTGCAATAATAGTTTGGATATACCAAGTTAAATAAAATATATAATTAAAATTAATTCAGCCTCAGTTTTTTTTAATAGTTATTTAAATATTAGAGAATGCACATGAGCAGGGGGAGAGGAAGAGACTCTCAGACTCCCCACTGAGTGTGATGTGGGGTTCAGTCTCAGAACCCTAAGATCATGACCTGAGCCAAAATCAAGAGTCAGACATTCAACTGAGCCACCCAGCTGCCCCTGACCTATTAGGTTTTTTTTTAATCTTCTAATGTGGCTACTGGAAAACTTAAAGTCACATTTGTGGCTCACATTGTATTTCTGCTAGACGGCACTGGTCTAAAGAAACAGTTTGGCATAAACTAGGTACCCTGTTTTATTATATCTCTCTAATGCAGTCTCTTATATTGCTTATAATTTTTAAGCCTGAATTATGGACATTCCCTTCATATGTGAACTTCTTATATCCTTTCAGATAATTACATTACTGTTCACCAAAAAAAAAAAAAAAAAAAAAGTCATGGCTGCAATATTTTCCCCTCTTTGAAATACAGCTGCGATACTTTGCTAAAGTAATCCTTGTATCTAAACTAGCCATATAAATATATTCTACATGATCTAAAAATTGAGTCTTCAGCCAGTAAACAAAGAAACGACATTACTGCAGCAAGGAAATTTTGTTTTAATTAAAATACTCCATTGTTAAAGTCTTGGGCAATCTTGCCTTAATGTGTCACCTCATGCCTGTGCCTGGACTTCTGCAGCAGTCTGTCCAATAGCCTTGCTGCTTTGAGTTTTAACTTTTTCAGTCCCTTCATCATAACTACAGCCAGAGTGAGGTTTCAGTCTGACAACACAACTACTCTTTTGTATACCCTTCAAGGGCTCTCCATTGTCTACACAATAAAGTTCAAATGCCTTACATGATATGCAAATTCATCCAAGAATGGCCGTTGCCCACCGGATACCAGCCTGGTCTCTCTGCCCCTATCATTTTAGTTGCTTGAAGAGGTGTCTCATACACCTGTCTTTATTCAGACTACTTGCAGTATCATCCCACCCCTCCCATTCTAATAATGGCAAAAACTGGTTTTATCACTCAAGTCTCAACTCCTAGGAAGCTCTGCCTGCCCTACCCGAAAACTGCCCAATCCTGTCTTTGAACACTCCCAATCACACTGTTCTCACATTTATAACAGTTTCTAAGACTAAGTTATCAGGTCCTCCCAGGTAAAGACTCTGTAGGTGTAGGAACTATGCTATACTCATTTTTGTATCCTCAGCACTAGGCAAGGTGGGTGGCACAGGGAAAAGTTTTAATCAGTGTATGTAAAACTTCTTTTCAAAGATTTCCACATCTGTATATATACACTGTCATCCCTAACTTAACTGAAGTCAGAGTCCACTTCTCACCAGTTCTATAACACCATCACTAAAATTTCTAGTACTTTTTTTTTTTTGAGAGAGCAAGAGAATGTACACATGAGGGGAGGGGAATCGAGAGACACACAGAGAGAGAGAGAGAGAGAATCTTAAACAGACTGTGTGGAGTGTGGAGCCCATTGTAGAGCTAGATCTCACAACCCCAAGTTCATGACCAAAATCAAAAGTCACACACTCAACAACTGAGTCATCAAGGCACCCCCTATTACATTTTTTTAAATCCCCCAAATATCTAATGTTCTTGTTAATGCTGCTGTTTACCAGAATTACCTGTACCACTTCTAAAAATATAAATTTTCAGGCTACACAATCTCTGAGAATATTAAATTAATAGGGCTGACATAGGACCATAGGTGATTCAAATTCACAGTCAGGCTTAAGAACCACTACACGAAAGACTTAAAGGCAAAGTGATAACTCTTGCCCCCTGTATGCCTAGAATCGCATGAGGTGAAGTGAGCATCATAAGAGATTACATAAAGGCATCAAAACGCAAAACCAATACATATTACATGCATATACTGTGTTCTCAAATCAAGTACATTTCAGCCGATACTTTTGAATATACTCCAAATTTAGTATGCTCACTTATCAGGAGTTGATATTAAACTGAAAACAAAATATTTACCTGAGAAAAAGAGGAAAAGCATCATTCTTGTCAAAATGAATCTATTAGTACCTATACTTTTAAAGTTGTCCTAATTTTAAGGACCCTCTAAACCTAACCAGGATTCCCACACTCCTTTCACTCCAGTTATTCTTAGAAATAATCACAAGCTTGGAATTTGAAGAACATCCAAACAAGACTGGATTAGTTAGCTAATCAAATATTTGTCTTCTACTGTCACCTCTCCTAGTGGGTGTGATTATATACTCCAGGGATAACACTTTGGCTGAGGTTCTTAATATTGTGGACTCTGAAAACATTTACTGTAGTTCTAGATTTCTTAAGAAAACATATCAAGGAACCTTTTTTTTCCCCCCAACATAAAAACTCTAGTTGAGCTTCTGTTTCTTTGACAGACTTTATTATATTCAAAAATCCTTCTAAAACAAACATTTTAGGTTTGGCTGACACACCATCCACTTGTTTGCTTTGCTGAAATGCCTTCAACTCCTCCTCAAATAAAAATTGGATGAAATTGCCAGACAAGCTTGAGCAAGAAAGGATCTGAAACACAGCAGTTTAGTAAAATCCAATGCCCCCATTTTCCTGAGATTCTAGAGTTTAAGAACAAAAAATTACTGGAATTAAAAATAAAAGAGTTAATTGACGCTGCAGGGTGTGATCTTTATATGTGTTTTCTACATAGATTTCATCTCTTTAAAAAGTACTCTATCTCAACCTGTACACATCTGCTACTACTAGAATCTGTTTATTGCTTTGTCTGGATGAAACTCAAAAAGTGATTGAAGTTGCTTGTGTAAATGGTTATAGTTGCTTAGAAGTGACCTTCTCTGCAGGATCTCACAGTGTCGTGTGTGTGTGTGTAGATACATCACATATATAGTGTGTGTGTGTTGTGTATGTGTTCAGGAAATGGTTTTAGCATGATTGATGGTATTATGTATGTCACTAAAAGACCATGCTCCTAATGAATTCTACTAGATTCTAGGTTATGTTGGAGCATAAGCTGAGCACCTAACACTCCCATGATTTTAAAAAGTGACTGCACTATTTCTGTGGCTCATCTTCGTAATTACAAAGATTTAGACATTTCTGATTTTCAGAGCAACAGTCTCGGACAATTTCTAGCTGCTATAGTGTTTCTAGGCAAAAAAATCAAAAAGATAAAATCAGGTGAAGCTATATATTCATGATCAAACCAAATTTGCAATAGAACTACAGAAAAAAGAGAGTCTTATTTTGCATTCTTTCCACCAAATGATGCTTGTTACCAGAATAAGCAACTAAAAGGAATTAAGTGTAATATTTATGAACTTTTCTCTCAATTACATTGCTGCGCCACAATAGAGACAGGGTCATTTCATGATACTCATAGTTTAGAGTAGAAAATATCAAAAGCAAGTAATTTATATTATGTAAGTTTCATAGGGACTACAAAAAAACCTGATTTATTCCAAGTTTCCATTTCAAAATGCCAACAGGATACTGCATTCCAAAGTCTGCATTGCATTAACACTAGGAAAAATGAGAAAAATGAGATAGAAGGCCTATAAATGGTGACTCCCCAATTACCTCAGTTACCCTAATTTTAATGGCATAAAAAAGTGTTTGGGACACAGCACATGTGAAAGTTAGAAACAAATTAGAATTTGATTACTGGAACTCTGTCAGCCTTACAGTAAAGTACCTTATCATGTAAAGAGGCTACCCTATGTAAAATGAATATGACAGGATTGTGGATCTGAAGTAACTGCATTCTGATCTCAACCTCCCATGCCATCATTCTTAGATTATTCTGACATGAGGGTTATTTAAAAGAATGACTATAAAGGCAAAACAAATAAACATAAAAATCTGTCATTCCACAGTATAAAATAACACAGATAGTAACAGCAGTCTATGCCTTATTAAAAAAAAAACCCTATTTCAAAAAAAGTTTTCAAGAACACTGGCCTATATCATCACTGCAAGAAGTAAACATCAAGGAAGGCCTGATGAACAAGAAACCATTATAGAACATATGCAGAAGTCCAGTAGTTAAAGCAGTTGAGCTATCAATAGAAAAAGGAAGTGAGAGCTAACTTCTAAACATGAAATTTAGGTCCCCAACCAGTAGACCTAAATTAGACTCCTAAGGGACATCTGGGTGCTCAGCTGGTTAAGCGTCCAACTCCTGGTTTCAGCTCAGGTCATGATCTTGCAGTCGTGGGATCAAGCCCCACATCGAGCTCTGCATTCAGCATGGAGTCTGCTTCAGAGTCTCTCTTTCTCTCTCTCTCTCCCTCCCACAATCTATCTCTCATAAATAAATAAATAAATAAATAAAT
Organism: Mustela nivalis; assembly: GCF_964662115.1. Lineage (NCBI taxonomy): Eukaryota > Metazoa > Chordata > Mammalia > Carnivora > Mustelidae > Mustela > Mustela nivalis. The sequence goes on along the minus strand of NC_139023.1, from coordinate 90,251,579 downwards.
AAATGTTTTTTAAAATAAAAAGTGAATAAATCAGACTCCCAAGAAATCTAAAGGAAGATATAACCTCTTGGAACCTGAAGATCCTGCTTCTACAGGGCAGTTTCCCTGCAATTCCAAAGATAATTGATTTTTGCAAATTTCAGCATTTCTGATAATTAAAGGAGGGCTGTTTTAATCCAAAGTCCTTGAACCCAGAAAAAAACAAAGTTGGGAGTTTATTCGCAATCACTAGTAAGTGTCCTTAGTTTTTTAATATATTCACTGCAATAAAGATGTAAGCTCTAGTCTCCTTAGGCACTGCAGAACAGGAAGTCTATGAAATCTGGTAAAGGTTACAGACCAAGTCAGATGGATATAAAACACATTTGCAAAACAATTCTCTCCCTACACATAGTAAGAGAGTCTTGCATTATATCTACAGCATCTCAAAATGCTGTGTATCATCATCTGCTCCTCTACTTTTTAATTAACTGTCTTTATCTTATACTGAGCAGATAAAGGGAAGAAATTCAGAAATGACATATGGAAGGAATTATCTGTTGATCTAGGTTTAAGATACCACAATCCTCTAAAAGCATCCAACATTCTTAAACAGATCCACTATCTGGCAACTGAGCCCCCACTTTCATCATGCAACAACCATTTAGGAGTATCTCCTCTGTGCCAAGTAATACACTAGACACTCAGTTTATAAACGGAAGTGAGATGATTACTGACTTTAAGCAAGAATCTAGAAGGGGCATGCCAGGGGAGGAATAATGACATGTAAACAAACAAACCCAAACATGTACCAGAAAGAAAAGAAAAAGACCATCTAGGGAACCCATAAGTCAGATAAAAGTTTTCAACCTCAAGTACAATTTTTGGGTAATTTCCCTACTTTAAAACTTTAAGCCTTAAACCCTGAAGTCCATAACTTTTAACAGAGACCTGAAAGACAAGGTATCTTAATCAAGAGGAAGATAATGTAAACTGAACCTCTGTAGTTATTTTGCCCAAACTCTAAGCCCTAAGACAGGTTTCTCCAGGTTCTCTATAATTTCCTACCGTCTTTTTTTCCAGTAGTCGGTGTGTTAATATCATCCTGAATTTCCTACTTTTGATAATAATAATCTTTGATTCCCTTTCTTGAAACTCAACATAATAATAGGCATTATTTGTTTTGAATTTTACAGTTTTTAACTTTTCAGAAGCTTAGCAGATCATTTGTTCCTTCGTTATTGCCTTCATTTTACAGGTGGGAAAACTGAGGCTCCAACAGGCTAAATAATTTCCACAAATTAAAGCTAAAATTGGAGAACTGTGGCCTTGGTCTCAATGGCCAGATCCAAGTCTTTTGTTACACAGTACCAAGTTTCACTGATTTCTGTCACAGTGGGTCTGCTTTCTCTCCCTCCTTTTCTACCTTCTGTCTCTATTATAATAGCCTTGTAATAAGTCTCCGCCTAGTTCCAGCCACAGTGAGTCTTAATCACTTGGTAATATAGACCAATTCGAGTCACTCCAGAAGTGTGTATGCAGATTTTTCATATAATTTGAAGCTCATTCACAGACCCCTGGATTAGTAATTTTGCTTTACCTCCTCAGATTTATCCTGTATATCTCCAAATGACTCATCTCCTAAAACTCTCTGATCTCATTTCGAGCCTCAAAAAACTAGTGGTTTTCTACCACCTCATGAATGAAACAAAATTCACTATCCTGGCACTCCAGGCCTTTCCTGATTCTCTACTCTAAGTCCACTACCAAAGCTCTAGATCACTATCTTAACTAATAACCACCACTGTTCAAATATGTCTCAAGTTTTTTCACCACCATGTTCTCAACATGAGACATTATCCACCTTCAGCCTCTACCAATACATGAATCCAACCTCTGTGCTTGAACATACTTCATAACAGAACTTACTATTCCTCCCACATACGGCCCATTCCATCTTTAGTCCTAATCTTAAAGAAATAAAAAATAAACAACTCTTCATGTTAAAAAGAAAATTATCTTTTCTCCCATTACCATCTGTGGTACTTGAATCAACAGGTAACAAATCTAATCCAATTCCACACAAATTCCCCTGTCTTTTTTGCCTTCCCTGGTATACCACATCATTTTTTTTTTCATGGTGTGGCACCTAGAACTGAACATAATTCTCTCTCTTTGATAGTGACAGTGCTTTTGTCTCTGCCAATAGCTTGAGTACAATAAGAATAGCAAGGCTCATCAATGCTGTCTTGCCCCTGTTCTGTCAGTGCTGCCCACTACTTATTAACTCTGGAAAACTTCATTACATCACTGACTTATATTAAGTTTGCAGGACTCTAAAACTCATGAGGTCTTTTTCACTTGTGCAACATGTAAGCCAAGTTTCCTGGAACTAAAGTCAGCATTTTACTTCCTCCCTATTCCACAATGCTTGTTAGAATCAGCATATCAAGACCTTTTGCTATCATGGATCTTATCTCCAACATATGTCCATCTCAATCTTCTGACATCCAGAAATATAATTAATTTACCATCTTTTTGGTGTCTTTATCAGTTTAGTGATTAATATGTTTGGCATCTTTTCCAGTTTAGTGATTAATGTGTTGAATAGGACATGGATAAGTATCCTGTGAACTCCAATAAATTCTTCCTCATCATCATTATTCAAAAATCCAGATCATACTCTATTTTGGCCACCAGGCAAGTGGGTCTTAACCATTAGTGTTCATAAGAATCATCAGAAGCTTTGCACAGTGGCAGTATCATAGCCAATGAGGTTTATCCGAGGCACGACTATTGCTAATTGAAAACTTTTCCCATAAGAATCATCAGAGATGCTTGATAAAAATGCCAATTCCTGAGGCTCAGCTCCAAAGATTCAGTAGATCTGGAGTAGAGGCCCAGGAAGCTGGATTTTTAACAAGCTGAATGTATCTTATAGAAAGACCACACTTTAAAAATGGCCCCTTGGGGAACCTGGGGCTCAGTCAGTTAAATGGTTAAGCGTCTAACTCTGTTTCAGTTCAGGTCATGATCAGGGTCATGGGATTGAGCCCCACCTCAGACTATGCATTTGGCATACAACATAGTTGTGATAAATCATTGCATAAAGAATATAATGTTCAATAAAAAGTGCTGGTAAACTAACTATCCATGAAAGTATAGTTAGGTTCCTTTCCCATACCATATACACAAAAATAAACTGTAAACAGATTAAAAACCTAAACATGACAGGCAAACATAAATTTTCTTAGAGAAAAACTAAGATAGTATCTTCATCAAGTAGGGCTAGGAAAGGATTTTTTAAATAAAATATAAAAACTTCTATCAAACTTAAAAAACTGACATACCTAAACATGTTAAAATTAAAATATCCTTATAAGAAAAAGATTTTAGAGAAGTGATAGGACATACCCCTGATTGAGAAAAGGTATTTATAATATATAACAACAAAGACTATGCACACAGAACAAATTTTTTAAATCAATTACAAAAAAAATCCAACAGAAAAATAAGCAAAGGATATAAACAAAGAAGTCATGAATGAGGAAGACACTAATCGAGGAAATGGAATTAAAAAGAAATCCAAAATTTTAATAGTGGCAAAAAGTAAGACTGTTGATAGTATAAAGTTGAGTTGGGGATCTGAGTAGAGAGGGCTTACACATTGCCAAGATATAAATGGATACAATTTCTTTAGAAAGGAAATTAGTAGTGCCAAGTGAAATTGAAATGTACCCATACTCTAGCAAAATGCTCCCACATATATGTACCCAATGAGACATAGAATGGATATCTACTATTACACAGTTTTTTCATAGTAAGAGAATGGAAACCACCTAACTACCCATTAGTATGGGAATAAATAAGCTGTGATGTAGTCTTCCAATAGGAGTTAAGATTCACATGGTGGTTAAAGTGAACAAAATCTATATGGATAAATTACAAATATACAGTGTAGCCTTATAAAATCACATATGGAAAAATATAAAATAAATTTTTGCTTGTAAGAATTTCTCAATGACATGTTATACATTTTATGTAAGACTTTTTATTATGACCATTTTCAAATACATAATATAGTGAGACTCCTATACGCATCACCTTGCCTCATTAATTATCAATATTTTACCAAAGATTGGTATGCATTTAGACATAACAAAATTCATGCTGAGGAAATGGCCATGAGCCAGGCCAACCAAAAAGAACAGAACAAGAAGAAAGGAGAGCCAGGTACTACTGCAGGCATTGCTACCAAGAGCAGTGTGATTCTGGCACATTTATTTTCTCTGCATGGCCTCCCCTCTGAACTGGGAAGACTTGAGATTGGACTGATAAAATAGGACATGAGAAAATAATCAGGATGCAACATTTCTAGAAGGTACAAATGAAGAAATCTAAAAGGCACAAAACACCAAGAAGACCCAAAAGATCAAAAACAATAAAATGTGTACTCCCTATTCTTAGTGTTTTGTAACTAGATAATCCGAGGTCTCTTCTAGGTCTGCTGGGTTATGATGTCACCCTCAGATATGTTCTTGAGAAAAGCACTAACACAGCCACCTCCCCCTGCCCCCGAAAACACATCGTCTTTATTCCCTATAGCTTGCTTTAGTACCCCAGTAGCTTTTGGAAGGATCTCTTTGTTCCTTCCGTTACTTCCCCCCACTTCCACAGTGCTGTTGGCATAGATAAGGAAGACTAGTAGCCTGGCTCTGTCACCCCAAGCTTCCAGTATGCAACAGAGAAAAAAGGAATCAGAAGAAAGGCAAATAAGAGCCCAACTGAGTCGTCTGGAAAGGTAGACACATACCTCTTGAAGCAGTGCGCCGCTGTAAGGACCCAGCAGCTACTCAGGAGCGTGGCCCCACAAAGAAGCCTACCATCTCCATGGGATGACTTTAGCCGGAGGGACACTTGCCAAGGCCAACCACCCCTAAGAAGAAGGTAAGTCACTTAACTCCACATAAGGTAGAAAAGGCAGAGAAAAGCACCCATTAAAACAATGACTCAGAAAGCTTGCAGGTTAGAGAAAAGCAGTACAAAAGGGACCCTCAGATATAAAAATCCCTTCCTAGAACTCTGAGCAGTCCACACTGAAGATTCCCTTGTGGGTATTTGTATGCATCCCACCTATCCTGACAGTCATAGAATCAAGTTGAGTCTTCTTTATACTTCATTGTTTGAAGTGTATTTTCTCTCCCCACTACCTCACCTAGGCAGCCTAAGGAAGTATCTGATAAGCGAAGTACTGGTTTTCCATGAGTAAATGCAACAAAAAAAGAAATTATATTAAAAGAGTCAAGTCTAAAACAAATATATTCTAAATTAAATGAATTTTGTAGTTATGTGTTTTTTTCAGACCTCCTGTTAAATTAATTTCTACCACATAACTTTAGTATCTATTTTATAAATCAGAGGGTAGTGATCTAACAACATGACCTATATAAAGTAAATGTAGTTCAAAAAATGTGAAATTATTAGTGTAATCTGTATTTAATTTACCCAATAATAAATAAATAAAATAAACCCCTTACATAACACTAAAAAAAAAACCAATTTGTAACACTGTGTAGAGATAATTATATATAGATAATTCTGTAATATGGAAAAGAACATTTTACCTTAAAGAATTCTTCCCACCAATGATCCGCTTCTGCCGGTGGTGCACTAATCTCAAGCCACACACAGACGAGAGGGATTCTGAAGCAGACAGAAGTTATTAATCAGATTATCATATTGCTGATAGTGGGATAAAGACACAAGTGACACATTACCTGCTGCTTCCTTCTCTATTTTAAAATGTCTTCTCTCCTCAAATTATAGGATACTGTTTCTTATAATAAAAATTAAATGTCTTCTCACTTTACCAAGAATTCCCAAGCAGATCAGGAACTTGAGGAAGTTTCCCATATTAAGTGTGGACTCTGCCCAGTACATCATCCTACAGGTGCCTACATCTCCTCCACTGATTTCAGAAATCATTTGGGAGTGTAGGAAGGGTAAAGCAAGAGAACTGCAAAGGCAATACTGGTCTAAACTACTTGCTCTTCATACACAACATTGCCAAGCCATGTCTACAAAAATCTAATTTAAAGGAGCAAAGCACATTCCTGGAATGGGATTCTGATCTAAATTCACATTTACATTTAATCATATAGCAAATTAACTTATGGAAAGTTTTACTAAACAGTCTAAGTGGCATTTGAGGGAATATAGTCAAACTTCCCAAGATAATAGACTCGATCAAGAGCATAAAAAAGAGTTAAGAATTAAAATGTATGAAAAAGTGGTATACAAAAGAAAGTATGACTATTTCAAAAATAATTTTAGGAAGGAGGAGAATCTCTATAGTATTTTGTTTCCTTGGTTAAGTATATGTTTTAAAATATCGATAGATAGTTTTTCTATCTGTGTAAGAAGAAAAGGCTGAGAATTGCATCATGACCATGAAAATCTAATCAACATGGGGCGCCTGAGTGGCTCAGTGGGTTAAAACCTCTGCCTTCGGCTCGGGTCATGATCCCAGGGTCCTGGCATCGAGCCCCACATTGGGCTCTCTGCCCAGCAGGGAGACTGCTTCCTTTCCTCTCTCTCTGCCTGCCTCTCTGCCTACTTGTGATCTCTGTCTGTCAAATAAATAAATAAAATCTTTTAAAAAAAATCTAATCAACACTAATATTCTCCCAAAATAATCACGTAAAAGGGAGCTCAGTAGGGAATCAGCATTAGTTATTTCTTCAGAGAGAAAGAGATTGAATTACGTGTACCAAAATCATTAATTTGCCAAATGATCTCAGAGGCATGCTGTCAATCTTTAATTCTCATCTCTTTAGGATATGAGTCCTCTAGATGACACAGCAAATTATAAGAGATGAGAAAAACATAAGTTTCAAATAATGGTCCAAGTCAAGTCAATGCATAGAACACCAAAATAAAAGAATGATGTAATTAATACTGAGCAAGCAAAACTGAAAGTTTACATCATCTGGTGCAAGGCACCGGATTATAAAAACGTAAAATCTATTTAAAGCCATAAAATCCACAGTTACCAAAACAAAAACAAAAAAAAAATTAGAAAGCAAAATGAAGTTCATTTAAAAAAGGGTCCCATCAGATGACCAATAACCAATGGCCTGAGTGTGAATTCCCTTATGGAAGTCACTAGGGAGGTGCCTGGGTGGCTCAGTTTGTTAAGTGGAGGTCTCTTGATTTTGGCTCAGGTCATGACCACAGTCATGAGATAGAGCCCCCACGCTGGGCTCCGCACTAGTGCCAAGTCAGCTTGACCCTCTCCTTGCCCCCTACTTGTGCTCTTTCTCTACAATACATAAATAAATTCTTAAAAAAAAAAAAAGAAAAGAAAAGAAAAAAAAAGTCACTAGATCTTGAACCTCAATACAAAATCAATAGATTAATAAGCCAGACAGATTCTGTAATCCAGCTGGTCTAAAATGAAATCTTGTTATTTGATGTATGGTGGTATTGAACCATGGAAAGGTATCAAAATAAGTGTTGCTACAACTCTAGGAATTTACGAAAACAAATGTATAAGTAATGAAATACATATGGTATTTCATACTTTAAAGTAGGTTTATATAGGAATATAGTTAGAAACATTTACAATTCTTAAGTTTTTATGTTTTTCTACTGCTTCAGAAATTTGATATAATCCAAAGAATTAGTTATATTCCATTTTTAACTGTAGTTTAAATTATTGAAAGGAATTTAACACATTATGTTATAATTAATACTTATATATGTATACTATTTAGTAATATTAAATATATGTGATTTGGTAAGCTGAGAAGCTCCTTAGACAGTGAAAAATCATATTAACTGCATCCAGTTTATTTTTGCATTGTCTTTAGCAATTAAAAGGTGTTAGAAAATGAGAATGCTCAAATATAGGCACCTAATTTTCAGAAAGTCCAATGCATCAAAACTATGAACTTTCAACATACATAAAGAGGTGATTTTTCTTTTCATAAAAATGTAACCATAGCTTTCTACAAAATAGCTACTTTTTTATTCATTTAAGCCATTCATTGTTTCATAAAAGTTACTCTCAGCTTTAAAGGACCTTTGTATTTAAGTACAAAACATCTGTACTATACTGGAAGATTATTTCTCATTTTCCTTAATGTTTCTAAATTTCAGAAACTAAACTCTACAAAAGATAATATTCTTTTTGCAACTACTTTTAAGTTTATCCTGGTTGTTTAAAATATCGGTAAGAGTGGAAGAAGTTCCTTTCTGTGATTCATCTTTAAATTTTGCTTTTTGGGGAGCGCCTGGGTGGCACAGTCAGTTAAGTCTCTGACTTAACCCTTAAATGGTTCATGTCGTCATCTCAGGGTGGTTAGGATCAAGTCCCACACTGGTCTCCACACTGAGCATGGAGCCTGCTTGAGATTCTCTCTCTCCCAATGCCTCTTCTCCCCTCCCCTCTCTCCCTCCTCTAAGAAAATAAAAATAATAGAAAAATTCATTTCTTTCTATGTCAATTCTAAATCTTCAAAGATACCAACAAGTTTGACTGTTTTATTACATCCAGAGAAAGAATGGGACAGAAGTGGCTGAGAATGTCAAAAGGGCATGATGTCAAATCCTATAAATTCACTCTCACCCCTGAACTCTGCTCCCCATGTAAGCCCCATCAGTCAAGTTTGTCAGGAACCACTGCCTCTAAATACGAACACAGAGTAGGTACAGTCTTATGGAAGGAGATTTTTGTTATCAAAATACTGTTTATACTAATGAAGTGAAAAGTACTCTGACTTGTATTGGCCCCAGAAAATGACTTACCTTTATTACTGTTACCTGTTGCCTTCTTGCTAAGATAATCACAAATGACTCCTGCATCTTCACTGTGGCGGCAGTTATGTCTTCCAATATCTTGTTTGATACAGTCAGTCAGGGACCTCTCATTTCCTGTGCACTTCACATTGTCCACATGGATGGGTCCGTTTCCTTCTCCAAAATAAGCCATGGTTCTTGCTTTGGCAGGGCCCCTGGGAACAGAGCATTCTTGAGGATGTGGAGGACGAGATGATCGTACATTTGAATACACCACAACATACAGTCTCATTCAGTTAACTCTTAAATATTAAAATCAGCATCTATGAGTGCTAAAAAATATTTACGTCATGACTCTGTCCAAAAAAAGCTTAAAAGAGGTAATAACTAGGGAGCCTGGGTGGCTCAGTGGGTTAAGCCACTGCCTTCAGCTCTGGTCACGATCTCAGGGTCCTGAGATCGAGTCCCGCACCGGACTCTCTGCTCAGCAGGGGGCCTGCTTCCCTCTCTCTCTCTCTCTGCCTGCCTCTCTGCCTACTTGTGATCTCTCTCTGTCAAATAAATAAATAAAATCTTTAAAAAAGTAAAAATTAAAATTAAAATTTAAAAAAGAGGTAATAACTAAACCTTCTCTATTTTCCTACCCCAGAGCTTCCTTATTGTATTAGTTAGTTGCCTCTAATTTAGCTTCTGCTGAGAAAGTCACATTAAATAAGCATGTCAGAAATTCATGATAGTCTAGTTTGAGCAAGAAAAAAATTATCTCAAAATTTTCTTATAGCGCATAACACTCTTTTAAAGTTGGTTAAAACTGCCAAGAAAAATATGAGGTCAAATAATAGCCTACGGAGCTAAAAATTTTAAAGTCCTCTTTAGAAATAAAAAAGTCTAATTTTTTTAAAAAGTCTAATTTTTAACAGAGAAAGACAAAACTAGGAATCACAAATAGAAGTAGAAGTAAAAGTTATTTTGGTATGTCACTTTTTTGTTGTTGTTTGTTTTTAATTGCACAGTACTTTTTTTAAATATCCAAATACTAGGGATTTATTCATGAAATATTTCAAACTAACACCATATTCAAAACCCAATTCTTGATAAACTAATGGCAAAATTAGGAAAGGCAAAGTTTTAAATTCTGAATCATGAGGAAATTATCTTTACAACCTCAACTTAGAGAAAGACTTATTAAACAAGACATAGGTGATATACTTTAAAGGACTAATAAATTCAATAAAAATTAGGAATGCTATTTTACTAAAAGCCACCCTAAGGAAAAGTAGGAGATAAATTAAAAGGTTGATGCATATATTTATAACACGTACTTACAAATATATTTGTTGGTGAATACACCCAATAGAGGGGACTATCATACCAAAAAAAAAAAATTTCTCAAAATTCGTAAATTTTTTTTAGACCTAACAACCAAGAGAAAAATAGGCAAAAGACAGGTTTTAAATCAAAAGAAACTGATTCATTAAAAATGACAATTTGGACCATATTTCTCTCATCAAAATATATTCTACTTAAAGTTACTATACTTTCCTTATACTTAATGCAGAATCTCTAGCAAAGTCATTTATTGATATGGATTCTCTGAGAAATTCATTTGAATTACCTCCTTCAGCAATGAAACCTGAACTCACATGCTTGTGGTTGGCAACACAGTTACTTCAAAAACTGGTACAGCTAACTAGTTAACTGCTACTCTGACAAAAAGTGCAAATAAAAATAAGATTTAACCCATTATAAACTTTTAGTCATGGAAGACCCCTATGCCTGAACAGGTGACTCTAACAGTACTCTTAAAGTAAATCTTTTTTAATATGAAACTTATTATTAATTATAGAAGTAATAAATGCTCATTGTATCAAATTTACAAAATAAAAGTATATAAAGTCCCAACAATACGCTGCTAGCATTTGTATATTCCCTTCCTGTACATACTTATGGGGAAAATACTAACCATAATTTTTACTGGTTAAAAAGATTTATTGAACACTTTAGTGCATCTCAAACTTCAGAGTACTTAAAAGGCCACTTGGATTGATTCTGAGTGTATCACCAGTGGGACTTAGCGATCTATTTTTTTTTAAATAAGCCCTACATGATTCCTATTCAGGAAGCTCTGCATCAGACTTTAACATAGAGGTTCCTGGGTGGCTCAGTCCCGTAACTCTGATTTCAGCTCAGGTCATGATCTCAGGGTCCTGAGATTGAGCCCTGCCTCGGGCTCTACACTCAGCATGGAGTCTGCTTGAGATTCTCTCTCCCTCTGCCTCTGCACAAGTCCCCACTGCCCGACATGTGCACAATCCTGTGCTCTCTCTCACACTCAAAATAAATAAAATCTCCTTAGAAGAAAAACCTTAATATAGAAAAATTAAAGTTTTTTCCCTACTGCTGCACATTTACTTTTAAAATTCAAGACTTTTTACAATTATAGATATATACTTAAATGTAACTGTTGGTGGATAGCTTAGAATTCTTCCCAAAAGTAGCATTTTTGTTCAACAGGTATAAAGATTTTTAAGGTTCTGGATATATATTGCTGAATACAGGGCAAGTCTTTGGAAAGGAAGTTATTCATTTGAAATACATACAATTAAAATGTGACTATTTAAAGAACAATTTTTTCTGTTTTATTTTGTGTATCATAGTTCTGTCTGGAATTTATTTCTGTTTAGTGTTAGTAAGGGATCTGGCTTAATTTTAGTCCCTAAGTTCACAATCCTAATAACTTTTCCTACTGATTTGAAAGGCTTATTTTTAATTTAATCATTTATCACAATTACATGTACAGAAGCCATTTCTTGGTCTTTACAGTTCAGTTATCCCCAACCTTGGGGATTACCATTTAAATTACCTTTAGAAGCCTTTAAAATAATAGCAAAACCTGAACCTACCTAATGTCAATTAAAGTAGGATCCATAGGAATGGGCCTGGGCATGGATAATATTTTTTTTTAACTCTCAGCGTTATTTTAATTGTACAACCAAGGTTGCTAACCACTAGTGCAGTTAGAGACATTGATGTCTTGCCTGTTCTGGTGCCAATACCACATGGATATGATTTCAGATGAACCTGGAAATCAAGTCTCTCTTCCCACCACCACCCCACCAAATACACCAAGAAATATGAGGACAGCATTTATAGGTTACATTAACTTCTGTTCTGTCTTTCCATTGTGGTGTATCACTTATTAGCTCTTCTACCTCCAGTAAACATTTTCTTTTCTTCACATAGGTCTCAATTCTTGTGATTATTCCCAGTCATTTCTTTGTTTTTGTACCATCTAAATGACATTGTTTTCTTTTTACTTTTTACCTTGCTTATAGGAGCTATTACATTTTTAAAATATTTGTATTTACTGGGGCACCTGGGTGGCTCAGTGTGTTAAAACCTCTGCCTTTGGCTCAGGTCATGATACCAGGGTTCTGGGATCAAGCCCTGCATCGAGCCCTGCATTGGGCTCTCTGCTCAGCAGGGAGCCTGCTTCCTCCTCTCTCTCTGCCTACTTGTGATCTCTGTCAAATCAATAAATAAAACTTTTTTTTTAATTGCATTTACATGATTACATCAATAAACACTAGTTCTAGTGCCTTTCCCATTGATTCTCTTGTGTTATTTAGGTGGAATAGCATATTACTCATAACAATTCTGACTTTTTTTCCAATACTGATACCTCAGTGCTTAGTAATGACCTTCACATAGTACTGAGTCAATGCAGAAATAGCAGGCACCCTTGTTTTCTTCCTCTTTGATGACTGCGATATAAAGTTAAGGTAGTTTTATTTTATTCTAAGCTTCCTAATAGATATAAGGAAGGAATGATGATTCTTAAAATATAACTTTTCACGATTACTAAACAATCACATTTATTTTCATTTTTAGATGACACACTGGAATACATTAATTGAATGCCTCACTTGGAACCATTCTTTTATTCTTACAATGGACTCTCACTTGTTTAAATTTATTTAAGTACACCATTGGATTAAATTTGCTAACATTTTATTAAATTTTTGTATGTAGGTTCATGTGTGTGTGTGTGTGTGTGTGTGTGTGTGTGTACTTAGACTGTCCAGTCTTGAAATCAATTTATATTATCCTCCTTAAATAAATGAAAAGAATTTCATATTTTTCTCACTCTGCAACAATTTATATAACTTGGGACTTATCTGAATTGAATATTGGTCAAAACTCTTTGAGCAAAAAATCGGAGTCATTTCTTCCATGATCATTAATTTGGGTTTTCTATCAATTTTCATAATTATATATTTGTTGAAAATGTGGTTTCCCAGATAATTGTCCATTTCATCTAGATTTCCAAGTTTATTAGCTAAAAGTAATTCACAGTACTCTTTCACAATTTTTTTAACCTTCTGTATATCTGTTCTCATATTCCTCTTCTTTCCTCCAATGTTTACTCGTATTCTCTTTCCTTTTTCTGAGTCAGAATTGCCATAAGTTGCTTATTTTAGTAATCACTTTTTTAAAAGATTTTATTTATTTGAGAAAGAGAGAATGAGTAAGGGGTGAGGCAGAGGGAGAGTGAGAAGCAGATTCCCCACTGAGCAGGAACCCTGACATGGGACTGGATCCCAGGATCCTGAGATCATGACCTGAGCCCAAGGTAGAAGCCTAACTGACTGAGCCACCCAGGCACCCCTTTAGTAATCATTAAGATTTTATTTACTTATTTGACAGAGATCACAAGTGGGCAGAGAGGCAGGCAGAGAGGGGAGGAAGCAGGCTCCCTGCCGAGCAGAGAGCCTGATGCCAGGAGGCTGGGATCATGACCTGAGCTGAAGGCAGAGGTTTTAACCCACTGAGCCACACAAGTGCCCCCATTTTTAAAAAATAGTAATAATTGCAGATAATGTGGGTGTGTAATGTAAGGCAATTTGAAATTCAAATAGGCATAATTCAAAGAAAATAAAAAATTAATACCATTCTGAAGTTAAAATCCCAGGTGATTCCCATGAGTTTGGGAAGTGAGGATGATTGGAGGTAAAAGTGCCAAATGTCTTGATATTTTTCAGCAAGGGAAACTTACAGTTAATTATTTTTGAAATTGGTAAGAAAATATGCCAGCATGTTTGTTAAAAATTTTAAAACAACTTGTAGTAGAACAATAAGAATGCTAGAGAAAGAATGACAATAGAAAATTGGGTTGCTTGCAAATCAAAAAACATAAGGTTACACAAAGAACAGACAAAAAAGCATGATAAATACCATAGAAGTAGATGACATGTAGAAGTAAACATACAGAAAACAAAATTAGAGTCATTAAATAAAACAAAGGATGATCTCTTAGAAATTTATCAATGTACACACTAAAATAATGTACCATTTTAGATACATCAACAGAAGAAATTAAGGAACATTTAAACTAATAAAAGTACATGATTAAATAAAGACATTCTCAACAATATAGTGGAATCTAAAAAAATTTCCTGTGACTTTTTTTTAAAACGGTTAAGGACTGTGTCATCTTTAGAAAAACGGGAAAAGATTTCCCACTGGGCTATAGGCATGCAGTAATTCCCAGCAGACAACAGACTCCACCCAATACTTTAGTCAGTCTTTAAACTGGGTGTTGAGTTCTCCTGAAAGTAGAAGATGACTCTCCCAGGGATATATGGGCTTTCAGGGAATCGATATTCAGATTCTCGTATGACATCGGTATTCTCTCCTAAAACTGGTCTTGCTGAAATCAAAATCAACTTTTGTTTAAAAATTTTCCTTCTCCTCCTACACAAAAGAAAGACGTATTTTTAGACTCATCCCAAATCCTACCACGGGGCATTGCTCCAAGATTTAAAAGCCTCTCAAGAGGACAAAAGAACAGTTCTAAATATATGATAGCAATAAAGCCTCCTTTAACCAAGCACCATAAACCCAACCCATCAATCTATGTTAGAAATGGGAGCTTTGGGTGCCTGGGTGGCTCAGTGGGTTAAAGCCTCTGCCTTCAGCTCAGGTCATGATCCCAGAGTCCTGGGATCGAGTCCTGCATCGGGCTCTCTGCTCAGCAGGGAGCCTGCTTCCCCCTCCCCTCTCTCTCTGCCTGCCTCTCTGCCTCCTCGTGATCTGTCTGTCAAATTAATAAATAAAATCTTTAATAAAAAAAAAGAAATAGGAGCTTTAGTCAGCTTTTATTTCCTATGTTTAATAATTACTTCTCAAACTTCTGTTTTTGTTGTCTTTAATCAGTTGTATACTAGAAATCATAAAATCCAGAGAGGAACCTGTCAGAAGGATTTAATTTCTCTCTTGCTCCCTCCATGTGTGTCCACACACATACACACACACACACACACACACACACACAACTGCCATATACATACACACAACATTTGTATATATATATTCATACACACTTTTTTTAAAGCATAATAACATTAGGTTTCTGTGGAGAATGAATACTTTAAATAGAATTTCAAGGAGAAAAAGGAACTATGTAAAATTTCTGAAGGTCAAGGAAGAGTTTGTTCCTATATTTTTTAAATAGATGACAGAGAGCATCGAGTCACTATGATACTGATACTCCATTGGATTATAATTAAGAGTGATATAACTGTTTTATTTTTAAGTGTCATATACAAATATGCCAGAAATTAAATCTTTTGCATCAATTTAACTATAAGACAAAAACTAGATATCTAGTTTTAATTTTAGGTCTCTACTAACTCAGGTAGGGACATGCTATTTTGTAGATTCTTTCAAGGGATACTACAATAAATACACAGTTCAAGAACAATGTCATCTTGAAAACATATGCTAATGGATTCAAACAAAGTTCAAAAGAATAGAATTTCCATTACAGTTATTTAGTCTACCTTAACAAGTGTAACTGATATCAACACATTCTCTCTCAACCCTCTAAAAATAATAAGACTTTTTCAGATATTATGTAACATGTAAAACATAATTAAATAATGCCTTTTACTTTCTGTTTAAGCATATCTACATTAGTTATCATTCATGTTTCCTGGCGTTTATTACTTCATTTTTGTTTCTCCCATTGTGGAAATGCTTTCTAATGCTATTTTGATTCTCAGTACTTCCAAGGAGGAAGCGTCACATACGATATAGCTGTCTGGGGGACAGAGTTCTGGAACTCCTATTAATAAGACCTAACCAAACCTTTGGACAGCTTAGATGTTTTCTGGATTGATTACAAACAAATGCCTTATTAAAGATTTTTACCAATTCAAAGTAGACCTTGAGGAAAAAAATCTACTCTAGTCACATACTTGTTTACAATTATATATATGTTCTAACATGAAATCCATTTCCCCTAGTGGGAAATTATAAAAACATTTAAGTATGTTTAGATTGAACAAATATCCAAATGATTCTCATGTAATTATTTTTAGACAATAAATTACAGATTGTGCACTAGAAGATGATTATCCAATTTGTTATAATAACATTAAATTACTGATTTACTTACTAAGAGAATTTATTTTTTTTTTAAGATTTTATTTATTTATTTCACAGATAGAGAAAGCACAAGCAGAGGGAGAAGTAGGCTCCCCATTGAGCAAGGAGCCCAATGCAGGACTCAATTCCAGGAACCTGGGATCATGACCCACGCGTCCCAAGAGACTTTAAAGAAACAATTGTGGGGCATCTGGGTGGGTCAGTTGGTTAAGCATCTGCCTTTGGCTCAGGTGATGATCCCAGAATCCTGGGATCGAGCCCCATATCAGGCTCTCTACTCAGGCTAGAATCTGCTTCTCCCTCTCCCCCTCCCTCCACTCATGTGCGCTCTCTCTCCGTCTCTTCCCCTGCCCTCCTGCTCTCTCTGAGATAAATAAATAAGATTTTTTTTTTTAAGAAACAATTACAAAGTAAGATCTTCCAATACTTTTCTCAATAATTCTTACAGAAATATTATTGAAAATTGCTATAAGGGTGCCTGGATGATTCAGTTGGTTAAGCCTCTGCATTCAGCTCAGGTCATGGTCCCAGGGTCCTGGGATCAAGCCCCACATCAAGCTCTCTGCCCAGCAGGGAGCCTGCTTCCCCACTGTCTCTCTCTGCCTGTCTCTCTGCCTACCTGTGATCTCTCTGTCAAATAAATAAATAAAATCTTTTTAAAAAAAGAAAATTACTACAAATTTGTTTGTTTAATCTATATTCCTTCTTACCTAAATTCACTATTTCAGTTAAATGTAAAATGGACTGATGATAAGTAAAAAACAATGAAAAATGTAGAAAAAAGCCAAAGTGAAAATGCATTGATGGATATGCTTATGAACATTTTCTCTTTAAACTTTACCTAGAACACACAATTCAACAATCAAACTTGATCTTTACCTTCATATTTCCAAAAATAATACTAGGTTTCCTGGATTATTCTAATAAAAATATAAAAGCATGGCAAAGTAACCAGTCTCAAACGGCAATATATTTTAATGGCTGATTTTGGATACATTTACTGTGAATTAAATGTTAGAGAAAAATAATACTTTTTTCAAATAAAGAAACAAGTCTTAGAAATGTAGTGAGCCAAGGAAACTTGTATCATTGATGAAGTTCACCTAGACATCTAGACAACCAGTTTGAAAACTGAAAATCTGTGTCACAAATAATGGACCCATTTACCATAAGACAATTGGAATTGCAACCAAGTCCAAAACTGAGCAGCAGTAAACTGAAGTAGGGTCTGGGTAACCAAAAGCAAACTTTGAATTAAAAAATTAGAAAAAGCATTTGAATTCTTATTAAATCAAGAAATACTACTTTTTTAAGATTTTATTTTTTGAGAGAGACCAGAGCACATGCACATGTTGTGGGGGAGGGGCAGAGGAGGAGGGCAGAGTGGGAGGGAGAGGGACAAGCAGACTCCACCAGAACATGGAACCCAAGGAGGCTTGATCTTAACAATTCTGAGACCAGGACCTGAGCCAAAATCAAGAGCCGGACACTTAACCAACTGGGCCACCCAGGCATTGCAAATTAGAAATACTTGTAAAAATAAAAATGTATTCTGCATAGGAATAACCAGTTAAATTTATCAATACTTAAGATATGCATAGATGTATAATTAAAGATATATTTTAAAATCCAAACCAGTGGCACCTGGGTGGCTCAGTGGGTTAAGCCTCTTCCTTCAGCTCAGGTCATGATCTCAGGGTGCTGGGATCGAGCCCCACATCAGGCTCTCTGCTCAGCAGAGAACCTGCTTCCCCCCCTACCCTGCCTGCCTTTCTGCCTACTTGTGATCTCTCTGTCAAATAAATAAATAAAATCTTTTAAAAAATAAAATAAAATCCAAACCAACATTAGTAATCTATTATGAGCTCATCAATTTATGCATATTTGTCTAAATTTCATAACCTCTAAACTGTAACATGTTCCATATATTTGCAGCTGCCAAATTAATACTCACAGTGTTTTCACAGTCATTTGCACACATGTTCAAAACCCCCACAAATGTGCATTACCCAGTTGAAGTCTCACAAGAAGATAACCTTCTTATTTATTTCAGCTCTCAAACTGAAACACGTGTCCTTTTCACAGTCTACTTAGTGCCATGTTTTTCACACTGAAACTCATGCCTCAGTGAAGCCTATTTACCACCTATATTTTCTCCAGAAAGTGCATCACAGCCTTTTTGCTCTCAGGAACGCTGGATAGCTCTTGAGCACCCTACGTTGATGGCATTTTAAACAGTGAAGTCATTGGGGCACCTGGGTGGCTCAGTCATTAAGCATCTGCCTTCATGAAGCTCAGGTCATGATCCCAGGGTCCTGGGATTGAGCCCCGCCTCTGCCCAGCGGGAAGCCCACTTCTCCCTCTCCCACTTCTCCTGCTTTGTGTTCCCTCTCTCGCTGTTTCTCTCTGTCAAATAAATAAAATCTTTAAAAAAGAAAAAAAAAAGTGAAATCATCAAAAAATGAAAAAAATTAATAGACCAAAATTTTGCAAGTTTGAAAGCTAAAATAAGAAGGCAGAGCATCTTCTTGTTCAACCTTAACTCTAGAAGCAATGACTCAGTATTTGCTGATACTGTATTCACTGTGACTTTAGAAAGTATAATGGCTGTGAATAAGGAGAACCAACCACAATTTCAGTAACTCCAGAGTCTCTTAAGAAGGCTACAGTGTTGAAACCTAAATCAAAGAGAAAAGGTTACCAACTTTACCTGGTTGAAAGCAGTATTATGAATATTCAAGAATTATTAGACTATTTGCTATTAGATAAAAGCTTTTTTTTTTTTTTTTTTTTTTTTTGAGTAAGCTCTAGGCCCAACATGGGGCTTGAACTGGCGACCCTGAGATCAGGAGTTGCATGCTCTCCAGTTGAGCTAGCCACCTGCCCCCAAAGCTATATTTCTCATGTAACAATGTATCTTGCTTTTAGGAAAATAGAAAAATTTAAGCAGACTCTCCTTAGTATTTCTTAATAATCTGGAATCAAGTCAGTATGCTGCCAGTATTTCCAACTGATTCATAGAAATTATTTTTAGGTAAGAAATAACTCATTAGAACAAACCTAAAAAGTCAGAAATGCTCATCAAGAAACCATGCCAAATGATTCGGTTTCTCTTACTTGTAGCCAAGCTGACGACAGATCACAGTCGCATCCTTGTCAGTCCAGCCATCATCACAAATGGTTCCCCACTGGCCATTGATGAACAACTCCACTCGTCCTTCCTTCTTATTTTCTCCATCCATCAGTCTGATGGGAAAACCTAAGTATGATTTGAAAGTATTAGAAAAGCCAAAACAGCAAACTAATGTTGAAGTATGAGAGACTTTATAAAATACAATTCATTTTTTACATCAGCTATAAAATCAGCTGGGTAATACAAGAGAGGGTGAGGAAGAGGTATTAATAAAAAACTGTATCGACTTTTGCAATGTCATTTGAAGCCTTGGGGTCAGAGCACTCACTTGCTCCACTATGAATTCCCAGCACTTGGAACAGTGCCTCACATACAGAGGGCAAGAGGTAGCTGTTTGTTGAGTGAATGAATGAATGATTACCACTGCAAAATTGTGAATAGTCTTATTTTATTACCATGAACTTCTAAATTGTAAAAGACATTTCCTTAGAGTTGTTTTTGTTTCACGTATGTTCATTTATCTTTGAACATAACTAGAAATTTATACTCCAAAGCTGAGATTTTTAGGAAGATGTATGTATATATCAAATATATATATACATCATATATATATGTGTGTGTATATACATACATTATATATATGTACATATATATACACACATATATATATATGATGTATATATATTTATACACACACGCACCCTACATGGGTAACTGGAATGTATAGGGGAAAAAAAGTAAAGAAGGCAGCAGCTAACAGGGGCAATTTCCATTTCAGCCTTCCTATTTACTAATGTTTCCAAAAGAAGGGCTTAAGTCATAAAAATTACTAAGATTTCAAAGAGTGCTATGTATAGTATGGTGAATATAGTTAATAATATTATATTTCATATTTGAATATTGCTGCCAGTAGATCTTAAAAGTTCTCAACACAAGAAAAAAAAATTTGTAACTATGTTATGTGATGGGTGTTAGACTTACTGTGGTGATCATTTCACAATGTATACAAGTATTGAATCATTATGTTGTATACCTGAAACTAATATAGCGTTATATGTTCATTATACCTCAATTTTTTAAATGTTGAAGTTAAAAAATAAAAAAAAAATTTTTTAATCTCATTCTATTTTTTTTTAAGTTGAGAAACTGATCTCTTTCAAACTGAGGTTTATCTAAGTTATGCAAATGAAGCCATTTGTAGAATCTCACATATCTCTACCAACACCAATAAATATGGTGCTATTTAACCAAAAGCCCTCACTGTCCTTTGCATACTGTCCTGGGTTGACCTGTGAGGTCATTAGGGTGGGCCCTGATCCACTATGACTAATGTCTTTGTAAAAGGGGAAGAGACTATGTGAAGATGCACAGGGTGAAGAGGGCCATCTGTAAGATGAAAGAGGGGCCTGGAACAGAGCCTTCCCTCTTAGCCCTCAGAGGGAACCAATCCTGATGGCCCCTTGATTTTGGACTCCAGAAATATAAGACAATATATACCTGTTGTGTAAGCTATCCACTGTGATGCTTTGTTAAAGCAGCCCAAGCAAATTAAGACCCTTCAGATTCTAGAAGGGTCTTCAGCTTCAGGGCCCCTGAGATTTACTGATAAGGATTTAGGGAAAACCATGAAGCCAGCTGAACTCAGCAGAACTAAGGAGGTGAAGTAAGCAGCTAAAGAACTAAATATCATTTCTGTTTAAACCAGCATATGAAAGTACTAGATGGGGATTGGCTGACTGACAGAAAATATTGTTGGCAACATGGACATGTCCTACGTTGAGTCTTCTGATCCATTTTTATACTTTTCCATCCTTCTTTGTTATCCTCCGAGTTGCTGGCTCTTTAGTTTCTATCCCTCTCATACTCACTTTGTGGGCCAGGTATCTGTCTACTATTATCTATCTACTAGTTATCATGGTAGAATCAATAAAGCAAAGTGAAAATCAACAAATGTTTATGGAGTGCCTACTCTATGCACTGCTTACAATAGCTAAAACACTTGGGGTTTTCACCATGGCACAAAACACAGTATACTTGAAACTTTACATTTCTTATTAATCTATCTGAAAGTCTGGAGTTTTTGTGTTTCTTTTAAGGAATAAAATAGAAAAGTGATCTTCAAAGGAAAAAAAAACCTAAAAAAGGTGAAATTCTTTTCTTAAAGTTCTAAATTTTTACATTTTTGTATGTTTGGTCCAAAATTAAGAAAACACGTGCACATGGAATGAGATCTTCATATTTCCTTCTAGGCATTTTATGGACAGTTTTTCATAAACCATAAAAATAAAAATGATAAAGTGTTTCTAAAACTTCAATTACATGCTTCGTACAAATAATGCTGAACCTAATTTCAGCACTTCGTTTTACAGAATTGTTGGATTTTCAATGCTTGAAGGGAAAATTGGATGACATTTAGGATGACATTCTATCAATACCATCTTACTGTTTAAGTTTGTTTTGTTATGGTAGCAATAATATACATGTTTTATTTCTAAAATCTTAAATATAAAATGCCCAGGAAAACTAAACAGTACAATGATTATATATTATCTTAAATCATATGTAATTTTATATTTCAAACTTGGACTTCCAATAGAGTTTTCTTTATTTTAATTCTCCTGTTAACATTGATTTAATACATTATTTCTAGAAAATAATATTTTTAGAGAAGATAAAATTTAGCTAAGTTAAAAGTCACGATGTTATGCTATAAAATTGGGTAAGAGACCATCTCACTGTAGACAAACTCTCTCTAGGATTTAATACTCTGAAATTCAGAATTGGTGCAATACTGGGGCACCTGGCTGGTTCCAGAAGAGCATGCAGCTCCTGATCTCAGGGCCATAAACTCGAGCCCCATGCTGGGGGTAGAGATTACTTAAATTAAAAAAAAAAAAAAATGGTGCAATATTCAAATGAGGAATCCACATACTTACCATCCCCCAAATTTCCTCCAGTTCACACAGGGTATTAACTGCATTCTTACTAGAATTACTTTTATTGAATTAGAATATTGTTTTTGAGTATTCCATCTACCACACACCCAAATATAAACAGTGTCTATTGATGAATTATTAATTTTGAGCGCTTCAATTTACATCTAAAGTTAAGGTCCCCAAGTTACCTCTCAAACACTTGAAAACAGTAATAGTCTGACAACTCACAGTGCCAAAGAAGTAAAAAAATCTCAATTGTTTTTAAAATGCTATTTTTTATATTACAATTCCATGATTTCCTTCTCTTAGCTTGTTTTAAATATGCAATCCTTTTTGATAAGTGGGAAAATAATGATCTCTTTGGATGAATAAGTGGTAATATGATTCTATTCCAAAAGTATATTTGGCCCAGACATAATGTTCTTCAGACAAATGAATAGTTAATAGATATATTACTGAAATTAGGACCAAAGACATTTATAATAATGATCACATATTTTATTAATAATTATCATCTTCAGCTTTTTAAATTTTAAAAATATACCTAGAATCCTAGAATTAAAGATTTTCAAGGGAATTGGAAAAATTAGTTGCCTGACCATATGCATGCATTTAACCACACAGGCTTCCAGGGGACTCCGATTATAATAATTTGTATAGTATTTAGAGTACTTCATCACCTGGAGTACCGATGCACTGTGCCTGAGTAGATCACTTCGTGATCCAAATACCTGCTATCTGGAGCCACGGGTATCCATGTCTAGCAAACATGTTCTATTTCCCCCAGCCACACACAATCACTCCTCACATAATCCCAGGAAGATCAGAAATCCCGCAGAAGAAAGGAGTACAAATGAAAAAGCAAAACTGAAAGTATGACTAAAGGGTGGAGTAAAATGTTCTATTTCTCCTTGGTATCATGTTAGGTTAGAGCAGTGAGTCATCATGATCTCACAGGTTAGAGTACAATGAGGAACCAACCACATACTTTGACAAACTTAAGTATACAATAAATACTGTGGGATTCAACAAGTTGTGTTATTTTATAATGTGAAGATTAAAGCTTCATAGTCTCAAAATAGAAGGATGCAAAAGGGTTGATGCAACTCTGAGATGATAAGTAAGGACCACCTGTGATGATTTTAACATCTATTCACCAAAAACTATGTGCTTCGATATATAATGGAGCCATGGTAGTCTTGGCAATTCTTTTTAATATCTCCCTCTATATTTTTCATTTATAATTATTCTGTCATCCTCAAAGGATGTTAAGATGTTAAGAACAGTCAGATGTTAAGTCGGTCAAGGACATGTAGTTGCTCTCTGCTTACAGAAGGATGTTTACCACAAATATTTCCAGACTGTTAGACGAACCAGTCACATTTTATCTGACTAGAGATGTAAAGAAATTTGGAATGGGGGAATAGTAAAGGACACAGATGGGTTTCTAGAGTAACAGGATATCTTAGAAAGATGGATGGGTTATTTACTCCAATAATCCTCTTAGGAACCCACTGAGAAACTAGAAAGATCTAGGTGAGTACAGAGCAATGAATGACTAGTGACCGACTGACAAGGCCTTGGGACTAAAGAAGAAATAAATCGTGGGGAGTGCAAGAGAGAGCTATTGTTTTGTTCCTTTTTTGTTGTTGTTGTTTTTTTTAAATTCCATCCCAAATCGTTCATTAGAATTTAAGGTGAATGAGAATCAGAGCAGGTGACCAAATCAGGGGGGAAATGGACACCGCACCTTCTTTATTCCATCTTTCAGATACATGTGATTTTAAAGATTTTTAGTGAGAAACTTAGGCTTCTATGTAAAGAATAATAACTTGAGGAATAGAAATTTTATAACCTTGGTGGAAAGACTCAAAAGTTTTTTCAGAGCATCACAGAAAACTGACTTAAAAAAAAGCCAAAGCTGAGAAATGCTTCCCATTCCAGACCAGTGGATAGAGGCGCAGTGGGGGTTGAATCATGGCTACTCCAACGCTGCGGCCAATCCTCACCCAGAGATAGTCTGTATCCATTGCCACCAGGGTAGCAGGTGATGCCAACATCCTCCTGATGGCTGCAGTCGTGCCTTCCCCACTGCCTCCGGGAACACTGAACCAAACTGGACTCCTTTCCTGAGCAGCTGACGTCATCCAACCATATGGGCCCTGTGCTTTCTTCAAAGTGGTTTGCAGAGGCTTGTTTGCCATATCTGTGGCAATAAAATAAACATTGTGCATAGAACTGCTATCTCTTGTTTCAAGGAAGCACAAATCATAAAACAAACAACCTGATTAACCATCATAACTCCAGAGGATAAGTGCTTGCTCTTTCTCTTATCTGAAGGACACAGTTCCAGGGCGCCTGGGTGGGTCAGTCAGTTAAGTGTCTGCCTTCAGCTCAGGTCATCTCAAGGTCCTGGGATTGAGCCCGCACTGGGCTCCCTCAGCGGGGAGTCTGCTTCTCCCTCTGCCTGCTGCCCCGCCCCGCCCCAGCTTGTGCTCTCTTTCACTCTCTTTCTCAAGTGAGTATGCACTCAAAAGAAACAAATCTTAAAATAAATAAATAAATAAAACTCTGAAAGACACAGTTCAAGAGCAGTGTTCACCTCATCACACATTTTAATCATCTTAACAATTTTTTATTGACTCAACAGGTACTTAATGGATAATTAATCCTTTTCCCCCATTCCATTCATTCTTGTGTTTTGGCTACAATTTAACTCACCAACCAGAGAGAATGCACAGCAAAGAAATGGACCTCCCATTCCTGACAATGGAAATAACACCATAAACCATAAAATTAGAACAGTTGTCTCGTATTGGCCTCTCAAGAGCCGCCTGAGCTCATCTGATTTCATCAGCTCCTCTAGACCTCTTTGGCATCATCTCTTCCAAAATAAAAACTGTGTGTAAAGTTCAGTGATTCCTCAAGCACTACCCCCAATTCATGATAAGACTTGGATTTCAGCTCACCAAAATCAGAATAATGGCGATGCTCTCTGCTTTTCATTGTTACAGAAATCTGATTTTTAAAACTGTATAAATTATATTGAGTTCCAATTGACTTTCTTTGTAACAATGCTCTACAAAAATTATAATAAATATATACATTGTGGAAACAGGAAAAAGTTGCAAAATTAAAAGTTGGTAACTAAATCACAATCTGTACTTTCATTCATCCTTCCCCCAATTTTGTTCTCGTTATTCTGCAAATTCCAAACCTCTAGAAATAACTGAGCTAAAAATTATTTAAGGTGTCTTTTGGTTCTAAGAGTCTATGTAATTAAACTCATACTCATAAAATTTTGTCAGTCACTTCCTTTACTGAAATATTTTTATTATTTCTACATAAAGAATATGAAGAAATCTTTCTCGCATTAATTTTCTCAGTTTCTTGTAATGCACTTGTATTACATTTAAGAAGATGAACATTTCAATAAATTAAAAACACTGGAACTTTTCATTACCTAAGATCTCCATTTTGGTAACTAATCAAATCTCAGCGAGAAAAAAAATTATCCTAAATCTCATACTGCTACCACTTTGAATTTACACCACTTTCCCACAAAATGCATCAGTCTGATTATTCTCTGTCCATATCAACTATATAACAGATAACAAGAAGTCATTTTACTTTGAGATTTCATTTGTACAAAGAAACCCAGAGTTCACCCCTTCCTTAGCTCAAAACATACTGTTTCAGAAATTCCTCTGAAAACCAAAAACTAAATCTGGCCCACGCTTATTCTACTCCTAACACAATCACTTAGAACTTTTAACAAATATTAGTGAGAACATTTTTAGAACCATTAAGGTGATATTCTGTATATATAAGAAAAACTGAATATATTTGTGAAACAATATTTTAAAAATATGGAGAAAAACTCACTCTATTGTTTTTATTAAGGCAAAATATAAATATAGCAACTAATAGTATTTATGAATCTTTCTAAATCTATAAAAATGGAATACAGTTCTCAGGCCTAACAGAGATTCACTCAAAGATGAAATGGCACTTATTAAATAATTCTTATTAATTAAACATTAATATTTATTTGGCTGGTATGTCATATCCGCTGACACAGTAATCACAACCACACTGCCCATGAAAATGCAAAATATTGGGCAATAACATGTATTTATATCTTCATGGTATCATTGTTTATAATAGGAAAAATTAAACTAACCCAAATATAAGTAAATTATGGTATGAACATTTAATGGACATTATGTTGTCATTAAAAATTATGACTGTAGTAATATAAAGGTAAGTAATATGGATAAAAAAGTACATACTGACTATCAGTATGAAACACATAAATTATTATAATAATGGTATAAGAATGGAAAAATTATGGGTAGTTTTTTAATTTTTATTTTCTAAGCTCTAGTATTTTATACTACTTTTACAAATTTAAAAATATGTTTAAACATTATAATACTTGGCTTGGATGAAAGTATATTTTTAAGGTTTAATGAATATTTTCAATTAGCTCTATCTCAAGCATGAAATGATTGTCAATTTTTTCAAGCTTGAGACAATTGATTCAAGCATGACCCAGAAATATGAAAAACAAGAAAGAATGGGCATTCATGGGCTTCATTCAAATAGCAGCTAAAAGGCATCATTTGCGGTTACTCTGGAATGCAGTATGTGTGTGACACGAAATCCACTGCTCAAAGTGTGATACTAGATTTTACGAGTCAGGTCAAGGGTGAGTTGGAAAGGTCATCTCATGACAAGAAGGCCATTTTTCTCAAATAAAAGTGATAATTATCATCACATTTGAGAAAGGGAGTAATGTAATACCAAAGCATGTGACACTGTACTTCCCTGAGATTTCAGACACGATGATGTCAGAACCAACACCATCTAATAGCAGTGATGCGTCCGAATAAAACCGAGCATTCAAAGCATACAGTCTTACTTGAATAGACACAAAGAAACCTAGGGGCACCTGGGTGGCTCAGTGGGTTAAGCCTCTGCCTTCAGCTCAGGTCATGATCAGGTCCTGGGATCAAGCCCCACATCGTTGGCCTCTCTGCTCAGCAGGAAGTCTGCTTCCCTCCCCCCATCCCACCTGCCTCTCTGCCTACTTGTGATCTCTCTCTCCCTGTCAAATAAATAAATAAAATCTTTTAAAAAAAGAAAGAAATCTAAAAGTCACCCATGGCTCTAACCAATTACTCAAGAAAGGTGGTGACAGGAAAGGTAATGAGATAAATAACAAGATATGGTTATTCATCATCACAGAAAATGTTACCGCTTTTTACTGAGGTTTTTTGTCCTTCCATATATAGAGAGGGGAATAGGTAGGTAGGTGGGTAGATAAATAGGTAGATAGATGACAGAGAACACGTATTGTTAGTATGACAGAAATTACAGGTAAGGATTACAAAATGAGAATTTTAAAAACATAATTTGGCATTTAGCCACATCACATCTTGAGCCTTACTTAAATCCCAGCTGTCGGCAAACCACGTATGTATTCAGCTCAGTCCAGCCATCATCACAGACAGTCCCCCACCGTCCCCGGTGATACACCTCAAGGCGGCCCTCGTGGCTGCCTTTACCACCTCCAAGTCGGATGACTCCATCTGTGGGAAGGAGGAGACACAGAAACTAAGAAAATCAATGCTCAAAAAAGGGGAGAAAAACATTTTAACTTCACTAGAATTATCACTTCTTCAGGTCTCTCTCAAGACCTTTTGTTAAACTTATTTTGGGACACTGCTCAATGATCTGAGGTCACTGGATTGTTTCTGAAGTATGACATAACCATATCCAACCTAAGAAAATATTCTTCTTATTTGTACTTGTATTTCCTGAGTAGAAAAATATATTCTGATATAATTCCAAAGTAGTTATTTGGATTTCCCCAGATTAAACAAATATTTTGGAAATTTCTTGTAGCTTTAGTCTTAGTAAGTAGGAGAAATATCAGTCATTTACATTTAAAAAATAAAAAAACAGTGATTTGGAAATAGTTCGAAATTGTAGCTGCAAATGAAAAAATTCTGAAATACAAAGACAGAAAAAGCTGTTCTGGTTAAAGTGTGATCTATCATGTCAATGCATTTATTATTCCTTAGGCATTCATAAATTATAAAAGCTAGAGTACATGTCTTGCTTTTGCTCTTTTATTGATAATACAGATCTGGATTTGAAGCTTATGAGTTCAATGAATAATTAATTGGCAGAGAACCCTATCAAAAGCTTCTAAGCAGATATACAATAAATTTATCCCCCAACAAGTAGATTTAAAAGCCTTTTCCAGCCAAAATAATACAAATACCCCAAATGAAACATATATATAGTCCTGGGTAAAGGTCATACTTTTCATGAACCTCTGGGATCTTTAAAATGAATGGTCTCTTAGTAACGCAATCACTTTTTCTTGTAACACTTTACAGCCTACAAAACACTGGTACACATTTTACCTCATTTGACCATCATAGTAACACTACAAGACTCTACTCCTTTGAAAGAGGAAGAAAAGGAGACCCAAGAAGATGATGTGCTCTGGCTTAAAATCTGGCATAAATGTTATATTTCTATTGTATTCTATTGTATATAAACATGTTATTCTAATAAAAACATCACATAGAGAACTATGTAAATAAAAAGGTATAACTTAAGCATTTCATGGGCCCTCCAAAGGTTTTATTTTGATTTTTTAAAGAGAGATTAAAACCCCCAATTTATTTCTTTAAGTTCTTTTTACCATAGAAACAATGGGTTTGCAATGACCTGACTTTCCTTCTATCCTTT
This sequence comes from Mustela nivalis, assembly GCF_964662115.1. Lineage (NCBI taxonomy): Eukaryota > Metazoa > Chordata > Mammalia > Carnivora > Mustelidae > Mustela > Mustela nivalis. The sequence goes on along the minus strand of NC_139023.1, from coordinate 90,222,515 downwards.
TCCCTTTTCTTCCAAAAACATGTAACTACATACATACACATTCATTTTACTCAGACATGCCCTTCTTATAACACATGAGACATATCCAGACAAGTGTGCTACAGTCTGGAATAGTCAGAGAATTGAGCACAGCCAAGTTAACTTGGTTCCTTTATTAGTGTGCTTTAACCAAGAATCCCATCAATACAGTTCCACGAGCTATAAACACATTCCGAGAGTCAAGGTAGTTCAATAAATAAATGAACTTAAGTATATGCCTAATAATGTGACATTTATCATTGCACACTGATTTTGATTGTTAGGCATTATATATTACAAAAAATTATACTTTCTGTCTATCTTTTTAGACTATAAAAAAGTGAAAAATTTAGAAATACTTATGAACAAAGACATACCATGCTGATATACAATTTGTGTCAGTTGTTTGGTTTTGGGTTTTTGTGAGTTGTTTTGCTTTGTTTTTAGTTTCATTTGCAGAATTTACTGGTATGTTCATATAGTTATATTATCTAAATTGAGAAGAGAAGGTAAGCCCAGATGGTGCTAGGGGGAAGGGTTGATAGATTAATGGGGTGAAATGGGGTGAAACTCTTACCTGTTAGAGGGGTACAGGACACTCCAGCATCTTCCTTATGGTCACAGTTATGCTCTCCCCAGGAACTCTTTGGACATTGCTCAATAGAAAGCTCATTCCCAGTGCAGCGTACCTCATCCAACATGATTGGACCAGAGCCTTCCCCAAAATACGCCTGATTCCATGCTTTGGCAATGCCACTGAACAAACATAAGAAATCTGGATTAGACATCAAAAAGTCATCTGATATCATTTCTTTTGCCCCAGGAAAGGTAGAGCTATGATTAATCCATACTGCCCCTGACCAATTCACTCCACAGATTTTATGTGACTTGCTATACTTCTTTCCTGTTCCTTTGTTTGTCACTCTTTCTATTTTTGGCCATCACAAGACTGCTAATAATTACCCCTCAATACTCACTGCCCTTTTCTTCGTTAGTAACGGAACCTCAGATTTTTAGGAGGGCGATGGCTATCCTGAGTAAAGATTTCATTTCCCAGCCTCTTCCCCTTCCAGATGACTATGTTTGTCTTAAAATATACATACTATAAAATTGACCATTTTAACCATTTTTAAGTATACAGTTCAGGGGCACTAAGTACCTCCTCATTCTTGTACAACTATCACCAACACCCACCTCCAGAACTCTTTAGTTAGTCATCCCGAACTGGACCCATTTGAGATGACTAAGTTCTATCCAAAGATATTTAGGTGGAAGTGTTGTTGTGTATCACTTCCAGGAAGAATCCTTGTCCCACGTCTTCCTACCTGCTGATTCCAAGGCAGAAATGATGGCCAGAGTTTGAGAAGCTATACTGGTCCTGAGGTGCCATTCTAAGAATGAGAGAACTACAAGCAAGAAAAAACCCAAACCCAGGTGACTGTGGAACCACCAGACTAGCCCAGAGCTGACTACCTCTGGTCTCTACAAAGACAAACTCTTATCTTATTAAACCACTGTTACTTTCAGTACTCTGTTACTCAGAGCCAAACATATTCCTAATTAAATATCTCTCCACTCAAATTCATGTGCACTAAATTTACTTCTCCCTTAATTCAAAGTGATCTAGAATCTAGTGATTCTAGAACCCCAGATTTCACCACTGTCAAAATTAATAACTTCAGAAATTGCCATGTTAACCCCTTTTAGCCTTCTAATTTTTAGAGTAGAACATTTATATTTTCTTTTTGTTTTTCAGTGATGCTCCCTATTCAATATTCAATAATATTCCCATTATTTTGGTTGCCTTTTTCTCATACCATTATAACTACATTGAGAATATGCAACCAAAATATATTGAAGGAAAAAAAGAAAGTTTACTAAAATGATTATAATACTCAGCAATGGCCAAGTTTTGGATAGTAACTTCCTGGCCAAATTAGAACTTGTTTGACTAATTTTACTAGATATTACAAAAGTTTCTTTTAAGAGAACACATGTTTAAAACAAAGCCCAAAACATCTGAAACTTAAAACCTTTAACCATTAGAGCAAACACTCATTCCTTTATCACCTGAGCCACTTTCTGTTTAAAATTCAGAGTCTGGGGATGTCTGGGTGCTCAGTGGGTTAAGCCTCTGCCTTCGGCCCTGGTCATGATCTCAGGGTCCTGGGATTGGGCTCTCTGCTCAGCAGGGAGCCGGCTTTTCCCTCTCTCTCTCTGCCTGCCTCTCTGCCTACTTGTGATCTCTGTCAAATAAATAAATAAAAATCTAAAAAAAAATTAAAAATTAAAAAAAATGAAATTCAGACTTTGTAAGAGGAAGAATAAACGAAATGTTTATAAGAAGAGGTGTGAAGAAGGAAGGAAAAGAAAAATAGGGTAGCTTATGCAGGATATTTTCCTGGAGTTAAAATTTTTAAATTTGGAATCCTCACACTTAAATCTGATATCTGTAATACCGAGGACTCTGAGAAGTCTGCTCAAACAAATATTAAAGATTAATATCTAGTGTAAATCAGACAAATGTGAAAGAAAAAAATCCTAACGCAAATGATATTATCAAATAATTTTGTGAGTGAATTTGTTTTACAAGGAAAAAATGACAGAAAAAAGCCATTTCTACTCTTCCAGAAAGGAATCAATACTCAATTAGTAGGATTTTTTAAATGAAGTTTCCAGTTGTTTCAATGCGTACCTGTGTCATCAAAGAAGAGTGTAGTGGACATATATATAAGTGTTCATATATTACTGGTCATGTCAAAAAGCTTATTCTTTCCAAACAGAATCTTTGAGGAAGAAAAGATCTGGAAACAGGCCCTCAGGCTCAAATCTGGGCTCTATCTTTAACAAGCAAAACTGCCCTGGGGAAGTTATAAAAACCTTCCAAGCACAAAATGCTTCTTTTGAACACAGGGATGATAATCACTCCCTTGGAGGGTTATAAGAATTAAACTGATACAAAGTAAGAACTCAATAAACGTCGGTTCCTTTTCCCTCTGGCACTATCAGGAGCTTCCCCCTCACTACTGATGAAGGGCGTATTTTTCACTGCCAAGCAACTCATCTAAAACCATTTCGTGTTTAGTTTAAACAGACATCATATAGCTTTTGTTCTCCCGGCTCCCCAAGGTAGAGTCAGTGGAATGATGGGAAAGGGAGAATCAGTGAAAATCTCAACATGTTCTGGATTTAAGGTTATAAATGTGTTTTATTCATTTATTTACTTTAAATTTTTTTTAAGATTTTATTTATTTATTTGACAGAGAGAGATCACAAGTAGGCAGAGAGGCAGGCAGAGAGAGAGGGGGAAGCAGGCTCCCTTCTGAGCAGAGAGCTCGATGTGGGGCTCGATCCCAGGACCCTGGGATCATGACCTGAGCCAAAAGCAGAGGCCTTAACCCACTGAGCCACCCAGGTGCCCCTAAAATCATTTTTTAAAGAATATACTTGGGGCGCCTGGGTCGCTCAGTGGGTTAAAGCCTCTGCCTTCGGCTCAGGTCATGATCCTGGGGTCCTGGGATCGAGCCCCGCATCGAGCTTTCTGCTCAGTGGGGAGTCTGCTTCCTCCTCTCTCTCTCTCTCTGCCTGCCTCTCTGCCTACTTGTGACCCCTCTCTGTCAAATAAATAAATAAAATCTTAAAAAAAAAAAAAAGAATATACTTATGGGAGTAATTTAGTAGCCTATAAAATACCCAACAGATCTGTGTTGTTTTTTATTAAGGATTATGAGATGATGGCCCAGAAGATCATTAAGCTATGAGTTGCATCACTCAACTTGGGATTCCTGTGGCAGACACACAGATCCTCGGAGACCAACAATTTCAAGGGTTTCAGTGCACATAGGCATTTTACCAAAAACACTTGTAGTGGCCAGTGCAATTTTTTTTTTTCTAAAGACAGCACTTATGCTCCCAGAAAAGCATATTCTGTACCAAAATGATCTTGCAAAAGTAGTCTATAAGGCTGTGAATAAATTAACATGTCTTAAGTTGCCCCTAGTAGAATAAATATCCCCTTCCAAAAGACAATATTCTCAATACAACATTCAAACTAAACTGAACAAAGGAACGTGATACCCACTGGAAAGAAAACTCTGAAGTCGTGTATATTGGGACTTAGTTCCGGAATTTGGAAGCCTGAAAAACTGAAATGTACAGTGTTATTTACTAAGCTCGGTTCAAACCAGAAGTGAAGTGCTTACAGTTGCGTTCCTGAGACCTGCCACACCTTTGCGAGAAGGGAGAATCCAGGACAGGAGCAAAGTGCCCTTGCTGGTGGCTCCTAAGTGGAGAAGAGTGAACCACAACCCAAGGGATAAATTCAGCATACCTCCTGTGTTTATACAGTCCATGCTCTAAGAGGGGCTTTTACATTTTCTAAATGGTAGGCAGAAAAATCAAATCAGGAATGTAATTTTTGACAAGGGAAAATCCTATGAAATTCCAGTTTCACTGTCCAGAAATAAGGTTGGATTGGAACAAAGCCTCACTCATTCCCAGCTTAGCTGCTGTGGCCGCTTTTGCACCACAAAGGCACAGTTAAGTGGTTGCAAAGTCCAAAGTACTTACTATCTGGACCTTTACAGGAAAAGTTTGGTGACCTTTGCTCTAAAGGAAAGAGATTAATGAAAGCAAATATGGAAGCTGAATTAGAGAATAACTGAAAGTTGCTTAACAGAGGAGAGGGAGACAGAGGACTAATGCAGGTCATGGGGAAGCCAGAAGGGACAGCTTTGGAGAAAGGACGATTAACAGTCTTCTTGGCTCTTTGCCCTGGGATAAATGCCAGGAAAGAAAAAGATCCTATGGAAGAACATTTCAATGGGTACAATTCACTGAGCCAGGATTAAGTGGTATAAGGAATATGGGAGAATATAAAATTTGATCCCAAACTCATAACAGAAACAAACAATAAATTCCAGATGGTTTAAAAGTCTAAATACTGGAAGGAAGGAAGGAAAGATGGAAGGAAGGAAGGAAGGAAGGAGTTAAGGGGTTGAGAAGGGAGGGTTAAGAAGTTATTGAAATAAAATAAAGAACACAATAAAAGAACAATACCACCTTGGGACAAAGAGGATTTCCTGAGCAAGGTAAGATACGCAGAAGTCAGAAAAAAACTAAAAAAGTTTAATTTAACCACATATAAATTTAAGCTCCTGTATAGCAAAATATACCATAATCAGAGTCAAAAGGCAAACCAACAGGCAGGAAGAAATATTTGTAATATGTGACAGCAATTAAAAAAACCTCCTAAAAATTAATAATAATAATATTATAATTACATTATAATGAAAGACAAAACAACAAAGCATTTTTAAAAAATAGGGACATGGAGACAATGAGGCTATTCACAGAAGAAATATCATGGCCACTGGGCATATAAGATGCTAAATGTTACAAAGGTCAAATTAACACAGCAAAAATACATTCTTAGCTAACATATTTTTAGAGATTTAAAAGATTAGTATCGTTTTTTTTGGTACAATATTTAGGTTAAAAGTTTAACAACTAAAGACCTTTTATTACCCAACAGCCCCCTCCCCCCTTTCTTCTCCCCCCAAAAAACACCCTAAAATAATGATTAGCTGGGAGTGACTCAGGATTGGCTGGGTGGAGTAACCGATACATACTATATTCCAAATATGTTAAAGATCATGTGATAGAGATCCTAGGAAAAAGCAAAAGGCCTGATTAATTGCCTCTGAACTGTGTCCCTTCCTTAAGGGAGAACACAAGATGGAAGAGCAGCAGCCCCATAATCAGGACTCTGAGAAAAGTCATCTATGTTAAGATACACTCTTAAAACACTACTTGGGTTTTTTATGATCTTTCTTATAGGTTTCCATATTTCCCACTGTTTATAAACATTTTAATGATCACAAAAGTATTTAATTGAAACAAACTAATCAGAAAAACACAGAACTAATCACAACAACAGCAACAAAAATGCTAACTAAGAAACTAGGATGCAACACAAACTAGGTTTTCTGGCTCCCTTTCGAGTTTATTAAAATTAAGAAGATACTTATACACACATTCCTTCAGCCACTAGTATTTCCCGGTGCCCTGGACTGTGCTGGCTTTCAGGGGATACCAAAGAAACTCATGACTCTGCCTTTAAAGAAAGTCTGTGATATTAGGGAAAGCAACATAAAACTCAGAGATTGTTGGTGTGCCTGGGTGGCTCAGTTGGTTGAGTGTCTGACTCTTGGTTTCAGCTCAGGTCACAATCTCAAGGTGGTGAGACAGAGTCCCACATCAGGCTCCATGCCCAACTTAAGGTAATCACTCATCATTTCTCTGCCCTTCCTCACCTCTCAAAAAAACAAAAACAAAAGCCAACCTCACGGATTGTTAAAGTCCAAAAAAGCCATGGGAATTCAACAGTTATGTGCTCATTGTCCCTCATTTATGAAAATTATTCCCCTACCCTCCCTGGCAGTTCATTTGTAATAAAGTCCCAGTATTGCCCATTTTCTTACTCTCTAGCCACAAAATAAATTTGTTGGAATAGGGGTGCTCTGAAATAATACACTGATTTATTAAGTGATTTTCTGTAAGTCTATTTGACCTATATCTATAACAGCAATGCCCAATAAACACTGAATTGATTCTATGTCTGATCCTCATCCAAAACATTCTTAAACCTATTTGACTACTCTGATTGTATTTGTATAAAGTTTGTTTTCATGGTAAAAGCCCAAATAAACAGCATCATCTGACTAATTCAAGCACCAGACTAAGTTACTACTTTGAACAGACACAGAATATAGTTAGGCAATTCTATTGTGCAAGGTAATTGTTCGTTAGATTATAAAAGATTAGTCCTTTAACTACAAATTTCAGTGTGTGACAGAACTTATGAATGAAAAAATTCATTGTTAATGATCGATATCCTAGATTTCTCTCTGGAGAACAATCCCCTGTATTTCCAGTAGTGATACTGGATGCACACGGAATGCTTACTGTAGGCCAACACTGGTCTACCAGGTTTATGTGTATTAACTCATTTAATCCTCCCTACAACCCTATATTCTGATCCCCAATTTACAGAAGAGGAAACGAAGGCCCAGAAATTAGATAATTTGCCCAGCATTATACCACCACTTCTGGTGAAGCTTGTCTGGCTACACAGCTAACTCTGAAGCACTTGGCTATATAAAGTCTCAGGGGGGCATTTTAAGGGGGGGCGGGGGAACCTCAAATACAGTCTATTAGCATTTTCTCCCTACAGTGAACTTTTATCTCTTGACTTCTCTATTTCTCTCAGCCCTATATTTGTATTTATTCTTATTAACCCCTGGCTTTTTGGCAAATAGTAGAACATGAAAAAAAATTCTACACTGGGAAATCTTAAGATTCTGGTTGTTGGGGTGCCTGGGTAGCTCGGTTGGTTGAGCGTCCGACTCTTGATCTCATTTTGATATCAGATCAGGTCTCGATCTCAGAGTTGGGAGTTCAAGCCCCGTGCTGGGCTCCATGCTGGCCATGGAGTCTACTTTAAAAAAAAAAAAAAAGAGGATTTTGGTTCTCACTTAACAGTATGACTTTAGGGCTTTGGGTAATCTTAGAGGGCCTAATTTCCTCTTCTTTTACACAAGGTCTTCAGGTTCTCTTTAGGATAAAAATCTATAAAATACAAAAAAAATTAATGAACAGTAAGATTAAAAAAAAGCAAAGAAGTATTTTTTAAAAAGCAATCTGTATCACATTTTTATTCTAACCACTCAATAAAGTAGTTTTGTATGATAATTTTATAGCCAAAAAAAAAAAACCTAAGAAAGATGTGTTTACAATTTTTTAAATTCCTATGTAAGTTATGGCATATCCACACAATAAAATATGATGTTCTAGTTCTAAACTATGTTTTTAAGAGTTTTGAAAGACAAGGGAAAAGTCTTTATTTTAACTGCACAAAAGGAACCCTGATTAAAACGTCTCCACCTGGGGTGCCTGGGTGGCTCAGTGGGTTAAGCCTCTGCCTTCAGCTCGGGTCATGCTCTCGGAGTCCTAGGATCAAGCCCCTCATGGGCTCTCTGCTCAGCAGGGAGCCTGCTTCTCTCTCTCTCTCTCTCTCTCTCTCTCTCTCTGTCTGCCTCTCTGCCTACTTGTGATCTCTCTCTGTCAATAAAATAAATAAAATCTTTAAAAAAAAAAAAAGTCTCCACCTGGAATGCAAGCTGGTATAGCCACTCTGGAAAACAGTATGGAGGTTCTTCAAGAAGCTAAAAATAGAGCTACCCTACAACCCAGTAATTGCACTACTAGGAATTTACCCCAGAGATACAGACGTAGTGATCCAAAGGGGCACATGCACTCCAATGTTCATAGCAGCAATGTCCACAAGAGCCAAACTGTGGAAAAAGCCTAGATGTCCATCAACAAATGAATGGATAAAAGATGTGGTATACACACACACACACAATGGAAGACTACTCAGCCATCAGAAGGGATGAAATCTTATCCTTTATAATGACATGGTTAGAACATGCTCGCTCATCCTTATGCTGAGCGAGAAAGAAAGACAATTATCATATGGATTCACTCATACAAGGAATATAAGGGTACAGATGATCATAGCAGAAAGGAGTTAAAAATGGAATGGGAAGAAATCAGAGAGGGAGATAAACCATAAGAGACTCTTAACTATAAGAAAGAAACAGGGTTTTGGAGGGTAGGTGGGTGGAGGGATGGGTAACTGGTTGATGGGCATTAAGGAGGGCACCTGATGTGATGAGCACTGGGTGTTACATGCAACTGATGAATTACTGAACTCTACATCTGAAACTAATGATGTTCTGTATGTTGGCTAATTGAAATTAAATAAAAATAAATAAATAAAGTGTTTCTACTTGAAACTTCACTGTGTACATGCACATTCTCAAGACAATTTTCTAACATCTGGCTGCTTCGTTTCCTGCTCCTAATCTTTCTCCAAGTTCTGGGTTACTCAAATTTGACTATCAAAAATACAGTCATTTCTTTTGTGTTTAGGAAGCTTGCCAGCTACCAAAATCCACAGACACCATTAAAAGATGAAAGCCATGGGACGCCTGGGTGGCTCAGTGGGTTAAAGCCTCTGCCTTCGGCTCTGGTCATGATGCCAGGGTCCTGGGATCGAGCCCCATGTCGGGCTCTCTGCTCAGCGGGGAGCCTGCTTCCTCTCTCTCTGCCTGCCTCTCTGCCTACTTGTAATCCCTGTCTGTCAAATAAATAAATAAAATCTTTAAAAAAAAAAAAAAAAAGAAGAAGAAAAAAAAAAAGAAAGCCAACAAATCAGCATCTCACGAAGAAACTGTAACCACCACTCCAGGGAGGCATGATGTCATTTCCCTTTGGAAATTCAACAAACAAATAACGAGATGAAATCTGCTTAGGGAAAAAAAAAATCATAAATCAAGACAAGCAACAAAATTATGCTGTTATCAACCATGTGCCACTAAAAACTATTTCATCTGAAAGTGCTGTGCTACTAAATAAGCAAACAAATTATAAAGGAGGAGCAGGTGCAGAATATTGCTTTAATGCAAACTTAGGAGAGAACTATAAAATCAAGTGAAAGAAAGGCAAAAACGAACAATATCAGCTCAGAGCATCAGAGTGCTGACAATAAAAACAAATGTCTACCAAGCTGAATCATTGGTTGTTGCGTAGGCTTGTGGAGGACTTTTGCCGCCTTGTATATCTGCAGGTATTTTTCCTTTCAATTACTTTTCCAAACATGTATTTCCTCATTCAAAAGATAGCAATAAGCTAATGCTCGAGAAAGATGTAAATACTTGGCCTTCACATGTGTTCGACATTAATATAGTCTTCCTGGTGATTTCATCTCTATATCTTTTCTCTGTAATAGACTATTGTTTGTCAACATGGTCCATGTTCAGGGCACCTGGGTGGCTCAGTGGGTTAAGCTTCTGCCTTCGGCTCAGGTCATGATCTCAGGGTCCTGGGATCAAGCCACCCATTGGGCTCTCCTTTCAGCAGGGAGCCTGCTTCCCCCTCTCTCTCTGCCTGCCTCTCTGCCTACTTGTCATCTCTCCCTGTCCAATAAATAAATTTTTTTTTTTTTAAAAAAAGGCCTATGTTTAAGAACTGTTTAAGTGAAGAAATCTTTGGCTCGCAAGAAAGAATTTCACATTACAACAAATTTTTAGAATCACTTCTATAATTATAAATATAATCAATATTCACAGTGTATCTCCAGGATACTCTAAATTTTCTAGGCAAACCTGCGTTTTCCCCTACAGAAATATATGAAGATTAAAAAACGCCTTACAGCTTAAGTTTAGAGTAATCCATACAGCAGCTAGTAATGTTAAATACACTATTACTCCACCCTTCAAGTTCTTCACTTGATCTTAGCCAAAAGGTCGAGATGCGATCCACCCTTCAAGTTCTTAATATTTTTGGCAAAGACATAGGTTTCTTAGTAACTAACATGAAAATCAATTAGCACCACATAATTGATCACCAGTAAATATACATATACACACCCTAGAATGTTTTAAAAATATGAAATTCATAGATACAGCTAACTAAATGGAAGTTCTGAATAGAGAACTAGTGTTGGATAATCTACCACCAAATACTCAGTTTATTTTGAATGTTAAAAACATCTTTCAACTATAATTTGACTGACCTTGAGAGCCAATGTGTACTATATACTTATTAAGTGTGCTAACTGCTCTAGAACCTGGGTTAGACAACAGTCCCTATATATCAAGAAATACGTTATAGGGAATTGGACGAAGAGATACTCTGTAACTTTTCTCATCTCCAGAAGTAGGACACAGATCCAGGTTGTTCTGAGTACAGGGCACATGATAACTTTATGCTGTGTTCATTTTAACAGCAACACCTGGAAATTTGAGGAAGATTAGTATTGAAATCGATACCCCCTCAGAACATTTTGAAAATCTAGTCTCAAAACGAATGCTTAATAAGAATTTTTCTCAAAAGGAATGGTTGGCCTTATTTCTAACCCACCCAAAGAAAATGATCATAATGGTAATTTCACACCACTGATAATTATAAGCTCCAGAGACACTGGATTTGCCATGCGGGTCCTGTCCTATACCTGAACTCTGAAATAGCCATTAGGTCGCAGAATCAGTTACGGAGGAAATGTAACTTTACAGTGAAGGGTCAGGCTAATGCCAGCTTAACCCAGTGCTCAAGCTTAGCCCCATCAGTGGTAAGACCCTAAGACACATCACCTGTGATAAATCCTGGCCAAAATACCTGCTTTGATCTAATCAAACATTTGCATCTAGCCTCCAATGTCAGGAATTACAAGAGCCAGAGGAGTAAACTAAATGATACCAGTAGGAAGAAATGAGACAAATCCAGGAGGAAAGGACATTCTCAAGAACAAACGTCTCTCCCTTCCACAAGTCAGTGTCATGAATAACAAGAGGCTGTTCTAGATTCAAAAGAGACTTCAGGTATACAACATCCAGATGCACTGCATGATCCTGGACTAAATTCTTCTTAAGACAGTCCATCTGCCAGGGACACTGTGGGGGCCACTACAGGAAACTCACTGTGTTGGGGTATTAGAAAATGTTAAGAATGATCACCCATGAGGCACCTCAGTGGCTCATTCAATTAAGCATCTGATTTCTGCGCAGGTCATGATCTCGAGATTGTGATATCCAGCTCCAAGTAGGACTCCACACTGGGTGTGACATCTGTTTAAGATTCTCTTTCTCTCCCACTGCCCCTCCCCCACCACTTGCACATACACACACACACTCTCTCTCTCTCTAAAAAAACAGTGGTAATTACCAATGATATTGGTTGTGATAATGTTAATTTGGCCAAGTAGCACCATGCTCTTATTTTTAAGAGAAATATACTGAAGTATTTAGAGATAGAATGTTAAAATGTCAATATTTCACGTTAAATTGTTTCATTATAAATACAGAGTTTTGAAGGGGGGGCAGTTGCAAAAACAATCACAAAACAAATAAGTATAAATGGTATAAGGTTCAAAAATCATGCTTCAGTGTCAAGGATTATGCTTAATTGAAAAGAAAGAAAGAAGTGAACAGTAAGCTTTGATCTAAAGAGGCCAACCTATCACCACCACCTGCAAAAAGCTAAAGGAAGAAATTTACAAATTTAAAGTAAAATATCAACTTCAAAAAGAGCCCCTAATTTTATCTTGTTTTTTTTTAAGATTTATGTATCTATTTTATAGAGAGAGTGTCGGGCCAGAGAGGGGAGGGGCAGAGAGAGGAGGAATCTCAAGCAGACTCCACGCTTAGCACAAGGCCCATGGAGGGGCTTCATCTTACAACCCTGAGATCATGACCTGAGACAAAATCAGGAGTTGGACACTCAACCAACCAAGCCAGCCAGGCACTCCAATCTCCTAATATGATTTTAGAGAAACTTTTAGGCGTGTTATACCAATGTTCAGAATCACTAAAGAAAGGGATTAAAGACTAAAATTACAGCATACTATTCCAGAATAGGACTTAGGACAGCATGAAATGTTCATTTTCATACCGCTGTTTTTATTACACATGCTTCATTTCCACATCCTATGTGGGAATTATTTCCTTTGCACATTAATAAACATCTTCTCTTCTAAGCACATACCTAACAAATCAGAAAGCAAAGTCAAAAGTTGAGATAATACTTGGAGGCAGAAGCTGAACTTCAGTTAAACCCTAAGAGCAGATGACTTCAGTAAGTCTTTGCTACCGACAGTGCTGGTGATTACCTGGGAATAATATAAATGCAAATAACGAATAGAAGTAAAAGGGTGACATTTTCAGGGATATAAAAGCAATTGAATCCAGATACAAACAGGCTAGACCTCTAGGTACACAAAAATTCTCTTCGGGGAGCCTACAACCTAGCACAAAGATCGCAAGGTGGCTTTTTCTATTTGCTTGAGGAACTGGACAATTTAAACACACAGCCACCTGCCTCTGCGTGTGGGAAGAAGAGATTCCAAAATTGAAACGAAGTAAGAATAAAAACAAACCTCAGGCCCAGCTGCCTGCAGATCACCTCTGCGTCTGCTTCATCCCACTGGTCATCACAGACGGTCCCCCAATGACCAGCATGGTAGACTTCCACTCGGCCTTCCCGCGCACTGCTCCCACCCACGAGGCGTATGGCGGGGAACGTCGGGCCTGTGCCGGGTGAAATCAGAAACAAATTACACCTATACATTTGAACTGAATGATGAGATTAGATATATTCTATTTATCTGCCATTCTCAATAATTGAGTCATATTTATTAAACCACCTCAGGGATTTGCACGTACACGCACACACTTCTAGTATGTATTACAGTATTCTTGACCAATTAAAATACTCTAAATTGGGTGTGCATGGCTGGCTCAGTCAGTAGAGCATGCAACTCTTGATCTCCGGGTTGTGAGTAGTGAGAGCCTTACGTTGGGGGTAGAGTTTACTTAATAATAAAAAAAAAAAGTTTTCAATAAAAATTATTTCAAAAAATACTCCAAATTGAATGACGTCCATACAAATAGCTCCTAAGAGGAAGTAGTCCAAATTCACTTTTCCTCCAACAACCTCAGAAGCCAGAAAAGACACACTCAAAACTATAGTTTATTGGAAACGCATTTGATTTTTATGGTATTGTAGTGGGGACACTAATTTTTTTATGCACAGTAACTTGAGCATTACCAACATGTAATTCTTAAAAACGGCACTTATGTCTGTAACATCCTTGTCTTCGGTACAGAAATATTTCTGTATTTGTAGAAATCAAGTTAACATCTAACTCATTATACAAGGTAGTGATCATGGCCAATACCTACAAAAAACAAGATTGGAGAATTCACTTGGGTATGAATCGGCTCATATTCATTTTCTAAGAACTACCAAAGGCTTCCCGTTGCAAACTCCTTATTACGGTCCACAGTGCCCTGAGCTAGCCCTTGTTAGTGTCCTGAACATCCCTCTCTACACCTGGCTTCCTTCACCGGGCTATACCTACGACACCCTCTTCCTTCTGTCTCTTAAACACTCAAGGGTGTTTCCCACCATAGGGTTTGTACGCTTCCGGTTCCTTCTACTTGAAAAGTGTTCCCGCAGGTCTTCCTCTGCCTTCATCACTCTCATCATTCAGTTCTCAACCCTGAATTGCCCTTTGTTTAAGAGGCCTCCCCTGGTCTTCCTAACCAACACAGCACACAAAGTTACTTTCTACTACATTGCCTTCCAAATATTTATTTTATCTAAGACTGTCATTGATTCATTGATTTCCACATTGTCTATCTCCTAACAGCTAGAACTCACGACAGAGACCGTGCCTTTCTCTTTCACCTGTGTATCTTAGGTACCCAGCATACAGAAGGCATGTAATAGATATTTGTTGACTGACTGGACTGATAAGTGACAGCCAGAAGCCTAGAAAGAATATTCCAAACAAGAAAAAATACTTAGTAATATTCATTCACTCAATTCTGTTTAATAGATACTAGGCAACAAGGGGCATTTTTTTTTAAGATTTTTTATTTATTTGACAGAGAGAGATCACAAGTAGGCAGAGAGGCAAGCAGAGAGAGAGAGAGGGAGGAGGAAGCAGGCTCCCTGCCTAGCGGAGAGCCCAACGGGACTTGATCCCAGGACCCTGAGATCATGACCTGAGTGGAAGGCAGAGGCTTAACCCACTGAGCCACTCAGGCAGCCCCACAGGGGCAATTAAAGGAGCACTAGACAGACCCTATCATCAGGAAGTTTGCCACCTAAGGACATGGTCAAAATGAGCACAGAGAAGATGATCAAGACCCTGCGGGGGCTCAGAAGCAAGGGAGCTTGTTTACCACTGGAGGTAGCCTGGAATCCCTTCTGAAGGAGCTAGTATCTGAAGAGGGCCAAGGTGGATGGATGGGATTTCAGAAGTCAGAGACGGGGTAAGAGCAGTTCAGCAAAATGAACAGTATGAGCAAATGTACAGAAGCACAAAGTTGAATGTGTTTGGGAAATAGCAAGACAGTGTAATTTTTCTGGAATAAAGGATGTAATAGGGTAAAAGTGTCAGAACAGGCTGGGCCCCTATTCAGAAATTTAATTGCAGCTTTTGCCAAATGCTAACCATTTATCCACATGAAATATGCTTCTAATTCCCCCACAGTGTAAGCAGTTGTCAGTAAATGGTATTGGGATATTCATATTTATATTCAAACATCATACCTCAATTTTGAATCAGAAATTCAGGTTAGTGAATATTTACATACACTCATATGCTGATCTTCATAATTTAGCTTATTTACGTAAGTCAACTAGTATTTACAATTTATAAAAAGGATAAAGATAGTTTTAATAAACATAAGTGTTCTCAGCATTATATATTAGCTCCTTATAATTAATTGATGCTGAGTGGTCTGAAAAATATAT
Organism: Mustela nivalis; assembly: GCF_964662115.1. Lineage (NCBI taxonomy): Eukaryota > Metazoa > Chordata > Mammalia > Carnivora > Mustelidae > Mustela > Mustela nivalis. The sequence continues at coordinate 90,207,113 of NC_139023.1, read as the reverse complement.
TTGCATGTTATGTTTATTTTTCCTTTAAAAAGCTTGGAAAATATAGAAACAATGGGAAAATGTATTAGTTTCTTAAATTATTATATTCTCCCCTGCCTCTCTTCCCCCTCCCACTATGGTAAGATTAGAGAAAACAGAAAAAAAAATTTTTTTTAAGACTTTATTTTTTGACACATGGAGAGAGAGAGAGAGCACAAGCAGGGGGAGCTGCAGAGGGAAAAGGAGAAGCAGGCTCCCCACTCAGCAGGGAGCTCAATCCCAGGGATCATGACCTGAGCCAAAGGCAGACACTTTTTTTTTTTTTTTTTAAGATTTTATTTATTTTTTTGACAGAGAGAGATCACAAGTAGGCAGAGAGGCAGGTAGAGGGGGGGGGGGGGAAGCAGGCTCCCCACTGAGCATAGATCCCGATGCGGGGCTCAATCCCAGGATCCTGGGATCATGACCTGAGCTGAAGGCAGAGGCTTTAACCCACTGAGCCACCCAGGCGCCCCCAAAGGCAGATATTTAACCAACTTCTGAACCACTCATGTGCCCTGGAAAACAAAAATGTTTAAGAGGAAATTTAAAATCACCTACAACCCAGAATTCTATGGCCTACTACCTTATATTTTTAGTGTCATGTTTTATTTTAAAATATGTGGGCATTTTCTGGCTGTATAAGTAATTGTGAAAATACAGAAAATTTCAAAGACAAAATTTCATCAACATCCCACATCTTCTCAACAAGCACACAAAAAATCATTTGAAAGAGCATTTGGTGAGGTAGTTGACTCATGGCTAACTTACGGATAACTAAAACTCCCAGACATGTTCATTTAAATTACTATTTCCTATATCTAGGACTGCTACTCAATTTCCTACTTTATAAGTGTTGGAAAAACAACAAGTACTAGATGACAGGGCACTAAATGTAATTTCCAAACTAAAAAAATGTATTAAAGATCTATTACTATGCCTTAAAGCAAGTAGACTCAGTGTTTGCTGATTTCAGCTGTTTCCTTTCACTTTCTCACTTGATCTTTTTTCTCTCTCACTTTTATCTCATCTCAACCTCTCACATATTCATATATGCTTATGGATGACCTTCAATTTATCTTCACAACTGGAGTATAAATAGGTGAATAGATGATGAGAGCAAAAGGAATTTTTTTTTTTTTTTGACAGAGAGCATCACTAGTAGGCAGAGAGGCAGGCAGAGAGAGAGAGAGAGGAGGAAATAGGCTCCCTGCTGAGCAGAGAGCCCGATGCAGGACTCGATCCCAGGACCCTGAGATCATGACCTGAGCGGCTTAACCCACTGAGCCACCCAGGCACCCCGCAAAAGGAATTTTTTAAGTGGAAAGATAATCCTGAAAGAAAATAATTATTGTTTTCAAGATTTTATTTACTTCAGTACTTTAAAAATGTCAAACATTTTACCCAACAGGTGGAGCATGAGTACAAGCAATAATCTACAAAAGGTAATGCACTGTTGAACCCAAATCACATCATCCTTGAAGCAGCAATGCATAAACATCTACCTCCCAAAGTAGCATTACCCAAAGTGGAGAATCAAAGGAAGAAGAGGAAAAATTTCCAAAACATCAAGATTTAACATGCATTTGGCCCACTCAAAAAAGAACAATGGTTCTTAAAGCACATACCTGCACCCTATATTCCAGTTGGTTCTTCCAGCCAATTCACAGCAATTACTCTAAATTAAGGTTCTGTGTGTTTTGTGGTGAGAGAGTTTCCATTCCTCTCCTGATTCTTGCACTCCAGCACAAACCAATGCCCTGGGATGGCTGCTAGCTTTTTAAGACCTGGAATATCTGACCACACTGCCATCTCCAAGGAGAATGCAAAAAGGGATGCTGTGACAGGGTGCTAGTTTCAGGTTCTGGTCACACATTAAAATACACCATGCTTTCCAGAAAACACATCAGCCATCATGAAAAGCAGCTGTTCCCTTCTCCACGTATGTTCATATGACCGTATGCATATATGTGTGCTAAACCATGGTCATCATCTCATGATCAGCATATAGTGCTTGGAAGGAGCCTTTATCCGAGGCAGTTATCCATATTATGGAATGTGCTATTGACAACTCAAAGGAGAACGCTGGTACCACAGTTATAATCTACCCTATAAAGTGAAAATATTTTGTTGTAGTTGCTGGGTTCCAAGATGATTTTCCATCTTGATTCTATCATGACCTTCCATTAGCAAAATGAACGTTTCATGTACAATATGCAATAGTTCCGTAAGCAAATTAAATAAAATAGAAAACACGTTGAGTGAGATAGCATTTGAAAGTCAAAAGGAATTCAGAATGTTAGACGCACTCTTATTGAAGACTATTTGACAACATAATACGATGATTCAGGCTTATGTCTGTATTTAAACTCTTTGAGGAAATGATTTAATGAAGACAATTTTATCATCTGGAATCTTGCTGAAAACACAATAAAAGTAAAAGAGAGTTTTTTACCCTGGGAAAAGCTACATGTGACAGCAGCTGCCATCTTCTGAGGACACGCCCCCCCCTGCCAGATGTCTTTTTCACAAAGCAGTATATTTTCTTCATCTCCTCGGCAACGGACATTGCTCCAATAAATGGGAATAAGGCCCAGTCCAGAAAATGGGGTTTGTTTTGCGACTCCTTTTCGCCTGGAAACACAATGATCAAGGTTTATCGAACATAGGTGAAATTTTTTGTGGAAGTATTTAGATTTTTTTTTAAGTGGAAGAAATCAATAAAGATAGATTTAGGAGAAAAAAAAGATAGATGTGGGAGGGAAAAAAAACATAATGGATTACATAAGTTTCAAGGAAATCAAAACGTCAGATCAGAACTTGCACTGATTACCTATGGCAATCTTTTTAATCATCTTAAATAATGGTATGCATGTGCCTTTCCTACCTACAGCTGATTTTAGGGGAAAATACATATATGTGGGCAAATACTACAGATTTTAAAAAGAAGCCTGGTGGTTTTGTGGAAGAAGTGTGTCATGTGGCTCGGTGAGACATGGATTCTAGTCTAGACTCGGCTACAAATTGCCCTAAGCTGTGAGTTTCTATAAGCTCTGCCTTCTAAAAAGAGGGCTGGTCTGGATGCGTGACAAGTTTTCTGCTCCAACATTTTAGGCTAGCATTTTCTTTCTTTTCTTTCTTTCTTTTTTTTTTTTTTTCTTTTTAAAAGATTTTAGTTATTTATTTGAGAGAGACGGGGAGAGAGAGCAAAGAATGGGGCGGAGCAGAGGGAGAAGCAGACTTCCCAATAAACAGGGAGCATGACTCAGGGCTCAATCTCCGGACCCTGAGATCATGACCTCAGTCTGAGTTCAAGAGTCAGGCGCTTAACTGACTGAGCTGCCCAGGCACTCCTAGGCTAGTGTTTTCAAAATGATTACTACTACACATAAGTAAGATAATCACAGGAGAGGCAATCCATTCACAAAATTTTTAAAACCTTATATATAGTATTTGGTTGCAAGGCTTTGCAATCAATAAATGAAATGGTAACATGCAGATGGGCTCTGCTTTTAGCTTCTCTAATCTACATATTTTATAAGTAACCTCTGATATGTATGAGTTGATATTAAATTTTAAAAAGATAAAGGCTTACTCTGGAAAACAGCATGGAGGTTCCTCAAAATGTTGAAAATAGAACTGCCCTATGACCCAGCAATTGCACTATTGGGTATTTACCCTAAAGATACAAACGTAGTGATCCAAAGGGGCACATGCACCCGAATGTTTATAGCAGCAATGTCCACAATAGCCAAACTATGGAAAGAACCTAGATGTCCATCCACAGATGAATGGATCAAGAAGATGTGGTATATATACACAATGGAATACTATGCAGCCATCAAAAGAAATGAAATCTTGCCATTTGCGACAACATGGATGGATCTAGAGCGTATCATGCTTAGCGAAATAAGTCAAGCAGAGAAAGACAACTATCATATGATCTCCCTGATATGAGGAAGTGGTGATGCAACATGGGGGCTTAAGTGGGTAGGAGAAGAATAAATGAAACAAGATGGGATTGGGAGGGAGACAAACCATAAGTGACTCTTGATCTCACAAAACAAACTGAGGGTTGCTGGGGGGAGGGGGTTTGGGAGAAGGGGGTGGGATTATGGACATTGGGGAGGGTATGTGCTTTGGTGAGTGCTATGAAGTGTGTAAACCTGGTGATTCACAGACCTGTACCCCTGGGGATAAAAATATATGTTTATAAAAAATAAAAAATTATAATAAAAAAAAAAAGATAAAGGCTTATCTAATTAACAGAGTAATCTCTAGAGTTATTTCCATACAGTAGCTTCTACCATCAACCAAACAGTAAACATTTCAGGTATATCAAAATATGAACATTTCTTTTTTTTTTTTTTTTTAATATTTTATTTATTTGACAGAGAGAGATCACAAGTAGGTAGAGAGGCAGGCAGAGAGAGAGAGAGGAGGAAGCAGGCTCCCTGCTGAGCAGAGAGCCCGATGCGGGACGCGATCCCAGGACCCTGAGATCATGACCTGAGACGAAGGCAGCGGCTTAACCCACTGAGCCACCCAGGCACCCCAATATGAACATTTCTTAACAACAATAATTCTGAGATGTTCTGATCTAATTATATTTTTTAAATGGACTACTAAAAAATAAAATAAATAAATAAAAATGGACTACTAAGGGGTGCCTGGCTGGCTCAGTCAGAGAGTCCACATGGGACTCTTGATCTCTGGATCAGGAGTTTGAGACCCATGTTGGGTGTAGAGATTACTTAAAAAAAAAAAAAAAAAGGAACAACTAACAACTAAGATGATATAAGTAATCAGATCAGTGTATCTGAAGTTTCTATTTGCAGAATGATAGTTCATTTTTCTTCATCAACCAAAAGACTAGTAACCATACAGCAGTTCACATTTCCACTATAGTGTGTTGGTTTTTTACATCACTCCCACAGGAAATCATATTGTTTCCTGATTTTCAGGGTTAATAAAAGCACATATACATGTGTATTTTAAGGAAGACACTGACACCCGTCTACAAATCTGTTACATATTGAGGCCCTCAAAATAAAAAGCGTCAGGTCAACACGCTCTGTGTCCTGTCCATCTGCCAACCACTATTTGCCAGATAAAATATTCATCGATCAAATCGATAATTAACATTCCCAAACACCATAACACTTTATAGGCTGTATAGCCTTATTGCTTCTTTCATCCTGACTTATACCAACATCCATTTTTTTAAAATTGTTAATTAATTAAGTACATTAAGCCTACTTGCTGCTTTAACAGCATCAAAATCTGAACAAAACTAAAGCCTTCAGGAGGGTTTGTCTTTATTAAATATTCACTGCCCACCTTCCTAATGGGAAGACAGGAGGAAGTGGACAAATTATAATTCTTACTGACCTGACTGCAGTTGATCGTTTCTATCCTCCTATTAAATATTACCGCTCATTGATTATTAATCCAAAATACTCGTAAACTGCAAAACTTTCTTCAGTCTTTTGGACTTGCCTGTTCATGACAAGATAGTTTCCATGCTTTCTAAAGATCTCTAGTGAGAAAGGCCAAGAAAAACATCTGGCAAGTGTATTTACAAAAAAAATAAATTAAAATAAATGAGATACAAAAACAGAATAAGAACCACAAAAGCAAAACCTTTCATTCCAAAATGGAGCCTTCCGCTCCGGAGGAAGCCCCCGGGCACGTGGCATAAAGGTGCCCGGGCCGGTGGCAGGTAGCGAGCACCGACGGTGTGGAGAGCGCTGAGAGCCGCGGAGAAGCAGCGGGCCGCGGCAGGCACTGCGGGCGCTGACGGAGGCCGCCCCCTCTAACAGGACACGCTGGGCACAGAAACCCTAGGCCTGGACAGCACACCCTTCCCACCTCAGGAGGAGAGCCCAGGTGGCCTTCCGCCTCCTTCCCGCACAGAAAGATGGAAGCTGGGGCGCCTGCGTGGCTCAGTGGGGTAAAGCCTCTGCCTTCGGCTCTGGTCATGATCCTGGGCTTTTGGGATCGAGCCCCGCATCCAGCTCTTTGCTCCGCGGGGAGCCTGCTTCCCCCTCTTTCTCTCTGCCTGCCTCTCTGCCTACTTGTGAACTCTGTCTGTCAAATAAATAAAATCTTTAAAAAAAAAAAAAAAGAGAGAGAGAGAGAGATGGAAGCTGTGGACGGCTACAAGTAGCCAGTGAAATGTGCAGATGATACTACTGGGAAATGACAATCCTCAGAATCATGTTCCTGACTTCCCAGGGCTAAGGGATGATTTTTAAATACATAGACCAAAGGATGCTTTTAACGTCTGACCACTCGGCATTTGCTTATTTCCCAGTTAGTATTCCTTCCCCCATAGGGCCCTTTCTTTATAACTCTAGGGAAAATTGACAATGAGGGAAATGAGACCAAAGGAAGGAAAACATGCATCATCTTTCCATGGCAGTGATGGGTGCCCTCCATTACTCTCCCACATGAGCAGCTTGATGTGGGCAAGGCTACGAGAACTCACCCCAGATGCAGCTGGTGACAAATGACGGAGGCGTCAGCATCATCCCAGTGGCTGCCACAGACTGTGCCCCAAGTTCCATTTGCATATATTTCCACGGTGCCTTCAAACTCATGTTTGCCACCTTGAAGCCGCACTGACCCTGAAGTAGAAAAGAATCCCAAAACCCTTTAATAGCAAATAAACATTTGAACATACTGAGCCTGTCCTCAGTTAACATTTGTCCACATAAGCAGATCCAGCCTGAACAATTGGCCTCCAGGTTCTCAGCCCTGGTTCTTTGTTTAAATGAGGATTTCACAGATTCAATTCTATTTTATGTTATTTATGTTTTTGGTAATTAACATCATAGTGTTAATAGAAACTATGCTTTCTTTTTTAGTTAAGCAAAGAGAAAGTCCAATTATATTTTAAAAAGAGAAAAGCAGAAGAGTATGACTAATGTCTGATATTACATCCCAAATATTAGATGACATCACATATAAAACTCTTATCATGTATGTATCACCTTCCACTTCACCTGAGGTCAGAGATAAGAAGCACAGAAATGAAATTCAGTGCTCTACTTATAAATTAGCTGTTACTGTGTTATAGATTCCTTCCATCTGATTTATTCGCCACAAAAGAGCAAAAAGCTTTTTCCCTTTTTAACCTCAAGCAGTAGTCATGAAATTCTAAATATTATGCCTATAATTTCAAAAAGGTGTTGGTGTTGATGACATCGCCTAATATCAGTCTTAGGAAAATTCCCACCAGGCAGAATCGTTTGGTTTAAATGAGGATCCCTGGAAATTCCCCTCCCCTTACATATTATCCTCACTTAGCTGCTCCAGAGTCCATGATTTGAGTCACTCAGTCTTGAAAAGAGTCAAAAGTAAAATGCAAGCACCCCCGTAAAAAATAACATCCCTTAAGTGCAGACAGATTGAGGCCCTACATTTCTCTTCTTGTTATAATGCTCTGGTTTTCGAAGTGGCTACTGGGAGACCACAAGTGGGACTTTTAAGCAGAGACCGAAGCAAACTCGGACAGCTGAAGGATTTCACAAAATGCTGTTTAAAGCCACTTATGATGACCTTCATTTCATAGGTAAAGAAATTAAGAAAGTAAGTTCTACCAAAAAATTCTGTCAAATTTTGCATATTTCAAACTTATTTCAAAGTATGGCTTTAAAATTATTTTCCAAAATATTAGATTCACAAATTACCCATTCATTTCACTTGCACTGGCCTAGGCACCCATTATTTTCCAAGTCATCATCATTTAAAAATGTAACTGTTTAAGAAACACATATTGTTTGTCTCATGACAAGTACAAAGTGTCATTTAATTCAAAGAAAATAATAATAAATGGAGGCAAAACATTACACTGCCAAATCCTGATTATTCAGGAGAGAGCACGGACATGGATCATTCACATGGCAGATAAATCTCTAAGTCATCATTCATACTTTCCAAACCTCTTCAGTTCAGACTAAGCAAGAGGAAGCCCTGTTTAGCTCAAGGAAAAGCATGAACTGCAAAAAAAAAAAATTTAAGATTTTATTTATCTATTTTACAGAGAGAGAAAGCGCACAAGCAGGGGGAGCAGTAGAGGGAGAGGGAGAAATAGGCTCTCCCCTGAGCAAAGCCTGACACGGGGCTTCATCCCAGGACCCTGGGATTTGAGCCAAACGCAGAAGGCCAACTGACTGAGCCACCCAAGCACCCCTGCAAAACAATTTTTTTAAAGATTTTATTTATCTATTTGACAGAGAGAGAGAGATCACAAGTAAGCAGTGGCAGGCAGAGGGAGAGAGAGAAGCAGGCTCTCTGCTAAACAGGGAGCTGGATGCAGGTCTCGATCTCAGGACCCTGGAATCAGGACTGGCCCGAAGACAGCCGCTTAACCAGCTTAACCAATGAGCCACCCAGGTGCCCCACCTGCAAAACATTTTTAAAGAAACAGGTCTGAAGAGTTTAACTGAACTTTAATGACTTTTTTAACCACAAAATCTCTTCTATAGAGACCTACATAATATCCTGCACATCGCAAATACCAGAATTTTATTTCAAATCAAAAAATTCATTAGCTCACCTCAAACAAACATTACTTGAAATGATATTTAAATTAATATATTATCTCTTTATTAACCTCCTTCTCCAAATTACTCATGTCAAGTGTTGGAAGAAAGTTTTGGTAATGAAAACAAACTGGAACACTACTTACGCATGATTAAAAAAAAATCATAATAAAATATAAATACTGCCTACATCACCAAAAAGCTATCAAGAAGAAATGATGTGTGCATATTATTTAAGTGATAAAGGCATTTGGAGATAAGACTCAGAAAACTCTGCATGAAGTATAATTACTACCCGTGCATCATGATAATGGCAAAGACAGAGCTGGAAATAGCTTCCAGGTGAACTATCACTTCCACCATCTTTTCTCAGATTCTCCAAACATGCTATGAAAGCCTGGATTCATTTAGCTGTATGGCAAGAAATGTGGAGTGCTCATCCAATTTTCCTTTAACAAGTGAATACAAATATTTACAATTCTGGAAAGTCAATTTGCAAGTCAATGACTAATGAATTCTCTGTCAGAATCCATTCCCATCACCCACTTCCCCAGCTCCCACACCCTCCTCATTTATCTCCACCCTCACCCAGTTTATCCTTCTCCTAAGGTCATAAAAATTTCTAACATATTCTGACAAATTATCTACTTTGGACTCAGGGTGAGTAGTTCTTAATGGAAGATAATTCTATATAGTGCATAATTCTTCAAATAATTATTTGAAAGAGCACTTTAAAAAATATCAGAACATGCTCCAAAATAATAAAAGTTTGAATGTGCAATTTAGATTACATTTAAGATAAGTAGCAGTTTTTATTTGTTTTTGGTTTTACTTTGCTCTTGTTACGTTTATTTTCTTAGAATAGCCAAGATGGTAAAAATCTCAAAAACCCTAACTCATTTCTCTCAATTTATGAAGAAGATTTTGGACCAAATCAACTGCCATGACCACCTATTTCCTAGTTTCCTACCCTTCCTACTGTTCCTCTGTCTCCAAGTTATCTCCTAGACTCCTGTCCTTGCTCCCGTCCCATCTCTGAACCCTAGCAAAGACCCTGCAATGTCTTTTTCATGTCTATGCATTCATGTTCTTTGCATAATGTACTTTGTGCATTATGTCATGTGGCTTTCACCATTCTATGTGAAATATTTTATCTGAAATATTGCAAGTAATCAAACATTTTATGGGAAGAAATAGCCAGCGAGGAAGGTAAGACAACTTGAAGAGGTTTTAACCTCTTCATTGCAAACAGGAGAGAAATGACTACTTTCCAGTGATCTACATTTGAGGCTGACCCCCCAACGGAGCAGTCCTACGGGCTGTATAAATTCGTAGAAAAACTATACATTCGCACAAATTTAGAGGTACACAATTGCAAAGTGAAGGGAGGGAAATATCCTTAACTCAACTAAAAAAAAAAAAAAAACAATGAAGCACTCCACAAAGGTCAAAGCCCAGTAAACTCATTTACATTGCTAAAGAAATATAAAGCTCTTTTATTATTAAAAATTGATCCCTCTTCCTTCCCTCACACTCCTACTCCAGCGAAGCACTTTGCAATGCTCCTCACAATGTCAGCTAATGACTCTGGAACACATGGGCTGCCCTGGCTTAAAGTTTCTCAAGTGCCAGTCTGATGGAAATTATTCTATTCTAAATGTTTCTATTTTTAAAATGTGTTAATAATAAAAATTTAAAATTTGAAGTCTCAAATAGAGGTTTCAGGACAACTAAAACAGGCATTACAATATTACAAAACAAAACTTTCCGGAAGAACGTCTAGAACTGTAAAGCTATGTGTGGTATCATGTCATGGAGAGGACTGCCCAGAGTTCTTGAAAGAGATTGTCACCCACCACCCACCCAAACACCAAAAAAAGTCAACTGTCTGTTGGTTAATTACAATTACCTAAAAGCAAAAATGTGTCAATGTGCAATAATGCTCAAAGTTTTACCACCTTAATTCCCTGTTCAAACTGTTGAACTTATTGTCGTTTTAGTTTTCTATTCTTTTTCTTCTTTGTAGTTATAACTCTAGTTTTATAAAAGAAAGGAACATAAAAGATGTATGTTACTCGGGTGCCTGGGTGGCTCAGTGGGTTAAAGCCGCTGCCTTCAGCTCAGGTCATGATCTCAGGGTCCTGGGATTGAGCCCCATATCGGGCTCTCTGCTCAGCAGGGAGCCTGCTTCCCTCTCTCTCTCTCTCTGCCTGCCTCTCTGCCTACTTCTGATCTCTGTCAAATAAATAAATAAAGTATGTTAAAAAAAAAAAAAAGATGTATGTTACTCAAATTAGCTTTAAAGGCAATTTTGCTAAATAACAGGAATTCGCTGTTGCCTAGTTGGCTCCATCAGCACAGCATGTGACTCTTGATCTCAGGGTCATGAGTATGAATCCCATGTGTGGCGGATGATTTACTTAAAATTAAAAAAAGTTAAAGAAACAAAAACAAAAAACAGGAATTCCCGAAATGAAAAGACATTACAAAATAACTCCCTTTAACCATTTTATCAGTCTCAGTGGAGACAAAGAAATCTTCCTGAAAATTTCCTTTCATAAGTCTCATTAGTTTATCAGTTTACAAACTGATGTAAGCCTATTACAATGTGAATTCTAGTCCTCCTGCCACCAAAATGTTGAAGTGCTAACCCCCATCTGATCTTATTTGAAAACAAGGTCTTTGCAGATGACCAAGTTAACATGAAGTCATTAAGGTGGGCTCTAATCCAGTATGACTATGTTCCTTTAAAAGGAGAAATTTAGACGCAGAGACCCACACAGAGGGAGAACAGCATCTGAGGATCAGGGTTACATCCCACAAGCCTTGGAATTATCCGAAGCTAAGAGATCCCATGGACAGATCTTTCCCCGATGTCTTCAGAAGAAGGGCTGCCCTGCTGATACCTTGACCATGGACTTTCAGCCTCCAGAACTGTGAACCTCTATGTTTCTGCTGTTTAAGCCGCTCAGTTGCAGTACTTGTTCCAACAGCCCTAGCAAACTCATGGAGCGTGATAGCCTTCCTTCCCTCCTTGGACAGCTAGCGAAACGATCCTTTTCATACTCTATACTTCAAGGAGACCTAAAAGAAATACTAGGTAAGGAATCAGGTGAGTCAGCTGTCTTTGTTCTGTGAATCCCACTCATTCTAAAATAAACCAAATGAAAAGCTACGCCTATTTCATTAACTAACAGGTACTTAGAGAATAGCAGTCACTTGTTTGAAAGAAATACCAGCAAAAGGGAAGCAGTAGTGTCTTCTGAACAGATTTAATTATATATTTTTTAAATCTTTTAAAATCACAATTTGATAAATGAGTAAAATAAAATTACAGTTACCATACAAATCCTTTCTCATCTATTACTGATTTTCACAGAAGCACAAAATAATTAATTTTAGTCATTGATATTGTTCTCATGGAACCAGAAAGAATGAATGCTGGTGACATCAAGCTATTGTTCAGATCGTGGACAAAATATATATTTAAAAGCTGAAAGTGAGAGAAAAATTCCAATGTGTGAACTATTCTGAAGAAAAATGCCCATTACATGTTGGACAATTTAGTACACGTATTCCACAAATGAATTAAACATAATCCTATGTCTTATACCAAATGCAACACTGGGAAAATACACTAAATGAGCATGTCCTATCTAAATTATGAAATATAGAAAAAATTCTCATTGCGTAAAAACAACTGAACTGGGAGGTTGTTAGTTGAATTTTTCAAGTTCAGTACATGAGGCTGCTTTACTTTTGATATTTTTCTATGACTATATTTACCCATAACCAAAACTGGCTTTAGCCCTGTGAAATAGATTTTATTCAAATCATGCTGTGTCAAAATGAAATTAAATCATCTTTTAACATATGAAACATTCCCTCAGATTGAGTTCCAAATGAACTATATCTGCCTCCATTAGTTCACATCTATAATTCATATTAGTTGTTCATTTATTATTCATGTAGATACCTTCAGTGTTGAGGAAAAAAAAAATCTCAACTGGTCTAAGTCAAAATGAGAGAGTATCTAAACAATGAAAGAGTAGCCTTAAAAGCAATTCTACTCATTTACATTGAGATTATTTGAAACTTATAAATTATATCAATTATTACTTCTTTTAAAACACTAAACAATATTATGCAAAAGGAGACTCTTTCCATGGTTTAATGATGGCATACTAAGAACACATGAATATAACCCTAGCAGAAAACTTCACCAGTTGTGTGTCTCTGAACTATTCACACACAAGCAAATGGTATGGGTATTAACATTTCATTGTTCATCTCTGAGTGATGAAATTAAACTACTCCTGGTAATAATCCTCATATCTGTCTCTCAGAGTAGGGATCACTGGAAAGGTAATGAAAATGCTTAGTATTCTTCTGACATCTCAATCACAGAGTAGGTGTCCTCAACCAGAGGACACAAGTGATTTCTTATTCATCTTTGTAATTGCTGCTCCTAGTGTGAACTCAGAAAGTGTTTAATGAAATCTATCCTTGCCTTGTTATAAGAACCAGCATTTTCCACCCTTTGCGTCCCTCTGGTGATCCTAATAAGTATTGAGATGGTGTCTTGTAGTGTGGGGAAAAGCTCATTACTATAGTGCTTTGCATACAATAAAATTTTTATTAATATTGCTGGGCTGACTTGCAGGACGAAAGGGGAATGGGTAGGGGGGAGGCTGCCCTGGAAAAATAAGATGCGAAAGAGGCAAAAAACAAACATTTCCTAACAAGGTGCCAACCACAGAGAAGGCAACTAAATGAACTGTTCACATGGTGCACAACCAAATTCTTGTTTATTGTGCAGACTCAAGGAAGAGATTTCAGAGGACTACTTTCTTTACGAGTTAATTCAGGGATGGGGGAAGCTTCAAAATTAGAATTAAAAGTGTCTACCTCACAATTGAGCTAACTTCAGTATCTTAATAATTATGGAATTATTCACTTAGGACATAAATTTGCTAGACCTGCAAATAGCATCCTCAAACAAGGAAATAAGCTTTTTCAATCAAATCAGGGTCTAAATGTGATTCAGTTAGATTCAGATGAAAAATAAATGTAACATTTCACAGAACAATTTTTTCTTTTTCTTTTTAAAAGACTTAAGGAAGAACAATCTTTTTAAGACTTTTTTTTTAAGACTGTATTTATTTATTTGACAGAGAGAGAGAGAGAGATCACAAGTAGGCAGAGAGGCAGGCAGAGAGAGGCAGAAGCAGGCTCCCCGCTGAGCAGAGAGCCCGATGTGGGGCTCAATCCCAGGACCCTGAGATCATGACCTGAGCTGAAGGTAGACTTAACCCACTGAGTCACCCAGGTGCCCCCTTCCTACTATTTTTGAATCGCATTGTTTCCAAAATGCAAGGACAAACTCCAACCATACTTCTTAGCAGACCCTGTTGGTTCTCCCAACAATTACCTCACTTCCTCCTGACAGGAAAGTCCCCAGGTGTTCCAGGATTCATCCTAATCCGATTAAACTACCCAATTGCGTTAATTGAATTTTCCTTTCCAGAGAGTGTGGAATGAACATGTGATCCAGTCTTGGCCAATGAAATGCAAGAGGAAGTCGATGGGGAGTGTGTGAAATTCTAGGAAGGTTTCCTTGCTCTTTCTCTGTGAACTACAGGAGGAGGGGCCCTTCCTTTCTTCTGCAGGCTATCCTATCACAGTGGGAAGCCCGGAACATGCCACACTTAGAGAACAAAGGAGCCAAGAGAATAGCAGAGAAACGGAGTCCTATCATGTTGGAGCCCAACTTCTTGTAATATGAACAACAAATCTCCTGATTGCTTCAGTCGTTTTGAATTGGGTTTTCTGGTCTTTGCCATGAAAACTACCCTAACTAATCCAAGCCACACTCATATCCAAGTAATTATAATTTTTTCCTCTCCCCAAAGCATCTTTTTTTCACAGTCATAATGTATATAAACTTGGCATCCATCTTTTCCCCTTACCATTATAAGTATTTTTTCCATCTTTTATGTATAATCTTTACAATTATCACTTGAGTAGCTACATAGCAGCCATCAAATGAAGGACCTCTGTGTAGTATCTTATTGCTATATATTTAGGTTTGCCTCCACAATTATGAACCAAATCACTTTTTTTCTTCTCTCTCTCTCTCTCTTTTTTTAAAGATTTTATTTATTTATTTGATAGAGAGAGACACAGCGAGAGAAGGAACACAAGCAGGGGGAGTGAGAGAGGGAGAAGCAGGCTTCCCACCAAGCAGGGAGCCCGATGCAGGGCTCAATCCCAGGACCCTGGTATCATGACCTGAGCCTGGGTAGCTCAATAACTGAGCTACCCAGGCGCCCTTTTTTCCTTATTTTACTTATTTCCCTTAATAAGATTTTACTTATTTATTTGAGAGAGAAAGAGAAAGCAGGAGCAGGGAGGGACAAAGTGGGGAAGAAGCAGACTCCCTGCTGAGCAAGGAGCAGGACCTGGGGCTCAAGGCGGAACTCCATCCCAGGACCTAGAGTTGGTGACCTGGGCTGAAGGCCGACACTTAACCTAGTGAGCCACCCAGGCACCTGTAAACCAAATCACTTTTACAAAGGTCACCTTAACACACACAGACTCACACACAAAGACAATGGTCACATATCTATTTACACTCACAGATAATCACTCACAAAAGACAATAGTATCTAGGGGCACCTGGGTGGCTCAGTCAGTTAAACATTGGACTCTTGCTTGACTTTGGCTCACGTCGTCATGTCAGGGTCATGAGATCGAGCCCTATATCTGGCGCCAAGTCTGCCTGAGATTCTCTCCTTTCTCCCTCTGCCCCTCCCACTCAGTCTCTATCTCTCTCTCCAAAATAAAACTTTTTTTAAAAGGCATTAGTAACTAGATATCTCATTTTCTTCTTTCAAAAAAAGAAGACTTCAGACTAGTAGAGTCCAATAATGCTTCAAATCAAAGTACTTTATATCTGCTTTATCCTGAAAAGCAGATTGAGCTCAAATTTTACAATCCAGCCAGGAAATATATAAAATCTGGTATTGCTAATGTCTCTGAGAACCCGCTACACAGAATCAAGATGCAGCATTTTTTTAAAAGGGACAGTTTCCAGCCAACTTTTTAATTAACATTCACTTCAAACGCCAGATGGACGTCAAAGAGTACAGCCTGTAAACAACTGCCCCACAAGTCTGCTACCTCTTTTTGAATCAAGAGACTGCACAGGGTACATGTCTACGAACAGCTTAGCATGACGACATGACAAAAAGTCAGATCTAGGAGTCATTCCTTCTGGTGAAACCTCCAATATTAGAGCATGATCACCATTTATTGTACCTGTTTTGCCCATCAGTCATCAGTCACATGTGGCTGAGTTCCACTCGGCTGCTTGTAATGGAGAGTAGTTAGCACAGCATCAAGTTGTCCCATCTGCCATGCCAACCAGTGACTGGAAAGTGATTTTCCCTTCCTAGTCAGGAAGCTCTAAATTACTACAGGGTATTGAGGGGCAGGGGGATGAACTGCATATTAATTCTTTCTGTAGAAACATAAAAAATAACCTAGCTTGCATGCAGTTAATAATCATATTCTGGTGAACTAGGTTATATTATCCCACACCAATCAAACAAAAAACAGTGGTGCCATTTCCTAGAATGACATAAAAAGGTACCATATTGGACGACTGCCTTCGGCTCAGGTCATGATCCCGGAATCGCAGGATCAAATCCCACATCAGGCTCCCAGCTCCATGGGGAGTCTGCTTCTCCCTCTGACCTTCTCCTAGCTCATACTCTCTCTCACTGTCTCTCTCTCTCAAATAAATAAAATCTTAAAAAAAAAAAAAAAAGGTACCATAGATTGGCATGCCTTCTTCTTGATCCTACACACCTGGCAGAATTAAGTCACAGATGGTGGACTCAGTCTACCTAATCATCCACCACTGTATATTCTAGATGGGTTCCAATGTCCCAAATATGACAAAGGGTCTTCAACATCCAAATCACCTTGACTGCTCATCAGAAATGCATATTCCTGGGCACCTGGGTGGCTGTCATTAAGCATCTGCCTTCTGCTCAGGTCATGATCCCAGTGTCCTGAGATGGAGCCCCACATCGGGCTCCCTGCTCTGTGGGAAGCCTGCTGCTTCTCCCTTCTCCCTCTCCCATTGCCCCTGCTTGTGTTCCCTCTCTCGCTGTCTCTCTCTCTGTGTCAAATAAATAAACAAATAATCTTAAAAAAAAAAAAAAGAAAAAAAAGAAAGAAATGCACATTCCTGAGACAGATCTAAAGATTACGTATTCAGGGCTTCTGAAGGCTACAGCCTAGGTATCTGCATTTTAAGAAGTTCCTAGGTGCTCATTATGAGAACAAACTCCCTGGGCTGATCTAGGTATTCCAATCCTCCAAACAACTCTATTACTAATTCACAGTTTCATACAATTGGGGGCCAGGCATCATCTTTCACTCTCAGACATTTGAGCCACTGGTGCGCCCACACCTTGCCTTAGCTTACCTGAAATCCCCCCAGCGTCCCTTCAAATAGGCTTAGACCAAGTCTCTACTTGAAGGCGCTGACTTCCTCATTTCTCTCAATGCAACTAGATACGTAACTCTGGCTTCCAGTTTATTTCTTGATGGAGGATCTCACTACTATAAATTTTATTTCCTTTTGTTCCAGTTGTTTTTTGTAAAGAAAAAAAAAAAAACCTCTGGAAATCTCTAAATCCTAAGATATGGGAAACTATGTGCATTGGACCAAACATAATTCCTTTCCTCTTTCCTTTAAGACTAGTCTTCAAGCTACAAAAATAGGATGGATCATCAGACAGCACATATATTTCTCCATGTTTATATAATTAAAGAACTAGAGCCAAATGAGTTGTGACATGAGATTGTACACTGCCTTCTAATGTTGTTATGCGAATTAAATGAGAAAACTCATACATAAAATGCTTAGCTCAGCATCCAAGATAGAGTGAACGTTCAATGAATCCTAGTTGTTATCAGACCAGGTTATTTTGATACATGCTGGGAGCTGGAAAAGTTCTTTGAATCAATCTATTCAAAAACTGCTTTTCTGCAGATAAAAAAACCAAAGCTCTGGGAGTTAAGAGTCTTACCCAACACTATATAGTACTGCCAGAGCCACAACAGACACAGTGTTTTCTAAAGCATAATTCCATATTCTTTTCACTACTCCATGATAGCTTTGTTTACCCTCCTCAGTGAAATGTAGGACCAAGGCCAGAAAGCCATAAGTATGTTCAGAACATGCCAGTCATTTCAAAAGAATGGATCATGCCTAATCAGAATGTGAGTAAATGAAAGGATGGGAAGCTCTGGTTATCAAGACTGGGTCTGTGAAAGTAATTAATTATTACATAGCCAGACAATTGTTTTCCTGTTCTTGAGGGTGGGGGGGGTGACATTTATCTCCCATCTTGGGTGGTTTCTTTTGTTTCTCTTGTGTTCAATCCCTTTGCCCTAGGAAGTACTGCACATACAACGATTATGCAGTGTTTGGGATTCTGTCTGGTGAGAATTAGCTATGAACATAAAAACATCACAAAGAGTCTGTGCTGCTGTTAGATTTACATTTCTATTCAACACAAGGGAGAAAACAAAGAACAACCTACTCTCCTCGTTTGGAATATAAAGTTGAAGGAGTTACGTGTCAGAAAGAGAGCAATTTATCACTAAAGGGTTTAACCTTTGAATTCCATTTTTCTTCAGTATAGCTGCATATATATGTATACCCTAATATACATTTAAAAATAAGAAGCACCTTATAATAACAGGAAAGTGAAAAAAATTCCAATGTTTGCTGAACATGATATTTTACAACAGATAATCTCTTACAGTAAATAATGAGACAATGCTAGGGCTCTTTGCCTGATATCACCTCAATTTTTTTTATAGCCACATTGGCATTCTGTCCATGAAACCCAAGTATAGCAATGACTTCATTCTCCAGACTGAAGGATAATTGATCTTAACCTTCCTATCACTTTCCTTTAACTCAAAGCTAATGCAATTCAGATAAATAAAAATGTCTGTAGGGAAAAAATAGCACTATGAAAGCCAACCTCCAAATTACCTCCAAAAATAAAGTACAATATATTTCAGAATCCCAATTCACAAAACCCCTGCCCCATAGCTTAGATGGAGAGCTGCCAACAAGATGTTTGAAGGAAAATTCAAACTTTGAAGGACATAAAGTTTTTCTTCACAGTTATGAAAAAAGGGGTGTGGGAGGAGCCCTAATGTTAAACAAAACCCCAGCGACTAAAAGTGAAGCACTGTTCAAAGGCAGATCACTTACTTACATTAAACCTATTAATACGTTTTCATTGTACCATAAAACCAAAACATGTTACCAACTTTATCTCTTGATGTCACCAACTAATCCCAATTGCCCACAAAGAACATATACAGCTAAAAAATGCATCCTTGAGAAGTACATCTGAACATATCAAGTTGCTTCTTCCCTAAGATAAGTTACTCTTTTTTCTTTCTTTTCTCTTCACTCACTGATAATATTTACCAAATTGTGTCCCAGAACGTAAACATCATTTTGACAAGTTGTATTCTGATCAGGAAATTTTGCCATACTTTTTCAAACATAGGTCAATGGTGAGAGTGAAGGCAAAAAAATGTATCACATTGTTCCAAATCAGGGTCTATGGGGAGGAGGTAAGGCTATTGGTTGTCATACTAGATTTAATATTTCCCTTTCCATAACAAGTAATTAGAAACTTTATCTGCTTTACTTTGCCTCTTTGGTATAAATATGGTAACACCCTCAAGGCAAACTGACTTAAAGAACATGCATCCATCCAACGAACACACATCCACCAGACGAGCACGCGTGTACACACACAGACACACAGAGACACACACAGCAGTGGCCAGAGACCATATCCAGGAACCCAGGGCGCAGCACCTTGCACAAAATCTATCCTCACGACAACCTGCCCACACAAAGCACGCGTCGCTCATTTAAGGTCACCTAACAATGTACTTTGCTGGTAACTCGGCGGCAGCCAACCATTACACCCGGCAATGCAAACCCGAACCTCCACACTCCCACCTCCTCTCCTCGAGGTACACTTAACGCCCTGGGCGAGCCAGGCTGGCTCCCCGCCACTCCCGAGCTGCCGCCTCTGTCCCGGGACGACTCACCGTGTCTGCAGTCGCAGTAGCCCCAGTCCACCTTGCCGTGGGCGTGCCCATAGAAGCACCAGGGTCGGCCCGCGCCGTCAGGGCTCCGACAGAAGTTGTGGCGCTGCCCTCGCAGCTGAGCCCAGCTCGCCGGGGGCGACCGCTCGAGGAAGGGCGGCACCTCTGCCCAGCGCAGACAAGGGGCGCCGAAGTCCGTCACATTGACCCAGGGCTCGCCGGCGGGGCAGTCCCGGTGGTGCGGCCCCGGCGTGCGCCCGGCGTGGAGGGCGTGCAGGCGCTGGGCATGCATCGCGGGCGGGGGGCGCGGGACGCGCGGGACAGGGGGCGGCGGAGGCGTCCTCTGTGGTCGCTGCTGGGTGGGAAGGTAATGAGGGTGCCGGGGACTTGCCGGGGGCGAATGGCGATAGCGGTGGTGGAGGGGGTAAGTGACGACTAGATCAAAGCCGATCACTTCGGGGAGCGCCCCTAGAACCAGAGCCACCACGAAGCAGGCGAGCGTCATGGTTCCAGAGCAGCCGGGTTTGGTCCATGCTCCCCTGCTCCTCCGGTTCTGAAGAAGAGGAGAAGACGGGGCGGGGGCGGGGCTGCAGCGTCCCTCGAATCCCCCACTCGAGTCCCTTCCCGCTCCCCCCCGCGCGGACCGCCCTCCCCTCCCCATTTCGCCTCTCGCCGCGCGTTGCGCTTTGCGCGCTGCGTCTCGGCTCCTGCCCATCCGTAGCGGCCGCGGGTGGTGAAATCTTGAGCTCCTCGGAGACTCGGCTGGCGGAGACGACTCGCAAAGAGAAGGCGCGGACTCGGCGGAGAGTGGTGGGGACTGAGCCCCAGGTAGCCAGCGGTGGCACGAGCCCGGGAACTCTGCCCCCTGGCTGCGGGCGCGGGGCGCGCAGTCTCCTGCGGGGGAGCTGGACCGGCGCTCGGCCCCTAGCCCGCTCCCGGCTGTCGCCGTCCAGACCAGACCAGCTGTTGGCACCGCCGCAGCCTCGCTGTGCCCCAGCCAAGCTCGAGGGTGCCAGTGCGGGGGAAGCTCTTGGCTGCTCCTTGCCAGGAGGCAACACCATCAGAGCTCCGAGTCTGGCGGCTCCCAAGCTTGGCACTGGTCCCTGCAGCCATCTCTCCACCAGTCCTCCCCCGCCCCCGTGCCGTGTCTCGTTTTCTTGGTTTTGAAAACTTCAGAAGTGTGAATGGATTTAGTTACAATTGTCCCCTGACAAGTCCCCAGGAGAAGAGTTAACAAAGCACAGGAGGAACGTTGAAGACATTTTGCTGAAGTGTGAGCTCCTCAAGGACAAGACCACATTTCATTTAGCTTTATATCCCAGTGCTTAACACTGTGCCCAACACTTATTAGGCTCCAATAAACATTTGCTGAAATTAAATTCCTGAACTGACCCAGGGAAGGGAGCCTGAGCCTTTCTACTTCCTGCCTCCCACTTGCCACCGGGTGCGCTGGACAACACCAGTTGTTTGGTTATTACTGGGATTCAGCGAGGCCCTGTTAATACCAAATTTCCTTTCTAACCAGAGAAGACTTCATCCGCCCGGGTCTCCATCCTATCCAAAGAGTCCACCCCTCTAACACCTGCTTCGTTTTTGCAGGGCAACGGACTTGAGTTAAGCCTACATATTTGCCTTTCCAAAGTGGACTCACTGCTGGTAATTTTGAAGCTGCTCTGTTGGCTTGATCTTACCTTAGCAGCGACTTTCAACAGCTCCACTCCCCGTACCCAAAAAAGTTGGCTTCGAATTTTTTTTTTTTTAAGATTTTATGTATTTATTTGACAGAGAGAAATCACGAGTAGATGGAGAGGCAGGCAGAGAGAGAGAGAGGGAAGAGGCTCCCTGCTCAGTAGAGAGCCGGATGCGGGACTCTATCACCTGAGCCGAAGGCAGCGGCTTAACCCACTGAGCCACCCAGGCGCCTCTTGGCTTCGAATTTTTAAAAATTCACTGGAGTTGGATATTTTAGGATTTCTCCTTTCAGTGGTTCCTGACCATGCCACTGAAGTTAAACATGGGAAAGGAGAGAGCCTGGGTGGCTCTGTGGGTTGAGCCTCTGCCTTTGGCCAAGGTTATGATCTCAGGGTCCTGGAATCAAGTCCTGTGTGGGGCTCTCTGCTTGGCAGGGAGCCTGCTTCTTCCTCTCTATCTCTGCCTGCCTCTCTGCCTACTTGTGATTTTTTTTCTGTCAAATAAACAGATAAAATCTTAAAAAAAAAAAAAAAGCACGGAAAAGGAAGGCCAGAGAGATGGTAATATTTACTTTCTGGTAATCACTTTTAAGTATAAGGGAAGACTACTGTCCCATAATTTAATGTATCCCAAAGAAAACCTGAGCATAACTTAAACATTTACTGTAAAACTAGGTTTCAACTAGAAACTGATTTAATTCTCTAATCTCAAATAATAAATTTTAGTTTAACTTTCGTGAATCGTTGTACTGATTTTCCCCACTCCTATTTAATTAAATATTTGATATATATATATAAATATATATATATTTACCCAATTCATTCTTATATATATATATGATTCATTCATATATATATATATATATATATATATATATATATATGTTAGGAATCCCAAGGTGCATTTGTCAGGTCTTTATTCAAGATGTTTTGGGGCGCCTGCGTGACTCAGTGGGTTAAAGCCTCTGCCTTCGGCTCAGGTCATGATTCCAGGGCCCTGGGATCCAGCTCCACATTGGGCTCTCTGCTCAGCAGGGAGCCTGCTTCCTCCTCTCTTTCTCTCTGCCTGCTTCTCTGCCTACTTGTGATCTCCGTCTGTCAAATAAATAAATAAAATATTTTTTTTAAAAAAAAGGTGTTTTTGTTCAAGATGCTTGTATGCACTATTTTGGTTGGTTGGTTTCTTTTTACTATTTTTCTGCCTCCAAAAGCATAATTAAAAGGGTACTCCTGCAAGAGAGGTTGATGTACTTATTTTAGAGTTCTCAATTTTTTATATTCTATAAATATATATTTGATATAAATCTTTTATATCTGTGAAATCTGTGATTATATCAAGAATCTGTGTCATAATAGGTGACAGTTCTAATAGGAGTTGTCCACCTGTTTATTCACCTTCTACCCTGGGATCCTGGCTGCCTTGCTCAGATCCTGCTGCCCTCCCTCCCCTGCATTACTTCCTCCACCAATTGTTCTCACACTTGGTGGGGGTCCACCAGCAAACCTAGTTCCCAATCTAGTATCTTGAAGAGAAGGAAATCACGAGAGAGAAGAGAGCAAATCCATACTTACATTTAACAGATTATAAAGCTGACACAGACAAAGTGGAGTTACCCACAGAAAATTCCACATCTGGATTTAATCATGTAGGTTTTAAATCATCTTTCCTAGAAAATAAAATGGCATTTATGTAATTGGACTGTGAGTTTAGGGGCCTCAACTTGGGTTTTGTCCTCTATTTTACAGGCAAACTATGACCTCAACAGACCCACCCTTTACATATCTCTTCCTTCCTCTGCTAATATTTTCCTTCCCTCCCTTCTTTAATGCTTCCTTGGGGCTACCAACATGCAGACGTTTAGGATATCCAACCTGGATTCATTCCTTGAGATGCATTTCTTTCTCCCATCACTAGCACATCACAATGTGTGTTTTGCGGGGAGGAGGGGTGTTTGCAAGGAGAAATTCTCTCCTGCTTGGATTAGGTACTCCATAGCCATCAGCCGCAGATCCCTCCTCAGATTCTCATCACCCTCTATTACAGATATCAAAGCCAAAGGAAAGGGGAAGTCAATTCCATCTTGTTACAACTGCAAAAACCTCACTGCTGATTTTTTTTTCCCCTGCCCTGCATCCCTTAAGCAGCAACAAAGGAGCAAGGAAAACCTTGCAAGAATTTCCCCACCACAACACTTAGAAGGCCCAGGAGGTCCCCATTATACCCCTTGTCAGCTCTGCAACCTCCTGCAACCTCACTGATTTCAGTCCCAAAAGTTCAACTACCCACAGCCTCATGGCCTAAAGCCTAGAAAAGTGAAGAGGAATGTCACTGGGCTCATATCAGAGCAGGGAGGGGAGCTGTCTTGGGGGTAGGGGTGGGTTACATACCTATCTGCATATCTGCATTTCCTAGGACAACTATGTTTTATGTATATAAATAGTTGGTTTATGGTTGTTTAGGAGATGATTTTACTTCACATCAATGATGGGTTGAAAAGCTCTTCTGTTGTCCTATTTGGAAATACAACCAATGTGCCTATCATTTTTACAGAGTTCCAAAAACCAGTATATAAAATAACTTTTGGCAAAGTTCCACTTGCAATTTGGATACTGCCTGTATTTGGAGAAGCAAAGAGTTTTTGAACATATGGCATAAAATCAGCATTGACTTGTACAATTCCAAGTGCATACAATTCGTTAAAAGAACACTGAGCACTGCTCTTTCACATAAAAGGGGGAAAAATCAAATCCAATGAAAGCCTGTGTGGGGACCACGGGAGATTTGAAATGATAAGACATTATCAGGCTGTTAGAATAGGGTAATACAATAAAAGAATAATATTTAGCTAAAAGTTTAAGAAAAGAAGAGGTCCAGAATACACGTGATGAATTGCTAAATGAATGGTACAATGATTCAGAAGTGATTCAGAAGTCTGCTGTCAGCAGAAGGTCTCTGGCGTTGGAGGTGAAGTTTAGACCTCTGCCTATGTTGACGTCTGAGGACCCATGACGGCAACATCAGCTCTGTAAGTAACCATACATATGAACTGTTGACCTTATATATAGTGTTCAAGAGCAAAAGAAAACTGTTACTTGAGTCATTTGATCTCTATTTTTAAATGTTTGATTTTTTTTTTAGATTTTATTTTTAAGTCATCTCTACACCCAACATTGGACGTGAACTCACCACACTGAGATTCAGATCACATGCTCCACCAACTGATCCAGTCAGGCACCCCCAAATTTTATTTATTTTAAAAATTTACCTAATGTTGGTGTAATGTCTGTATGGAAACTAATTCTACAGATTAACTTTCAGTATTACTCAAATAGTACATACTAATGGATGAGGTATATATATATGTAACATATATTTTATATATATATATATACATATATATATATGTATATATATCTTTTAAAAAAAATAGTTCAGTGCCCTGGGATCAAACCAATGCTCATTTTGGCTCTAGCTCTTCCTATGGGATCTTAGAGGAGTTCCCTTACTTCCCTAAGCCAACAGCTTGACAATAGATCATGGTATGCGTAAGTCTCTGTGTGGAGTAACTGAGGTAATTCATGTAAACTGTTGAACACTCAATAAATGCCAACTATGGAATGGCAGCATATTCTCAGTAACTGCCTTTGAACTCCTTTTTTTTTATTTTATTTTATTTATTTATTTGAGAGACAGAGATCACAAGTATTCAGAGAGTCAGGCAGAGGGAAAGAGGAGGAAGCAGACTCCCTGAGGAGCAGAGAGCCCAATGCGGGGCTAGATCCCAGGACCCTGGGATCATGACCTGAGCCAAAGGCAGCGGCTTAACCCACTGAGCCACCCAGGAGCCCCTGCCTTTGGACTGTTAACCACTCAAATTAAGTCACCCCACGAAAACCTGCCTGGAAAAGCTGGAAATGTGTTTAGAGCTCTCATCCCACCAAGCCTGTGCCTCCTACTGCCGCTAGGTAATTCTCTTGAATCAACGACCATCACAAGGCTGCTCTAGCTCTACTCACCTGAAAGTTTGTCCTCTCTAATGTGTTTGCTTTCTCTTCCCCTCAACAAGTGTGTTCCAAAAGCCAATGAAACACTGAGTATTTTGAGTTAAGTATTTACTCAAAATAAATACAAAGTATTTCCTGAGGAGTTTGCTGAAATATAATGAGTGGTTTTCAAATCCTTCAATTGCAAGAGGGCTGTGGCCACAGATGAAAAGAATAAACAGTTTGGAAGAAAAGCAATACTAGAACTGCTTGCCAGTGATCTGAGGATCACAGAACTAGGGCTGAAAAGGAGGTAGATTTCCAATTTTCTGTCAACCACAGGAATCCTTCCCAAAACTTCCTGACAAGTGGACTTCTGGCTTTTTCTTGAAAACTATTGATGGAGCAAATTTCTACATGGGAGCCAGCATACTCCATCTCTGGAAAGTCCAAATCATTGGAAAAATCTCTCCTTCTCTTGAGCCAGAAACTACTTGACCCAGCTGTGGTTCTGTTTTTTCTGTCCTCCTATTGATTTAGTATCACTTTAGAATCCAGCTGACCTGGGTTCAAATCCCTGTTGAGTTTTTGGTTTCTTGGCCTCTAGGGGCACTGAAGACTCCCCCACCACTTCTCTCTATGGGCCTTCAAGACCAATTCGCTGGGTGGGCAGATCCAAGAACAGTAATTAGTCTTCATTAGGAGGGTCCTATTATCTTGTGAGATATAAATAAGTCTGTAACCACATAAATAATGCCCTATTTTCCTTTCTTATGTGTAGTGTTTTTCCTCGCTTCATCATGGGAATCTTATGAACCATAATGAAGAGATTTGATTACAGGTTCAAGTTGAATGGGAGAGAGAGAAGCTGGTTAGCTGTTTGGCCCAGCTACAAGGAAACTACTTTGGGGTTTGGGGTCCAACCCCAGCTAATTGTAAAAAGCCTGCATTTGTCTGGGCTTGCCCTCAATGCATAAATGTTCTCTGGGGAATTCATTGCCTGGGAATGGGGGTGGGAGGTGGCAAGTATGGCATCAGGTAGGGGTGGAGGTAGGATATACAGATCCTGGCTCCCTAGTCATCCATCAGTCACTGCTGCCCTCTCTAAATATAGTTTGCCTGCCTGAATATAGAGAGAACAGGTCCACGTAACAAAGCTGTAAGAATTAGAAATACTATGTTAAGTACTGTGCTGAGAAAATGACTATCATTTGAGTATGTGAAGACAATTATCAGGACTTTTCTGCTTCTTCTAGTGGCCCAAATGGCAGCTGATAAACAGTCATTGAACAAATGAGATCTTCAAATAAAATGTAAATGAGTTTAAAAAAATTTTTTTTAATAATATGGTGGTATGGTGACTACAAAAGAGATCACAAATTAGCAGCCAGCAGGATGGGCATGCCATCCAGATATATTTTATTTGATACAGAACCATTTTAAAGTTGATTTTCATGCATTTTAAAAATCAGTTTATCCACAAAATTATGGATTACTGGGCTTCCTTGTGTATCTGTTAGAATGCTTTTGGCTACACGTAAAAGACACCTCAACTCCAACTGCCTTAAAATAAGGTATTTTAACAGACTTTATGACCTCATACAATGGGAAATGCCAATTCCTCAGAGGTTGACTGCTTCGGTGCCTAGCCATGTTTATGTATCTGCTTGGTCATCTTAGTGCTAGCTTCATCTTAGACTCTCAGCAAATAGCAATGCATTACAACTAGATAGTAAAAGAA
Organism: Mustela nivalis; assembly: GCF_964662115.1. Lineage (NCBI taxonomy): Eukaryota > Metazoa > Chordata > Mammalia > Carnivora > Mustelidae > Mustela > Mustela nivalis. The sequence goes on along the minus strand of NC_139023.1, from coordinate 90,179,967 downwards.
AAGGCTATTCCCTCTGTGTCTAAGAATCTTTTCCAGAAACTTCCTCAGAGATTTCTCCTCACACTTCCTTTGTCATTACTGGGTCACATGCCCATTCCTGAACAATTTCACGGCAGAAAGGATAGACTTACTGTGGTTAGCTTGGGCTAATTATCTGGAGTGTAATGTGTGCTTGGGAAGACACTGACCTATATATACTTCACCTTGAAAAATGAAAAGATCTGGCAACATCGCAACCCAATACCCACATGGCAATATGTATCTCTAGCTGTTTCCATCCTCAGACCTAGGAAACAGATTTCAGTTCATCATGGCCACCCCCTGCCTGGACTTTCTAAGCATGAAAGTTTATCACATTTAATTTATACCTTTTTATCTGGCAGGAATTTCTTGCTAAACTATGATGTTTCGCTGGCATTTCAGCTTACAGATTCTGGTGGCTAATGAATAGGTGGCTTTTCAGTATCTCTAGCAATTAGCTGGGGTTGGACCCCAAACCCCAAATATGTTGGCCCCCAATTTAGCTGCTTAAAAGCAACAAGCACTGGTTATCTCATAGAGTTCCTGAAAATCAGGAGTGTGTGGTTGGGTAAGCCGGGTGTTTCTGGCACAAGGTTTTTCGTGAAGATGCAGTCAAGATTAGATGGGACCTTAGTAGTCTGAAGGCTTGAACGCTACTGAAGGATCTGCTGCTGAGCTAACTTGGGGAGCCGGTGGCTGGAGGCCTCGGTGCCCCACCATGTGCACTTTACCCTAGGGCCACTTACAACATGGCATTGGCTTCCCAGTGCCAGTGATGCAAGACAACAAGAAAATGACCCAGACAGAAGCTGCAAAGACTTTTATAACCTAATCTCAGAAGTGACACATATTCTATCACTGTATCATTCTATCACTCTATCACATAGTCAAACTACCCCCGGTAGAGTGGAGGAGGGACTACACCAGAGTGTGAATTCCGGGAGGTGGGGGTCATTGAGGACCCTCTCTAAGGCTGGCTACCATAGTTATATTCTGCAAAATCACTCTATAGCAGAAGATTTAAACAGATACCGTATTTGTAGGGTGGCTCTCTGTATTTTCCAAATACCAAATATCTTAAGGAGTATATTGTCAATTAAACAATTGTTTTATGTAAAACACAGAGTCAGCTCTAAACAAAAGTGTCTGAATTACCCAACAATTGCATCTCCCACTCTACTTTATGAGCAGACTCATTTTTTGTCTGGTTGCAAGAAAATAAAAGATTTTATCAATGAATTCAGGGATCCAGACTCCTACTAAAAGACTCCCAAGTGTACCAGCTACCCGATAAGACTTAATGTTTCAACCAGTCTGGCATTATTAACATTTTAACTGGACAAAAGAATGCATGGAATGGACAAAGGAATTATGGGATTTCAGACAGCCTGAACTGCATCCAGGGGAGCAGTGATTTGGATAAGGAAGATGCCTCTTGAAATTGTATCATTTATAAGGCTGTCCATATCAGAATACCACTAATTAGAATACATACAAAGAAGCATAAAGCAAAACAAAAATAGCCATGGCTTAGTGGCTCTTGGGTGGCTCAGTCCGTTAAGCATCTGCCTTTGGCTCAGGTCATGATTTCAGGGCCCTGGGATATAGCCCCACATTTGGGCTCTCTGCTTGGAGGGAAGCCTGCTTCTTTCTCTCCCTCTGCCTGCCACTCCCCTTGTTTGTGCTCTCTCTCTCTCTCCATCAAATGAATAAATAAAATCTTTTTTTTAAATAGCCATGGTTTAATCTGATGAGAAGACTACAACCTTTTGCAGTTAAACTGTATTCACTATCTACAAAACAAACAAATCCCAGCATTTTGTTATGCAACAAAATCTCTTATTCAAGAAATTAAGTTACGCACATTTCTGTTGCTTTCTACACACCCTCATCTGAACAAAGACCGTGAAGAAGCAAAAGGCTTATATGTATGCATAATATTGTTATATCAATAAGAAACAAAATTTGCTGGCAGAGCTGAAATCAGAAAGAATTTCTTTTTTTTCTTCCCTTTCATAAAACAGTTACATTGTGAAGGACATAGACTCTCATTTGGGTACTGAAAGATAGATACAGTTCTGAAACAGAGACTCAATGGCAGTATTTATAGCTAAGTTATGTAATAAAACAAACTCAGGGCATTAAGAATATGACGTTACTCTAGACTATCTTTATTTTTAGAAGGCTTAGAAACCTCTACCCAATATAAAAAGGCTCTAGATATGACTCAATGTTCTTTGCTATCAAATGGTCATTAGAAAGCTGGACTTGGCCCATCACTCAACAAGGAAAACAATAGTTGGCATGTAGCACACTTACATTGTCGCTCACAGCTGAGTAGAAAGCAAAGACAACTTTATGGAAGATGTTGGGTTCCATCTATGAGCCTAAAATAAGAAAAATTAACTGGAAAGGTTTTGTTCTGTGAAAGAATAGCTGTTAATGCAATGCATATGTCTTGTGGAATGCTTGTCTTCAGAAATATTTAAAGTAAATTATTTCAAAGAATCAAAAATAACTTTGGATGACATTAACCTTTGGAATGTAACCAGCTCAACAGGGCATATAATGATTAAAGGGGAAGGACGAAACCTGTAAGAAAGAGACCTTTTGAAGTGGAGAGTTTAAAATATTTAAACACTGAAAACCAACAAAAAAACCTGAAGAGTAACATTGTTCAAATTCATCTCAGCAGCCTGCTATCAATTTGACCATTTGGGCAAAGTATGTAACCTCCCTAAGTATCCTAAAATTGTTATGAGAATTAAGTGGGATAATTTTTGTAAAACGCTTACTTGGTACCTGGCTTATATGTTTGTTCGTTTAAAGGGGGATAAAAAGAGTATTAACTAAAAAAGAAATTGAACAGGGTTTAGTTCATATATTGCTATTATTGAAAATAACAAATGCCTTTGAAAACTTCTGGCCAATAACAGAAACATTCCCAAAGAAATTCTCTATTTATGATGTCATATTATGCAATGTAATTATTAAGGATTAAGTTGTACAAACCCCGACTCTGTTTCTTGTTACTCAAGTGACATCAGACAAATTGCTTACTTGTAACTCTTAGCTCGGCTTACTCATTTATAAAACGAGGGTAATTCTAATACCTGTCTCAGAGGTGATCCTTGTTTGATGATTAAATAAAATAACACAATAACAGCATAGTGCCTGGCATACAGTCAGTTCTGGATAAATGATGGCTATTAATATTATTATTATTACTAAAAAAACAAGTACAGCATAAGAAATCTAAAGTTCTGAAAAGAATATTGGCTTTTTTTTTTTTTACCACTTTTAATTGAATATGGCGCACACTGGGTCACTAGGCTGTCTTGAGAAAGGGGTAGGTGACGTAAGTTCTGGATGTGGTTTATGAAACTGTAAGTTCGGTATCAAGCTTGGCCTGCCTAGGAGCTGGATAAATACTAGGCTCGCTAGTCTTAACTCACTGATGCTTAATAGTGAGCCTAACAATCTTCTGCCACCGGCAAATACTGATCCGTTAACATCCATGTCACCTGAAAAACCTCCTATATACCAGGGCTTTTTTAAGAAAGGAAAAACAAAGATTGCTTGTTTCTAAACATTCTAAGATGCTCACCCTATACTTTTGCATGAATTCCTGAGTGTTAACAGGCCAAAAGAATGAGAAGAAATTCCCTTTGCTCAACGCTGGATGGATAATATTTCCAATGCTTCCTTGCAAGCTATAGTCAGCTGCAAACTATTTTATTCCCCCTCCTTTCCCCAGGCCTCCTCCATCACAAACATTATCTGAAAAGTAACCTAAATCCTTGGCAGGTTTCTAGCAGTTAACTTTTCCACCAGAAGCAGGGAGTGTTACCAATTAATGTGACCATTAACAAGCTGAATTTACTAACTTTTTCTTAACGTTAGTAATTAAACTTATTCTTTGTACTGTCACTGTCCCATCTAAATTAGGGATACTATAATGTCTGGCAGACAGAACACAGACTGATGGCCAATGGTCATTATGTCAAATTTTACTCAGCTGTGTGACAGCTCAGAACTTTGCTAGCTCTTCTCTGAGCTGCATCTGTGGGTGACAAAACCATCTCAGAGTGATACTGTGCAGAGATGTGAAAAGTGCTGTGTTGACTACTTCACAGTTAATTTTTTTGAAGATTTGTTATTTATTTGACAGAGAAAAAGAGTGAGTGAGAGCAGGAGCTGGGGGTGGAGAACAGAGGGAGAAACAGGCTCCTCGCTGAGCAGGGAGCCCAATGTGATGTGGGACTCGATTCCAGGACCCCAGAATCATAACCTGAGCTGAAGGCAGACACTTAACTGACTGAGCCACCCAGGCAGCCTTGAGCTGACTACTTCATTGGCACTCTACAAATGGTAGGTTTTATGCGCCATTTTCCCCCTGTGTATTAGCTCATTGTTTGTTCAATATTATTAGATGGCTAATGGGTTTTTTTTTCCTCACCAAAGTATGCATTAAGAAGCAGTTTCATAATCTAGACTGAAGTAGAATTGTTAAGGAAAAGTTGTTGCAGCCCCTTGAGAACATGCTAGCCTAAAAACAAAACAAAAAACCAACTTCACCCAATGTGTTTTTGAAGTCCCAAAGTCTAGTAAATAATGTGTACTTAATTAAAATCTTAGCTTCTTTGGGAAAGAAGTGAACTTTGTCTTTTACATTGGTAGACAAAGGAATTTAGACCAAATTAAAAATGTTGCAAAGCCTTTGAAATACAAAACAAATAAAATATTACCTCTAAGGACTAAATTATTCTTTCATATATTTTGGGTTCCCACACAAGAATTTTAGATTTTTTTTAGCTTTATTAAAAATATATTGGGGATGCCTATGAAGCTCTGTTGGTTCAGTGTCTGCCTCTAGCTCAGGTCATGATCCCCGGCTCCCAGGATGGAGTACATAGTGGGGCTCCCTGTTGAGCGGGGAATCTGCTTCTTCTCCCTCTCCCTCTGCTGCACCCCCACTCGTTCTTTCTCTCTCTCTCAAATAAAAAAAAAAAATCTTTTTTAAAAATAAATAAAAAGGGACGCCTGGGTGGCTCAGTTGGTTAAGCAGCTGCCTTCGGCTCAGGTCATGATCCCAGCGTCCTGGGTTCGAGTCCCACATCAGGCTCCTTGCTCGGCGGGGAGCCTGCTTCTCCCTCTGCCTCTGCCTGCCATTCTGTCTGCCTGTGCTCACTCTCTCTCTGATAAATAAATAAAATCTTTAAAAATAAAAAATAAATAAAAAAGATAAAAATAAATAAAAATACAAAACACTTAGGCCATCAAATCTTATGTCATGTCGCATTTCTGTTCTTTTTTTTACTAAGAAATCAGTGGCCATCATCTCCATTTTCCTCTGGATTTCAAATGCCAGCTGTGGCAACTAAAATGTTAGAGATGGCACTGACCCCTGGGGTTGCTTACCGACTGGCAACAGTAGCACTGAGGGTGCTACTTTTTTCTCGGGCAGGAATTTCTAAACCAAAGCTTGCTGACATAGGGTGTCACCTGGGTTTTAGCTCTTGTTTTCACTATTATAAGGACTCTATATCCAGCCCTCTTTTCTCCATATTCTCATAGAACAATTCTAGTGTAAGGGACTCGGGCTTCTTCTGAGTCTTCTCCAGGTCACAGTTGTCCTCTACTTTAATCTTGCCTTTAAATTTTCTTTGTAGGGACGCCTGGATCACTCAGTGGGTTAAGCCTCTGCCTTCGGCCCAGGTCATGATCTCAGGGTCCTGGGATTGAGCCCCACATCGGGGGTGGGGGGGAGGGTGGGGTCTCTGCTCAGCAGGGAGCCTGCTTTCCCCTCTCTCTCTGCCTGCCTCTCTGCCTACTTGTGATCTCTCTCTCTCTGTCAAATAAATAAATAAAATTTAAATTCTCTTCGTAATTAAGAAGCACCTGAAAGACTCAGTCAGTCAGGCATCTGACTCTTGATTTCAGCTCAGGTCATGATCTCAGGATCCTGGGATTAAGCCTGGCTTTGGGTTCCTGAGCTCAGCGGGGATCCGCTTGAGGATTCTCTCTCTCTCTCTCTCTCTCTGCCCCTCCCCCTGAGCACACATGAGTGTGCATGCCTGTTCTCTCTTTCTCTCTGTCTCTAATAAATAACTTTTTAAAAACCAAATAAATTATCTTTGCAATTAAAAGAAACTGTTTCTTTTTTTTTAAGACTTTATTTATTTATTTGACAGACAGAGATCACAAGTAGGCAGAGACACAGGCAGAGAGGAGGCAGAGAGGAGGAAGCAGGCCCCCCGCCGAGCAGAGAGCCCAATGTGGGGCTCAATCCCAGGACCCTGAGATCATGACCTGAGCTGAAGACAGAGGATTAACCCACTGAGCCACCAAGGCACCCCAAAAGAAACTGTTTCTATATGAAGACTTTGTCTTAGACACTTTGTCTTTTGTTTACTTTCATTGGCTATGCGGTGTTTTTATTCTTGTTGCTGTTTTTGATGATTTTTGTCCCTCAAACGCATCCAGTTCATTGCCATTTCAAGCCTCTTATATTTGCCCCTCCATCTTCTAAGAATGTCCCTTCACAGGGTCAGCGCTTCATCTCTTAGACCTTAATCAACTCTCACCTCTTCAGATAGGTCTCTCTGTTCTTTACCTAAAAGACTCATCATCAAACCTCCCCACCAAGTCACTCTGTCCCACTGGACTTTTCCTTTTTCCTTCATAACACTTACCATAACACTTACCCCTTTATCTGAAATAATCTTTGTCTTTTACTATGTATAATGTCTGACTCCACACTCCCATTAGGTCAGGGATCTTGTCACTTTTGTTCTTTACAGAATTCCTGGTGTTTGGCACAGGCCCATAGATATTTCACAAATATTTTTTTGAGGGAATGAATGAATAACTGTCTTCACCCTCTTCTCCACCTATCTAAATCTTACCAGTTACTCAAAGTCCATTTTCCCCCATAAATATCCTTCCAGAGGACTCTAACCCACAACGCTGATTGAAATGGTGGCTCTCATTTTTTAAAAATTAAAAAAAAAAATTTTATTAACATGTTATGTATTATTAGCCCCTGGGGTACAAGTCTGTGAATCGCCAGGTTTACACACTTCATAGCACTCACCATAGCGCATACCCTCCCCAATGTGTGACTCTCATTTTTAAAAGTATTAGACTACATATTAGAATTCCTCACTGCTCTACTGTAAGTTTTAGTTGCTAGTCATCTCTGACTCAAATGATCTCCTTGATTTGGGGCTGGAACCAATAAATTATGATCCCAATCCCAATCTGTTCTCAGAGACTATTCAGCAAGTGTGAAATCCCTTAAGGCATTTGCGCCAAAACTTAGTTCAGGACTCTCAGGAATTTATCTAAGGATAAATTCCCCCAGCTTATCATGCACAATGATTCAATGACTCTTAGGAAGAAAAGCAGTATAATCTCTAGCTTTTTTTTTTTTTTTTCCCTTTAGTAATCTCTATATCCAAGGTGGGGCTTGAGCTCACCACCCTGAGATCAAGAGTTGCATGCTTTACCAACTGAGCAACTGAGCCAGCCAGGAAGCCCTAGTCTCTAATTTTTCTTATCATTTCTTTTTTAAAAAAGATTTATTTGTGTATTTGAGAGAAAAAAAGAGCATGTGTACACATGCATTATTGAGGTGGGGGGACAAAGAGGGAGAATCTTAAGCAGACTCCCTACTGACTGGGAAGCCCAGTATGGGGCTGGATCTCATGACTGATGAGATCAGGACCTGAACCAAAATCAAGTGTTAGACACTCAACTGACTTTTCTTACCAGCCTTCTCAAGACCAGGAAGAACCCCATCCAGGCCCATTTTAGTCTTGGCTATCAACAGGCATCAAACCAAGGTAAGCCCTATGTAAAACAGGTCAGTCTTTTAAAAACTCTGTACTTCTTGCTTTTCTATACTTTTCACTTTGGGTGCTCTGAACCCCAGGCCTGCTTTGCTAGGTCTGGTGCTTTCCCTTTACTTAAAAGGTAGCCTCAGGAGTACAATCCTTGGGCTACAAGCTTTTCTCTTCCTGCAATTACCTAATCTCAAACACTTTCTGATGGACAATATTGAGCTGTTAGTGCTCTCAAGTGGTTAATTTGATAAATTCCTTTGTGCTAGACTAAAAGAACCCTCAGGGCCTCTACTCCATCTCCAACAGTCTTAATTGTAGCTTTTTAAGATAACCATCCACTTTGGTGTGTCACCCAGAGGAATGAGAAAGGAGGTTAAAATTCTAGACCAGGTAAGAGGTGAAAGCGAATAACAGGTTGAGACAGATGCTTTTGTGAGTAGCTTGTTGAGTAGCTCAAATTCTTCTGGGTGTGTGGCCAACAACTTCCACAGATCTCCAGAACTTGATAAAGAATCGACTTGAACATGTCCTCTGGGGGAAAAATAGAATTATCCGCTTGAGGGTTTTAAGTTTTATGGTAATTTCTGAACATCTATATTGCCACTTGTTCTCCCCTCATTTCTTCAGCCATTTTCCCCCCTGAATGCTCTCTTTGTCTCTTCCCACGCCCATTTCAGTGCTATTTTCTCTACAGAGCCTACTCAGCCAGAAACTGTTCTCCCTCCGCACCGTTTGTATTTGCTCCTTTCACATATATGCCCTTCATTTATAAAAATCCCTCTTTTGAAATCTGTTACTTGTATTCTGGGCATACCAGCTCTGAAATTTTCCCCTCAGGAGTGAAATAAAGAGGAAAACAGGAGAAATAAAGATGAAAGAAGCAGTGGGTCTGTTTCTCATCTTTCTCGGTGGGGCTAAGGAAAAGATGGGAGCAGGCCCTCCCTCACGATGAAAAACCTACTAGCTTTCTCTCATCCCTCTTGATGGAATGGAACCTTAATTATCTGTCTCGAGTCATTAGGCTGTTAGAGAAATAGCTTACCTTTTATTTATGCTCTACTCTATTAATATTAACTACTAATATTGATTACAATAACAAAAAACAATGAAATTACCTATATTCTTTGTCATTTACCTTCTTTCATCTGGTCCTCATTTTATTTTTATTTTTGGCTATGATTAAAACGGGGTAGTATAAAATATCAACAGCATATTAAAAGAATCAGAAAACCATTGCCTCTTTTAGTGAGGCCTGCTGTGAACATAGTAGGAAGTAGGAAGAAATAAAAGTAACAAGTAGGAACATAGAAGGAAGAAATAACATCGTAGGAAGAAACTAAAGAGTATCGAAGAAAATTATTTATTACAATGTAACTTTTCACACAAACTTAAAGTGAAATTTACAGTTTTAGCATTTTTAAATGAAGTAAAATCACTTGGAGACTTAATTTGTAAAATATGTGTGGCGTGACTGTGAGATTTTATCTCAACTTTTCTAGAAAGCATGGAAAATGCAACTGTATTTTTACCGTACTGACATTACAATCATTGGTCTGCTGAAATTACAATCAAGAAGAGCCTTTGTCTCTGTCTATAAATGAGCTCTGTATTTACAGAGCAGTGTAGTTCTTCAAGCTGTTGAGGATGGGCTCATTACCAAAGAGATTTAGGTTACTATCTAGTGCGGCTTAGTCAGTGCGATAATGAGGGCACAAGGGAAATTTCAAAACACAGTTGGTCTTAAATAGATAATGTGAATTTAGCTGGGAAGAGGCATAGACTGCAAACATCAAAAGACAAGAGCTAGTACCATATTCTAACAGCACAGTGGTCAAAGGTAGTAGCCAATGAATAATGAACACTAATGTGAACAAATAAAACCCAGAGTGCCAAAACAGTCCTCAAGATTCTTCATCTGATTAAGAATGGTGTCAAACAAAAAGATAGGAAATCACTTGGTTTTCAGAAAAATACTGATGATAAAATACAGTAAAAAATAAATTCTAGTGGAGAAATCACACAAGCAGTATTCTGACTAATAGGACTATTTTTTTTTTTTTAATATCTTATTTTCAAGTAATCTCCACACCCAACATGGGACTTGAATTTACAACCTCAAGATAGAAAGTCACATGCTCTATTGACTGAGCCAGCCAGGAGCCCCTAACAGCACTACTTTGACAAATAAGTCTGCTTTATGTTTTGTGTCATTTCAATAGTAACAGGCCTCATTGCTTGATTAATTCCTGGCAATGATAAATACATTGACTATATATTATCTCATTTAATCAACTCAGGAACCCTTTCAAGACAGACACTCTGCATGAGGATACTGAGGTTTGGTGAGGTAAATAATGTGTTAGACCTTACAAGGTGAAACTGGGACTCAAAGTCAGGCCTTAACAGATGCCAAAGCAAGACCCTGTGCTGCCTTGCCCTGACTGCAAGCAGCTTACAGGCAGTAAGAAGGGCACAAACTTTCTTTTTTCAAGCAGATGTCTGCAGGACTCTGTGAGCTCACCAGTAAAAAACTAAACCAAAAGTATAAAGCACCAAGGTTTAAAAAAAAAACTAAACAAAGCCAATGGATTTCAGAGTCTGAGCTTTGTCTGGTTTCTTTGCTGATGAAATATAGTTGAACTTGGGAGCCTCTTGGAAAAATGGAGGCATTTGAGGGAGAAGATATGCAAAACATGATAATCCTTGGACTGTTCTTATAAAATATAGCTATCTCTTTCAGACAGCAACATTAGTCATGACTTATACATTCTTTTTAAAATATATCACTGAGTCCATTTACAGTTCCAAAATGTGTTACTCAGCACAGAAATAGAGTAACAGTTGTTATAACCAAATTCAGGGCTCCCCTCAGATGTCTTTTATTGACATTATGTTGGTACACAGGAACATTAAAGCCTTTGAATAAAGTGCTGCGTTCTCAACCTAGGATTCAGTGGGAAATAATTGAAGTTTTAGTTTCAATTATTCCATTCAAACTGATGTTTCAAACAAGTGGCTTTCTAGTTAATGAATATGTTTATAGATACTTTAGTTCTTGCTTAATGCCTTGTTTGTATTCTGTTCGAGAATTTATTATAGACCTGCAGTTGTTCGCTTCTATATCACTCCCTCATGAAACTGAGCCTTTATGGTTCAGGAGCTGTATGTGTGTGATTCCTCTTTGTAAAGCCATGGCCTTGACGATGCCTAGTAACTAGTAGACACTTAAATTTTTACTTTTTGGAATATATACAAAGAACAGAGTTTCACAACCTCAGCCCTATTGACATTTTGGGCCAGACAATTGGGGGGTGGAGGACCAGGGGTGCTGTGATATATGTAGGTAGTAAGTATGTAACAGTATCCCTGACATTTACCCACTAGACACCAGTAGTTACCACCCACTCCATTCAAAATCTCTCTAGACATTGCCAAAATGTTTTCTGGGGGGCAAACCACCTCTAGTTGCAAACCATTGGCATAAAAGGATGTGTACACATACAGATAAAAAGACGATGCTTCTAATTTATTAATATATCGTTCCAAACTTCTTTGAACAGGTAACAAGTACTTGGAATAAAAAAACTGAAAGTACAAAGGAATATACAATAAGGGGCGCCTGAATGGCTCCGTTGGTTAAGGAACTGACTCTTTATTTTACCTCAGGTCATGATCTCAGGGTTGTGGAATTGAACCTGGCATCAGGTTCCATGCTCAGCAGGAAGTCTGCTCAAGATTTTCTCCTTCTGTACCCCCACTCTCTCTCTCTAAAAATAAATAAGTAAAACTTTAAAAAACAAAAAAGAGTATATAGTAAAAGGTAAGTCTCTTTCCCTCATTGTCTCCCCAATAGTTTCTTGTATTCGTGTTTTATTCTAGACCTGAGGTGTTCAACACAGATGCCACCAGATATATCTGTGGCTATTGCGCACTTGAGATGCAGTTTGTTCTGAGATGTGCTAAGTATAAAATACACAAAGAATTTTGAAGATTTAAATGATTTAAATGAAGAAAAGCATATAAAATATGTCATTAATAATTGTTTTACATTTACATGAAAGAACAATATTTTTGCTAATATTTTGGATATGCTAGATAAAATATGCAATCAAAATTAATCATCTATTTATTTATTATTTATTTTAAAAGATTTTATGTATTTGTCGGAGAGAGAGCACAAGCAAGGGGAGCAGCAGGCAGAGGGAGAAGCAGGCTCTCTGCAGAGCAAGGAGCCCGATGCAGGACTTCATCCCAGGACCCTGGGATCACGACCTGAGCCAAAGGCAGATAATTAACCAACTGAGCCACCCAACCATCCCTAATCTCACATTAAAAAAACAGTTTTACTGTGGCTACTGAGAAATTTAAAGTTACATATATGACTCTCATTATATTTCTATTGTAAAGTACACTTTTGGAGAAATTTTCTTTGGTTTATAAACATATAAATATGTGTATTTAATATCATTAAACTTAATACTTTTATATACATTGTTCTATTTTATACTTAACATAAACATAACATATGATACTTAGATACCTAATAGATGTTTATTGATTGAGTCAGTAAACAATTGAATGATTATATGTATACCTATATAAATATATACAACCAATCCATATACATATATAGTGTTTCTTCACACAGGACTTTCACATACTTTTATTTGGTTTTCATAACCTTGAATATAGCTATTTTATTATCACCCTGATTTACTTCATGTATAAACTGGGTATAACAATATTTTTGTGAAGATTAAATATATTCATATAACTAAAGAACTTAGAACAGTAGCTATCAGATTACAAGAACTATATATCATCATCCTTCTCTTTTTTGTTATCAGTACTGTTTTTGTGTTAACTACTTTTTTAAAAATGAGGACACCAGATCTCAGAGAGAATAATGCCTCTACATTACACATTAGTAACATGGTCAAAATTGGAATCTTATGCTTTGACTTAGAAATTCATGTACTCATCTTTATCTTATGCTGCCTTATTATGTTCATTTAAAAACACAGGAAGCACAGTTCCCAGATCTTGCTTTTAAATTCCATTCCCCTACGAAAGAAACGAGGCACTTTGGAAGACTAACTATTTCCAGGTCTGGATCAGTAAAGAGCAAACCTGAAATACTTTGATATGACAGACAATAAGGAAATAGCTTAGAAGTTGAGGGCATATGGGAGTTTTATGTAGATTTCTGAAACCTTAAATTTCCTATAATTCCAATTATTTCAAATTATTAAGTTAAAAAGTACACAAATATTTAGAATGTCAAATCATGCATCTATGTAATTTAAGGATTAAAGAAGTAAAACTAGAGGGTGTCTGTCTGGCTCAGTCAGTAGAGCACACAACTCTTGATGTAAAGGTTGTGAGTTTGGGCCCCACGCTCTGGGTAGAGATTACCTAAAAATGAAAAAATAAGTAATTTTTAAAAAGATTTTATTTACTTATTTGACAGAGAGAGACACAGTGAGAGAGGAAACACAAGCAGGGGGAGTGGGAGAGGGAGAAGCTCCCATTGAGCAGGGAGCCCAACGTGGGGCTCGATCCCAGGACCCTGAGATCATGACCTGAGCCAAAGGCAAACACTTAACAACTGAGCCGCCCAGGTGCCCCCAAAATAAATAATTTAAAAATCTTTTTAAAAAAGTATAACCACAATGCAAGTTGATATTTAGAACTGTATAAAAATGAATTTACTTATCCATATTTGTGGGATACAACTGTGATGGCAGTTGGAAGGAATTATAAAACTTTGAATACATATATTAGAAAGTAACAAATATAATGGGACAAAGTGACATTATGTGCTTCCTAATGTAATGCATTTGAGGGAGACCTATCATCTTTTCAATATTTTTATCAAAAATATTTCAACTGACTCTAATCATGAGGAAACAATCAGACAGATTGAAATTGTGGGACATTCTACAAAACATCTGGCCTGGATGCTTTAAAAATGTCAGTCATGAAAATCAAAGAGAATACCAGAACACTCCTAGAGTAAAAGAGGCTAGAGAAACCCATCATCAAAAAGTAATGCCTGATCCTGGTTTGGGTACTGTATTAAAAAAAAAAAAAAGCTATAAATGTCAGTACTTAGGGGCACCTGGGTGGCTCAGTGGGTTAAAACCTCTGCCTTTGGCTCAGGTCATGATCCCAGGACTCTGGGATCAAGCCCCAAATTGGGCTCTCTGCTCAGCAGGGAACCTGCTTCCTCCTCTCTCTCTCTCTCTCTCTCTGCCTGCTTCTCTGCCTACTTGTGATCTCTGTCAAACAAATAAATAAAATCTTTTTTAAAAAATGTTAGTATTTAGCACCTGGGGAAATTTACAAATAACAATATTGCTCTGTAGAATTAAATTTTTTTTTAAGATTTTATTTATTTATTTGACAGACAGAGATCACAAGTAGGCAGAGAGGCAGGCAGAGAGAGGAGGAAGCAGGATCCCCGCTGAGCAGAGAGACCGACATGGGGCTCCATCCCATGACCCTGGGATCATGACCTGAGCCAAAGGCAGAGGCCTTAACCCACTGAGCCACCCAGGCACCCCGTAGAATTAAATTTTTTGATTGTGATAATGGTATAATGTTTGCGTAGAAGAGTATTTTGCTCTGTGGGGGTGATGCATCATGATATCAACAATGATAGAGATATGACAGATATAACAAAAGTGGCCATTGGATTAAAGGATGAGTACTCTGAGAGTTGGGTGTTCATTGTTTTTTATTTTTTTTTCATTGTTTCTGGAGTTTGAAATTTAAGAAACATTTGTTAAGCACTATGTACTGGGAATACAAAAATAAACAAAGCTCTCTTGCCCAGAAAAACCCTAGATTTGCGGAAAAGATGGCATGATTGAATTGCTGTAGTATATGCTGATAGGTGTATGAATATAAGTATAAAAAATTATGCAGTAAATAGGGAGGGAATTTAGTTAATACAAATTATTATCAGGACACCTGGGAGGCTCAGTTGGTTAAGTGTCTGCCTTCAGCTCAAGTTATGATCTCAGGGTCTTGGGATGGAGCCCTTCACCAAGCTCCATGCTCGGTCAGGAGACTGCTTCTCTCTCTCCCTCTCCCCTCTGCTGGTGCTCATTCTCTCTAATAAATGAATAAAATCTTTAAAAAACTACTATCATTATAGAAAATATAAAAATTAAAGAAAAACTGAGAAAATTAAAATTCTTATATTCTATGGTCCCAGAAAATTATTAACATTTTATTTGCAACAACATGAAATTATAGTTCTTTACATGATTTTTCAATCTCTGGAAAGTTTTTTTTTTTATTTAACAAAGTTTTAATTTCCAAAATGTACAGTATCTCCACCAGCAGCTAGACCATCTCTAAACATCTTGGTGTTTCTGGTGTATATTACTTGAGCTCTGTGCTTTAAAACCAGTTGAATAAGTCCTTTACTAAGGAGCTCCTGAAGGGCTGCCCTGGCTCTGAAAATAAATTTTAATGTAAAAGGCATTTCAGAGAAAACATTTTATTATGCTAAAAATAATTTACCTTATTGAATATCGTTCTTCCTCTAACCTTCCCCCAAATTTCTCTACTATAGATTCTATCCCTCTAAATGAAAATGTCTTTGGACATTTATATAAGTATATCCAAAAAATAAATCACCCAAGAGACTTAACAGTTAAAGACAATTTCACCAACCATGTTGGGGCAAAAAATACAGTGTTGTTTGTTTCTTAATATCAAGCAAAATGGATTGTATAGAAGAAGTCTTTCACAAATGTTTCATAGTAGAAGATGTGCTGCAGTTTCTTTTTAAAAATGTTTTTAGGGGCGCCTGGGTGGCTCAGGTCATGATCCCAGGGTCCTGGGGATCAAGCCCCGCATGGGGCTCTCTGCTCCTCGGGGAGTCTGCTTCCTCCTCTCTCCCTCTGCCTGCCTCTCTGCCTACTTGTGATCTCTGTCTGTCAAATAAATAAATAAAATTGTTAAAAAAACATGTTTTTAAAAGGTTTTATTTATTTCTTTGAGAGAGACAACACAAATGCATGAGTAGGGGGGAAAGGGCAGAGGTAGAAGCAGACTCCCTGCTGAGCAAGGAACCTGATGTGGGGCTCCATCCCAGGACCCCAGAATCAGGAACAGAGCTGAAGGCAGACGCTTAACTGACTGAGCCACCCAGTCGCCCTTGTGCTGCAGTTTCAATGGGAATTCTAAGTGAACTAAATGGTTTAAATACAGAGGAGAGAAAAAAGATAATTAGAAAGATATTAAACATAGATAATGAAAACATTAAAGAGAGGAAAGTCACTCTTATATACTATTTATGGGGAGTGTCAAAATAGAACTTTCTTGCAGGACAATAGAGCACATTAAAATTCTAAATGTGCGAGGGGCAGGGGAAGATGAAAAAAAGAAAAAAAAATTTTCAAATGTGGAACATACAGATGGCAAGGAGACACATGAAAAGAAGCTCAACATAACTAATCATTAAGGAAACAGAAATCAAAACCACAATGAGAAATCACTTCACACTGGTCAGAATGACTACCATCAAAATGTCAAGAAATAACAATTGTTGGCCAGGAAGTAGAGAGAAAGGAACCCTTGTGCACTCTTGGTTGGAATGCAAATCGTTGCAGCCATGGTGGAAATCAGTATGGAGGTTCCTCAAAAATTAAAAATAGAGATACCATATGCTCTAGTAATTCCACTACTGTGTATTTACTCAAAGAATATGAAAACACTAATTTGAAAAAATATGTGCATTCCTATGTTTACTGTAGCATTATTTACAATAGCCAAGATATGGAAGCAACCAAGGGTCTTTAGATAGAAGAATGGAGATACACACACACACACACACACACACACACACACAGTATATAATTAATTAATTAATTAATTAGTTTGTCAAAGAGAGAGAAAGAGAGCACAGGCAGAGGGAGAAACAGGCTCCCTGCAGAGGAAGGAGCCAGCTGTGGGACTTGATCCCAGGACACTGGGATCATGGCCTGAGCTAAAGGCAGATGCTCAACCGACTAAGCCACCCAGGCATCCCTAAAACACATTTCCTTATTCCTATCTTACAATTTTCAGAACATACATAGGGAATTTGAGGAAGGAAGGAAGGAAGGAAGGAAGGAAGGAAGGAAGGAAGGAAGGAAGGAAGGAAGGAAGGAAGGAAACTTTTAACTGTCCTTGGGAGACAGAGAACAACATGGACAATGAAAATACTAAGGTCCACTGATTGACAAGATTCAATCCCCTTACTCATTAAGGATTTTATTAAGTCTTCTAAGAAATAGCAAAATGATGGACAATGAGGTCCTCTGCTTTACTATGCCCAAAACACTCTTGGCAGACATCCTGATGATTAGTGAAATGGCTGAACAGCCAGTAGAAGTAAGACAGAGTAGAAACAAAATGCTTGTATAATTCCCAAATAGGACGATCAACGACTAAATAATTAAGGTTTGGCTATGTAAAAGATGTAAATTATGTCTACTAAATCCCTTCTGCGCAGCCCTTTCACTATAATATGCAAAATGCATGGTATAGAGCAAGTCTTCCCACAAATGTTTCACAGTTGAGGACATGCTAGGGTTTCAATGGGGATTCTAAATGAATTAAATGGCCTAACTACAGATAAGAGAAAAAAGATAATTTGAAATGTGTGAAATGGTTCACCAGTACTGAGATCTCTAATACCTCTTCAGAGGTCCCCATTATGGTAACATCATTCCTGTAAGGAAATGATAACAAATCAAACGGATTAATTACATCCACAGAAGGTATTTTACAATTGCCCAAGTGTCCCTAAAAGGCAATTTAAGTGAAATAAATCAAAGCTTTTTATCACAGAGAGTCACAACCCACAGTTTTCTTAATGAGCAGAACTGCTTATTAGGCCTTTATAGCTAGTCTTCCCAATTTGAATCTCTGAAGATATGAATGTGTATTGTTAATCCTGTAACAATTTCCTAATACATTTCCCAGAATTTTTACTTTTAATACATCCAGGAGTGCCTGGGCAGTTCAGTCAGTTAAGCAACCAACTCTTGGTTTCAGCTCAGGTCATGATCAAGCTCAGGTCAGGTCAAGCTCCAAGCCAGGCTCCACGTTCAGTGGGGAGTTTGCTGGAGATTCATTCTCTCCCTCTGCCCTCCCCCTCTCACTTGCCTGCATACTCTCTAAAATAAAAAAAATCAACAAATAAATAAATAAATTCAAAATATTTGGGGGCACCTGGGTGGCTCAGTGGGTCAAGCCTCTGTCTTTGCCTCAGGTCATGATCTCAGGGTCCTGGGATCGAACCCCGCATCGGGTTCTCTGCTCAGCAGGGAGCCTGTTTCACCCTCTCTCTCTGCCTGCTTCTCTGCCTACTTGTGATCTCTCTGTTAAATAAATAAAATCTTAAAAAAATTTTTTTTACTTGTGTGTGTTTGTGTGTGTATGTGTGTATGTCTCAAAAGAGATGTGACAGTCCAGAGATGGGTCAGAAGCTGAGAAGATAAAATTATCTTCTAAGATCCATTTCCTCTAATGTGACAGTTTACATTCATAATCCCACAAGTTTATGAGAAGAAGTCAATATTGACCTTTTGATGTTGCTTTTTATATGTGGATCCTTGTCTTGTATGTTTAAATGGAATTACCAGTTTAAATAAAATTTATTTTATAAATATCATAGGGTCTGCAAATATCTTTTGCACCCAGGCGCCCCACATTTCTCATTTCTTAATAATCTTCTAGGAGCAGGATAAACAAATTTTTCTTTTCTTCTTCTTCTTTTTTTTTTTTTACTTGCTTATTAGATACAGAGAGAGAAAGAGAGAGAGCACAAGCAGGGGGAGCAGCAGGCAGAAGAAGAGGGAGCTGCAGGCTCCCTACAAATTCCACACAAAACGTGTTAGAACTAAATAATTAGGAATTCAACAATATAGGATACAAAATCACGTGCAAAAATTAGTTGCATCTCTATTAACAATTAACAACTGAAAAAGAAAGCAATTCCATATTTTATAATAGCATCAGGAAATACTTAAGGGGTGCCTGGTTGACTCAGTTGATGGAGTATGCAGTTATTGATCTCAGGTTTGTTGAGTTTGAGCCCCACATTGCGTGTAGAGATTACTTAAAAATAAAAAAAAATTTTAAAAGAATATTTAAAAATTAACCAGAGGTTAATTTAGTTAAAGAAAACTACAAAACACTGCTGAAAGAAATTAAAGAAGACATAAATGGAAAGATATCCCATTTCCATCTGTTGGAGGACTTAATATTGATGTTGCTATTACCCAAATTTATCTATAGATTCAAAGCAATCTTTATAAAAATCCCAAGGACATTCTTTGCAGAAACAGAAAAATCCATCCTAAAATTCATATGGAATCTCAAGGGAGTCCAAATTGTCAAAACAATTTTAACAGATACAAACTAAGTTGGAAGACTCACATTTTCTGGTTTCAACTTACAATGCTACAGTGATCAAAACAGAATGAAAATCCTGGATATAAATCCTCACATGTATGTACAAATGATTTTCTTTTCTTTCTTTCTTTCTTTTTTTTTTTTTTTGGATTTTTAAAATTTATTTGACAGAGAGTGAGAGAGAGAGAGTGAGAGCACAAGCAGGGGGAGCAGCGGACAGAGGAAAAGGGAGAAGCAGGCTCTCCCCTGAGCACAGAGTCTGAAATGGGTCTCAATCCCAACCCTGAGATCATGACCTGAGCTGAAGGCAGATGCTTAACTGATTGAGCCACCCAGGTGCCCCTCAAATGATTTTCAATAAGGATGCCAAGACCATACAATAGGGACAGCATAGTCTCTTCAACAAGTGCTATTCAGAAAACTGGGTATCCACATGCAAAAGAATGAAATTGGAACCTTACTTAACACTATATACAAAAATTAATTCACAGTAGAGCAAAGACCCAAACATGAGAACTAAAACTATAAATTGTTTGAAGAAAATTTAGGAGGAAATCTTGATGACCTTAGATTTGGCAGTGATTTATTGGATATGACACCAAAAACATAGGCAACAATAGAAAAAATAGACGTTAGTTTTCATCAAAATCAAAAACTTTCGTACATCAAAGGACACTATCAACAGAGTAAAAAAGCAACCCACAGAATGGGGGAAAATATTTGAAAATCACATTACCTGGTGAAAGATTAATAACCAGAATATATAGAGAATTCCTAAAATTCAACAGAAAAAATTTTTAAATGGATAAAGAACTAGAATCGATATTTCTCAAAGAAGATATACAAATGGCCAATAATCACATGAAAAGATACACAATGTTACCAATCATGAAAAAAATGCAAGTCAAAACCACAATGAGATACCATTTCAGGTCCATTAGGATGGTCACTATCAGAAAAACAAAAAATACAAGTGCTGATGTGGATGTGGAAAAACTGGAACCCTTGTGCATAGCTGGGGTTAAGTGGTACAGCTGCCATGGAAGAGTGTGGTAGTTTCCCCCAAAATTAAAATTAGAATTACTATATGATCCAGCCATTCCACTTCTGGATATATGCTGAAAATAATGGAAGACAGGGTCTTAAATAGGTATTTGTACACCCATGATCAAAGCAGTATTATTCATAACAGCCAACAGATGGAAGTAACCCAAGTGTCCATCGATGAATGAAGGAATAAACAAAATGTGATATATAGATAAAATGGAATATAATTCAGCCCTGAAATGGAAAAAAATAATACCTGCTACAGTACTGATGAACCTGAATGACATTATGCTAAGTGAAATAAGCTGGTGGCAAAAAAGACAACTAATGTATGATTCCAATTATCTGAGGTACCTAGAGTAGTCAAATTCATTGAGACAGAAAGTAAAATGATGGTTGCCAGAGGCTACATGGAGAGAGGTGAATAGGAAACTGTTGTTTGATTGGTACAGGGTTTAATTCTACAAGATGAAAAGACTTTTAGAGATTGGGTGCACAACAATGTGAATGTACATAATGTCACAGAACTGTACACTTAAAAATGGTTAACATAGGGCACCTGGGTGGCTCAGTGGGTTAAGCCGCTGCCTTCGGCTCAGGTCATGATCTCATGTCCCGGGATCGAGTCCCGCATCGGGCTCTCTGCTTGGCAGGGAGCCTGCTTCCTCCTCTCTCTCTGCCTGCCTCTCTGCCTACTTGTGATCTCTCTCTGTCAAATAAATAAATAAAATCTTTAAAAAAAAATGGTTAACATATTACATTATATGGGGCACCTGGGTGGCTCAGTGGGTTGAGCCTCTGCCTTCTGCTCAAGTCGTGATCCCGGGGTCCTGGGATCGAGCCCTGCATCGGGCTCTCTGCTTGGCAGGGAGCCTGTTTCCTCCTCCTCTCTCCCTCTGCCTGCCTCTCTGCCTACTTGTGATCTCTGTCAAATAAATAAATAAAATCTTTTAAAAAAAGATATAACATTATGTGATATGTATTTATAAATTTTTTTTAAAGATTTTACTTATTTATTTGAGAGAGAGAGAGAGAATGAGAGAGAGCACAAGGGCAGAGGGAGAAGCAGACTCCCCACTGAGCAAGAAGCCCAATGTGGGACTCAATTCCAGGACTCCAGGATCATGACCTGAGCCGAAGGCGGACACTTAACAAACTGAGCCACCCAGGAACCTTGTATTTACCAAATTTTAAAAAATTTTAAAGTTTTTCTTAATTAATCTCTGTGCCCAAGGTGGGGCTCAAACTCATGACCCTGAGATCAAGAATCACACCACATGCTCAACCAACTGAGCCAGCCAGGAACCCACCAATTTTTTTTTTTAAAGGCTATAAATGCTTTTTTTTTTTTTTTTTAAGAGACACTAGATAAATTTTTAAAATTATTTGCTGTTATTAACAATCCTGGTAACTTTGTGCATATTATTTACTCACTTTTCCTCTCCATTTCCTCACGTGTAAAATGGGGAGTTTGATTGAATTATCTATAAGACCCTGAAATTTGTCTAATTCTGACCCTAGATGTGTGATATGATTCTCTGGTTCATCTTCATTTTCAAATTCAAGAAATAATTATTGAGAAGGTATTGTGGAGAAAACATAGTAGTAGGTAAACGAGAGATATAAAGGTGAGTACAAATGGGTTCCTACCTTCATGGAGCTTTCAGTCTAGTTTGATTGGAGGAGGTAGGGGCATAAGATAGATATACTTCGCTTCTATTATTAAACATTTGTTTCGTATTCTCCTTAAGGTCAGTCTAAAGATAACCACTGGGAGCCTGGGTGGCTCAGTTGGTTAAGCGACCGCCTTCGGCTCAGGTCATGATCCTGGAGTTTTGGATTGAGTCCCGCATTGGGCTCCCAGCTCCATGGGGAGTCTGCTTCTCCCTCTGATCTTTTCCCCTCTCATGCTCTTTCTCACTCTCTCTCTCTCAAATAAATAAATAAATTTTTTTTAAAATAATAAAAAATAGAGATAACCTCTTTGTCCCCTTGCCTTACACAGTTTCTAAATACAAATTATCATGCTTTTCTTATGCAGAGCAATTTAGAATCATCTAAGCATGCTCAAAACTAAATCTCAGGGGACTCAGGTCTGGGAGATGTCATCTCAGGTGAGGTTTACAAAGCATTCAGCTATCAGTGGGTAACTTCTTATATGGGGACTTACATGGCATGTTAAAGCATATAAGATTTTTCCAATATTGCTCTACATAAAACATATAATAATGGAATACAGAATGAGTTAAGTACAAAATAAAGACATAAAAATATGCTGTGAAAATGAAAAGAAGAAATATCTAAATCCTGGCTGGGAAATTAAGGAAAGTTAGGTAGAAATATAGCATTACTGGGGCTTGAAAAGCTGTAAATTTATTGAAAGAGGTTTATTTTTTTATCTTTACATATCTGGAACTCTACTGAGTGACTGGTACATTGTACATATGCAAGAAACTGGATAAATAAAAAATGTGTAAGATAGTAAAAGTTAGAAAAGAGAAAAGACATTGTAGGCAGAGGGTTCAGCATGAAAAGTATCACAATCTTTTATGCATGGCATGTTTGGAGCAGTGAATAGTCTAGTGTACCCTTAGGATAGAGGGATTTGGTGGATCAGGCTAGAAAAGGAAGGAGAGGCCATTTGTATTGCAAGCTCTTAGAGGGCAGAGAGAATCTTATCTCCCACCTACGGCGGAGCCTCAAGTGTCATCGTGGAGTCAATGAGTAAAGATTATGGAGGGAAATTTCTGTATCTGGTAACACATCACACTATAAACATAAAGCCTTCATATTACAAGACATTGAGACATCCTGGATAAAATAGAACAAATGTCCATTTTAATACATGGGTGAGCTCAGAAGGAAAAAAATCTCCAAGGATCAAAAATTAAAGAAGAAACTGCAAACCAGAGAAATAAACACCTGAATTTTTTTTAATTTTATTTTTTTAAAAAAAGATTTTTATTTATTTATCAGAGAGAGGGGGGGAGAGAGCAAGCACAGGCAGACAGAATGGCAGGCAGAGGCAGAGGGAGAAGCAGGCTCCCCCGCTGAGCAAGGAGGCCGATGTGGGACTCGATCCCAGGATGCTGGCATCATGACCGGAGCCGAAGGCAGCTGCTCAACCAACTGAGCCACCCAGGTGTCCCAACACCTGAATTTTTGAAACTGCTATTCTGAAAGTTTTGCTGGATTTAGTAATGAAGGGGCTTGAGTTTTAATACACAACTGGGATTGTAAGACAAGATTTTAAGTAGGTATGACAATTCCTGTCCTTCATCTCAATAAAAGGATAAATTAGGAAAAGCCACCCCACCATCTCAGAACAATATCTGCCCTGAGAATTCATCAAAACACAGGAAAAGGGCATCTGAGTTTGTGTGAAAAAAGCAGAGAAAGGGAAGCAACTACTCCTCCTTGCCTTGATAATGGTCAGCATGATTATAGGCTAACTTCATGAGAACAGCTTCAGGGTCATAAATCTTCTTCCTAGGAAATGTGGGGTAACTCACTTAAACAACTTATTATCACTGCTCAGATTGTTTCTGCTTTCTTGTTAGGATAAATGGTATAGCAAATATCGACTAGCTATTGCTGTCTAATAAACCACACCAAAGTAAATTGGTTAAAAAAAAAAAAACACTTAACAGGGGCACCTGGGTGGCTCAGTGGCCTCTGCCTTCAGCTCAGGTCATGATCCCGGGGTCCTGGGATCGAGCCCCACATCAGGCTCTCTGCTCTTCAGGGAGCCTGCTTCCTCCTCTCTCTCTGCCTGCCTCTCTGCCTACTTGTGATCTCTGTCTGTCAAATAAATAAATAAAATCTTAAAAAAAAAAAAACCCACTTAACACAAATCTGTTTATCAGCTGGGTCACTCTTCTGGCCTGGGCCAGATTCAATTCATCTTGTCCGGGCATATTCATGAATCCATATTTAGCAGCAGGTTGGGCAGACAGCTTGGCTGATCTCTCTCATATCACATGAGCAATCTTGCCTCTGGTCCATGTGGTCATTCACTTTGTTACAGGCCAGACCAGTTGATTATATGGTATCTAGGCAGGGTTTCAACAGCCAGTAAAGCAGCCTGCAAACCCTCTTCAGACCTAGGCTCAGAACTGGCTAGCCCAAACTTACTTTCCTTGCATTCTTTTGTTTAAAGCTTATCATAAAGGCACCTGTGTGGCATAATTGGTTGACCAGCAACTTTCGGCTCAGGTTGTCATCTCTGGATCTAGACCCGTGTCAGGCTCCCTGCTCGGCGGGAGTCTGCTTCTCCTTCTCCCTCTGCTTCTCCCCTCTGCTTGTGCGCTCTCTCTCTCAAATGAATAAGTAAAAAAAAAAAAAAAAAAAAAAAAAAAAAAAAAAAAAAACTTTAAAAAAAGAAAAAGCTTATCATAAATGCAACCCTGATTCAAACAGAGGTTAAAACAGACTCCACTTCTTACCAGAGGGAGCTGCAAATTCACATGACAAAGTGTGAGGATACAGGGGCATGAAAAGCTGTGGCAATTTGTCAGTATACTACAGATGTTTTTTTCAGTCAGCCACCATATGCATATTCATTCTACTTTCACCAATAATATTCTACTTTCTCTTAAGGTAGATACTTCTTACCCAATGTGTAAACTTCTGTAGGACTGTAAATGAAGGTGTCCTGTGCTCCCATGTGATCTAACTAGGTATGACAGAGACTACTCTTGTCCCCAGCAGGACCAGAACCAGGCAATGAGGCACTTAGGCTACAAGATGTAAGGAACACCCGCATCTGCACTATCCCAAGAGTGAGTGTCTCTTTCATTTTGCACCTAGGGCAACTTACTTGTCTCATCCTAGTCTATACTCTGGTTGCCAGCATCCGTTCTCTTCTCCTTCTTTTAGTTATAGAGTATTTCCAAGTTTCAGTGTAGCACGGGAGACCACATTTCCTGACCTCACTTCTGGCTCGTGTTTGTGGCTAACTTCCAATAAATGGGAAGTGAACAGAAATATTATATATAATTTCTGGGTCATATCTTTTAAAAAAGGAAATTGCTTGTTCCCTAGCCTCTCTCTCCACCTTCCTGCAGGCTTGGATGAGAGGGCGTGACCCAGCTATAATCCTGTGGGTAACGTGTCAATACTTCCTAGGGGGTTGTGGAACAGTAAAACAAAAGGAACTGGAGTTCTTGACTGACATGGAACAGGCAGCTAATCTGCCTTGAAGTGTTACATGAAAAATAGATTTAATTCTCAACCCACTATATTTTGGCATGTTGGTTGCTCTAGTAGAAAAATTCCCATAAGGTACCCCCTCCAACTCCCCCCACCATGGATTTTGAATCTTAAGTCCACTGAAACCAAGACAGGAAAAGCAGGTGGAACTGGCTAATTCTAGCAGTAGCCCACTAACAAGAGATTCTAGAAATTCTTATAGCTTAGATCACCTGCTCTAGAGCTGTATTTTAGTCTGTGTCCATTCCTGAGCCAATTTTACAAATGTCTCATTAATTTTGTGACTAAACTGTTACTTTTAAAACAAATTCTCCTAAAACATAAAAACTAAATATGGGGTGCCTGGGTGGCTCAGTCAGATAAGCATTTGTCTCTCAGTTCCAGCATAAGTCATGATCTCGGGGTCCTGGCATAGAGCCCCATGTCGGGCTCTGCATTCAGCACAAAATCTGCTTGTTCCTTTCCCTCTGCTCCTCACCCCCACTCACCCTCTCTCTCTCTCAAATAAATTTTAAAAATAAAAAATAAAAAAATAAATTCTATTTGCTTAATTTTGCTAATATTTATTTTGTTATTTGCAGCAATACTTGCATCCATACTTTTCCATATTTGGAAGTATTTTTTAGGATAGATTTATTAGCACTAGGATCATTGAGCAAAAAGTCTTGGTGGTTTTCTGGCTTTTGATATAAATAACCTTCCATGTGATTCCAGAGGCCAGACTGAACAGAAAAATTCTTCTACTCCTTCAGTAATATGAATGGTATGATACCTGCAGAAAATGGCAAAAGCAGTTGCTCTCTATACAAGGTAGGCACTTATAACAAGAAAAAAGAATTACTTTTTTATTCATATACCTTTCTATGGTAATGATCCATTATTACAATTGTTCTAATGAAATAATTGTGACTAGATCCTTTAGTAAAAATAACCTGCCAAGAAGAAGCTGAAGACAATAGCTTTATACCAAAGACATACATGTGTGTGTGCATGAGTATGTGATGTGGCTGTGTTGGAGAGGTAAGAAGGGATCTAGAAAGGGAAGGCTAGAGTGCAAAAGAGAGAGAGAAAAGAGATGTGATAGAAACGTGCAGGGCACTGGCGCATTAACTGGTTTACCTCTGAAGGATGCATAAAATCAAAGGCTTTGGTTATAAGACTGACTGATGTTGATGATTCTTTTTCTATTATTTCCAACCTAATTTGTAGTTCCTTTTGTAAGTTAAAATGAAAAGTTATTCCTGTTGTTGTGTATTTAAACTCATTACTTTGCTTACGAGGTCCAGTTATCAACAATGAATACAGCTGTGGATTTTAATAAACATTCGTTTAAAATCTATTCTAATTCCACTCCCTCACTTAACTTCAGGAACTCCTGTTAAACACTGTGACCAATGCATTCCTACGCCTAACAGTTGCTGGGAAACGAAGCCAGACTAGGTTTGACCCTGGCGATCTTATTTCTTTGTAGCTTTGCCTCTCCAAGAAAACACTAAAGAGTTTATCTTTGAATTGTTGAGAATTCTCACTTTTGAAAGATTTAAGTTACATATTACTCATTCACAAGGGTAATTTTTTATTGTGTTGGAGGCTTAACTTATTTATTAAGAATATAGCAAATGAAGTCTGTATTAAATGAAAACCATATTTGTGACTTTCCGTGAAAGGGAAACCACTTCTAAAACCATTATCATCTTGCTTGGTTTAAAGAGTTATGTCCCTGTCATTTTTTTTTTTTTTTAAGTAAGCTCTATGCCCAACATGCTTGCCTTAAACTTATGACCCCAACATCAAGAGTCGCATGCTCTACAGATGAACTAGCCAGGCGCCCCTCTCTGCCATATTTTTAAGACAAAACTCTTTAATTTACTTAGAAAAAAAAAAGATATCTCATATGAGGCTTTGAGATTCACATTTCTTTTTTGAACTGATTTAGCCAAAGATTTGGCACATTCAATTTTAAAGGGCTATCAAAAATATGATACCTGCAAGTTTTTTAAAAGTTGGGATATTTACAGAATTTTCAATATTTTATTATATGTTATTTTCTATTATATCAAATCTAAAAACAAAGAATCCACTGTTTATTCACTCAATTTTTATTTATTCAAGTAAAACATTCACTGAGCATCTGCTATGTACTAAATAGTAAATCAAGCAGAGAATGAATGAAATGTCCCATTCTCATGGTATTTAAGGTCTAGTAAAGGATGGCATACAATAAATACAGAAACAAAATTTTTATAAGCCAGATGGTGATATGTAATGAAAAATTAAGAGACAGTAACAACAGAGATGACTCTATTTTATATACTTTGCTCACAATCTTCATTGTTAGGACTTATGATCTCCTTTTGGAGATCAACATAATTTTAGTGTTGTGCTAATGATTCCAGGTTAAAAGCTCAGGTCCATCAAAGAATCTGCCCTAATATTTAAGGTACACACACACGCACACACACACACCTCTTAGAAAGATACTATTTATGTTTGACCTGACTATGAACTATGTATCTAAGCACAATGTTTTCTGGTCATACTTGAATTATGACATATGAGGTTAAATAAATATCATTTACTTTTTTAGATATTGGAAGTCCTTTACTTATAAGCAAATTATGTTGCTAAATATTTATGGATACAATTTGATACAAGTGGATACATATATACATTTGTAAATATGCATTTAGATCTTTGAAGTGTCCCACAGAAATAATATTAAGTATAAGGATATATATCCAAGTTTATTATTTAGCTGAAATGCAATTTATTAAAACTGAAGAAATAATAAAGCATAATATTGTCTATGACATAGTATTAAATAAAGTGGAAAATCTATACAAAAGAATCATATCTTTTTTCCTTGCTGGATGATAGTCAAGAAAACTTGATATGAAAACAGAAAATGAAGAGAATACTGAGGGACCTAAGGAACATTCAAGGTTTTTAGAGGTTGTTAGAATTGATTGTATTTTAATATTATAAAATAATTATATTTGGGGGGTTATAAAAAGGGTTTCTTAATGGAATACAAAAGAACACATCATGTAGTTTAGGTCAAAACAGGTCTTTGAGTTTTTTTCAATTATATATGTGTGTGTATATTTTATCTATTAATTTAAATTCGAGTATAATTGACAGTGTTATATTAGTTTCAGGTGTACATACAGTTATTTAACAATTCTATTTATTTCTCAGTGCTCACCAAGATAAATGTACTCTTAATTCTCTTTATCTATTTCAACCATCCTCCCACATACCTCCCTTCTGGTTTGTTCTCTGTATTTGTCTTTCCTTCTTTGTTTATTTATTTGTTTCTTAAATTCCACACGTGAGTAAAATCATATGGTATTTGTCCTTCTATGACTTACTACACTTAGCATAATGCTCCATCTTTGTCACTGCAAATGGCAAGATTTCACGCATTTCAAACAATTACTTAAAAATTCTAATTTTCCTTTATTTTTAAGATGTCAGGTCATTTAGCACTACTCATACCTTTTAAGTATGATTAGAACTGATTCCCCCCACCCTCACCACTCTAATTAAGAAGAAGAAAACAGGGGCACCTGGGCGGCTCAGTTGGTTAAGCAGCTGCTTTCGTTTCAGGTCATGATCCTGGAGTCCTGAGATCAAGTCCCACATCGGACTCCATGCTCTATAGGGAGTCTGCTTCTCCCTCTGACCTCTCCCCTCTCATGCGCTCTCTCTCTAAAATAAATAAACAAAATCTTTAAAAAAAAAAAAAAGAAGAAGAAGAAGGAGAGGCAAACAGGGGTTAATTCTTTGCTTAAGTTTGGAAATAATTAAAGAAGCAGGAAAAAAGCTTATTTGTAAGACATTTACATTATAGCTTTATTTGAAGTTGCAGAATTGAATAACATTGAAAACTCAGTGTCCAGTAGTAGGTAAATGGAAAAGAAATTTAGACTTGGAATACACTGAAGTCACCAAAGGACAGTTTCTGAGGAATATTTAATGAACTAGGAAGAAAACAAAATATGTTTAAAGACAAGAAAAGAAAGAAAAAAAAAAGCCAGTGACAAGACTGTATGATCCTATACAGGTTTTTCTATAAGCTTCTCAACTAAAAATTTGGAAGTATTATCTCTGGGTGGGAAAATAAGTGGTATTTTAAAGTTTTTTCTTTATATTTTTAAATTTTCTATTTTTTTTAATTTCTAGAAGGTGAATTGTTGATTTTACCACTTTAAAGGTTTTTCTTTAAAAATACACCTTGCATAATAAGAAAAATAAGTAAGAAAAGGGTTTTAGAATGGCTCTGTCGGACACATATCCTAAAGAATGTAGGTGGCAAATAATATTCTCAAGAAAGAAGCAACTGCAAAATACCTATTTATTTCATTATTCCTTAAATGAAAGAAACAGCAACAGCTTGACGATAAATACACTAGGAACAGGAACTGGTGGTGGCCCCAGATTTCAGGACTTTTGAAACATTTTTAAAAATTTATTTGAGAGAGAGCCAGGGAGAGAGAGCAGAGTGGGGGAAGGGCAGAGGAAGAAGCAGGTTCCCTGCTGAACAGAGAGACCCCCAGGTTCAGGACTCAATCCCAGGACCACGGGATCATGACCTGAGCTGAAGTCCCAACATTTTCCTATATTAAATTCCCTCTTTAAAAAAAAAAAAAAATTCCCTCTAGTGAGATATTGGCCCTATTTTCCTGACTAGATCTTAATAGCATTACTTTTTTTCTAAAAAGCAGTGCTCCTCAAATAACAAAACTCAGATACATAAATTTCACAACTGTATATTGAGCATTTGTATGTCTCTCTCTACCTATGTACCCAAACACACACCATCTTCTGCTTTGTGCAATGTGTCTCCCACACCTGCCACCAGCTATCTGTAGCCAGTAACCAGCGGCCTTGGGCCACTCCAGTGAAATCTGGAGTGGGATTAAAAGGGGTTTGACTCTATCGCAGAAAGAAGATTACATAGGAAAACCCTCACTTAAAAATTGTTCAAAAATTCAAAATAGGAGCAGTTTCCAGAACGCAGTGCTTGTGCCTATGTTCTTCTGCCAATGTAATAGGTCATCAGGACCATCTCACCTAGGCTCGTGTTTATGTTTGGCAGCGAATTTTTTTCTGTCACTCTCACCTTAAGGGAGTTCCCCAAAATTTAACCATCATCAGATGATTTTCATATATTTATTTGTATTCTGAACTTTTAAAAAATGAGCCTTAAGGGGCGCCTGGGTGGCTTGGTGGGTTAAGCCGCTGCCTTCGGCTCAGGTCATGATCTCAGGGTCCTGGGATCGAGTCCCGCATCCGGCTCTCTGCTCAGCAGGGAGCCTGCTTCCCTCTCTCTCTCTGCCTGCCTCTCTGTCTACTTGTGATTTCTGTCAAATAAATAAATAAAATCTTTAAAAAAAAATGAGCCTTAAGAAGCAACAAACTTTAAAAAAAAAAATTCATGTGGGTTGTTTCTAGAACATGTCAAAGACTCAATAGATTGCTTTGTTCAGAACAATGAAATAAAAATAGTTTCCTCTGTAATTCTTTTTCCCACTATCTTTCTACACTGAAAAGAAAGTCAATACAATAGTAAAAATTGGTTACATTAAAGATAAAAGTTTTACAGCATTCTCCTTCATTTTGTTCCACCAGTACACAGAGCACTCAATGTTTCATTTGGTGGACTAGTATAAGAGAGGGGGGTTCAAAAGCCACTCTTGCATTTAAAATATTGCTGCCTCAAGGCTATAGACTTCCTTTCATGCCACTGGTGGTGGAATTTGAACAATTACACCAACATTAAAATGGTGTAGAACCTGAAAGAATGATTTCTAGAACCAAACCGAAAAAGAAGCATGCTTGGTGGGCTTGCGTCATTGAACTGAAGTGGGACAACTGTAGGCCTTGTCTTTGTGGACACAAACAGTAGAACCTACACCATCAGACTGTTGATCTACGTCAAATACAGGCAGACTTCAGAGAGAGACTGGACATCCATCATTTCACCAGAGCTGCTACAGATTATTAGGATTTTCACTCTTTAAACTTCTCTTGAAGTTTCCCAAACTTTCATTCACTGAAGATTGATCGATCAGTTGTGTCATTGCTTTTATTTGTATAATTACATTATCATAGTTTTGGAAGTTTTCAAAGAACTTCCGTTTTTGTGTAGAAAGTCACATTTTGAAATAGCCACCCAGAAAGCAGCCTTTCCCTGTTTTAAATTCCTGTGATGTAGGCACATTCCTATTCTAATTTTACAGAAGGTTGGAGTGGGCCAGTATTCATATCCCATGGTGAGGTGATAAAGACAGGATCTGGCCTAGAAATGGCTCCAGGATCCTTGGAATCTATAATTTGCTGCCTCACTCTAGATGCTTACAACTTTTCACAATATAATCCAGATTGTAATAAAAATCTTTTTAGGGACATCTGGATGTCTCAGTCGGGTCTGCCTTTGGCACAGGTCATGCTCTTGGGGTCCTGGGGTTAAGCACCATGTCAGGCTCTCTGCTTAGCAAAGAGTTTGCTTTTCCCTCTCCCTCCATGCCTTCTCTTTCTCTCTGTTCTCTCTCACACACTCTCACACTCTCTCTCAAGTAAATAAGTACACTCTTCAAAAAAAAAATCTTAAAAACACAAATATGATTCAGAGGACTCTCTGTGTACAGCCATACTACCCTGAATAAGCCCAATTTCATCAGAGAGTTCTTAATACACACAGAGACAAATCAGTGTAGGGGTTGAAAGCTTGACTTCCAAAGCTTAGCTACCTGCATTTAAAGACTGCCCTGCTATTCACTGGCTGTACGTGCTTAGATGAGCTACTTCATCTCAATAGTCCCCATCTATATGATAAGCTAAAATTAGTACCTAATTCAGGACCATGAGAGAAGCAAAGGAATTAATTCATTTAAATCTTGGCACATTGTTTGTTATTAGCACATTACCAAATTACTCTTGAAACCGTGTATAGGAATTAACACTCCTTAGCAGCAAGTATTTTTTATCATATTAAAGCCCCTAAACCTTTGGGTTTGAATTTAGTTCCCTGACTTATATATAACTTCATGGGTGTATACCCAATTCCTGACCCATTTCTGGTTCTCAAATTTCTAATTGTCCCAAAGAGCCCCCTCCTTTTAATGTTTTCAGAGCAAATCACCACCTACCTTTCCAAAACTGCCACCTTCACCACAGCATTTTTTAAGACTTTTTTTTTCATTAAATTACTCAATTTATTGTTATTATTTATCTAAATAACTTTATAATAAATCCCCCAACAGACTTTTTTTTTTTTAAAGATCTTATTTTATTTATTTGACAGAAAGAGAGAGAGAGAGATCACAAGTAGGCAGAGAGGCAGGCAGAGGGGGGGGGGAGCAGGCTCCCTGCTGAGCAGAGAGCTGGATACGGGGCTTGATACAAGGACCCTGAGATCATGACCTGAGCTGAAGGCAGAGGCTTAACCCACTGAGCCACCCAGGCGCCCTAGCATTTTTTTTTTTTTTTAAGATTTTATTCATCTATCTTAAAGAGAAAGAGAGAGGGAGAAAGAGAGAGAAGACCTGAGAGAGAGAGAAAGAGCTTAAGCAGTGGAAGGGAAAGGGACAAGAAAACTCTGAGCCGAGCTCAGAGCCTTATGTGGGTTCTACCCCATGACCCAAGACAAGGACCAGAGCCAAAATCATCAGTTAGATGCCCAATCAACTGAGCCATCCAAGTGCCCCCAACCAAAGCATTCTACTATAATTGTACAGATTGTTTGTACGAAGGAAAAATGATTTGCAAGCTTTGGATCAGTTCCCACCCTCAGAAGACAGCTCAAAGCAGTCCAGGATCTCTTCAGTTTTAGCTTGTCACAGATAATTCACTGATTTCCCCAAATCAGCAATGCCTTCTGAATGATCCACATGTGACAGCATGTTCCAGGCTTCATTTGGCATTTATCTAGCATGTGCTTACTAAGCACCTTTTGTATGCAGCATTATGCTAAATGTTGGGGATAGAAAATGAGGCAGGTATTGCCCTAGCCTTCCAGAAGTTTGCAGTGCAGACTTCTAATCATGTCCCCAACACTGTCTTAAATTTATCAATTAATTCTAGGGGGGAAGTTGTTTTTGGAGCACATAACAATGCACTAGGATATTCTGCTCCTTAATGAGCCTCCAAAATGGACCTGAATTCTTTCAAGCCATTCCAGTCTGGAGGTAAAATGGCAGGTTCACAGTATTTTCTGTCCTTAAATGCGGGGACTGCCATTCCCTTTTCAGAAGCCCCTAAACTCTTCTGCATATTCCCAGAGGTCATCTTGTGTGTGCTCAAGAACTTAACCATCACATACCTGGAAACTAATAATACACTATATGTTAACTAATTGAATGTAAATTAAATTAAATTAAAAAAGAAAAAATGCTCTATTTCATGAAGAAAAATTTAATCATCACACTGACCATTTCATGCCTTCTACTGTTATTTCTTCCCTGTGTTACAGCCCTAGGAGGCTGTCCCCAAGCCAAATGTAGGGATCCCACTGCATTCACTGCTGAAGTTGTTGAGAATCATTCTGATACCTAGGTCTAAAACAGTAACGAAACTGGGTTTTTATGTGCTTTTTTTGTTGGTTGGTTGGTAAGAAAGGTTTTTGATATCTATTTACTGTCCTCGCTCCCTAAAACTCCTCTGTGGGTCAGTGGGGCTGGAGGGAACCCCACCTGAGAGTCCCACTTTATGATTCTCTTCCTAGTAGCTTCTGCAGGACCTAGAGATGTGCCCTCACATTTATAAGTTCTGTTGTAAGCACAGTTTACTCTGAAATTGGAAATTTTGCTCTACATGCTTATAAAAACAACTACACATACAAAACTTTACAGGAATAATTATACCACACTCCTTAAGAAGATTAAATTGGGGCAGTGGTATTGTGTATAAAATGTCATTATTTCCAAAATTTTCTAATGGTCCACCATGTAATTATAGAGCTTTTATAATAGGGGGGGAAATATATAGCTATACTGAGAAAAGGCATGGTGGTTCTAGAAAAATCATACTCTGGGGGTACCTGGGTGGCTCAATCCATTAAGCGACTGTCTTTAGCTTGGGTCATGATTCCAGGGTGCTGGGATCAAGTCTCGCATTGGGCTCCCCGCTCAGTGGGGAACTTGCTTCTCCCTTTGCCTTCTGCTTCCCCTGTCTGTGCTCTCTCTTGCTCTCTGACAAATAAATAAATAAAATCTTAAGAAAAAAAAAAAAAAAAGAAAGAAAATCATACCCTCGATTGCATAGCTTCGGCTGTCCGGGACATATCTGAATTAGTGTTCTAAGGTTGGTGCTGCCATAGTGTTGTTGATGCAGCCCATCTGTGACAGGTTGAGATTCTGGTTAGAACTGATTATAGTTGGACAAGGAGTGCTAAACAGGAAAAACTCAGGCAGAAGAGCAGTTGTCCAGGTGCCAGGCATGCCAAGTACTGGACCAGTCCTCAAAAGAACTAATCCAAGTCTCATCAGCCAGTGAGGTACATTTCTTGCTTGGTCAGGAATGACTCAGGACTTGTAAGTGGGGGCTTTCAGTGACCTTAGCCCATAGGCAGAATCAGAGTGGGGAATCTTGAGAAGCTTTGCTTGGCTCCCATCTCCACCTGGTACAGAGAGAGGACACAAGGAAGTTTGGTATTTGCGGAGTTTATCCCTGTCCTCTGAATGTATGCTAAGCCATTCTTTTCATCAATTTCTTTATCAGAAGAATACGTCTTATTTACCTGGTCTATTTTTTTTAAACCTATTTTGATGTCTCTTTATGACACATTAACCTGTACTAGAAATTCAGAAAAGAAGTAGGCTTGTATGACTAATTTGTGCCAAGTGTAATAGGATGACTAGTTAATTTTCCATATTTTAAAATGTGATCCAGAGTTAGGTGTTGTTAGTGTATTCATTAGTTCACTTATGTTGAGGTTGTGCATTATGTAGGTTTATAGCCTTTGTCGTTTATTTGAAAGTTGTATGTGTCATTTTACTTATTTCTTTTCTGTCTGCAACTTTCACAATCTATGGAGATTCTTTGGAAATTCTGAAAAATTAATTATTTTATTATAAAATCAAAATCTGTTTATCAAATAAGTGTAACTTAGGAAGTTAGTACAACGTGAAGAAGACAATTTAAATAATTCACAGTCCTACCATAGGGGATAATTATAGTAATATATTCATACATCTTTCAGTTTAGTGGTATTTTTTTATTATTTTTTTAAGATTTTATTTATTTATTTGATAGACAGAGATCACAAGCAGGCAGAGAGAGAGGAGGAAACAGGCTCCCCGCTGAGCAGAGAGCCCGATGTGGGGCTCAATCCCAGGATCATGACCTGACCTGAAGGCAGAGGCTTTAACCCACTGAGCCACCCAGGCGCCCCAATTTAGTGGTATTTTTTAATATCACAATGCAATTACTAAGTTTACTGGATAAGCAAGACTCAGCATGCCTGCTGTGTTTGTAATATCCTTCTAAGTGATTTCTTTCACCTAAATTATTCTGGTGCTACCACATGACTTTGCCCCCTAGCTAGGTCTGACTGGTAAGAATGGGCACTGCACTGAAGGGTGGTATGTTATGCATAACAAGGCCCCCCTCAAATATGTCCACATCCTAATCTCTGGAACCTGCTGGTACATGTTGCATGGCAAGTGGGAATTAAGGCTGCAGACCGAATTAGGTTTGCAATCAGCTGACTGATTACATTATCCAGATGGGCCAGATTTCATGATTTCAAATATAAATCACACATGCTGCCGCTGCTGCTGCTGCTACTGTTACTGTTACTAGTAAGTTATGCAAAAGTCCCCAGAGCTCTTCCCTGAGTCATCCCTACTCTCTGAAGGGCCATTCTCCTTTAACAATTTTTTTAAAAAAATTTTTTGAGAGGGAAAGGAGCATACACATAATACACATAAATGGGGAAGGGGACAGAGAGAGTGTGTGTGTGAGAGAGAATCTCAAGCTAGTTTCATACTCAGCACAGAGCCTGATTCAGAGCTTCATCCCACAACCCTAAGATCATGAACTAAGCTGAAATCAAGAGTTGGTTGCTTAACTGACTGAGCCACCCAGGTGCCCCTACTATACCATCTTTTATTCTTTCTGTATCTTTTATAAAAGAGAAGATTGCACTATGTTCTAGACCCAATCTTACTCTAGAGTCTAGAAAAGTTCTGTCTTTCAAAAAATTCCCAAGCATTAATTCAGAGCTTCCCAACTGGGTTGCTGGACATTTAGTTGTCAAAAGTGTGTAGGAGGTAGCACCCTTTTCAGCTGCAGAGTGCTGGGCCAGCTGCCTTTGCTATAGCATTTTCACAGTGTTTTCCCTGGGTGCCTTACAATATTACCACATTTGGGGGCACCTGGGTGGCTCAGTTGTTGAGTGGTTACCTTTGGCTCAGGTCCTGGGGTCCTGGGACCGATCCCCACATTGGGCTCCCTGTTCAGCAGGAGGGCTGCTTCTCCCTCTCCGACTTACCCTGCTTGTGTTCCCTCTCTTGCTGTGTCTCTCTCTGTCAAATAAATACATAAAATCTTTAAACAACAACAGTATTACCATCTTTTATATTGCTAGGACATGAAAAATGTTGGAAAGAAGAACATTAATATTCTCAAAATATTTGTATACTGACCCACTTTTTCATGAGATAGAAATGAACATGTACCTTGAGTAATCACAAAATTCAGAAACAATAAGAAACATATCTACATAACATTTTTAGAAACATTTTTGACAAGCTTTAAGACACATTAGTAGAACTATTTAACTATGATTAAAAATATTTTTTTAAATATTCAAATTGAAAAAGCATATTATTCCTAAAATATTAATGGGTCATAGAAAAAGGTGATTGAACATTTTCTTTTTAAACCAAGATAACCTTCCATGAAAACTTCTAAATGAGACTGGGCTATTGAAAAGTAATGCCCTTTGAATATTATAGTCCATCAAATTCAATCTCCAGTTGACTATGAAGTTCACATTGCTATAATTTATTAAGTACAGGATGGATGGGAATTACATAATACCTAGGAGACATTATTAAAGAGCCTAAGATTAATACCAAGAACACCAAAGCTATTGAATAATGCAGTATGTAAAGCATGACAGAGGAGCATCTACAAGCTATAATTTGTAGTATATTGTTCATACAAGAATTAATGATGGGGAAAATTTTATTGATGAATAAAAGGTTTAGTCAGAGGGCATGTGCAATGAGGTCATACTGTAAGAACAAAACAAACTGATTTTAAACTACTGCCTGACAGATTACATGAAAACTCAACAAGAGGCAACCTTTTGACAGAATATCTTTGTATTTTCCAGATTTACAGAGCAATTCTCTTTGAATATTAAATAACCACATTTTTAAAAAAAGATTTTATTTATTTATTTGACACAGAGAGAGAGAGAGAAAGAGAGAGAGAGATAGATCACAAGTAGGCAGAGACAGGTAGTGTGTGTGGGGGGGGGAAGCAGGCTCCCTGCTGAGCAGAGAAGCCGATGTGGGGCTTGATCCCAGGACCCTGAGATCATGACCTGAGCTGAAGGCAGAGTCTTAACCCACTGAGCCACCCAGGTGCCCCTAAATAACCACATTTTCAAAATTTCCACTCCTTTCTTAGACTGATTACTGGAGGCAAATTTCAAATTAATTTCTAACACTTCTGGTAGAGGAATGTATTTAAAGCAAGAATTTATATTAACCAAATATCCATCTGTCTTCTATAAGGCCATCCAAATCCTGCAGAATCTGTTTTAAAACATGTGCATCCTTTTGCTGGGAACATTAATTATTTTTCCTTCAAATTAGGACAAACATACTAGTTATCCAGGAGTCATATGGCTCTCAGATACACAGATTTCATATTCTACTATCATTATAAGTCCATACAATGTCCCTTTCATTTTCTTTTAATATTTCCCCTCTGTCTCATTCTCATTTACATTGTCCTTCCCATCAAAGATGTTCACACTAGCATATTCAATATATGTCCTTAGGCATCTGAAAATACAGTCATGAGAAATAATAGATTGTTTTCTGTGTGTGATTGAAGGTACATAAATTGTTTTTCCTGATAGAATTCATTCTGTATTTCTAAGATCTACCCACTTTGCTATATATAAAAATGGTTAATTACTTTTAATTGCCTTACTGTATCTCATTGCTTGTCCACACAACACATTCTGATTATCCATTTCTCTAGGGACAGAGAGCAAGCCTTCCTGTAACCTCTCGCTAATATAAATAATGTTCTGATATTATCCTCATAAATACCCCATTAACTACTTGTACATAGTATAAACCCAGATGTGGGAATAACACATATATAGAATATACAGGTAATTAATTTCATTAAAATTAAGAGTTTATTCTCTCACCAATGTACGTGAAGTTTCTCATTTCTTTTTTTTTTTTAAGATTTTATTTATTTATTTGACAGAGAGAGATCACAAGTAGGCAGAGAGGCAGGCAGAGAGAGAGGGAAGCAGGCTCCCTGCTGAGCAAAGAGCCCGATGCGGGACCCTGAGATCATGACCTGAGCCGAAGGCAATGGTTTAACCCATTGAGCCACCCAGGCGCCCAGGTTTCTCATTTCTACTCATTCTACTGAGCACTTGGTATTAGCTTTTTAATTTTTACTAATTCTATGTTAGTTTAATTTGAATTTCTCTGATTTCAAGTGAAGTTAAGCATCTCTTCACATACATATTGGCTATTTAGGATTCCTCTTCCATGAATTGTCTATTTCTTTCCCTTGTCCAATTTTTGTTTCCTTGCAGATTTTAATAGCTCCTAGTATATTCTACATGTTAATCACTTTTTAGTTTCACATTTTGAAGACATCTTCTAATTTGCCACCAGTCTTTTAAATCTATCTGTATATCACATATTTTTTATATAGAGGAAATTAATTTGAATATATTTACATCCATTGATCTCCACCACCTACCTTCAATTTTGTATTTTTTTTTAATTTGACAGCGATCACAAGTAGGCAGAGAGGCAGGCAGAGAGAGAGGAGGAAGCAGACTGCCCGCTAAGCAGAGAGCCCAATGTGGGGCTCGATCCCAGGACCCTGGGATCATGACCTGAGCTGAAGGCAGAGGCTTTAACCCATGAGCCACCCAGGCACCCCAATTTTTCACTTTTAAAATCTTGTTTAAACATCCTTTCCCACTTCAAGTTCACAAAGATAGCCTCATATATTTTATTAACTTTATATGTTGCCTTTTATAGTTAGGTTTTTAACCCATTTGGGGTTTATTTTGTATTTGGAGTGATGTAAAAATATACATTTACTTTCCCTATCTACTAAATACTAAATATCTACTAAATATCTACCATATACTAAATAATCACTCTTTCACCCTGTGATTTGTGATGCTAATTTCTACTACATTCTACCTGCTCATATATAACATGGGCTTTGTTTATTTTTTTTACTATTGTTGCATCAATTTTTTATCTGTTCTTTTTATTGCTGTGGTTTTATACAATGTCTTAATATATCCAGTAAGACAAATTCTCTCTCATTGGTACATTATTCTTCCATGCACATTTTAAAAACTATCTGTCTAGTTCCTCAAAAACAGAAAACTCTGCTGAATTTATAGATTTTATGGAAAATTATATTTTTAGTGTCAATTTTTCCCATCCTTGAACTTGGTACTTTTCTCTTTTTGCCTAGATCTTGTTTTATGACATTTAACACAATCTGAAAAGTTCTTTGCAAAGGTACATTGGGTTATATCCTATGTAATTGGCAGTTCTTGTTGGTATTGTGAGTAAAATCACATTTTCCACTAATTTCTAGGTGGTTACTGCTGACATTGAAGAACGTCTGGACACTTACGTGAAACAAGTGAATATTTATAAAATATAGGATGGAAGAGTCAAGATGGCAGAGGAGTAGCAGGCTGAGATGACATCAGGTAGCAGGAGATCAGCTAGATAGTTTATCAAACCATTCCGAATACCTACATATCCAACAGGAGATCGAAGAGAAGAGCAGCAATTCTAGAAACAGAAAATCAACCACTTTCTGAAAGTAGGATCTGCAGAGAAGTGAATCCGAAGTGAGGGAAGGTTA
This sequence comes from Mustela nivalis, assembly GCF_964662115.1. Lineage (NCBI taxonomy): Eukaryota > Metazoa > Chordata > Mammalia > Carnivora > Mustelidae > Mustela > Mustela nivalis. The sequence continues at coordinate 90,139,309 of NC_139023.1, read as the reverse complement.
GACCTCGGGGGGAGGAACCTGCTTCTGGCAAGGGGCTGACCAACAGAGCACAAAATGAGAACTTTAAAAAAAAATTGTTTTTTATTAACATATAATGTAGTATTAGCCCCAGGGGTACAGGTCTGTGAATCGCCAGGTTTACACACCTCACAGCACTCACCACAGCACATACCTTCTCCAATGTCCATAATCCTACCACAGTCTCCCTACACCCCTCCCCCCAGCAACCCTCAGTTTGTTTTGTGAGATTAAGAGTCTTTTATGGTTTGTCACCCTCCTGATCCCATCTTGTTTCATTTATTCTTTTCCTACCCCTCAAACCCCCCACGTTGCATCTCCACTTCCTTATATCAGGGAGATCATACAATAGTTGTCTTTCTCCGATTGACTTATTTCACTAAGCATTAATACCCTCTAGTTCCATCCACATCATTGCAAACTGCAAGATTTCATTTCTTTTGATGGCTGCATAGTATTCCATTTATATGTATATACAAATGGAATAATATATGTTATACATATAATATATATGTTATATATACACCACATATATATAACCACATGTATGTAACATATATATGTTTTACACACACACACACCACATCTTCTTTATCCATTCATCTGTTGATGGAAATCTAGGTTTTTTCCATAGTTTGGCTATTGTGGACATTGCTGCTATAAACATTTGGGTGCACGTGCCCCTTCGGAATACCATGTTTGTATCTTTAGGGTAAATACCCAGTAGTGCAATTACTGGGTCATAGGGTAGCTCTATTTTCAACTTTTTGAGGAAGCTCCCTGCTGTTTTCCAGAGTGGCTGCACCAGCTTGCATTCCCACCAACAGTGTAGGAGGGTTCTTCTTTCTCCATATCCTTGCCAACATCTTTCATTTCCCGACTTGTTACTTTTAGCCATTCTGACTGGTGTGAGGTGGTATCTCATTGTGGTTTTGATTTGTATTCTTACCAAACAATCTAGCATTCATTTTCCTTGGTGTTTATCCAAAGGAGTTGAAAACTCATATCTAGGGGTGCCTGGGTGGCTCAGTGGGTTAAAGCCTCTGCCTTCGGCTCAGATCATGATCCCAGGGTCCCAGGATGGAGCCTCGCATCAGGCTCTCTGCTCAGCGGGGAGCCTGCTTCCCCCTCTCTCTCTGTCTGCCTCTCTGCCTACTTGAGATCGCTCTGTCATGTAAATAAAATCTTTAAAAAAAATTTCCATGGTATCAAAGTAGAATTTAAAGTTAAAAATAATTTGTAAATAGTAATATACCAATAAACTAGAATGATACGAATATATTAACAACAAACAATAAAATTACTCAGTTACTGATCTGGTTCACGGTGAGCAGATGGTGATGGCAACAATTTCTAATCACAGTTTTGCTTAGGGTTGGTCCCTGTGAAATCAGTTCCCACCACCTGGAAAACTATACCCTGGGGAACTTCTTTCAAATTTCCCAGTCACCTTCATCAAAAGAATGTTAAACAGACAACACCGCTACACCACTGAGTCACCCTTAATGCAAAACTTAAGCAGGTCAGAAAGCTAGTCAGATGTGATATATCAACTGGAGTTAATAGGAGACGTGAAATCCAGGTCATATGTCCAACATGGGAAGAATTAGGTAGAAGTACTTTCATCTGTGTCAGTAATGCTACCCGTGTACACAGTCTTTCTAATGATATTCTTCAGCAGCTCCAAGGATTCATTATTCCCTAGGATGTTCAGGGGAAAACTCCTTATGCCCCATATTGGTAGCATCTTTCCTTATTCCTCTTGATAACATTCTTTCAATTTTGTTACACCTTGGCTCAAGTGCATGTAGCTTCCTTGAAGTTTACAGCACTGATAGGGAAAAATTATGAAATGCTGCATAGTGAGCTTGTTGTTAGTGAGGCTGATCCTTGATCATACGGAAAACTGGAACTGGCTAGGTAACAACTGAATGGCCAGATTAGTCAGTTATGAGATGGGAGAAGATGCTAGCTTCCTTTTTAGCAGTTTCAGCTTTGACAGTCATGGACATACCTTATCTGACAATTATTCTGTTTAAATTCCTGCCCAGTGCCAATTTGTCATCAGTTAATCTCCTATTCATAACACTGTCTCTTGTTTATCAGGCAGTCCCATAGTTTTACTGATATGTTCAACAGACCTTAAGGCACTTTTCCCCACGTAAACCATTTTTTCCCAGAGTTTGAGGGCCTTATATAAAAGGACTGAGATGCTACTAGGAGCTCTGAAGAGGGCTTTTCTGACACAGCTCAACCTTAATACTGAGGTTTCTAGAAAGCCTTGACAACAGATACAGTGACAGGGTGTAGGTTCTGGATGCTCAGTAAAGGTACAGAGCAATGCTACAGATAGAAAGTGCTATCCCTTGGGGATACAGAGCTTACCCATGTATTTGAGGGAAAAAAAATCTCTTTCAGGAAATATATTTCAGAAATTAATCCAGTCTGAAAATTCCTGTTTTATAAGCTGTGAAATTAACCACTAATTGGATGAAACCACTAACTGAAATTATTGTAGTATTTTGAATCCTTTCTGACACACTTTGAGTTTTGCAATTGCCATATTCTTCCTTTTCTACTTCCCATAAGATAATGCAAATTATCTTCTGCTGATCTGAAAGTTACATGTTATTTTTGTTTTTTTATCTCTTCCTAAAACCCATATGGTTAGACTCAATTTTCTCCATCAATTAATTAAGCTTATCAATAAATATGTCTTGTCCCAAACAAGATAAGGGCCTTAATTAGAATCTGCCTATTTCTTTCTGTTCTGCCTCAGTCCTTCACCTGGCCATGTTGGTGTCATGTGGCATTTTTCTTCAAAACTGATACAAATATATTTTTTATTTTTCTTTCCTGTTCTTTTCCTTGAGTCAATGCTTAATTAATTGCTCACCTTTTAAAAAAATATTTTGATGTTTTTTCTAGGGTTTCTCTCTTGGTTGAATACTTCTCTCAGGAGTACTTTCATAAAAGGTTTTAGAGTGATAAACTTTTTATATCCTATTATTGTCAAGTTCTCACATGTAAATGTACTTTATTTAGATGTAAAAATCTAGGTTACAGGTTATTTTGCTAAAATCTTTTGAAATTAGTACTCCTTGCATCAAGGTCCTGGGCACTACTCTTTCCTGTAGCTGTTTCCTTCAGCTTTAATTATCTGGCCAAAAAGATGGGTGAAGGCAATGGAGGGGAAGAATGAATGCTCAGAGCATGGCCATCTTGCCTGCATTTGTTGTTCTATGCTACCATGTCATTACCCTGACTGGCACTGAGCTGATGCCATTGTTTTTCTGTGCTGCAGAGGCAATGGGATGGGAAATGATGGGCCAGAACAACGTGGGAGAGAGAAGAGGGAAACTCTTGCTCCAACCAAACCTAAATTCCTGATGCTTAGTGCTCTTCATCTGTAGGCTGTCATTACCTGCCTTCCTTACCTCATTCCCTTTCATTTCTTCCTTTCACTCCCTTCTCCCTTCTCCTAGACATATACATAGATTTTGTATGTCAAAATAGGTATATACAGACTTAGAATAAAACTTCCTTAAATATTCTCAGATGTTTCTGAGACACTGAGAGGTATTTAAATCCTTGGAACATAGATCCAATTTATTTGCTCATGATTGAGAGGCAATAATTGGATAAGAAAATGAAGAAAAGCAGGTATAGGGATATCTGAAGCTGAGGAAGAATAAAATCAAGAGAGAGAGCAAGGCAGACCAAAAATCTGAGTAGGAAGTTTCCCAGAATGAGGTCCAAAGCATGTAGCTGTTGTGCATTCACCACTTAACCTTTATTATGAAAGCAGGTGGACTTGCTGGGTCTATTTCCATGAAGAACTGTAAAGTTAATTGGAAGGTCTAGCTACTTTTGATAGCTGTTCCCAGTTCAAGTGTAAGGTCCCTAAATCATCAGAGTACAAGATCCAATCTTTAACCTTTAAAGTAGAGTGTCAGATTGAAAAAAAAATCTCAAAATAAAATGGAGAATGGAACAGAGGCCATTTTGAAGAGTATGTCTGCCCTAATGGCTCAGAAAGATGAGGAGCAAGGTGTGTCTTTAATTCTGGAAAGAAAAGACAATGTGAGGTCTGGTGATACAAGATCCAGGAGGTCATTATTTTCAGCAGAGGAGGGTGACTACTAAAAAGGAAGCTAAGAAGACTTAGATGGTTAACAGATCTACAAGGCATCTTGGGTATTTCTTGATCTTGAAAGAAAGATATGGAAGCTGTCCCATAACTATGCTCATAGAATTGAATCAGAACATTATTCTATTATTACTATTACTGTGGCTGCATCTAACCACTGTCATTGCTCTACCCTCTCCCCTCCTCCACCAATCTACTTATGTATTTCAGTTTGGAGATACTTACAGAATTTCAGACTAAACTAATTATATTAGGTATTCATCATTTTACTGTGATATCTATCTATCCAACTATCTACATAGAAATCATATTATTTTTCTAGTCTTGTGAAAACTCACCAAAAATAAATATTTTTAAAGATTTATTTATTTGAGAGAAAGTGAGAGGGAAAGAGACACCGAATATGTGTGTATGCACATTGGGGAGGGACAGAGGGAAAGGGAGAGAGAGAATCTCAAGCAAACTTCCTTCTGAGTACGGAGCTTGACTTGGGGCTTAATGTCATGACCTTGAGATCATGACCTGAGCCAAAACCAAGAGTTGGACACTTAACCAAACTGAGCCACCCAACTGTCCCAAATATAATTTTTTTTAATAAAAGAATATTCATTGATAAAAAATAGCTAAATAAAGATAAAGGAAAAAAATCTTATCGCAAAACACTGCAGTTGAATACTGAAGGTGGCACAATCTAAGTTGTTTTAAGCCACTCCCCATTTTCTTTAATGTGAAAAATTCATTACTATGGTTTTGGATTTCACATAGAAGCTAAGCTTTAAGAAATTACAACATGTCAAGTTTCCATGTAATATAAAGAAGAACATCTATAATTATCTCAAAAGAACATTAAGGTTTCAAAGACTTAAATCCCTTTCTAAATATCTGCATGAGGCCAGATTTTCTTCATATAATTCAACCAAAACAAACATTATTACAGCAAAATGAATACAGAAAAAAATATATGAGAATCCAGCCAACCTTTATGCCAGACATAAAGCAGATTTTAAATGTAAACAATGTCACTCTATCCAAAATTTTTTTTTGTTGTGGAAAATATAGCTATTTTTAGTAAAATACATTATTTATGCTAACAATAAAATGGGATATAGCTATTTTGGATGAATAGATAACTTAAATTTTTCTAATCTTCTTAATAATGATTGACATAATCCTCACAAACACAAATTGAGCACTTTGAGGTCCCCAGTTTTAAGAATGTAAAGGGGTCCTTGACCAAAAGGTTGAGAACAACTTAATTATTTCATTGCTTTTGAATTGCAATTCAGGAACCTGTGATACAAAATAGGTAGATGACTTGATCCAAGTCACAGAGCTAGTCATTTTAAATATTTTGGGAATTTTAAATATTTTTTATTTTATATTTTTATTTTGATATTTTTATAACTATTGCATAAAATAAATTACATTTATTTAAGTATAAGGATTTTTTGGTATTTTAAAATCCTTTCAAAAGACCCATATGCTTCACCTTATGAAACTATATATTTCAAGTTCTAATTTCTTTGAGAAAGATTAATAGTATCATCCTTTCAGAATCAGAGTTACACCTTACATAAGTTGGCAATTCTTTTCCCAGTTCTATTATTCTGTTGAGTTCCACAGGATCTCAAGCAAATGAGTACTAATAATATCACAAAGTTTTTTTCATTTCAAAGGAATGTGTCTGCAAAGTTCTATTTATAGATTACTATACACACATAAACTTTATGTATATAAGTTTATAAGGTATAGTTCATTGATTTTCTACTAAAGTTTTGAGGCTATCCTGAGATATCTAAGAGTCTTATTCTAGAAACACAATTATAAATTATCTGAGACAATTTTTCAGTCTAGCTAAATTCCAAATTTATCTTTATTTTAACTCTGACACAATCCCCCAAATTAATTTGTCACAAGCAGTATAATCCCTCCAGTATCTCCAAGAATGTGGCATCCTTCATGGCATGAAGTCTTTTGAAACCATAATATAATAAATGTGTGCTCCACACTAATATAGACACAAAAATCACACAGTACTTATAATAAATAGAAACTGTTTAACATAGCATCTTGATGAGGTAAGCTTGTGTTATATTATTTTAATAGAACAAGAAACTAAGCTGTAAAGGCCTGTTCAGACTTGCCTAGGGTTAATCATGAATTACTGGTAAAGCCCAAGGATAGGAATTTCTAGTTTTTGAGGCTTATAACAACACAATACCAGGTATTCTCTCTTATGCTTAGGATCAAGATATATTTGAGATTTGTTTTGTTCTACATTATGTCTGAGCATTTTATGCAACTTGAATAAAGGACATACTATGAGGTGGATTGATCAGAAATCATAACTCACTCTTCTTTGTTCTCCTAAATAATTAGCAATAGTATATACAGTCCCTTTTGAGGACATTTTGAATTTACCAGCAGTTGAAAACTCAAAAAGAAATGTACTTTTTGAAAAAGAAATGGAAGCATTCAATAGTTAATAAATATTAACTGAGTGACCCCATGTCCTAGGTATTTGAGATGTGATGGATAGGCAAGGACACTGCTCTGGTAGATTACCTTTGTGTGGGGGCAAATTAAACATGTAACTCCAGCCTGTTGTTACACAGCCTGTAACAAACAGATAATACAACAGAGTGATGACATAAAATGGCACGAGAAAAGCAAGCTTCCTTAAATAGGGCCATCAGTGAAGGCATCTTGTAGCAGTTAACCTCTGAACCGCGGAGTGACCTGAATGAGAAGTTAGGCCTACAAACAGTGGGGGGCACACACAAGGGCCAAAAGTGTGAAGAAGCTTGCTGTGTTTGAGGGACAAACAGCAGGGGGCATGGCTATAGTTTATAGTGCAGCAACATGAGATGAAGAGAGGTCAGGGGTTAGTGCATCTGGGTGAGGTCAGAGAAGCTAGGTAAGTCAGATGTGGCAGGTTCTCACAGGTTGCTGTAGAGTTTAGATTTTGTTCTAAGCCTAATGGAAAACTGCAGGATCTTAAGTTAGAGACAGGTAATATGCCTTACAGTTTTAAATTAAGGGGAGGAAGGAGGAGGGAAACCAGTTAAGTGAATGATGATGGTAATTTGAACCGGGGAGATAGCTGTAAAAATGGAGAAAAGTAAACATTTTAAAAATCTGTTTTGAAAGTTTTTTTTTTTAAGATTTTTTTATTTATTTACTTGAGAGAGAGACAGTGAGAGAGAGCATGAACGAGGAGAAGGTCAGAGAGAGAAGCAGACTCCCCATGGAGCTGGGAGCCCGATGCGGGACTCGATTCCAGGACTCCAGGATCATGACCTGAGCCGAAGGCAGTCGTCCAACCAACTGAGCCACCCAGGCGTCCCTGGAAGTTTTTCTCATAGGAACTACTGATGGTTTGGATGTGGGAGGTAAAGGAAAGATAGGATGCATTTATTTCTACACAGAAAATGTTAGCTACTACTTATATCAAAAGCATAATCCATAAAAATAAAACTTATACTTCATCAAAATTAAAACCTTCATTCTGTAAAAGATTCTGGTAAGAGGGGAAAAAAAGGCAAGTATAGATTGGAAAAAAGTATTTGAAAATCACATATCTAACAAAAGACTAATGCCTAGAATATATAAAGAATTCTCAAAACCCAATAATATAAAACAAACAATCCAGTTAATACATGACTAAGAGACATGAAGAAACATTTCACCAAAAAAGATACAGAGATGGCAAATAAACTCATGAAATGATGTTCAACATCATTACTAAGGAAATACAAATAAAAACTACAATGAGATGGTTTTAGTAATTTAGAAAGCTTCTTCATTTCAAAATAAAGAATGTGTCTGCAGTGTTCTATACCTCATCAGGATGCTATATACACTGCACACACAATATATATCAGAATGGGTAAAATAATAAATAGTGACACTGTCAAATGCCAGCAAGTATGTGTGAGAAAGTGAATTACTCATACACTTCTGGTGGGAATATAAAATGATATAGATGCTCTGGCAAACATTTTGGCAGTTTCTGTAAAAACTAAATATGCAACACAGTAATTGTACTCTAGGCATTTATCCCAAAGGAATGAGACTTACATTCACACAAAAACCTCATATGAATGTTTGCAGCACCTTTAATGCATAGCAACAAAAATGGGAAACAAACTACATGTCCTTCAACAATCATATTGTCAGACATGTTACTACACAGGAATGACTATATAAATTATGGTACATCCACATCGTGGAATACTGCTCAGCAATAAAAATGGAATAAACTACTGATAAACAATCTGGATGAATCTCTAGAGAATTATGCTGAATATAAAAAGATAATCTCAAAAGGTCACATACTGTATTATTCCATTTAAATATTCTTGACATGACAAAATTATAGAAATGGAGAACAGATTAGTGGTTTCCAGGGGTTGAGGAGGAGGTGGGAGTGGGAGAGAAGTGGGTATTGCTATAAATATATTAATCCAATATAATTTAATAATCATAATAATTAATAAATTAATATAAATATATAAAAATACAAAGAGGGACCTCATGGAGATGGAAATGCTCTATCAATGTCAACACCCTGGTTGTGATGTTGTATTGTAGTTTTGCAAAATGTTACCACTGGGGGAAATCATTAAAGGATCACTGGATCTCTTTGTATTATTTCCTCCAACTGCACGAGAATCTATAATTATCTCAAAATAAAATGTTTACTATATATAGAAATTTTAATTTACATACATAAAATGACATTGAAATGTCATGTTAATGTAAAACAGGACTTGTGAAGTTTTGGCTAGGACCCCAAAAGAGTAAATTCAACATTCCAAAGTGAAGATCATAACCATCCTGTAAGGACGTATATGAAAAAGTTGAGGGTAATTGGCTGTCATGCTCTGAACAACTTTAATAACTTTAATAGGCTCAAATCATTGAGAATTAGAGATTGGAGGAGAAAGTTTATGGGCATCGTTGTTATGTTGTAATAGCACCCTTCCCCTTGAGGAACAGAAGTAGAGAGTAGGCCCTCTTCACCCTAAGTCACAAGAGGAGACTTTAGGAAGACCATTGGGAGAACTTAAGGTCTAGGGAACATGGGAGTGTTTACTTTCCTTTTGGAAAATCCAAAAAGCTCAGAGGGCAGTTGCTCAGAGGCCAGAAGTAAGAAGGGGTAACGTGGCTGTGTAGAGTGGTCACTATGTAACAGGATTTCTGCTTTTCAGAATTCTGGCAGTAAAACACTGCTCCCCAAGTCTCTTGGGGGCAAACAAAATGGTTTTCCCATGAACCAAATGTGAACCACTCACTTAAGAAAGCCAGCATGGGGTATTTTTTTAGGTTATGCCCAAAAGCATGACCAAGACTGGTGAACAGTACTCTGCAGAAAGAAGCTAACTAACTAAATAAAGCCAAGGACCAGCAGGATGAGATGCATTAGCTCTTATAATGGAATCCATATGGAGAGTGGAGTGGTCTTAGAAAAACCCATGAAAATGCTTACGAGAAAGAGTCCATTTTAAACAGCTACCAAGTCCAGAAAGTGCCAATGCTAGATCATGAAGATAGTACTAGTTTAGCCATAAATTTTCTTGTAAGCCACTTCCATTAAACCCCTTTGTCCCCGCATTCTAACCTTGGGAGGGACCACAGGCCTAACCAAGACAGAGTTGGGAGTATCCTTGTGGAGAAAGAGAGAAGCAGCAGACTGCAGTTTCCTTTCTCTACCTCTTCTCCTGGACTCCTAGCTTTGTCTGCTATGGTCAAGGAGACAAGCCTTTAAACTTGAAAGCCAGATTTAAACTTTGACCTCATATTGTGATGGTTAAACTGAGACTGAAGTTTAAACACATAACTCTTTCTGATATCTATGAATGACCAGAAAAAACATGAAGACTGCTTGAATTTTCACCCAGAAATCAGGGAAGAAGCAGCCTCACAGAAAAGGTAATGGAAAAAAATACTTTGATGAATTTTACACTACAAATCCTATTTATTCAGTATGCTAAATATAAGGTAATCTTCCTGTATATTTTAAGCAAACTTCTCCAAACTATACTATTGCATATATACATATATGTGTATATACATGTATACAGAAATATGTACTTTTCCCTCCTACTATTGAATATCTGCTTTCAGCAAAAACCAATCTAGTCTTAGCTATAGATGTGCGACAGTTGCTTCTTCATAATATGATTTCCAGTTTTTCTGAATTATTTTACTTACTGAGCACGAATATAGTACTACAAATGTGAAATTACAGTTTGGCTTGAGAGAAATGTTTTGCCATATGCAACATTGAGCCTTTAGTAGAATAGCAAAACCATTACAGTTGGAAATTTCAGTTAGAATCTAGCTCCTATCCAGGATGAGAAAGTATCCAGTTTTTTCCCCTGAGTAAAGATTTTCAAATTTGTGTGGCCAATGGCCACAGCTGTTTTCTCTGCTAAATTTCACTGGGATCAACGTGATTTGATTTATTGTATAGAAGATCCATAAATGAATGGAAGAATAAAAAGCAATAGAGCTAATTCAAATCAGAAAGAATTCTGAATAACCAATGACTGGTGAGGAACTACTAATTCTGCACATTCCTAAGTCATCTGACATAAATGCCCAGAGGAGAATGCTGGGAATGGAGAATAAAGGGCAACTCCAGTGATTTCTTTTGGATGCACCCAATTATAGTATGAAGCAGATTTAGCATGTTAGCCATAATTTGATTTTAGTATCTTTATTAGGATTGCCTTTTCATATTCACTTGAAATTAATTTTTCGGAATTCAGAAATTTAGGGGCATCTGGGTAGCTCAGTCAGTTAAGTGTCTGCCTTCAGCTCAGGTCATGATTTCAGGGTCTTGGGGTAGAGCCCTTCATTGGGCTCCATGCTTGGTGGGGGAGCCTCTCTCTCGGCTCCTTCCCCCTGCTGTATGCTCTCTCTCTCTTACTAAAAAGAAAAAAAAAATGGAATTTAGAAATTTAATTCCAAATATTGTAAAAATTACAATCCTTGCATTGGTAGCAAAAATGTCACACGCTTTAAAGAATGTATGCAGCTAAATCAATCTTCATGGTAGTTTGGTATAAAGTTAGAAAAATAATTTTTAGTGTTTTTCTTTTTTTTTTAAGATTTTATTTATTTATTTGACAGATAGAGATCACAAGTAGGCAGAGAGTCAGGCAGAGAGAGAGGAGGAAGCAGGCTCCCTGCTGAGCAGAGAGCGCAATGCCGGGCTCTGGACCCTGGGATCATGACCTGAGCCAAAGGCAGAGGCTTTAACCCACTGAGCCACCCAGGTGCCCCTTTAGTGTTTTTCTTATCCAAATTCTACAATAGTGCCTTTCTTTATGATAATAATTTTTTTAAATAGTATAAAGTTCAGAGGTACTTTGTAAATTCTGAGAACAGATCTTCTACCTTTTATTTTTTTGGTTATAAAATGATATATTTAAAATCCCAAATTTAAAAAAATCATGACTTAATGATGATATTATACCATTAGTCTCTCTTTAAATGTAGGTTTTATTTTATATTCATCACAGAATGCACTTTCTTTCCCTAATTATTTTGACCATTTCAAATTCTGGAGAGAGAGAATATCCAATTACAAAGTAAGAATTAAGTTTTAAAAACAAACACATAAAAAAAAACAGCATAAAGCATTGAGGCTATTAGTTTGAATAAGCTACATCCCCAAATTTCATATTCTTTTAAAAACCACAGAATACGCTCCATGAAATGTTTGCTTCAGAAACAATTTCATCTATGTAAGTAATTTTATGGTAATCTTCTTAGAGAGAATCCTACATACTCTTATATATATTTCACTTAGGTAAGTTTTTAACTCAACATTTTCTGTAATACATATAGACACAGTGACTTGCTAAAGAAAATAAATTATAAAAGAGATAAATTAGGGATAAATTACTTTCCTTTCAAAGGGATATTTTACTTAGTAAGTCTTTTATCTCAAAGGTCTTTAAAATAGTTGTAATTTTAGTGTTTTTAAATGGGAGTTGATTTACTGGAAATATGTGAGAAATTGTACAGAAATTATAAAACCTTTTCTAGAAAGTAGTATAATATATGCATTTCCTCCTAATTGTATTTATAAAGCCTCTTTCTTTAATGCTTTAAAATGTTTAAAATTTAAGTGCTTTAAAATGTGACAAGCATTTAAAAAAAAAACAAACTACTGCAATACCATGTAGAGTAAATTAAAAAGAAGAATTTCTGGGGTACCTAAGTGGCTCAGTCAGTTAAGCATCAGACTCTTGATCTCAGCCCAGGTCTTGATCTCAGGGTCATGAGTTCAAGTCCCACATTGGGTTTGGAGCCTACTTAAGAAACAAACAGAATTTCCGGGTAGTCCACTTGTTCAAAGTTCATTTCCTGGGGCATCCAGGTGGCTCAGTCATTTAAACGTCTGCCTTCAGCTCAGGTCATGATCCCAGGGACCTGGGATTGAGTCCCACAATGGGCTCTCAGCTCAGTGAGGAGCCTGCTTCTCCCTCTACCTCTGCCTGCTGCTCTACCTGCTTGTGCTCTCTCTCTCTGGCAAATAAATAAATAAAATCAAAAAGAAAGTTCATTTCCCTCCATTTGACCTTTGTTGTATTTACTTCGGCAGTTATTTTGGTCGCAGTGATAAAGTATAATTGGTTATCAATGGTCTATATACTATGCTGTCAAAACCTTAAATTTTTCCTTTTCTTGTCATCTCTTTTCCATTAATCAATTCAGAAAAAAAGAAATAATTCCCACATTTTATCTTTTGATTTGCCTTTTACTTGCCTATTTTTGTCTTTTCATATATAATGGATACAATTTGTGACTGCCTTCCTTCCCCCTTATTATACTACTTTAGCTTATGCTCTGTAACTCCGCGTTGTTATTTTTCGGTTTCCTCTAGATGTCATGGGAAATTACCTTGATGTAATTGTAGCCTCCAAGTACACTACAAGCCAAGCTACCTCAGGGGTCATGGAATAGAAGGTTCATAGACCAGAGATTCTCAAATCACATATCCCTTAAAATCAAGAAGTAAGAGGTAGGGTAAGTTACCACACTTAGGATAGGGTAGAAATGGGAAGGACCACACCCCATGAATCCCAAGTTATGCAATGTTCATATGTGTGCACTCTCTTTCTCACTCTGTGTGTGTCTGCTGCATTAGTCTTCCTCACTGATGACCTTGGGACAGACTGACATTCAGGCAGGGAGGTCAACAGAGAGAAGGTACCTGGGGCCAATGATAGACACACCATTAAAAAGAGAAGCAGTGTCAAATATTCTTTTTTTTTAAATTTTATTTATTTATTTGAGAGAGAGAGAGAGATTACAAGTAGGCAGAGAGGCAGGCAGAGAGTGAGGGGGAAGCAGGCTCCCCACTGAGCAGAAAGCCCGATGTGGGGCTTGATCCCAGGACCCTGAGATCATGACCTGGGCTGAAGGCAGAGTCTTAACCCACTGAGCCACACAGGCGCCCCCAGTGTCAAATATTCTTGGCCATAGCTTTAGTTTGCCAAATAGACAATAGGCAATACCTGTAGTTATTATCAGCAATTCTTAGAGTACATTTGGGTCCAGAATATGACCATGGTGGCCCATGTAAGGGTGACACTGATGAGAGACAGAAGTAGAAAAATCTTCACCTTTGGCCCAGGAGGCTGACCTACAGCCTGCAGTTTCGGTAAGGATCAAATACATGCTATATTATTTAAGGGTCTCATGACTGTCTGTAAATCTTGCCAATAGTTAACACTGAACTGAATTATAAGTACTAGGAAAATCTTGAGGTGTAATTTTACGAGTAGAAATTCGAAGAAGACATTTATGATCTAATATGCCCTGCACATCCCCTCCCTGTTGAACACTAAGCATATAACCACTAGCTTTATACAGCAGAAGCACAGCTCCTTCTGCCCACAGTTCCTGTCCCAGTGCTACTTAAATAAGAGACCGAAGATGTCTCAAGACTTCTTTCTGGATTGTTGTGTTCAACAATTCCACAACAACATGGTTGTCAGCCTAGATGTGGTATGATCATGATTTGGTGTTCCCATCACTTTCTATCTATAAACAACATTCTTGCTCCATCATAAATTCACTTAGCCTATCTTGCTTTACATCTTTCAGGTTACTTAGTATCTATTTTTAGCACATCCTATAAGCTCTGCCTACTTCTCACAATCTACTTGCTTTCTCATTATTTGTACTTTACCATATCCTATAGGATTCATCCGTCCCATTCTCTTCTCTCTAGCAGAACTGATTTTCTGTAAGAACACAGCAAATTAGCCATTACTTTAACAAACATTTAAATAGTTTTCTTCGGGTCACCTGGGTGGCTCAGTGGGTTAAAGCCTCTGCCTTCGGCTTAGGTCATGATCCCAGAGTCTTGGGATTGGGCCACATCCTGCTCTCTGCTCTGCGGGGAGCCTGCTGCCTCCTCTCTCTCTCTGCCTGCCTCTCTGCCTACTTGTGATCTCTATCAAATAAATAAAATCTTAAAAAAATAAATAGTTTTCTTCATCTATTCAGTGAAATGTATTGATATTAGGAAATCTGTATTATTTTACTCTTTTCACCTTGCCTTTTCTTACTTTCCTCTCAGTTTTGATCATTTTGAAAAGACAAAAGGGATGTTTAAGCAAATTCCCCAAATAAATCACACTTATTCAATTTTCTATGCATTTCCATTTGATAATGACATATAGGCTATGAAATATATCTCTTCTTATTTTATATTCTAGGAAACCAATGCTTTAAGATATTTTAATGTAATCACAATACCCTTCAAAAAATCTATTGACAAGTGATAAGAAAAACAATCTTCATCTCTGTTTCTTATGTAGTCCATGTATTTGACACTCAGGCTTATTAAATATTCTCTTGTGCCATAGCTATACCACATCTTAGTAACTGAGCGCACACACACAAAAAATACAGACTGGGAAACTTTCTGCACCTAATAACCATAAATGAATTTCTAACAACAATGTAGATTCAGAATTCTAACTGGCACTCTACTTCTCCCCAACACAGCTACCCACAACCAATCTTTCCAAGAAAGCTCAGATAAATTAGAGAGAGTTAGCCCTAATCAGTAGGTTCACCAATAAACATCTACTGAGTGTGTTCTTTACAAGGCACTGGCAGACAGCAGAAGTTATCAGCAGATTCTGACATTCATTTTACCTTTAGAGCTTTTCTAAAAAGTTATACTAACCAAATGTATTTTTTAAAAAGTCATTTGGAGCCTTTTCATCTTAGGAGAATTTTTCTCTTACTTAATTATAAATTCATAAATTCATGTACAAGAAAGGAGGCATGTTTGGAGAAAAGAGACAAAAACATCAATATGGGGGTGCCTGGGTGGCTCAGTGGGTTAAAGCCTCTGCCTTCGGCTCAGGTCATGATCCTGGTGTCCTGGGATCCAGCCCCACATTGGGCTCTCTGCTCAGCGGGGAGCCTGCTTCCTCCTCCCTGCCTACTTGTAATCTCCGTCTGTCAAATAAATAAATAAAATCTTTAAAAAACCAACCAAACAGAAAAAAAAAAACACATCAATATGCCTGGACAACTGGGTTTATAAAGGAGAGCAGAATGAAGCTGAGCAGAGTGGCAGAGTATTGCTCAGCATATAATGCTAAGTGGTGTAGATTTTTATCCTATTGAACCTAGTGCTATCCGGTATGGTAGACACTAGCCAAATATGATTAATTAAATTTAATTAAATAAATCAAATAAAAATTCAGTTTCTTGGGCATATCAGCCAGGTTTCAAATCCTCAGTGGATACATAATGGCCAGTGGCAACTATATTGGTTAGTGGAGGAGCACATTTCCATTATTCTAGAAAGTTCTGTTGGATGGTGCTGCCCTATAGATATTGAGGAAATGTAAAAATTTTGAAAAGAGTTGGAAATGACAAAATTATAATTTTCCAAGGATCTCTAAGAAGAAATGAATAAACTGGAAAATGGTAGCGCAATTAGGATATGAACCAGAATGCACATCATACTCAGACTGGGGTTGCAGAAATGAAGACTAGTATGTGTGTTTGTGTTACGGTTGGGGTCAGGGAAAGAACTATAGTAACGAAGTAGATATGGAGGGTGAAGGAAAGATAGAGTGCTTCTTATTTAGGAAAATGGGTGGGTATTAATCCTATTCTCTGAAATAGGAAAACTGTAAAGGAGTGGAATACATATTTTTGAGAGGACAGGGGTGGATGATAAATCTAGATTATATCCCTAAGTGTGAGATTGTAAGGGGCATTTTTGTAAGATATACAATAGGCAGTTAGATTTCTAAATTTTGGTCATTCTCAAGGAGCTTAGGAGGAGAAACATAAAACGTTACATGGATTTCTCATTACTTCCTTAAAATCAGTATCTAGAATTGAAAAATTTTTTCAAACAGTATGAATTATATGTGGAGGCTTTCCAGATTTCTTCTTACTCCTTTCCCCACAACACACACTCCCTGGTGACTCTTACATTGCCATGATGAACAGATGTTATGCACAGGCATGTACATACTCTACTGATGAACTGATGGGGTCTGGTGTTTTATAATGCATTGGTTGGGAGACAGATTTCAGAGTTATAACACTTTCTTTGTAAAAACAACATCCTTCCTCCAGATTCCAATGACTTTGTAAATACTATAAAGTAGAACACATTTGCATCTTTATTAGTTTGGTTGCCAGGCAAGAAAACAGAAATCACTAAAAAAGTTCTAAACAGCATTTTCTATGGGGAAATGTTGACATAGGCGTTGAAGGCTAGAAGAACAAAACAGGAAGGTGAGATTAAATTAGAAATTCCTAATGCTGGAAGTGGCTACCAGTTCCTAAAGCTGGTAGAACAGAGGGTGCGGACGGTATTATCAAAATCTGAGAGCAAACTCACAACTGGGGATGCTACATAAGGATAGGAAAAGGGAAGGCAGGACCACTGGAGGGGCCGCTGCAATTGGCTCTGGGACTTTTAAAGGGCACAGATGTCTCCCTGGATACCAGATGCAGAGAGAGAGAAAAGAACAACAACAGCTTTCCCGTGTTCCACCTTACGATTTTCTGCTTGTGTTTCTTCCTGGGAGAATCATACAGAAAGCCATTTGAGGGGCGCCTGGGTGGCTCAGTGGGTTAAAGCCTCTGCCTTCGGCTCTGGTTATGATCCCAGGGTCCTGGGATAGAGCCCCGCATTGGGCTCTCTGCTCAGCGGGGAGCCTGCTTCCCCCTCTCTCTTTGCTTGCCTCTCTGCCTATTGGTGATTTCTGTCTGTCAAATAAATAAATAACATCTTTAAAAAAAAAAAAAAAGAAAGCCATTTGACAAGGAAGGCTGAGAAATGTAGTCTATAGACTCTCGGGCCAACTATGATCACAGAGCAGAGTTTAGGAGAGTGTGGGGCTCAAAGACCACAGGCAAATAACCTACACCATGCTTTGTAAACTACAAAAAAACAAAAACAAAAAAATCCTATTTGGTTTCTAGTCTTTGACAGACTTGATAAACTCTAAGGGTCTATCACAGCATTTATTAAAATGCTCAATAAATATCCATAAATATTTGAATGAACAAATGCCTATCCCTATCCTTATAAATAGATCAGCTCAATACACAACTTACATGATTGGCAGGACATGCAACTGATTTTTAATGGAACACCTGAATTCATAAGTACAAGTTAGTATTATCTTTTAAAATATTGGCCCTTTGAAAATTAGCATACTTCCAAACAGTACTGTCATTACTCAAGGGATATTTAGAACTGCTCTGAAATTGCCTTTCAGAGCTAGTTCTTGAGAAATACATGATAGTTAGGAGAATGTATCCCTGCTCACTCCTGGCCTAGTCTGAGTCACCTGGTTTTGATCTGGAAGATTTATTTGGTTTCAAAAATGAAATCCACTCTCAAAGAATAAAGACTTGTTACTAATGTTGGTAAGTACTTGCCACAATTTCCAATTAAGCTTGAGGCAACATGATGTCTGAGCCTACTTCTGATACTTTCAATTTGGAATAAGACAACAAATGTGGTGGATAATAACAGTCGTAACTTAAAATTGGTCTTTATTGCCTTTCTATGAAGAGAGGAGAATCATCATTGTGCCCTGCTCACCCACACCCTCCCTAATTTCAGTAAGCTCTTTCCATATCCCAGGGCGATTTCCAGCCAAGACAAATGTATAAGCATAAATGTATAAAAACAAAAAGCGCCGCTAGGCTCTGACGTCTAGGACATGAACCAAGACCACGTTTTACTATCACCCCCTTCCCTAAAGGGAAAAATCCATATACTTTTCCGCTTGCCGTACCCATACCGCATTCTGGTAAAACAGGAAACTTCTCAAGGGTTAGTCAAGTGTGGAGCACAGGCAGATGCAATGTACCCTCCCTGAAGGGAAACGTTAAGTAATAATAAGAATCTCAAAAAGCACCTCCATGACACTACGTGCCGGGCTCCGTTTATTCCTTGTCTTCACAGTTCTGTGAGGTAGGCACTTCTAGAACCCCCATTTTACAAATGAGAAACCCGGGGCTCACGGAGGTCATTAACTAGCCAAGACTACTCATTCTTGAAGGACAGTCCAGGGTTCAAACCTGACACTCTGGTTCGAGTTTGTGCTTTCCGTGAAGAACCGCTATCTGGCCAATTTTAAACCGTCAGTACCGGCAACTGGGGAACTAATGGAAAAGGGAATCAACAAAACGGTCCACACCTCGTAAACAGGGCTGATACACCCGAGAAGCCTGATGTCCCAAGGGAGGGCAAACGAGACACTCGGAGGTGGACCCACCCTGGAGCGGCTCTGACAGAGGCAGTCGCAGGCGGCAGAAGCGCTTCCGAGACCCATCCGCCGCCACAACATCCCTCATTGGGTCCCTTCCTGATAGCGTCAAATCGCGGGCGTCCAGAAGGAGGTGGGACTTCCGGGCTCGGTGGAGCCAATACCGGCCGCGCCGGAAGTACCTATTGAGGAAAGGGGGAGAGATACCGGGTGGTAGAAGATCCCGTTGAATCTTGTGTTCCACAGACTCAGAAGAAAAATCGGGTGGTTTTTCATCCGCTAATTGTCAGGCTTTGTGGGCAGTGGGAAGCAGGAGTTGGGACATGGACAGCCGCTTGCAGGAGATCCGGGAGCGGCAGAAGTTACGGCGACAGCTCCTTGCACAGCAGGTCCGCGGCCCAGGGAGGAATCGAGAATGCGCGTGCGCGGTTCCCTTCTCTTCCTCCTCCCCCTCGTTCTTTTCTGTCTTTGCCTACGCGTTGCGGTGCTTACTTCTCTGCTTCCGCAACCCTGATCCCTAGGCCTACCTGCCTTTCTTGCTCTTAACTGCCGCAGTACCTTGAATATTCTTCATCTGTGCCGCGGCCATTATGTTGCTAAACCGAACGCCACGATTGGTCCTCAGCAGCCATTATGGAATGCGCGCCGAGTGTCCGGCGCAGGGCTCAATGATGGGGAGACAAAGCTTTGGTCTTTGCAAATAAATTACCGTCGTTCGCGCCAGGAAAAGTGATTTGTTATCCCTTAAGTTTCTCTAAACTATTTAAATGGTCGTCCGTGTCAGGCCTTTCTTCTTAGTACCTAGTTCTTGAGATTGTGGCTTCCTTGTGAAATAGATTTATAGTGTTTTCTTTGGGATCATATCTAAAGACTGCATTAGAAGTAGCCCGAGTGTAAAATTTTAGTTTGTCCATCTTGTGTGTTGCTAAGTACTGTGTCTTCGTCATCACCCACTGCTAATACTTGAATTCTCACTCTGTTTAAGCCACAGTAAACATTTGGAATAGATATCATTGACGTCCCTTACCAAGTAATGAAACAGGCTAGAGAGGTTAGGTAGTTTTTGCCCCGTGTCACTCATCGCTAGGCCAGAAAATTGAATCCAGGTGAGTCTCTCCAAAGCTCGTGTGTGAATTAACACTTGATCAGGAGACTATACATGCAGAAAATGCAGATGCACACCTTTACTTAGAGTTTGTGTTTCCCATTTCTACCGTTCATATCACTAAAAGTGATGGAGGAAATACTACGAGGTTTTAATGAGGCATCTTACTGTTATTTTTCAGTAATGAATCTTGGTTTTAGTAAATGAAAATTTGAAACTTATACTCTTATGATCTGATGAAAAGGTTTATGGTGTATATATATATGTATTAAATATATATGGTTATGGTGTATATAACCATATATGGTGTATATAACCATATATGGTTACGGTATTTATAGTCATATATGGTTATGGTATATATAGTGTTAAAAATGTGGGAATTGGAATCAGACCTGTTCTGTCCCTCTAGCATTATGATCTGGGACAAATCAGGTATCTTTTCCAAGCCTTCTTTCTTGTACCTTTTTTTATTGTGTTGGCTTTAGAATATTCAGTAGCTTTGTTACCACCAAGTAAGGTTCTTATTTTTTAGTTTTTTTAGATTTTAGTTTTAGTTTAATTTTCTTTGACTCAAAATGCATTCATAAATGGTTACTTTTGTGTCTTACTATACACGAGAGGATCTAGTAAGCCCCTGGCAATTCAACTATGAATAAAAAATGGTCCTTACCCTAAAAGAGCTTGCATAGTGCAAAAAATTTAATGATGGGTGCCTTTATTAAGTACCTTTAATGAATCAAGACTCTGCTAAGTTTTTATATACATTATCTTCAGTCCTGCAAGTCAGATGCTATTTGCATCTTATAGATGAAGAAAATAGAGCTCAAAGAGTTTAAGTTACATGCTGAAGTCCACAAAGTTTATAAAGTTGCAAGCTTGTAGTTTTAGGCTTTTCCATGCTCTTTCCAGTACACTAGCTGCTCCCTAGTCTTCTAGTTGGTTAGGAACTATTTCCACATAAGAAAGAATGTCTGATATAATCAATGACAGACCTCCACTTTTGCAACTAATTTCAGCCTTTCTTTCAATTGTCTTCTCTATTTGAACAACACAGATTACTGTCCAGAATGTGGTTTGTGCAATTTATACAATTTTTTTTAATTGTACTTCTTTTTTTTTTTGCCTTTATCATTTATTTTTTTATTTTTTATTTTTTTAAGATTTTATTTATTTATTTGACAGACAGAGAACACAAGTAGGCAGAGAGGCAGGCAGAGAGAAAGGGGGAAGCAGGCTACCTGCGAAGCAGAGAGCCTGATGCGGGGCTCGGTCCCAGGACCCCGGGATCATGACCTGAGCCCGAAGGCAGAGGCTTTAACCCACTGAGCCACCCAGGCGCCCCTTGTTTATTTTTTTAAAGAAAATTTATTTTTTTTCAGTGTTCCAAAATTCATTGTTTATGCACCACACTCAGTGCTCCATGCAATACGTGCCTTTCATAATATCCACCACCAGGCTAACCCAACCCTCCACCTCTCCCCTCTAAAACCCTCAGTTTGTTTCTCAAGAGTCCATAGTCTCTCGTGGTTTGTCTCCCCCTTCGATTTCTCCCAACTCACTTCTCTCCATCTCCCATGTCCTCCATGTTATTCCTTGTGCTCCACAAGTAAGTGAAAACATATGATAATTGACTCTGTCTGACTTATTTCACTCAGCATAATCTCTTCCAGTCTCTTCCATGTTGATACAAAAGTTGGGTATTCATCCTTTTTGATGGAGCCATAATACTCCATTGTATATATGGATCATATCTTCTTTATCCATTGGTCTGTTGAAGGGCATCTTGGTTCTTTCCACAGTTTGGCTGCTGTGGCCGTTGCTGCTATGAATATTGGGATACATATGGCTCTTCTTTTTACTACATCTGTATCTTTGGGGTAAATACCCAGTAGTGCAATTGCAGGGTCATAGGGTAGCTCTATTTTTAATTTCTTAAGGAATCTCCACACTGTTTTCCAAAGTGGCTACACCAACTTGCATTCTGTCCTCCTTCCTTTCTGATTTCTGTGCATCTCCTGTAGCACAGCTCAGGTCAGAACATTGTAATGAAAACTGTCTTGATCTTTCTGGCTAAGGGTCTTCTTCCAGCTGGTGTTCGTTGTCCTTACTGTTGAGTACACTACTTAACATTACTTATTGTTACACAGAATATAAATGTCAGCAACTTACACCTACTTTTTACTTAGCTATAGCTTTGTTCCCAAAAAAATCGTATATGCTTTTAAATGATACCAAATTGTCGAAATTGTTAAAAGAACATATTTAGTGCTTCCATAACAGAAAATCTGTGATTTACTTATTCCAGTCATTCCACAGATTTGTTTTTTGTTTTTGGAGCATGTGAGGACAATTCTATATGTCAGCAGAATTTTAACTTAAAGCATTTCTAATGTAATACATTGTATTCTAATGTAGTAGGAAATCTAATTGGTTCATTCAAATATTGAGCATCTACTCTGAGTCAGGCATTATACAAGCTGTGAACATACAGATACCAAGAGGACAGCGTTCATCTGCTTAGAGAACTTAGATGTAACTTGTGGAGCAGTAAACAAAAGTAAAGATTAAATAATTTAAGTGTAAAATAATCAGAAGTCATGTTAAAGACCTTGAAACAATATGAACAGGAAGTAAGCAAAAGTAAGACCTAAAATAATTGAAAGTTGTGTTAAGTACTAAGACCCAAATAAGGAAATAAAAAGGAGAAAAGTGGAAGGAGGCTACCTATTCTATGCACTCCTTAAGGAAATCACTTGTCCTCATCTGAGACCTCAAGAGAGAGGAGTCAGTCATGGGAAGATTAGAAATCATTTTAACTATGGGAAGTAGATGTGTCTTTTAACTAATGAGAATAGGGTTCAGGAAGATTTTATGGGAGAGTTAAAAAGTCAGGAACATTTGATACATAGTAAGAGATCTGTCATTGAGAAACCTTAGGGGAGTCATGAAGTAGGCAGACTAAAAAGGCAGTGGTGATTGCTTAAGATCAAGCAAGGGACTTGTAGCTCTGATATTTTAGTGTATTCCCTTTCCTGAGCTAAAGAGACTATTTAATGCAGATTTCCTCATGCCTTGCTTAAGAATATAAAATTGTCCCTTTATATAAAATATAAAATTGTCCCTCATGGCCTCATGTCCCTCAGTTCATTTGGCTTTTATTTAATCATTTATTTATTTATTTAAAAAAATTTTAAGGTTATTTATTTATTTACTTGACAGACAGAGATTGCAAGTAGGCAGAGAGGCAGACAGAGAGAAAAAGGGAAGCAGGCTCCCTGCCGAGCAGAGAGCCCGATGCGGGGCTCGATCCCAGGACCCTGAGATCATGACCCGAGCCGAAGGCAGAGGCTTTAACCCACTGAGCCACCCATGCGCCCCCTGATTATTTATTTGACAGAGATCACAAGTAGGCAGAAAGATAGGCAGAGAAAGAGGCGGAAGCAGGCTCCTTGCTGAGCAGAGAGGCAGATGTGGGGCTGGATCCCAGGACCCTGAGACCATGACCCAAGTCAAAGGCAGTGGCTTAACCCACTGAGCCACCCAGGTGTCCCTTCATTTGGCTTTTAAAGATGTCCATGAACTGGGTGCCTGGGTTGCTCCGATGGTTAAGCATCTGTCTTTGGCTCAGGTCATGATCCCGGGGTCCTGGGATTGAGTACCACATCAGGCTCCCTGCTCAGTGGGGAGCCTGCTTCCCCCTCTCCATTTATCTCCCCTTCCTTGTGCTCTTTCTCTCACTCTCAAATAAATAAATAAAATCTTTAAAAAAAAAAAGATGTCTATTAACTGATCCCATTTTTTGCAGCCAGCTTATCTCAACTAGTTATTTGTTGTATTTTGCATAATTTCCCTGACTGCCAAACAATTTGCATTACCATTTTTTAGGTATTATTAAAATTCAGTGTTGTGCCTATAAATCATTGTATAAATACTTGGCTTGAATAAAACTGGATAAATATTTATTACAGCACAAGATAAATAAGGTATAATATAGGAGCTGATGGATACAAAGTGTTAATGCCTACCACTCTGTATACACTATATGAGCTGCTTTTTTTGTTTTTGCTACTACTACTAAATTGTGTTTTTTTATTTACTTGAAAAGTAGAGGATGGCTAAAATTGTCTTAATTTCAAATACAACTGAAGGTATAAAATGCTTGCTAGCTCTCAGATTTGTTCCTAATTAACATGGTTTTGTTCCAAGGTATTTACTGTTTTTCCTGCAAGGTAATTAATCCACTTGCCTGCTGAAGGAGTTAGAGTTTGTTTGTTTGTTTTCAAATACCTGATATATTCAGTGTTGCTACTCAGGCAGGAAAGGCTATCCGGTGCTTTATGATCTAATTTTTGGTTTTTGTCCTTTCTCAGTTGGGAGCAGAAAGTGCCGATAGCATTGGTGCTGTGTTAAATAGCAAAGATGAGCAGAGAGAAATTGCTGAAACAAGAGAAACTTGCAGGTCAGTTGAATCTTTTTTTTTTTTTTTTTTTTTTTTTAGCGAAATGTTAATATTGTGAAAGGGTTATTGTTTGCTTTTTAAAAAAATTTTATTAGAGGGCGAGCATTAGTGAGCTGGGGGGCAGAGGGAAAGGGACAAGCAGACTGCCCGCTGAGCAGGGGACCCCCCCCCCCATTATGGGGCTTACTCCCAAAACCCCAGATCATGACCTGAGCCAAAGGTAGACGTTTAACTGGTTGAGCCACCAAGGCGCCCCTGGTTATTGTTTTGACAAACAGATAATCCTAGGTATGAAGTGTGTTATGACAAGCATCAAAGTAAAGATTTCAGAAATACTGATTTTTGGTTTTTAGTATTCATGAACTATGAAACACTTTCTGAATATAGTATGTTCTCATTCATAAAGTATTTAGAATGGAATTTTAGACTAAGAATTAGCTTACACACCATGGATTAAATTGTTATATTTACAAATTCTTATAAAGAAAAACATACTTTACCTTAAAAGTGGTATTCATTTGGTAGTTCATAAAGCACTTCAGAATTTTTCAGGTCATTAATTTGAATATCAATTTTGCTCAAGGCAATGCAGAATGATATATAATATAGAAGTTTCTTTTTGCCATACACCCATCATAAAAGCTTATTTTCCTGTTTGGTTGCTTTCTCATAAAAGTAAAATACAGAATTGACAATCAGGTTGTGTGTGTTTTTTTTTTTAATTTATAAACTAGATGCATGAATAAATACTGTTTAATCAGAAAAAATGTGCCTTGTTCTGTTTTTGTAAACTGTTATTTAATATTATTAATAGCTGCCATTTATACATCTTTCTATATATGTGTGTGACACTTCAGTTTTAATTTTCAGGGCTTCCTACGATACCTCTGCTCCAAATGCAAAACGTAAGTATCAGGATGAAGGAGAGACAGATGAAGACAAAATGGAAGAATATAAGGCAAGTAGAGAACAGGGCAATTTTCTGGTCAAGAAAAATATAAATCCTTACAATAATAGATTCTTTTTCTTTTAAATTTACTTTTATTATTTTTTTAAGATTTTATTTATTTATTTGAAAGAGAGAAAGTGCACAGAGGGAGAGTGCAGACTCCCCGCTGTGCAGGGAGCCCAACATAGGGCTCAATCCCAGGGGGTCATGACCTAAGCCAAAGGCAGACACTGAGCCACCCAGGCGCCCCACAGTAGATTCTTATCCAGGAAAATAAATTTAATGAAAGCTCAATTTTAAGCTTTGTAAAGTAAATGTCAGTAGCCTATGTATACAGGCATACCTTGGAGATACTGTAGGTTTGGTTACAGACCATCACAAAGAAGTGAATATCGCAGTTAAGCAAGTCAAGTGAAATTTTTGGTCTCCCATTGCATATAAAAGTTATGTCTACACTATCTTATAGTCTGTTAAATGTGCCGTAGCATTAATATCTAATAAAGCAAGATATATACCTTAATTTAAAAATACTTTATTGCCGGGATGCCTGCGTGGCTTAGTCAGTTAAGGATCTGCCTTTGGCTCTGTTCATGATCCCAGGGTCCTGGGGTTGAGTGCCACATCAGGTTTCTTGCTCAGCTAGGGGCCTGCTTCTCCTCTGCGTGCTGCTCCCCCTGCTTGTGTTCTCTCTCTCTCTGACAAATAAATAAAAAAATCTTTTTAAAAAATGCTTTATTGCTAGCCATCTTTTGAGCTTTTCAGTGAGTTTTAATCTTTTTCTTTTTGCTGGTAGAGGGTCTTGCTTCAGGGTTGCTACAGTTTCCACATCAGTGTTTGCTGCTTCACCTTACACTTTTATGTTATGGAGATGGTTTCTTTCCTTAAACCTCATAAACTGACCTTTATTAGCTTCCAGCTTTCCTTCTGTGGCATCCTTAGCTCTCTCAGGCCTCATAGAATTGAAAAGAGTGAGGGCCTTGCTCTAGATTAGGTTTTGGCCAAAGGGAATGCTATGGCTGGTTTGATTTTCTCTCCAGACCAATAAGCTTTTTCCGTATCAGAAATAAGGCTGTTTACTTTCTTACCATCTGATAATAATAGTTTCATATGGTTTTTAAGAGAAATAAAATTGTCCCATTGGTGGTCATGTCTTTCATGATTTGAGCTAAATCCCAGTATTTACAGTATAATGAGATAAATAATATTAGACAATGCAGTCAACAAAATCAGTAGTTATAGACAGGTATTCATTGATGAGAATGAAAAGGAAATTTTTATTATAAAAATAACTAGGTAATGAAAAGCATGCAATGACTTCAGTGTTTGACTTTAATGATAATTTGAAAAATTATATCTTAGGGAAATGAAATATTTATATTGAGTCTTGGGGTGCTTGGGTGACTCACTTGGTTAAGCATCTGCCTTTGGCTTAGGTCATGATCCCAGGGTCCTGGGATTGAGCCCCACATCAGGCTCCTTGCTCAGTGGGGAGCCTGTTCCTTCTCCCTCTGCCTGCTGCTCCTCCTGCTGATGTTCTCTATCAAATAAATAAAATCTTAAAAAAAAAAAGTTATATTGAGTCTTACTACTCAAGACTATTGAGTCTTACTACTCAAGATATCATAAATACATAAAATATTCCTTATATACATAAAATGTCTTTAATCTTTTCCAAGGATGAATTAGAAATGCAACAAGAAGAAGAGAATTTGCCTTATGAAGAAGAGATTTATAAAGATTCTAGTACTTTTCTTAAGGTAAATAAATTTTCATATTATAAGTCTTCACATTTCAGCTCTATGCATGAAAAAATTTTAAATACTATTTTCAATATTTTTCAGTTTTTGAGGAATTATCATTATAAAATAAAAATTTTAAAATTATTCTTGAAATAATTTTCTGATACTTGGCTATTTAGGATGAGATAATGCTAAATCAATGTTTGTAGCTACTAAGGAGTATTACTGTCATTTTAGTTGTGTTTCCAAATAGTACTAATTTTTAAAAAATGTATCAACTTCTATTTTATATGGCCTCATAATAAAAAATAAAGTACAGAGTTAGTGTATCTGCCATTAGAGTAAAATGCTCTTAATTTAATTTTGACTTTTTCTTTAGGGAACGCAGAGTTTAAATCCCCATAATGATTACTGCCAACATTTTGTAGACACTGGACATAGACCTCAAAATTTCATCAGGGATGTAGGTATGTTAGATTTGTTGGGAATATGCTATTGCTAACTCTTGATTACATGCATGTACTTTATCCATTTTGTGGATTATTTCTAACAAAATCATTTTTCCTGGCTTGGCTTTTCTAATTCCAGAATTATTTTTCCTGGCTTCCTATTTTCATTCTCCATACTTCTAGTATACCCTCCTTTCCTTCCAGCAGTGTTACTCACTCCCTTCCTTCCTTCCTTCTTCAGTTTGGTTCTGTGACAATCCTTGCATTTTTATTTTACCTTCATTTATTCCCTCTTTGGTGCTTTGCTTTTGTTTGTAGGCCTGATTTTCTTACCTATAATATTTTTTCCCTTGTCTCTAAAGAATTTAACATTTCATGCAAGCCAACTCTGTTGGCAACAAATTTCCTCAAATTTTTTTTTTCTAGGAAAGTATTTCTCTTTCACTTTTGAAGAATAATTTCACAGAGGTTAGGATTCTTGGCTGGTGTTTTATTCCTTTCAACACTTTAAATATTTCACTCCAATCTTTTCTTGCTTGCATGTTTCTAAGATACTGGATATAACTGTTGTCTTTTTGTTTATCTTTCTATTTGTTCTTCTGTAGGCATGGTGTTTTTTCCCTCTGGTTTCTTTAGGATTTTTTCTTTATCTTTAACATTCTGTAGTTTGTAAATGATATGCCATAAATTTAGGGTTTTTGGCATTATACTGTTTGATAGTCTCTCTGCTTTCTGGATTTGGTTTGTTGTCTGATATTAATTTGGA
Organism: Mustela nivalis; assembly: GCF_964662115.1. Taxonomy (NCBI): domain Eukaryota; kingdom Metazoa; phylum Chordata; class Mammalia; order Carnivora; family Mustelidae; genus Mustela; species Mustela nivalis. Next base: position 90,110,879 of record NC_139023.1, on the reverse strand, counting down.
GAAATTCTCAGTCATTTTTATTTTAGAAATTTCTTCTCTTCTCTCTCTCGTTCTTCTGGTATTTCCCTTACACACATTACATCTTTTTTGTAATTGTCCCATGGTTCTTGGATTTTCTAGCTTTTTTTTGTTGTTGTTGCTTTTTTGTTTTTTTCAGATTTTGTTCTCTTTGCTTTTCAATTTTTGAAATATCCTCAAGCTCAGAGGTTCTTTCCTCGGCCCCAGTTTACTAAGTCTCTCAAATGTATTACCCCTGCATTTTTAAAAAGAGCTTTATTGAGATAATTCATGTACCATATAGGTCACCCATTTTAAAGGGTATAATTCTGGTTTGTTTTGTTCTGTTTTTAGTAAATCCAGTTTGTGCAGTCACTACCACAATCTAATTTTCATCTCCACTAAAGAAACTCAGTACCCATTACTAGTTAGTTCCCATGACCTCCTCCTCATCTGCCCCCAACCTTAAGTAAACATTAATTAACTTTCTATTTCTAGCCGTTTGCCTATTCTAAACATTTCACATAAGTGGAATTGTACAATATGTGGTATTTTGTGACTGACTTCTTTCACTTGGCACAATATTTTCAAGGGTTGTTGATGTTGTGGCATAAACCAGTACTTCATTTATTTTGACTGCCAAATAATATTCCATTGTATGTATATACCACATTTTGTTTATCCATTCATTTGGGTTGTTTCCACTTTTTGACTGTTATAAATTGTTGCATGAATATTCATGTAAAATTCTTGTGTAAACATATGCTTTCATTTCTCCTAGGCATATAGCTAAGAGTAGAATTGTTGGGTCATGTGTTAATTCTCTGTTTAGCTTTTGGGGGAACTGCACAATTACTTTTCAAAGCAACTGTACCATTTGACATTCTTCCCAATAGTTTATCAGGGTGCCAGTTCTTCCCATTTACTGTTATCTATCTTTTTAATTATAGCCATCCTAGTGGGTATGAAGGGATTTTGACTTGCATTTTCCTAGTGATGACTAATGATGTTCGGCATCTTTTCATATTTGTTGGCTATTTAAATACTTGGGAAAAATATCCAAACTCTTTGCCTATTTTTTAAGTGGTTATTTGCCTTTTTATTATTACATTATAAGAGTTTATATTCTCAATCCAAGTCTCTTTTTAGACATATGATTTGCAGGTATTTTCTCCCATTCTGTGGGTTGCCTTTTTACTTTCTTGATGGCATCATTTGCCATACACAAAAAATTTAATTTTGGTACCATCTGATTTATTATTTCTGTGTTGCTCACAAGCAACTCTTGAAGTTACTCTTGAAGTAGAAACTGATTTTAGTGTTTTCATGAGCAAAATTTAGCTGTAGCGTAAAAGTTATGATACTGTGAAGTGAAATAAGCCAGTCACAGAACAAATATGCAAATACTTAAGTACCTAATAGGGTATATGTAATATAAATACAATAAAGTAGTCAAACTCATGGAATCAGCGAACAGTGATTATCAGGGACTAGAAGAATGGGAAAATAGAGAATTGTTACTGAATTGATAAAAAGTTTCAGTTATGCAAGATGAATGAGTTCTAGAGATCTGCTGTGTAGCATTGTGTTTGTAGTCAGCAATGCTGTTGACTGTAGTCAATAAAACTTTAAAAATTTGTTACGGGTAGATCACATCTTAAGCGTTCTTATCAAACATGCACAGACACACACACACACACACCCAGAGGAACACAAGAAAACTTCTAGAGGTGATGGATATGTCTGTTGCCTTGGTTGTGATGATTTCACGGATGGATGCATATGTCTAAATTCATCAAATTGTGTATATTAAATATGTGTGTTTTTCTATGTTGGTTATACTTCAGTAAAGCTGTTTTTTATGATAGCTGTATAACTGAATTTCAGAATCCACCTTTATGTTTTTAAGATACGTATTTCCCCACAGCAAAGATAAAAGTACTTAGGAAACTATTACGGATTGAGAAGAACTTACATTTTCTGTTAGAGAAGAGTGAGATCAGATTCTACAGTGATTAAAACCTGATTATAATAAAATCTTTAAACTTGTTTTATTTGCAGTTTGTTTTATAAGCACTGATTGAAGAGGCTTTAGGAAATCATTCACTTTTACTCTTTGATATTAAGGTTATTAATGTCTGTACTTTTCGTTTTTAAATTGAGATGCTTATATGATTTATATTGTTAGGAATATGTTTCTTGGGGTGACGGGGGAGAAAAACCAAATAAAAGATTTTAGGAATCTTTGATATTCAAAGCCCTACTTATCCCTGTAGTTGCTAAAACAGGCATTATGCTGCTTTACCTAAAATCTCTTCTGAGCTCAAAGATCTAAAACATTTTTGAGGACATGGGAACAGTGAGTCTTGTGTTTTTAAGTACACTTTGTAGGACTTATATATGTTTTTTAAGATCTTAAGCCTCAAAATATATATGGGGATTTGGTTCATAATGACGAGGAGATGTGAAATCTTTAAAATGATAAATATTGATATAAGAAATACTCATAGTGAAAACAACTTGTCTGGGAGGTGAGAGGTAGTCTACTATTAGGCACTCATTATCTTCTTTACTAGATTTGTTCTAGGGTTGTGTCCATGAGCCATAGCCAATTAATTTAAGGTCATCGGTTGTGTTTCTCTCATCTCTAACTGTTCTTTGTTTCTTCCTATATGTAATCATAAGAAAGAAAATAAATACTCATTTTCTCTGCCTTTGATAACTACTTAAGAAGCTAAATACAAACTTCAGTAATCACTAGCTTCTTAAGGAGAAAGAATTCTTTTAACTAATAGTTGTTCTTTTCTTTCCCTCAGAACAGACAGAATGGCTTAACTTAATGCTATGAGCAGATTTAACTTAAATATGAGAGATTAAATGGCTTATTAATTTGGACTGAGCTTTAGAACATCTGGGTTTTTGCTTCCATGTGGAATGGAAAATGGTTATATGTGAAATATTTTAGATATTAAATATATATGTGAAATATTTTAAAAATACTCAATTAACTTTTTTAAAAGGACACAAGAATAAAGTGGTGATTGTGTATTGTGTTTTCCTGAGAGGGCTCATAACCTTTGAATTCACTGATACTAATTTCCATCGTATTGAAATTTAGTATTTACTATTTTTTGTCCTCAGGTTTGGCTGACAGATTTGAGGAATATCCCAAACTGAGGGAGCTCATCAGGCTGAAGGATGAGTTAATAGCTAAATCGAACACTCCTCCTATGTAAGTGTGTTTTTTCAGTTTTCATTCCCAACTTGGGCTTAAAATAGCAGTTCTTTTATCTTGTGGCCTTTCTGTTTGAAAAAAACTCAGCACCTATATATGTTAACAAACTTTTCCTGTGTATGGTAAAATAGATTCATTTGACATTCCAGTGCTGAGTGCTCTCATTTGATTTTATTTTTTTATTTCCTAGATAATTTCTTTAAAGTGTCTCTAAATGTTTTCTTAGAAAAATAATTCATGTTTGTTGTATCTTGAGTTTCTTAAAATGTTTTTGAATGACTTTTCCTTTCAAAAAGCAGTTTATTTGTTGAAGCAATTTTAGAAAACTTAGATGAAGGAAAAGAAAAAATAAAGGTTAATTATAACAGCATTCATGGATACTAGTCTTAACATACTGGATTATGAAAGTTCATTTTAACCTTTGCTAAACAGAATAATGTTATCCTCAAAAATGTGTAAAAAGTCTTTGAAATTGGAAAATCTACTTAATTCACATTTAGCTTACTTTGAACATTTTATACATTTAACAATTTGCTAAAATATATTTTTTTAGTGATTAGAAGAACCACAAAGAAGTCCGAGTGTGTGGAGAAAAATATTAGCAGATTCTAACATTCATCCAATTTAAAAACCTGTTAAAGTATTTTGTATTTAAGTTATTTTAACACTATGTATAAAAAAAAACTTTCAGTAAAGGCTAGTTGTAATTTATACTATGTGGCCAGAAAAGGCTATTAATATAAACAATTCTACTAACAAATTGATAAAAGAAAATTATACCCATCTTTAGAAACAGTTTTTTAGAAGGAGGCTTTTAAAGCTAACAAATAGTTTTTCTAACTTAACAATTAAGAAAAAATAATGTGGTAGTTTTTAGGAGATTCAGATAACGAAATGGGGCTCAGAGACTTACACTCATATGGAAGTATAAAAATGAGAGAAGTACACTCTTGATGTACATAGGGGAATTTGATTTTATTTTGTAGTGTGATTGTAGACATCTTGTAGAGAAGAGTGTTGGTAGATGGTTTACTGTCTATACTGAGGAAAGATACTCCTGCATAAAAAAGGTATTCAGTAATTAGTTTATGATTACTTTGTACATAGTGTTTAGTAATATTTAAGAAATTCCTTTCATTCTTATCTGTAAGGTATTTGAAAATCTCTTAGTCACTTTTTATGCCTTAATCAAATAGGTACTTACAAGCAGATATAGAAGCCTTTGACATCAGAGAACTGACACCTAAATTTGATGTGATTCTTCTGGAACCCCCTTTAGAAGAATATTACAGAGAAACTGGCATCACTGCTAATGAAAAATGCTGGACTTGGGATGATGTATGATGAAACTTTCTACATTGTAATTATTTCTTTTTCAATGAATATTTATTTGAGAAGATTATAAATATTCCCCTATTTTTAGGAATCATAAATATATAATATATAAGGTGGCAGAAGATCCAGGGTACATTGACAGTTTTCACTATCTTTGGTCTGATTCTTCTTTTTGGGACAGAAGTTGAAGAGGTAGTGAGTAAATAGTCTGTGGAAGACTTACAGTTCCAGTCTTAAGAGACCTTGGATGTATAAGTAGGAGAGTGTAAAGCCAGAGTGACTGGTAATTCTTTCTGCATTTGCTTAGTTTTAGTAAACATTAGAGTATTTTTTATATATATACACACACACATACATGTAAAACATGATTTCTTTTTAAGGAACTTACAGTATAATAGATTAAAAAGATACATAATTTCAGTATAATATAATTGTCATAAAATCACATTTTCCTAAATAAAATTAGGCAAGCTGGTAACTTCAGTCAGTTACATAAAGTTCTCTGTTTTTACTGATCAATAACAAAAATAAATACTTACTGAGCACTGCTCTGTGCTAGGCAATGTGGTAGGTAACTGGAGATTCAAAGGTGAATAAACCCTGGTTCTTGGACTTAAGGAGAATGTAGTTTAATGGGATAAATATTGATCTAAACAGATAATTGCATTATTATTTTGTTAGTTCTATAACAGAGGACTGCACAAGATGATCTGAAAAAAACTAACCAAGCCTTGTAGGAGAGAGTACATGAACAAAGAGGAGGTGACACATTAACAGTATAAATACTAGTTGTAATTGGCCAGATAAAGAAAGGAATAGGATGGTGATTCCAGATGAAAAGAACAGTAAGAGCAGAAGGGATGGAGACAAAGAATATCTGGTTTGTAGGTTGATGTTAGAACATAGATTGGTCCTTTCTTGAGATGATGTCGTCTTAGAAGCTTAAACTTTTATCCTGAAGACATTAAGGAGTCTTTGAAGGGCTTTAACAGGTTTAGTTCAGTGGTCAGATTAGTGTGTGGAGTATGGACTAGAGGAAAAGTCTGGAAAGGGGAGAGCAGATAGAAGACCGTTGCAGTAGCCTAGTTAGGAGATGAAGGGACCATAAATAGGGGTAATGGTAGTAAGAATAGAAAGGTGATAAATTCAGTAATGTGTAATAGGTACTGTGGTGAGCTCTCGTGATTGAAATGAGGGGGGAGAGTTAAGGATGATATGAAGGTTTAAGTCTTGGGATAGGTGGGTTGATTCTTCACCAGTTGAGAAAGAGTGAATTTCAGAAGAGCTGGATTGGAGGGATTAGATCGTATTGAACGTATTGATTTTGAGGTATATGTGAGACATCGATGTGGAGGTTGTAATAGGAATATATCATTCAAAGGACAGATCTGTGTCTCAAAATACAGATTCAGAAGATGATGCATCAAGCCTATGAGAATAGACGAATTTGTCCTAAGATAGTGTCTTAATTAAGATAATATGTGGATTGACAGTAAAGCCTCAGGAAACTTTTACGTTTAAGAGGCACATGTAAAAGAGTATTAATGTCATAGGGGCCATGGGAATAGGGAATTTTAAGGAAACAGTAGGCAGGAGTGTTGAGCACAGAAGGAAGGTTGGGAAAGGAAAGGACTGACATCTGTCAAGACTGGTGTTTCATAGGAAATGGTGCTGCATCCTTGCATGTCCTCCTGTGTTAATGATAGTTAACATCTATTATTTAATCTTCAGGATATACCTATGGTTTTTCCTCCTTGAAGCTTTTCCTTTCATCTCAATCCCTCAGACATTTTTATTTACATATTTATAGATATTACTACTTTGAAAAGGTTTTTCCCACCCTCTGATAATAAATGTAATTTGTACTATTGAAATTCAGAAAGGTAACAGTATATAGTATTCTAAAGGCCACGCAAAAGACATAATACTCTTGATATTTATTGCTGGGAATTTTCCAGATAGGTTGCACAAATTTACGTTCCTTCCAGTTGTGTTTAAGAAACATCTATGTAGCCATATATTCATCAAAATTGACTAGTAATATAAAAACAATCTTTGTGACCTTAATCAAAGGAAAGAAAATTGAAAAAAAATCTCATTATGTCTTTGATTATTATAGTTGATCCTTGAACAATGTGGATTTGAACTGCATGATTTCAGTTATACATGGATTTTTTTACAGAAAAGTGTAAATATATTTTCTCTTCCTTAGGATTTTCTTAGTAACATTTTCTTTTCTCTAGTTTACTTTAAGTATAGAGTGTAAATACATATAACATAAAATGTGTTAATTGTTTATGTTATCGGTAGGGCTTCTAGTCAACAGTAGGTGTAAGTAGTTAAGTTTTGGGGAGTCAGAAGTTATAGTCGCATTTTTATGGGGGGTATGAGTTGGTGCCACTAACCCCTGCATTGTTCATGCGTCACCTGAAACTAGGCTGAACTTTATTTTCTCTGGCCAGTCTCTAAGGTTTGGTGAGTAAAGGCACAAGAGCTTCAATTATATGTGACAGACTAATAGAGTTTTTGAAATAAAGGAACTCTTTTATATGTATATTCTTGATTTCAGTTTAATTTTACTGAACAGCTCTGGCTGGCATAGTTGAAATGTTTTGTCTGGCCCTTGAGCCCTAAGTTCTTAACCTTTATGTGATAATATCCTAAAGAAAGTGCCAATAGTTAAACCAATATATAAAATGTAAATAAGAAAGAAGATTTCACAGGTATTCTCTTTTACATTAGAGAGTCAGTAGTGGTCAGCACTTTTTGGCAAAGAACATAAGGACTTATTTAAAATACCAACAATTAGCATTTACAATTGCAGTGTCAAGAGAATAATTTGCTTAATGTTCTTCACTAATGTGTGACATCACTTATTTTTATCTATTTCATCTATAAACATGTAGGAATATGTGTGTGTGTTACATAATTACTTATTCATATTCTTAATGAGAGTATTAGATGAGAGATTTCAAGATTTTAAAAAGTCAGAATATAAAACTCATTAGGTTTATACATATTGTCACTTACATCCGTTATTACTATCAAATAATGTTTTTCTTTTTAGATTAAGTTAGAGATGGTAAGCTTATAACTTAAATGGATCTGTTACTAAAGTTAATATTTTTTAGGGACACCTGGGTGGCTCAGTGGGGTAAAGCCTCTGCCATCAGCTCAGGTCATGATCTCAGGGTCCTGAGATTAAGCCCCACATCAGGCTCTCTGGTTGGTAGGGAGTCTGCTTCCCCTTCTCTCTCTGCCTACCTCTCTGCCTACTTGTGATCTCTGCCTGTCAAATAAATAAATAAATATTAAAAAAAAATAAGTTAAGATTTTTTAAATAAATGAAACATAAATATTTGCTTAAACTATGGTCTCTGAAACTTAACTGTGGCGGAAAACTGGAAGAAAAAGAATATCATATAAAATGGTTGGTTTTACAGTTTTTTATGTGACTGTAAATTTACAGATTTCATTATTTGAACTTTTTTTCAGTGTGACACAAAAGGGAAACATATACAAGGGAACCACATATAAGGGAACAACACATACAAAGGAAACAAAATTATACATTAATTTTTGTTGCAAGTTTTTATTTAAATTCCACTTAGTGTACATATAGTATCATATTAGTTTCAAGTGTAGAATTTAGTGATTCATCATTTACATACAGTACTCAGTGCTCATCACAACCAGTGCCCTCCTTAATGCTCATCATCCATTTAGCTTATCCCCTGCCCACCTCCCGTCGTCAACCCTGTTTGTTCTCTATAGTTGAGTCTATTTTATTTTTGCCTTTTTTTGCCTTTCTCTGTTTTTTCCCTCCTATGTTATTTGTTTTGTTTCCTAAATTCCACATATGAGTAAAATCATATATTTGTCTTTCTCTGACTCATTTTGCTTAGCATATTCTGTAGCTCCATCTGTGTCATTGCAAATGGTAAGATTTCATTCTTCTTTTTAATGGCTGAGTAATATTCCATTGTAAATATATCTCACATCCATATCTCTTCATCAGTTGATGGACATTTGGGCTGTTTACATAGTTTGGCTATTGCTGATAATAATGCTAGAAACTTTGGGTGCATGTGTCCCTTCAAATCAGTATTTTTATATCCTTTGGGTAAATACCCAGTAGTGCAATTGCTGGATCATAGGGTAGGGTAGTTCTAGGTCTAACTTTTTAAGGAAACTCCGTACTGTTTTCCAGAGTGTCTGCACCAGTTTGCACTCTCACCAGCAGTTAATAAGGGTTCCCCTTTACCTGCATCCTTGCCAACACCTGTTTCTTCTTCTGTTGTTAATATTAGCCATTCTGACAGGTGTGAGGTGGCATCTTATTGTAGTTTTGATTTGTATTTCCCTGATGATGAGTGACTTTGAGCATCTTTTCATGTGGCTTTTGGCCATCTGTATGTCTTCCTTGGAAAAATTAGACTATTTTTTGGCATTTGAGACTTAAAGTATACATTATAATGAAATGTGCATATTGATTTATTTTATATAGAACTTATGTAAATATTGGAAACCAAATCTTCCCCAAACATTTGTTATATTTCATTTTAATTTTGCTCCTAATTTGGGAGTAATTTAACCTCTTCCTATTTCAGTTCCTTTTTCTATAAATCATGAAGGGCTGCTCTCAAGCTACATCTTATAGAATTCCTTTAGTCTATGAATATGGTCCCCCCGTAACCTTTTTCTGTATGAAATCGTGTGTGTGTGTGTGTGTGTGTGTGTGTGTGTGTGTGTTTGTTTTCTTAATATAGAATAAGAAAATAGAATAATTTGTAAGGATAAAATTTATTTGCTAATGAAAATTAGTACATTTAAAGAACACATCTGCTTAAAGTCCTGATAAATCTCAATGGTTGTTCTTTCGGATTTAGGATGATTGGGTAAATGTAGTATTGTTTTGGTTTTCCACAGATTATGAAGTTAGAGATTGATGAGATTGCAGCCCCTCGATCATTTATCTTTCTCTGGTGTGGTTCCGGGGAGGGATTGGACCTTGGAAGAGTGGTAAGATGGTTTTCTTTAAATTGGATTTTTAATTCATAAGAAAAAATATAAAAAGTTTGAAGATAGATGTTATTCTGTCCTTTGTTTCTTGAACAGTTGCTAAAATACTCAGAAGGAAAAAATATGTTCAGAAAAGAATGCATGAAAGGCAGTACTTTTCAGTTAACTAGCACTAGGGTTCAATAAGTCACAATATAATTTGTTACAACTTCAGAACGGTTTAGACATTTGAAACTGCAGCTCAAAAACAGGCTGCTTAGTATTATTTGCTACTCATTATGAGTAGCTAGAAGGTACCCTTCTGAATAATATTAACTTCTGAATTCCACATAAAAACCAAAACAAATTGGGAAAATAACATGGCATCTGGAACGCATGGTTTGAATGATCAAATGAGAGTGAGAAAGAAGTTACATAACACACCTGTAAATACACCTGTATTTATTTTAAGCATCTTGTATTTCCTGTATTTCAGGACTTTATTTTTCTTATTGCACTTATTTTGGATTTCTAAATGGAAATAAAGTAGCATATGCCTTTTTATCTAAGAATCATGGGAGCATGTGGCTACGTATTAGAAGGCTTCATTCAGTTTTAGTCTCAGTTCTGCTGTCTAGCAATGAAACTTTTGGCAAAGAGATTTTTACTGTGGTAGGTTTCAGTTTCTTCACTTGTTACTAGATGACACCTTCCATTTTTAGGATATATTTTGTTATACAGCAGATAATCTCACTTAAGGCTAGTAATTTTCGGAAGTGTCCATTTGACAGGTGAAGAATTTAAGTAGGATTATTTTGAGATAAATTTATGCTAAAATCCTGAAATTCTGCACTTTGTATTCTTTATATAAATAACAAGTTTGAGACTGTTAGATACATCCTTGCTTGTGTTGTTTATTAATTCCAATGTAAGACTATAACTGCATTCCAATTCGGTATCTATTTTTTGCTGGCACCTCTCCAAGAAGCTCTGGAAAAACTAAGAAAATAGAAATATACTATATGTTTTTATAAGTATGTTGGTATTTACCTTTTATAGCTGCTAATGTCTGGCTTTGGGCTTGCCTTCCACCTCCCAAATTAGGTTGAAAATGATTGGGAGGTTTTATTGTATTTGTTTATGTCATATTGGTGAAAGCAGATTTTGGCCAAAAATTACTGCAAAAATAATTTAGCATTAGAAATACTTAACAGGCTTTTTGTTAAATTGATTAGGGCATGAGGTTTTAGACCCTTGTGGTTTATAATGAATATCCAGTGCAAAACAAATAATTGGTGACAGGAACAGATACTGATCTTGATTTTTGAGATTTTAAAATAAAAATCCAAGTTTCATTTTGAGGTGTTTCTCACTTTACACAGTAAGGGCATTCCTGAAATGACCAGTACCAACAATATTCTACTGCACAGTTTAGTTATTTTCCCCCTACTTTCCTTTTAGATCATTTGGGGAGGGGGTATATCTTATGTTTTTATTCCCACCAGCTATGCAGCACATGTATTGGGTAGTGGGTCCTCATATGCCACTCTAAGCAGTGTATTGGCAAGTATTTGTTACATATTCTTATATAACAGATTCTAGGACACTAAGGGTCAGATCTCTATTTTCTAGATTGTATAAAGATGAAAGTACAGTTTTATCCAGTAATGAGCTATACACTGAAGCTGAAGTTGTTAATATTAAATATATAAAGATAACGCAAGACTCTCATTTGAAAAGAGGCTATCAATTAAAATACTTTCCGTAGTTTTTAGCTTTGTCAGAGGATAGAAAATTGAGGTGCTAGGAATCAAATTATCTGTTGAATTTTATGATTAAAGAGGGGGCTGAGTGTTTTATGATTTAAAACCCCCTTTCGGGGCACCTGGGTGGTTCAGTGGGTTAAAGTCTCTGCCTTTGGCTCAGGTCATGATCCCGGGGTCCTGGGATCAAGCCCCACATCGGGCTCTCTGCTCGGCAGGGAGCCTGCTTCCCCCTCTCTCTCTGCCTGCCTCTCTGCCTACTTGTGATCTCTGTCTGTGAAATAAATAAAATCTTAAAAAAAAAAAAACAAAAACCCTTTCTATTGATTCCCGTGGAAGGTAGTATTAAAGAATTGGAACATTAGTAAAATTATGTGTTTTCATATTTAACTTTATATATTATACTAATTTCCAGAATATGTCTATGCATTCTATATATTGGCTGCTTAAAGACTGGTTTTTCTTTTTTTCTATTTCTGAATTAAAAATTACTGTCACATCTTGGAATTTAGTGTCTCAAACCTCTAGGAAGTTTTTTTAGTGCTGGTTGGTTATTTTAACTTTTGTTTATTTCTTTTAACTAAGGCTTTCTTTTTTTAAATTCTTTCTAGTGTTTACGCAAATGGGGTTACAGAAGATGTGAAGATATTTGTTGGATTAAAACCAATAAAAACAACCCTGGAAAGACTAAGACTTTAGATCCAAAGGCTGTCTTCCAGAGAACAAAGGTATTGCCTTTACTGTTTTGTTATTTTTATTTTCATTATTTTCCTTCAGGCTTTTCCAAATGACTGTATACTATTTAATTTTGGTAGAAAGGTTCTTTTCTTAGATTTGTACAAATGGCATTGAATGTTATAATAGTACATCCAGTTTAATTTTAAAATATTCACCTTGTTATCTCAACCTTCACTGTGTTAGAGAAGGTAATATGTATTCTTGTGTGTTCCAAACTGTTGTAATTCTAAGTCATTATGGACTTTTGGTACCTCTGACCCCCCCAGATTTTTTCCCTTTCCCTGGGTCCAGAAAAAAGAGATGGCAGCAAGACTCTCACAGCTGGTTGGCTTAGAGAGATATTTTTATCCTCCCAAAAGAATCCTAAGAACCTACACAAGAACCCCTGAGAACATCTACTCCATAAAACTGCCCTGTTACTCTCAGGCTTTAAAAGTTTGTCCTCCATTCTTTCACTCTTTAGGGAGCAACTGGTGGGAGAGTCTTTCTTACTAAATCTTTCCTAGACTGGAAAGTTCTTTTCAAGGAACCTAAGTTACCCTTGCCATAGTTCATGGAGTCAAGTGAGAGATTAAATTTATTTAACCCATATGCCTGCCATTTAGATTAGAGGAGGTCAAAAAAACAAAAAAGTAAATTGATTTTCTCATTTTTTTATGTTGAGTCATTAGAAGTCTGTATACATAATTAAAGTCCCCTTTCCATATAAAAAGACCTATATCTTATATATGATTTTGATCTTGAATCATATATGAAGCCCATTATAACATCATTTTAAGATTCTAAGGTCAAGTGTCATGCTTCCGTAACTGGAGAAAACAAGTTAATTATTTAGTGTTGCAGAGGAAAAGACTCTGTGGTCATTGACACAGTTCTAAAACATCATGGCCCCCAATTTGATACTGTCATGTCTAGCTTCCCTGGCAGTCTTCTCACATCTGGAAGTCCAGTTTTCCTATTGTGTTTTTGCCGATAGAACTCTTTCCCACAGATTTGGAGAAATGAAGTTTGTTTTGGAATTTGGGACATAGGAAATGTATAATGTTAGGAAATAAGACTGCTGATGAAGAGAATAATTGGTCTGCTCTTTATTTAGGAACACTGCCTTATGGGGATCAAAGGAACTGTTAAGCGTAGCACAGATGGGGACTTCATTCATGCTAATGTTGACATTGACTTGATTATCACAGAAGAACCTGAAATTGGTAATATAGAAAAGCCTGTTGAAATTTTTCATATTATTGAACATTTTTGCCTTGGTAGAAGACGCCTTCATCTATTTGGAAGAGATAGTACAATTCGACCAGGTAGGACCTTAGAAAATCTTTTAAAAACTTTATCACCCCTGGTGATATAGGTGTCAAGAAATAGTATACAGTGCTGTGTTAAATAAAATTCTTGTGATGTGTTTGATTCCTCTTGCTGTACTTCAGATATGCCAAACTCATTCTTACCTCTTCATGGTCCTCTACTTTCATTCATACACCTGGCAACCTTTTCTCACAACTCTTGTCTAAACTGGCCACCTTCCCCTTAGACGCCTCCCCCCCAACTTTTCCTCCTTCCAACACGCTCTTTCCCTTTACTCTGTTTTCTTTTTCTTCTTAACACTTATCATTAGATGAACTGCAAGTTCATTTGAGCGTATGTTTTAGTCAGTTTCTTCAGCGTACAGTCTCATGGAAGGCAAATAATGTCTTATTTACTTATTTCTACCCAACATTCAGATGATTCAGTAAATAACATGTTGAAGAAATGCATAAGTGAATAGTTAAATAATCCCACAGAAAATAACCATACATTTGTGAAGTACAGATCTTGGCTTAATTAGAAACTAAAATACCTAAGCTTGTTTGCTTACACGTATAGTGGTGTTGTCTTTTCAAAGTTTTAACTTTTTATGAAACCAATATAATGTGAATTTACTACTTTGAAAAAAAATGAGTAGAAAATAATTAGACTATTATGGACAAATTTTTTCTTAAAAGGACAATTTTTATGTACAGAGTGTTATTGAAATATTAGTATATTCTGTTTTATTGATTTCTCAGAAAATATAAAAGTAGCATTGCTTTATTCATAATATATAAAATCAGTCTCTTTGCCTCAGCATGTTAGAAATCCAGTTTAAAGGTGAAAAGAGCCAGAATCTTGTTTTGAATAGCCTACATTTTATAAAAAGTAAAAAGTTAAAGAACTTATAATAGAATAATTGGCCATAAAAGTACCTAAGAATTTAGAAGAAACTCTGATTTTCATTCTAAAAAAAGTAATCCTTGGGGCACCTGGGTGGCTCAGTTGTTAAGCATCTGCCTTCGGCTCAGGTCTTGATTCCAGGGTCCTGGGATCGAGCCCCATATCAAGCCCCACATCGGGCTCCCTGCTCAGCAGGAAGCCTGCTTCTTCCTTTCCCACTCCCCCTGCTTATGCTCCCTCTCTTGCTATGTCTCTCTCTATCAAATAAAATCTTTTTAAGAAAAAGCTATATCCTTTAAAAATGTTAAAAAAAAATCCTCAAAGTTGCCTTAACTTATGTGTATGACATAATCCATCCCTCTTCTCTCTCCCTGCCCATCAGCTACCTCTGTGTGCTGTGATGAGCAGAGTAACTTGAAGATATTTCAGTTGTAGAAACTCATGGCCTCAACTTTCATGAAATTATGTAAAATAGTAAACAAAGTAAATAGTTGAAAGATCAGTCTTTATTGAACATTTATAGTTAATATGTGTTTTTTCCCATTCCAGATGCAATTTAATCAGAAATCATCCTTCTTATAAGCTAATTTGTATAGCAATGTAGCTGACAAAATTACTTTTGAATACCTATAGAGGTACAACATGTAATGCAAATTCTGAGAAATTGTTTTTATTTACTTCATTTAAGATGTATATTTGAATTGGATGTTGAACAATGTAATTTTTAGCAGGTTGAAAGGATAGAATGGGCACAGAGGTGGGGTTTTATGTTTTGTTTTATTTTACATTATGATGTGTTTTGTTATTTTTTAAGATTTTATTTATTATTTGAGAGAGAGAGAATGAGAGAGAGGACGAGAGAGGGAGAGGGTCCGAGGGAGAAGCAGACTCCCTGCAGAGCAGGGAGCCTGATGCGAGAGAAAGTCCTGGGACTCCAGGGTCATGACCCAAGCTGAAGGCAGTCAGTCGCTCAACCAGCTGAGCTACCCAGGCACCTCACATTATGATGTGTTTTTATTTATATTTTCAGAGGTGGAGATTTGTATGGAAACAGTTATATCTATAGTGATTTTTTTTTAATTTATTTTTTTTTAAAGATTTTATTTATTTATTTGACAGAGAGAAATCACAAGTGGGCAGAGAGGCAGAGAGAGAGAGAGAGGAGGAAGCAGGCTCCCTGCTGAGCAGAGAGAGCCCGATGCAGGACTCGATCCCAGGACCCCGAGATCATGACCTGAGCCGAAGGCAGCGGCTTAACCCACTGAGCCACCCAGGCGCCCCTATAGTGATTTTTTTACTCAAATGAAGTAATGAAAAGCATTAATGAAAAATGTGACTGGAAATTTAGTTCAGGTTTCATCCTAAAAGACATTAGATACCATATATATGAATCTGTGTTTTGTGGAGAGTCCTAGAAGATTAGGCAGAGAAGTGACCTATTTTAGTTTGTTTTAGGCTTTGTGCTTTCAGAGGGAGGAGAGGCTGGGAGAGCATTACAATATATATGTGTGTTTGTGACACGTGTAGGGGGCTGGCCTAATAGAAAAATAAAGACTGACATTTGAGGGTGACAGTAGGCATGGAAAATGGAAATGAACAGGAGCAACATGGTAGTGGTTGCGTTTCAGGTACCTGTCAGCTGGATTAGTCTTGTGGTTGGGAAGAGTAGAGGCAAAAGTTGATTCCAGGATTTTAATCAGAAAACAGTGGTATCATTTCACAAGTAGGAAGGTTAACAGAATTTATTAAATTTTCACTGAACCCAAACTCAGTGTAGTGTGTAATTTTTTTTCTAAGTGCTGCTCTCACAGAATGTGAAATGTGGATGGAGATAGTAAGGAAGATATTTTACAGAAGTTAACAGTCATGAAGATGAAATAAGATGAAATCTGTATAATGACTAAATGTTGTGTGTTCTGTTAAAAAAAATACTGGATGAGTGATAGGGGCATCTTTATTTTTAATTTTAATGCATTTTTAAAAAATGCATTTGAAGATTTGAAGTAGCTCCTAAAGAATTAGTAAGAGAAATGGAAAAAAAAAATCTTTCTTTCCCTCTATTTCAGGTTGGCTTACAGTTGGACCAACTCTTACAAATAGCAACTATAATGCAGAAACCTATGCATCCTACTTTAGTGCTCCTAATTCCTACTTGACTGGATGTACAGAGGAAATTGAGAGACTTCGACCAAAATCACCTCCTCCCAAATCAAAGTCTGATCGGGGAGGCGGAGCTCCCAGGGGTGGAGGAAGAGGTGGAACTTCTGCTGGCCGTGGCCGAGAAAGGAATCGATCTAACTTCCGAGGCGAAAGAGGTGGTTTTAGGGGGGGCCGTGGAGGAGCACACAGAGGTGGCTTTCCACCTCGGTGACTTTTTAAGACACTGATCTGTAAATGCCTCTATATCTTCTTCACTGTAGTTTGATTTCCAACTGGGGGACTTTTTTAGCATTCAGTTCCGGCTTGCACTTTGCTTTAATTTCTCTAAGCTGCAGGAATATCTTAGCCAATCTCCCTCGCAGTTGTTACACATATTGTGTAGTTTTATCCAGGAAAAACAGGTCATCCTGCCTTCAGTCATGTGCATGTAACTTAACAGTGCAACAAACACCTTCCTTTCAGAGACTAATTTATTCTGATAGATTCCAACTAATTACAGAGGCTTTTGCCTTTTAGAAATAGTTTAAGTGAACAGTGAAAAAGACCCAATCTGTAGTGTCATACTAGTGCCAAGAGCAGTTGATAATAGGCATCCTACCACTGCTGTCGTGGCAAATGGAAAGCTGTTTGGGAGCCTTGATAGAACGGAGTTGGGACAGATGGTTAACTTCTGTCAAAGTTTTAACATTTTCCTGATGAAACAAAGACTTTTTTTTTCTTTTAAAAAAATCTTATACTCAGATATAATTTGAATACTACTGAAAAATTGAGAGAATTTGAACAAAATCAGCTCCTCCTAAATCCAAATCTGATAGGGGAGGTTGGTGCTCCCAGCGGTGGGCAGAGGAAGAGGTAGAATTTAGTAGGCAGACTTAAAAAGAGAGAAAAAGTTCATCATAATTTCAGTTGCAGGTGACTGTTAATCACACTTCTTAAGAGGCGAAGGAGGACAAATATCCAAGTGCTAGAACTTTGGTGTAGACTTGGATTGACCTTCAAAGCAGCTTCATATATTCCTTAGCAAAGTAAAAGAAACGAGGCAACAACAGAGAGAGCTGGTTAATCAGGTGTTTTGAGAATAAAGTATTTGGTGATGAGGAAATGACATCTTTAAACTTGTTATGGAGAAAACAGTATTAAAAACCAATTACAGAAGACCGTCAACTTAAAACAGCTTAGAAAATGGAATTGCAGTTGCCTTTTTATTAAAACCATATGGTGTGTTGTTTTTAAGAGCCTGGTTTTGCAGATCGGTTGTTGTATAAAGCTTTCTTCTGTCATTTCTCTTCCTATACTGTAACTCATGTTTTAAATGAATTTGATGAATGAAATAACCATTATTGTTCTTGAAAAATATATTTTTTATTTTGTGTATGATTTTTCTAATGAAACTTTAAACCCTTGAAATGTGGGAGTCTGTTTTCTGTAAGTGGATTTGCCTTTGTTACCAAATGAAAAAGGACTGACTTAAGATCAGACTTTTGTTTTGGTCTTTGATGCATTTTAGTAGCCATTCTCAGCTTTTCATTGGCTCATGTTATACCTAAAGTGAGGTTATATTACACACACTAAAGACTCAGTTTGAAGATAAGGGCTGAATTATAGAAATAGGGTTGAGATTCTTAAAAGCCTGGTAAATTGAATGTACTCAACCTGTTGGTACTTTGTATTTGACTAATGCCTTTTTTGATGTAGATACGTAGATGTGAATCACAGTTGGTTAGAATTTTTACTGAAATGATCCTTTATTTTCAACTTCAGTAATTATAAAGTATCTAGGTAGAACCGCATTTGTCAAAGTTGACATGAGAATAAAGAAGATAGATGTTCTAATTGCCCAGTGTGGGTCTTTAGAAATTCCAGTTAGGAAGTGACCCCATCTTATAAACAAGACTCTCTAGTTTGGTTCATACCTGGGCCTAGCCAAGAGAAGGCAGCGTTCTTAGTGCTTACCTGGCCTAGTTACCTGTGAGATGTACATCATAATGTCATCTTACTGAGAATTGGGAATGGTGTTTTCGTAGGTTGAAAGTTAAATATGCCCACCATATTTAGAATACAGCAAATAAGAGAGGAGGAGGTCGTGGGGGAAATGCAAGGCCTAGAATTATCTCTTTGACAATGTAATGTGGAATTTTTATAGCACAGGATGGCATTGACGGGTAGTTTTGCTACCCTTCACTTTCAATAAAGGTTGGGGTTATCATTTCTATGACAGAATCTATATTCATTGAGGAAACATTTCCAATGAAAACTCAATAATCTGACCTCTTCTGGCTTTTGATCATCTTTATATTCATTTACATGCTTTACATTTTTAAAAAATTATCTAGGAATTACCCAAAATAAGTAGTAGTTGTTTCACTTACAGATTCCTTATTGGGTAGAAGCTAGTAATTGTGAAATAACCTTACATTTTTCAGTCTAAAAGTTCTAAGATCAGCATATCTGTTATACATAATTACAGTCTTAAGTATTCCAGTACAAATGTTGATGTTTATTTTCATTGGTAATAGTTCTTTCCCTGATAACGTATTTCCCTTCAAAGGATGGAGATTAGGAGGCCTAAAGGACTACAGTTCTTTTGTGGAGGAGTTGATGATGTCATGTAGAACAAATTTTGTGGTGGGGAATATCATACCCAAATCCAACTGACCCAGATTAGACCAAGGGATTATGGAGATATCAATCCAAGATTAAAATGGCACCATGACACAGCACAGTGTGAGAGACGGCAAACTGGGAAGTGGGGATCAAGGGCGGAGAGTCTCGTTATGGCAGCCGGTCACATGTCCAAAGTTGGAATGGATCAGCATGCAGCAGCAGTATACTGTCCTGATGCTCAGGTAAGTCAGAGAGCCACCTGAGTCCTTAGCCCACAAATCTGGAAGCTTAAACTATGTGTCTGTCTCTGTTCTGAAGCTGCGTAAGAGTCATGCCATAGTTTGATTTTAAGTTGATGGAGTTTTAATGGCGAGATGCCTGAGTGGTAGGGTGTTATCCAAAGCTGAGATCCTGTGTCATGGCTGTTAACTAGGAATGATTCCCTTTTATGTCTTACAGAATACTTCCTGCTCATTTTAATTGTTCAATTACAACTTTCTGATTAGTTTCAGCAGCTTATTTTAAAACCTGTACTGCTTTCATCCTGAATTTAACTACAGAAGATTTGGTCTTTGAAGTATAGTTCCAATTTTTTTTCTGATTTGTTTAATCTTTATTACTTTGACAGAATTATGGCCTAGTGGGACTCATTCGAAATAGTAGTTTTTGATCTTAAAGTGTCTTATATTTTTGTGAGTTATTAAAAACAAATTTTTGCTTGTAAGAAGGGCCTTTCTTAGAACAATCCTTGTGGTCCACATAAGATTTTTAGCATTATTCTGTCTTTGATATTTGGTGATAGGGACTGAACTTTGACTTGGGGCTCATATGGAGTCTGTCAGTTCTAAAGCTGTAAATCTAGCACTTCGTAGCCATGGAAGACTCCAATTCTGGAAAAGCCACATTATTCCTGCTCACAAGGCCTCTACTCAAATAGAAATAGTGCTAGCTGTAGTGCACAGAGAAAAGTACCTCATTTAATCTAGAAAATTATTTTCCAGCAAACCCTCTTTCCAGTATTAGGCAAAATGTTAAAATGATCAGTTTGTGTGTGTATGTTACACTTCAGGTCTCCGTGACTGGAGGTGCTAATAAATAGTGAAATTGTTAAGGTAGGTTTTTTCCAAAAATAATTCTAACTGATGGAGAATCTAGAGGTCAACAGTATAAAATGCATACAGGAACCAAGTATATAATACAAATTGGTGAAACAAGCCATGAATTTGTTTTATAGTGGAGTAAGTATCTTTTTTGGCATACTTTGTTTGCATATTAAACATGGGAATATTTACTTTCATTTATCTCGCCTGTTTTCCCAGTTCGGTGGGTTTTTTTCGAGTCCTAAGAAAAGCAGAGCAGCACAGAGCACTTAATCTCAGGCCCATGGAGACTAGAGAGAAATGTAGGGGGACGGGAGAGCTCACACCCCGGGGTAAGGTGGACATCACCACTCAGCTCCACCTCGTCGTCACCACACAGGGAAGACAGTAAGTTTGAGCTATTCATGTGAAATCTCCCTGATTTTTAGATGTTGGCAATTAAATTTGTGTCCTTTGCTACATTTTGTTTTGTTAAAATTAGTTTCGCTAGCTAAATCCTGCATGCATATTTTAAATTCTGGTCTCTCACCACCAGTGACCAAATTTATTTAAATAGAAGATCAAAAAAGGTTACTCAATTGGAGCAGGGAGCCATCAGCTTTGGAAGCGTGTGATGTAGTTGATGTACTTTGGAACATTCATAGAAGATCGCGGATGTAGACTAATACTTTCAAGTGGCAAAAAGCGGCACCTTGGTGGCTCAGTCGTTAAGCGGCTGCCTTCGGCTCAGATCATGATCCCAGCATCCTGGGATTGAGCCCCACATCAGGTTCCCTGCTCCACAGGAAGCCTGCTTCTCCCTCTCCTGCTACCCCTGCTTGTGTTCCCAAACTCCCTCACTCTCTCTCTCTCTGTAAAATAAGTAAATAAAATCTTTTAAAAAAAAAAAAAAAAGTGGCATACAGTGACGGGACTGCAAGCCATTTGTCCAGTGGGAGAATATGTAGAGGTCTAGGCCCGTGTTGTCACAAGACATACCTCTTATAGAATCCCATACCTATATTTACAGTTAATATCATAAAAGAGTAACTACTTTTTTTTTTTTAATAAATAAAGCTTTTCTTTTATTTTATTAAAGATTTTTTTATTTATTTGACAGAGAGATGACAATAGGCAGAGAGGCAGGCAGAGAGAGCTGGGGAAGCAGGCTCCCTGCTGAGCAGACAGACATGCGGGGCTCTATCCCAGGACCTCGATCCCAGGATCATGACCTGAGCTGAAGGCAGAGGCTTTAACCCATTGAGCCACCCAGGTGCCCCAAAGAGTAGCTACATTATTCTGTTTTGTCTTCTTAAAGCAGAGGACAAAAAATCAGTTTTGTTCAGAGATAGTTTAGTAGTTTATGCTGGTTAAGTTACTAAGGTTATTGCCTAAATGTCTTACAGAATTTGCTGTCATTTTACAGTTTAATGCTTCTCAAGACAACTTCTGGATAGACACATACTTTAATATTTAGTAAAGGAGAGGCTTTTAATGTAAAAATGAGCAATAATAATAGAACAATTGTAATATACTTTAATAAAAGTTACGTGAATGTCATCTTCCTCAAATTGTCTTATTGAACCATACTGCTCCTTTTCGTGATGATGTGAATGTTAAAGTGCCTATGTGATGAGATGAAGTGGGGTGAGGGATACAGGCGTCGTGGTGTAAGTTAGGCTACTCCTGACCTGACAGTATGTCAGAGGAGGATCATCTGCTTCTGGACCATGACTGACCTCAAGTAACTGAAACCATGGAAGGCAAAACCACAGATAAAGGGGGACTGCAGGATCATTATAATTAAGAGTATCCTGTCTATAAAAATTCCAAAGCAAAATTTAAGCAAATATAATCACAAATGTGAGTTTATCAGCCAACTAAGTTCCTGAATCTTAAATCCCATCTCCTCCATGAGATGAGGCTAACAAGATACTGGATCGAGATGGCATTAGAACCTCTTTGGGGAACATTCCTGTTTCTGATTGCTTTCACTTGTCCCAACGCAAGTGTAAGACTGCCGGAGGTACCAGTCTTTGTCTACTCATTTCGTCCTGACTTATAACTCTGCTGCTTGTGCTCTCAGAAATGAGTCTTTGTCATTTATAAAAAGGCAGCGATGTGCTTTCTCAGCTTTTCATGTACAGCACATAGTAAGGGGCTAATAAATAGTCCCTTACTCCTTTGCTTGCTTAGTAATTGGAAAAAATGCCAGAGGATTTTTAATATCCTTCTCTGTCCATTTCTTTTCCCTTCTACTTTCTTGGCTACATAAGAGGACTGCTTTTCTAATAAGGATTTTTTTTCCTCTCAAGAGAACATTATTTTTGAGGCTGAGGCAACAAAGTAATTTCCACTGACTTACCACCTATCAGCAGATTTATAGAATGAATTTTCTTTCATTTGAGTTCAAAGACAGACCTGATTCTTTCCTCAGGTTATAAATTTTCTTTCTACCAAATGTAACCTGTAAAGTAAGGAAAACAGTTTAACTACATCTGTATCACTTTGTTAGTAACAGGTTAAGTATAAAGACTACATCCCTCCTATAAGGAATAGTGGACCTAGTAACAGGTTGCTTGAGAGGACAGGGTAGCTGAGGATTGGCTTAGGGGGGCACTTGGGGATTCTGGGACACTGCTGCTGAGTAGTAACACTGTCAGGGAGAGGTGGCCTCATTCAGAAATAGCTGCATGGCTAGGAAAGTGTCCCCAGACATTCATCTATGCTAGGAATGTCCCTAGACATTCATCTCCCACAAGTGCACTGTGGAAGCAGAGAAGCACTGGAATTCAGGAGACTGCAGGTGGGCCTTGACGCTAGTCATCAGTGTGAGCCAAAGAGAGTAGAGTTTCCTTGCCAGTCCTGGGAAATAGACATTCACATTCAATTAGTCTGATTTTTAAAATGAGACCTTTTTTTTTCCTTTCTCACTAGAGGTTGTACATTCATATCTGCTAAATGTGCTTTGCCCTAATTCATAATGTAATAACCTTTTTCCCAAATAGCATATTGGGCCCTTAAAACATTAATTGAGTAACATTAATCTAAACCCCATGGTATATCCAAAAACTATTTTTCAAACAAGAATAATATATAAAGAGTTTTTTCATGACTCAAGAAATAACCTGTTCAAAACATAGGGACTTAGGAAACTAGTCTTCTATAAAATATCTTAAAATTGAAAATCCTTATTGCAAAAGTTTTAGATGTAGGACAGGTAACAATCTTTTAATATTAAAAAAAGTACACCCTGAAAGATTTTGCAAAACTCATGTACTCTTGAAACCTATAGTCACTATTGTTGTAATGATTATTTCCTTAACTAGACACTAGTCCTTTTGCTTCCCTAAATTTATTTTGTTCTTTATGTGAGTTAAAACTGGATTTTCAGGGGCACCTAGGTGGCTCCGTCTATTGAGTCTGCCTTCGGCTCAGGTCGTGATCTCAGGGTCTTGGGATTGATTCCCCTGTTGGACTCCCTACTCAGAAGGGAGTCTGCTTCTCCCTCTCCGTCTGCCCCTTCCCCTGCTTGTGCTCTCTCTCTCTCTCTCAAATAAACAAAATCTTACAAAAACCCCTGGATATTGATGTATTAAGTCTGGATAACAGTAGCTCTGGAAATCATGTTTACAAGGACATGCTTTGGGAATTGGAAGGGTTTGGCCTGGAAGGGACACAATAGCAGTATGTGGTAGCTTTAAACTCTGAAAACTGCTATCCAGTGAATGAAGACTTCACCTATGGCCTCAAGAGAGAGAGTCAGCTGGCAGCAAAAGGGAAACATTTCAGGAAAACAATGTGCTAAATACAATTTTCTCTCAGACAGAACTGTTCTTAAAAGTGGCTGCTTAGGGAAGGAACAAGCTTCTTATCCGTGTCTCAAGAAGAGGCCAAGAAATAGCCATAAGAGATGATGATGACTAAGGGATTTTTACTGCCTTTTCCCACTGAGATTGTTTTTCTTTTTACCCAGTTTAGTCAGGATTACACCTGTGTTTTCAGCAGTTAAAATTTACAAAGTCAGTTCTCCCCAGAGAATTGCCTTTTCTGAAAGATTGACCAACCATTCTGAAAGGTTTCGGACACTTTAGAGTATAATGCCTCCTAGTGGAGCAGAAGTTCAATTTCATGTATCTTTCCATATTCCAAAACATGATCTGAAAATTTGGTTCTTACTCTTATTGTTTTATTAAGAAGCATGTTCCCATCTGACTGAACATTTAAAAAAAATTAACATACCATTCCTAGTTATTCTCAGTCTCCTGTCATTAGGTTAGATTTGTAGAAGTGAAGGTAGAGCCATTTAGTAACTTTCTCAAAGATGTGTATTCTTTTGAGTAAATACTTACTTCTTCATAATGGCTCCTCCAAATGCAAAATATAAATTCTTGTCTTTGGCTTATATTTTACTGGAGTTTTGGTTTTTAACACTTTAAAGTAGTTTAGGCTATAGTTTCCTCATATTGATATATTTATTTTAATATCTGAAACCATATTTTAATTGGACATTTCTATAGCATTGAAAGATAGCTTGGTTTTGAGGCTATTGGTTAAGATACGGCATAAAAGCAAATACAACTAGGAGCCAGATTAGTCCTAGTTTTCATGATCTTTTGCATGTTTAATAAAAAAAAACCAATAAAATAACAGCAATGAACACTTAAATAGCACTATGTGTCAGGGACTAGTCTAAGCCCTTACACTTATTAACCTAATATTTCAAACAAATGAGTAGGAAACCAAGGCACAGAAAGGTTTCTAACTTGCCCCGAAGTTCCATTTCACATGGAGCTGGTATAGAAATCCATCTCAGTGGTTCCATAGCCCATGAGGATCTACTGTTCTCAAGGTTTAGGAAAGGGAATGTACTATTTCCAAACACCGTGGAATAGCACTCACCATTTTTGGTGGAAAGTGGTCCTTCAGGATTCATTGGAGCATTTCCATTATGTATTGGATTTCTTTTCCCATTGAAAGCTAATCTCCATTTGTACTCCGTATTATATTACCTTTTGTCTTCCAAGAATCTTACTCTTCCAAATATTTTTTCTCTGTCCAGTCTTCAACATTTTTTTTTTTTTTGAGTTGATGTAACTACTGCTACTATTTATTCTTCCAATATAATACTGGCTTCTTTCCATCAGTGTTTAAATGTCAAATCCCTGACAGTCTTAAAATAAATCCTGTCCTTCCTCTGTGACTCTCTGATCCCCTTCTTGAGTTGCCTCCCCTCTGACTCCTGTTGCTCAACTTATTCCAATCTAGCATTCAAGTTCATTGAGCCTGTAAAAGGGTTGTCACCAAACTCACCCATGACCTTTTTACTAATTCCAACATACCTTTTAGTCTTTAACTTCCTTTTCCCAAAGGGAAAGGCTGTAACTTGGTTGCCCACTCTTTCCATGCCCCCCTTACCTTGGTTTTATGATGTCCTATTGCCAGGTTTTCCTTCTTAACCTCTCTGGCCCTTCTCCCAGTCTTCTCAGGTTTCCACTTCATTATCTGTCTCAGGGATTTGCTGCCCTCTCACTACAGAATTGCCCTGGGTTTTTTCATCTATTTTGTACTATTTCTTTTTCTCTGTATGTAGATGACTTGCAAATTTCCAGCCCAGAGCTCACTCCTGAGCCTCAGGCCCATATTTTTAGGTGCTGTAATATATCTCACTTGCATAGTTTACAAGCTACCTTGCAAATTCTTTCAATTACCTGGCTCATGTCTACTAATTCTTTCAGGTCTCAGCTTCAGTATAATTAATGGGAAATCTTTATGGACTAGACCTTGCCCCCTAGCTAGACTAGGTCACATATCCCTGACATATAGATATATCAGGAATCTATATATCATATATATATATATATATATGTATATATATATATATATATAATACATAAATATTTATAAATGTATACATATAAAATTTATATATACAAAAAATAAAATGTAATGGCTTGTTACACCATTTATGAAAACCGCTTTAACTGTCAAGATGGCAGGGGTTTTGTTTATCTCTCCAGTAAAGGGCAGAGTGCTTGGCATATAGAAGTGTGATATTTAAGTTAGACCATACTACTTTATAGAATGGCACATTCTTTGAGCACCTAATTACTTAGTAGGTTCTTCATTCAACTGAGCTGTACCTTGTCACTTCTTTGTATTGGTTCTGTTTTTCTACTGTAGGCAAATATAGAACAATCCTTAGACTACCTTCAAGTGAATAAAGGAATGTGCTCTGGCCTTCTAGTTTACATAGAGCATGGTACCTTGAACTGAACACTTATGTAGGTGTGGTCTGGTCTCATCTCAGAGGAGGGCCATTGCTATACTCATCTGACAGCCTATCCCTGTAAGAGAGTAACTTGATTACATCTGCTTTTCTCCCACTGTAGATTCATGCTGACAAACTCCCTCAGTTCTTTTTTAAGTACTGTTGTTTCCAAGGAGCATCTGCATGTGCATTTTTTTTGGACACTGGTTCAGGATTATACATTTCTTCTTAAACTCATCCAAGTCAATCTGAAACATCATGCCAGTTGTCTAACGTGGGAATAGAGTTTAATCTTGTTAGTGTATTTGTTGTTCTACTCAATTTCATGACATCTATTAATTTATGAATAAACCTTATTAGCTGCGTAATCGTAGACAGGTCCTGATTTAATCACTTCAAGTCTATTTCTTCACCTGTGAATGGGACTGGTAATAAAAGTGGAGTTACCATGAGGAATAAATGTTTGCAAAATACCCAGTGTGGTTCTTAGGACATTGTAGGTACTCAATATACTTAACTCTTCTTATTTATTCATATCACTGATACCAAAGTTGAACAGGGCAGATACAGTTCAGATGCCTGTGTCAGACCACTCAAAACCACTCTCCTAGGTTTATATATATTCTTTAATAATGGTCTCATATAGGCCATTTCAATTAATCTGTCCACAAGGACATATCAGAGAATTTTTAAAAATGTATTTCTCAAGTACACTGTCTCTGATATTTCTTAGGTTGATTTATTCACCTAACACTTCCCAACCCTCAAAAAAAAAACTTTAGTTTTCCAAATTTTTTCTTAGCCATTTAAACAACTTTTCCAAGACATGAATACCACCCTTATTTCTTTTTAAAATCTCAAAAGACCTAAAAAAATCTCTACCTGTTGAGTAAGAGCATATGAAGTGATTTATTGGTACCAGTTAATATCCATTATATACAGGTAGAAACCCTCAAAATTGTACAGAGAACCATTAAGAATATAGATAAAGACAGTTTTATAGACAACAACTGGAAAACAGTTTTAACATACACAACATATAATTATGAAAAAAAAAAAAGTAGAACATAAATTGTTCTACCAAATAGATTCCAAGGTTATTAAAAGTCTGCTATGCAAACCTTAAGTTGAAAAACATGTTCAATGGGTGTTACATGGTTTAAAAAAATTAAGTATAATGTAAAAATTGTATTTTTTCCCTCACTGCAAATGGGAGAGCCAAGACAACTTTTTACCTCAAATCTATACATTTTGAAAAATAATTTATATGTCTAGCACAAAGAAAGAAAATTGAGAATGTTTACAGTTCTGTAAACTAAGCCTTTCATGAAATGCAAACTGTATGACTTTTAACAGTTAGAAATTGTGCAATCAGAAATAGACTGTTCCCTTTATAAAGGTACAATTGTACCTTCATTGACTTTATACCTGAGCACCAAAGCTGAAGTCCTAAATGTCGTCCTGGAAAGCTATTTTGAAAATGAGCAAGAAATCAAAACTAGCCTGTTATCATCTGGAGAATTAGGCACCAAGAAGGAGATTATCTCCTTAGAAATGCAACATCAACAATAGAGAAGATTCAATTAATTAAGCAGCTGGCAGATCTCTTTGTGAACACAACAAAGGAAATCCACATAAGATGATCCTCCATAAAGTCCTTTGTCTTCTACCAGGAACTGTCGGAAAACCATTTCTGGCTGCTCCCGCTGCTTTACTATTGTCAGCTAGGAAAAAAATAATAAGGCCGGTGGTTATAAACATTCTCTGAATGTGGCTCAATTTTATATGCCTATATTTCACCAAAATTATTTAACGTACATTGTGTATGAGGCCTTGGAGGATGATGGGAAAGTGTTCATTATCCAGAGTGGAGGGAGGCACTGACCCCAAAACCATAAAAACCCAAGACATACAACACTAAGTGGCAATGATGAAACATAAGCAAAGCACCATGGGAAAGGCTTCACAGTGGTAATAATGATCACTTGAGCCTTAAAGGATCATGTAGGATTTCCTTAAGGATAGGGGTGGGGTGGGCTTAGAGGGCATTCCATAATGGGGTGCCATGCACCATGTACCAAAGACAGACATGGCTAGCAAAATGAATTAATAGTCTTTTTTTTTTTTTTAAGATATTTTTTATTTATTTGACGGGGGTGGGGGAGGTCACACATAGTCAGGCAGGCAGAGAGAGGAGGAAGCAGGCTCTCTGCTGAGCGGAGAGCCTGATGTGGGGCTCGATCCCAGGAACCTGAGATCATGACCTGAGCCGAAGGCAGAGGCCTTAACCCACTGAGCCACCCAGGTGCCCCATGAATTAATAGTCTTAAAGTCAGAGAAAAGTTAGGGACAAACCACCTCAAGGTTAGGGAAAACTATTTAAATGAGTCTGAGCTTTTGTAGGAATTGTGATCCAGGGAAAGTGCTTCAGGACAAAATGAGTTAACTAGTAGCACTACGAGATGAGGGAAACTCATCAGGAAGCAGTTGGAGGCACTGAGGTGGGAGGCAATCGGGATTTGCAGTGAAGATGGGAAGGGAAGAGATTTGAGAGGTGCTACATGGGTAGAGAATGTGACCCTTGATCTCAGTGTCCTGAGTTCAAGCCCCACATTAGGCATGGAACCTACTGAAAAAAAAAGGAAGAAAAAGAAACAACTGAGAGGCACTACAGAGGTGGACTGTACAGGGGACCCTTGTTCCCTGCACATAACAATGATCTAGGGCTGTGCAGTCCAGTACTGTAGCCACCAGCAACACGTGATTATCAATCACTTGAAACATGGCTAGTCTGAATTGGGTTGTGTTGTAAATGTAAAATTAACACAAGGGATTTCTAAGATTTTGAGAAAAAGAAAACGTAAAACTCACTAACTGCATATCCATATGGAAATGCTATTTTGGATATACTGGGTTAATAATAGATTACTAAAATGACTCTTCTACATTTCTAACATGACTACTAAGAAATGCAGAATTACATATGCAGCTTGCATTATTGGACAATGCTGCCCTAGGGGAAGAGGTGCATGGGAAAAAAGCCCAGAAGGGGGAAGCCTTGGCAGAACACTTGGAGCCCTGGTCCTTACTCACTCACTCACTCCTGTTTTCAGGTAGTCACAGATGACAATCTGAATGGTCAGAATTTGTTATCTACTGAGCTATGAGTGGAGTTAACGGAGCACACACACAAAACAAGTTCTCCCTGCCTGCTTCATGGCATTCCCCTCACTTGCTCTCACCTAGTGAAACCACCAGAAAGGTCTGCAGTTACCGGCTGCAGGGAGGAAGGTACATTGCATTTCGGCCAGGAGGGACTGGCCCTCCCTAGTTTTGCTTTAGTTACCAAGTAGAATGATATTGTCAACACAATTTGCTTTCTTTCCTTTCTGCTATTTTGGCCTGGCTCCTAGGCTGATAAGCTTTAAACCACCCCTGGCCTGATAAAAATACAACAGCTGCTACCACCACTACAGCTCAGCGAACTTATATGGGTACAGACAAGGTGTGGTGTCTTGGCTTTCAGGTGTCATTGCCAGGCATGGGGACGCCGCACTGGAACAGCAGTGTGGATGGGCGCACCTCCATCCCAACACAGGGAAGCACAACTAACCTTCAACGGAAACTTCTCCAAAGGAGATTAAAACTTGCAGCCTGGTGAGCCTGAAGCCAAGGCCATTTTCTTTTTACTGGTTATGACTGTCCCTGACAGGCAAGAGCAATGTGGGTCTGGCCTCAGTGAAACAGCCCAGGCTGACACTGGGCAGAATGAGACATTGTGAAGGGAAGGATTTGAGACTCTAATCTTTTTAGAATTTAATCTGTCTATGGGAATTAATGGGAGGAAGTCCATATTATACATATGCTGTTGCTGCCATTCACTTGGGTTATTTATTTTCCAGTGGTGATCACTGTAAAACCTCCTTCGATGAAGGGTGTCTGGCTATGATCTGAGGTGGAAATAGAATAGGAAATGAATTTCACCTTAGGGAGAAACTTAGCTTTAAGGTAAAAAAACAAATACCCTGATTCAGGACACCTGGGTGGTTCTGTTGCTTAAACATCTGACTTCAACTCAAGTCATGATCTCGGGGTCCTGGGATGGAGCCCCACATTAGGCTCCCCTCCTCAGCAGGGAGTCTGCTTCTGCCTCCCCCTCTACCCTTCCCTCTGCTCATGCTGTTTCTGTCTCTCAAATAAATCAATAAATTCTTAAAAAAAAAAAAATTCTGGCTCTACCATTTGAGTTTCTATAGACAAAGTTGAACATCCCACTACTAGTTCCAGAATGACACAGAAAGTATGGTGGAAGGTCTCAGGAAGCAGATTCATGGAAGTGGTGGCAAGCCATCTTAGTTGTCTCGACATGCTGGTGATCTTCTTAAGGAGTAAACCATACAACTAAGAGGAAAAAATACTGGGATGCACTGGGGAATCCGTATTTTATCAGCCCCCTTCCTTTACCATGCTATAAGGAGGGAACTAGCCTTGTAGAGTGGGAAGAGGATATGAAAATGATCATTGCTGGTGTCCCTCCCAGCCTCATGTGTACCCTCTTCATGGAAGAACCGACTATCTCGGGTAGTCCCCGTTTATCTTCTTTAGGTCACGGTACCAGGCACCTTAAAGAATCATAGCACTTCAAGAGCCATTCTCATTTCTCATGGCCTGCCTCATATGAAACAGTATTAAATAATGAGAGTGATTAGGATCACCCCAAAGAACGAGCTGAATGAGAAGAGAGCAGCAGACACAACTCCGGGGAATGCCAACTCTTCTTAAGGGGCAGATAAACGAAAAGAATCTAAAGAAAAAGGTCAGTTGAGAAAGAAGCATCATGAGAATATGACATTTTGAAAACTGACAGAAGAGAAAATTGGAGGAAAACGGTAATATTCAATTTTGCAATTGTTGTCAAGGGACTGAGAATCAATTTCTTTAGCTGTTTGGCCATTTTAGATAGCTGGAGACATGGGAATAAGGGAATATATGCAGTTAACAGATAGCTTTTTCAAGAAGCATGGTGATAAAACGCCCGGTACCTTGCTAGTACTTAATACAAGTTTGTAGAATGAAATCAAAGAAAAGGGAAGCAGAATCTTGGAGAATCAGGAGCTTCAATAAAGGGAGATTCGAACGGCTTATAAACTGAAAGGAGCCAATGGGAAGGGACTAATCTAGAAAACACACAGGGAAGAAGAGAATGGCAAACACTGGGAACACAGAGAACTTGGAGCAGGGCAGGACTAGAATTTATCAGTGAGACGTCTGATTTCGGTAGTCTTCCCAGATATCGTGTGATACCAATCTTTCTTTTTGTCCCCCACAAATGCAAGACCACGAAGGCATGATAAGAGGATTGTTTAAAAAGCTAATGAGCATACCCCAGAAGGCAGCAGGGCCTTCTGGATTTGATTTTGCTGTTCTTGACCCTTTCATTCCAGTTTTTTAATTCTCCTCTTCAATTCTGACTCTTTAAAAAAGATCTAAAGACTCTATAAATGTGTTTTTATTTCCTTTGTGTGGTCTATTTTCCAAAAGTGAGGACCAAACGTATAATGCTATATGCATTGGACTAAGCACCGGGGGCTAGACTTCATCTGTCCTGATCCAGCTGTGAGACAGAAACCCAGAAACTTCCATATCTGTTAGTTGGTGCTGGAGCATGCTGAAAGGCAGCAGTTAGACCAGGTGTCTTCTAGAGTCCTTTCAACTCTAACCACTACAGATTTTAAATTTTCAAATTTGTAATACAGATAGTACCCTGAAAAGGCTAAAGAAGTCTATATTTGCAAGTGGCACATAAGAAAATTTGACTTAAGTAGTCAAGCCAAAATTATTTAACATGGAACTGCTTGTATCTTATTCACATGTGTCCAGAGCTTATCCCAGATATTTTTTAATTAAAGCCAACATGACTTATTAAAGCTAACATGCACTATTAGAGCAGGTGGGAGAAAGCAGAGAGACAGGTTTTATTTTCCCTGGAAGGAGAGGCTCCTGAGCACAAGGATGGTCTCCACGTTTAGCCTCTTCTCTGCAAACAGGGCAGGTGGTGGGGATCCCGCTCCCACAGCTGGGATGAAGGTCGATGGATCGTCACTGCTCTGCACTCAATACCACTGGTTCTCTTTTTTTGTTTCATGAAACCATAGATTTAATTACATGCCTCCAAGGCCTTCAGAGAGTGTCCTATGAAAAATGTTTTTACTGTGAGCCTTCTCTGCCATCTCTAGGTCCTACCCTAAAACTGAAGCCAAGTAGATGCCATATGGTATGAGAACAGTTCTAGAAATGTTCTGTGTTCACCCAGTCATCCTCGAGATTACAAAGCTCTGCACTAATTCGGTTTACCTCAGTACTGCCTAAAGTTGATGTGTGCATGCATGAATATCTTTCACGGCTAAGGATGTTGATTTACATTAATATCGTGTATATTTCAGGGAAAAATGACCCCTAAGTCCCTGGCTATTGCAGAGGCCTGCCTACAGGTGAGTGTCCTATACCACTGCAGGGAGTAGTACAGTAATAAACCATCACCTTGAGCTTGAGAAGGAAGATAGGTGAGTAGCTGGGACTCAGTAACAAGGCATAATCTTCCCGAGTTATAGACAGTTTATATTCTTTTATTAAACTTAAAGGCTTGAAGGGCTTAGAAGGGCTAGGATAACAAACTACTCAGAGATCACAAATCTAAAGTTGTAAAAATAAAATTTTAAAGGTGTTCTGAATGATAGTTCTATATAACTAAGTAATTTTAAGCTCCAAAGGCAGTCATTTCATAGTCTGTTAATGATATCAACTGTTACTAAGCCATAAAGAAGTTCTTTCTTTTTTTTTTTTAAAGATTTTATTTATTTATTTGACAGAGAGAGATCACAAGTAGGCAGAGAGAGAGAGAGAGGAGGAAGCAGGCTCCCTGCCGAGCAGAGAGCCCGATGTGGGACTCGATCCCAGGACCCTGAGATCATGACCTGAGCCAAAGGCAGCGGCTTAACCCACTGAGCCACCCAGGCGCCCCCATAAAGCAGTTCTTGATTACTAAGTTAATAATTACTAAAATAACCCATGGGCAACCTGTGGTGATACCTATTTACTTATTATTATTATTTTTTATGTTTGCATCTGTTGAATAGGTAGATATATTAGAGGTTAGTGTGAGTTTTCTACCAAAGATCATGTTATAAAAATATAGGACATGCATTTACAAAGTCTGTAATGAAATACAAATAAACACTTAAAGAAAGGGAAAAAAAAATCTCATTCTTACCTTCATTGAATATGGCCTCTTTTGTTGGATAATACTGATTATCATTCTGAGTGTTTGAGAGTATGGGTTTCCAACTTCAGGCAGTGTTGTCTAAATTTAAGAAAACCAAAGTTAAAGTTTCAATGTAATTGACAGCATTTAGACAGAAGCAGCAATGAAATTATTAGCATGTTGAAGTTAGAAAACACCCTTCTACACCATATATTTGATTAGCTTAGTTCCTTTACCTAAAAACCAAAAATGTGAAAAAAATGCACTAAAAATTATTCATTCTTATTGGGATACATTTCCACCAACTAACTCTCTATTGAAAATAAACTCCCTTCTCTAGAATTTGACACATGTACACCACTGAAATGACACAACAGGTATATACAAAGGATATCTTTGGATCTTTGGATCATTCACCATGATGTTTAATCCCTTTGTAAGATGGCTACTTCAGGGCTTTGTCATGGGAGAAAAGATGAACTTTATTCCTTCAGTGGATCCACTTCAGGACCATGAATTGTTACCATATTTAGAAAATGCCATCCAAATACCACTGTTTCAAAATTAAGACAAACCATCAAATGCTGATTTCTCAAGAGGAATATGGCCCCTGAGATACCCTCTGGGGAACATGAAGGATCTGGACTTCACTTCTTCCAATAAGACAAGAGTAAAATGCTTATGATTACTTATCCAAAAAAAAAAAAAAAAAAAGTATCAAGAGCTAATATATCATCTGTGACTTAGCTACTGAAAAGGCGAGGTAGAACATTTTACCACAAAGTCACAAGTCTCAGGAAAAGATTAGGGCCAATATTTTTCACAGAAGTTTTGGGAAAAAAAAAAAAAAGGCAGAAAATTCATTATTTATATTCACGTTTTTGGTGGGTATTTTTTGACACTAAGACAGATCTTTTTCTGTAACAAATAACATATACACTTCACATACATGTTTTGAAGTGCCAACTGTCTCTAAAATGAAAGTGACATTTGGTTTTTTCTTTATCTTTTTTGAAGAAGGCTGAGAGGAGGCACATGATATAAGCACAAACCTACCACTCTGCTGCTCTGTGGTGATTTCATATGTAACATTCAATTCAGCAAATATGCATTTAACATTTACTCCAACAATACACTGTGACAGAAGAGGAGGCTTCCTTAAATTTTATATAAACATTCTTGAGATTCATAGCTCTTTCCCTACTGAATTTTCATTTTTTTTTATTTTTAAAAATTAATTCTAATTTTTAAATTTTATTTCTATTTTTTAATTTTTAATTGTAATTTTCTAATCATGCCCTAATTTTAACCTGTGCAAACATCTTGCTATTTCTGAATCTTCATCTTAAAACTATTTTCTTAATGGGGTATGGACACCTTTAATTCTTTTAAAAATATTTTCTTAACATTCATAATGGATATGCATCTCTCTAAACTGATCACCTACCTAGGCTGGAATTTTGACCCTGTCCCTTCTTCCAAGATATTACGTCTCTACCTTCATAACAGAAATTGGGGAATTCATCTTACCATCATACAAGTGAGGTCTTGGGGAACAAACTATCTGCTGAGTTCTACATGTGCATTCATACGAAATCCACCACCAAGCAGAATAAGACAATAACCATCATAGTAATGATGCTCATGCAAAAATGGTCTATAATTAATTTGCAATTAATGTTGATTTTTAAACAAATGATAATTGCTGGTTTTTCCTAAAGTACTTTAAAAATAAAGTCATTTGTATTCATTTTATATCAAATCCACAATCTCTTTTGTAATGAGGAGAGTATATAACTTATTTATAACAGAGGCGTATATAACCTGTTTTCGTAAGATTATTACTTCGCAACCCATTAATCTGACACAGTCTTGGACTACAGCTGAACATGTAGGGAAGATTTCTGCATTCCTTTGAATATGCAGTTCCACACCAGGAAGAGCAGTACAGAGTATGAGAACTGGATTCACTTTCCATCTCTGCTACTGACTACCCGAAAGAACTTGTCTCCAAACCTCAATTGATTCATCTATACAATGTTGACAATAATATCCATCTCATTGATTTGTTGTGACAGTTAAATGGGATGATGTGTTTAAAGTATTTAGAGCACAGTGATTAACGGACAGTAAATGCTTTAGGAAGTGCTGGGCAATCTCTTTTTAAAGTCTATGTTTTGGTTGTTTCATAATACTTTATACAAATAACTTTATACCAGCTAATTGTTATTCATTAACACATAAAATTCTCTTTCTTATAAAGAACTATATCCTTATTGTTTTTTCTACTTTGTAATATGTGGTTGCACATGAACACAAAACATTTATGAATTTGTACATTACCACAAAAACAATGAAAAAAAAATACTCACCATATCTGTGTTGATATGCGCAAAAGATGGCACATTAAATATTCCTTGGATCAGTTCTGGTGGGCTACTAACTCCTAACCATAAGAACATGTTGAGACCATTAGCCAATAAGAATATTCCTTCTTCTGAAAGACGGGACTCAGAGCAACGAATAGCGGTGGGTAGGGCTGTACTTTTGACATCTAACGTGTGCTGTGCAGGCAAAGGCAGGAGAGTTGGTAAGTTTGCCATCCTTCCTGTCCCTTCTTCCTCCCTCCTCCCTTCTTTCCTTCTAATGAATATTTAATGAATGGCCACTATGTGCCAGGCATTCTTCTAGTCATTAGACAGTAACTATTCAAGCACACTAATCATTTTTTGGAAGGAATAAGAGGCAACAAATAAAATAAGTAAAATCCATTGAATTTTAAATGGTGTCAGTGCTATGAAGAAAAGCAGCAGGAAAGTGGGATAGGGCATGTCAGTGCTGGTAGTACAACTTCAAATAGCCTAGTCTAAGAAGGCTAGTTGGGAAGGTAATTTTGCCCAAAGAGATGAGAGACAGGGCCATGGGGATATCTGTGGAAGAGCATTCAGGATGGAGGGAATAGTTGGTGCAAAGATCCTAAGGCAAGAGTCTGTCTCAGATGTTTCAGGATCAGCAAGGAGGCCAGGGTGCCTGGGGTAGAGTGAGGAAGTTGACGAGGTCAGACAGAAAAGGAGAGAGGTTAGTATAGATGGCACTGGGCCAAGGCAGTAAAAAATTTGGTGTTTCCTGAAATGGGAAATCCTAGAGTGTTCTGAGTAGTGTAAGGACATGAGCTCATAATTTTAACAGGACTACTCTAACTTTTATGCCGAACACAGACCAGAGAGGCGAATGTGCAAGCTTCAAGGGTTGTTAAGAGGGCTCTGCCATAGTCCACGGGAGAGATGATTATGCTCAAATCTGAGCTGTGACAGATGAGGAGAGAAAGTGGTCAGAACCCAGATATTCTTGGAAAGGAGAGCTGGGATGTTTACTGGTGGATGAGATGTGATGGTTAAGAGAGCAAGCTTTGGCCTAAAGAACTGGCAAGGGAGAGCAGAGGTAAATGGGGACAGAGAAGACTGTAGGAGAGCAGGTGTGGAGACGAGCTCAGGGCTTGGTTTAAGGTGCCCAGTACACATCCACAGAGAGATGCTCAGGAGGCGACAGGATAGACACATCTAGAGCTCTGCACAGTGGTCCGGCTGGAGATACAAACATGGTAATCAGTACATAAATGGATCTGAAAAGAGAGATAAGCCCTCAGCAGGGTTGAGCGCAGATAGACAAGAGAAGCTTCCCAAGGACTGAGCCCCAGGGGTACTCTGACAGGAAGAAGAGGAAAAGCTAGCAAAGGCAGTAGGAGAAGTGGCCAGGGAAGCAGAGAAACTAGAAGTCAAGTGAAGAAGGTGCTCCAGAGGGAGAAATAAACTGTGTCAGATGCTGGTGATGGTAAGAGGAGGACCAAGAACTGCCCTTTGGATTCAGCAGCATGCTGGCCACTGGTGACCTTGGCAAGAGGATTTTAGTGGAGTGGTGATGCTCTTATCCGTTAGAGTTCTAGTTTGTCTGGCATATAGATTCTTGCTAATTCATTTTTATCTGAAAATCAATCATTTCATAAGAATTCTAGTGTTCATAGTGATTGAAAGAATTGATAGCTTTTAATTTCCAACCTAATTTAACTCTAATACTGACTGAACTGTTCCTGAGAGCCGGAGTATGACTTTCAATATAGGGACTAGAAATAAGTCACCAGCCTTCCCCTCTTTTATCCCTCAACTGTAACTTGAACTTGTTAGGTCTCAGGGGAAAAGAGCTTAGTTGCAGAGCATAGGGGCATACAAGACATTAAGGACTGACTTCAAATAAATGAAATACATGCAAAGTAAATTCTCCAAGGCAAGGGCAAGTGAAGTTGGCCTCTTGTACAGTGTAGACGGCCTCAAATATATCTGATTTGTAAATCCTTGATTGTATTTAGTCAAGGGAATCATAGTTAAATGCGGTTAAATGCAGTGACTTTTAGACATTCATACATTGTACAGAAACAAATACATGTGTGCACATAAGATCCCATACACATATATATCAGTTGCCTTTGATGCTATAAGGTAGATTTCTTGAGCAACTGAAGGTTGGCTGGCTCCAACTTGATTACTAACTCTTCAATCTGCCAATTTGGGCATGAGGAAAGAAAAGCAATTATCTGAGCAATTCCCTGGAATAGGAACATCCCAAACTCCCACCATCAACATCACCACACTGAACAATTGTTGATGCAAAATACTTGCTTAAAGAGCCTCTGCTGTTGGTCCCACATGACACATTCAAAAGTCATTGGTGCCTTTAAATTTCTTAAGAACAAAATGTTCCAGATAGAACATATGGAAAAGGACAAAATAGATTCCCTTCCAGACTCGTCTAGAAAATGCACCACTGCCTTGTACTCACTATTGGCAGAAGCTGTGGGTAGAAGAAAAGCTGAGAGTCGGCCACACCCATGGTCATGACCAGCTGTCTCTGGTACGCCCGCTCATCTGTTGAGATCTCTGGTCTGCTAAGCAGCACACAGTTTTTTAACAAACAATTCATGTACACTGGTAATACTTTCATGGAATCTGGTAAAATAAGCTGAAAGGAGAAAGACATTTGTTTCATATGCTTGACCTTTATGAGAAAGAACCCCTGAGCTTTACCTCTAAGACAAAAACATCATTTGTTTTTGAGGTAATTGTGAAGATTAAATGATAACACACACAAGCACACAGAGTACAGAAATTGAAACCCATGAGGTATTCAAACAACGGCAGTTAGGTTTCTCTAGGTGCTTCGGCAGAACCCGATTCCGTCTGCCTCTTAACAGGTGTGTGACCCTGGGCAAACCATTCTCTCTTGTCCTACATTTTCTCATTTAAAACTGGAACAGCCCATCTCCTGCATGATCATGAAATTGTTAGGAGGATTAAATGATTATTAATCTGTGAAGCACTTACAAGGGTACCTAGTACACAGTATTACAAAAGTTTATTAATAAATGATTTCCTGGGGCACCTGGGATGCTCAGTTGTTAAGCATCTGCCTTTGGTTCGGGTCATGATCCCAGGGTTCTGGGATCAAGCCCCACATCAGCCTCCCTGCTCAGTGGGAGGCTGGCTTCTCTCTCTCGCACTCCCCCTGTTTGTGTTCCCTCTCTCACTAACTTGTCAAATAAATAAAATCTTTCACAAGATTTTTAATCTTTAAAGAGATCCTAATCTGTGTCACCAATCTCTACCTCTTGAGTTCAAGAAGAGTGTCTTTTTCAACTGTCCATGAGGTATCTCTTCCTTTACGTGCTTCATGTACCTCAAACTCACACAGTTAGCCAAAAACTCATCAAACATGTATTAAATGCTACCGTGTCATGGGTTCTGTGCAAACTGTCAATGATAGGTCAGGGGAATAAGGGACAGTCGATGTCCCAAGATGCCAAAGTCCATCAGAGATGGCAGACACATCACTCAATAAAACATAATAAGGAGGTTGTGACACTATAAACTAAAAAAGAAAATACTTCCTGGATTTAGGTGTGTTACTACCTAATGGTAGTCACTACCAAATGGTAACAGGCAAAATCAAACTCCTACAGTTCCAAAAACATATTGTATTATCATGCTGCAAATAACAACAGAATGCAGCACTTCTGGATATCTGGTCTACAAATTCACGATTGCTTTCTTAGTGTTGCCACTTAATGAGGAAAAAGAATATATGCTTATTAGAATCCACACTGAAAAGAAACTTTCCCTCAAGGATCTTTAGGATTTTTTCCTCCATGTAAATCCTTACATATTGCAAGTTTCTTCTCATGGTCTACTAAGTAAAGAATGTGTAAGACAGTTTTCTAACTGGTTCAGGCAAACATATTTCAGGACAATTCTATTTTGTGGTTTATTTCCTCTCTCCTTCTATAATCCCCTTTCAGAGAATCAAAGACTGTCAAATGCATGTATCCTCATCAGAGTAGAATACTCTTCTTTTTTTCCTCTAGCATAAAACCTTTTGACAACATATGCTACTGCATTACTTTTTCAACCAAGGAAAAATATGATCAAAAGATGTAAGAACCATATCATAAGCCGATTCCAGAGCCATGTGGTCTTAATGCTGTTTCTGGACCAGTTACCAGTTAGGAGTCTTACAAATTATGAATGAAGAATATTCTTAGATTCTCATACTGAAGCATGTACACACAGTTTTTCAAATATTATCTTGTAATTTCACTGGTTGCTTCTCATTAATCAGGTTACATTAAGACAGTTTAGAAATATGTTGTCCTAAAAGCCACCAAGGGGTGAGCCTCCTGACCTACAATGACCCTACAAGACTAAAAGCCCAATCAGAGGAGACTGGATGAGCGGCGGCAGACAGAAGAAAACAGAGGAGGTAAATAAGGAGGAAAACTGACGATGAAGAAGAAAAATGGAGTTAGGGTGAAAAGAACCAAGGAGATATTCTTTGCCCATGTTTTTGTGGTGGGGAAGAAAATGTGGCAACAAATGGACCCTATAAACCTTTCCCCACATCCTTGGATCTCCTCCATGAGTAACAATCATTCTTGGGGATAAAAGGTACAGGTGAGGAAGGTGTATAAATTCACATGAGTCCAGTTTGATTGAATTTAGAGAATTTTTCTCTGAGTTTTGAAATGACAGATTGACAATGACTTAAAAAAACAATTACTTTGCAGTTAAGGGCATTTGACTTGCCTTTTGAAGTCATTGTACTCCCATACAATGTAATGAATTTAAGTTCGGAAGAGTGAGTTACTAGATTCAATAAAAAAAAAAAATCTACCTTGCTCATGTAAGCTTAACAAATTGATTTCATGTTGTTTGCAGTTTTAGGTATTAACCCGGCATTAAAATATGACCTCCACAATAGATGCCTCCTTAAATTTTGCATCCTAAATGCCTCGCTTGCTTCAAGCTAGTCCTGGCCCTGGGAGTCAGTAAAAGTAGATCTTCTGAGGTCCAGTGTCATATAATCCAAGTATACAGCAACTTAAGTCCTACTTAGATCAAGGAAAGTTTGGGCTCTACAGTAAAAGAGGGAATTCCGTTAGGAATTATGGTATTGTTTCTTAAAAGTGAACGATGAGGGGCGCCTGGGTTGCTTAGTAGGTTAAAGCCTCTGCCTTCAGCTCAGGTCATGATCTCAGGGTCCTGGCATCAAGCCCTGCATCAGGCTCTCTGCTTGGTGGGGAGCCTGCTTCCCCCTGTCTCTGTCTGCCTCTGCCTACTTGTGATCTCTGTCAAATAAATAAATAAAATCTTTAAAAAAAAAAGTGAACGATGAGAGGGCAGCACATCTGAAGTTATATTCTCTGAAGACAACCCCAGGTTCAGCCATTTCACGTGTCTAAGTAATGGTGTATTTTAATATACTACTGTCACTAAGTCTTATGAGCCCCACATTTTCCCCACTCCATGCTGGATAATCACAAGGTATCTAAATTATGTCATTTCTTAAAGCGCATCAATGGTTGAAATGCACACTTGAAATGTGTTCATGGAGAAAGTAAAATCTCATCATAAGAACAGGAATAATCTCTATCAACTTTTTCAGAGAAA
Source organism: Mustela nivalis (assembly GCF_964662115.1). Lineage (NCBI taxonomy): Eukaryota > Metazoa > Chordata > Mammalia > Carnivora > Mustelidae > Mustela > Mustela nivalis. The sequence goes on along the minus strand of NC_139023.1, from coordinate 90,069,245 downwards.
ATGTGGATCATCATGTTTTTCCTCCAGAAATAATTAAACTGCATAACCAGATGATCTAGTAGTAGAGACAAAGCTTTTAACTTTTAAACCAGAAGGAACGAACAGATTTGATTTATTTCCTTAAATAGGCAACAGATTTGTTTTTAACTTAAGGTCTTTGAATCCAATTGCTTTAACATTAGCAAATAAACTTTCTGAGAGGACACTAACCGTACCTGTTCTCCTTCAACCTCCTTCTGAAATATGAGATACTCCAGAGACAGAATAATGTTTCCAGAGCTTTAAAACAAACAGTAAAACTGGAGTATAAAATGCTCATGGTTGGACTTGATCCAGGTGCACCTGATAGGCTTTGTAGAAATTAAAGAAATACACTGTGAAATCATACTTATATTGGAATTCAGTTACTGAAGTATCACATCTTCTGGCTAATAAAGAGGACAGACACTTACACAGAGATTCAAGAGCTGCTTATGTGATTGTCAACACAGGAGACAGAAGAATTGGTGGCTAATTTAATCAGAACAGCAGAGAAAGGAATTTTTGTGAAAAGTCCAAGCTAATAACTGTATTTCATTTTCCTTTACCCAGATTATGAAATTTGGTCCCCTGATTTTATCTGCATTATCTCTGCTGCTAAAGGCTTTTTAAAAAAAAGATTTTATTTATTTGAGAGACAGAAAGCTCAAGCAATTGTATGTGCAGGGTGGGGAGGCAGAGGGAGAGGGAGAAGCCACCTCCCCGCTGAGCAGGGAGTCCAATGCAGGTCTTGATCCTAGGACCCTGAAGTCATGACTTGAGCCAAAGGTAGGCGCAAAGGTTCAACCAAGTGAACCACCCAGGTACCCAAGGCTTATTTCTGAGTGAGGTTTCAGACATCCTCACAGCACCCACTAACTTTTGACAATGAATTAACTAGAAAAATTTCCCATCTGTTGCTGTTTTCCCTTTCAATCCAAATTCTATATTCAGATATTCAACACAAAACTACAAAAAGTTGCATCTAGCTTTGACTGACATAGGGAAAAAATGTGAATAAGAGAACAGATATAAAAATAAATGTGAACATGAGGTTCTACTTTTTCTTTTACCCGAGAGAGTCTAAATGAGATTTATTTAAAGGATCTAAAATTTTCATCTTAGTAGATGATACACAGAAACATTTCCTTCAAAATCCCTTATACCTATTAACTTCTAAATATAAAGAATTCCAATATTTAGAAATTATATTTATGTTTATAAAATATAAAGAAATCATTCTTGCCATTGGTGCTTTTATCAACTGTGATTATTGATGTGCCTGAAAAGATATTTAAGCACACACAATTTTCAACCACATACTCATCTTTATAAGCAAAAGAGAATCCCATTTATATTATGACATTTCTTACATATAACATTCTGTTATTTATACATAATGTAGTGACTGCCAACCCAATGTGCACACACATTTTTTTGGTTCAAGCATCTTGTAACGCCACTAAGTTTTTTAATGTCGGCTGTAAAAAGACCATAGCCTCCCCAAATGGCATTCTCAGTCTTGGTTGTATAGCTTATTATGCACAGCATCTAAGTGATTGGAACATCATGAGCCTTCCATAGCCAAATGCTGAAAGAATGCACATTTAGTATCACTTGTAACGCTTTAGGATCTAACTAGAGTAGGTGGCTCACCTGGCTTGCTGCAGATGGACTTGCGCAATTCTTTCGGTAACATGCCAACATATGGGCAGTCTGATTAACCAGGATTTCCCGGATGACCTTCAAGGGCTGGTGAAGAACTGCTTTAAATGCTAGTTGCACAAAACAGTGAAAATTGCATCAAAGCCTTAGCTCAGGAATCAATCCCTTCAAATGATAATAGTAATAAACAACAAACTGCTATTATCTTCAGACCACCCAGCAAGGAGTAACAGTGTTAAAATGTTAGTCATTTTTTAATGTTCTCCATTTTACTAAGTATGCCAACATACCCAAAGGAAACAATGGCCTACTCTAACAAAAGACAGGTAATTGGTCCAGATTTTTCCACAGAATATTATAAACAGACTCTACACTCAGAGAAAGGAAAGACCAATTTGCCATCTTCTGGTGTTCTGAATTCCTATGGGCTGGATTACTCTTTCCTCTAAACCTCCGTATAGAATCTCAAATGGAGGTTGTGGAGGGGAGAAGGAACCAAAGAAAATTCCAACTGTGGCCCCTCCCATTTCATAATTATCATGGTATGGATAGGCAAGTTCAGCCCAACATTAGGGAGAGTCCCTTTCCATTATCCCCAGGTGCTAGAGGACATCCTCGCATACCATAATGACAATCTAAGTATTACCTTCCTAAATTTCAACTCAGAGCCCACCCCCACCCCACGAAAGAAACTTTGAATAAAACTGTATGGAGTGGGCCTGAATTAAGTTATTTCATTCTTAATCTGGAATTAGAGATGCTGACTATTGTCCCTGGCACTCTGCTTTTATAAATTCTGAATCTGCCCACCAAAAGGCTGTGCTACCACAGTAGTTGTCAGTTACTAATTCAATTAACCAACAAGTCTTGACTGACTTACTAGGCAAGACACACAGCACTACAGGATTAGCAGAGTGTTACCTGACTTGGCGAAGAAGTTGATAAGAGCATCTGTCTCACAGCTCTTATAGAGATCAGCCAACTGGGAGCTGCAGTTCAAGCTCAGATTATGAATCCGAAGTCTTCTCTGACCTCCAATGGTCGTGTAAAGCACAGCACACTGCAGAGGCAATACCAAGGACACATGTTTTCCTGATCAACATGTCCACCCAATCTAGCCTAATCTTATTTACACTTAGAGAACAGTGTGTACAGCTCAGGGACCTCTAAATTCTTCCACGGATCTTTTTTTATTATTGTTAATGGCTGAACAGTAACAAATAAGGGAGGTATAATAACAATTCATACATTGGGTTTCTATGTAACTCTCCACTGGGTTAAATTTAAATTTTATCCGGGCTTTCACACATAAGTACCTATTTGCATCTACTGCTATTCTACTTTCACATATCTCAGATTTCAGTACCAGGGATTCAGGTCCAGAAACAAGACTTTCATGTTGATGATTATAGCCCGATTCAAGCTTCACTGCCCTTAAAAACATGCGGCTAACTTTGATGATATACTTAAGTTTCACACTAATGATATATGCATTTCAAGAATGAAAATAAGTATACACTTTTTCAAATATCTGTGATCAAAAATTAAACATTAGAGTTCTTCCTCAACTTAACTGTCAACACCCCTCTCCATTTTTTTTTTAAAGATTTTATTTATTTATTTATTTATTTGTCAGAGAGATAGAGTACAGGCAGGCAGAGTGGCAGGTAGAGGCAGAGGGAGAAGCAGATTCCCTGCAGAGCAAGGAGCCCGATGTGGGACTCGATCCCAGGACCCTGAGATCAAGACCTGAATGGAAGGCAGCCACTTAACGGACTGAGCCACCCAGGCATCCCCACCCCTCTTCATTCTTTAAGGATGATGCTAGTATCTGAAAACTATGCCCATTAGATATAATTGTTCTTATTTTAATTCAAGACCTCCATGGTGTCTATGTAAATTTATTTACTACAAAACCAAATTCTATTTATATTTGCATGTAACATAATAATGCACTTAACATGGTATCTACCATATTGTAGAAATGCAACAAATGAATGAATGGGTGCTAAAGCCTAAAAGAATTGAATATGGCTGGCAGCCAGGTTGCTAATGCCTACCACACTGGTCACAGTTTGCTGGGTTCTCACGTCATGACATATGATTGTGACTTCATACAAATAGCATGCGTAAATGAGGGTGTAGAGACTACACAACTGAGTGCTGTAATCTAATGATTTTTGCTTTCGGAAAAACAGAGCTGAATTTCTTTACAGAGAGATGACTCAGTTGATGGTATTTTAGTCTCCCCACTGACTGTTGTCAGTAACAAACTAAAACACCGAAAAGGGAATATGTTTTGAATCACCTGGATTAAGGCTCCACTGTCTTCAGCAAGTTTGTCATCATGCTTGAACTCCACAGTCACTGCCTTGTCACAATCAATGGCTGCCATTTCTACATCAGTGGTGTTGTTCATAAAAATTCCACCAAAGAAATCAGTGGCTCTGAAACCTAATGATGAGGAAAAAGGGAAATTTTGTTCCTGGTCCGTTATTACTGTGAAAAGAAAACAATCACACAGCAGAGACCTGAAAAACAGTATAACTGAAAATTACCTGTGCTGGTACGAATCCTCATAATAGCATCGAATCCTATTTTCTTTTCAATATCATTTCTGAGATCATTCAAAAATTGTTGGCTATCCATGTGCATCTAAAAAATAAAGTAGGATCAGTGTCCACCAGATGGCAGTAAAATACTTAAAATAATAATTCTTATTTTTTAAAATCTTGATTAAAAACCACTTTATCCAGTCATCTTAGAAAGGATTCTTAAAGCTTTTTCAATTTTACTTCATTTGCTATCTTTGGTTTTACCAAATCCCTTAAGTAGTTTGCAATATAAATATGTAGCTAGGTGATTAAAAATAATTTTACTGATACTAAATAAAAATAGATGATTAACATTTGTCATTTATGTGGGGAAACACTCATTCGCACTCCATGTTGCTATGTATAGATATGTAAGTCAGAGGCACTCCCCTAACGCCTTCCTCTCAGGTGAGAGCAGGTGACGTATCTGGTTAGTAAGTCTGAGTAAAGGAATTGTGCAGGCCTAGCTTACTCTATTTTGGACCTTCTTTCTGGGGAGGCAGCCTGCCTGTAGGAGGCACACATTTCTTGCCCCTCAATATGTTAAGTTTTAAAGGTATAGTTGTCCACAAGGAAGCTTGTAACTGTGCCTACCCTGGGCCTTGCTTTAATTAAGTTACACCGAAAGGTAAAGCATTAGCAAGCCCACTTGCCCACAGACCTGAGTCTGTGTGCTCCTCACATTTTTACTATCTTGTGACTCTGTCTCTTAATTGAGGCTTGGAAGAGAGGGGTATCATGAATTGATCCCCCAAATCCCAACAATTTAAAACAAATACATAGTCACTTTTAAAAACAGTATCTTAAATATATTTAAAATACTAAAGTTTTATAAAGAATATACTTTTCCCCATCAAGGAAGGTTACTTTGAAACTCACCTCTGAGGATAAATGAGCTCAATCTATTGTCAAACACTAAGGGAGTGGAAAAGCAATTGCTTTATCACATATACACCATAGAAAGTACAAAATACTTTCTTGTTTAGCCTACAGAACACTCTTTCAGGACCAAGTGAATCCCATGATGCAGAAGTAAATAGAAGTCTGAGAATTGTGGTGCAACAGAAGCTCCTCTTTGAAAACTTTAGTAAACGTAGATTATACCAAACATGGTATTTCAAGGAAGAATGCACAAGAATGTAGCAGTGCTAGGGCGCCTGGGTGGCTCAGTGGGTTACATTTGTCAGTTGCCCACAAGGGGGCATAGGTTTCTTAACCAATGATTGAAGCACCTAAAGTCAAACAGCAGAAGAAAACCTGAGGTGAACAAGTTGCTGGTTTTTACCTGGAAATTGTTGTATTTGTAAAGGGTTCCTCCGGTGAGCTGAGGCACGAGACCCAAAGAGGCCACATCCACATACTGGCTGGGAAAGAGGAAGAGGGTCACACAGCACCCGTGAGCCACACAGTCTTTGGCCAGAGAGTCGTAGACATTGGTTTGGGGCTGGAAAAGTATCTGAAGGAAAAGATGCACAAAGGGAAAAAGAAAACCACAAAATGTTTTTGCTTTCAATTTTTAATTTCTGTTGAATTCTTTTAAAATGAAAGAGAAATTGTTTCCAGTTAAGTGAACTGGCCTGAAGGAATGAATTCTGGTCATCATTAGAGCAGCAGCCGTTCACTGAGCACTCACAGTGTGCTGGGCTCCTGCTGTATGAAACGTGTGTGCAGGCAATGTTATCTGATCCTCCAACAATGCTAATGAGACGGACACTCCTGTCTTACCTTTAGAGACCTACATGGGGCAACTTGTCTGGTGTCATGTGGTTAGTATGCCTACATCATGGCCTTAACCTTCCCACTGACCTAAACCCCCCAGCAATGGCTATACTTCAGAGGATTTGAGCAAAGCACACTCTGAGCACTGGGTACCTCTACTTCCTATCTCAGCGATGTTGTTATATGGTGCAGTCTACATTTTCCTTCTACCTTTATCATCTTCCTGCATCTCCTCCCATTTCTCCCATTTCTACAATGGTCTTATCAACTAGTCTCTTACACAGATTACACATGAAAAAAGTTTGAGGCCTTATTTTATTTTAGGAATATTTCAGAAATCAGCCTTTCTAAGAATATAAATTTTCTTTAATTATGTGCAATTCAAAATATTCCTATAATATACAATGTCCTGGATTTATGCATTACATTTAGCTACTCTCCCTTTCTTACACAAAGGAAACCTTCACTCTTTCTTTACTCCCCTTTAAGAACTGACACAGAGATACTTCAAAGGGCCATTGTTTACAAATACCTTCTCTTTGTCTGTATTAATCAGCTTTTTGTCATCTCTGTTTTTGAGCTTCCCTGGTGCTTCTGCAGTCGGCAAGGAGGAATGGAAGATAAACAGCTTCCCCGGACAGTCTGCTGCCTGAAAGAAAAAAAAAATGATAGAAAATATCTTGGGTGGGGAAGTTTTATTTTAAGGGAATCAGAAAAGAAATCAAATTAATTTTATTAATATTAATATTTAATAAATTAAAATATAGGTATTTTCTATGAGCCAAGCAGTATAATTTAATCCTCTTAATAACTTTTGTGTCCTTGGGCAAGTACTATTCTCTCCATTTTATAGACTGGGAAACTGAGGCTTAGATTTGTCCAAAGTCATACAAGTTGTAAATGAAATAGTCAATATTTGAATGTAGGTCCCTATACCACGATGCTTTGAAAAACTAGTAAGAGGATGTATTATAGGGAATATACTTTCTTGTTTAGCCTACAGAAAGAACACTCAGGACCAAGTGAATCCCATGATGCAGAAGTAAATAGAAGTCTGAGAATTGTGGTGCAACAGAAGCTCCTCTTTGAAAACTTTAGTAAACAGATTATACCAAACATGGTATTTCAAGGAAGAATGCACAAGAATGTAGCAGTGCTAGGGCACCTGGGTGGCTCAGTGGGTTAAGCCTCTGCCTTCAGCTCGGGTCATGATCTCAGGTCCTGGGATCAAGCCCTGCATTGGGCTCCTTGCTCAGCGGGAAGCCTGCTTCCCCCCTCTCTGCCCATCTCTTTGCCTACTTGTGATCTCTGTCTGTCAAATAAATAAACAGAATCTTAAAAAAAAAAATAAAAGAAAAGAATGTAGCAGTGTTGTGGAGACAATAGACACACGACGCCAGTTATCAGGCAAGATGACAAAAGGAAAAATACATGATCGAGATTATATATCTGTAGACCCTGGGAAGCAATAAAAAGATGACTTAGGCTCCACAAAAGTCTATTCAGCATTAAAAATATTTAAAATCGTATTTAAGGACCTAAGAAGTAATCTACTAAGCAACATTTACTGAAATTAAATGATTCAGTATATTGAGCCCCGCAATCCCGTCTTTCTCCAAACGATCCCGGCTACTGCTGCCAGAGCACTCCCTTCACTAAAGGTAACTGCTTGGATCCTGCACGGGGCATTTCTCCTGAAGGATCCTGGAGACTTTCTACTACACGATAAAGTCCGTATTCCTTTACCTTGTGGGAGCAGTGAGGGTAACAATGCGATGAGTTGCTGCCAACAGTCGCTGTGTGCAGCTCCCTGCTGGGTCCTTCACACACATGACTTATTTAATACAACCTCATGGAGAAGATAATGTTGTCTGCATTTTAAGGTTCGGAAAACTGAGGCTCATCCAGTTTGCCTCAAGTCATAGAGTCAGTGACCCTCTGGTCCTTCAAGGCCCTCTGGAGTTCAAAGACTATCTTTCCAGTCAAATCTCCACCATTTCCTAACCCCTGCCATCCTTTGCATTGGAAGTTTCCACCCTACAAGCTTTGCTTTCCTAGAATACATCACGTATTTCACACACCTATATCTTTATACATTTTGTTCCTTTACCCTGGAATCCGTTTCTCCCTCTTCTTGGTCTGGAGCTGTCGTTCGCAAAGACTGGGTTAGTGGCACACTTTGGTATGCCCAGGTCAGCTGGTAAGAGGCGTTTAAAATTATCTGCTACGACTATTAAGGTACGTGGGTTTGTGAATTACACTAAAGAGCAAATGGAGAGGCGTGCCTGGGTGGCTCAGACCTTAAGCGTCTCCCTTTGGCTCAGGTCATGATCCCAGGGTCCTGGGATTGAGCCCTGTGTCAGGCTCCCTGCTCAGCGGAAACCCTGCTTCTACCTCTCCCACTCCCCCTGCTTGTGTTCCCTCTCTCATTATCTCTCTGTCAAATAGATAAATAAATAAATAAAATCTAAAAAAGAAAAAACCAAACACAAATGGAGAGAATTCCGGTTAGCCTTGTCCTAATGTGTCTCCCTAAGTGACACTGGGGAGGGGCGTATAACCTGTGTCCTGTCTCATCTTTGTTGTGGTCAGCAGTGAGCAGTGATCTTACTGCTGCACTAGCCTCCCACCCAAAATTATTGATATAGCCTAAGTAAGAAAGAAGGCAAGGATGAGTGAAGAAGCACAGGTACACAAACACTGCACAGGAAAAAGACACTGTCAACACTTGGGCCAATTAAGACACACGAGTTCCTATGATTAAATCTGAGTAAAATTTATAGTAATACTGATAATGACATGTTAATAATTTTGAAATTCTATGACTGACTTTTTATTTCTATCACTTTCATCATTATAAAAGTACTTTTTGTTTATTTTAATTCGAGTAGCAGAAAAGGTATGAAACCTTTTTTAGAGGTCCATCTTCTCCCCAGCTTTTCTTGCCTGGCCTACCCAGTTCCCCTAAATAATTCACTGTCAATATTCATTCACCTCCATCCACCTAGATTCTCTGCTCATTCAAGTACAGTTATTGTATACCACAGTACCTAAGAGCATGGGTCCTAATTCCTATCTGCATGGATAAGAGTCCATTAGTTACCTAATACGTGACACAGGAAAAACAGCAGCTACATGAAAATATTGCTGAGAGAATTCAATGAACCAGTATATGGTGTTAATCATAAACAAACATACACGATTGCCTTGTTGCTATTACCCATAGAGCAAAGCTCTAAAGGAAAAAATCAGGACCTATTGGAAAAATAAAGTTCACTATTGAGAAAAACAAAATAGTCATATTTCTTTCTAATTCATTAGCAATTAAAATGGCACAATTTTAGATTTATAATTTCATTAGGCATATACTTATAAAATCTTTTGTAAGAAGCAATAAAAGAAAAAGCTCCTAGGGCATTCTATGCTCTAAATCCTGATAAATCTCTGATGGTTTTACCAAAACCTGACTGTGTCCACATTAATGTACCATATAGAATTGATAAATGACAATGACATCTGTCATTTTTATTATGATGGAAAACAGGTTGAGAAAGGCTGGCCTAGAGAACCCATTACCCAAAATTTAATTCCAATGTCTATTCCTCTGAGATACATGTTAATTTCACCCTTGACAGCACTGGTTGCCTTCCACCTTCCTCTATCTCCATTCTACTTTGCAGATCAAATTTAATGATAATGAATCACAACTTTATATATCCTATGGTCTTCTATAGGTTGCAGGCTTATGAAGAAAGAAGGTCCCTGATTTCTCTACAGTGTGTTTCTCTAAGCCCTACTGGGTCTAGATAGTGCTTTCACTCTATAGGTGCTCCTTAAATTTTAGAAGGAATGTTGTGATGTATCACACCTTGAAATCAAATGTAGAAATACATTAAGATAACTTAAAGATAAATTTCCCCAACTTGTGATATGTTTGAAGCATAACCATTAAAGACCACTTCTTTCTAATTTGTTGCCTAATTCTACTTATCTAGTTTTCTGGTGGAAGTTAATAGCTAACTCAGAAAACTATTGTTCAGCCAAGTCAATACAACACCAGAAATTCACATGCAGTTGAGTTATGAGTGTCAGATTTTGAGAAGAGATGCAGACTTTGAAGGACTACATGGAAAAAAAGGCACTAAGAGAACAAGAAAAGTGTACTGAAGCCTGCAGTTGAATAGTTCAGAGACTTTTAAGAAAATATGTATAAGAACTTTCCAAACTTTCCCTTCTTTATCTTTGTGACAAATTAGCACGTGTTGTTAGTTTTTGTTGTCTCTCTGTGCTTCAAGAGGTTTATTACAACTAATTATACACAGATTTACCTTGGCGTCTAGCTATAAAGCTATAATTCAAATGGAGGAGTCCAGTTTTCAAATGTCTTCACGTGGATACACAAAAAACACTGCACTTCGATGTTCTTTCAGTTTTTATGCCCTGTCCACAGAAGATGAGACTCTCATCTCTGGCCTCTTGTCATAATCCCCTGAGCACTCCAGCTGGCCAGCCACAGTCCTGGTCTTTCCAAAGTTACTCTTTGCTCTCCCCCACTCCTCCTCTTTTGGGCAATACAAGCAATAAATATGCCTTGTATTACAGAGTTAATGTTTTTTCTACCACATTGTAAGCAACTTAGAACTAGAAACAGTAGTCTTCACATTGCCTAACAAAACATTGAATAGATCTTTCTTGATTGAAAGAACAAGAGAATGAATGATGTGGTCTCGGTATTTAGATACTATCCTGCAAATTCTCAAAAATGTTAGCTCTTTGCCTAATAATGACTTCAGGCAAGCAGCGTAGGGCCCGTGTATGCAAGTTACCCACACGTAAACCTGACTGCTTTTTAGCCACAGGAGGCCTGAAGAGATGATGAGATACTCTCAGTGTGAGAGGCAGAGAACACACACACACACACACACACACACACATTTTTATCCTATTTGGAAAAATTGTTTTCTTCATTGAAACCTAATCAGGTTTCTCTAAGGCAGAAAGCATAAACTGCACATGAGTTCCAACTGTACTACAGTGGTCTCTGCTCTCATACAGTGAATTATAACCACCCAGAATCTTTCTGGCAAATGAAGGAGAAGCTTCTCATTAAGTTGGGTTTTTTTTTTGGTATCAACTACCTACTTATAAATACGTTTGGAAGAAATTGACAGCTAAAGATATACATACAAAAGAATCACCAAGGTAAATGTAAAGAACTAGAAAATAGCAAGAAGGTCATGGAAAGGAAGTAATTAAAATGGAAAATCTACCCCAAGTATTATTGGTATCTTTCTTGGTAGTTAAGGCTAGAAGGAATATTAGGAGTTATAATGCTTGTAAAAACTGACTCTAGGGAACTAGCTAGTAAATCTTTCCACACGTAAGAAATTGATTAATATGCAATAAAATCTTCATTTAATGTTGCACACAAGAAAGAAACTTTCCTCACAGTGTTTTCTCTTAATCTAATTGCTAATGAAAAGCTTAGGGCAAGATTTTAATCATGGTTAAGTGAAAGCATTCCTAGTGCAAAAGTAACATGCGAAGTCGTACAGGTCAGGTACTGAATTTCCTGGTGAGATACCATAATGTAAGGCTGTTCTCAGGGATTGCACAATGAATAATAATTGCTTTTGCTGGTGGTTCCCAAATATGGGTGATCAAATGGGGAGCTGATGAGTCAGCATCTCTGGGAGAGGAGCCAGAAATCTGCATTTTTAAAAAGTAGGCACCTTTTCACACGTGAGCCCATGACTCCTTAATCAAGGAGTGACTGTCTGGCTTCTTCTTCCACAGCGTGGTGGAGCACCATTCCACCTTGCACGAAGACAGGGGCCAGCAGGCACAGGACAGTAACTGCCACCAACTTATGTCCAGCAGTGTCACTTGATAAAAGGCAGTTCCCTATCTTTGTTAAAAGACAATTCTTCCCCTTCTATAAAGGTAGTTCTTTTACTTTTAAAATATTTTATTTTTAAGGAATCTCCACACTCAACTTGGTGCTCAAACTCAAAATCCTGAGATCAAGGGTCACATGTTCCACCAACCAAGCCAGCCAGGCAACCTGACAGTTCTTAACATTTTGTAAGAATTCCACAATTTACTAACTTTGATATTTGTGAAGTTATTCTGAGTTGTTATATTTAGATATTGGTTCTCATTTTTAAACTTCAGTATGAAAGAGTACATTAATTACTCTAAAAATAAAATTGCAAATATAACAAAAAATAATATGCAAAAGATACAAAAATACACTGGATGAAATGAACTGGCCTCTGGTAAATGAGCACAGAGGATGCTGACTGCTCTAGCTATTAGTGCATGAGTAACTATGAAGAGCATTACAGTTATTACCAAACACAGTGGTTTCCCAGTAATGTATCCTAGGTAACACCACATTTCAGACACATGGAATGCATGTGGACAAATCTCATTTATCGATTTTGTCTTTCAAGCTGCTAAAAAGCCTCTAGATCTCTCGTGGACTGGCAGTAGGAACCCATCATTGCTCCCTTTCAGAAATGAAATTAGGGCTGGGCTGGGATGCTGTAGAAACCATGCCCGCGCTCCTCTTACCACTCTACTGTCTTAACTGATGATGTGCTGGCTTACGAATATCCACTCATCTTTCTTCTCAGGCAAGAGCACATGAATACAGTCCTATACCCAATACTAATTTCTTAGAGTAGAAAGACTCATAGATTCATATATTGATGGCCATATATCAGGAAATTTACCTAGCATTTCTAGACACCTTACTGGAAGAGAGAACAATAATATAACTCTTCCAAATAGAAATGGAAAATATTTTTTTCTTCAATATGGAATAAAATAGGAATTTCCATGTCGTTCTGTAGCCCAACCAATGATTAGTATTGGTTTCCACTAGATGGACCCTAACTTGTCCATATCACTTTATGATGTAAAATTTATTTTTAATTTTATGTTAAATTGACAGTATTCTGAAGATTTTTAAGGGACATCTGTAATTTTTTATTCGGTGAGTACTCTGAAGATCAGAAAACCCAAGCAAGACTCACTGTACTAAAACCAAACTACAGGGGCACCTGGGTGGCTCAGTCGGTTAAACATCTGCCTTTGGCTTAGGTCATGATCCCAGGTTCCTGGGATCAGGCCCCACATTGGGCTCCCTCCTCAGCAGGGGAGTCTGATTCTCCCTCTGCCCCTCCCTCTGTCAAATAAATAAATGAAATCCTGAAACAAAACAAAATTACAATGTTTAGACACAAAATTTCTGTAGAATATTTCATAAATTTGGTTCTTTAGCAATATTCTTGCTGTTTGTTATTATCACTACTGTTATTGTTATTATTACCAGTCATTTTATTTTAAAAGTTAATTTCAATTTAACTTTAATAATCAAATTTGAAAATCAATTTTTTAGGCACTAAGCTGTGCAGGTCGAAGTGGTTTGACTCTTGGTGCTAAGGTAACAATGATCAACAGTCAGAACTTTTCAATCATTTTGTCTTTTTCAGAGTTCTGTCTTTATTACTATGAAAATGACCGGAGTCATTAGGGCTCAGCTTCCCAACTGAAGCCATGGCCAACCTTGCATCTGCTCTGGGCATTCAGCAAGGCCCTGTGTGGCATGCACATCTGTCACTGCCTGTCACAGGCCTTGCCCTTGAATGTTTGAAAACCCCAAGGAAGGAGAGGGTGATATGGGTATTGTTCCCTCCCTATCTGGTTTGGATATTGTTGAAGTAATTTAAAAATAGATCATATAAAGTTCATATAAAAGCCAAAGGGAGGAGTTAAACTGGAAACCCTGACAAAATCAGTTGCTCAGATGCTAATAGTTCTGGAATGTAAACGCTGGGAGCAATCCATGATTTAGGCCATTTCCTTCTAAGATTTGTAGGGAAGTTTGGAACAACCTCTAGCAAACTACATGTTTTAAAGAAGGCTGTATTTTCTTTCATAGATGAAACTTCCTGTGTGTGCGTATGCGTGTGTGTGTGTGTTTTAAAATTTATTTACTAGCAATTAAAAAAAGACTTCTCACCTTTAGTGCTTCCATGCCAGCCTGGATGACAGGAGCAAAGACAGTCTCATTTTCATTAGAGTCTGCAAACATCTCTGGAATCTGGTCCAATAAACTATAAGACATGAATGAGTAAAAGTTTTTAAATGTTTGGCATATTTGTAATAAACTTCAAAAAATAAATCACTAGCATTTCAAGCCTAAACACATCTGGTATTTATTTCACACTAAACACCTATGGGTGACTTTCATAGGCTATTCCGTAGGGAATGATATCCTGGCATGTTTTGGAACCAAAATTTATGATTTGTTTGGAACATTTACAAAAGCGTATCTTTTGTAAATATTTTTTCACCATTTACATTTTTTATTTCTTCAACTATAAATTCTTGGAACAGTGGCTATACCTTCAGTTATTACCATCATCATTGAATACACTCATTTATATGCAGGAAATATCTCTCTCCAGCAAAGAGAAGGGACCAGTCTGGTTGAGTATGAGTATTAAAAAAAAAAAAAAAAAAAAAAAAAGTCCTCCTTGGGGCACCTGGGGGGCTTAGTTAAGTATCTGACTTTTGATTTCGGCTCAAGTCATGATCTCAGGGTCATGAGATCAAGCCCCACACTGGGCTCCATGCTGGGCATGGAGCCTGCTTAAGACTCTCTCTCTCCCACTCTGCCCCTCCCCATTGCTATCTCTTTCTCTCTCTCTCTCTCTCTAAAAACAAAACAAAACAGAACAAAACGCCTACTTTTAGATATTGGTATACATTTAAAATAGAACATAAACAATGGAGTTTTATAACCCATGTGTTAAAAGCCCCTTGTCAATGACAAAACAAAACAATGCTTGAGTCAAAACAATTAAAAACGATACCTCATTCGTATCTAAATTATAAAACACTTGATATTTACTTGTGAATCACAGATTGGGATTCTTGATAGTTGACAAGGAAACCATCCAACAGAGGAACAAAGACTTCTCCAACGTCAGTTACCACCATCATCTGAGGCTGGGCCAAGTTACTCTTTACATTAAAGAAATGCAGCACTTTGTTATATGTGATAAAACCAACTCGGATTGCAGAAGTTTCTTCTTGCTCTTCCCTATGAGGAAAATACCATGTTTGAAGTTCTTTCACATATTTATGAGAGGTTTCTATCAGAAATTCAGTAAGTATACCTTCTATTAAATATATGAAAGACATGTTAAAAGTTTTGCTCTTAATTATTGTTTACTGGTATAAAAAATACTGAGTCACAGTAAGTGATAGGGAATATTACAAAAATAAGGAGGTTGATAAAAAATTATCAAAATTCTAGGTTAAAAAAGTCAAACAGATATAAAAATATATTTCTTTAATATATGTATTCTCAGTCCACAGCAATTACAAGGTATGGTTTTTCTTTTCCCAAAAAAGGTAGGCATATTATATTCTTTATAAATAAAGCTCTCTCAGAAGTCACCAGAAGGTCAGAAGAACAAATGGAACATCTGAACCAAGACAAAGGCACACTCAGATTACAGACAGCTATTTTTATCAAGAAAGGACTTGCTCCTTCTGTGTGATCCTTTTCTTACAGAGTCTAGAGAATCTCAATGGAAATTGAGAGATTTTTGAAAGCCATACACTATATAAATACATAAAATAAACCATATATACGAATTGATGATGTAATTCTTATTAGATAGTCATTGGTGAGGTCATGGCAAGACAATAAAAGTAATAAAAGCTCTAAAACCATGACAAAAAATAATTTTTTTTTGAGAAATCCAAGATAAGGCCTTAATCTTCCTGAAAGGAGTAAAGGCATAAATGTTCTTATTCAAGTATATGTATATGAAGTATACTCAGAGCTGAATGGTCTAAATCCCAGTTAATATTGACCCAAGTTTCTCTCTCTCGGTCTCCCTTTCCCTCCCCTCTCCCTCCTAAAATACTGCTGAAGCTCTTACTAATTTTCATTAGTGGATAGAACAGTGCTCAATGGTTACATGACAGCCACAAAAGATTTTTGCCATTTTCTTTGATCCTTAGATGGCAGTAAAACTTATTTTGCTTAGGAACAACTTTTTTAAAAAAGGAACCTAGTATGCTCAGTTTCTAAACTTTGCACATAGCATAACAAGTTACTTGAGTACAAAAGAAAGGAAAATAAAATATATAGATGAACGTATCCTAAGTTCAAATTGTTGATCCCACTGCAGACTTCCCAATTTCTTTGATGTTTCAGCAGAGTACAGGCTGACAAACTACTGACTTTAAGCTCTATTTCTTCTTTATTTCCTTTGCTAATTGAGGATATTTATTCTTCACTGTGGCCTTCACAAATGGGTGGGCAAGTTTAAACAGATCCTCACAATCCCTTCCAAAAGCACTTGGTAAATGTTTATATTCTGGACTCTTGCAAAAATTTTTAGAAATGGTATCCTTATTCTTTCTACTGCACATACACTTAACCCCCCACACACATCCCCCCTCAATATCCTAAACTGTATGATTTTATGCAACTAACCATTATACTATACTGTACCCATGTTCTCCTTTCCCTCACCCCCAACCCACTATTTATTAGAATTTTACTCTTTAAGACCAAGCACTCTTCCTCTCTCAAAGCCCCTGGATGCTACCAACGAGACGTCATTTCTTCTTCTAAATTCCTATAAATCATTCTCATAAGGCTCTTAGTATATAGTGCCTTATAGTTAATGTATCATGAATCCTTGACTATAAACCAATAAAGACCCAAAGTTTATGCCCTCTGCTCTTGACAGGGTCCAGTCTAACATAGGGAGGTAGAGGTATATTCAGGAGGATTATCATGATGGTGAAAGGCTGTATTTAGGATGAATGTCAAGCTAGAGCCCAAATTGTGTAACTGATTGTATCCATCTCTTCTAAAGTCCTGTTTAGCGATGTTGCCTTCGTAGTTTAAAATCGGACTGGCTGTAAGTATTTTACACCACAGGAATGAGAAAACATTACAATTAAGGCTTTATTTATTTGAGATGCAGTTTACCAACACACCACTGGCTAAGCTCCCATTTCCGAGTAAACCTTTTATTACATAAGGTGATAAATGTCTGGCAAACCCTGAGAGCATTTATTCTCTTTTTAAGAGTTAATTTAGAATCAATTAAGGAAAAAGACACAAAAGAAAAATTGCAGACAAGAATCTAGATTGCTATTCCCCATTGGATTTGGACATTTTCAAGTGATAGGAAAGGCATATCCTGGGATTCACAGGGTTCACTTAAAATCTAAATTAGCATTTTAAAAAACATCTAATCAGAACATCTCACATTATTGCAAAATATTAGTATATGTTTTCATAGGAACATATGTTTTTTGAAAATTTGTTTGAGAAACAAAGAAATATCTTAACATTTTCTTGTTCAACAGTATAACTGCTTTGTTAAATCATAGCCAGAAGGAAATGCAATCTCAACCTTTCCTTCATATTAATTCCATATAAATTTAATAAAGTTACATAGGGGATATCACACAGAACAATATGTCTTTCTTCTGCTGCTTTTCAATTACCACTTCCCTCAACACATATCTCTATTATTTTAATGGAATGAATCTGACAGAGCAAAACTGAAGATATTAGTAACTAGATGAATCAGGGTATTCCACAATAAAGCATTTTGAACATTTTAGCTACAGCAGCATTAAAAACAACCAGAAAAAACTCAACTGCTTGATCTGAACAACAGATGAAATATTTCAAATCTTTTCTTTCCTGTTCCAGAGAAACCAGACAGAAATGTCATCTAGCAAAATCAAAGATGTAAATTCAAAGTTAAATGGTAAAGAACGGGGCCTTTACTTTTTAAAAGATTAGCGAAGAGATGAACATACCTTAGACATTAATCAAGACAACATATTCTGTGCTTAAAAAGGGCTATTTGGCATATTACCTGGTTCAAAGAAGTAAATCAGACTATTGGCAATCTTAATAAAAATATAAAGTTACACACATACAGAGCCCAAAACAAACTTCAGGGAAGAAGAAAAAGAGCAACTGGATTTGCTTTAAAAGATAAAAGAAGAAAAGGCATTTTGGCTTCAATTAAAACTTTTCAGATAGATACTTAAATAGTAGCAGGGAATAACTAGCAGCATCCTTTTTTTTCTCCTATCTTTTGCTAAAGTCACAATCTGCTCCAATGGGATATAAAAGTCATGATGACATCTAAGGAAGGAGTGTGGTTTCATGACTTATATCAACAGGCTATATACTTCATATCACCGCTGTGCTGGAAAGGAACATGGGGTTGGTGAAGTAACTATGAGAAGAGGAGAGCCTAATCTAACCAGTCTGAGAGAAGGTAAAAGAGAGAGACATAACTTCCAGAAATTAGAGTAGTTTTCTTTCATATTATTCAAGCTCCAAGTTCAGATTTAGAATTAAAACAGCCCTGTGAGAGAAGTCTACAAGATATATGATACTCAGGGACACATGGGTGGCTCATCGGTTAAGCGCCTGCCTTTGGCCATGATCCCAGGATCCTGGGATGGAGCCCATCAGGCTCTTTGCTCAGCGTGGAGCCTGCTTCTCCCTCTGCCCCATCCCCCACCCATGCTCACACACACTCTCTCTCTGACTAATAAATAAAGAACATCTTAAAAAAAAAAAGATGACTCCTTTAAAAAAGAAAAAAAAGATAAATGATATTCATCAGAAAGTCCACACTTCTCAAGTATTGCTAAGAATGAGGTAACAGAAGCTATAGTCACAGTTAGCAGGCATCACATGCCTTTCTTATGCCCCATCCTTGAATTGCTCCCATTTCATTCTTCATTTTAGAATTCAGTTTGAAATCACCTCAATGTTTTTTAAACATCCCCATGGCTTTTCCAAACCATCCTTGAGAATATTATGACTTGGGCTTCGTAGATACAAACAAAGCGACTCCTGGGAGGTCCAGAGTTCATTCTTTGAGGCTCACATGCACCAATGCAGCAGCCACATGCAGAATGAATATACAGGAATGGGCGCCCGAGGGCTCAGGAAGCCCTAAGGGCTACAGACAACCCATCCCTCAAAGCATTGCTTTCCAGAACAGAGATTGCTTGTGTTCGGGAGACAGGGAGGGGTGGGAGATGTTGAGCCTGGTGCAGACACTTGGTTTCAGACACTATTCCTTAGCCTTTTTCTTAACCACATTTCCTCTCATAAAGGACCTTCTTACTAGATGTTACTTCCCACCCTAAACAACTAGTTTGCACACTATACAAAGTAGCCATGTTTGCTAAAATGCCTTTCCACCTTTCCTTTTGTGCATTGCCCCCTGCAGTGGCAAGGAAAGTGATTTGCCTTGTGCTAGTAACTGGAGGCAGTAAAGCGGCAAAGGGGGTCTGACAGTGTAGAAGGGCAAAGGGACTGTGGCTAAAAAGCACCATCTCTGCCCTAAGACAATAGTTCCATCTCCTGGCATCCCTTAGAACTCTACCACAACCCACAGTTTCCACTGGAAAATCAACCTCTTTGAAAGTGAATACCAGATTTCCAAAGGTCTTTCCCATAGCAGTGTTGGGATCCTCCTTATAACTTAGAATGCATTTTGAATATTGTTCACCATAGCGTTAATTTTTATCAGTTTGTTTCTTTTGCTTTGTACAAAAGATAACTATGGACTTTTTAAGGACGCAAGAAAAAAATAGTGCTGTTTGATTTATAAATAATTGTTCGATGTCCTCATTAGCAAAAGATACCCATGGGTCATTCAGCACTTGTTTTCTGGCCAGTAAACTAAGTCAGTAATACTGTACAAATTCTGGAAATAATGGGAGTTCCCTTACTTTGGAAGTTTTTCCAGCACAGTCTTCAGTTCTTCACATATGAGCTTCACGAGTCCGTTCTTGATGTTACTATATGAAACATCAATCATGAAGATAAAAGCTGGTGGGTTGGGAGGCTTATTCTTCTACAGGGAAGCAAACAGATCACACAAATGTAATTATAAAGTATATGCACTACATAATCAAGTCAAAACATTCAGAAACTCCTGAAGATCATCAAACTTTTCGTTTAATATTTTAGGATATAACATCTGTGGAATTAAATCATTTTCTAGAACACAGTCTCTAACGCTATAAAAAAGATAAAAGCTGTTTGCTTTCCAGGCTATGACCTATGGCACACTCATGAGTTAGACAGGATTATGATAGCTATCAGAGAAGCTGCACTTTTGTAGCACTCCAAAGACCTTATCACTACAATTATCCAAGTGTGAGTATGGTCTGGTGGCCAGCCTTGCTTATAACCTTCTGTCTTCTTGGAAGAAATGTGTCTGGTACCCTTGACAAATTGTGCCCCCGAGGAGTACATACAATAATTAGCATTTGTCTTGAAACTAGTAAAGCTGCATTAACTTGATAACACTATTTTCAGATCTTTTCCTTTATAAGTTCTTTCAGTTTTAAAGATATGAAATCATATACTAAAATATAATTATAGTGTTGCCTGGGTGGCTCAGTCAGTTAAACACCCGACTTTGGCTCAGGTCATTTTTCTCAGGGACCTAGGATCAAGTCCCAGTCAGGCTTCCCGCTCAGGAGGGAATCTGCTTGTCCCTCTGCTCCTACCCCTGTTGATGCGCTCTCTCACTCTCAAATAAATAAAATATTTTTAAAAATAGTAAAATATAATTGTATACCTTAAAATTATACTATATTGTCAAATACTTACCTATACCTTACATATTTATGGTTAAAAATGGAATATTGTGTCTTTTCTCTATCTGTTTAAAAAAATCACCATAACATAAGGCAGCTGTTATATAAATGTTTTGTATCTGTTGGTCCCTTCACTGGCTGGGGTTCAAAGAGCTCTTAGGAAGTGAATCTTCAGTTGGGTCTTACAAAATATTTAGAAAAAAGAACCTCAGGCAAACTCAGTGACTCAAACTAAAACAAGAGTTCAGGTTAATTCAATTTTTAACTTCATGATTAATCACAAAAGTATTCTAGAATAAAATTGTATTTTACTTACAAAATTAGATGATAATGTCTCCAAATTATCTTACTAATTCATTCTATATCCACTATAAGGCTAGATATACACTGTTCTAAAAAAGTCTGTCATTTGAAATAAAAGAACTGCAGGACTTAAAAATCTTCAACGTAAATGCTGCATTGCTTTGCTACATTCAAGATCAGACCAACAGAGAAAAGAAGGAACTCTACTGCCGTCCATCTAGCTTCATCTTCTTCTTCTTCTTTTTTTTCCTTTTTTTTGCAAATCATTCCTGATTCCCACCTAATTTATAACATAGACTTGCATTGATTTATAGCAAATAAAAATAACTATCATTTTCATTAGTTAAGCCAAAGCCTCTTTTTGACCAACCCAAATGTGCCTTATTATTCTTGTGTTCTCTCTCAAGTTCAGCATTACCAGTTCCCCCAGTGAATAGTTTCCATAAATCCAACACGCACATCTCCATGGAATGTTTCCTTCACTGTAACTAGTTTCCTATGCACAGAAACCAATTCCTCATTCCTCTAAATGACATTCTCTTCCAACATCCCTATCAATAACATCACTACACACCAACTCAAAGGCTTAAAAACATGAAATTAGATCTGACTATTCCTTTTCTTTCTATCACTAAGTCCCATTGATTATCCTTTTGAAATGATTCTTTCACATGTTTTATCTGGTTCCTATTCTTAACCATCCAGAAGTTTGTCATCTCATGCCTAGAAGAATCTAATGACTTCATTACTGGCTGCTTGAATTAATTACTCCACTCTTTCAACCCAACTTGCTTTGTCCAGCCAAGCCTAACAGGTATGAATTTTACGAAAACCTGGTTTTCCATGACACCTGACCAAAACCACTCTGTTAAGGGTCACAGACCTCCTGACTGCAAATGAGGGACTTTAAGTAAAATCCAGCCCTCATCCTAAATCTTTTTTATCTCTCCAATTTTAGGCATGGCAGACCACCTTCACTTTTTTAGTTGTCAAGGCACTGTGGTGTCATTTCCTCTTCCACTTTTCTGACTGCTGCTTCTGTTTTCATTTTCTTATCTTTCTCCAAAGGACATCCTCTTCTCTTTTCTTACCACATGGTCCATCACAGAAACCTCATTTACACATTTTTAACCAGTGCCTCTTTATAGGTGACTCCTCACATTCTTTCTCATCCTGGTGTCTTTTCTGAGCTCCCGACCAGCATTCTATTTAACTATAGCACACCTCCACATAAAGGGCCTTCCAGGATCTTCACTCCAAATTTTAGCAGATAAGACAAGATTTATCCCACTGTACTGGCCTTCTCTATAAGGAACTTAGAGAAAGCATGATCCTCAAAAAATAATCTGAGTTTCAAATCTCATTTTCTCCATGGAATTATCCACCTTTCTTAACCATCCACCAGCAGTTAACTGTGAAGCCCTTATGGTTCCAGCACCCAAATTTAGAAACTTATTTCCAAAATCATTTCTAACTGTGGTAAAATAGACATAAAACTTAACACCTTAACTATTTTTAAGTGCATAGTTCAGTGGTATTAAGTACATTCACACTGTTGGGCAACCATCACTAATATCCATCTCCAGAACACTTTCTCTTTTAAGACTGAAACTTTGGGGGCGCCTGGGTGACTCAGTGGGTTAAGCCTCTGCCTTTGGCTCAGGTCATGGTCTCAGGGTCCTGGGATCAAGCCCCGCATCAGGCTCTCTGCTCAGCAGGGAGCCTGCTTCCCCCTCTCTCTCTCTGGCTGCCTCTCTGCCTACTTGTGATCTCCCTGTGACAAATAAATAAATAAAATCTTTAAATGTGGCAAATAGATAAATAAAATCTATAGAAAGAAAGAAAGAAAGAAAAGAAAAGAAAAGAAAAGACTGAAACTTTGTGACCATTAAACAATGACTTGCCATTCCCCTCTTTCTCCGGAGTCTGGCAACCACCATTCCCCATTTCTACATTCTTATCTCCATGAATTCAACAACTCTAGGTACTTCAGAAAAGTAAAATCATTGTATTTGTCTTTTATGCGACTGGCTTATTTCACTTAGCATAAGTTCTATCATGTTTAACATTGTCTAAATTTCTTTCCTCTTAAGGCTGAATAATATTCCACGTATGTATATACCACATTTTGTTTATCCATTTATCCATGTGTGGACTCTTGTGTTACTTCCACCTTTTGGCTATTTTGAATAACGCTGCTATGAACATGAGTGTGCAAATACCTCTCTGAGACTCTGCTTTGAATTATTTTGGGTATATTTATTTTGGGTCATTCTATTTCTAAATTTTTGAGGAACTGCTATACTCCCTTCAGTTTCTCTTGTTGGACTAGTGCATTAACTTCTAATATCCCCCTGCCTCCAACCTCTTTCTTCTCATTACACAGACTGCTGTCAGAATAAACGGTCCAAAGACACAATACAGATCACAATGCTAATGCCGCTGAAGACAGAATGTTTACTGAGAGTCCTCAGAGTCAAGCACAGAGTGCTCAGTTCTGCTGACACAAAAGAGTGCTCAGTTCTGCTGACTGAGTGAATAAATGTGTGGTTGGATGGATGACTGGATTAAGGAAACAACTCCCTCTTTACCTTTAATGGTCCTCATCACCTACTGAATTAACAAATTCCTCAATGGCCTGGCATTTACAACTCCCCATAATACTCATTTAACAAACATGTATAAAAACCAGGGGATCAAAGGTATGATGCCAAATCCAGTGGTTAGTCTATATCTCAAGACAATTTCCCAGCTTTACTTCCCATTATTCCCCAATACACATTCCTTCAACTAATTTAAATGTTTGCCATTTTCAAAACATTTCCTACCCAGAAGTCACAGTTTAGTGGGCCTGGGCCAAGAATTTGGCCAGAAAAGTATTTTGTTTGGCACAGTGTTTTTTAAAAAATATTTGAATATGAATGTGTTTTGGGGGAAAGGGAATATCCTCTCCAATTATCCCAATTCCTATACTTACTCCATATATGTCACTCATCTACTATACCCACCTAGTCCCTAAAGAAAGCAAAGTTGCAAATCCTCTGCTTCTACTCACTGTTTTGTTTTCCCTTCCCTTTCCACATGTCCAAACTCTGTTCATAGTATGACCAGCTCAAAAGTCACTTACTCTTTGAAGCCTTTCCGGATCCTCCAAACCATACATCATCATTTGTCGATTTCCTTATGGCACTAGGATTACTGGACTTATATGGCATTTATCATATTTGGGTTTATATCATAATTATATACTTATTGGGTCTGGACATAGGAATTACCTTGAAATCAAGATCATTATCTTGCTAGTTTTGATATCCCTCACAGCATATAACCAAGTGTCTTGGGCATTTTAGGTATCCATTAAATGTCACAGTGAATGAAAATTCAGTGGAGAGATGATATTTTTATTTAGGAAAAAAAAAAAAAGGCTGGCTTGGAATGGGGTTTTACATTTCAGGTACACTTTGTGTGTAGGTATAGTCTGTAAACTTCTAAGTGAAAAACTCCCAGTTATATGACAGAGTTGGGGTATTTTTTTCCAGGGGAACCCCATGGTGATTTTCTAAATAATTGCCTACATATCCACAGTATATTGATAAAGAATAGGGGTTCTATGGTCACGCCAACTCAGTCTGGCTCCAGCACTTCCTAGGTGTGTGATTTGAGGGTGGCACTTAAGCTCTCTGGGCCTCAGTTTCCCCTTATAATGGTGGTATTGACCACATGGGTTCACTTGAGAACTAAATGATACAACACATAAAAAGCTCTTAGCATAGAGCATCACACATAGTAAATATCAATGTTAATTTTATTATATAAAATTGGTATCGAGACAAACTAAAATGAGTAGGAGAAAATGTAATTTTGTATTTCTAAATTTGCATGGTGTTAAAAACACATGTACAAATTAAATAAGCTCTTTTTCATTGTCCAAATCCCTAAGGCAACTCATTATTATACTTTATTTACATTTTGAATTATAATTAAAAATGAAGATACTTAAACCATCTTTTATTTTAAATCTTACTTGGAAAAATAAAAGGCAGATTAAGCTTACAAAAAAATCTTTAAAATGTACTTTTTTTTCTTTGTCTATTTGGTTTGTTGCCTGTTGTGTGAAATTTCCCATCAATTAGACATCTGGAACATTTCCAGATAACAGAGTTTGAAGATACTGAAACTTTTGTTCCCAGAAATAGACTTGACTCTCTGCCTGAGTTTCTACTAAAAAAACATAAGATCAAGATAATATGGCCTTTTTGGCAGAGAACTAGAAACTGAGAGCATAGTTATATTTATACTATGGTTGTAAAGATCAATCAATAAATTTTCCATCACTAGTTATAATGGCTTTATTATATTTAATTAGAACTTGAATATTTATGGTCTACTTAGACCCTCACTTCCAAATTCACCTTCAGCCAAGAGCAATAAAGAACAAATTAACTGCCTAAAAGTAGTTGGTACTTCAGGAATTTTTCATTTGATATAAAGCCTTTACACCAAAAATGTTCTTATGTTTCTCAAAATATATTTAAATGTAACATTTTGAATTAATAAAGTATTAAATTTCCTTTAATAACTAACTCTACGTAATGTGGTAGAAAAATCATACAAAACACTAAAATAAATGTAAAAGTTACATTAACTAAAAAAAATTTAAATCCAATCAATTGAAAAAAACCTTCTACTTAGGAAACATGTTCTTTGTAATTTATACTCAATAATGTGGACTGGTCCCCTTGCAAACATCTGTTATAGAATTCTGTGGGTCGGAGGCTGCTTTCTGAGAACTGGGCATCAGTAAGCATTCGTATTTGGAAGAGGAAGTAAGAAAAGCAGTCAGAATGACTCTGTTCCTTCAGGTCTACTTGTGGTACTTCAGATAGAAGCTAAAATCTGAACTGATACCCAAGAAAACATTTCCAAATCACCAAAGAATTTTAAAGCCCTGTGAGTTGCCCATAAGGATGTCACTCTCACTGTGACATTGAAAAGGGACATAGCCAGTCCTGGGAATAGTAACAGACCTGCCAATTCATTCATTCATTCATTCATTTACTGATTAACTGTCTTCCCTGTACTAGACACTGTGGTGGATGCCATAGAGAAAGCCAGGACAAGACTCTTATCACCAAGGATATCAAAATCTATGAAGAGGGAAAACACTTAACAAGATGTAAGTTTCATGGGGATAATTGCTAAAACAAATATGCAGACCAAATTCTATGTGAAAAAAACAAACAGGAGATTTAGTAAATATTCACTATGATGAAGCCAAAGAAAGTTGTTCATGTGCACACTTGCACATACACTCACATAAAATAAAATTTCAGCCAGGTGTTACAGAACATACATTACATAGAGATGTAGCGGGAGAATGCAAAGATAGTCTGGTCAAACCAACTTACCTAAAAGCATGGAGTTCTAAGAAGGAGTGATGAGTTCAGAGTATGTGGTGAGTGTTTTGTACAATGGAAAAGATGGCTGAGGTGATAGGATAGAGGCCAACAGTTAATGGTCTTATAAGGAAAGCTACCCTTCTTAATTTTTTAGATTAAGGTTATGGGGAGGAGTCTCATGCTTATATTTTAAAGCAAGGAAACCAGAGGCCAGAAACCCAGGCTCCCACATAGTCCAAGGAGAATTCTAAGAGCTTTAAATCATTATGGTGACAACTGATGTGCAGAAAGGAGGTAGAGAAACCTGTCCTAGTCCTATTGACCATACTGGCTGAGCATCTGCCTTGGAAGAGAAAATTTCCTGAGATTGCTGACAAAACAAATAAGGTTGAGGCACTATATGGAACTGTTGCTTTAAGAACTCTGAATATTTTATCTGATAGGGAAATAAAAATTAATTTATTATATTATATTATTATAAAATAAAAATTAAATTATTGTTTTCTATTTCTGGCACCACTTTTTAGGTTTAAAAATAATCACTGCTCTGAATAGCTTGGCAATTTAATCATGTTAACAGCCTAGAAGCCCTGATCTGTGTCTAAGGCATTTCTATATCCCCATGACACCACCAAAATGCTTTGTTTGTGAATCAAGATTCAGTTCTTTACATATGAAAGTTATTCACTTGAATTTGACATCAACGTATAAACACTTGGAAGTCCTGGGAACACTTACTCTGCAGTAATCCAAAGTAGCAACATATTCATAAGATCCTAGAGATAGCTCTGGCTTCTCATAGTGGTCCAGCCTTCTCCCGATGTGGTCCAGATGTTGGAAATAGAATGGTGGAACTAATAAAAACAAAATAAGAAAGGAAACCTTTTGTTTTCGTAACACAGACAACTTAATAAGTTCTTAAAATTTATTATGGGAGGAAAAGAAGTAGTTGAGGGGGAAAAAGTATTTTAAAGCTAGAAGGCAGTATATTCTAAATATCCACTATTTAAAAAGCATGTGTGGAAAGTACAAAGGTTTTCTAAAAATCCTCTTGACTCTCCTGCAAGTTACTGATGACATATAACATTTATGGTTTAGACCATTGTGAAGAAACGAGATAAAAGTGCTCGTGTTTTTAAATTATCACAAAGAAAATGCAATTCTATTTAATTAGCTTCTTTAAAAGGAATTCTGACTTTACTAACTACCTAAATTTTCAATATACGTAACAGAAATAATCATTGGTTATTTGGACTCTACTATTAACTACAATATTTATTATCCTTTAGATGTCTTCAGCCACGGAAAGTTTGCATGATAATCTTTTAATGTTTGGACTTCAGAGTGGAGAGGATTACTGTATTAGGGAAAGACTATACCACTAAGATCTCAGCTGAGAACTCTTAATTTGATTCAAATGTCTAAGGAGGTTAGTTCTGGCAACGACCTGGAAGTCATCCAACAGCACAGGAACACTTATGAGTCACACACTGAACACTTGGACAAATATGGCCTGGTATCTCTGTGAAAACAAACTTCTGTTGCCTTGAGATTAATAGGGCTGGCTATTAAACCACTGACAATAGAAGCACTTAGAATAACCAGCAATGCTCTGGTTTTCAGCATTTTATAAAGAGCAACATCTTCATTTGTAAAACCACAGAAGTAATGCATTCTCTTTTAAAACCAACAACTCAGTATTCTTTCTTTTTAGTTGGGAACCAACACGAATTACAAGACCTTTTTTTTGTAGGCGGGACTTAAAAACAATCACCAAGAATTGATTTTTCTGTTTTCTTACTATAACATGGCCATGTCTTTTACAACATATTTTATAACATTCATATGTACGTATGGATCTCTGAATTCAGAAAATTCAATGTCTTTAAAGATTATGGTAGTGGGAAATTGACAGTCTCAGCAAAAATAAGTGAACTATGAGGGCCTAAACCTGCAATTTTGTTACTTTTAGTCGAAGCAGGTGATGTTATGTTGGCTATTTAGGATAATGGTGTGGTAATCTCTACATAGTATCAACTATAATTCATTTTCATTCACATATCTACATGTAACATGTGAAATTTTTCCCTTTAAAATTAATTTCACATCCATTAGCATTTAATCTTTCATGTTTATAAGACAAAATTCAAGGCACATGGTAAATAATGCACTGCCAAATGACACTTGTCTTCTTTCATGCCTTTAGATCTCACATGCTTCCCACTGCGCAATCTCTGGACATTGTGAAGGGAAATAGAGTGAAACCATGTGACCAAGCTTGCTGGGTTCCGACTTCAATAAACCTCTGTCTTCTTTAAAATTAAATGAAGAATGCAGGTATCAGTGTAAATCTATAGGAGTCTGGCTCCTTTTAGGAACAAATATTTGAGCCTCGTATGAATAACTTTATTGGAAAGTGAACATGGAAGCCTCCTAGGAATGAATACCCAAGGGAAGGGAATTTATTGTGTAGAGATATAAGAATTCTGAATGGTTTTTTTCTACCAGGAAGTAACTGGGCTCTGAGCTGACACTTCAAGTGTGACGCCAGAATGTCACACCAACCTGAAGGTCCTGGATCTAAAAGCTACATAAATTTCTGATCATCTTCCTAAGAAAGGTGAGAGCTTGGCTAAAGACACTGAGGAGCTGGTGACCTTGGTGGTCTCTGCCTCACAAAACTAAAGTATAGGGAAATGAGTTGTAAAAGGGCTGTTAAAATCCAGGTGCCAAGACTGAGTGCTGGCTAATGACCTGGTTGCAGATTTCATCCAGGGTGCAGGAAGGAATAAGATCTTCCTTAGAAAGACATGTATAGGTGGAGAACCAACAGAATCTGGTCTCACAGGGATACCCAATTTGCACTGAGTTGATGCCACAGCTATAACAAGGAGAGAGACATTCCAAGATAACCACAGTTTTTGAGATGAGGCTACAAACCAATGATTCCATTCAACAGCAAGGCATTTTTAAGAACTGACCAAAATTTTGGTGAGAAAGACTCACAATACTAGTGTCCGGCACTCTACGTTGGACAACACCATGGACTATATAATAAGGAGGTAGGGAAACAAGGAGCTCTCCCACCAGAGAACACTCACAGAGTTGCCATGAATGCAATGACAATGACAGAGGCAGAAAGCTGTGCCTTAGCTCCCTTGTCAGTAGGGAGTACCCAGCAGCCATAGGAAACATGGCTCCTGGGCAGACAGAGTGCTATACATTCTTCAGATTTAACGACCTGCAGAGAAGCATGTCTATGAAGATAAGGAACAGAGGAAAACATATAGAAAGTTCATGCTCTCATAATTATCACATGGTTCTAGAAAAACTCTAGAAATGTAAATGAATGTGGGAATGTTTTAGGCGGAGTATATGCTTTATTGAGCACCAAAAAGTAAAAACACAGATGTGTTATGAATATAATGACTGTAAGTTGCTTTGAACGAGTTTGCAGTATTTTTCAACATCAGTCAATTCACATTGGAATCAAAGTGAAAATATAAAGAATCTGGAAAAGTCCTTCAGAATATTTTTTTCCTTCTTAAACATTCCAACATTCATACCTGAGGGGCAAAATGATATATACATATGTTAAAGCCCTTAGTTACACTAGAGCTTCCTAAATACTGTTGAGCTCACATTCAGTAATAACTCAGAGAAATAAAAACAGAGAGAAAAAAAAAGAAAACTCATCATCTGTAAACACAGATAAAATAAAAGTTCTTCTTTACAAAATCTGTGGAAGGAAACCAACCAGAACATTCTCTGTTTGGGACCTCCACGCCCCTCTCAGCCTCATATAAATGCATAAAGTCGTGCATACCACTTCCTACACAGAAGATGCTGTGTTTCTTATAAAATTCCAAAGTAGGCAAGTAGTTTTGTTTCTTAATCCCCTTCCACAAAGGCTCATTTGGAGGCAAAATAAAGTTTTATCTCCCATGTTTACAGATGATAAAACTGAGTTTTTGTTTTGTTTCTTTGTGCTATTCCTCTGAGTTATTCTTGAATGTGTATCAGTATTTAGGAAAAGCTAAGGTATAACTAAGAGCTTTAATATATATATATTTTTCCCCTAAGCTAAGAAATACAATATATTTCAACTAATAAAGAGCTTTACTAAGAGCATTTATTGGCACCACTTACCGTCGTTCACACAGTTGCAAAATCCACACTGATACCTCCTTCCTCCTTCAATGAACTGCATAAATGGGCACATGTAGGCTTTGCACCTGTTGCATCTGACTGGTCCATTCTCTCCATGATTTACCAAATAAAGGGGAGTCTATGAGAAGCAAGTAAAATGATGAGATAGGTGGGTATAAGATTTCAAGGTACTTCAGAAATACTGTGCAATAATTGTAATTTGGAAAGTCTTCTAATGGCATTCATTAAGGAACTCAACTCTTGGTGTTAGTCAGGAGTGTAAAGATGACTCTCTTGCTACCTTCTGAATTCAAAGAAATACCCAAACAAAGAATTTTTATCTCATTAATAAGGACATAAGTATATATGTACATTTTTGTATATGTCCATATATAGATTTATTTGTATGTGAAGACAGAGAGGAAAATATAACAATGCCAATAATATTTAATAAAGCACATGTTAAAAATGTCCTGGACACCTTATATCACATATTTTGCTAAGTTTGTAATATTATTGGTAAAAAATAAAGGAAGTGTGGGGCGCCTGGGTGGCTCAGTTGGTTAAGTGACTGCCTTCAGCTCAGGTCATGATCATGGAGTCCTGGGATCGAGTTTTGCATGGGGCTCCATGCTCAGCAGGAAGTCTGTTTCTCCCTCTGACCCTCTCCTTCTCGTGCTCTCTCTCTCTCTCTCTCTCCCCCTCATTCTCTCTCAAATAAATAAATAAAATCTTAAAAAAAAAAAAAAAGAGTGAATTGAGTCTCATTTTAAGAGCTCTAGTCTGGATAGAGCTCTAGTTTGTTTAGATAGTCCCATCAAAAAATACAAAATGTATCTTCAAAAATGCAACTCTATGAAGAAATATACAATAATGTTCACTTTTCTGCCTTTTCTCGTTCTTTATCCTATGACAAGATGTACTCTCAAAGTCACTGGTCATGCTCTGCCAGAACTGAAAAAATAAATGTTTCAATTGCTTCTTCCTCATAAACATATACAGAAACCATTTTATAGCTTGAAAGTGAAAAAGCTCAGCATTAGTCTGCCTTGTTTCTCAACTCTTTTGGCTTTCAGAATAAAACCACAAAGATTCTTCTTGCTTATATAAATCTCCCTTAAAGATAACATTTCTAGAAAAGCTTGAGCATTACAGGGTTTGGCATATTAACAAAGTTTTTCTTTAAAAAAAAAGGATGTAAATGAACCAGACTGCTTTTTAATGGAGACCTGCAGAGGAGGAAGGCGGCGGATGAGCCAGGGTCAAAAGGCCATTTTCTACTCAACTTAGAAAACTGAGATTTACTGTTTGTCCCTGTCCAGATGTTCAGTGTGAAAACTAATGCACACTGAGGTTTCAGAAATGAGTTGTGAGGTCCCACAGCAGAAAAAATAAGAACAACAACAGGTTTGGTATAGGAACACCAGGGTGGCTCAGTTGGTGAAGGGTCTGTCTTTGGATCAGGTCATGATCCTTGGACCCTGGGATCTAGCCCCGTCAGGCTCTCTGCTCCTCCGGGAGCCTGCTTCTCCCTCACCTGCTCCTGCTTGTGTTCTCTCTCTCTCTCTCTCTCTCTCTCTCTCTGT
The DNA here is from genome assembly GCF_964662115.1 of Mustela nivalis. Classification (NCBI taxonomy): domain Eukaryota; kingdom Metazoa; phylum Chordata; class Mammalia; order Carnivora; family Mustelidae; genus Mustela; species Mustela nivalis. The sequence goes on along the minus strand of NC_139023.1, from coordinate 90,037,118 downwards.
CAAATAAGTAAGATCTTAAAAACAGAAACCAGGTCTAGTATAATGTATAAAAGAATCGGGAAACGTTAAAAAAAAAAATTTTCAGGACTACTCCCTACCATTTCTGCACTGCCCTCTCCCCTACACTGTCCTCTCCCCGTCCTCTTGCCTCAAGGATGCCAGAAAATGAATTGGATTTCTCATATAGGGTCTCTTCTGATTCCTAACATAGGCATAGCTCTGGTGCCCCACTGGTAGGATTGCGACAGGGATTAAATGAGAGATTCATGTGTGGTACCGAGCCCTGTGCCTGGCACAAAATTATTGAATAAAAGGTAATGGTTGCTGTCATACCTATACAGAACCACCTTTCCTCTCTCAAAATCACTGAGCTCAGGAGAGAGTATATTTAATGACAGAGTTATAGTTTGAGGTTATAGTTATAGGCTTGAGTTTCTAAAGGCATTTGTTTATATAAACATTTTGATTAGCTGACTCGTTTCCATAAACTACCACTGTTAAAATGATCTAGAAGGAAGGAAATCTACCTTCCAGGAAATTCTGATATAATCCAATGGATATAATCTAATGGTTAAAGCTGAGAGCCACAGAAGATTTTAAAAACCCTCTCGACAAGTTTGACTTAAATGTACACATACTGAAATATGGACACATACAATACTTCTTAATACGAACTGTGTGTTTGAGAGGCAAAAAATGACAAGTGACTGATTGTCCTCTTTAGCTGGTAATAATAATAATTAATCTGAAGGGACAAAAGGAAAGCAAACAAAAAGATGCATGTCCCAATCAGAAATTCTCGGGACGGAGAATGGAGAATTAGAGTAAGAAGTGAAAGATAACAAAACTGTAATAATGAGATGGCTTTTTCTAGATCAAAACTCCAATTATCTATCATGCTTTTGTTGTTCTGTTCTACAGCTTTACCTCTGAGATCAGAAGATGCTTTCAAGAATTAAACCAGGAATAAAGTCTTCAATTTGTCTGCACTCCAGCCAACTTTACTATTCTCATCCTTTTGAGAGTTCAAAGACTAGAATCAATTCCCTGGGAGACTTTAGAAATATGATGCCATTATTTTCCAGACAAAGCAGAGGTAATAGGAGGAAAATTAACCTTATTTTTACTGATATGACTTACCCAAAGGCAGACCCAGCCTAAAATTACCATGAAACTGTCGGCAACTAACACCTGAGCATTCCAGTCCTGGCAGATTCAAACTTGCAGAACCAAAAATGGATGTGTAGTAATAAACTGGACTCCAATAGTGACTGTATCTAGGCCGTTAAATACATTTTTTTCTATTTTCAGTCTTTTCGAAACTGGATGATGGATAGGTAAGTAAGGTCTTCAGACAATTGAGGTGACAGTAAAGAATGTTAAAAGCTTTTTAACTGTTTACATTTCTTTTGGGGCAACAGGACAAGGGTTTCTAAATTACACTGCCTTATTTCATCTCTCTCAGGCCATGCTGAAAACTATCCGAGAATTTCTTTGCTCTCTCCAGATGTCTGCTTATCTGCTCTACAGTAGTCTGCATGAGCTCATAAATAGCTAATCTCACTTTCCTTCTGAGTTCAACTTTAGTGTATACAGCTTTTTTAAAAAAATCAAATTACTTCCCCCAAAACTCCAAGTTTTTTTTTCTCACCAAGTATATTATATATTTACTTCACTAACATTTTTCAGATTTTATAATTTTGTTTATAAATGTGCTTTAATCTTTTTGCCTCTAGTATATTCCTGCCTGCTCTTTCTTTTCTGTTCTTCTCTTAAACGAAAAAAGTGAAGGGTGGAGAGACTGGCTCTAAAAGCTTCATCTGGCTATTCTTGGTTCTGGTCCTGTGTGGCATGAGTTTATACAACATAGAAGTGATGGGGAAGCTAAGCAAGGAAGAGGAAGGATAATATTTGAATCTTTTACTTGTAGTTTTGAATTACGGGGGTATACTTGTCCTTTATTGGTACTAATTTTAATTAAGATGCTTTAACTGAATGAAATATCTCTCTTTTTTGTGCATGTATAATACCATGCTCCACACAGGTCCACAGGAAAGAATATAACTCACTGAGAAATGAGGTGCAGTGTTAAAATGATATCAGTGATTTAAAAACAAAACAAAAAACTTCTGGGTTATTTTTCCAAGTAAAAGGAGTAGACAACAAGATGTATCAATCAATAACTCCTTCATACTACTACTACAATTTTTAAAATTTTCTTATATCAATATATTATCAGTTTTCCAAGTATTCCTGCCATTCTCTCAGGTAACTGTAACATCTGTACAATAGGTGCTGAGTATATATTATGCGCCTTGGTGGGGCATTCAGTCTGTCAGGATAGAAAAGACATTAAATAAATAGGCATGCAAATATGCAATTAAAAGAGTAAGGCAGGAATAGAAGGAAAAGATATATGATAATCATTAATAAAAGTTCTCTTTAGCATAAAAGGCAATTGGATTATATCCCCAAAGCAAAAATAGATACTCAAAGAAAATGAAGTACAATGTAGATAGATCCCTAGAGAAGAACTGTTATGATTTGTAGCGTGTGTGCTTTGTTTTGGCATCTGTATAACTAAGAAAAGTTTGAATACACAGGTCTTGCTAGATAGTCTCTCTTTTAAATTAAAGATGAGTATCAGAAAGCACCTCAATATTAAAAGTTGATTATAACCAAACCACCACAACTGAAGAAAAATGACAGTGTTTTTGTACACAGATCCAGTAGATGGCACTGTGCAACTAAAAATTAGAACTATATAATTTACTCAGCAGGTAATAATTATGTCACATTCATTTTCTGTAACTCTACTAACATTTAACTAAACTTATGCCAGCTGTTACTGTCACGAAATTAAGAAACCTATACTTTGCTTGAAAAAAAATTAATGGTTAAAAATATCCTGGATGTGCTTCCTCCTCTCTCTCTCTCTCTCTCTCTGCCTACTTGTGATCTCTGTCAAATAAATAAATAAAATCTTTAAAAAAAAAAAAAAAAGGGCGCCTGGGTGGCTCAGTGGGTTAAGCCGCTGCCTTCGGCTCAGGTCATGATCTCAGGGTCCTGGGATAGAGTCCAGCATCGGGCTCTCTGCTCAGGAGGAAGCCTGCTTCCTCCTCTCTCTCTCTCTCTCTCTCTGCCTGCCTCTCTGCCTACTTGTGATCTCTCTCTGTCAAATAAATAAATGAAATCTTAAAAAAAAAATATCCTGGATGAAACAAAAATTAAACAACATGAAATACAGGCTACTTTAAGCATAAATTTAGAAATTACAGAATTTGGGGTGTCTGCGTGGCTCAAAGCCTCTGCCTTCAGCTCGGGTCATGATCCCAGGGTCCTGGGACCAAGCCCCACATAGGGCTCTTTGCTCTGCAGGGAGCCTGCTTACCCCACCCCCCGCCCCGCCCCCGCCCCCGCCTGCCTCTTTGCCTACTTGTGATCTCTATCTGTCAAATAAATAAATAAAATCTTAAAAAAAAAATTACAGAATTTGTCAAAATTACTGAATATGATAGCCAAGAAAAAGTTACTCTAAATTTCTAATCCCTACCAATTTTCCCTTTACGTGGGAAAATATGTAACCCCAAAGTGCAGCTGGCAACATAAAGATGACCTGGTAAGAGGGGCCAGAGTCCACTTGCTACTTGCCACATTCGCATCAAAGGCCAAAATAACAAAGCAAAGTCAGTGAAGCTTGCCTCATGGTGCTCAGCAATACACTGTGATGGAGAAATTCTTTCTTTTTCTTTTTTTTTAAATTTAAACTTTTATTTATTTGAGAGAGAGAGAGAGGGAGAGTGCACACATCTGAGTGTGGCCGTGGAAGGGAGAAGGAAAGAGAGATTCCTAAGCAGATTCCTCACTAAGCATGGCCAACTTGGCCAACTTGGGGCTCAATCTCCTGACCATGAGATCACGACCTGAGCTGAAACCAAGTGTTGGACACTTAATCAACTGCACTATCCAAGCTCCCCAAGAAATTATTTTCCAAAGCAAACATCCACCTTCCTGTTAGAACATCAAATCACGAATTGTGGTGTGGATGAAAGGAGGAACAGGACAGAGAGGCCAAATCCAAGACTTCAGGAACACCTTGACTTAGGAAGGTTACACTGGCCCATATCCAGGATATTGCTGGGTGAAAACTGTCTCACATTGCCCCATACCTGCCTCCTTATTTTTCAGCATCAGAATTCTATATAAGATTTCTAGAAGTTCTAATACACGCACACAAATTCTGTAACTACCTACTTTCCCCTGTCTTTCAATATTTGTTTACTAATTTTGAAAAAGAAAAAACAAACGTATTTTCCTTTTAAAAATAGAATTCTCCTCCCTTTTTTCTCCCTTTATATCCTTCAATAGAAAGGTCAAATTAAGTAATCAGTCTCCTGGGCTAGACAGTTGTCCCAACATGACCAACAGTCTACTTCACTTAGTGCCTGAAGGAAATACCTGAGCTAAATAGTTACAGGAAAGGGGAGAGGAAATTTTTGCTTATGTGGGTCCTAAATCAGATCAAAAGTCTCAATGTAAGATGATCTGTGGAAATGTAACAAACACGGTCCTCCAGCTTGATAAAGGGTCATATTCTACATCAATTATATTCTCTTATAAATCACTAATAAATAGGTATCTCTAGCAGCAATAGTTTCATACTGTCAAATGCATTTTGTCATGCAGCTACTTCTTGGGATTGGAGTATTGCTCATTTTTTTTTTTTTTTGGCTCTATATCAAAAAGAGGTCAGTTGATAACTTGGATTAATTGGGGGGATGTAAGTAGAAGCAGAGAAATGGTATATGAAAAGATAATCCAGAACCTGTGATGAACAACTACCCTTTAAAAATGTTAAACATTCAGACTATTAGGCATGCTGGAAAGCAAGCAGGGCTAGATTCCAGAGGATTATGCCCAGAAGTCAGAATGAAAAAGAGAGTCTGTATCAAGTGCACTTGTTAAAGACATTTCCATAGGAAAGAGAAATCAGAAGCAGCTTGTATGTGTTTTCTATCTTTAGCCTTGCCATATATGACATTCAGTCAGCCTCCATGGAAAGAAAGGGAACAGGGCAATAGGCTACTTACTGTACACAGATTTTCTAAACAGCAGTAGTTTGTGTTTGACTTTTTAAAATAACAAAAATAGCATGAAAGAATATTTTTGAATGCCTTTAAAAAAATGTTTTATGCATCTTTTGAAAAGAAACAGAACCTGTTAATAAAAACATTCAATGCATTGTAATAATTCTAAGCATATACTTATACTTTCTAAGGATGTTTTTAGTTGATCTTTGTACATCTAAACCTTTGTGTTTTCATATTCCCAGAAAAGCATCCTCTTGTTAGAGTGCACTTCAAAGATTATTTTCAGCTTTTTTCTCTTCAACATCATTGGTAGCCTATTTATTCTTATAGCTGGCTTAGAGCTTACATTGGATTTGAAGATCTTTTTGATTTGGGTGTGGTTTTTTTTTCCACGGGGGGGGGGGTGTTTTTGTATCATTTTATACATTCAGCCCAGAAAATTCTGAAAAATGTTACTGATTCAAATGTATAGGTAAGATCATAACTATTACCTAGTATTATTTGTAGTTTAAAATGCTTTTAAATACATGAAAATACCATTTTGATGTTGAGATACTAACAACCTTGGGAGTGGGAATTATCATCCGTGGGTTCAGAAAGAATGGAAGGTCAGTGATGAAAAGTGACTTTTCCAGTAAACTGCAGGTTGCATCTTGAATTCTCCTTCATTTACTCCACCTATTGGCCTCCTCTGCACTATAGGTACCAAAACTCCTTTGCAGATTGCTCCTATAGAAAAGCCTATGATTTCAATGAAAGGCGTCATTATTCATGGCCTATGATTTGAACCAAGCCCTCACTGCTCCCTGGTAACTATTAAATGTCTCCTGTCATCTCTCTTCCTCTCTCTCTATAGGAGCTATAGAGAGCTCCTCCAAATAAGCTCTCTTTCCATTTCCTTAGCAGATCATTTTGTCTTCCTGTTCAAAACTAGACGACCTCAGAGAGGAACTCTTTGACTTTCTTCCACTAATTTTCCAGCATCTACTTAATATTTTCCTTTCTCTCCCTCTCCTATCACAAGGGAAGGCGTGTCTCTTTCACCACTGATTTGGCAGACACCTTGTCTAAACTGGAAGCAAGTCTCAAACTGGCCCCTGAGGACTGGCTTTGACATGTCAGCTGTATATTCCCTTATTATCTTGTGACTGACAACACTCACCATTCTGCTTTACTTTTCAGTATCACTAGTAGATTCTCATATCCATGACTCACAAGTCTAACATGTTTATTGTTGTATTTCCTAGAGCACAATGTCTGAGAGAGTGGGCAGTCAACAGTTTTTGAATGAATGAACGAAATATCTCTCAGGTACTCACAAATACACTACCGTAATCTCATGGCCGCTCATGATAGGTGCTGAAGCAAAAGGCATTAATAAAAGAGGAAATCACTTATGGTCAACAGGGTGGGGTGGTCAATAAAAGCTATTTTCAAGGAAGAGATGAGCAATGATGAGGAGTTATATTTTCATGGACTGACAGAAAAAAACAATTCTAATCAGTGAGAATAGTGTAACACAGGAGAAAAAGCTTAGGTATGTTGGTAGCTAGTAGGCAAGCAGCCTAAATCAGCTGATATGAAGGGAGATGAAGAAAACTGGACTGGTGGTGAGCCTTCAAAGCCAGGTACGTCCCAAATGGCCACGTTTAACACACAAACATACAACCACACACACCTCAAATCAGTTGTTATACTACATGGTAACAATTCTGACAGAAGATAGTTAAGAGATTTCGCCATTCAGTAAATAAATGATGTCTTTAGAAAAACAGTACATTTGGCATAGGTTTTGAAACCTACTTCTAAATTAGTGACTTCTAACATGTTTTACAATTAATATGAGAGATTTCTAGAATTTGTTTCATCTCCTATATTTTATCCAGTTCATAAAACTCTAAAAAATAAACTCAAAAGATGTTTGAATATTTTAGTTCTAATTTTTAAAGTAAATTTTTTAGGGTGGGGGAAAGTGTGAGAGGGCGAGACAGAGAATACCAAGCAGGCTCCACGCCTAGCACACAGCCCAATGTGGAGCTCGTCTTAAGAACCTGAGATCACGACTTGAACCAAAATCAAGAGTTGGACACTTAAATGAGCCACCCAGGCGTCCCAAAGTAAATTTTCTAACTTAAAAAAAAAAAAAAAAAACCTCACAGGATGCCTGGGTGGCTCAGTCAGTTAAGCATCTGTCTTTGGCTCAGATCATGATTACTGGGATCCTGAGACTGAGTCCCATGTCAGGCTCCTCACTCAGCAGGGAGCCTGCTTCTCCCTCTGCCCCTCCCCCTGCACGTTCTCTCTCTCTCTCTCTCTCAAGCACACACACTCGTGCTCTCTCTCAAATAAATAAATCTTTAAAAAAAATTCACTCCTTATTACCATATGTAAGCTTTAGGTTCACCACTGATCCCCAAGGCCTTCATTACAGAGTAAATTCTCAAAAAATAGTTGTTTCATGACTGACAAGGAAGGAGAGACAGAAGAAAAAAACTGGTTCGAAAGAAGTCTGAACAACAACAAAATAAAAAATGAAGGGAGTCATGTTTAAACTTGAGGATATGTGCCAGTATTTCTATCACAAAAGATTACGTCTGGTTGTGATAAACCCTAATGTGCTAAGTTCATCCCAAAATATGCACAAATAGGAGACTCTTTTCCTGCAATGGCCAAATGTGTCTTAAAGCAAACACAGCTGTAACTCTTCTACCCATGGCCTCTAATGCCAGAAGGGCTTTTTAGTGGAAAGGTCAAGTTAGACCATATGCTAAAGTCTAAAGAAGGGCTCCCTCTGGTTAGAGGGCATCCACAGTTTCAAAAGAGAAAATAAGTATCAGAGAAGAGCCCATCATAATACCAGTTTTCCTGAACGGCAGTCCTAGTTCATGACTAGATTATAAATGGTAGGTAATGGTTCTAGACCAAAAAAGGTCAGTTTAGACTGGGCATGCTGACACAGTCTTTCAAGGTACAGGTACACGTGCAAAGATGAGAATCCCTTTACTTGCTGGAACAGATACTGGAAACTTGAGTAAGACACTTCTTCTGAGGGGAGAAATTCTAGAGTTGAGAGATATTTTCCCACATTTCTTTTAAACCTTGACCTATTATAGTTTATCTTTTATCCCTAAGGGAGAATTATATTTTGTTGTCTAATTATAGGCCACTTGCAGAAGACATATTTGCTCTAAGAATGCACAGAGAATGAAAATATATTTTAGACTTAGAAGCCCTATGAATTGTTTTTTTCTTCCATAACAAAATAATTGGCAGTTTTCTGTTCCTCAAAGGAAAGTTGTAAAATACTACACTTTAAAGAAGAAAGAGTTAAAAATAAGAAGCCTAGAGGCACACTCCCTTTGTCTCTCTGGCAGAATTGTAAGTTAACCAGAGTCTTCCCTCCATTTATCTCACTTCTTTATATGGCCATGAAAACACCCTCAAAACATTTTCCTCTATGCATGAGTCAATTCTTCCTTTATTTTTCTTTAATTCAAGTTATTTAACATACAGTGTGGTATTGGTTTCAGGAGTAGAATTTAGTGATTGATCATGTACATTCAACATCCAGTGCTCATCCCAATGAGTGCTCTCCTTAATACCCACCACCCATCTAACCCATCCACCCACCAATCTCCCTCCAGTAACCCTCAGTTTGTTCTCCATAGTTAAGAGCCTCTTACAGTATGCCTCCCTCTCTGTTTTTATCTCATTTTATTTTTCCTTCCCTTCCCCATGTTCATCTGTTTTGTTTCTTAAATTCCACATATGAGTGAAGTCATGTATTTATCTTTCTCTGACTGACATATTTCACTTAGCATAATACATTCTCATGTTGTTGCAAATGGCAAGATTTCATTCTTTTTGATCGCCCAAGTTTCATTATATGAAATTTCATTTCATATCTCATTGTACATATATATATATACCTCATCTTCTTTATCCATTCATCAATCAACATTTGGGCTCTTTCCATAATCTGGATATTATTAATATCAAACATGTGCCCCTTCAAATGAAATACCTAGTAGTGCAATTGCTGAGTCCTAGGGTAGTTGTATTTTTAACTTTTCTTTGACAAAGCAGGAAAGAATATCCAATGGGAAAAATGTCTCAAGAAATGGTGTTGGGAAAACTGGATGGTGACATGCAGAAGAATGAAACTGGGTCACTTTTTTACACCATACACAAAAGTACATTCAAAAATGGATAAAAGATCTAAATATAAGACAGGACACCATCAAAATCCTAGTGAAGAGCACAGGCAGCAACCTCTTTGACCTTGGCCACAGCAACTTCTTGTTAGATATGTCTTCTGACATATGTCTTCTGACATATCTAACAAGGGAAACAAAAGCAAAAATGAACTATTGGGACCTCATCAAGGTAAAAAGCTTCTGCAAAGAGAAGGAAACAACCAACAAAACCAAAAGGCAGCTGATGGAGTGGAAGAAGATATTTGCAAATGATGTATCAGATAAAGGGTTGGCATCCAAAATCTATAAAGAACTGATCAAACTCAACACCCCCCCCAAAAAAAACAAAAAACAAATAATCCAATGAAGAAATGGGTAGAAGATATGAACAGACACTTTTCCAAAGACATCCAGATGAATAATAGACACATGAAAAGAGGTTCAACATCACTCAGCATCAGGGAAATACAAATCAAAACTACAGTGAGATACCATCTCATACCTATCAGAATGGCTAAAATTAACATCACAGGAAAAAAGAGGTAGTGGCGAGGCATGGAGAAAGGGGAACTCCCTTACACCACTGATGGGAATGCAAACTGGAGTAGTCATTCTGGAAAACAGTATGGAGGTTCCTCAAAAAGTTTTTCATTTCCAAAGAAGACAGACAGATGGCCAACAGACATGTGAAAAGATGCTCAACATCACTCATCATTAGGGAAACATAAGTCAAAACCACAATAAGATAACCACCTCACACCTGTCCGAATGGCTAAAATCAGCAACACGAGAAACAACAGATGCTGGTGAGGATGTGGAGAAAAGGGAACCCTTTTGCACTGTCAGTGGGAATGCAAACTGGTATAGCCACTCTGGAAAACAGAATGGAGGTTTCTCAAAAAGTTTAAAAAAAAGAAAAAAAAGAGAGTCAAGCCTTCATTTAAATGACACCTTCCATCAGGCTGATTGGACTATCCTACTTAATCTGAAACCTGCCATCTACCCCTCTTCCCAGGCAGCCTTCATCTCCCTAACACTGCTCTGTTTTCTCCTTCTTCCACATATTACATCATTTACTCAGTCTGAGGTCTATTGTCTTGTCTCTCACCATTAAAATGTAAGCTCCAAGAGGGCAGGCAGAGATCTTTATCTGTTTTGTTCACTGACATATCTGAGGTACCAAGAACAGTAAGTGGCACATTTTGGGTGAACAATAAATATCTGTTGAATTAAATCCTTATTGGAATAAGTTAGAATGAATGAATGAATGAATGAATAAATAAATAAATAAATATTCATTCATGTAGTCCAATCTTCTGTCAATGTAAATATTGCTTAGGTACCCCACATATAAGTGTTCCTGGAGACTGTCCTGCTCCTTGTAGGACCTTTCTCCTTGGAGAATTTATCATTTTTAAGACAGTGGCACTGAAGTCTCCAAGGAACACAGAAGACCTAATCAGTGACTGGAAAATGAAGCAATGAAACAATGCTGTAAGTGGAATGTTTCTCCCATGTGACAATAACCAGCCCCCTCTTCAACTCAGAAAGAGTGTCTAGACAGCTCGCCCACCAGTACCCACTGCCGCTCCTCTAGGAAACTGGTCTCCTTGGACATCTTCTCACATTCTCACACCCTCCAGGAAGCCAAGGCTCTGTGTGTGTATGTGGCTTTTAAAATATATATTTATCTTTTAATTGTGATAAAATATATATGACAAAATTCACATTTTAAAATGTACAGTTCAGTGACATTAAGCACCTTCATTAAGCACAACATTAAGCATCTTCACACTGTTGTGCAAACATCACCACCATCCATCTAAAGAACTCCTTTCATTTTGCAAAACTGAAATCCTGTACCACTTCCTAAACCACTTCCAGGGGATATGGCAAATCACCAATTGTGAGTTAACTTGATTTGGGCAAATGGCCAAAAGCCACTTGGCGGAAAGACTTGAAAATAGGGTTACAAAAAAAGTTGAAAAAGATTTTCACTTAAAAATGCATGTGACCAATTCAAAAGCATCTGGAGGAAAAAATACATCTATATACTTATTACACCATCATTAATAAACTGGAGGGAGAGGAAACATGGCTTGATTTATCATATAAACAAAAAAAATTGATGAATATGAGCTAATACGCATTTTCTATCACTTTAAGGAGAAATGTAAAAAAAACAACAAAAAAAGAATAAATGTAGACAAAATTATGTTTGGAGTATTTAGATAAGACTTTTTCAAAATTTTAAAAACTATACCAGAAAGGGAGTATGGAACATAGTAAACCAAAGAAACTTAGATCTCATTCCCATGTTCAAATACTTCAATTTACCTCAGTAGTTCAGTTTCGGATTAAGAAAAGTGACTTCTGGTGGATGAGCTCCATGATATAGCTATACGCACCAGATTTTACAATTTTGGCTCTTCTGTTTTACCTGCATTTTGCAGAAATATTTTTCCTGAAAGTCAATGATGCTCTTATTTTCCCAAACAATGAATAACATTTTAAAGATTTTAATTTCTCTTTACATGTCTCATATATCCCCCCTCTTTCCACTCTCTCATAAATATATACACACACCAACACAGTATATATCTTCATATTTACAGTGAGATAATTTTGAAAGAAACAAACATTTGGGGTGGGGGGTGTGGATAAAACTGAAACCTAAGCTAAACTTAGGAAGAATTTAATTGTCCTGGAAATCGTTTAGGCAACTGTTATCCTAGTCAGCCCAGGTGTTTTTGTTTGCCAGCAATACTAAAAGCAAGGATAATTTCCAGTAAGTATCCAAATGGTGATTTTTCATAAGAACATAAGTGTAAGAAAGAAAATTTTTTTTTGATATAGAACACGGAGATGCAAGTAAATATCAGATGCCTGGATAGAGAGGACACCAAAATGCCCATCCAGCTTTACCTTGGTTTCTAGATGGTCATTTCCTCTTTTATTTACTTTGTAATTCATTCAGCTACAAAAACAACATTTACACACAAAGCAGATGCTCAATAAATGTTAAAGCATATAGATCTCTATTCTGAAACTTTCATCAAACTACTTGTTTCCAAAATTCTAAATTACTTCTACAAATAAATGATTCTGAGTAATGAAAATATTGTATTAAATATTTATTCAGTACAAAAATGTTCCAGGGACTGTTTTAGGTCTTGAGAGTGCAATAGTAAGGAAAAATCAGATGGGATCCCTACTCTCATGGAACTTAACTGGAAGAAAGACATCCAACAAGTACACAAATAAAAAACTGCAAATTGTGACACATGATAGGAGAGGAGCTACAAGGAGTTTAAACGTGGGATATCCTGGGAGGCTCCCCTGAGGAGGTGACTTCGAAATGAAATCTAAAAGTTGAATAGAAATTAATTAGGCTAAAAAGACAGGATAGTGTGTGAGAGATTAGGGGGAAATTATTCCAGCAAAGGTCCATGAAGAAGCTTATGAAAAACCAAAAGCTATAACTGTTTATGCAACTACTTGAACAATACAGATAGAAAATTATGATATACTACCAAAAAACAAGTACCATGTAACATTTCTTTTTAAAAACGTAAATGAGCAGCTAACTCTTTCCACTTACATATGAATATAAATGTGAAGGTTATGTCAATTTCCTCCTTCTTAGGTAAGATGTACAGCTAGAATCACTGAAGATATATGATAACATTCCTCTTAAATGTATACATTTCAAGTAAACTTAAGTTACTATAGTTCATATTTCTCCTCGTTGTATACAGCACATTCTCCAAATCAATGATTGCTGAGTTAAAGTTTTCCATGGAGGAATTTAACACTGTATTTGTGTTTATTTGTATTTTGTATTTTTTAATTTGTATTTTGCAAATAATCATACTAATAATGACAAAGATGATAACAAGAGTAACTATCATTCCTTATATCAGCTTACTATTTTTAAGCAGATATCAGGTAACTAGAGTTATCATAATTTTATTTAAGAAATGAGGCCCTAAAAGTTAAGTATTTTCAAGGTCCCACTACCAGAAATGGTGAAGTTAATCTGTACACCCAACTGCATCTGACTCCAAAATATTTGCTTGCTTTACTCATAATTATGCCCAACTCCTGACAAAGAATCACTTCAAAAATCACTTGTGCTTCAGAGAAACTTGGGTGTCATATTCGGACATGAAAGGTTTGCACGTTTTCTTTTCCCTCTCCTTCCCTCCTGCTCTCCTTCCTTTCTTCTCAAAATAGGATTTTGTTTAAAAAAATTTTTTTGGCTTTTTATCAGTGGGATGCCTAGTAAACTTTTAAATATAAAATTTTAAATTTTTTGTTCTCTCATACTTGATCACTAAGACGATATCAACTGCATAAATTATAAGCCCTTGTATTATCTAAATATCCATAAATCTGGAGTAAAGTTAGAACCATGAACCAAAGCATAGTGTATTTTTACTGATTCTAAAATCTCATCAATTTTAAGAGATATAAGAACTTCCAACTGCACAGGACACAATGCCAAGAAGTCACGGTTAATAAGAGATATTCCTAGGGGCGCCTGCGTGGTTCAGGGGGTTAAGCCTCTGCCTTCGGCTCGGGTCATGATCTCAGAGTCCTGGGATCGAGCCCCATATCAGGCTCTCTGCTCAGTGGGAAGCCTGCCTCCCCCTCTCTCTCTGCCTGCCTGCTTACTTGTGATCTCTCTCTCTCTCTGTCAAATAAAGAAACAAAATCTTAAAAAAAAAAAAAAAAAGATATTCCTATTTCAGAAATGTCCAAAATGTGAGAAAATGTGGGCCTTAGAATTGATGAAAATGGTAGCAAGAGGCTCTAAAATATTTCCTCTCCAGGATGGGTATTGTATGTCCAGTGAGACTGGTCCTGGGTCCCACGTTATGGATGCCACACACTCAGTCACCAGGCATGGAAAGTCATAAAACTCACAGTCCCTGAAAATTAAATCAAAGCAGAATGTTTTCTTCTTTATTCTTATTTCTCTGGAAGGTATTCTCCATTCAGTAAAAAATGAAGATTTCCGTGAATAATTTGGTGATTGAGAAAATAAGCTTGGTGCATTTATCGTCTACACTGTAAGTTAAAATAGAATTCTAATAACCTTTGCCCTGACAAATGTGACTCCCCCTGTATGTCTGCTGTAACCCCATTCTAAAAAGGGACAACATTCTGTTCTTCAGCTGCCAAACTTTTTCATAGCACTATATAAACAGTGACCAAAATTGTTAAGGGGTAAGATTCGATTTCTAAAGTAATTTTATAAATCAAAGTATTTTAAATGTTATATTCATAGTTCTATTTCTATTTGAGTACATGTATTTTATTTTTCCAAGTTTTTATGTTAATACCCTCTAAAATATTGCATTAAAGCAGACAACCTCAGATTATAATGCACATATTAAAAATAGATCAGGCTCTTGAAGCTTTCATTTCAGAATAACTTAAGTTATAAGTATTCTTAAAGTTTTTTAAAGGACACAATATTGTCATAATCAATTCCATTTCAGGACACGTTTTTCACTAAAGCTGGCTATAATTGGGCCAATTTTACCTATGTAAAATACAATTTATATATATAAAAGTATATATATATATATCACATATATAAAATACAATTTATAAATTTTTACAATTTATCTATGTAAAAAATGCATAGTCTTACAATCTTCATGTGCTTTTTAAATGAATAATATACTCCAGATTTCTTTTATTAAAAATATGATATAGACAAAACCACTTTGGGATGGGTTGTGCAATTTGTTCACAAGAATTTCTAATAACATATAGGATGTGTGATAAATTCATGGTAATCCACGCTGAACACACAATAGAGTGGACAAGAAGGGTAGACACTAGCGGCTTTCTAGACCTACAGGACATCAGAGCCAGACTGCTCCTTCTTGGGAATAAAGGCCCAAGGTCACAATACAAGCCACAGCAGAGACCTAAAGTCATTTCCTGGCTTCAAACCCAGTGTTCCACCATTTGGTTACTTTGGAGAAAATAGCCAATTTTTATTGGTTCCTGAAATATTGTTATTATGATCAAAATTTCTTCCTACTTGTTTCACTGTTTTGCTCTTCATGATGAAATATAACCTCATTAATATATGATTGAATACACTGAAATGCATATTCATTAGTATGTGCTAGAATACATCTACAATCTCTCAAACGATTTTTTTCGTTACAGAGTTTGCTAGAGGGGTGAATGGGTTTAGAAGGGAAATCTGCAGTCACTCAAAAGTACAAAATAAAATAGGATAGCCAAAGTAAGATTAAAGACTTTACATTAAGTGACATATTTGCCAACAAGGAACTTAATAATTAAGACATACTGTGCGAGGGGCACCTGGATGGCTCAGGTGGTTAAACGTCTGCCTTAGGCTCAGGTCACAATCCTAGGTTCCCTCTCCCTCTGACCAACACCACCCCCAACTGCTCACGCTTGCTTACTCTCTCAAATAAATATAAACTCTTTAAAAAAAAAAAAAGACTTAATGTGCTAGAAAAATATTAATTTAGAAGCCTAAATATCTAAAATTCAATCACTGTTCTGTAGTTTGGTTTATCTCTGTCTTCTAAACCTCTATCCAACCCCGAGAGTGCATTTCTTCAACTGGGACCTTTAGGGCATGCCCAGCCCAAGGCCGGATTTTGGATGGTCTTTGCCTTTAAGGAATAGTAAGCTGTAGCTTAAAGTCACAAGACTTCAAGAAAAGAGGTTAAGACAGACACTTCAAGATAACTCTCCAGCTTAAAGGAGCAAGAAGCCCATTGCTTAAACCATTGCCAGCAAGAAAAAGCTATTCTATGTGTTTAATGAAATAAAACCTCAAACAAGATCATTAAAGGCAGATGTAGCCAAAGAAGCTAGATTTTGAAATTTCAAGTTCTAGCAGCATTTCTCCCAGCTCTACAACTTAATAGCCTCAGAACCTGTATAGCTTCTACATCTACAAAACTGGGATAAAACCTACTTCACAAGCTGCTATGTGAAAGATAACATACAGACATAATACTAGAGTAAGACCATTTTTCCCCGTGATGCATTAAGCCACAGTGTAAACTCCGCTGAGACTGTCAATTCACACCAGCAAGACTGGTTGAAAAGTCAGATGCATGACGACCAAGCAATCACTCCTGCAGTTGATACATATAAAATCCACCCATGTGGATTTGAACATAATGTGTTCGTATTGGGTTTGACCTCTGACCGTCTTTTCCTTTTTTCTTAACCCCCTTTGTCAGTTTTTTGACATCCATTCCTTTTTCTCTCCAATGGCTTCTATCTACTCAATCTATCAGAATATGACTCCTCAATAAGAAAAAATAATTTAAACAGTTTTTAATAATAGGACAAGCTTCTTCAAGTCATAAGTAGGATAAAACTTACCTGAACCCTAAACTCCATAGAACGAAGATGTCCCCATCAGAGTTTTTTCCATACTGCCCCAAAAATTAACTGGGTACTTGCAAATTTTCTGTAAGTCATAGACACAAGTAACTGGTCTTGTTTTTTCCCCCATATCCCTAAAGTTCACCTTAGTTCCTAGCACAGAGTAATTAGGGGATTATAAATCAAGTGAATTGTAAAGGGTTGAATAAAATTTTATCTGCACTACATTAATTCAACAAGAAAGGAAATTACTTTGACTATTATATCCATTTATAATCTAAAAAAATATAAACGGATATTTCTGAATCTAGTCACAGATGCAGGAAAAGCTTCTGCCATCTGGCTTATAGGTGAAATAACTTAATGTCAAGTATAATCAGATGTATGCACTTGTCAAAAATATAAAGATTTCCTATTTTGAAGAAAATGCAAAATTAAATATAATCTTTAATCCTTTTGCATTGGAAGTCTATTTCATGTCTACCTTCGTTCTTAAAATACAGCATCAAAAAAAAAATCACAAATTACTCAACAGAAGAGCTTACAAGATAACCAATTACTTCTCCTGAATAAATTCCTCATAGTTAACTTCACTGAATGTGGCAATGGGTTTCACTTGAAACACACACACACAAAATTAAAATTTACAGTAAGGAACATCAAATCTTAAACAATGATGATATATATATGCCCTTGGAAATAGCATACAACTCCAAAGCAAATAAATGCTCGCAGGGCACATTCTCTAATCATAACTGCTTGGATTAGGTTTATTTTTTATAGGCCGTTGCTAACACAATGGCATGCTTTAAAAGGTTCTGTCAAAGAGAACCAACTAAAAAAAACCAACTGTATTAAATCCTTTTAAAAAATCCTGCCTCATCCAGCTCACCACCACAGGGTAGCAGTGACAGTCCCCAGGGCCAGCGGCTCACCTCTCTGAGGCCCAGTTAATCCCCAAAGAGGAGACAAGTCTTCTGAGAGCACAACCTTTAGGAACTTCTTCCTGATGCTTTAACATCCCTTTCATATTTCTTTTTTTTTTACCTGTAAGCCTATTTCAACAAATAAAAATAAATGTATTTCTTTCTTTGTTTTTTTTTTTTTAAGATTTTTATTTATTTATTTGACAGAGATCACAAGTAGGCAGAGAGGCAGGCAGAGAGAAAAAGAAGCAGGCTCCTGGCTGAGCAGAGAGCTTGATATGGGGCTTGATCCCAGGACCCTGGAATCATGACCTGAGCCGAAGGCAGAGGCTTTACCCCACTGAGCCACCCAGGCACCCCAAAAGTAAATGCATTTAACCAGAGAATATCTCCATCCAACTCAGAAGACACTGCTACATAAGAGACACTCATCCTTCTTAAATATAGTATATTCACTAAATATCATACAATTTCATTTGTCAATTATACCTCTCTCTCTCTCTATATACACACACACACACACACACACACACACACACACACACACACATTATTCTCTCTCTATATATGAGAGAATAAAATATATGTGTATATTATATTCAGGGTAATCCTGTTCTTAAAGGTCTAAGGAAAAAGGAAGAGCTTCTTCTGTAGAGAGCGCTGTTATAGGAAAAAACAGTACTGTCAAAATACATTTACCAGTGTGCAGAGTCTCTTGCAATATGATAAGAATAAAGGACAAGGGGTGATGGAGAGGAGAAGGGAGTTGAGGAAAATTGGAAGGGGAGGTGAACCATGAAAGACTATGGACTCTGAAAAACAATCTGAGGGTTCTGAAGAGGCGGGGTGGTGGTGGTGGGAGGTTGGGGAAACCAGGTGATGGGTATTAGAGAGGGCACAGATTGCATGGAGCACTGGGTGTGGTGCAAAAACAATGAATACTGTTACGCTGAAAAGAAATAAAAAATTAAAAAAAAATAAAGAATAAAGAATGTTATTTTCTCAAGTAGAGCTTCTCCCTAAGTCAGATTCCAAAAATAAGTCACCACTCTGAACTCACACATTTATTACTTTGGGAAGCACAAAGACTAAACTGCATCCTAAGTTTTCACCAAAGGGGGAAAAACTTGCTGGTTGGGAGATGGTGTTTGGTTAGATTAAACAACTTTGTTAAATAGAAAACATACACATGTAGTCTGTGTATGAAATGTATAAATGCATAGAGGGGGGTGGGGGTGGGCTTGAACTAACATCTGAAAGCTTTTCTCAATATTTTTATTTTCAGGAACATGTTACCGAAAAATTTCACTGTTAATAGTAAGTGGTGATAACAAGAAGGTGGTTTTCATAGCCTTTGAGATGTCCACTCATTCTCCTTATAGTGTGGCAGAATGCTGCCTTTATAGATTCTTGTTTGGGGTATGAATAACTGCTGAATTTTGTTCTGTTCATTGGTGGTTGGTCCCCCAGGCAGCTGTCTCATGGGGAGGAGCAGGGAGGAGAGGTTTCTGCTAGTGTGCAGTTGAAAACTGTGCAAATTCATTGAGGTGAACAAGGTCCACTCAAGCTAACACTGCCTAGGGGCAGAAATCCCATGTATCCCATATTGATACAGAGTAAAGTTGCTACCTGGCTTTCTTTCAAGGTAGAAGTGTTATCTTCTGCTTATAAAAGTAACAGATGACTGTAAAATGATTCAGATAGCATAGGAATGAGTAAGGTAGAGAGTGTACATACATCTGCAGCAATCCCATCCTCTCCGAGATGTGTCAAGGGTTTGCTATAACCTTCTCTCAGGCACACTCATGTTATTATATTTCCTTCAATTTTAGGATTCATATTTTAAATTTTCACATCTCTGGAATCTTACACATCTTAAAGGGGATACACACAGTTACAATAGTGTTTGTCTTACTAATAATCATGCCACACAGCTGTTGGAAAGAATAAGGCAGCCCTGTAGGTAGTGACATGGTAGGAGTGCCAGACAAGTTAATGGAAAGGAGAGAGCATATGCTATACTACCATTTATAGATTGATTTTTAAAAGATGTACACTTATATGCTAGTATATGCATTTTCCATTTCTAGAAAGAATCACAAAGAATAGGTAAAATTTGTCTATAAGGGAGAGGGTAGAAGGGGAGGAAGGGATCTTTCTTTTCATTGTATACCGCTTTCATCGAAGTTTGTATTTTACTTGTTTAAAATTAATTGAGTCATCAAAAAGCAAAATGATACTACATATTACTATGGGTTCATGAGCATGAAGTCAATATATAAAGTCACATACAGGGAGCATGCATACCAAATTCGTTACAGTGTCTGCCCCTAAGAGGGAGGGAGGGAGAGGAGTGGCCTGATAAAGGAGATCATATGTAGCTATGAAGTTTTAATCCTCATAAAATTTTTTAAGCAAACATGACAGTATGTTAACATTTGTTAGTGATGGGTGGTCTGTATGTGAGTGTGATATTATTCACTGGTACTTCTTTAAATTTTGTTCAAAGTATAACAATTGAAATAAAATCACATCTCATGGATACTACTCCAGAGCCATCAGTCTAAAATTAGGGGTGCCTGGGTGGTTTTCTTAGCTAGCATTATCCTTCAGCTCAGATGATGATCCCAGAGTCCCAGGAGTCCTAGGCTCCCCACTAATGCGTGCACTCTATCTCAAATAAATAAATAAAATCTTTAAAAAAAACTTCTAACATTATAAAAAACAACAATGCCAAACAGAGGAGATAACGAGCGACTGGCTCTCTAAATACAATGTTAGAAGGTCTATGAAGCTGTATAACCATTTAAGAAAATGGTCTGGCAGTTTCTTATAAAACTAAAAAGAAACATGTATTTCATGAGTCAGAAAATTAATCACAGTTATTAACCTAAGAGAAGTGAATGTATGTCCACAGAAAGACTTGTACAAGAATATTTATGGAAGCTTTATTCATAAGAGCCAAAAATTGGAAAGAGCCCAGATGTCCATCAGTAAAAGAACAGATAAACAAACTAGTATGTCCATATAATCAAATACCATTCAGCAATAATAGGAAGAAA
This sequence comes from Mustela nivalis, assembly GCF_964662115.1. Lineage (NCBI taxonomy): Eukaryota > Metazoa > Chordata > Mammalia > Carnivora > Mustelidae > Mustela > Mustela nivalis. The sequence goes on along the minus strand of NC_139023.1, from coordinate 90,016,446 downwards.
TAGTAGGAGCAGTAGTAGGGAGGAAACTACTAATACATGCAATTCCATGTTGATGGCAGTCTAAAACATGATAGAAACCTTACACAGAAAAGTGCATACTCTGGCAATCAATTTTATGAGGACCTACAACAAGCAAAACAAATCTAGGGTGGAAAAAAACCCCAGAACAATGGTTGCCAGGGAAAGAAGGATGTTAGAAGAGGTGGGAGGCTGATAGAAAGGGATGAAATACTTCTAAGGCTGACAGTAATGTTTTTCATCTTGAGAGAGATTAGGGTTGCCCAGGTGTATCCATTTGTCAAAATTCAGTGAGTGGCTACTTAAGATATATGCACTTTATTGTAAATCAATTTTGCCTCAAAAGGAAAAATAATCTGTAAGAAAATAGTGAACTCTCATTAATGATATGCATGCTGGAATATTTAGTGGGCAGTATTCCTAATTACTGCCCGCAATTTACTTTGAAATGCATAAAGAAAAAGATGGATTGATGAACAGATGAAATAAAAGGTGATAAAAACAAGTATAGTTAAATGTTAATGATAGAATCTAGGTGTTCACTATAAAATTCTTTTAAATTTTCTGTATGCTTGAAAATTTTCATAATAAAATTGTTGAAAAATAGTTAAAAATTACTTCTAGCTATTATTGAAAACACACATACACATTATATTTAGCATGGATCTCTGTCATTACACATCAGTTTACCTTATCTTTATTAAGCCCAGAGATTTTAAAGAGGATTTTATGGACATTAATATTAAATTTCTGGGACCATCCTATAAGAGACCATACTTAAAATCAGTAAATACTGAGCACACTTCTTGACTTACAAATATGAGACTATACTGCATATAAGACTGGCTTCTAGGAACAGCCTCTTCTCTGCCCCACTCTACCCCCAAAGAGAAGGCAGCATTCTGCCACACTATAAGGAGAATGAGTGGACATCTCAAAGGGTATGAAAACCACTCTTCATATGCACACTGTCTCTCTTCTGTTTCCTCCTTCCCTGAGGTGATGTAAAGCAGACCCCTTCGTCCCCTCCCCCAGGCCATTGTACCGCTCGTATCGGCTGATGGCCAGCCCATGAAAGGGGACAAATCTGCTCTCTGGTGCAGATGCTCTGCCTTCAGTTCAGGTGCTGTTAGGTATTCATTAGGTCAGCCAACCTCAAAGGGTCATTATAGCCAAGCTGATGTTCTTAGGAAGTTGGGAAGTTGGGAGGAGAATCTGGGTGGAGCAAAAGGAATCCAGGGTTCAGTACAATTTACTGGAATACTGCAATGGGATTATGCTCAAAGTTCCAGCTAGAATTCAAGCTTTTCTTCATCTATTTGACTAGCTCTACTATAGTACCTTGTGTCTCTGCGTGTATGTGGTATCCACCATTCAGGACATGAAGTGAAGGAATGACAGCTGTGTTGGGGGGATGTCTCAATCACAACATCCATTAACACCATCCACAAATTTTAAATAAACATCACTTCTTATCTTTTTTCCCAATGAATCATATATTGAGTACCTCCTTCCAAGTCAAAACAAATGCTTTCTAATCAAACAGACTTAAGGTTAGGGTTAACCCTAACCCTTTGTCCCTATTAAAGCAGCTTAGTAAGACCACAGATCTCAGGCTCTATTAGCTTCCTTCACCAGAACATCTGGATGCTGAATGTTGAAGCCTGAAACTAGGTATAAAGGTGACATAATAAGTCTTAGTATTTGTCACTATGTGACATTCCATATTTCCTGAATCTACAGATTGTTACAACAGACCCCAAAGTGACCCTTTTCTTCACTGTTTGTTATATGGGTTGTCAAAAAACACAGCTTGTCAGATTTGGGTTTTCCTAGTAAATTGAATGACTAGATGTTTATGCATTATATAAATAGTCTCCAGTTTTCTGTTTATAATAATAATGTATAAGAAAACAATAATAAAAGAAGAATTGTAGAACTGCTAAATTACTGAGTTGCTATTTCCTTTAAGATTTTCAGTAATCTCTACACCCAATGTGGGACTCAAACTCATAACCCCGAGATCAAGTCACATGTTCCACCAACTGAGCCAGCCAGGTGCCCCTTGAATTGCTGTTTTTATCATTCTTACCTCATTTGAAGGAATTGTGGCAAAGGGTTTGATGACAGCAGCTAATGGAATCTGAGCTTGCTTGGCCATATCTGACGTGCATGGGAAACAGTATGTTGTGCAACGAATGTATCGAGGACTAGCATTGCCTGAAATGTGTAAAAGCACACACTTAAAATTTGCTGAGAAGGAAAATCTGCCCTGAAGTATTTAAATATTTATAATTCTAGATAACACATTGCCTTATTTGTATAACTTTCTTCATGATTTCTAAAAATAGTATTATGCAATGCTACAACCTATGTATATATTTCTATTTATTGAATGTCTACTAAGTTTTAGACACTGTCCTAATTGCTTCCTTGTAGAGCTTATGTTCTTACAGAAGATACAGACAATAACTATTAAACCCAATGAATGAGTAAATTGCACAGGTCATTACAAGGTGAAAGTGCTATGAAAAAAGCATATCTGGTTAAGGGGTAGGAGGAGGCTGACTGCAACTTTAAACAGTTACAGAGTGGGCCTTATTTAAAAGGTAACATTTGAGTAGACTCCCAGGAAGCAAGACACTCAGGCAGGTGGCTGGGGGCAGGGCATGTCCGACCTGGTGGAGCAGTCACGAGAGGCCTGTGTGGCTAGAATGGAGCACATGCTGGGTACAGCAGCCAGTGAAGAGTTCAGAGAAGTAACAAACATTACGCAGTAACCAGAGGAGAAATGGTGGTGGCAGGGACCAGGGACCAATAACCAGAGTTACTGACAAGTGGCCATATCCTGGACATAATTCGGAAGTACACTGATTGTTGATGGGAGTGATGTATGGGGTGTGAAGATGGGAGGTGGGAAAGAAAGAGAAGATCGAGAATGGCTCCAAGGTTTTTGGCCTGAGATACCAGAAGCATGACGTTGCCACTAATTGACAAGAGAAAAGCTGCAAAAAGGGAAGAGGTGTGTTAATGGGATTGTGGGCAGAGATCAGGAATCTGGCTTTGGACATGTCCACCTTGGGAACTCTGTAAACAACTAGATACGTGAGTGTAGGCACTGGGCTGAAGATACACATTTGGGAATTTTCTATAAAGAGCAAACTAAAGCCGTGAAACTACCTTAAAACCACCAACGAAGTAACTGTGACCAGAGAGGATGGCCAAGAACTAAGCCCTGGGTCCTCTAACATAAAGAAGACAGAGGAAAAGAAGAAACCAGTTAAAGGACTGAGAAGGTTAAAACAAGGAGCATCTGGTGTCCCGGAGGTGAAGAAAGTACACAAAAGCATGTCCTCTGTGCTGTACTGCTAGATCAGCAAGACCACAGGATGTACGTGCCATTTACAGTGACACAGATGGAGCTAGAGAGCCATTACACTAAGCAAAATAAATCAACCAGACAAAGACAAACACTGATTTCAGTCAAATGTGGGAGTTAAGAAACAAAATAAATGAGTAAAGGGAAAAAAGAGAGAGGGGCAAACCAAGACAGACTTTTAACTATAGAGAACGACCTGATGGTTGCCAGCGGAGAGGTTGGGGGGACAGCGGGTGAAATAGGTGATGGGGATTAAGGAGGGTCCTTGTCATGATGAGCACCAGGTGTTGAATGGAAGTGTTGAATCACGATATTGTACACCTGAAACTAGTATTACACTGTATGTTAACTAACTGGGCTTTAAATAAAAATTAAAAAAAAAAAAGCCACCATTGGAGTTAACAATATGGAGGTTGCTAGAGACCCAGAAGACAGAGTTTTGGTGGAATAGGGCCTGGGTGGGAAGCCTGCCTACAGTGAGTTTGAGAGAAAAAGAATTGACAATAAGCCTTTCAAGTTGTGTTGCATTGGGGAGCAAAGAAAAGAAGGCTAGCTGTAAGGAAAACAGGTCAAAAAAAAATTTTTTTTTATTATTTAAGATAGGAGAGTATAAAGAGAGATAATGATGACATAAGAGAAAGAGGGAAGGCTTATTGTAGCAACAGACTAGAGCAGGGCACAGCAGGAGAGGCTGGCTTCTGACTGGAGCACAGATCATTACTTTATGGCCAAAAGCAGAAAGGCAGAGCACGGGTGCACATTAGGGCAGGGGCTGATAAAAGGGTGAGAATCTGTGGAAGCTCTCTTCTGACTGCACAATTTTCTTAGAAAGGAGGACATAAGAGCAGTTAAAAGAAAGGTTGGGAGAGGTTGCAGGTTTCAGGAGGAATGTGAAACAGTTCCTAAGGAGAGAGGAAAAGTGAAAGGACTCGGGGAAGTACAGTGTGCTGGGAAGCACGTGGTCCTGCGTTTACGGGGAGGGCAGCAGGCCGGGCTAGGAGCCTTCCTCTGGCCAGGTTTTGCCACATGGGTGGGCCGAGAATGAGAGGAAAGCTGGACCTCAGAAAGCTCAGTTTCTTCTGTTCAGCTTTAACCTATTACTGCCAGATTCTACTTTTTAAGACCAGCTAGAAATCTGCATTTTTACATAAGATATTCCAATTTTATATAATGGCAACTACTTCAAATAGAAACAAAACAAAATATTGTGCACGACAAATTGCATGAATACAGGCTGAATCCAGTTGTTGTTGGTACCATGTTTCTGCCGTTGTCTCTCGGAGCCTCTGCAGCAGAGCCCAAAACTGGATTCATAATGATGACAGTAATTGCCAGCATATTAGGCATCATTTTAAGAGGTTACATGTGAACTCACTTTAGTCTCACAATTGCCCTATGAGACTGATACCCTTAAGACCACATTTTACAGAGGAGAAAACTGAGACATCAGGAGGTTAAGTGACATGCCAAAGCTTAAGGGGTGTAGAGTAAATGACAAAAGTGGTATTAGAACCCATTATAATTCTTTGCTATATCCCAGATAAGTTGGGTCCAGGTTCTGAAGGATGAGGAGTTAAGATCAAGCCTTCTGCCCATGGGTAATGAAGGGACATTTATTTTTTAGCAAGGGCAATATAATCACATAAACACTTGAAAAAACTAAACTACCAGACACTGACAGCATCTGGGGTCAGGAAAACATTAGAGACAGGTAGACTGGTCATCACAGTTAGAGTCCAGGTAAATACTAACATGGGGTAAAACAAGAGTCTTGGCAGCACAAATAAAAGAAAAACAAATATTAGGCAATAAATGTAAATACGCTTGAACCCCTGTTATTGTTAAACATTTCACATAACTTAGACAAAAAAAAACTTAGACAAGATCTTCCTCATTAAATCACATAAGACTATAAAATAAGAACTTTACACAGACTGTGAAATAAGAATTTTTGAATATTTTAAAGTGTATTTTAATTTTTCTTTGTACTCAATTTTTACTAGCCAAAATTACTGACAATATATTGAAACTGAGTGTTTGTTCTTTAAAGGGTTTTTAGCTCTTGACAGTGAAATATGCATATGGATGAGCTCATAAGGGACAAAACAAACTTCATTTCAAGAAGATAATACACACAAAGATAAGATTTCTTAAAAGCCATTGAGAATTTGTTTGGGACACCCGACTAGCTCAACCAGTTAAGTGTCTGACTTTTGATTTCAGCTCAGATCATGATCTCAGGGTCCTGGGATCAAGCCCCAAGTTGGGTTCCACACTCAATGTGGAGTCTACTTGTCCCTCTCCCTCCCCCAACTCACGCTCTCTCTCTCCCTCTGTCTCAAATAAATAAATGCATACATACATAAAATCTTTTTTTAAAAAGGCACTGAGAATTTGTTTTTATAAACAGGAATGCAAAAGTGGGGCATGAAAGATATGGCTACAGTAGATAACTTAGCAATCTCAGTAATTAAGAATCAAAACTCATTGCAATAAAGTGTTTTAATAAAGAGCTTTATGGGAAATCTGACTGGAAAACGTTCAATGAATTAATCATCCAGCAAATATCTAGGAAGCTAAGCCCCTGCTAGAGGCTTAGGGACAGAGGCAAGTGAAGCCTCAGGCTTCAAAATCTGGTAGGAGAAAGTGATAATAAAAGCAGATAACTGGAAAATGGCATGGTAAGTATCACAGAGAGCAAATTCACTAAGTAGCCCAGGGAGGCAATGAGTCAGCCACATGAATCAGAGGTGACTATGCAAAATATATGGTACTTGAACAGGGTCTTGCAGGATAGGTAGAAGTACAGAATCAAGGGATGAACTGAGTCTCAAATTAGATCCTGTAGCCAAAGAAATTATATATATATATATATATATATATATATATATATATATATATAATTTTTGTAGGCAACAAAAACATTATTTTTTAAGTAGGTGTTTTCTTATTGGAGTCACTCCTAACTAGCTGTGTAGTTTTGGGCAAGTCACTTAAGTTCCTTGGGCCTTAGGGCCCTCACATCTTTAAAGTGGGAGAGATAAACCAATGAAGGCCAAGGTACCTTCTGCCTCTGTGTTCTACTTATGTCTGTGAATTTCTGCACATGTATGAGATTTAGGCTGCATCTGGAAATTTCACTAGTAAGTATCAGCTGATTAGCCAGGCCAGACAAAGGGGCTTCACAGCACAGGGCCAATTTCAGGGCTCCATGGCAGGCAGCTCTCTCTCCTTGCCAAGGGTTGAACTGCGGGAGAAATGATGATGATCTGGACCTTGCCACTCCACTGATCCTTCCTTTCTCTTCCTGAGCCTTCCATGCTCTTTCTTTACATCGGCCCAATGATCCAGTAATTCCACTTCTAGGGATACACCCAAAAGAACTGAAAGCAGGGACTCAAACAGATGCATGTACACCAGTGTTCACAGCAGCCACGTGGCTGCTATGGCTACTCAAAGTAGCAAAATATCCTTCAACAGATGAATGGATAAACACAATGTCTATATATGTAAAAGCGAATATTATTCAGCCTAAAAGAAGAATGAAATTTTGATACATTCTATACCATAGATGAACCTTGAAAATATTATGGCAGGTGAAATAAGCCAGACACAAAAAGATGAATATTGTATGATTCCACTTACATGACCTAGAATAGGCAACTTCAGAGACAGAAAATAGAATAGAGGATACAGGGGCTGTGGGGAGTGAAGGAAGAGGGAGTTATTGTTTAGTGGGCACAGAGTTTCAGTATAGGATGATATAAAGTTCAGGAAATAAGTAATAATGATTTCATCATGTATGATTTAGCTTGCCATAAAGAATGGAATAATTATATATTCCTGGAAAAAACAAACCTGCACAAGAACAGAGGATAGCTAGTAGAAATAAAGCTCAGCCTTTCCTCATCCCAGTTCAATATTGGAAAAACAGAACCCACATGTTAAAGAATCTGCTGAAAAAAAAATAATAACTGGGGTTAGAACCAGGTATGCCAATTTTCTCAAGTGTTCAATCCACTACTGCTCTACTCATGCTATCTTGGCTAGGTTTCTAATGTAGTAAATAAGGTAAACCAAAGTAGGGTATGTACTAATTTAACCCCATAAACTAAAATAATTTTCTTAAACTGATATATTGAACTCTACCTCACCAGAAACTCTCTAGACTGCTGCAAGTAGAAAATAGAATGCAGTTGATAATACATTCTCAGTTCTTGAGTGATAGATGGCAAATTGATTCCCATTATCACTTTTGGAGAGGTTCCCCATCAAGGATAGCATTACTGAAGGGTGTCAGTGTATTTACTTTTAAAAAATGGTGAAGACTTTCAAAACCTCAGTGAAAAATACTATTGACAATAAATACCTTGGTCTTGTATCACACAATCTGTAGTGACCAGGGGAGGGACCTGGCCTCTGGAATTGGTGGCATAGACTTGTCCTCCTCTGGTGGCTCTGTCATTCTCGATCACCTGTATCTGATATAAGATATCAAGAACAAGTTAAAATAAGTTAAGGCTCTTCCAAACATCCCCTCCCTCCCCCTCTTTCATTATTCACATACACACAAATAGGCATTTTCTAAATCCTTTTAGTTCATTTCAGACCAAATTCTCACTGAGAACCTACTTTTGAAACATACAATTTTAGAGCAGCAGCTGCTAAATTCTCTTCTGTAATACTCTGAGTTCTGACCCTTCAGAGAACTTCATTTTTATTCATTTTTTTTATTGGAACCATAGATAAGCATTAAAAAAAAAAAAAGATTCTGGTAGAAAAAGAAATTAAAAATAGCTTTTAAAGAAAACACCTTTTATAGTTAAAGGAAAATATACAAAGCTAAAAATCATTAAATTCAGAAGAAATGATTTACTATACAGTCTAAAACACCTTAACTTTTTTCTTTAAATCCCTCTTGACCCTCAATTTGCCTTTCAGGTTCTTCCACCTCACCCCTGCTCCATGAGACAGTAAAAAAACAAACAATACAGTGTTCCCACAGGGAACTTGACTATTGTATAGATATAAGAAAAAAGTCCCTAAGGGTTTTGTCATCTAATTTGGAAACACTTCATATGTAAAGATAACAATTTGTCTTAAAAAAAAAAAAAGATAAAAATTTGTCTTTTGTTGTAGTTGCCTAGGGATGAAAATAATAAAATCCAGTAGCATGGAGTTAAGAAGAAAATAATAAGGCAACCTAATAATTATCTTCCTCTTTCCCTTTATCTCCTCCTTGCTCTCACTTCTCTGTCACCAAAAAGAAAAGATCAGAGGCAAGGGGTTAAAAAAAAATAAGAAGAAGAAAGTAAAAAGAGAAAAAAGAAAGAGAGATAAATGAGCAAGTGCCCAGAATACACTACCCAGCTTTGGAGGATATGTCATTTTCTATATTCCTAAAGAAACTAGTAATATGAAAATTGTCTTCCCCCAAACTCTGAAATGTTACCTTCTCCATTTTGCCCTCCCATCTCATCCAATCCAGGCCTAACTGGCACTGATATCATTGGTTTTTTGGCATATCAGAGGTAGATTTAACATGCCTTTATATCCACACATTTCTGTTCTTTCTAATTTCATAGGATTTGAATTTATTAAATTAAAATATACAGAATATGCTCCAACCATAACTATAAGATGCAGATGAGACCAAAAGCTACCATGGACACAGACAAGACACAAACAGAAAAATCAAAACACTACTATTATATCCTATATTTTTATCCTAAGCTTTATCTGGTTCCTTCAAAATTGGAGAACTTTTTATAAAATCAACATTTAGGGCAATCATCTCAACCAATGAAGTGTCAAACATGAAACCAAATTAAAAGCCATAATAATCTGCATATTGAACATAGTTTCCAGACTTCAAATAGATTATATTTCCTAAAAATTTATTTTTAAATTAGTTGTTTCCAACTTAAAAGCACAGCCTCCAAAGGAACAATGTTGTATGTGGTAATTATATTTCTAAACTAGTTCACATCTTGGCTGTAATACTATAAAGAGAGTAAGAAATATTAAAACACTTCCAGTAATTTTTTTAAAATATAGGTTATTAAGTTTTTAAAATTTACCTCAAATGGATGTTCTCAAAAACAGGCTTGGAGATTTAACAATACACAGAAATTTCAATAGAGATTTTTACAATGACTCAGTACATACAGGATTTTGATTTGATGGCAGTGACTCTTGATAATGCCAAAGCTACCTCAGAACATATAGATTATTTTTCCTTCAGAAGACGTGCAACTAGAGTTACTTTTGTGCTTGTCTGCTAGGAAGAGTATTATGGAATCATAAAATAAAATCAGGAAAGAAAAAAGGATTCTCTTGAGATAAAGGAACAAGAAAAGTAAGGGAGGAGCAAGGTCAGGAGAAGTGTGCACACATCTGCTTTAAGACAGGTTGCTTAAAGCAGAATTATCTGAGCTTCAGGTGAGACTGGGGGGACAGGAAGAGCTCCATTCCTGAATGGTCCTCCTGCAGATACAGAAAGACAATGACGGAGGCGCCTGGTGGCTCAGTGGGTTAAAGCCTCTGCCTTCAGCTCAGGTCATGATCCCAGGGTCCTGGGATTGAGCCCCGCATTGGGCTCTCTGCTCAGCGGGAAGCCTGCTTCCTCCTCTCTCTCTCTGCCTACTTGTGATTTCTGTCTGTCACATAAATAAAATCTTCAAAAAAAAAAAAAAAAGAAAAAAGAAAGTGAGGAAGAGTTTCAATGGTGATACCAGTTTTATCATTCTTAAAATATGGATAATACCACCACCTGAAAGGGTTGGAGTGAGCACTTAACTCAGGACTGGCATGTAACAGGAATTCAATAAACATGATTTTACAGCTTTCTTTCCAGAAGGAAGAAATTATTTAGTCAGTTAAAGCATGTCACTTTGATAGAACATAAACAGGCTCCATCTGGCATGGCTATTTAATTACTTTTATTATAAAAATAACACTGGACTAAATCTGTATATATGCATTTTAAGGGTCTTGGATGAATCACATCAATACTGCTTGTTGGTTTTGTTGTTAACCCTCACTCATTCATTCATTCAACAAATATATGAATGTATACTATGTACCAGGCTGTGTTGTAGCTCTTGGAGACACAGTAGTGAACAAAACCAAATTCTTGACCTCAAGAAGCTGACATTATAGTATGAAAGACAGGCAATAAATAAATGTATAAATAAGATACATCTATGTCAAGTACTACTAAGTACTGTGGATACAGAGTGATATGTATAAGGGTACCAGGGAGACTGGGATGAATGAGGACAGGAAGGAAATGAGGACATGAGCCATGCACTGCATATATCAGGCAGAGGAAATATCAAGTGGAAAGGTCTTGAGGCAAGAGTACACTTAGCATGTTTAAGGAATAATAAGGAGGCTGGTGTGGCTGAAGCAAAGTGATGAAGAACAAGTCAGACAGCTTGTATGTGTGTGTGTGTGTGAATGATGAAAGGCATGGCAGAGCCGGGGTGACAAATAATGTAGGCTCTAACAGGCCACTGTAAGAACTGGTGTTTAACTAGAGGAATACTGGAGGGTTTTGTTCTGAGTTGTAGCATGAGCTGACTTCTAATTTGAATGGATCATCCTTGCTGCTGGGTGCAGGCTGGAAGATGAGGGAGACAGGAGACTCTTACAATAATCAAGGTGGACAGATGGCTGTGGCTTGGACCAGGATGAGCACAGAAGGCAGGACCGGAACCAAAAGAATTAGCTAAAGGACACTGTGCAAGAAAGAAACAAGGATGACTCCAGGATTTGGGGCCTGAGGAACTGGAAGGATGGGGTTGGAATCTAGATTTCAGGGAAACATCTTGAATAGGAATATCTGCATCTTCATTTAAAGCCATGAGAATGGATGGGATCACCTATAGTAGCGTCTCTTAGTGTGCCTATGAATCACCTGGAGAGTTTGTTAAAACACAGGTTCCACTGCCCCTCCCCTAAAGATTCTGAGTCTGTACATCTGGGTGGAGCCTGCAAACACGAATTGCTAGGGAGCTCCCAGCTGATGCTGATGGTACCATCCTAGGAGCAGCGCACTTTGTGGAGTGTTGATCTAGAGAGTAAATGTCAACAGAGAAAGGGACAGATCCAAAGACTTACACTTTGGGATGCTTCTAACACCAGGAGGTCAGAGAGAAGAGGTGAAACCACCAAAGTTAGTAAGAAAGAGATAAGCAAAGATGTAAATAAGTGGTGGCATCCCAGAAGCCAAATGAAAAAGTGTTTCAAGGAGGATGGAAGGAGCAGATGTATCAAATTGCTGCTGATCTGTTGAGTTACATGAGATCTGAGAACTGACCATTAGATTTGGTAAAGAGAGGTCACTGGTCACCTCGACAAACATAGTGTTGGTGGGATTGTGCTGATGAGATCTAAACTGGGATACGTACAGCAGGGGAGTGGAGGGGATAAACTGAAGACATCGAGTACAAGGAACTCTGCTGGAGATTTTTTTTACTATAAAAGAGCGAATAAATGAGAGGAAACTGGACAGAGAATTGGGGAAGGGCCAGAGGAGACCTCTTTTAAATTCATGAGGAAAGTTATTACAGGATGTTTCTAGTCCGCTGAAAATGATCTAGACAGTGAAAAAGTGAAGGTTATCTTCAAGCAAGTATAGATGATGCAGGAGAGAGGCGATATGATGGCCAATTAAAATATGTCAACGTGGCTAGGCTGTGGTACTTGGTTTTTGGTCAAACACCAGTCTCGATGTTGCTGGGAAAGTATTCTCTTAAGTGTCTGACATTTAATCAGTAGACTCTGAGTAAAGTCGACCCTCCATAATGTGAATGGAACTCATCCGATTGTTTGAAGTCCTTCAGAGAAAAAGACTGAGGGATCCCGAGGAAGAGGGAATTTTGTGTCCAGATGCCTTCAGACTTGGGCTGAAAAATCAACTCTTCTCTATGTCTCCAGCTTGCTGGCCTGCCCTGCAGATTTCAGATTTGCCAACCATCACAACAGAGTGAGTGAATTCTTTTTTTAAATTTTTTTTTAAGATTTTATTTTTTTGACAGAGAGCATGAGAGAGCACTAGCAGGGGAAGCAGCAGAGGGAAAGGGGAAGCAGGCACCCTGCTGAGCAGGGAGGCCCATGTAGGGCTTGATCCCAGGACCCTGAGATCATGACCTGAGCCGAAGGCAGAGGCTTAACTCACTGAGCCATCTGGGCACCGTAAGATAACTCTTTTGATAGAAAGACAGATTGAGGGTAGGGAAGGAAAAAATGAAACAAGATGGGATTGGGAGGGAGACAAACCATAAGAGACTCTTAATCTCACAAAACAAACAGGGTTTCTTGGGGGAAGGGGGGCTAGGGATAGGGTTGTTGGGTAATGGACATTGGGGAGGGTATGTGCTATGGTGAGTGCTGTGAAATGTGGAAGCCTGATGATTCACAGACCTGTACCCCTGGGGCAAATGATACATTATATGTTAATAAAAATATTTTTTTAAAAAAGAAAGATAGATGATAGAGATATATACACATATATCCTGTTGGTTCTGTTTTTGTTTTTGTTTTGTTTTTTGCAAAACTTGACTACTTTAATACAGGGGATATTTGCTGAAGGGTTGCCCTTGAGAGGCTATAAGGGATCTACGAGGTGATGGCCTTGGTTGGGAGTATGAAGCAGTTCATCCACAGTTAACAGAAGGGAAGGGGGATGAATGGGCATAAATGCAGGGAGATGTGATGGTACAGCATGCAGAGGTTCTCTTTGGATTGCTTCTATTCTCTCCATGAAATAAGAAGCATAATTATCATTAGAGAGTCAGAAAGGGGAAGGCAGTGCGAGGAGTTTGAAGAGAGAAGAAATAATAGTCACCAGGAAAATGGGAGAGACAGTGGAGCTGGGTGATGGCTTTCAAACTTGCTACACATTAGACTTAGCAGGGAAGTTTTGAAAAATCCCAATGTCCAGTCCATATCCCAGCCTAATTAAATGAAACTGGCTGGTGGGAGCAGGCACCAATATCTGTATAGCTTCAGCAGTGATTCTTTTGTGCAGATGGGTTTTAGAATCACACAACTATAGGTTCACCTTAGTTTAGTGTCATGAATTAAAAGTGAGACCAGTATGCATGGTGTGATTGTTCTCAAGTCACAGGTGGCATCTGGGGTACAGGCATGGAGCAGCTAGAGTACTGGTTTAACAACAAATGGGATTTTTCTTTTCTTTTCTTTTCTTTTTAAAGATTTTTTTTTATTTATTTGACTGAGAGAGAGAGATCACAAGTAGGCAGAGAGGCAGGTAGGGAGAGGGGGGGAAACAGGCTCCCGGCTGAGCAGAGAGCCTGATGTGGGGTTCAATCCCAGGCTCCTGAAATCGTGATCTGAGTCGAAGGCAGAGGTTTAACCCACTGAGCCACCCTGGCACTCCCCAAATGGGATTTTTCTAAGTGAATTCAGTGGAGGGAGTGGGGCAAAGGAATTGGGAATAGAGGTTGTAAGGGATAGATTTATTATCATGGATCAAATAATCAAAGCTGCATAAGAGAAGTGAGAAAGGTGAAGGCAATATAAGAGATAAAGTAGTTAAGTTATAAGTCCTGGTGGGTGAATCATAATCATCTTTGAGTCCTAAAAGGAATGAGCTAAAAAGATAGGAGGCAGTGGTTGGAAAATGAGATGCTTTCAACTGAGAGTCTGAAGTGTTCAATAATTGGTAATCTCAGGATCTATGGTAAGACTACGGATAACTGAGGTGGGTTGGATAAAAAGAACACTGAGGACAAAAAGATCAAGAACTGAAAAAGCAGGGAAATGAAAGCTTCTAAAATAGTACAAAAATAGTACTGGAGAAATTAATGGTGAACCTGGAGTTAAAAACTTCAGAGAATGAAGTGGAATGACCCAGAGGGTCTGTAGATGTTACAGAGAGGAAAGAAACAAATGAAAATGATGGATTCAATGTAAAAATATTATATTCCTTTAACTAGAATAATGACATAATATTAAACTATAAAAGTAAAGGCTGGTAATATAATTATCAATAAAGGCACTAAGAGTTAATCAAACTTAATTTCTAACATGTTATAAGAAGCTCTATGAGAAACCTTCAAGTTTATATTCAAATAAATATAGAATAAGTGGGTAGATCACAAAAATAACTAAAATCCTCTAAGCTCTCTGTGCTTTTTTCAAGGACTTTACAGCTCCTCCCATCCAGAGCGAGAGTCTTATCTTTCTACTCCTGGACTCTGGGGAGATCTTGTAACTTGCCTTGGCTCAGAGAATGTCACGGAATCGGCAACGTTTTAGTTCCAAGCCATGGCTCAAGAGGCCTTCCAGATTCCTACTTTCTGTCTTAGATCTCTGCCACAGCCGAGTGAACGAACCCAGGCTAGCCTGCTCAGTGACATGGCCCAATCAGTCCCAGCTAACAGATGGGTAACCAAATAGCAGTCATGAATTATACCATCTGTACTTGGCTTGGTACCCCGCCCCCTACCCAACCAAAGGTATATCCACGTTCTAATCCTTGCAATCTGTGACTATTACCTTACGTAGTAAGAAAACTAATTAAATTAAATGTCTTGAAAGAAGGCCCTCAGTCTGGATTATCTGGGTGGGCCCTGAATGGAATCATGTATAACTTCATAATAGAAAGACAGAAGGAGTTTTGAGATGGATGCCCAGAGGAGAAGATACAGAGAAGCAGAAAAGGCAATGTGATGACACAGGCAGAGATTAGTCATACAGCCACAAGCCAGAGAGTGCCTGTAGCCACCAGAAGCTGGAAGAGACAAGGAATGGATTCCACTAGAGAGCCTTTCAAGGGAGCACAGCTTCAGACTTTTCGGCCCCCAGAACCATAAGAGAATAAACTCCTATTGTTACAAGTCACCCAGTTTGTAGTAGATTTGGCACAGTAGCCACAGAGAATTAATATAACATCCTAGACCATTCAGGCTCCAGGCAAACGTCCAGCTGACCCCAGATGTACAAGCAAACCCAAACCAAATCCATCAAGCCTGGCACAGATTAGCAGAACTGCGCAGAGAACCCGCTGACTAATGAGGATTAATAAATAGCAGCTATAAATTACTAAGTTTGGTGGTGGTTTGTTACATAGCAAAAGTTAGCAAAAACAGTAGCTCTTTGGGCTATCTCTAACTCTTTGTACTCACGTTCATAGAACCACTTCAAAGACCTAGGTTATCGATTTCATTATTATTCCAAAAGGACTATAGATCTCTGCTCATTGCTAAAGACTTGCAGCTTTTCCTGAAGCAGGGCTATATATTCCTACCCGAACGACCCAGGGCTTTATCATGACTTGCTTTGGCAGAAGGCATGTGAGTCGTTGTGACCAAAACCACTCAGATGTATCACATCTGAGTGAAAACCTTAAGAGCTATCGCACCTTTTGGTCAGCTCTCTTTTCTCCCTTTCTCATGATAACAACATGTCCCAAGTACAGGCTGCCCCTTCATGCTGGCTTCTGGAATGATAAGGGCACACAAAGCAGCACCTAAAGACAAGTGGCAGCTGCTACAGCCTTCCTGTAATCTAAGGGATAGATAAATCTTCATGGTTGTAAGCAAACTGGGGATTGTGCATTATGCAGAATAACATAATAAAAAGCTGACTGATAGAGTTACTAAAGAGTAATCTTCCAAAGAAAATAACTTGAATGGAGAATTAAGTTATAGCTCTAATTTATATGAAACAGTTTCTTTTATTGGCAAAATGTAAAATACTTGTTTTCACTTTCAGTGGGTATCTTATTCTTATTGAAAAGCATCCTTTATTTATCTAAACTAGTATGTTTGTATGCTCTGACTACTACTTACTCATTGAACAATCAATAAATACTGCTAATATAGGCTAATATAAATGTCAATAGTATTGCCAAGTTTACGTACTAAAAAAAAATCTCCATAGGCTTTCTGTCATGGAGACCCCCACTATGCCATAACGTAGCCTCCCTTCCCCAGACACAGAAAGAAGGAAGCCTCTATGTGATGGGTATAGTGCTCCAACAATAAAGGACAGGAAAATGCTAACAAACTGAAGTTTCTGAGACAGTGAATGAAGAATGGTCCTTTGTGAGGGGGACGATGGGAGTGAGAGAGAGCACTTACTGGGCTGGGGATTGAGTCAGGATCCAGCTTCTTCTGGAGTTGTGGTGGACCAGCCAACTGCGCAGGACCTCCAGGGAAGCCTCCCGGGTAGGAGAGCTGCCCACCTGCCATCTGGGGACCATAGCTGCCTGCTTGGGAAAAAAGTTTAAAAAGAAAACTATGAGAGACTGTGGACTCTGAGAAACAAACAGGGTTTTGGAGGGGAGGGGGATGGGGGGTTGGGTGAGCCTGGTGGTGGGTATTAAGGAGGGCACGTATTGCGTGGAGCACTGGGTGTGGTACATAAACAATGAATCCTGGAACATTGAAAAAAAAATTTTAATTTAATAAAAAAAAAAAAAAGAAATGACTAGGACCCAAGGTCTTAGATTTAGGGCTCACTGACAATATTTCTTCTTATTTATGTAAGGCAGAGAGTTAAGTGTGAATATCTATGATTCCCCTTTTCTTTGCACTTGCCATGCTATTCTAAAACTAGCTTTCCTTAAGAGTAAGTGATAGATGCCTTGTAACATAGAACAAAGCTGATTTCCTAGGTAACCCAAGACCTTCCCCGAGCCCAGCCTGCCTTACCCTGCTGTGGCGAATATCCCGTGCCCAGCGTCTGTCCTGGAAGAGGCGGGGGCTGGTACTGGGCATTCAGAGGAGCAGGCCCAGGGAGCCCGTCCTGCCTGTGTGTTGATGGAGGCAAGGGCGAGGCACCAGGGCCATTTAGTGCAGTGGGTGGTGGTGGAAGAACCTGAGATCCAGGCTGCATAATGGATGGCTGCGGAGGTCGGGGAAGACCCTGGAACAAAGGCACTGATGGAGGGCCAGGGGGACCCTGGCCAGGAGGAGCCATGCCTGAACCTGTGCAAGAAAGAAGACCAGACCAATAAATGTTGCACTTCTCAGCTCTCTAAATTATATGAAGTACACACAGGGACACTTTTTCTCCTGACATAAAACAAGAAGGCATCCCTACAAATCAATTTTTTTTTCCCACAAGATGAATCTTCATTCAGAAAGTTACCCAAATGCTATTTGGGGCATTTTACAAAACTAAAGAATTTTTAAAGGGTAAAAGCAATATTTATAATTTTGGTGAGAAAATTAATAGGATAAATTTTAACTCAGTTGCATTAACTTTACATGATACATGTCACTAGTTAAGAAATTATATGTGATACAAAATCTAGAAAATCATATAGAGGAAAATGTTCTGTAACAAGCATTATTCACATAACTTATACATTCAATAAATAAATATTTTGTGTCCTGTGCTTGACTTGATCAACTAGATCTCAGAGCTAGGTAGAAATAACAAGGGTCACTAACGTGCTTTCTAATCATATGGAAAATAGTTATAAAACCAGATTATTCTAACTCTGATTATGTGAAATTTATTTGCTTCCTGGAGACTTACCCATCTTGAAATCAGTAAAAGACAGAAAATAGAGGGTTGGTTTTTTTTAGAGATGTATCTAAAAAAACCACTTAAAGTAATGGAAACATTCTTCATCAAGATAAATGACTGACTATGCTGTTATTACAGTGAAGGTTCCTTTGACCCTTAGAATATACAGCATTGATACAAATCTCAGTACTGTAACTGTTTTCTCTCCTATTATTCTCTTTTCTGCCTCAAACATCTAAGCTTCCATTCTTTTCATGATGTAAATACAGAATCAAAGCACACTGTGAAACAATGAGTACTATATTTTTTTATTTTAGGGCTCCATTTTAAACAACACAAAGTTAAAACTACCCTCCACGTTTCTCAAAATAATTTCACTGTTCTAATGCTTATTTGTGAAGTCAGCATTCTTTTGTTTTTGTTTTTGTTTTTTTTTATCATTCTAATGTTAAATGTTAGCTACACTGAGGGTCTTTCAATTATTCTGAAATAAATGGCAGTATAACCAGGAAAAAAATTAATTATAGCCATACATAATACAGATGATTTATTTAAAAATGTCTAAAAAACCACTTCAATATGGTGTGCCAGAATTATGCCTATTTTTTTGAGTTATGTCTATTTTATTTTATTTATTTCACAGACAGAGATAGGCAGAGAGGCAGGCAGAGAGAGAGGGAGGCAGGCTCCCTGCCGAGCAGAGAGCCTGATGCGGGGCTTGATCCCAAGAACCTGGGATCATGACCTGAGCCGAAGGCAGAGGCTTTAACCCACTAAGCCACCCAAGCGCCCCTATGTCTATTTTAAAAATGGAAAAAAACCACCTTTATTAAAAATACTCCTGAAACACGTGGTCAGTGAACACTAATAATGAAACTGTTACCATAACTGTTAATGTGCATAGCATTGAGCTGACTGGCCATTTGGGTGACGGATGCAGTGGATGCAGGACTCGGATAAGATGATTGTGTAGATGGTGAATATGGTGCGTAGGAGGGTGCCGCACTGTTGACAGGTGGAGGACCTGGAAATCTAAGAGGGAAAAAGGGATGTTAAACAGTGTCATAGTTTCATGTACAAATGATAAACAACAAATGTTAATAACCTGCTAAATTAATCCCATCTAGTGGGCACCAGGAAAATGATATTTTAACTTGTCTTTATTATTAATGTGAGCTCAAAATGAACCATGTAGCATCATCACATAACTATGCTCACAAGCTCAACATATCAAGATACTTAGTAAAAAATTCCTAATGTAAGCACAGAACCAGCTTTGGAAATCAAGTTTGAAAAGCAGAGTCCACCACAGCCTTATCTATACCAGGGTGAATGATTAATAGAACAGAACCAAGAAAAATAAAATGCTTTGTGGCTCTATCTTTATGATCATTCTCTCTTTTCTTACCCAGCTTTTAAAATAAAACATCACCTGCACTATAATTTCAGTGCCCTGCAAATGGTATTTGAAAGTGAACAACTCAACAAAAAGTTTTGAAATCGTTCATTCATTTTAATCTAAAAATTTCATCATGCTTTACCTTTAATTTATCTTGAACTTATTATATATTTCTTTTTCCTTATTTTGAATGAAACAGTGGCCACCATAGAACAGAATAGAAACAGTGTTCCTATTGTAATTAATCTGCAAAATGAAGTTAAAGCTTTGCCTTCTAGTTACATTATGACTTCTTACTAATAAAAAATGAAATTTTCCAAGATGGTATACTCTGAATTCAATTTCTCCATGAACTGGAAACTATGTCCCTAGTGGTGCACACTCTTGCCTTCCATCTTTCACTGCCACTTGAGAGATTAGGAGCAGAGCCTGAGAAAGGCCAGTGGCTGGCTTGAAGTCCCACAATTTATGTGTGACAAAACCAGGACTATCCTCTTCCCAAGTCTTAACTGAGCACACTTTCTAAAACATTTTCTCTTGTCATTTTTCTCAATGTATCTTAAATTGAATGATTACTGCAAAAAAAAAAAAAAACCCTTAAAATTAACCTTCATACTGTTATGCTGTAGTATGGTATTTAAGCATATTTCAGAATGATGATATCCCACACTTTAAGTTAAATGGATGAATGATCAAATGTTTTTTCTTTGTAAAATAACAAGCTATCCTATAGTAGATACTTGGTTATAAAGTGTTATAAAGTTAGAATGAATAACATTTAACCCAAAGAATACTGCTTAGCAAAGCTGTTGATTTCCTCTCCTGTCAAAAACTGAAACAAGACCAACACAGTTACACTAAACATCTTTTGATTTAAATAATGTTTGGAATAATTTTTGGAACAAAACTGAATAAAAAGAGAAAATATAAAAGTTAACTTTCACAGAAGTTTTGTTTATATCTCTAATTTATTAATGATACTAGGAAAAAGAAGGGCAAGGCAAAATATAACTCTAGCCTTAATTGACAAGTTTAAAATATTGTTGCTCACTTAGAAATGAGTTCAAGAATTATGTCCATATGTTTTGTCAATTCATTGTTTCATAAAAACATCATTTCTTTTTTCAAGAAATGATGCTTTTGCCTTTTCAAAAAAAAAAAAAAAGATTTTATTTATTTATTTGAGAGAGAGAGAGAATGAGCATGAGAGGGGAGAGGTCAGTGGTTTCCAGGAAGCAGACTCCCTACTGAGCAGGAAGCCCGAGGCGGGACTCAATCCCAGGACTCCAGGACCATGACCTGAGCTGAAAGCAGTCGCACAACCAACTGAGCCACCCAGGCGCCCTGCTTTTGCCTTTTTAAAAAGTCACGAGAGATAGATACATGCAATAATCGCACACAGGCAGAAGGTATATGCTCTATAAGAATACATTAGTGGGTGTAGCATATGGTATTGTTATAGGGTTTGGATCTAATAAGCAGGAACTGGGAACCAGCAGTTAAATTGGGGGAAGGAGAGATTATTCAATTGTTTAAGAAAAAAATTCTCTAAAACATACAGATATTTCACAAATGTTAATAATACTTTTAAAATATAAAATTGTATGAATAGTTTATTATATACCACAAATAGGATGAAATATATTTCAAATGGAAGTTATGACATAAGATGCCTCCAGTATTTTTTTAAACTTAACAAAAGGTTAATTATTTAAAATACATTATATGAAAATATACAACCATTAGGCCATTACTTTTTGACCCATAAATGCTTACTTATCCTTCATTGCTTAATATATGTCCTAGAAATTAGGCTTTAGAAAGTCACAATTTTTTTCCCTAACCAACGTAAATGTTGCAGATCTTAAACATATTTGAATTTTAAAAGCAATTTTATTAAGAATAAAGTAGTAGTAAAGAGTTAACAAAAACTTTCATTTAGATAAAAGAGATTAACAGAACATTTTAAACTTGGAAAGTGACTTAAAATTTTTCAGCTTCATTACGCTACTAAATTAGTTAATCCGAGGTTACACAGCATGTAGGTATCAGAGTTTAGATATGAATCCGGGTCTAAAGGCTCCCGGCCTGGAGACCCTGGTGTGTAACTATGGGCAAACCACTTAATCTCCATAGTTCTCAGCTTTCAAATGAAAAAATGAGCAGACAGAATGGAACAATCCCTTTCTGTGCTATTTATACAATGGTTAAAATAAAGAATCAAATGATTTAAATATTTCCCTGTTGATTCCTTCACTTAACAGGTTTCTGGGCAGAGAAAAGATTCAATTTTATGTTTTAATTTATTGTTTCACTGAATGTCAGAAAAGGGCAGATCTGCCATAAAACACAATAGTCAATAAAGAATTAATACCACAGGATTAATAAAACATGAAAATTTAGCTTCAGTTTAGTCCTAAACCTCTGGAGAGCTGACTCAATCGTCTGTGGCCTGCTCAACCTCAAATATTTCTTATTTCTAAGTTTATAACAAATTGGTCAAGTAGTGAGCTGTATGGTGAAGTTTGCTGGAATGCGGAGATATGGTACCAAATTAGTCAAGATCGGACTGAAGTAAAATCTGGATTTTAAATACTCAGTCCATGGAGTAGATAAAACAAAACCTCTACCTAATATCATTGCTCTCCACAAAAATAAATAAATAAATAAATAATCAAAACAAAAAAATAAAGAGAAAACAACTATTCCAACTATTCCTCTTATTTTTCTTTTCTTTTCTTTCTTTCTTTTTAAAAATACCTCTTATTTTTCTTATTCCCTCTTTTTCTTTGCTACTAAGTTCTTAGCAGATTTCACCCCATCAACTTCAATTTGGGAAGATGAATCTCCTCTTTCCACTCTCTTTCCCCCCACTTCATCATTTCCTGATTAAAACAGATAATTTATATAACTTTAAGTTACAGCTTTTATTTACTAAATTAATCCCATCCAGCAATAACACTTTGTAGATAACTTCAGAACCATCTACAAGTTTAAGACATTCCACTTCAGCCAAGATCAAAGAGACTAATGGCTAGGTATGATTTTTAAATTTTATGAAACGGTGCCTGGGAAGGAGCAATATTTTAAAAATAAAAATGATAAATTTTACAATTTCAATCAACATAATGACTCTGAATTATATCTTGTTTTCATTCAACAGTTTAGATATATTGTAAAAGTTAAGAGATTTTTTTATGGGTTCTCTAAGTATAAACAGCACCAATGAAGTGCTATAATCATCAAAGAAATTTCATGAGCCACCTATGCTCTCTGAAAACCCGTCATCAGACTGTGTGATTCACCTGCACAATCACTGTGCCCTTTGCCCTGGCACTGAACTATATACACAGAAATATGTCCCATGACAGCAAAGTAGTGGGGTAACCATGGACGCTTAGCATGAATACTAGATTTCTCCTTGATGTTTTAATTTTTAAATCCATTTCCAACCTTTAATTCATAGTTCAAGTTGAAGAAAGTCAATAGTAGGGGAGATGGGGCAGAATCTGTCAGGGTTTCCCCGGGAATTAGAATGAAAGCAGATTTCTAGGTTGAGCTGTTGTGAGTAGCTAGACTGAACCAGTAGGGAAGACAAGCTACAGACAATAGACTCTCTACACGCCCTCAAAATGGTACCGACATCTGCTAACACGTATTTCATGGGCATTCTTTCTTTCATGGGCATTATGCAGTATGCAAAATTCTCGGCATGCAGTAGCCAACAAAATCCTCACAACTACATTACTATGGTTAAAATTGTGATGAGAGAACTAAGGAACAGAGAAGTGAAGTAACAGCTGCCTGAGCCAAGAGTAGTAAACATGACTCTACGGTCTACAATCTTCAGACTTTGTGCTGAGCTCACTCACAACCACACAGCCAGAGTCTATCTGATGATAAAGCCCATGATTTACTTATTTCTAAGGAACCTAAGTGATGGGAAAGAAAGGGAAAGAAGCAAAAATTAATACAATCTAGGCTAACACCAGTGACCAAAAGCTTCCTTAACTTCAAACCAGCTGTTTAATTTTAGCATTTCTTCTTAAAAAAAAAAAAAATCTAAAATCCTTGGCAGTTCACAACAATGAACTTTTCCAGATTTTCTCCCCTGTGCTCTGGACAGAAAGTTCTATTTCCTCATTTTACAAGTGAGCAAAATGAGGGGGCCTAGAGGCCCAGGAACTCCACCAGCACCACACAGTTAATTTTTGAGCCAGAAGAGGCATCTTGGTTTTCAGTCTTTCTACTCTAATCCTTGTACCCCACCGCCAGGCTAATGACACTAGGGAGGGGTCCTCAGGTCAGGTCCCCAGTCAGGCCCTTTCTTTGATTTTGTGCCCCTTGTTCGAACCAAAACCACATGCAAACCAGATTACTTAGACTCACTCATCCTCTGTTTCCTTCACTCTGTCTCTCACAGCAACCATGTCAATGGTAAATGTTACCCTGACAAACAAGAGGCAGGAAGTGTCAACTTCACAAATATCCTATAGGAGCGTTAACTCGATGACATTTAAAAGTCCAGAGAGTTTTCCCACTAACAGGGACTACTCACAGGTCCCTTGAAAGGATAGCTGAATGGCTTCAGCAACAGCAGGTCCAGATTTCACACTGAGGGGTAAATCCTCCCTTCACCAACCCTACAGCCTAACAGCCTGGAAAAGGAACCTAGGAAATGAAGCCTCCAGGTATTCCTTGGAGAAATTCCAAAGTAAACACTATAAACAGCTTTGGCACTGGGATTCTCAATGGCAGTAGCTCACCGGAAAAACAATAATGGGACTTCCAGCAGGGCAGGTGTGATGTTGACTCCCTTCCCAGGGGATAGTCCCCAGCGGGACACAGAGCTCTACACATCTCATACAGCTCATACATTGGCTTCTGCAGGCCTGCCTCCAACTTCTCCCTTTCTTAATTTATTATAAACACAAACAGAGGATTTATTTCCTGTGTTGTTTTTACTATCGACCAACCTTTCAAAAATCCCTCAGTGGCATCTGTGTACCTTTCACATCAAATCCAGTGTTTACCATTAGCCACAACCTGATTTAATTTTTAAAATACTTATTGAGCACCTACTGGCACTGAGCTCAGTCCTGCGAAGGATTCAACATGATAGATGATTTAAAATGTACTAGGGCATACAGAGCATAGACATCTGAAGAAATCAGAGATTCATAACGGAACTCTAAAATGAGATGGATATAATCTAAAATTAAAATGTATGGTATTGACACAAGTAGTTTTTTATATATTTTTAAATATGTACTGGTCTTGTTTTTTTCCCTCCTAACTTTTCTAAATGTTTGTTTCCTAGGACAATCTAGCAAGTCTTTTTACAAGGGTGTGGGCAGTATCAAGAGGTCAAATCAATAAACATGCTAGTTTAGAAGGCACTTGTGAGACAATTTTAGTAGAATATACAAATGCGGTTTGGAATCTACCTAGCTCACCTTTGGGGAGGATGCCCTTGGGCATGAGCTCCATTTTGGCCAAACTGTTGGGGTCCAGGAGGTGAAGGACCCTGAGGCAACATGCCCCCAGGGGCAGCAGCCCCCAAAGGCCCTGCTGGCTTCATCATACCTGCAACAGAAGGGCATGAATTTAGAAGAGTATGAATGTGCAAAGAGAGAGGATGCGATGCCATTAGGTTGAAAATGAAAACTAGCAGGAGTGGGAGGGTAAAAAAAGGGTTAAGACAAATTCTCCTTTAAATTTGCATTAACCACCACAGACCTATCAATGCCAGGCTCCAGCACAGTTATTTGACCATCATATTGATAGGAGAACAGAAAAGGAAAGAACCATTTCAATATCAAACAGAATTAAAACAGAAGAAACGACCTTGCGTTTGGTAAAAGCACCTGATAGAACATACTATCACACAAAGAAAGC
The DNA here is from genome assembly GCF_964662115.1 of Mustela nivalis. Lineage (NCBI taxonomy): Eukaryota > Metazoa > Chordata > Mammalia > Carnivora > Mustelidae > Mustela > Mustela nivalis. The sequence goes on along the minus strand of NC_139023.1, from coordinate 89,991,241 downwards.
TAAAATACACAGTGGAAAATGCCATTCTGGATATCAGAAAATAACTGGGAAAAAACAGTAGGAACCATCATCAAGATCCTAACTGTAACTATAGAGAGGAAAAAAGAAACCCTCTGAAAATGTCTTTGATTACAGCATGAGGAAACAAGTGGAAAGTAGCATCTGTTTTTCCAACAAATGCAAAGCAAGTTTCAGAGTTAATAATTCTTCCAAGATTCCAAATAATTGAGTGATAAACAATCAAGGGACTCCTACACTCATCATATTCACTCATATAAAATGTGGAATCATGGGGTGCCTGGGTGGCTCAGTGGGTTAAGCCTCTGCTTTTGGCTCAGGCCATGATCTCAGGGTCCTGGGATGGAGTCCCGCATCGGGCTCTCTGCTCAGCGGGGAGCCTGCTTCCCCTCTCTCTCTCTGCCTGGCTCTTTGCCTACTTGTGATCTCTGTCTGTCAAATAAATAAAATCTTTTTTAAAAAATGTGGAATTATGTGATTAGGAGATGCTCCTGGCAATAACTGTTTTCCTTTACAATAGTTCTTTCTCAAAAGATATTTCAAGGTCTCTCTTTAGAACTGTTTGCAGACATCTTTCTCTTTTGGAGAAACTGCGGTATAGAAGAAAAGTCACTGAACATGGGTCAAAGGAGTTCAAGGCCCCACCTGGCCATTTACTTGCAGAGAGAGGTATGGCGTTAGGCGAGAAGTTTATATTCAAATACCTCAGTTTCCTTCACCTTGTTGCAAAAGGAAAGGCTTGGACTAGATCACTTGTGACACCACTTCTAGTCTTTTAAAAGAAAAAAAAAAAAGTCTTCTATTTGCTCTCTCTCCACTTCCAATCTGCTTATTTTGTTCCAGCTCATTCAACTTACTTTTGACCCCACCCTCCTCTCTGGCACCATCATCAATGACCTCCTAGTGCCTTGTGTGCACTCCTCCACTTGACCTCATAGTGATATTTCACACCCAACATCTGTTTTCTTCTTATGTCTTCCTCTAGAGAGTTTATTCTCTCAGGTAACAAGAGATTGACTGGATGACCTTGCAGTTGCCAAACAAAAGTTTCTTATATTATCATCATCCTCATACGACCGAGAGCATGCTTTCAGATGCTTGGGTAATATAGAATGGAATACAACCAGGGAAATGGCTGTATTCATGAATAATACTAAAACTAATCACAAAGGTGTTTTTTTTTTCTTAAAATGGGATGCCTCAAACTTAAGAAAAAATTTATATTAACTTTATAGTCACAGTCTTATTTAGCAATTTCTCATATAATAAGAAAAAAAAAACAAATATTTTTCTTACAACACTACATTTTTATATGATGTTCTAAACTCCAAAGCCAGCACGTTAGAAAAACATGAGACTTGTAGTCACACAGACTTGGGTTTGAATTCTTTCTCCACCATTTAACAACTATGACTCTGACAAGGATACTTATATCTTCTGAAAACTTGACTTTTAACACTGTGTCATAGAAGTAATGTTCCCTATCTCTGAGAACAGTTCTGAGAATTAAGGCAATAGATATGAGAGTATACCGAAATGTCTGATATATAAAGCAATCAATCAACAAATCTTGGCTTCCTCTCGACCATATCTCCTGCCCTCCTTTTTTCAAGGATTTATATTCTAACAGTACATATACACAATAATTATATGAAAACTTGTATTTTCATTTTTGAAACATTATTTTGGACAAGAATAGAAAATCCACAATACGAGTGCTAAAATAATAATTACACATACTATAAGAAACCAAAGATGTTTTAATTTCTTAGATAAGTAAATGCCAATTTCATCAACAACCCTCAAATCAAAAAACAGTTTCCAGAATTACTCTTGTCTGGGTATTCCCATGTGTATCCATGGGATGCAAGTTTATAAATGTCCCTATTTTCAAAAACAAAATGGAAAAAAAAACAGTTTATATATACTCAAGCAGAACTGTTATACACCAATTTCACTAAAATGTTCTTTACCTTTTATTTTTGAAAATCAACTCTATGGCAACATTTCAAACTCATTCTTGTTCAAGGTACATTCAATGTGCCTTTGAGACACTGAGAGCTCTTACAGAAGTCACAACCATGTAAACAAACAATGACAGTGCCTTGTGATCAGTACTGCAATATGCAGATGGACAAGCTCTCTCTCCCTTGAGGAATCAAGAAAAAGTTCAAAGAGGAAGGACTGCTTGAGCTGAATCTTGCCAGACAAGCAGGAATCTTAGTGTAGAAACAGGATAGAGGATTTCAGGCAGAAGGGAAAACTTGTACCAAGATATAAGAAGAGGGCATAACATGATGAGAGACTGGTAGAAGGTGCAGGGCAGAGAGGTTATGGGGAAAAGGGGCTGGAACAGAAGTTATCGTGGTTGGTTGGGTCAGGCTGCAAAGTCCTATGTGCCATTTGGACTCTATCCTCAGGGCAAAGAGAAATTGATATCACTGTTATCTGCAAAGTCATAGTCTTCTCCTCATTACACGTATTTTCAAAAGTGATTAGAGATTGGGTTCTTTATAGTATGAGATTTTAATAGGAAAGGAAAATCATAGCATGAGAAAGAACTAACTATATTTATGCCAAAAAAAAAAAATCTCTAAAATCACAAACTGGTCTTCAACACCGTGGCAGATATTATAAACCAGCTTACTCAATACTAATTCCATTTCCCTTCTGACTTACCTTTCTGTGGTTCTGAGCTGGAAAGATGGAATCTCCACTGCATAAATTCTCTTACAAATTAGGGTTGCCACGTTCTCTAAATTCATAGGGGGCAGAGATGGTAGTTCTGGGGTAGAAAGGCACTGGCTACTGAAGGAATAGTCCTGTGTGGGGTCTGCATTTCCATGGACCATGGAGTCCCAAGCTTGGTTCTAGCTTTCTCTAGCACTCTCTTGGCTACTTGATACCCTCTAACAAATTGCTTTCTGCTACAGTGGTTTCTGTGATTTACAAAAACACCCTGCTGAAAACAACATCACAGAAAAGCATTATCTTGGATTTGGCCCTGGATCTGACAAACTAAAACTAGAATTAAAAATCATTTGTGGAAAAAGAAGTTTATCTAAAATAAATAAAGATGCCTTTTACTGCTTTAACTTGTCTAATTATTGTGGCTAGGACTTCCCGTATTACATTGAATAAAAGTGGTGAGAATGGACATCTTTGTCTTATTCCTCACCTTAGGGGAAAAGCTCTGTTTTTCACCATTGAGTATGATATTAGCTGTGGGTTTTTCATATAAGGCCTTCATTAGGTTGAGGTATATTCTCTCTAGACCTCCTTTGCAGAGAGTTTTTTTTTTTTTTTAATCATGAGTGGATGTTATACTTTGTCAAATGCTTTCTCTGCATCTATTGAAATGATCATACGGTTTTTATCCTTTCTTCTGTTGATGAGATGTATTATACTGATTGTTCTGCGAACACTGCACCACATTTTTGTCCCAAGAATAAATCCTACTTGATCATGGATGTATGATTTTTTAATGTATTGTTGAATTCAGTTTCCTAATATGTTGCTAAGGATTTTTGCATCTATATTCATGAGAAATATTGGCCTACAGTTCTTTTCGTGCTGTCTTCTTTGGCTTTGGTATCAGGGTAATGCTGGCCTCACAGAATGAATTTGGAAGTTTTCCTTCCTCTTCTATTTTTTTGGTATAGTTTAAGAAGGCATTAAGTCTAGCAAAACAACTCAGTCAGGGAAAGCCAAATGCCATATGATCTTTTCATATCGAATTTAAGAAAGAAAACAAATGAGCAAAGGGAGGTGGGGAGAGAGAGGCAAACCAAGAAACACACTCTTAACTATAGAAAACAAACCGATGATTACCAGAGGGGAGGTGGGTGGGAAAATGGGTGAAACAGGTGATGGAGATAATAAATGCACTTATCATGACTCCATAAATAAAATAAAATAAAGACAAGTTCCCTATCATATGGACACAATCATAATGACCACTGTTCCTAAGGCACTGTGCCTGGTGGTGTACCTATATAAGCTGCTATTTATTATGAGCCTCACCTCTTCCACAGCCCTACCCTAGTTCAAGAACATCAACAGTTCTTGCCTCTTAGCTTCCATACCAGTGGTCCTCAATCAGGGCTTATCTTGCCCCTGAAGGGACATTTGGCAATGTCTAAGGTTTCTGGTTGCCACAGGCTGGGAATGGTGGGCATGGGCCAGGTAGGTATAGTATGGTTTGTACTCCACTGTGTAGGGGCGAAGAATGCTATTAAACACCCTATACCACACAGCACAGCTTCCCACAGAAAGAATTAACTGGCCCCAAATGTCACCAGTGCTGAGGATGAGAAGCCCTGTTCCAGAAACCAGTGTGTCCAGGTCTGATGCCTTCTCTATACTTTCTAATGTGGAGTGTAACTCTTTCTAAAATATACATGGGATCATGACCCTTCCCAGTTTAAAATGCTTCAGTGGTACCCTATTGCCCTTAAAGCCTAAATAAAGTCTTAAGATGATTCCACTTTCCATTCCAGGCATACCTCTCAGTGCTGGCACTCTGTGTTAGCCAGGTGAACCTCTTTCAGGTGGCTCCAAAGTGCCACCCCATCCCCCACCCCAGCAAGCTGCCTCTCTATGTGGCCAACTTTTACTCATCTTCCAGGTCATTTCTTCCAGTAAGATTCCCTTGATCCATAAGTCTTCGTTATGTGCCCTGCCATGTGCTACCATGGCACCCTCTACCTCCTTTATCTTGGTACTACCCCCGTATTGTCACTGTCAATTAACTTGACAGTGACAATACAGAAGGGCTGAGATTAGATTTATATTATTCATTGTTAATTGGCACAAGTACTTTGCTCACTCAATAAATCTGTAAAATTTGTTACTACATAGCACTAGCACCACATGATAGGCACAAACGGAGGTATGGTATGTGAGAAACGCAAAACAAGAGTTAGCACTGCCCAGATCTATATAAGAATAGATACTTCAAGGAATCACAGCCAGACTGCCTGTGCCCATCACAAAAACAACAAAAGGATCATCAAAAGACTAGAAAAGAAGGCAGAGAAGATTAGGAAACCTAGGGTCACTCAGCACAGAAAAATAAAGGCTAGGGTAATGTAGTGACAGCCTTAAATAATTAAACAAAACACCATATTTTATAGAAAGGTATATTTACAGAGTCTAATAGCCTGGTATCCATCTAAGAACTAAATAAGAAGAAAGAGGTTTAAATTAAAGTGTGAAGGATTTAGTACAACAGACAGTTTCCTTGTTGTTTTAATATCAGTAAATACCAGAGTGTTGTTGATGAATGAAGCAGCTTGTCATTCACACACTCATTTATGGAGTAATTTCTCTGCTTTAGGCCCATCCATTAAAATACAGTGTAGTAAACAGTAGAGAGGCCTTCACAGGTGTTAGGAGAACACAAAAAGAAGAAAGTATTTATAGATAGGCTTGAGAGAGAACAGTGGTCAGAAAAGCCTGCAGGCACAACACTTGAACTAAATCTGAAGAAGTGTGGACGTAAACCCTACCAGGATGACAATGTGAAGGCATGGATAGGCCTTCTAGTAGTGCGGGGCGCAAATCAGAGCACAAACCAGCCTCCCAGTGACTAATGGCTTAGTGCCACTGTTGGAACAGGCATGTTAACATGGCAGACAAGCTGAAAAAAGAAAATGAGGGAATCAATGAAGGTCTAATGAGCTTAAAATATAATCGGTGGCTGTGGGAAGCCATAAAGGATTTTAAGCAAAAGAAGTAAAAAATTAGATTTGCATGCCACAAAAATCCCTCCAGCACAGAACTGGATGTTTGGAGAATGGCAGTACTGGAAAGAGAGAGAGAATGGGTAAGAGATCACTTTACTAATCCAAGTGAAAGATGAACGGCTTGAACACGAAGAGTGACAAGAGGATAGAGGGGAGGAAGCAGGTAGGAAAGAGGTTTACAATCACCCCGAAAGAATTTGGGAGGACAACTGCATTGAAGAAGGTAAAAGGAAGAGATTGTTTTTAATAGTGTAAGTTTCTAATTTGAATAACTAAGTGAATGATAATAACATTGGGTGAGATATGGAATGCCAAAAAAATAGTTTTCATGAAAAAAATTCTGAATTATTTTGGACATGATGAGTTTAATGTGCCCATGTAAACAGGTGGGCAATTGAAAATACGGGTCTGGAGCTTAGGAGAGACATATGGGCTAGAGAAATAGATCTGAGAGACTAGATGTCATACAGAATGTTACAGCCTAGGGGAAAAAAATCTATAGAGAGGAAAAGAGGGGTGATGATAGAACAATGAAGAAGAAAGAGCAATGCCTAGGGTCATTGAGAATGGGTAGGGAGCTCCTTAGAAAAAAAGCCCTCAAGAAAAATAACACAAGATAGTGTGGAACCAAAGGAGAAGAGCATTTTGTACAAACAAGAGCCGTAAACAGTGTCAAATTCAAAAGAGAACAGGATGACGTCTACTGCATCTGGTAATAAGGCCACTGTGACCTTGGTGTGGGAAGGGTGGAAGGGGACCAAGCTATGGAGCAGAGACTATACTGAGCCATGGAGGGACTGAGAGGCAAGGATGAAGGGTCACTGAAGGCAGTGAGTACTTGCTTAAGAAGACAGCTGTGAAGAGAGGAAGGAAGAGCAAAGAATACTGAATATTCTACTTAGGTGTGTATTAGAATTTGTTGTTTATTTTCTTGAGGGACTTTGGTATGAACCCTGGGACAATGAATAAGTCACAGTACACTAGTCAGTTTTCTTAGCTGCAAAATAGAGCTAATAATCTATTGCACAGCATTGTGTGAAGATTAAAGAAGATAATGCATGAACAGATTTCAGGACCAGTTTTTGATACATGGGAAACACTCAAAAAGAACAATTTATAATTTTCACCATATACAAATGCAGAGGAGGAATGTGCCACCAGATAGAAACTGGAAAAACATTGTTCTTACAGGATCCAGATCTTTAAGTATTGTGGGGAAGACTGGTTTTGGACAAAAGGAGGATGCTTCATCTGAAGGTTTTTTAAATTAGCAGCCTACTAAATCACAAGGCTGATTTAGTCTTAGGACTAAAGGAAATTAGTCCCAGTCTTAGAGCATCTTCTGCAACAAACTGTGTGTGTGGTTGCTACAACCAACCTCACCACAGGGCTTTCCTTGCCCCTCAGTGGCTCTGCACTGCATACATGCTATCTGGCAGAGCCCAGATCCTACATATCTGAGTCAGTCCTCATAAGCCCCCCAAAATACTAATTTATATACAGCCAATTTCCACCAATGATTTGAGTTGAATTCCTCAGCATTCTCTCAGAATTCCCAAGAACTATCTTACACAAATATTTTTAGGAAATTTGGGACCATTAGACCTGAAACAAGCTCTTATTTGCTTCCCTCCAACCTTGAAATGCGGTCCCTCCGAGCAGCCCCTTGATAAATGTGGTCTTATGGCGCCAACAGCAATGGAGTGGTAGTCCTATAATATCGTTCAATAATGATTTCAAGGTAAGGCCATGTTTTTCTTGTTATCATCATGGAGGAATCTTTGGTACATGAATCGAATCGTATTTTTCCAATTTCAAACCTGATTTTTTAATCTTATTGCCAAAACATATAAAATACACACACATATATATGTGTATACATATAATGTATAGTATATATATTTATATACATTTAATTTAGTTTCTTATTACATTTTCAAATAAACTTGCACCACTGACTAGTAGCAAGAACGAGTCTAATGGTAAAAACAAAACACTCAGGAAGCTTCTTTTTTTTAATCTATATTTAAAAACTAAACTAGTCATATTCCAAGCAATAGCCAAACTGATGATGTAGGCATCTTCCATAAGAGACTTCTCCAATAAGCCTATACACTCAAACCACAGCATCACATAATGACCATTCAACACTTCTAAAGCTGCTCTTTCAGAATATGTCTCTGAGCCTGAGAATCAATAATCACATGCAAGTCAAAATAATGCACTTTACCTGGTGGAGAACCTGCATGAGATGGGTCCCCATAGTGTCCGTAATGGGGTGGAGAAAGGCCTATTCCAGGCTGGGACTGAGAATAGGGGGGTGTAGCCACATATCCTTGTTGACTCATTATGAAAATATCATTCCAAGGGATAGCTTTACAAAAGAACTCTGCAACAGAAGGAAAAAAAAATGTCAACAAGAGAGTTTGAGTTACTTAATGCTATTCAAAATATGAACACTGCTAATAAATATTTATAATGGTTTGAGAAAAATATCAGGTGTGAGAGACATCTTCATATCATACAACATACCATATTATCTTCTAAAAAGGCTCTAATCATAGCTCTATGGAACTCAGTAACTCAATTCTATAGGCAAGTTCTCAGGCACAAAATCTAAATAACAACTGCCAATCACTTTTCCACTGAAAGAATGAACTATTTCCCAGATAGTCTCTCATAATGTATCCACTATTTTTGTGCCTTTGGTTTCCATGGCCCCGTTTCAGAACAAGCATGCCAATAGCAATAATCACAAGTCATTCAATTGACTGACCAGCAAAGCTGCCAGTAGTCTGCAATCAGATGTTTCAGGACTTGGGTCATTCCAGTGCTATCCTAATTAGTAATTTTAGTCAGGCAGCTAGGATAAAGAGAAAATCAAAAGTCCAACAAATACAGCAGAAGATAAAGAAGTTGGTAATGGACTTATTTTATGAGTCACAAAATGTCTAAGCCAGGTTGCAGCCTGCAAACATTTGAGAATTATCAGTGGTTTCTCATTCAAAGATGACAGACTCTCTTTCTAATTTAAATATCACACCTCTAAGAACATATACACATATATTTAAGGAAAGAAGGGGAAAAAAGCAATTTCATATATGTTCAGGCATGCGCACACACCTCACAGTACAACATACCCATCTTGATTCTACTCAGAAGCAAGACATTGGTTTGTTTTAAATTTACCATTTCTCTAGGTTTCACAAAATAAGACACATTTCATAAAACTATGCTCAAAGAATTTTTATAATGAAAAAAAAAAAAAAAAAAAAAGCTCTGAATCCTGGTAAAGGAAGTAGTTTTTCACTACAAATCTACCAACATCTAGCTGTCTGACATGGAATAAGGTGAAGAACCTCTTTGGGCCTCAGTTCCCTCTTACAAAATGAAGCTTCTAAAGGCTTTGCAGACATAAAACACTGATCCTACAGTTTCTCTCCAGTTTCTTCATCCGGCATAGGAATATCTTCCTTTTGTTGTTTTAGGATGCTACCTTTTAAGGTAAAAGTTGGGGGATACCTGCTAAGACTTGAAACAGATCTATATTCAGGAAATCTCATTCTTCATTTGGTTTCATTTTCCTATTAAACGCTGAAGTTTCCAAAATTAAAAGGAAATGTTATAAGGTTATCTTCTTCTTGGGAGGAGAGAACTAAAGAGAGGAGAGATAGGCAAAAGCCTGCCGGTCCACTTTGTTCCTGACAACAATTTTACCCTCCTCCCACTTCAGCAGAGAGAGACGTGGCAGCCCGAGCTTTGGTCAAGCTCATCCAACCAGGCAGACACATTTAGGAAGTCAGCAGGAGCACACACCTACGTAGCAGCCTGTTGCTGAGTGACGGAGAGGAAAGGCAGGGATGTTCACTCCAAGCAGCAGGAAGCAAGCAGTCGGGTCCCTCTTAACTGGTCCTGACAGGAATTTGCTTCCTCATGCAACCCAGTTTGCCACGTCAAACTTCCTCACCCAGCACCAAGTTACAGAAACCTGACTCAGCTTCAAGCGGCGACATGGCACAAAGCCACTTGGCAAGAGCAGGCCTAGCTAGGATCAAAATCTGGGGAGCTTCCATCACAGAACAAGCCCCAGGCCACTGTCACTGGACAAGGAAAGCCAAGGTGTGCTTCTCACCCTGGACCAAGTTCGGATCCGGACAAATTGGTTTCGCTATCGGATAGGATGTCCCGAAGCTTGAAGATACAGTTGCCATTTCTACTCTATTTCCAATATTGCCTACCTCCGAAGAGGAAATTAAGTTGATACAGAGACAAGAAAACCGCTGGCCGTGCCACTGGAATATTGTGGCTGCTGAGGACCCTAACCACGCAGTTCCAGCATCCCAAGACAAAAAGATGGGGGCGGGGGCGGGTAAAAGAATGCCCACGCCCACCCACCCCACCCCCATTATTAAACTGCACGAAAAGGCTAAAGGAGCAAAGTATGAGGTCTCCTCCGCCGACCTGCCACAGGTGAGCATCCAGCCTCTCGCCAACGCCCATCCTAGGCCCGGCACTGCACCCCACTCTAGCTGTGGCTGGGGAGGGGCTGTCCCGCCAGAGCCCGGCAGGGTGAGGCATTACCTGGTCGGCTCCCGCACGCCGCTGGACTTCCGAGAGCCTGCGCTCAGCTCCTAGCGCCGGGTGCCCCCGCTGACCCAGCTCCCGCTGCGGCCGCTCGTCCCACCGCGCCTTTCCCCAGGCCCGGTGTCCCCACAGTCTGGTCTCGCTCACAGAGTTGCAGCCGGGCTGGGAACTGCCACGTCAAACACTCTCCCGGCTGCGCGCCCCCAGCGCCGGGGCTCAGACCAGCTGCCGCGCTCCCGCCGGCGCACGCGCACAGACCCGACCGGGCGGGGCGGGGCGGGGCGGGGCCGGACCGGGGGCGGGGCCGGGCCCGGAGCGCGGCGAGCGTATTGGCCGCCCATCCTTCCCTTCCCCCCGCCCCATTCGCTTCTTCCCGTCGGTTCTGTTTGTTTTCCTACAACAGGTCAGAAATTTTTACAGCTGTTGTTAAATCAGAGCAGTTTTCACAGTGGATCCCCGCAGGAAGGCGGGAGTGCTTAATGAGGGTTCATTCATTCTTTCATTCAACAGGTTGCGGCTTCAGCTATTCATTCATTACATATTACATAACTGTGACATTCCAGGTGTTGCTTGCGGATACGGGAAGGTACCTGATTCAAGACCCCGAGGGGATTAGCATTTAAAGACGAATCTGGAACTTAAAGGCGAATCTGGCACGTGTACACGAACAATTTGATGACGTATGTGTACAATGCTCTACAGAGGAAGGAACGCCCAAGGCAGCTTAGCAACGTGTAAAATAGGAAGGAAAAGATGTCCCAACTGAAAAGTATGGGAAGGAATGTCTTCACTGAATCTGAAATTGCTAGACGTCTGTGTATTCCTTATAGGAATGCCTACAGATTGATTGTGAAGGAGGATGACTGAACCCATCCCAAACAGGGGTCAATACGTGTATAGAGACCCAGTGTTTAGCTCACTGTATTGTGAGGAACCACTGAGAAAGGCAGCATGTGTGACAGCTGGAACTTTACTACTTTTCTCTATCTAGCCTTAAAAACTAGGACCATCTGGCTGGTTTCTCACAATGCCCCACTCCTGGATAGATAGACCTTCAACCAACTCTAGGTTTGGCATAGCTTCCACTTTGCTCCAACTTACAAAAGCAAAACCAGGTCAGTGTTTTGTTTCCAAAATACACTTTCTTCTGGAACTCCTGGGTGGCTCAGTCAGTTAAGTGTCTGCCATCGGCTCAGGTCATGATCCTAGGGTGCTGGGATCAAGTTTTACATCAGTCAGTCTCCTTACTCAGCGCAGAGTCTGCTTTCCCCTCTCCGTCAGCCTGCTTCTCCCCGTTTGTGCTCGCTCCCTCTGTGTGTGTCAAATAAAATATTTTAAAATACATACATATATATGTATATATATACATATACATACATACATATATATATATATAAACTTTCTTCTGGGACACAAGAAGATTAAAAAAATGCTTGACAAATCCCTTTACTGACAAAATCCCTGGGCAAAAATTGCATGGGGATGATACTATGGCTGAAATGCTACAGTAGTTTTGCAGGTATTTTAAGTTATTCCAGCATGGTGAAGACCTAATGGTCACCTTTCCCCCTTCTCCTTTTTTACAGTTTTAAGATGTGGTGCCTGGCCTACATCCAGCTTCAACACTGGTCAGATTTGAGAATCCACAGTGAAAAAATTGTTTTAAATTTGTTTCTTCTTTCTCAGTATAATGAAAATGTTTGATGGAGTTTAAGAAGCTCTGGTCTGTGTTAAAGCAGCACAGCTTGTAAGAGCAAAAAAAAAAAAAAAAAGTTGTTATAGCACAGTTATGTCACAATGTAGGAGAGAGTAGTCACTTGGAGATAGGAACACTATGCAATTAGCTAGTTAGCTTGTTGTCTCTATAAAACCACAGAGTTTGAGTTTGTAAATTCTTTCTTACCTCTTGTTCAGGGGCACCAGGACAAATAATTTGTAATCTCAGTTCTAAGACAGTGTTGAATTCCTAAATATTTAAAGTTGGAAGGGATTAGAACTATAGATAACTCAATATTCAGTGAGGATGGAATTCAACTTTATAGATTAAAAAGACGAATTTCAAAATAATGAAAATAACTTACTAGTCTTTTAGTTGGAAGTCATGCCTTCTGATTTTAATTTCAAAGCATTTTTACCTCATTTTTCTTCCTCTTAATATGACTCTGATTAACTCTAGTAAATTATTTTGCCTTTCTCTCGTATATCTGCCTTATATTTAAGCTTTCAAATAAATACAATATTAATAGACCATACAGCTCCACCAGTAATTAGAGTTAGTAATCACAAATTTCATTGTCTTATAAAATAGACTTCTAGTTTCAGTCCTGCTTCCCTTCTTGTGACCTTAAGTAACAAACCCTTTAGTAACTAATTTCTGACCTTATTCTTGCGGTAGGGTTGCTGAGTCTTAGCAGACAGGTAGGTTAGCCTGGATTCCCAACCTTCCTTGGTCCGACCTATCCCACTGCCACCTTATGCCAGCCTCTGATGTTCCATGTATAATTAACACTATGTGGTCACCTTGGTAACCATACACTAATAGAAAGGTGAAGTCACAGGGAATGTCCATGTGCTGGGGTTCTGTGCTCTTTATGGTCTTTCTGTTCCGACTTTATATTTATTTTATGTTTTAAGTAATCTCTGTGGCCAATGTGGAGCTTGAACTCACAGCCCTGAGATTAAGAGTCACATACTCCACTAACTGAGCCAGCCAGGCCCCGCTCTGTTCTAACTTTGAAAGGAAATGAAAGAAGAGAACAACTGCACAAGACTATATAGAAAGAAAATGAATTTTCAGACAATACTCAGGGTTCTTTCTGATATGTATATTTTGGAAGAAAAGAACTATGATGCTCTAAGCATTTATTTTTCAATTTTTAAAATAATTTATATATTTGAGAGAGAGAGAGCAGAGTGGTGGGGGTGACAGAGGAAGGGGGAGAGAAAGAATCTCATAGACTCCCACTGAGTGTGGATCCCAATGCTGGGCTAGTTCCATCAACCCTGAGATCAAGACCTGAGCCAAAACCAGGAGTTGGACACCCAACAAACTGAGTCACCCGGCACCTTTCTCTCTGATTATTTATGTAACTTATGTTTGGTTCAAAAGCTACATTTTGAAGAGGGTTTTTTTTTTTAAAGATTTTATTTATTTATTTATTTTTCATTTTTCATTTTTTATTTTTTATAAACATATATTTTTATCCCCAGGGGTACAGGTCTGTGAATCACCAGGTTTACACACTTCACAGCACTCACCAAAGCACATACCCTCCCCAATGTCCATAATCCCACCCCCTTCTCCCAAACCCCCTCCCCCCAGCAACCCTCAGTTTGTTTTGTGAGATTAAGAGTCACTTATGGTTTGTCTCCCTCCCAATCCCATCTTGTTTCATTTCTTCTTCTCCTACCCACTTAAGCCCCAAAGAACAAATAATCCAATCAAGAAATGGGCAGAGGACATGAACAGACATTTCTGCAAAAAAGACATCCAGATGGCCAACAGACACATGAAAAAGTGCTCCATATCACTCGGCATCAGGGAAATACAAATCAAAACTACAATGAGATATCACCTCACACCAGTCAGAATGGCTAAAATCAACAAGTCAGGAAATGACAGATGCTGGCGAGGATGTGGAGAAAGGGGAACCCTCCTACACTGTTAGTGGGAATGCAAGCTGGTGCAGCCACTCTGGAAAACAGCATGGAGGTTCCTCAAAATGTTGAAAATAGAACTGCCCTATGACCCAGCAATTGCACTATTGGGTATTTACCCTAAAGATACAAATGTAGTGATCCAAAGGGGCACATGCACCCGAATGTTTATAGCAGCAATGTCCACAATAGCCAAACTATGGAAAGAACCTAGATGTCCATCAACAGATGAATGGACCAAGAAGATGTGGTATATATACACAATGGAATACTATGCAGCCATCAAAAGAAATGAAATCTTGCTGTTTGCGACAACATGGATGGAACTAGAGCGTATCATGCTTAGCGAAATAAGTCAAGCAGAGAAAGACAACTATCATATGATCTCCTTGATATGAAGAAGTGGTGATGCAACATGGGGGCTTAAGTGGGTAGGAGAAGAAGAAATGAAACAAGATGGGATTGGGAGGGAGACAAACCATAAGTGACTCTTAATCTCACAAAACAAACTGAGGGTTGCTGGGGGGAGGGGGTTTGGGAGAAGGGGGTGGGATTATGGACATTGGGGAGGGTATGTGCTTTGGTGAGTGCTGTGAAGTGTGTAAACCTGGTGATTCACAGACCTGTACCCCTGGGGATAAAAATATATGTTTATAAAAAATAAAAAATTTAAAAAAATGGCAGTAATTATAATCGTAATCACAAAAATTTGTGGGGATTAAATAAAATAATGCAGGTAAGGTACTTTGTACAGTTTGGCACATAATAAATGCTCAACAATGTTGTTATGGTGCCATGATCATAATTATTATTAACAGCATTATCTTGACAATGGAATTAAGGAGATAAAGGACGAAACCCCAGGGAATTCTGCAATGAGGAAACATTCTAAGCTTACTAACCTTGGCTTAGTATTTTACTAAAATACTTGTAAATTTTACTTATCAGAGTAAATCTACCATAGCCAACAAGAAGAACAGCATATAGACTAGAATAACAAAAGGACTAGAAATAAGAATGATTTAACCACTGGGGAGCAAGCAGGTAGATAGTTTAGCAATTCTTTTGTTTTAATGGAACTTCACATTAAAAACTTACCCTCATGGGTAGGGTGGAATTTTCTTTTGAAAGGAACCAAAAAAAAAAAAAAAAGTGTGTGGAATAATTTAATGAAATATACCAGTCATACAGAATTATATCACTTATAGCGAAGTATGTCTTATTTCAATTCTTTTACTTTAAAAAATCAGGAATATTTATAATAAATTCCTCTTCATTTGATCTGAAAATGCATGTCTACTCTTAAAGCACAGAACTAGGATCTCCTGTTGACTTCATTAAGTCATTAAAAATAATTTGACTCATTAGTTTGTATCTTTTTGCTAAATAAAGATATATGATAATTCAGAAAATTTGGATGAAGTATAAATGTATAAAGAAGAAAAATACTCTGTTGTCTTAGAGAAGAAAATTTGATTAATATGTATAATATTCTAGGAATTACTTTTTTCTGGAAAGATAAATATTGATATGGATGCAGTAACATAATTGGAGTTTTACATACTTTTTAGAACGCATTTAATATTCCTAAAGCTTAACTTAATGGCCTCATTAAAAACTATACATGCTTTATTTATCCATCCCTATTCATTTTGGTTTCACTAGCCAAGAACTAAGGTGACTTTTTGGACTTTCTTCTTCTTCCTAGATCTAAGAGTCGTTTCTAAACTTAGAGACAGAGAGAACTCTACAAATATGCTAATTGATCTGGGAATAGGTCTAGTGGGCTCATCCTGACCTCACAAAGGTTCTGGGCTGATGGCCACACTGAGAGTGAGTCTGTTTCCTCTGGAGCACTCTTCACCCTCCCACGAGGCCTTCTGAGTCCTGTCTCCACAAACATGAGCCAAGAACCATTATTTAGAAGTGAGGAGGCAGGGTTCTTTTACTTTAGATCTGAAGAGTGGAGGAGACTAAACATGGCGACAAGACCCAGTTAGAGTGGAAGACTCTGAGGACTGAGTTCAGAAGCACATGGAATATCATCACCGTGAGGAGACTTCAGGAACATCTGCAACACCCTGAATGGGGACTGAATTTAGTGAACTGGTGTCTCGCCCCATAATAAATTGGGTTATTTTTTAAAAGTATAACTTTATATTGTAATCACAGGCTTCTAAGATTTTTATATACACATATATAATTACGTTGGAGAAGGTTGTCCAGAGGATGTGACAGCCAGTTGACCCTGGGGCTGGAATATGGGCAGTGGGAAGCTCCCCATTCCCACCCCCATCCTTACATGTATGTTCTGCCCACCATTACCACCATGGGATCAATTTTCAAGAACGCAGCCTTGCAAGAGGCTGTTGTTGAACTATCTGGATGGTATATGTGACTAAACCCCATGAAGGTCTCTATATAACCTTTAAAGATTCTGTCAGTCAATGTGGAGATCTATTCTTCTAGCTGCCGCTGAAGATAAGCTTTGAAAGTAAGTTCCCTTGCTTATTAAACCCACCACTTCCCAATTTGGACTGGCCTTTCTTTCTTCAGTCTCTCCTTGCCCTCTCTGTACTCTACCAGGAATGAACCAACAACTTACGTGTTTATTTCACTAACAAGTGATATTGCCTCCTAGGAAAACACCTTCTTTTAAGACTAAGGTTTTCAAGACTTATTTATAACTTGAGAGTTTTTTCACCTGGTATAACTGTAGAATGATATGGGGGTTGTGAATTGCCTCAGAAATTGGGAAAAGTGGCATTGATTTTAAATGGCTAAAAATGCTGAAGTAATGTCTTTGCTGAAGAACTAATATGAGGGCATTATTTTATGTTCATTATTTTAACAGACATCATAAAGGAACACAATAATTACCTATAATCTTTCTTTGGAACTATTATCTGCTGCGGATTTATAGGTAACTCATTTGAGCAATAGTACACTTTACTGAAATGGGGAAAACTATGTGGGGGGCGATGAGGGTAGGGAATTGGGTTTAGGTTGGAACAAGTTATATTTGAGTACATATGAGATATCAAATAATAGGTATATCAAAATAATAGGTATCAAAAAATAGGTATAAGTTGGAACATTTCAATATTTCAGAGGTGAAGTCTGGTCTATTTCCAAACTGTGGGAATAATCATCTTGAATAGGAAGTTCTGCCTGTAATATTTAACAAATCTAGTTTAGGATCATGGAATATCTAGTTTATTTCACATTGAAGTGACTAGATACACACATCTGGAGTTTAGGAAAGAATTGAGTAGTTGACAAAGAATGCATCCCTGGGTATGCCAACATTTAAGAGTGATGTCAAAGCAGAGTCAGTTTAGTAGATGCATAAAAGTTGTTCTAAGACAGTATCATTTCGGTAAAGCAAAAGCAAAAGTTGTTTTCTGAAGGCAGAAAATTAGATTTGTTTTGCATTTTTTTTTTTTTTTTTTACTTCTTGGCTTTTAAAGTGCACTTGTATTAAATTTTTATTAAAAATTGATATTAATTAATTAAATGGCTAATTTAAAATGTTACTATTTGAAGAGTATTTTGAGGTGAAATAAAATGCATACATCTTAGCTTAGACTGAATAAAGGTTTAGGCTTTAATTCAGAGTACAATAGTGAATTGTTCATAGTTGAAATAATTCACTCAATGGTTCATTTTTTAACTGGTTATAATTTTAGATATACTATATGAATATTAGGGATGAAAACAAATTTATAACTTTTTAATATTTGGGGTCTTTTATTTCATGTCAGAAAGCCAATTTTAATGAATGCTTTCATATAAAAATGCCATTGTTCAGAGAATAAAGTTTTGACTAAATTAATGTTTTCTGGAATTGAAACAACACCTAAAGGATAACTTATAAGATAATGAATATTAAATTCACGTTGCCAGTATTGAACTTTAGATGTAGCACCTGTATTAATTTTTAACATTTTTGTTGACATATAATTGGCATACAACGAGCTACACATATTTTAAGTGTTTGGTTTGATGTTTTTGTTTTTTTTTTTTTTGAAGATTTTATTTATTTATTTGACAGACAGAGATTACAAGTAGACAGAGAGGCAGTCAGAGAGAGGAGGAAGCTGACCCCCTGCTGAGCAGAGAGCCCAATGTGGAGCTCAATCCCAGCACCTTGGGATCATGACCTGAGCTGAAGGCAGAGGCTTTAACCCACTGAGCCACCCAGGCGCCCAAGGTTTGATGTTTTTGACATATATTCACCCATGAAATCATCATGATTAAAATAAATCCACCACATCTAAAAGTTTCTTTGTGGGGTGCCTGGGTGGCTCAGCGGGTTAAAGCCTCTGCCTTCGGCTCAGGTCATGATCCCAGGGTCCTGGAATCGAGCCCCGCATTGAGCCCCGCATCAGGTTCTCTGCTCAGCAGGGAGCCTGCTTCTTCATCTCTCTCTGCCTGCCTCTCTGCCTACTTCTGATCTCTGTCTGCCAAATAAATAAATAAAATCTTTTTTAAAAAATAAATAAAAAAATAAAAGTTTCCTTGTGCTCCTTTGTAGTCACTTCGTCTTTCCTCTTCCTACCCTTCCACTCCCAAGTAATCACTGATCTGCTTTCTGTCAAAGATTCGCTTCCATTGTCTAGAATTTTATAGAAGTGGAATCATATTGGGGTGCCTGGGTGGCTCAGTGGGTTAAGCCTCTGCCTTCGGCTAAGGTCATGGTCAAAGGGTCCTGGGATTGAGCCCCAAATTGGGCTCTCTGCTCAGCAGGGAGCCTGCCTCCCCATCTCTCTGTGCCTGCCTCTCTGCCTACTTGTGATCTCTCTCTCTCTGTCAAATAAATAAATAAAATCTTTAAAAAAAATAAAAGAAGTGGAATCATACTGCGTGTACTGTTTTGGGGGAAGGAGTCTGGCTTTCTTAATTATTCAGAGATTCATCTATTTTGTGTGTGTGCACTGGTATTTCACTCCTCTTTATTGTTGAGTAGTTTTCCATTGAATGGATATATCAAAATTTGGTTATCAATCATCAACTGATGGACTTTGGATTATCCAATTTGAGGCTTTTACAAATAAAGCTGATATAACCATTTATGTACACATCTCTCTATGGACATATCCTTTCATTTGTTTCAGACAAATACCTAGGAGTGGAATGGTTGGGTCACATGGTTGATGTATATTTAATTTTTTAAGATATTACCAGATTCTTTTCCAAAATGGAGTACCATTTCACATTACCACCAACAGTGAATGAGAATTATAGTTGCTCCATATCCTCTCCAGCACTTGATATGGTGAGTGTTTTTGATTTTAGAGTCTCATAATTGTGTAGTAGTATTTCAAGGTAGTGTTAATTTGCATTTGTCCAATGGCTAAGGTCGTCAAGCATCTTTTCATATGTTTATTTATCATCTACTTGTATATCCTACTTGATAAAGTATCTGTTCAAATATTTTGCCCAACTTTATTGAGTTGTTTGATTTCTTATTTCTGAGTTTTGAGGATTTCTTCACATATTTCTTCACAAATCCTTTATCAGATATGCAGTTTGCAAATATTTTTCCTCAGACAGTGACTTGGATTTTTTATTCTTTGTGTCTTTTGAAGAGAAGTTCTTAATGCAGATAAAATTCAATTTACTTATTTATAAATCAAGGTTTTGGCATTGTATCTAAGAAATCTTTATCTAATTCAAGATTGCCAAGACATCTCCTATGTTTTTCTTCTAGAAGTCTTATAATTTTAGGTTTTTCATTTGTCTGTGATCCATTTAAAGTTAATTTAAACAAATCCCAATAAATTTAAAATGATTTATGTCATACAAAATTTATTCTCTGATCTTAATTGAATTTAATTAGAAAAAAATTACAATCTGGGACAATCCCAGATATTTAAAAACTAAATATTATATTTCTACATACCCATGAGTCAGTAAGAACTCAAGAGGGAAATTAAAAATTATTTCCAATAATGAAAAGCGAATTGAAAATGTGACATGTCAAACTTTGTGGGATGAGGCAAAAGCATTATTTAGAGGGGAAAAAATCTATAGCACTAACATGCTGTATTAAAAAAGAAGAAAGATCACTGCATTAATGACACCAGCTTTACATCACAAGGTACTAAAAAAAAGAACAAATGAGACCCAAAATAAACTGTAAAAAGGAAATAATAAATATCAGAGTAGCGAATCTGGTCAGATGGAAAACAGAAAATAATTGATAAAATCATTGAAAATCCAAAGACAGTTTTTTGAGACAATAAAGTTGATAATCCTCAGACCAGGAAGGAAAGAAAGATAGAGGGGGAGAGGAAATGGGGGAAAGAGAGAGAACACAAATTACCATATCAGGAATGAGAGGTAAATCACTACAAATTCTACCAATATTTAAAAAGAGAGAACATATTACGAATGACTTTATGCCAATGAATTTTATAGCTTAAATAGCAAAGTTTACTGAAGAAGAAATGGATAACCTGAATAGTCCTACATCTAGTAAGTTGAAATTGAAATTTAAAACTTTCTGGCAGATATATTCTAGGCTCAGATGTCCTCATTAGTAAATTCTACCAAACATTTAAGGAAGAAAAAAACTGAATTCTATAAAAATTATTCAAAAAAATTGAAGAGGATGGAATAATTCCCAAGTAATTCTACAATTAGCATTACCTGGTACCAAAACCAGATAAAGTCATTAAAAGGGAAAAATATATAAATCAGTATTGCTCATAAGTATAGATACAAAGATTAACAAAATATTAGCAAATGAAATGAAAAAAAATGTGTAAAAGGATAATATATTTTGACCAAGTGGGGTTTATTCCAGGAATGCCAGAAATTTGAATTTAGCATTCAAAAATCAATGTATTTCACCATATAAAGAGATTAAAAAGAAAAACCATATGATTATCTGAGCAAACACAGTAAAAGACCTGTGACAAAAATCCAACATCCATACTGACTTAAATTCTCAGTGAACTAGGAATGAAAATGAACTTCTTTGCCCTGATAATAGACATTTTCAAAAAGCTTACAGCTAACATCATATTTAATGATGAAAAATTGAATTACTTTCTCCAGAAATGAGAAACGATAAAAGAATATTGGCTCATATTATCTCTAATCAACATTGTACTAGAGGTTCTAGCTTGGACAATAAGGCAAGGGGAAAAAAAGTCATTCTTGTTTGGAAGGAAGAAATAAAAACCCTTATTTGAATGCCACATAATACTTTATGTAAAAAAATTCAATGGAATCTATTAAAAAAAAAAGCTACTAGAACTAATACACAAATTTAGCCAGGTTGAAGATTACATGATCAATATTTGAAAATCAATGGTATTTCTATATAGCAGCAACAAACAATTAGAAATTGAAATTATAATAAATTTTAATACAGCAATGCCATTTATGTTAGAATCAAAATATGAATTTCAGAGAAAAGTCTGACAGAATATGTGCAAGTCTTATATCCAGAAAACTTCAAAACAGTGCTGAGAGAAACTATAGGAGATTCAAAATTAGTTAATAATTTAAATAAGTGAGATATACTGTATTGATACATAGGCGGGCTTAGTATTTTCACTGCTTTCCAAATTGATTTATAAATTCCATGCAACTCCAGTCAATATACCAGCAAGGTTTTTTTTTTTTTTTGTTTTTGTTTTTTGAGACAATGACTAGCTATTCAAAAATAAATATGGAGGGACGCCTGGGTGGCTCAGTTGGTTAAGCTGCTGTCTTCGGCTCAGGTCATGATCCCAGGGTCCTGGGATAGAGTCCCGCATTGGGCTCCTTGTTTGTCAGGGAGCCTGCTTCTCTCTTTGCCTCTGCCTGCCACTCTGCCTGCTTGTGCGCTCTCTCTCTCTCTCTGATAAATAAATAAATAAAATCTTTAAAAAGACATAAACATGGAAATACAAAAAACCTATATGAATCAAAACAACTTTGAAAAAGAACAAAGTTGGGTCTTACACTACCGGACTTTAAGATTGATTGCAAAGTGACAATAATCAGATCAGTATGATATCAACATCAAAATAGACAAAACCACTAAGGAAACAAATTGGAGATTTCGAAAATAAATTTAAAGATATATAGTCAATTGATTTTCAACACATGTGCAAAAAAAGAACTGACTTTTCTTGTCTTTTCAACAAATGGTGCTGAAACAAT
The DNA here is from genome assembly GCF_964662115.1 of Mustela nivalis. Lineage (NCBI taxonomy): Eukaryota > Metazoa > Chordata > Mammalia > Carnivora > Mustelidae > Mustela > Mustela nivalis. The sequence goes on along the minus strand of NC_139023.1, from coordinate 89,969,075 downwards.
TAGATACCCATATGCAAAAAATGAACTTCAGTGCCGCCTGGCCGGCTCAGTCAGTTAAGCATCTACCTTCGGCTCAGGTCATGATCTCAGGGTCCTGGGATCAAGTCCTGCATTGGCCTTCTTGCTTAGTGGGGAGCCTGCCTCTCCCTCAGCCTGCTGTCCCCCACTGCTTGTGCTCTCTCTCTCTGACAAATAAATAAATAATTTTTTAAAATGAACTTCAATTCCTACCACTTATCTCATATCATATAAGAGAATTCAAGATAGCATATACCCCTAAATGAAAAATCCAAAACTTTAAAATCAAGTTCACATAGATTTTTTCTCCTGTTTTCTTCTGGTGACTTTCAATTTCCAAAAACAGAACACATCCATACAAAGTTTCGTACACAAATGTTCCTGACAGCTTTGTTTGTAAAAGCTCAAAACTGAAATTAGCCCAGATTTCTATGAACAGGTGAAAAGATAAATAAATTATAGTATATCTATGCAATAGATGAATTTCAAAGTAATTATGTTGAGTGAGGAAAGCCAAACAAAAAGGAGAACGCATTTTAAGTTTCCATTTACATAAATATTGAGAAAATGCAAACTAATCCCTAGTAACAGAAAGGAGATCAGTAAGTGCCTGGAAAAGGGAGGGCAGGACTACAAAGAGGCAAGAGGATATTACTGATAGTGATGGATATGTTGATTATCAAGATAATTGTACTAATAGGTTTATAGGTGTATGGCCATGTGTATGCATTTCAAGTTGCATATTTAAATATGCACAGTTTATTGTATTTCAATTACACCTCAATAAAGCTGTTAAGTTTTTTTCATTGAATTTATTACTTTTTCTAGAGGCTTGATTTTTTGTGGTATTAAAATTTTCTAACCCAGAACATGCTTTGTTATTTGCTTTTCCTTTGGGCCATTAATAAGTTAGTATAGATTTGGGAGGGATTGGGTTTTTTTAACATTTTAGTTCTGTATTTTCCTGTTTAACTTAATTCTCTTCTTTTATCTGTTTTATGTGTGTATACTTTTTTCAATTTGCATGTCTGTTTATGACCAATAAAGAAAAAGCTATAGATTTTTAAATATATATCTATCTGAATAACTGATCTAATTATCAAACTATTTGTTTTTATTTTATTACCTTAAAACTGCAATTTGGGAGGGAATTAAATGTACAACTGTACCATCAGCCTTACATTTTTTCTATTCCAGTGGTGTTATAAGTAATCATTTAACTTTTTAATTGCCTTCAGTGGAACTTCCAAAATAATATTGATTAATAAACCTGGTGTGAATGTTTCTGTCTGTTTGTGCTCTTAGAGGAAATGTCTTTAGCATATGTGTTTAGGTTGGTGTTTTAGGTAAAGGCAATAAACATGGCAAATATAGATGCACCTGTTCTGGTTTATTTTCCTTTACCATAAAGGTTGGAAAGCTAAAACCACATTTTCCAGAATTTTGTGCATTAAAACTTTTTTCATTCTTTAACATTTTCCAAGTTTTCCACAATAAACACATAATTAACTTCCCCAAGTACACATTGCCAGTAAGTGATCAAGCCAAGTAAATACACACCACCAGATCTGACAATACTGTTCTATTGTTTGCTTCCCATTAGGTTTATTACTGTGTTATAATTGCATTATTTGATATCTAAGGTTTATTTGCATTATCTATTTCATCTGAAAGATTTAATAAAAGCAGAGTTGCATATATGTTGGTATTTGTCTTTTGGTGACCTTAGGGGTGTGTGCTTTGGCTTTGCTTCTTTCATCCCTGCTCACTTGTAAAAAACACCAAGTGGGGATATTAATGTGAACCTTCTTGTTCCTACTTTGTTACAAAACAAGCTACTCATTTGTTGAGGAGGCAATTTCAATATTTCAGAAGTTGGTTTTGTCCCTTCCTGCTCTCACCCTTTGGGTACGCCTCTATCAGATGTTAACACCCTATACAAAAGATGCCTCTCTGCTTAATCACAGAATAATCAAATATAAGAGTTGGAAGAAGACTTAGAGGCCATTCAAGTCCAATTCTTTCATTCCTCAGAGGTGAAACCTGAGGTTCAGATAGTCAAGCTAATGGTCCCGTGGATTTTGGAAAGCTGGGACTAGAACCCAGATCTTTTGACCTGCACTCCAGTGCCTTTTCCACGATTGCAAACTCTCTCCACATTTGCTGTACGTTCATTATAAAGCCTATTTTAAGAGTTAAGCAAACTGAATTATAACTACATTTCAAGAGGATACTTAGAAGCAAACTTTTAAAAAAAGGAATCAGCTCCTAAAATATGTAAGTGCATTAAGATATCTGTGTGCATGCAGACACATGCTCCCCATTCTCACCTCCACACATAAATCGGAGAGAGGAGGGAGGAGAGGGAGATGGGGGGTGGTGGGGAGAGGAGAGTCTTCCATTTATGGCTCCCTTTAACCCAACACTGTACACAGTCCTTGATTTCCTGGAATTTGGCTCTTAGCCTCCGTCTTTCTAGGCGCTATGCCTCTTTTCCATGGCTTGCGTCGACAGTTTCCAAGCCATCCAAAAGAAGGTGTAAATCTGCTTTTGTAGCATGATGTTTTAACTATAAAGCAGTTCTTCTGCCTCCAAATTTCAGCTTTAAGATGTCATCTTTACATAAAGCAGGCACGATGTGTCTCTAACGGGGGAGCAGAAGGTTGAAACTAAAAATCTCTTCAGAACAGTCTTGCATCTATTCTCTCAGGGAAATGGGACAGCCTCCTCCCTTTTGTTTCTGAAGCGAAGAGATTTCTGTCCTGTTTAAAAGTACACTTGTAGCCCCCCATCTACATTGAGCTTTCCACAATTGCAGTTACCCACAGCTACCCGCAGTCAACCACAGTCCCAAAGCGAAAGATGCTCCTGCTGACAAATGGTCAGACAGTAGCAGCCTGACTCTACTTCACTATGTCTGTGTCATTCACTTCATATCATCACATAGGCATTTTATCATCTCACATCACAGGAAGAAGGCTGAGTACAGTTTAGTAAGATATTGTGAGATAGAGAAACCACTTTCATACAACTTTTACTACAGTATGTTGCTATCATTGTTCTATTTTATTATGATTTATTGTTGTTAATCTCTTGCTGTGCTTAATTTATAAATTAGAATTTATCACAGATAGGTATGTATAGGGAAAAAACATAGTTTTTTAAAAATTTTTTAAATTTATTTTCAGCGTAACAGTATTCATTGTTTTTGCACCACACCCAGTGCTCCATGCAATCCGTGCCCTCTCCAATACCCACCACCTGGTTTTCCCAACCTCCCACGCCCGCCCCTTCAAAACCCTCAGATTGTTTTTCAGAATCCATAGTCTTTCATGGTTCACTTCCCCTTCCAATTTCCCTCAACTTCCTTCTCTCTAACTCTCCTTGTCCTCCATGATATTTGTTATGCTCCACAAATAAGTGAAACCATATGATCATTGACTCTCTCTGCTTGACTTATTTCACTCAGCATAATCTCTTCCAGTCCCCTCCATGTTGCTACAAAAAGTTGGGTATTCATCCTTTCTGATGGAGGCATAATACTCCACAGTGTGTATGGACCACATCTTCCTTATCCATTCGTCCGTAAAAACATAGTTTTTATAGGGTTCAGCACTCAGGCATCTACCAGGAGTCTGGAACGTGTCCTTTGTGGATAAGGGGGGAACTACTGTATTACCATTGCCATTTGCTCCCATCCCTAGCATAGTCTCCAAATGTGTTACCCACCTAAACTGACCACACAGCTTCAATGAAAGGAAATCTTTTAAACAGAAAAATCAATGGGGAAAAATCTGATTTGTCAAAGATCTCATTACTCTGTCATAAACTTTTGCTTCATTAATTCTTGATTATTCTCGTTCTCAGCATTAGGGACCCTAACTTCTATATTCCTATATTCCTTCCACAAATGCTGGCTAATTTCTTAGGTGGTTTTCACATCTGCTTTATTCTTTTTTAATTCTAGCTTTCTTGAATCCATCACTTATTTCTTGTCCCCCTCTTTAAGTACTTAAAAAAAAAACAAACCAAAAAACTACCATCTTGCTTTCATGCATTATGTACCAAGAAGGCACTGAAAAGCATCGCCAGCATTGTAAACCTATGAAAAATCTCATGTCAGTGAATTACTGAATAGCAAATAAGTGATGTGTCCCCTGCCCTTAGGGTGATTATTTCTGCTCTTAAAATGAATGTGGTAGACCCAGAAGTTTTTATACTGGTAAGTAAATGTGAGACGTGAGACATGTCATTTCTGTAACTGGGGTAATTTCTTCTTGACATAATTAAGTATAAAAGCTGTGTACATTCTGCATCTTCCTGAGATAATTTTATATATATACATATATATATATGTATATATGTATGTGTGTGTGTGTGTGTGTGTGTGTGTGTGTATATATATATATATATATATATATATATATATATTTCCATCCAAATTTATTTCGTTAAAAACAAGACAACACACTCAAAATGGAGTTGCTCATGCTAAACCCCATGTCACCAGACATAATTTAGTTTTAAGTTTCTCAAAAACAAAATCTTCAACCAGTCAGCCAGAAGTTACCTGATCAGCATTAGTCAGGTAATATGCCTGATAGATCCCTACCATCCCCTAAAGGAAAATAATCTTGCAATAATCAAACCAGTTTTGGCCTAGTATAACTTCCTTGTTTCTCTTCTTTTCTGTCTATGAAAGTCTCTCATTTTGTTCAGCTCTTCAGGGCTCCTTTCTATCTGCTAGATTGGAGGCTGCCTGACTCATGAATCACTGAAGAAAGCCAATAAGATCTTTAACATTTACTCAGTTGAATTTTGTTTTTTAAAATCCTTAACAAGTTATTTCTAGCTCTGTGTTTAGGCAATTTTTAAATTACGCTAGTCCCTAGGCATCTTATTAAGAGTATTGTGCCAACATTCTGCCTTCAAGACCAAAAAAGCAAAGCACAACAAGGATGTAAGAACAAGATCTTTGCTGGTATCACTTATTATCAGTTGCCTTTGATAAAACTCTTACTATTAGATAATTTTTTAGTGGTAGAATTGGAAATGTCTTAATGAAGTTCAAAATTTCAGATAATTAGTTCATACGCTGTGTTAGATGTAGCTGAACCATTCAACTGAAGACACTGTGTAAAACTAAGCATGTTTCATTTTTTTCAAATTTACTTCATGAAACACCCTTTCAAGTTTTTGATTTTTCACAGAAAGCTACAAGGGCGCACTGATTTGGGGGACTTGAGCCCAATGACGAACCAAGTCTCTGGCAGGCTTATCTGTACCTCTAATATCACTTGAATTCAGGGGATAGCAAATACAGCTATCATGTTGCTGCTTAAGAATTTTAATCCTTTTTAAAGTGAACTGTGAATGAATAGCTGTGTTAATATGAAAGACTAGAAATTTAGCTCTGCTTAAGGAAAAAAAACTTTTCAAAACAAAATATCTTCTGGATATAGAAGAACGTCAAATCTATCAAAAGTTAAATTTGCATATTCAAGGAATTCACAAAATGATTTTCACAAAATCATTTGTGAAACACGCTTTTAAGGGACACAATATATATTTGGATATTGGACGTGTGTTTTATAAATTTTAGCTCTTTGTTTGTTGGAATGTTATAAAAAAAGGCCTACTTGGCTTCTTTCCACTAAATATTGAAATTTTCTTTGCTTCTTATGTAAAACAACATGAGCGTATGCAAAGTGCTTCATACAGTGGTAATTTTTTGCTGTAGAGAGGGAAAGTCAAGTAAGAGTAATTTCAAAAACATTTTAAATTCTAACAATCATTTAAAGAATGTTATTATTAAAAGAGAGACTAAATAAAATTATTTAACCCAATGTAAAGAGAACAATTCTTAAAAGAAATCATGAGAACAATAATAAAAGGTGAATTGCTAGTCTTTGTTGGTGGAGCAGGGAAGGTCATTCTTGGAAGAGAAAGTACCTGATCAAGTACATGGCAAAGCAAAACAACCTGGATAGATTTGCAGAACTGCAAGCTCTTCGATATGGCAGGAGCAAAGAATAAGTTAGGAAGGAATATGTTGGTAAGGAGAATCCTTGCCAAGCATTAAGGATGGAAAAGTAATCAAGGGTGAGATAATGGTTGGCATTTTATGTTCCACCAAGATGCTAAGAGTTCCTGGAGGGGCCACAAAAAGACTTAAAAAAAAAAAAAGGAAACAACAAGAGTGTATTATATGTGTTCTTATATGTGTATTACAAGAGTGTATTATATTTTGGCAAAAATTTGGAGGGTGGAATGAAAGACCGAAAGACTAGTGACAGAACTAAGAAAATAGCCAAAAGGTACAAACGTCTAGTTATAAAATAAATAAGTCATGGGTGTAATGCACGGTGTGGTAACTGTATTTAACAATTCTGTATTTGAGAGTTGCTAAGAGAGTAGATCTTAAACGTTCTCATCACTAAGAAAAAGATTTGTGATTGTGTGTAGTGATGGATGTTAACTAGAGTTATTGTGGTGGTCATTTTACAATATATGCAAATATCAAATCACTACGTTATACACCTGAATTAATATAATGCATGTCCTTAATATCTTAACATAAAAAGGAGAAGGAAAATAGTGCAATCAGATAAAAAGAAAAAGGTGAGATGGTGGGATGGAATTGAATGAATATGGGGGAGGAAGGTGAGAGTGGAGACTAGGGGCGTTCTACTCTTTTGACCTGAGCTACTCCTGAATGAAATATGCCAAGAAAGGGGATGTGGAAGAGTCAGTGGATTTTCAAGGAAGACATTTATTCTGTATGAGTTCTGTTGCCTTGAAGATGTCCAGAATGTATAACTCTGGAGCTCGGGAGGAAAGGTGAGATGAGTATCTGGTATTTGAAGCCAAGAAGTGAAGTTCCAGTCTTGAGGATCGGTATGATTGGTGAGAGACACAGAGTGAGAAGAGAGATCCAAGGACAAGACCATTGGAAGTTCAATATTTATGGAATGAGAAGGAAGAAAAGATGAAAAAGAGACAAAAGCAAAGGTTAGAGAGATAAAAAGAGAAAGAAGCAAGAAGGAATGGTGTATTCCTTATATTTTAGCAAATAGAGCTCACAACTCATTATTACCTGAGGCTATCAAGTGCTTTTCTGTTTCTACACCTTTACTTATGACCTTTCATTCTTTTAAAAATACTTCCTATTAAAATCCAAGCCACTTCTCAGAGTCTACCTGGAATACCAAGTCTTTTGTGAAAAACTTTCCCCATCTTTACTGCTATAATTTTCCCCATTTTCTCAAAAAGCCTCAGTGTTAGGAAATTGAATCCAATTGTATTATTTAAGGCAATCTTTATTTATTAATTTCTTTAAAAACAGAAATAATACATGTCAATCTAAATAACATTTTAATGAAAAAAATTCTAAAATAGAGCAATTTGTGAGAAAAGTGACATTGGCTCACATTTTTGCAAATCTTCTTAATGCCTGATTTAAGAGAAGACAGCTGGATTATCATAACCTCTTTTGTGCTCATTCTGTTGTGTTTAGTTATTTTGGGTAAAGTACAGCAAGAAAATCCAGCCTTACGCAGATATATAGTTGGAAAAAGAAGGGCACGTTGTGGTAATCTTTTCAGAAGACTCTGGATAGTCTTTATTTTTTGTATACTAAACCACAAATTAGCATGGTGTTGTTATTAAAGATTAGTTGTAATATGGAATTAGAAACCTTATCAATAAAATGTTCAAACTGTTATATTAAAATCCATTGGTCTGATTTGCAATGTGAAAGGCCATGCATGATTTTGTAGCATTACTTACACATTTGTCATTTGGAAAATAATGATTCACTGAGTTATGCAGTTATTTGGAATGCTGACATATTTTATGATCACCCTTATATTGGGAAACTGTCAAACGTACAGTAGTGAATAACAACTTTCCCAATTCTCATTTTGACTTAAAATCTCAAGTTTTATCATTGGAAATAAATACCATCAGTTATTTTCTTCAATGTAGGAGTCTCGCTTCCATAATTTTCCGGAAAATGTCATACCATTCTACTCTGATATAAATCCTTTGCATATATGTCCTTTCTAAAGGTAAGAGGAAGGAATTGGCTTAATTCCTATTTGTATTTCCTTTCAGCTGTTAGCAAAGGTTCTTGGGGTTAGTAGGTCATCAACAAGTACCTTTTGAACTGAATTTATTTTCACCATGAATTTGAACTGCTGTATGATTTCCATATAGCCCACTTTGCTTTGAGGCAATCCCCATTTGGATTTTTTTTATTTAAACAAGTAGTATTAAGTATTGTATTAGAGTAAGTTATAATCAATATGATGGGCCTTTATTTTGTGCTTGCAGTTTCTACTATAGTTTCATGTAGAAGTGTGAGACTAGTATGCAGGAACAAGAATTCTCACCTTAACACATATAAAAACAATGAGAGAGAACCTTATCTTTCTCCTCCAAAATCTTTTAAAATGCAAAATAAGAATAGCTGTTCAGGACAGTAAAGTTTTATTTTAAAGGGTCAAAAATAAACATTGCACATACACACAAGAGAAAATCCATTGATATTTATGTTCTCGAAGGCACACCTTCAATACATGGCACCTTCATCTTCTTTATTTAGAAAATAAACTGTTACTGGTCCATAACTGGTCTGTACAGTCTCTGTGATTCTAGCAAATAACCAGGAGCCAAGTCCATATAATAAGGTTGGAATACCCAGGTTGACGACCTTGAGCGCCGTGAAGAACCGATCCTGCCCGGCCAGGTCCTGCCAGGGGGCCTTGGATAACTGATAAAATGACATGCACTTGGACTCAAGTGGCTACAACAGTTAAATCCTTCTAGTTTTGGGGGTGAGGAATAAGTATCCAACACAGCTGCACCTGCAGTCTCTTTGGTATTCTCGCCAATTACACCATGGCCCATGCTGCAGTTTCCAAGATGTAATAAATTTCCAGGTTGCTGATCAGAGGATCTTTAATTACAGTTTAGATGTCTATGAGATACATGCAAGAAATAGAAGCTCGTTACCATTATGTAAGAGTATTGTGATGATTGAATACTCTTGCTCCCAGAGTTTTGTCGGTATCCTATGGCATAAATCTTCAAAATTCTGTTAATTTTGTTATCAATGCTTTTAAAGAAAATCACAATAAATTTTTTTGGCCATAATGAGCTAAAAGCCCAGACCATTTTATGAAAAACTATTGAGTTTCTGTTTCTCAAGTTCAACATTGAGATAAAATCAGTTGTTTTATAGAGGAACAAAATGAATTCAAATTGTGATGAGAGCCTTGTAAAAACATGATAAAAATAATGTTCCACCAAATTAGGAAATATACATTGAATAAATATGCCTTTTGTATTGGTTGTGGTACCTCTGAAATTCATAAATGCATCTTAAAAGGGCTACGATGGAGATAAACCATAAGTGACTCTTAATCTCATAAAACAAACTGAGGGGGAGAGGGGTTGGGAGAAGAGGGGTGGGATTACAGACATTGGGGAGGGTATGTGCTATGGTGAGTGATGTGAAGTGTGTAAACCTGGAGATTCACAGACCTGTACCCCTGGGGATAAAAATATATTATATGTTTATAAAAAATTAAAAATTAAAAAAATTTTTTAAAAAGGGTTACGATGATCTAATAAATGAAATGGAAGCCACAGTTGTCAAATTTTATAAATATTTTATACATACATGCAGTTAGAGTAACTGAACCATATGTACATATATATTTTATATTTTACAGCTTATTGTTGAAATGAAAAATAATTCAGATTCAATGTAGAAGTAAGTGCTTTTTCTCTTTGCCACTCATCAAAGTTTAGAAATGTTTGAACTGTTAAAGAAGTTCTTTGTAAACCAAAGTGCAATACGATAATATTGAACTCACTTGTAAGTGTTCAAAATTACTCGGAAATATGAAAACAAAGTAATCAATAAATAGAGTCCCCAGAAGTACACCTTTTGAAGTGTTTAGCAAATTGCAGTTATTAAAAACAAAGTTGAGACTTGAGCAACAGGGGTTTGAACAGCATGGGTCTACTTACATGCAGATTCTTTTCAATAAATACAGAGCACTGTGAATGTATTTTCTCTTCCTCATTTTCTTTTTTTTTCTTTTTTTTTTTTAATTTGACAGATCACAAGTAGGCAGAAAGGCAGGCAGAGAGAGGAGGAAGCAGGCTCTCCACTGAGCAGAGAGCCCGATGCGGGGTTTGATCCCAGGACCCTGGGATCATGACCTGAGCCGAAGGCAGAGGCTTTAACCCACTGAGCCACCCAGGTGCCCCCCTCATTTTCTTAATAACATTTTCTTTTCTCCAGCTTACTTTTATTGTGTGAATATGGTATGTAATATAAACAACCTATAAAATATGTGTTAATTGACTATTTAGGTTATCAGTAAGGCTTCTGGTCAATAGCAGACTAATAGCAGTTAATTTTGGGGGTAGTTGAAGTGCCTGGGTGGCTACGTCAGTTAAGTTGGCGCAGGTCACGATCCCATGGTCCTGAGATTGAGCTCAGCTCCTTATTGGGCTCCTTCTTCAGCGGGAAGCCCGCTTCTCCCTCTGCCTGCAGCTTCCCCTGCTATCTCTCTTTCTCTCTGACAAATAAATAAAGTCTTTAAAAAAAAAGAGAGATTTTTGACTGTGCAGGAGTGTTGGCACACTTAACCCCTGCATTGTTCAATGATCTGTTATACTTGTAGGCAGATGACTTTGCAACTTATTTTTACTAAAACAAAAGAATTAAACATATTAAATAAAAGCTCAAATGATGTACAAGAGTTGATTTTTAAAAATTTTTTTAAAGATTTTTTTTATTTACTTGACAGAGAGAGAGATTACAAGTAGGCAGAGAGGCAGGCAGAGGGAGAGGGGGAAGCAGGCTCCCTGCTGAGCAGAGAGACTGATGTGGAGCTTGATTCCAGGACCCTGAGATCATGACCTGAGCCCAAGGCAGAAGCCTAACCCACTGAGCCACCCAGGCGACCCGAGTTGATTTTCAAATGAAATAATAGATCTTTGGAATATCTTGAAGGGTTGTTTTGTTTTGTTGTTTTTTGTTTGTTTTTGTATTAGGAGAAAATAATTATTTCTGTTGAAATAGAAAGAAATTTAAAAGAATTTAAATTTGGCAAAACATTCAAAAGAATAACAGAGAGAGAAAACTTGATGAACTTTGTTTTGGTAAAACATTTATTGAAAAAATATACTCTGCAAGGAGACAAAAGACATTGAGATTGTTTCCAGTAACTGTGCTTATAATCCTAATAGTTTGTACATTCATTTGGATATTTTACATACATAATTATTTACCTGCAAATAATGACTACTTTACTTTTTTTCAAAAAAAAGTACTTTCACTTTTTCTTCGACCTTTTGTTTCTTTTTTTCTTCTTGCCTTATAGCACTGACTGGTACCTCCAGTACAAATGTAGAACAGAAGTGGTGATAGTGATCATTCCTGTTTTAATTCCAACTCAAGAAGCAAATATTCAAACTTCACTATTAAGTAAAATGTAGTTGCTGATTTTTTAAAAAAGATCCTCTTGATGAAGTTAAGGTAGCTCTTGAGATGCCTGAATGGCTCAATCAGTTAAGTGTTTGCCTTCAGTTCAGGTCAAGAGCCCAAGGTGCTGGGATCGAGTCCCACATGGGGCTTCTTGTTCAGCCGGGAACCCGCCTCTCCTTCTGCCTACTGCTCCCCCTGCTTGTGCTTGCTTTCTCTCTTTTTCTAACTCTGACAAATAAATAAATAAAATCTTAAAAAATAAAAAAAGAAATTAAGGTAGTTCTTGGGGCTTCTGGGTAGTTCAGTCAGTTAAACTTCTGCCTTCAACTTAAATCATGACCCTGGGGTCCTGGGATTGAGTCCTGAATGGGGCTCCCTGATCAGCAGGGAGTCTGCTTCTCCCTCTGCCTGCCATGTCCCCTGCTTGTGTTCTATTTCTCATAAATAAATAAATAAATAAATGTTTTTTTTTTAAAAAGGTAGTTCTCTTCCTGCAGTTGATCCTTTAACAACATGGGTTTGAACTACATGAATCCATCTATACACAGATTCTTTTATAACTACAGTACAGTATTATAAATATATTTTCTCTTTCTTTTTTTCTTAATCACATTTTCTTTTCTCTAGCTTGCTTTATTGTAAGAATACAAAATATAATATATATAATACACAAAATGGTACTAATAAACTGTACGTTTTTGGTAAAGCTTCTGGTTAACTGTAGGCTATTAGTAGTTAAGTATATGGTAAGTCAAAGGTTATATGAGAATTTCTGAATACACAGGAGGTTGGGTCCCCTAACCTCTGCACTGTTCAAAGGTCCACTTTAGTTTGTTGAGAGATTTTTTTTTCTTGATCGTACCCACGTCTTTTGAGATAACTATATGTTCTTTTCTAGTGGACTGCAATGACTGAATTTTAAATGTTAAACAGTCTTACATTTCCGGAATAAACCTCAGTTGGTCTTGATATATTATCCTTTTTATATGTCCTGTATTAAATTTGCTCTTATATTATACAGGACCTTTTGCATCTATGCCCATAGAGATAATAATCTATAATTTTTGGTTATAATTGTGTTTAATAATATTTAAATGTTCAGATATCAACACAAAAATTTTAAAATTTCTTTTAATGTATTGATACATATTGTTTTTTTCTAGGAAAATATTTGAAAATAGTTTTTGAATAAAACACTTTTGGTCAGGGTGCCTGGGTGGCTCAGTGAGTTAAAGCCTCTGCCTTCCGGCTCAGGTCATGATCTCAGGGTCCTGGGATCGAGCCCCACATCAGGCTCTCTGCTCAGTGGGGAGCCTGCTTTCTCCTCTCTCTCTGCCTGCCTTTCTGCCTACTTGTGATCTCTGTCTGTCAAATAAATAAATAAATAAATTCTTAAAAAAATAAAACCACTTTTGGTCAATACATAAATATGTTAAGTATTAAAAATATATTAAAATAAATATTAATGAATTTGATTTTCATCATTTTTACTGTTCTTTTAGTTCTTAGAGGTGTCACAGATGGGTGATAAATTTTAGCCATCCTTTTTTTTTCTTAAAGATTTAAAAAAAATTTTTTTTATTATGTTATGTTAGTTGTCATACAGTATATCATTAGTTTTTTTTTCTTTTTCCTAAGACATTCTTGTCAGATTTTTTTTTTTAAGATTTTATTTATTTGACAGACAGAGATCACAAGTAGGCAGAGAGTCAGGCAGAGAGAGAAGGAAGCGGGCTACCCACTGAGCAGAAAGCCTGATGTGGGGCTCAATCACAGGACTCTGGGATCATGACCTGAGCTGAAGGCAGAGTCTTTAACCCACTGAGCCACCCAGGCTCCCCTCATTAGTTGTTTTTTTTTTTTTTTTAAGATTTTATTTATTTATTTGACAGACAGAGATCTCAAGTAGGCAGAGAGGCAGGCAGAGAGAGAGGGGGAAGCAGGCTCCCCACTGAGCAGAGATCCCAATGTGGGGCTTGATCCCAACCTGGGACCACAACCGGAGCCGAAGGTAGAGGCTTAACCCGCTGAGCCATCCAGGCGCCCCCCTGCCCCATTAGTTTTTGATGGTAGTGTTCCATGATTCACTGTTTGCCCAGAACACCTAGTGCTCCATGCAATATGTCCCTTAAAGATTTCATTTGAGAGAGAGAGAGAGATAGTGCATCTGAGTAGGGGTGAGGGGTAGAGAGGGAGGGAGCAGCAGACTCCCTGCTGAGCAGGAAGCCAGTTGTGCAGTTTGGTTCTAGGACCTGGAGATATGACCTGAGCCAAAGGCAGAAACTTAATGAACTGAGCCACCCAGGTGCCACATTTAGTGGTTCTTTATTAATATGTAGGGAAACTGTTGAGTTAAGGGCAAGGTTGGTTCTTGGTTGCTTTTAGGCCCTCAGATATAGAAAAATAACTTTTTCTTTCTGTTGAAACATGACCCTCTGAACCTTTTGCTAGAAACTGAACATATATCCTTTCTGAGCCTCTGCTCTTGCTATCCCCTCCACCTAGAGTTTCCTCTGAATTCTTGTAGTCTTTGCCTTTTGGCATTTTTCCTGCACTTTGCATTTCAAATTAAATGCTCTCTTATTCCTCCATTCCAATAGTAAGAGATTTATTTCTCCTCTGAACAGATGATATTAATAATCATGAACACATGAACAATCACTACATGCCAGGTACTATTTATTCTAAGTACTTTAAATATGTTAACACATTTAATGCTCCTAACAACCTTAGGTAGATATTATTTTTATTACCTTTATACAGATAAAGAAACTGACTTGTAGAGAACTCAAGGAACTAGCAAAAATTTATGCCATCAATAGCTGGAAGTCAAGGAATCCAATCTAAGCTGCTTGTCCCAGTGTTTGCCACCACATTACATCACCTCTCGAGGCAATAGCTGACAATTATTTTCCATTTTCTATTGTCACTGATGTAATTTAAATCCTCTCTGGACAGTTACTTTTCAATATCTGACTCATTGCTATTGATAGAAGAGGCGCTATAGAACATACTCTACCTCTCACACTACCCCCAAGGTAACTTCTTAAGACATGCATCTAAACAGCACCATCTCAAACATGACAAAACACAATAGCCACACACACACACACACACACACACACACAAACACCCCGTCAATTTCTTACTTATTTGTTTAGAAACATTTGTTAGCTCTTAATGGCTTTAAAATAAAGTTCAAAGTCCCCCATGGCATCAAGGACCATGTAATCTGATCCCAGTCAACTCTTCCAACCTAGGCACTAGCATTGGGGACAGCACTCACTGTTCCAACCTTTATTCTCCAGTTGCGTCACTTGGTGAGTCCTTAAACATTCGTACCACTTGTGTCTCCATCCTTGTTAGGATTTTGTTCTGCCAGCAGGCTTCCTTGCTCTCTTTTTGTTTTTCAAGCTCTCTGCTTCCCTCCTGGCCCACCTCCTTACATTCCACCTCACTTCTACTTGCTCTTTTTCTCTCCACGTCCCCTCCCTTCCCATCTCTTTGTGTCTACAAAATTCCAGCTCAGTTTTTCTCTTGGCAGTGTCCCATAAGACCCTTTCATCACCAGCAAAATTATTTTATTTTCTTCTGAGATACCATAACATAGTAAACCTCTACTGTAGCATATGTCATATCGTATATTGTGATTTGCATTTCTACCTAGTTCCCCAGATAACTAGTGAGTTGTTTTACTCATCTTTATCTCCAGCACCTAGCACTTTGTGCAAGATACACAGTAGGCACTCAAAAAATGTCCTGTGAAATGATTTCTCTATTTATTGGGCCATCTAATAGGGTCAAACACATTGATGGCTCTCCATAAGGAATTTTTGAAATGAGTAATCTGTATTTTCTTGTTCTTTGGCATTAGTATAGCTCTAATTCTGAGATGTCTATGGATTTATTATGGAGGATTATAAAACCTACCAAAGGATAATCAAGGCCTTCTCTATAGCAAAGCTTCATATTAAGCCACAGTTTATATTGAGATGCAGAGAAATCATTCCAGATCATGCAGTATTTCAAATATATATAGTACATTTATATATTTACATAAAATCGTGTTTTGTTGGCTTCAAAATAATTAATAAATAAATACAATTAAGCTATTTCTATGATTATATTGCATTAAACTGTGGCAATCTTTATAGAACTTGTCTTCATTCTTTTTTAAACATTAATGGAACAAAATACAGATAAGTATTTCTTTGACTTTTTCCATTAAAGGCACTGGGGTAATTTAACAAAGCAGTGCAAAAGAAATACTAAATGTGAGAAAATACTTCCTTTCAAGGAATTACTCATAAGAAGGCATAAGTAAGAGCCAGATAAAGGAGCCCAATTCCCCAGGAAACTCAAATGATAATCATATTAAGCACAGAGCATGATGAAATATGATAGGTGCATAATAAATAAGAAAATGATAACTCCAAAGGCCAGCCAAAACACAATAAATTAATAACAGTTTGGATTTCATTTGTCAGCAGAAAGACTTTGATGGAAAATTTCTGGATTTGCCAATAGAAAACTGCACAGAGCATATGGTTCATCAAAACAGGATACTTTTATTTTTTTAAAGATTTTATTTATTTATTTGACAGACAGAGATCAGTAGGTGGAGAGGCAGGCAGAGAGAGAGAGAAGAAGGGGAAGCAGACTCCCCGCTGAGCAGAGAGCCTGATGTGGGCCTCGATTCCAGGACCCTGGGATCAAAACCTGAGCCGAAGGCAGAGGCTTTAATCCACTGAGCCACCCAGGTGCCCAAAACAGGATACTTTATATTTTTGTGAAAAATCAAATCCTAGGGCACCTGGGTGGCTCAGTCAGTTGGGCGTATGCCTTCAGCTCAGGTTATGGTCCCAGGGTGCTAGGATTGAGCCCTGCATCGGGCTCCCCTGCTCAGCGGGGAATCTGCTTCTCCCTCTGCCTCTCCTATCCCTCAACCCCTCTTCCTTTGCTCTCTCTTTCTCAAATAAATTCTTAAAAAAAAAAAAGAAGGAAAAATCAAATGCCTTAAATAATCTGTGAAATTACTAAAATTTTGAATTTCTTCAAATTCAGCATGAAAATTACTTTTAAAAAATCTCTGAAGAGCCAGTGTAAAGTTTAAGATTGTATTTAATTTCCAGTTGAGTAGAATGCTTTTATACTAACAGTCACAAAGATTTTTCTAAAATCATTTATTTGTATAATATTGATCTTTATATCATAACTATGATACATTTAGAGTATTTTTATTTTTTACAAAGACTTTTTTTGACTTATACCTTGACTGTAATCTTGAGAAGACACAATAATGTAGTACAACTGTAGGAATCAAGTAGTGGCATTTCTCATTTACCTTCATTTCTCTTGCTTTCTTCCAAGTTTATACTTCAGCATAATTGAAAACCATAGGGGTTCCAGACCATTAATTTCTCCAGGTCAGTTCTTGATGCTAGGTTATTTTCCTTGTGCTCATTTCTTTCCTGCTATACAGACCCAAGGGCATCAGCCTTATCCACAATTCATTAGCATCTTCTCTAGTCTTCGCTGGCTCTGTAATGAGGATATCATCTTTCCACTTCCTACTTCCCTAAAAACAAGCATAGGGACACTTTTCAGTTAAGAATTTTACTGTTATTCACTGTGGGACAGTGCGTCTTGATAAAAATAATGGGACTAAAAATCACAACATTTAAGAAAACTTAACAACAGCATGACGCCTGGGTGGCTCAGTGGGTTAAAGCCTCTGCCTTTGGCTCAGGGTCCTGGGATCAAGCCCCATGTCGGGCTCTCTGCTCGGCGGGGAGCTGCTTCTCTTTCTCTGTCTCTGCCTGCCTCTCTGCCTACTTGTGATCTGTTTGTCAAATAAATAAAATTAAAAAAAAAAAAAAAAGATTCTCTCTCTCTCTCCCTTGCCCTCTGCCCGCCCCTCTCCCTGCTTTCAAGCCCTTTCTAAAAAAAAAAAAGAAGAAAAGAAAACTTACGACATTTTTTTAAATGACTTTATTGTTTTTTAGAGCTGTTTCACACAAGGAAGGCTCAGAGAGTTCCCATATAAGCCGTGCCACCAAACTTATAACATTTTAATGCATACTATCTCCTCAAAACTTCCTGATATGGGGAGGCCTAGAAACTCTCGGGACTCCTGTCCTACTCTGTTATTTTTGCTGCAAAGTATTATGTATTTCCTGTTTCCAAGCCCAAAGATCTCTTTCTCTATAAAGACCTGTATTTCCAGTTACATAAGCTTGCAGGTGCAAACGATAGGTATACGTCCGAGTTACTTTGGGGTATACATTTCAGGGCCTTTCAGCCTTGACTCGCTTCTCGGTGGCCTCACAAGTCAACCTAAAGCATGCTGTCCTATGATGTTACCACATCGACAACCTTTCTTCGAAGAGTAATGCTTCTTGGGTGTTTTGGGGATGATACAATAAATAATCCTGCATGCCTGGATCTTCAGTCTCAATAGCCCTTATTGCCTGATGCATCATGAAGCCTGTGTTACCCATGTCCTTAGCTTAGCCCAAGGGTTCTCATTTCATCAAGGTTTATGTATGTTGCCAAGAACCCCCACCCCTGCCCTTCCTTAGTGTTTCAAATTTCCAGTTTCAGGTCTATCTTTTGCCTACACTATCACCACCCTCATCCCATAACAAGTCATGGAGGCCTGGTCTGGGGGTTCAATGAAAGGGTGACCTTGGCCATGAGTTAAGCCCTAGAGGCCAAACTTTTTCCTGTGATTAATATCAATTTCAATGAACATCAAAATTTTATATCTAATATAAAAGTGTGTTACATTGGGGCACCTGGGTGGCTCAGTGGGTTAAGCCGCTGCCTTCGGCTCAGGTCACGATCTCAGGGTCCTGGGATCAAGTCCCGCATCGGGCTCTCTGCTCAGCAGGGAGCCTGCTTCCCTCTCTCTCTCTCTCTGGCTGCCTCTCCATCTACTTGTGATTTCTCTCTGTCAAATTAATAAATAAAATCTTTAAAAAAAAAAAAAGTGTGTTAGATTACCACCCTGATGAATAAACAAGATGATGATGGCTATAATAGCGTCTATTCCATGGGTTACTGGCTCTAGTATTAACTGAAAAGGCAAGTAAGAACACCAGGGCATTATGCCTGTAGCAATGGTAAGAGGCAGTTCTGCCCCGGCCGCGCGGGATAGGTCTAAGGGAATAAAGGGAAGAAACTGGAATTACTAAAACATGAAGTTTGAAGGTAGAACTTCGTGGGGCCGGCCTAGACCTCTGAGGAGGGGTTGCTGCTTGTCTGGTGCTGTTGGAATAGTTACTAACTGGAATCAAGGGCGGCGCGGGAACTGACTGAGGTCGGAGTTGGAAACCGATCAGGTCGGAAGCGGCTTCTGCCTTCTCCGGCGTTGCGCGCTCCCTCCACCGCCCCCTATTGGCAGGCTTAGTAAGGAGCGGCCGGCAAAGCCGAAAGAATTTGAGAGTCCAGCTCAAGTTCAAGCGTCAGCCGTCGGAATGTGGAAGGGTGGATTTGAAGCCCAGAGGCACAGTGTAATAACTGACATATACTGAGCGCGCGGGCGTGAGGGCGTATTTAGTGGATGGGGTGGTGAAAGGAAAAAAAAAGATGATAGAAGGAGAATCAGCTTGGTGAATGTCAGAGAAGGAGATAAGAGGCTTTTAGCAGTTTTAAGTATTGTGGCTGAAGGAAGACCACTGGTTTCACAACTGTAATTTGGTTAAGAAGCTATGTGTGGAGTCACTGAAACAGGCACTAGATTATAATAAAGTGGACAGAATATATGTTGACTCCTTTTTCAATAACTACAAAAGGAAGGAGGTAGAATAGCATAAAAAAATAGAAATAACTTATTAAAGAATGAAGACAATTCAGAACACTTCATGTGTGGCATTTAATAGGGGCAGGAATAGTCCAGATCTGAGACTGTAAGAATCAGGCACAGTGATTTCTAGAAAATCTCTAACCAAATCAGGATTAAGAATTATATACAGTTGGAGTGAGTGTGTGTGTGTAAGTTTCCAAACCCTCCCTTTTGTTTTTGTAGCCCAGGGTTCTTCAAATTAGGTGTTATTGACATTTGGAGCTAGAAAATTTTCACTGGGAATGGGGGTTGTCGTGTGCTTTATAAGGTGTTCAGTGGCATCCCTCATTGCTACAAACTGGATGCCCAAAGCAAACCATCCCCTCCCCAACATCATGACAATCAAGAACTGTCTTCAGACCCTGTCAGATATCTGCTGGAGGCAAGTTACCCCTGAGAACCACTGCACTGCTCCAAGAGATCAACAAAGCCTCTGCTGATTTGTTGGCTTCTGGTTTCAGTGCACGCTTGGCAAAATATATATTCTCAGCTTCTTGTCCTTCTCTGGAATCTTGATATCTCCTAATTCTGGTTGGTTCAGCACTTCTGATGTCTTTAAAAAAAAAATATTTAATTTATTTATTCATGAGAAACAGAGAGAGAGACACACACACAGAGGCAAAGGGAAAAGCGGGCTCCCCACAGAGCAGGGGAGCTTGATGCGGAACTTGATCCCAGAATCTGAGCTGAAGGCAGATGTTTAACCGACTGATTAACCCTGGCACCACTGATGTCTTTTTTTTTTTTTTTAACTAATTAATTTATTTTGAGAGAGAGAGAGAGCAAGCACGTGCGTGCACACACGTTGGGAGAGAGGCAGAAGGAGAGGGAGAGAATGTCCAGCAAACTCCACCCTGAGGACTGAGCTTGACGTGGGGCTCTGTCTCAGGACCCTGAGGTCATGACATGAGTCGAAATCAAGAGTCGAACACTCAACTGACTGAGATCCCCAGGCATCCCACTTTTGATGTGTTTAAATAGATGTCTTAAAAAAAAATATGTTTGGCTTTACTAGCAGTCTCTGTGGCCATTTTGTTCTGCTGAAGGATATCACCTAATATTCAGAAACACAGCTCCAAGAAATTATCTTTTAATGTTATGATATTGTTGGTTAATATATTGTTTTTCCTTTATTCTAACCACTGATCAACAAGCTTTGGCTCACAGGCCAGATCTGCTCTGGCCTGTTTTAGAAGTAAAGTTTTATTACAACATAGTCACACTATCAGTTCCAGATTGTCTCTGGCTCATTTTGCACTAAGACCGAAGACTGGGGGGTGCCTGAGTGGCTCAGTTAGTTAAGCGACTGCCTTTGGCTTGGGTCATGATCCTGGAGTCCTGGAACTGAGTCCCACATTGGGCTCCTTGCTTAGCGGGGAGTCTACTTCTCCCTCTGACCCTCTCCCCTTCCATGCTCTCTCACTCTCTCTTTCTTTCAAGTAAATAAATAAAATCTTTAAAAAAAAAAAAAAGAAAAAAAGAAAAAAAAGAATGCAGAGTGGTTGTCCCAGAGAGGTAAGACACTCATTTCACAGTTTGCCAAGCCCTGCTCTAGATCTTGGATACCATGAAGGTAGGAGCCAAGAGTTTGTATCTCCAGTGTCTAATATATTATAGCTGAATGACTGCGTATATTAATTTTCTTAAGTTTATCCAAAAATATACATTGAACTCAATCACTTTCTTTTAAACATCCAAAGGCAACAAAAGATATTAGTGTATTTGCCTACATTATTATGTGTAAATTAGGTTAAATGGCATCATTGGTTAAAGAACAATGACAAAATGTTTATTTGTTTATTTTTGTGGAGAGGGTTAGAGGGAGAGGGAGAGAGAATTTTAAGCATGCTCCATGCCCAGCGCAGGTTCTGAGGTGGGGCTTGATCTTAACACCCTGAGATCATTACCTGAGCTGAAATCAAGAGTCTGCCACTTAACAGACTGAGCCACCCTGACGCCCCACCAAAGGTTTATTTTAAAAGTAGAGAGCAGATTCCTGATTGTACCTGTTGCTTTTTTTTTTTTTCAGTCATAAATTATCTGTGTTGCAACTGTGTTGCAAAAAATATATATTATTTGTTACAGGGAAAATAGTCAAAGCAAATGCTTCAGTATAAGTCAGTCATTCCTACAGATTTTTTTAAAAAGACTTATTTATTTTTTAGAGAGAGTAAGTGAGGGAGGGGCAGAGGGAGAGAAAGAGAAATTCTCAAGCCAACTCCACGTTGAAGGTAGAGCCTGACCCGAGGCTTGATCCCAGGACTCTGAGATCATGACCTGAGCTAAAACCAAGAGTTAGCAGCTTTACCGACGGAGCCATACAGGCGCTGCTACAGATTTTTTTTAAAAAGTACATTTATTAAAGGTGGTCATTTACTTCATCTTTCTGTTACTAGAATAGTTTCCCATATGTATTTATATAATTCATTGTACATGTTTTCCTTGAAGTTTATCTGAAAATTATAATTTATATTTGATATATTTGATAATGTATTATTGAATAAGAATGCCGTCCATGTAGTTTCCCTCAAGAGCAGATAGCCTTTGAAACAGTTACATTTTTCAGTTCTTTCACAAACAAATGAAGCAGAGGTAAGTAGCTCACAAATGGACTCATAAACCAAAGAAAGGAAATGATTTACAGGCTCAAAGTTTTTTGTTTTGTTTTTTTAAGATTTTATTTATTTATTTGACAGAGAGAGAGAGAGAGAGATCACAAATAGACAAAGAGGCCGGCAAAGAGAGAGGGGGAAGCAAGCACCCTGCTGGCAGAGAGCCCAATGTGGGGCTTGATTCCAGGACCCTGAGATCATGCCCTAAGTCGAGGGCAGAGGCTTAACCCTCTGAGCAACCCAGCTGCCCCTAGCTCAAGGTTTTTGAGATTAGACCAAAATAATATTTGTGTTGTTGTATGGATAGTTGTGACCTGAATGCTTCTCCTTTAAAATCTTATAATTCTTATTAAAGATTTGTTCTACTAATCTTTAATGATGAATATTGTTAGTTGGATGTTATCCTGAATTCATTTTGCATCTTGAATATGAACATCTGTGTGTTTGTCATTCCATTAATTCAGTGACCAAAGCAAGTTTACCATACTATAAATCTTATCAGTCTTTGAACAAAAGTGGCTTAAAACTCTGAGACAGTTATCTTATGACTTTGGGTTATACCTGGATAGTATTTATGATTCATTTATTCATCTCTTGAAGGCTATTGGTAACCCTTAATGATTTACATCCCAGGGTTTCCTTAGCCAAAACAATTTTGGTAAGAAACTAAAGGGTTTGTTTTTTAAATGAATGGTGATACTAACTGGGAAGCATGCCTCTGTTTCACAGGGCTTAAAACAAAGTATCTTGCATCATTCTGACATCTGGATTTCATTTATTGCTAAAGCAGGATAAGATGGATTTGGAAAGAATGAAGTGAAATCAGTTTTAATGATCATTATCTTAATTTTGGGCTGAAAATTTCCCTGCAAGTCAGGCTCTGTCATTTTTAACTTTGAATGTGCACTTCACAGGAATAAATGTTGCAGTGACCTAATCCACCCCTATTCTCCCTCAGACTTCAAAAAACTACTTAATGAAAAATTTTGGAGTAAAAGACATAATCTTACTTGAAATATCTGTGCAATGGCTCTGTTAGAGCTCACATATATATTTTTTTAATTGCCTGCATTTGTTAAAAAAACTTAATTCCTCCAAAAGTACAGTATACTTACTCTGGATTTTACAGCTTTTCAAAATGATTATCTAAATTTGGGTGATTCTTGGATTTTCAAAATGCATTAAAAAATGAGATACATAAGAAAAAATGTGTTTGAAGTATCTTATGTGTGCATTGAATTTTCCTATAATGATAACATAACTTTTTAATTGTTAATCTATGCAAATGTTCATGCATATTTATGTGTGCCTTTCAAAAAACTTCTCTTACATTTTCTTGAAATTCTGCATATATTTGGCAGATGATGTTCTCAAATATGACTTTAAAGTTTTGACTTTAAAACTACTTTCAAAAAGTTTTTTATACCTTATATTGAAGATATTAAGCTTGGGTTTTAAGTTCTTCAACACATTTAAAGATTTATTTATTTATTTTAGAGAGAGGGAGAGAGTGTGTGTGTGGGCACATGCAAATTAGGGGAGGAGCAGAGGGAGATAATCTTCAAAAGCAAACTCTCCACTGAGGGTGGAGCCCAACATGGGGTTTGATCTCATGATTCATGAGATCATGACCTGAGCTGAAACTGAAAGTCGGATGCTTAACTGACTGAGCCACACTGGTGCCCGTAAAAACAATTTTTGAATTAAAGATGGAAAGAAAGATTTTCAAACACATTTAAAATTCTTGCAGAGAAATAATTTTCATATATACTGATCTTATTCTCAATAATCCAAATTATCACTAGTATCAGCACTAGAAAGGAAGCAAAAGATAATAATAGGAAGAATAGAACTAGAAATATGAAAAGAGAGCTGGACGTTATATTTCAGATAACAAATTTCTCCTGGAAATCAGAGCTCTTGGCCGCTGGCACAATTACCAAGTTGAAAAGAAGAAAAATGGAAGGAAGTGCTATTATTAGAGATATTTAAGGCCAGATCTGGCAAAGCGCTAATAAACAAAATTCAGGAAAACCCCCAGAATGTGTTCTCAGGGCAATGGCCTAAGTGACTTCCATGTAACTTTTTTCTGTGTACCACTGATGTGGGAAGAGGGCTCTGGAGCTTGGTTTGCTCTCACTGATTCCAGTGTGATCTAAAGCAATTTACTTGATCTGACTGCCAGGTTTCCCTCTCTCTAAGAAGTTTCGAGAGTGATGCTTACTAGATGGGCCCCTTAATGTTTGTATCCACTTCAGGATTTCAAAGAGAATTCTATCATGATGGAAAAAATATAATTGATGAAGGATAGTTAGAAGAAAAGTAGAGTTGAATTCAAGGGGTCCCCACCCTAAGAGGAAACCACCCTTAAAAGGATTTTATACCACCCTGGAAGGAGCCCTTCACCTTATCCCATGTGATTTATAGATGACAAAAACCTGGTTGGATAACAGGCTCAGGGAGAGTTAATCAGATTAAAACCCCTAGACTTAGAAGCTCTGGTGGCAACCCTCTTGGGTCCTTTTCCTCTTTGGGAACTTTGTGCTATCACTTGGCTATCACTCAATAAAATTTGCTTCATTTCCCACCACTCTTGGTTTGGTCTACCTCTTCATTCTTCCAAGCAGCATGATCAAGAACTGGGGGCACTACAGGAGAAGAAATCCTGTAACATTATTCTTTGTCACTCTACTTGCTAATTCACAAAAGTTGAAACCTGGAATTGAAGTCCAAACCAAGTTAAATATGTTAGTTTGACTACATTTACAATGTTTCCATTGCATTCAGCGTGAGTCTATGCAATTTTATTCCATGTGTATTTGGTGAGAAGCTACTATTGCCTTCAGAAAACTCAAAATCTTGGACCCATAGAACTTGATTCATTGAACATGTTGGAAGGCCAAGGGGTTCTCTTGCTTGCAGAGCAGAAAAAGAATCTCCCAAAGCCCTATCTAGTTTAGCAATTTCATTAAATCTGGATGTGATGCACAGTGGAAGAGCATATAGTCAATCCATCATATATGCTATCAGATATACAACCCATCGAATATACTATTTGAGATGCTAGGGAATTAGGAGAACTGCAGTGGAATCCCAGTCATAGATGAAACCAGTTGTTTTCTCAAGGGCTCAGTTCACAGTTCTGCTGAAGGATCTAGTAATATTTCTAATACTTCTACTACATGGTCTTCTGAGAAACCTGCAAGGTAATGAATTGGGAAAGTGTCCAGAGTCCAAAATTAATAAATCACTACTAATTACAACAACAACCAAAAAAAACCCCAAGTGCCTCCTACGTTCCAGCACAGTGCTGAGCATCAATTAACCTCATCAATTCCTTACAATAGCTCTTCCTTTTCCACACATGAGGAAACTGAGGCATAGGAGCCCCAGTAACCAGCTAGTGGGGAGGAGGTGGGGGGCAGAGCCAGGACACAAACCCAGGTCTGTCTAATTTCAAAGAGGTGTGAAGAGTAACAAATTCTGGTCCGCTGTACGTATGCTGCTTGGACACGGTCGGGGGTGGGGATTTTTACTTTCTCTTTGCTCAGTTATTGCTGGCTGCCTTGCAAGGGATTAGCAGTTTTCTAGGAAATTCCTCACTTTTGTGGGAAGCCTGTTGCACCGACCTGCAATGAAAAAGTATTTCCTTCCAAAAACTCTCCATTAATGCCTCTGTGTTCCCATCCAGGAAGATCCATTTT
This sequence comes from Mustela nivalis, assembly GCF_964662115.1. Lineage (NCBI taxonomy): Eukaryota > Metazoa > Chordata > Mammalia > Carnivora > Mustelidae > Mustela > Mustela nivalis. Next base: position 89,943,389 of record NC_139023.1, on the reverse strand, counting down.
AGATAAGATAGCAAAGGGAGAAGTTAAAGGGAAGATTTATGAAGCAGTTGCTACATGCCAGGCACTTGTTTAAAAAATATTTTAAAATATTTCACTTATTGCTTAGAGCAACTTCGAAAGAGAATATTGAGGTTCCGAGAAGACAATTGATGCACTCAAGGCCGTGCGGAAAATAGCAGCAAAATGGGGGGTGGTTTGAATTCACATCAAGCCCCTGACTCTTCCCATTACCTGTGCCGCCTCTGAAAAGGATACACTTACAGTGTCTTGTTTGGCCAAAATATTTTTATGTGTTTATGATTTTTTTTTTAGGATTTTATTAATTTGACACACAGAGAGAGTGCATAAGCAGGTGCAACAGCAGGCAGAGGAAGAGGGAGAAGCAGGCTTCCTGCTAAGCAGGGAGCCTGATGTGGGACTTAATCCCAGGACTCTGGGATCATGAGTTGGGCTGAAGGCAGACCTTAAAATGAAGCCACCCAGGTGCCCCTGATTTTATTATTTAAATCAACAGTGGTAACCACCATCATTTCATCACTTCAACAGCATGGACTAGGTTTCTATTCAAACATCACCTCCTCCTACTAGAAGCTTTGCCACCGTCTGACAAAATACAGAGTTATCTTCATTGCCTTCCCCACCTACAGGAATATGAGACTCCAGGGGAAATAAGCCTTTGTCTGACTTGTTAATTTCCATGTACCTCATGCCTAAAACAGTGACTGAAATAAATAATAAACACTGGTTACATGAATGAATAAATTAAGGCAGGTTTTTAAAACCCAGGATGGATAGCAAGCAAGACACAGGGTAGTAGAGGATGGTTTAGTCTGGAAAAGATTACTCTGATACAAGAAAATGCAGCAATCTGAATCGTATTTTTGCTTAATAGGTTAAAAGTGATTCCTGACTTAAACAGCTACCCATATCTAGAATTTGACTCCAATATAAACTTTCACTTAGCAACCTCATCAGCATTATTTATTTTATTTGTTAGGTACTTTTAACAGTACTATTGCAACTTTTAGACATTTTGACATTATAAATTTAAATGTATCTATTTTTTTTTAAAGATTTTATTTATTTATTTGTCAGAGAGAGAGAGTGAGAGAGCGCACAGAAACAGACAAAGGCAGAGAGAGAAGCAGGCTCCCTGCGGAGCAAGGAGCCTGATGCTGGACTCAATCCCAGGACCCTGAGATCATGACCTGAGCCAAAGGCAGAGGCTTTAACCCACTGAGCCACCCAGGCACCCCTACTTTCCTCTTTTTTTTCCACAACCAACCAGTGTAACATGGCTATGCGTTTGTGCCTATAAAGTAAGAATTCCAGTACATTTTATTTTTTATAATAGCCATTAAGAATGTATGGTGCATTTGTGAGTATGTGCTACATTTTCTGGTATATTCCTGAAGGGAGGCACCTTTGCATTTTTGACTATCAATAAGAAACAAATTCTTCACAGGTGGTTTTTGTATTTTGCCATTAGAAGAATAGTCCACAGACTGGTCTGTGGTGCCTCACATTTCAAACTCTGCTGTCCTCTCTTACACAAATACGTACAGCGTCAGCACCTCAGAATGGGTTGATGCTATGATAGGACCTCTGGCCCTGCCCTTTAATGCTTTTGCACGAGGCAAATGGACACAACACATGGGAAGCGTCTGCCTGGAAGCTCTTCATTCCTGTGCTGGGCAGCTGGCAACAACGGTTCATGAATGCGGTTGTGAACCACAGGAGCATATTTCGTGAAACCCAAGCTGAACAAATCCCTACCTCGTCCTCCCCTTGGCTGGATTCCAGAAAGCCTCGTGGGTACTCCACCATCACTTGCAGGGGAAGCTGGATGAAAAAGACAACCATCTTAACCAAATTCGGTTGAAGTATTTTACTTCTGCGGATTTTACAACAACGGCGTATGCATATGTAAACACACTGTTGGTGTTCCTTCCAGAGCCTTGTAGGGGATCCCAGAAGGAAGGGTCCTGAGCTTTAGCTTCACTAACTTCCTATTAGATTCTCCAGGAAGGAGTACACATCTACTACACTTCAGAGACCCTAACCTTCATATCTTTTCTGTATTGACAAAGCATATTTTGCTATTCTTCCTGCCTTTCAAATCAAATCATTATAATTTGTGTCTCACCTCAGGGAAGTTTTTCTGATCTCCTGTGTGTATCAGTCCCATTACTCTCTGCGGGATCACCCTGTTCCTCTCTCTTTTTAGCCCCCATTGTATGCATACTTATTGTCTTCCTTTTCTGGTAAAATTCAGGCTCCACGAGAGCAGGAATGCTGCCTAGGACACTCACACAAAATATTTTTTTGAAAAAGATTTTATTTGTTTGAGAGAGAGAGAGAGAGAGAGAGAGAAAACAAGTGCACATAAGTAGGGGGGAGGGGTAGAGGGAGAAAGAGAAGCAGACTCCCTGCTGAGAAGAGAACCCAATGTGAGGTTCAATCCCAGGACCCCGGGATTATGACTTGAGCTGAAGGCAGATGCTTGACTGATTGAGCCACCTAAGCACCCCCCAAAAATCATTTGAATGAGTGAATGAATGAACTATAAGCTTAAATGTAAGTATCTTTTTAATTAGCTCAAGAATATTATTTTATAATTTTAATAAGTTTACTCCAACTCAAGTCCCCCATCTCACTGGATCTGGATTGGTGGGACTGCCAGTCTCAGGCATCCTTAGAGCTACTTCCTGTGCAGGACTTGTGAAGTTGTTGGGAGTCAGCAGAGCAGCAGGTCCTCACTCATCTGCCTTCACTGGTCGCTGAACCTCCACCGTCTTGACCAGCAGCCAGGTTCCCAACGGCAGCCTCTGTGATATGCATGTGGCTGAAGAGTGTTGGCAAAGGTTGGGAGCCCTGCTTTTGGTGTCTGGCCTCCCTCCAGATACCCAGTAGCTGTTTCCATCTTACCATTATTTCTCTGGCAGCAGCATGGTGGTCGGCACTACTTGGGAGACCCCCAGATGGCCAGACACTCCTAGTTAGGGCTAAGTCCCTCTCTTGCTTTTCTCAAGGGCGCCTTTCTTGCTTTTCTCTGCACTTGGGACACCTTGCAAAATCATTTCATGGAATTTAGACCTTACAAAACTGGGAATCACTATTACCACCTTTCATTCTTGCTCAGCAGAAGTCCCTGAGTTAAGGAAGTGAGGAGGTCTACTTCCTTAGAAGAGGAAGAAGGCAGAAATCTGAAGAGTGAACAAAATTATCAAAATCTCAAAAATTATCCTGTCACATACCTTTTATATATTTTTGTATATTGAAAAGGAAACCAACTGGTACTTTGGCTGTCTCTATGCTCTGTCTCTCTATTACGGGCTGAAATTTATCCCCCAAATTACATGTTGAAGTCTTACTCTGCAGTATCTCAGAACGTAACTGTATTTGGAGATAAGGTCTTTCAAGGGCATTAAGTTAAAATGAGGTCATCAGAGCGGGCCTTAATCCAGTATTACAGGTGTCATTATAAAAAGAGGAGGTTGGAGAGACAGGTGCAGAGAGAAGATGATGTGAAGGCACTTGGAGAAGAAGACAGCCATCTACAGGCCAAGGAAGTAGGCCTCAAGACAACTTGACCTCAGGTTTCCAGCCTTAAGAATTGTGAGACAAGTGTCTCCCTTTAAGCTACCCTGTCTATGGTGTGCTGGGATGCCCAGCAAACTAATATGCTCCCTCATGCTGTGATGCTGGGCAGGACAGCCCCTCTGGGCTTTGGGTAAAAGCAAGAGTCGCTGGCCTGCATCTCCTTTGCTCTGCAAGCCCCAATGAGGGGATTTTAAACCACCACCAGCAACCGTGGTAGTTTCTCCCTAAACTACATACAGCCTCAGAGCAAGAGAGAGCACGCGGATGAGCAGAAAAAATGTTAGGGAAACCTAACAGACGGTTGCAGGGTGTCTTCTTTCACGCTGCCCCTTCTCTCTTGCCCTGGAATGCGCCAGAACACATCACCACCTGCTCGGAGGGCATTTCACGCACATGCATTCCAGGAAACAGCTCAAATACTCGAGTCACAACAGGCCCTCGTGGGGTCAGCAGATACTAAATGACTGATTTCTCCAATAGTCAGAGAGTTGCCTCACTGTTTAACATGAGTTCACAAATGTTTATCCATCGTGTGAATTATCTATGTATTTTTTTAACACTTAGGATGAAGTTCTCTTATCTGTAATTAATTCCAGCCAGATGTTAAGAACAATCATTTAAAAAGATCTTGTCTTTGTCTGAGATATTAATTTCTTTCCATAGGCGCAATTTTATGTCTACTTGTTGTCAGTCCTTTTTTTGCAGAAAGAAAAATTAAAACAAATAGTAATAAAAAATACATTGTCTTAAAGCTCTAAATTTTGACCCTGATTTGGGAAGGTATAATTTAGTGACAGTTCCAAATAATGATTGTAGCCCATGGAAAAAGTGCTCTTGTGCATTTAAAAATACAGATGCTATCATTTAGATCTTTAATAATTCATTGGTATTACCTTACATTTTTCCTTAAAAATTATTTTTACTCCTTCTGATCTTTCAAGTAATACTATCTGAAATACAAAACATGCAATTTTTAATAATAAAAAAGTAGCAAAATGATATTGTCAGGAGACATCATGAATCATGGTTTCAGTTTATTTTTTGACATACAGACAAATGCCTTCCAGCCTTTTGGAGAAAACGCCTAAACCTATTTTTTCTAACAAGTTTACTTAATTCCATTTTCATTGTCCTAAAATGTATACACACACACACACACCCCTGTACTTTTATAAAATATGCTTTTTGAAACTGAAACTTTTAATGTGTGTGTATCCTATGGGGACTTTAATCCCTGTGGTTTCATTTGGTGATTCATTCAAATTTAGCTCACATAAATATATTAGCTAATGTTGTAAGATGCCTGCTAGGTTTCTGTTTCTGGGTGTGTGTGTGTGTGTGTATGTGTGTGTGTGTTTAGGGCTTTTTGGTAGAGATGCCTGGGTGGCTCAGTCAGTTAAGTGTCTGCCTTCAGCTCAGGTCAGGATCTCAGGGTCCTGGGATTGAGTTTACATCGGGCTCTTTTCTCAGCGGGGAGCCTGCTTCTCTCTGTCTACTGCTCCCCTAGCTTGTGTTCCCTCTCTCTGTCTCGATGACAAAAAAATAAATAAATAATACATATAAAAATAATTTTTTAAAGGCCTTTTGAGAAGGGGCACATGCACCCCAATCTTCATAACAGCAATGTCCATAATAGCCAAATTGTGGAAGGAATCCAGATGGATAAAGAAGATGGGGTTCATCTACATAACAGAATCTTATTCACCCACCAGAAAGGATGGATATCTACCATTTGCATCGACATGGATGGAACTGGAGGGGATTATGCTAAGTGAAATGTCAAGCAAACAAAGAAAATTATCATATAGTTTCATATGTGAACTATAAGAAATAGCACCGAGGATTATAGGGGAAGGGAGGGAAAACTGAATGGGAAGAAATAAGAGAGGGGGACAAACCATGAGAGACTGCTGACTCTGGAAAACAAACTGAGGGTTACAGAAGGTGAGGGGGTTGCAGGATGGGGTTACTGGGGTATGTATGGGTATTAAGGAAGGCACATGATGTGATGAGTACTTGGTGATATATACACCTAATGAATCCTTGACCACTATGTCAGAAACTAATGATGGCTAATTAAATTTAAATTAAATTGAGTGCAAGATGACCACTCTGGACCAGCCCCCCCCCCCAAAAAGACATTTGATAAGCATCAAGATTTAGTTGTCCAAAAGGAAGGATATAGATACTGAAATCATGGTGTATTATTACAATTTTGGTTTTTCTAAATTTCAATAATGTGAGATAGTAGAAAGTGTATATTGGTCTCTGACCCCAGTTCCTGGCACACTAGGAGCCTCTCTTGTTTTAATGTTGGTCTTTGACTTTTTGTTCCTGATACAGAACTCCTGAAATCCTTGTGATTTTCTGGATAGTGGGAGTGTCTTTTTTTTCCTTATGAGGTGATTCTGGGTAGGCTTTTGGATGAGGGCTGGCTATTGGAAAGACCAAGCCAAGATCAGAAGCTTGAAATTTTCAGCTTTGCCACCCATATTGTTGAGAAGAGTAATGGAGCCATCATGCTTATATGATGAGCGTCTATACAATTCCAAAAGTACAGGGTTTGTAGAGTTTCTTTATTGGTGAATGCATGGTGCTGAGAGAGTGGTGTGTCCGGAGAGGGTATGGAAATTCGTCATCTTTTCCCATATTCCTTGCCCTACCTTCCAGCTGGATGTTCTCTGTATCTTTTACCATGTCTTTTAATAAACAGTTAAACAGTTAACCCACTGAGCCACCCAGGCGCCCCAACAGTTAAACAGTTAAATGCAAGTAAGTATTTCCTTGAGTCCTCTAGCAAATTAATCAAATCCAGGGAGGGGATCTTTGGAACCTCTGATCTATAGCCAGTTGGTCAAAAGCCCAGGTGAGAACCTGGACTTGTGACTGGGATCTGAAGTATATGTATGTGTGTTGCGGGGGAGGAGGTACATTTTGTGGGACTAAGCTCTTACTTATGGGATCTGATGCTATCTCCAGGCAGAGAGTGTCAAAATTGAGTTGAATTTTTGGATATCCTCCTCATGTCCTGAGAATTGCTTGTTGATGGTGTAGGGTACACTCTCCACTCCCACTCTCACTTATTTTTTAGTAAAAAATTGAATTAGAAAAATAACAAAGAAGCATGACCCATCATAGGTGGCTAATGTGAAATTATTATAGAATAAGTAATTCCTACAGGAATATTTTTGTTATATAATATGGTTTCCCAATTCATGTTAGGCTCAGAAATCTTACTGTGCTGTCAAAATTGGGAAGGATAATATAGGTATTATTTCCAGAATGATCAAGTGAATGAATGGATGGATGGTATTATAAAACAGAACATCTGGTACATTGTTATATCCTTTAAATGACTTAGAAGTAGAGATAGTTTAAGAACATCATTTTTTTTTTAATTGAGGTATAGTTGACATTCTTGCATTATGTCAGGTGTACAATGTTACGGTTAGTTTCAGGTATACGACACAGTGATTTGACAACTGTGCATGTTATGCTATGCTCACCACAAGTGTAGCTACCATCAAAGAGGTCATTTTCAAAACCACTCAAATCACTTTTTTTCTTTAAGAAAGTAAATTTTTATTCTTGTCTTAATTCTCAAATTCCAAATAAAGAGCAGGCTGTGTGCTGTTTGCACAGGGCTCTGGTTCCATTTCTCTACTTGTGTCTCAGTTTCATTTTGTTGGGTCTGATACTTGATTTCACCCTCCTTGCAAGCTATTAAGTTAGCTTGCTCCTGTTTCACGGAAGCTGGGAGAAGACACGAGATTCTTTGGTCAGAGACAAAGAACTTTCTTATACAAGGTACAGCAAGCAGCATGTATATCAGCACATTTACACGTTTATCTAGCCTCAAACTCCATTGGGTTTACAAGATGTTACCCAGATGGATGCTACATACGTAGTGGATGTCCGTAACAGCTAAGGGACCCTAAGTCTAGTGAATCTATTACTTTTAGTTCATTTTTATTTTTTGCTTGCAATCAGCTAGCAAACTTACTCTTTCCCCCACATTGAGATATTACCATATCCATCAAGGTTGCCTGCTATAAACTCAAGCCTGAGAAACAGCTTAGGAAAAAAAGCATTATGACCTTGAATTCTGACACATCCAGAAAGACACCTAGGAGCACTAGAGACCCACGGAGGACTCTCTCCCCCAATATACCTTGTGGTGGTGTCACCTTCACCCTGGCTTCCCCTATTGGCTGTTATCAATATCCATGGGGCAAACAATATTGTCCCTGACAGCTCTCTGGAAGAGTCTCAAGATGTCCTGGTTGGACCATATATGAATTAATCACTGGAGCTGGGGTAATGTCCTTGACTTAGGCCTAGTCATTCCTGAACTAATCTCTCTGTTAAGGAGGAAATATTACTCTGACTGTCTTAGATCAACCAACTTATCCATGCTGTTGGGGTGGGAGGATTAATTTGTACCTAACCCAGTAGTTCCTGCCCAATAGGGAAGGGGCAAAGTGTTAGGGAGACTTTCACTAAATATTCCACATGGTCTTTAAGTGATATAACTGAAGAACTTTGCTTTATTGCAGATTTTCCCAAGTCAAATGAAGTGAGAAAAAGAAAAGAAATTAGAACTTTTTGGCTCTCTTTTCTATACTTTTATTCGGGAAAGCTTATCTAGTCTTTCATTCTACTCATATTAATTGAGCACCCATTAGTGGTCAAGAATTCTATTAGACCTGGGAATACAAATTCAAATAAATTGAAAACATCTGCTAATCTCACAGGGCTAATCATCTAGTGTTGGATTCAGACAATTTAAGAGACCATTTGAATGAGAGAGAAACGGCAAGGTGATAGCAGCACATGGAAGGAACACCTGACTTGGACACAGGGGCAGGGCAGGATGGTTAGGAAGGGCTTCCTGGAGAATATGACGTGTAATCTGAGACCAGAAGGATGAGTAGGAATTATCAGGTGATCTATGTGTGAGGAGGATGAGATCGCTTGGAAGCATGACCTAGCAGATGGGGCAGCAAAGCAGGTTAAAGAAACTAAAAGCAACTTTGTGTGATGAATCATAAAATTCAAGGTGGGATGAGGTTGGAGAAAAAATGAGAGTGAGAGGCAGAACATATTCTCTAAGTAAAGGAGTTTTGATAATTCTGAAAGCCCTTAAAGACTTGAAACAGAGGGAAACATTAGTAAGATAATGATTTCATTTTAGAAATTTCACCCTGGCTGTAGAATCAAAAATGAATTGAGGGTAGAAACAAAGCTGGGAGAGATGAGTTGGGAGATTGTTGAAATCCAGGCCAGAGATAGAATTAATCACACTTGTGGAATAGAGTGAAGGGGCAGATTTGTGATCTGTTTAGAAGTTAGATCCATACATCTTTTTCTTTTTTTTAAAGGTTTTATTTATCTATTTGAGAGAGAGAGAGACAATGAGAGCAGGAGCAGGAGGGAGAGGCAGAGAAGGAGAAGTAGGGAACCCAACATGGGGATCATGACCTGAGCCGAAGGCATATGCTTAACTAGCTGAGCCGCCCCAGTGCTTCTGGATCTATACCTCTTAATGAGTAACTGGACACAGGAGAACTGCACTAGGGAGTGCATAAGTCCTGGAGACAGGATGGCAATGATATGAACAGATATATTACATTCAGGCAGGCAAACATTCAAATTTCTACCACTTAGAATCTAAGGCTGAGCTAATTACCAGTAAAAGGCAGACACTAATAACTAAGTACCTAGCATGGTTACTTTGAGGATAAATAAAATACTATAAGTCTTCAGTAAATTAAGCAGTATTTGAGTCCCTGGTGCTCTGGAGGAACTGTTTGGTTGGAGTAGCAATTCCTTGAGTATAGCAGATGGAAGTGTGTTGCTGTAAGTAAAATAAACTGGACTGACAGCAGTTTAAGCAAATATGGGATTTAAGTGAATATGGGTTATTTTTCTTGCACAATAAGGAGACTGGAGGTGGAAAGCTATTGGCAATAATTCAATCAGAACAGGAGTCTTTGCTGTGATCTTTGTCTTTATCTCATGGTCACAATTTGACTACCCCAGTTTCAGCCTCCAGCATCATATTTACATTTAAGGCAGGACTGAGGAGAACCAGGCACAAGAAAAAGGCCATACGTTTGTCAATTATCCTGAGATGGGAAACACAGGAGTAGAAGCAGAAGTTGGAGGAAATATAATGAACTTGATTTTGAATATACTGAATTTCAAGTTTTATATGTGTTCACATAGAAACAGGTTTAATGAGCAGTTGAATATATTGGCCTGGAGTTAAGGAATGATATTTGAGATTGAGGAGGAAGGTTAAATTCTGTGGGATGAATGAGAGAACCTATAGAAAGGGTGTAAGGTGAGAAAAGTAAGTAGACCAGGACATAGCCCTGGAGGAGAACACACACATATAAAGAACGAGTAGAAGCTCAGGACTGCCAAAGGCAAGAGAAGAGTGGCTAGAAAGAAAAGAGGAGAGAGCATGTTTTGTATCCTAGAATCGAAGCCTTGGAGAGAAGGCAATCGAAGGAGGACATGGTCAATAATCTTAAGTGCTCACAAAAGCAAGGAGGTAATAAATTACCTTGTAGAGTGCTTTTCCCACTGTGGGGATGAAAGCTAGACTCCACCGGGTTGAAAAGCACAAAAATAGGCGGGAGTGGAAAGAACAAATGTAAAAAGTTTTTTTTTTCTTATTTTATTTTAAGGTTTTCTTTATTTATTTGTCAGAGAGAGCACAAGCAGGGGGAGTGGCAGGCAGAGGAAGAAGCAGACTCCCCACAAAGCAGGGAGCCCCTTGTGAGACTCAATTCCAGGACCCTGAGATCATGACCAGAGCCAAAGTCAGACACTTAACTGATTGAGCCACCCAGGGGTCCCTGAAGTTCTTTTTCTTTTTTTATGAGTTCATACTTTAAGTTGTTACTTATAAAATTCTTTTTTTTTTTTCCCTCAAAGAAAGATTTGGGAGGTAAATGCAATTCACTTATCAGGAGAGAACCAAACTTGAGAGGCATGTTTCATCTTCATGCCCATCAAAGGATCTCTTTGAGTTCTGCTGGTATCTGAGTGACCGTCTCTTACCTCAGTGAGAAGGCACAAACAAAATCACTCGACACCTTTGGCTTCTGGGCAGCGAGGCTGTGTGAAGGTTCACTGCAGAGAGCTTCCTAGTACTGAAACGGGCAGAGTGTCTAGAAGTTTTATCTGGTACCACATGTAACACGAATTAACTTTCCCAAACTTTTCTTTATTTGGTATGTTTTTATATGGATGAATGTCATGGAAAATAAAAATATTATGGGAAAATAAAAATGTTCCATTTGCACAATTTGTGATAGATTGTATTCAGATTTAAAACATTAAAATATTTTCTACCACATATAAAGTCGACTTTTATTTTGGACCACCCAGACTCAGAACACTGTGATGAGGGACTATAAAAATAAAAAACTTGTAGATGACATTGTATGTAGTTGGCTGACTATTTTGGTTTAAGAAGTTTCTTTCCAGCTAAGGAAAGCAGAAAATGAAACACTTATTTAAATTTAAAATACTCCAAACCATGCAAGAGACATAGTTAAAAGAAAGTAGTTTCCAGGAGGGAAATTCTTTTCTTCTCCTCTTCCTTCTCCCTCTTCTCCCCGTCCTCAACTCTAAAATACATACACCTATTTCATAGTTCAAAAAAAGTATCTTTCAGAGTAGGAGGTTAAAAAAACAACAACAAATGGTTTGCTTTCTTTTATTTCCTCTTATGTAATTAGAAAGTAGACTCTTAGAAAAAATTGTAATAATTTCACCCTCTTGATCTCCCTTTGGTCTGTTTCAATCATCATTGTGGTCATTCTCAAAACATTTATTTGAGAGAATCAAATTGTCTAGTGGTTGAGTTCTTGGGGCTCGTATATTAGGATGTCACTCGCGGCCCAAAGATTAAAACCTTTACGTGTTCTCCGCCAGTCACAGGATTATTAAACAGAAGTTTTTCAATCATTCTTTCTTTTAAGTGCTGGCATTTAAATCCGTTAGCGCTAGAGAACTTTCGCTTCCCCGCTCCCATCTGGCCCCAAATGCGGACCTTCTCCCAAGAGGAGTCTCTTTTCGTTGCCCGAAGTGGGCGGAGCAAAGGAGCGTGACGTAAAAGTGGGCGGTGTCTTTGATGCTGGGAGCGCCTCGGCCTCCTAGTGAACGCGGCCAACGGCCGCAGCAGCTGCTGAGGCTCTGCGTTCCCCAGTCGTGCCTCCTGGGCAGGCGCCGCGAGTTCAGTACACATCTCAGCCGCACTGAAGCCTCCTCTGCCTTTTCAAGCTCTACATGCTACCCAACTAAAAGAAGAAAATGGGCACGGGGGATTTTATCTGCATTTCTATGACCGGAGGGGCGCCCTGGGGGTTCAGACTGCAAGGTGGCAAGGAGCAGAAGCAGCCCTTACAAGTGGCTAAGGTAGGACCACCGAAGAGGTGCTATCACCGCTCTGTACTGGGAGGGAATGAGAGCAACCTGTTGATGGTTTTTTTCAAGTTGTGTTTCAGGACTTTATGTTACTAGTCTGATTTTGGCGCCGATGTTAAATTTTTCTAGGATGCGGGTTTGTTCGTGTTTCGAAAAGAATAATTACCAGTAATTGATAGGGGAAAAAAAGAGTGTCGTGTTTATCAACTGAAGAAAAGGCTAGTTAATCAGCTTTCCTGACAACCAGCAAACACCTGGGAACTTTCTTCCAGGCAGTATTAGAATACGCAGTTACTGTTTCACGTTATGTTTCTCCACAGAGAAATGCTCAGCCCAGCTTAACCAATTGGCATGGCTTTTGGGGACTTTTGTAAGGCCTTGGTAGTGACATTTACAACGCAGCATTTATGAAAAGTCCAATTTTGGGCAATACTTTTAGATACATGATGAAAATGTCAGAAAATCTATTTGAAAGAATATTCTTTTAAGGATTTGACAAATAAATGCGAAAATCTACTCCATTCCATCATGTGTACTCATCTAGTTAAGTGCTCAAAATAAAATTCGAAGACACTGGAAATACATTCTTAAGTAGCTTATAAGAAACTTTGAAATGCACCTAATGACTTTAAATGCTTTCGATGATTTTGTTTCCATTGTATTGCTTGTTTCTTGCTACCAGTTTGCTAGAGGGGATCTGATATGATCTAAATTGAGATTCAGCTAAAATATATTCTAAAATGCATGAAATTTAAGCAGACTTTTACCTGAATTGGATACTAAATTGTAGTATTGTAGAGAGGAACATGTTTGATTAATTTCCACTTTTATATTAAAAATGGATTTAGATCCTTATGAAGTATGTGGACTTCTGGGCTTTATAGTTATTTTTTCTCTTGGCTTTGGCTTTAAAAATTTTTTTTTTATATTTAATGTTCACTGTGAGGAAGGAGTTTCTTTGAAATTTCCTGCAACTAGGCTTCCATAGGAAAATCCTTTCATAATGCGATGGTGGAATCCTGCCACCTAGTGAAAATTTCAAACATCAAAAACGAAGCATAAAACAGAAGGTTAAAGCAAAATTTTTAGAACTGGAAAGTTTCTGAGACCTCTGGTTCAACCTGTGGATTTTAGATGAGGAAAGAGCCCAGAGAGTTTAAGTAACTTTCCTCTGCTCCAAACTAGCAGTGATCGAAGAATCTGAAAAGGTGGTTTCATTGTGTTGCTTTAGGAATCCGTGGCCAGAAACATCAGACAGAACAGTGATGCCTAATTCGGAGTACGCACAATTCATGAGGCTGAACTGGATTTGTTCTGGGTCTAGAATAGCAGTTGGCTGGCTCCAGTTACTGAGATTTGGGTTCTAATTCCAGCTCTGATCTAACTTGTAGCCAGGCATGAGACAAATCTCTCACCCTTTCTGAGTCATCTGTTGTGAGGTGGTGTGTGTGTGTGTGTGTGTGTGTGTAGAGAGAGAGAGAGAGAGAGAGAGAGAAAGAGACAAACATTTTGAGTGAGAAAGGAAAGGAGTATTGTATTCTACCATTAGTGAGATTCTATATTGCTAGAGTATTTTACTGTCCTATTAGTATACAACTTTAGAAAAATTGCCTACCATTTAGAATGTGGGGACAAAGGTGGCTGGATGGTGTTATTCCCTGTTAGTTCTTTTGTGGCCAGACCTTAAGAATAGGGTGGGTATTGAGTTTCTCCTGAGTCCTCAATGTGCTTACTGCAAAGCAGAACTATTATGTGGTGATTTTTTTTTAAAGAATTAAGCTAATAGCTAGTGAAGGGTGCTTTGGGAGCATTTCTCTGCTGATTACATCTCTATCAACAGGATTCAGAGAGGCTATTGTGTATGTGAGTGTCAAAAAATTCAATCCAGCTCTTCCCCCCAAATCAGATTTCTTAAAATACCCTGGAAATATATTTGTGATTTTTAAAAGACATTATTAAAGTATTTGGATGTTTGTTTTAATTTTCTAGTTTATGATAGTATAATTTATTATTAATTCTAAAATATCATTATGAAGGCATCTGGATGTTTGTCTTAATTTGTGTGTGTGTGTGGGGGGGTACACTACAGTTTACAGTCTAGTTTCCCCATATATAAAAAGTAACTAGAGAGCCTTCTAAAGAAGATAAAATTTATAAGTTAGTATGGCAATGGCTACTTTTGTTGGTCTATTTTTCCCCCTTAATTCAAACTTAAATTTAATTTCTGATACTAGCATTATTTGTTCTAGAAAACCCTTGGAGCAAAGTGCTTGTCACTTTCTATGTGCCATGGCCTCACTGGGATCACTGTTTTTCATTTAAAACATCAAGTCAACTCAATTCTAGTAATGGTCCCTCAGCTCAAGGTGAAGTGAACATTGCATAGCCTAGACTTCCTCCTCTTTCAAGGTGATGCTTATAGGGGCCAAGTTAACCCCAAAAAGGAAGATGGAGAGGAACAGGGCAGAGAGCCTGGGTAGGGATGTTGCTAGCAAACACAATGCTCACGGTTTTGAAGAACATGGAGGACGAATTTGGGAATTAAAGAAAATATATACTAACAAAGAAAAGGAAATTTTAGACAGTGCTTGAATCATGCCCCCTTAAAAGGGAAACACTAGAGCAGTTCTGTAGATAACAACAATTTTTTGCCTTGTTATAAAATATCTCGTGTTCAGGTTTTTCATAATTCTGTGTAGAATGAAAATTGAGGGGTCCCTGGGTGGCTCAATTGGTTAAGTTGCTGCCTTCAGCTCAGGTCATGATCCTGGAGTCTTGGGATGGAGTCCCGTATTGAGCTCCCTGCTCAGCAGGGAGTCTGCTTCTCCCTCTGACCCTCTCCCCTCTCATGCTCTCTCTCTCACCCAAGTAAATAAATAAAATCTTAAAAAAAGAAAAAAGAAAATTGAACAAGCTGAAATAAACAGGGGGACCCCCAGCCTTATGTTATTAACGATGGTTGGAAATTGAATAGCTTTATAATTTTAGTAAATATCCTTCTAGTGGCACATTTAGTCACTTTTGAGAGATGTTCAAGCATTTTTAGTATTTGGCTGGCTGATTAAACTGTAGGCAAATTCCAGCTTTTAAAGATCACTAACAGAAATATTAATAATCAAATTTTCATTGATATTGAAGCTCAAGGCCACAAAATTCGGTTTTGTTTTCAAGAATAAATTGAATTTTTAAAAGAGTCAAATAATCAGTAACGGTTGTCTGGTTTTTGAATGCTTATATATCTTTTAATTTATGTTCTAATACATGTGATGGAAGGCAAACGTTTCTAATACAGAGTCATAAGTATATTTCCAGGAGACATTCATAGAAACAAATTTATTGAGGCATATTTACAACATAAAATGCCATTGTATGTGCAAATATTCTTAGAAAAACTGTGTTAGCACTTTTAATCTACAAAATTCCTTTTTCGAATATGGACTTACATGGCTATGCCTCTGGACAGATAACTATGGAAAATCTTCATTTAAAAAAGTGGGGAGAAATTTTGTTTTACAAACAAATCTTATGAAAAATTGAGTAATAACTCACATTTTGAAAATAATGAGCAAAGAATGTTCACACTGTATCCTTATATGTTGAATGTTTAGAACTTTAAGCTTTCTTCAAAATATATAGACCACCACGGTATTTATTATTCTCTTATTGAATTTCTTTTATTTTTTTTTCAAGGTGATGCTTATGGGGGCCAAATTTTTTTTTTAAAGAGGGAGAGAGGAAGAGGGGTTGGGGGAAAGGCAGAGAAAAAGGAGAGGGAATCTTAATCAGGCTCTATACTCAGTGTGGAGCCTGATGCAGGGCTTGATTTCATGACCTTGAGATCGTGAGCTGAGCCAAAATCAAGAACTTGTCATTTAATCTGCTGAGCCATCCAGGTGCCCCTGAATTTCAGTTCAAAGTTTCAAGTAACTTTTATTAAAATTGACATAACAAATTACAATCATGTATTTTATGAGGCAGAAGTGGATTTAATGGTTCTGTATGTCCTCTCTTCAAAATTTTAAATAAAGATATGTTAGTCAAGCACAATCAGATAACAGTCTTATCCATTAGTGCCATTAGTGAGGTCTCTAAAATGTTTCAAATAAAGTAATTCCAGAAACATAGCTATTTCTAAATGGAAAAAAAAATATTTTAAATGTGTTTGAATATGTGTATTTGAGGATAAATACTCCTTACGACGTATGGAAAGCTACTAACATCTTTATTAGAAAATATGATTGATGACTTCATGTTTTATTGAGTTTTTGAGGGCTTTCCAGAAATTCTAAAAACAGATATGCTTATAGAATTCTAAAAACAGGTATGCTTACACACTAGGCAAACCTATTAAGCATATGTTATTTAAAATCTTTGTTTTGGAATTGTGTGTTTTAAGACAGATCTTGGTTTGTTGAAAGACAAGCTAAGATAGTGACTTTTTAAAATTTTTTTTAATTTTTATTTTTTATAAACATATAATGTATTTTTAGCCCCAGGGGTACAGGTCTGTGAATCGCCAGGTTTATACACTTCACAGCACTCACCATAGCACATACCCTCCCCAATGTCCATAACCTCACCACCCTCTCCCGACCCCTCTCCCCCCAGCAGCCCTCAGTTTGCTTTGTGAGATTAAGAGTCTCTGATGGTTTGTCTCCCTCCCGATCCCATCTTGTTTCATTTATTCTTTTCCTACCCTCCAAGTCCCCTACGTTGCATAAGATAATGACTTTTATCAAGCTCTTTTCAGAAAAATATTCCTTGCAGTATTTTCTTTGAAGGTGTTTTTTCTTTAAATGATCCCCTGTAACCTAAGAAGTAGTTTGAAAAATATACTTACTTTAGAGATGAAGAAATTCAGGCACAGAAAGTCTAAGTTACTTTCCAAAGGTTAAGCTATAAAAAATGGTGGGATTTGTTTGCAAATCTAAATTCTCCTTCTGAACTGGTAGAAACAGGTGACTGATAGAATAAAGGGAGGCTAAGGTGGTCCCCAAAAGGAAGCTTGTAAAAAATAACATGCTCTTTATTGAAATGTGATTTAATTGGCCAAGGGATCCCCAAGTTGAGGCCAGATATGTTGCCACGGGGCTTCCTGAAGGGTTGTGTGATATGTTCTGGCACATCCCCTCTGCCCCTTTCCCAGCTGATATAAGAAGGGGAACAGAGAGATGCAAGAATTATGGGTGTCCTTAACATTGGGATGAAGTCATCATTAGTAGTGGGAGAGTTTCCCCTTTCTGAAGCCAAGATCTCTGCATTGCTGGGAGGCAAGGAGGTGCTGGGAAGCTTAAAAATGCTCATTGTAAGGATTGGAGGTACCTGCAAGAGGGGCACCTGACAATATATTCCCTAGCAGGATGTCTTCTTTGTCAATAGAATCGCTGGCCTGCCTAGTGCCTAGGTAAATGGGGAGATAAGAGGTCAGAGAGAGATAATTATCGTATGATCTTACTGATCTGTGGAAGTTGAGAAACAAGGCAGAGAATCATAGGGGAAGAGAGGAAAAAATGAAACCAGTTGAAACCAGAGAGGAAGAAAAACCATAAGAGTCTTAATCTTGGGAAACGAACTGAGGGTTGCTGGAGGGGAGAGGGATGGGGGGGTTGGGGGGCTGGGTGATGGACATTGGGGAGGGTATGTGTTGTGGTGAGCTCTGTGTATTGTGTAAGTCTGCTGAGTTACACACCTGGACCCCTGAAACAAATAATACATTACATGTTAATTAACTGAATTTAAATTATTTAAAAAGGGTAGGGAGGGATGGGTGGGGGAATAAAACCAGAGAAAGATGTAAGAGGAGGGAGAGAAAAAGAGATGAGACAGAGAGAGAGAATGAGAGATGAGTAGGAACTTAACTATTTGATAAGGCAAGGAAGGATCCCAGTGGTGAATGACTGGCACAGAAAGTGGAGTGATTTGAACTACCTTGCCGGTACCCTGCCCAGATAGGCGTGCTCTTAGCTAGAGACCACCAGGCACAAGCTGGCATCCTGAGGAACTATTGGGGGTTTGGAAGGGAGCTGGGCAGGAGCCCTATTTCCATGCTAAGGAACCGTGCTGTGGTAAAGCTCTCTAGGGCTCCTTGAAGAAACCATACAAGTGCCCTAGCATCTGGACACTGGCTAAAGAGAGGACAGAGATGGCCACTCAGCATTAACCAGAGAAGAGCAGCAACCAGAGAGAAATACCACCTCATTCAGTTAAGAGTACATATAACTACCATCCCTGCTCCTTCCCCAGTCTTTCTGCCTTCAACCTGGGAGGAGCTAGAGGGAGGTAGGAAGAGAGCAGACAACATCCACCTAGGGGAGCCAAGACCCAGAGCCACAAGCCCACCACAGTGCTTAGGGAGAGAGCCAAGGGACAGATATTAGATTGAAGCTGTAATTGGACTAGACTATTTTAATAACTGAAATCCAACAGAAATGCATGGGATCTGACCAAAGCATTATTAAGGGAGGGATCTGGCTTTCCCATACTTGAAAGCAGTTGCTGGAAGAAATGAAAGTTCCATGTTTATAATTGAAGGAGTTGACTCTCCTCAAAAATAGTTCCAACAAGCAGGTTTATACTATTAATCACATGTATTTGATGTATGTTAGCTTGAAAACTTACCACCAACTCATACGACTTCCAGAGATGATCATGTTGAAGCTATTTTATCTAGGTTGAATGAATGAAAATCTGGCTTTGGCCTAAACAAGAAATGTAAGTTACTTCTTTTCTCTTTTCTTTTTCTTTTTTTGAATATGAAACAGCACTTTAATAATCTGGTATGCTTTTTGCTATTAGATGGGCACATACTTTCAGTTAGTTTAAAAAAGTGTTTCTAGAGCATTACTATCAGGGTCCAGAACTTTTCATTTAGAAATAAGTACTCTGAATTTTTATCTAAGGTGCCTTAATCTAAGGTGACTGTTGTTTTTAAAGATTGCAGATTCCAAAAGTTAGTATGTAATATCATTGTGACACACATATTATATCTAACTGAATAATATTTGTGTATTTCTCATGGTAGTGGCTTCCAAAATAATTTAAACTTCCTCTGTCAGTTAATAAGTGTCCAGAAATATAAGCTAATTTATATATTTAGCTAAAATACTTTACATGAGTATATCTTACAATTGTCCAGGTATGTTAACATATGTTATCTCATTTGATACCAGTTGAGTAGATAGTTTTATTATTCTCAGTTTATAGATGAAAAAACTGATTCTGAAAAAAAAATTATTTGCAAAAAGTTTATATAAAGAAGTCCAAAATCAAATATAATTCTTTCCCCTATGGCAGGGACATCACACATCTCTCTACATCAGTTTCAATAAAGAGAACAGTCTGTCATTTAGTAATGCTGAAAACTGCCATAACTTTGATTTAGAGTTTGTATGAAATAGTAAGTCACCATCTAAGATGTAATAGTTAAAAACATTTATAACAATTTCTTCTTTCAGTGAGATCAAGAAAAAGGATTATGGGAAATGCATCTCCAAGGTCATATGCAATGAGAGACAAGACTGGAAAGTGAACCAGTTAACTTATAAATAAACCTAAAAAATACATGGATTTCAAGAATTTTACTGTATCTATGCTAATAAATTCATGATGAATGCCATAAGACTTTTGTAAAAGGAAATGGAGAATTCCTGCCTCAGCTTCATTAAACAGTCCTTAAACTGGATGGGTCAGTTGGTTGGGCGTCTGACTCTTGGTTTCTGCTGGGATCATGATCTTGGGGTGGTGGGATGAAACCCTGTGCCTGGCTCCCCGTTCAGTGGGAATCTGCTTGAAGATTCTTTCCCTCTCCCTCCCCCATTAATGCATGTACACTCAATCTTTTAAGAGCAAACAACTTCATGAAGCAAAAAGCCTTATATGAGAAGCAAAATATTATTTGTGGTTTGGTGGATATTTCATTGTTTGACCACCTCAATGAGAACATATTTATAGTATTGAATTACCTTAGGTATTTTTTAAAGTATTTACTATTTTTAAAAATTATTATAAAGGAGTATAGTTGGCCAGGTTTCAACAAATTGTCTTCCACGTCTTTGTGAATCCATTGGTATGTGGGAAATAATGGAAATAGTAGTTATAGTTTGGTGTTATGATTGTCTGGATTTTGTTTTCCTTACCTGGCCTTTAAATCTAGTGTGTTTCAGATAAATATACTAAAAAATACAGTGGATTTGCCATTTGAAACATTGTGTAAAATCTCCTGTCACTTGATTATGAAACAATAGTTTTCCTAACCTTGGTCTTGGATTTTTATAATCCTGCTCATCCATGGCTATCTTTTCCACTTTTATTTGGAAGCAGTGTGGGTACCAGATTGATAAAACAATGGGGTAGATGAATTTTCCTGTAAAGAACTACGGGTTTATGATCTAATTTTGCCTAGGCAGTATGCCTTTCTTACTGCTCTTCCTTCAGTCCCTTTATTAAAATTTACCTGGCTTGAATTTTACCATTTTAAGATAAGATTATTTTTTCCCTAAGGAATTTATAATAACAGCCAATGTCATTTTCCCCAAACATCCTACTGCCTTTAGCAGTATTTTGTGGAGATTAACTTTATTTAAGAAACTCATGTATAATGTTTCCTGAATGCCAGGCACTTCTTTAAACCACTTTTTAAATATTATGAGAAAAGTCTGTGAGGTTATCATTGTTTGAGATCCCTATTACAGAAGCACACAGAGGTTAAGTGATGCCCAGGTCATATAGGTAGTTAGGGTTAGACCTGGGGTTCATACCTAGAGAGTTTGGCTCCAGGGTTTGTATTCTACCCACACAACTCTTGTGGGTGTAATGTGGTTTTCTTCATTCATTTTCACAAAAGCATATAAAGACAATGAATTTAGATGGTAACTGGGTACTGACTTACTACCTCCTCTAGCTCTTAGTCTGTTTCTTGCCCTGGGTGCTTTCGCTTAGGTCTTCAGCCCAGGCCCTTACTCTTTGTCTTTTAGATAACTATAAGCCTTTTAACTGTCTCCCATGTTGAGGTTTCACATTCCTAAGATTTGTGCTACAGAGAGCTGCCAGAGAGATTTTTCTAAATCACCTGTTATGTCATTGCTTAAAATACTTCAAAGTCTCCCCATCGTAGTCATCAAAAGAACCATAACATTAAAAAAATCTTATAACGTACAATCAAGTACTTAATGAATTACATCATACACAACAGCTTTACTTTATCTATCTATCTATCTATTTATTTATTTTATTTGTGGATGAGGAGGCTGAGAGTTAGAGAAGTTAACTAAATAATTTAAGATCACACAGCTGGTAAATGGCAGGTCCAGGACCAAGTCCAGTTTAATGTCAAAGCCCATAGTCAGAGCTGCTGCCTGCACCATGCCTTGTTCACTGGCTGTAACTCTATGTTATGGAGGCACCCATAACCCTCCACGATCCCATCTCTGCTATAATTTCCAGCCCCATCACCTGGGACTCCCCTCAAGGTACACTTAGCTGTTTGAAAATATGGCAGTTCTCTCAAAACACTCTGCCTTTCCTGCCACCAAGATTCATCCCTGCTGTGTGTACCCCTTCCTCTGACACCTACCCTGATACACTTGGAGAAATTTTACTCACTTTGGGCAACTCAGTTCACAGTCAGTTCTCTTGGAGATCTGACTCAATTTTCTGGTCAGAGGTAGGTAAACATTTGCTCTGTGGTGGTCCCTTTATCACATAAAGGTTTCACCTCATGCTTTTGTACACTTTGCTGCCTGTAGCAATTTTTGTTCACATGTTTGTTTCTCCTATGACAGCAGTGGCATTCAAAATGTTTTGATTATATCTCCTTAAGTAAAGTAAAACAGTTTTGAGGGTAGCCCATTTGTACCTCATATACATATAAACGATGCGTGTGTATATATGGGCTATATAAGCAAGATATATATATATATATATATATATACATTTGTAATACTATGCCAATATTTTATGTACAGTGTATAATATATCAAAAAAATTTTAAAGAATAAAATGAAGATAAAATCAGCAATATTTTTTAAACTAATTTTTATTTTACTTTAATAGCACAATAAGTCTTCTCACTATCACTGACCAGAAGTTATTTTTTTTTTTAGTGAGAATGATGTGTTTGATGGACTCTCTGATTTTGAAAACTTATGTGACCCCATGAGGTATAGTTAAGAGATCTAGTGAAATTTTAATTCATTTCAGTACTTGATTCTGAAGACTATCATGGCTGAAAAAGATAGCCCCTTAATACAGGTAGATCCATATTGAAGAAATGAAGCACTAACTGGAAATTATTTTTCATTCTCAACTCATAATGCAAATGTTTTTGTTGTAATTTGATGGGTAGATTTCCATCTTCCTTGATAACCATACTTTGTTCTTACAAACTAATGAGAATAGGCTATATTTTAATATTTTAGTGTTAAAATCTCACTGGCACTTTTTACTTGGAAGATTGAAAACCTGTTAGAAATTATTTTTTTTAAGATGTTATTTATTTATTTGTCAGAGAGAGAGCACAAGCAGGGAGAGCAGCAGGCAGAGGGAGAAGCAGGCTCCCCACTGAGCAAGGAGCCTGATGTGATACAGGACTTGATCTATGGACTCTGGGATCATGACCTAAGCTGAAGACAGACACTTAACCAACTAAGCCACCCAGGCATCCCAGAAATTCTTTTTTTCTACTTAAGGGTGCAGATAAGACATTTTAAAGAATAACACACTTAAATAATTTTCAACTAGAAAAATTGCATAATCATAGGAACATTTTTAAGTACTCTTCAAAATCTTCTCTGCTTCATCTACTTACGTTTTTGAAAAGTTTTCTCAAAGCAATTGATTGTTAGGGAACATATTGTATTTATTTATCTAAAATATAGGCCAGGTAACCAATAACTAAGAGCCCTTATTCCAGAAAAGATTAACAAAGTTGAAATATTAATTTATCTGCTAAATAAAACTGTGAAACATCCTTAGGTTCTGCAACTCTTAGAAAGATTTGCAAGAGATACCACCGAACCGCAGTGATACAAATTTCTGTGTCATAAAAACTTTTGTGGTCACTCCCTACATCACTGCAACAGATTTTAAAGATTCTGGTATATTTTAAGTGTGAGCTTTTATAAAGTTAGAACTATTGATGACATCTGTAGCACTTTTGCACTCTGTCTTCAACTTACCCAAACATTAATTTGCCTTCAAATTATGCACTGAATGAATTTTATGGGAGACACCTTCATAACCTTACCATAGAATATTTTCTTTATTAATCCCTGTTCAAGCAGCTACTTTCTCAGTGGTTTTATGTACATTTTTCCCCATGAAACATTGACTTTTTAAAAAAAGATTTTATTTACTTATTTGAGATAAAGCACATGAGAGAGAGAGAGAGAGAGAGAGAGAGAGAGTGCTTATGCACAAGCAGAGGGCAGGGCAGCGGGAGAAGGGGAAGCAGACTCCCCTCTGAACAGGGAGCCTGAGCCTGGCCTGGGGTTCCTTCCCAGAACCTTGAGATCATGACCTGAGCCGAAGGCAGAGGCTTAACTGACTGAGCCACCCAAAACATTGACTTTTTAAAAATTAAATTATTAATTTACTTTTGAGAACTTATCTTCATGATCTTCCTTATTGGTTATTCAAAGGAATAGTTCATCTATGAAAATATCAAAATTGAATCTTGAAGGTACCATATGTTGGGACATACCAGAAACATATTCTTTTATTTAATTTTACAACAGGCCTCTTCCAACACTACTTTGTACTAATATTATTTCTACCAATTTCTTGTGGGAGGAGGTTGCATCTTCAACAATATTTGATAACAAAAAATACATCTTAGTTTGTTGCCAATTATGCTATGTTAGGCATTTTTAATTGCATCCATGAAGAATTTTCTAAACTATCATTTGGTTTAAATTGTGTAGTTTAAAACTGAGTATTGCCTGACTTGAACCATTGTTGGAAAAATAAGCCTAGAATTTTTTTGTGTTCTGGACACTTTGTTATTAAATATCTTCTTAACTGATTACTTCACTCTAACAGTGGCTAATATCATTCAGCATAATAATGTAAAAGTTCCTTTCTAACAACAGTGAATATGAATTCATATTCCAAATAGTCTTTTTGGGAATTTGGGATGTTTTGTCTACCTGTTTGGGATGTTTTGTCTACCTAATCATATGATTAGGCAGTAATGGTTTTTAACCTCACAATATGGCTTATTAAGACTTCTTTAGGATTATAGAGAAGGGTTAACTGTGCCATATTCTTTTTTTTTTTTTAAAGATTTTTTAAAAACTTATTTATTTGACACAGAGAGAGAGAGCACAAGTAGGCAGAGCGGCAGGCAGAGAGAGAGGGAGAAGCAGGCTGTCTGCTGAGCAGGGAGCCTGATGTGGGGCTTGATTCCAGGACCCTGGGATCATGATCTGAGCCAAAGGCAGACACCAACCGAATGAGCCACCCAAGCATCCCAGCTCTGCCATATTCTTGTTCTTTTGTGCTTAAAATGTATTCCTTATCTTTATTTAATAGCTTCCTTTCAGGAATATTTTAAAACTTGTGTCGTTTTGTGGGAGTTAAAACTTGACAATAACATGGAAATTAACTTAATGAAGCACTGTAAAACATGATATATTGCAATATGCTGAGTGAGAATGAACATGTGAAGAAGCGTGTTTCCCTTCTGCTATGTTGGGTTGACCTCAGTTCAGTGGGATCACCTTATATACTGTATGAAATTCTTAACTGCTTAGGTCAGACTGGCCCAGGGTACCTATGTTAGCCTTTATGTTAATGTAGGTTAAACATTACTTGGTACTTAATGTCCTTCTCATTTCTTTTTTCGTTTCTTTTTTTAAAGGTTTTATTTAATTATTTGTCAGAGAGAGAGAGAGCTCGCACAAGCAGGGATAGAGGCAGAGGGAGAAGCAGGCTCCCCGCTGAGCAAGGGGCCTGATGTGGGACTTGACCCTACGACCCTGGATCGTGACCTGAGCCAAAGGCAGACGCTTAATGACTATGCCACTTGGGATCCCTTCTTCTCATTTCTTGGATGAAAATAAGTGTCCTTAGGCGTTCCAACTAGCTTAGCCGATTATTGGTGGGTAGGTCTTTCAGGCACAGTACACTACAGTATAAAAGGGCCCTGGGACAGAATCACCCTTGGCAAGTTCAAGGAAACCTAAAGATGCCAGTGTAGCTGGCACGTATTTCCATGAGAAATTGCTGTAGAAGTCCAGTCTTCACAGTGATAAAAATGAAAAACTCTCTCCTGGGAATCCTGACCATGTGGTTATTTTCCCATCACTAAGTGATTAACATACTGACCCTACTAGAAAAACTCTGAACTGTCCTCTTCGTATTTCCTCGTCATCCATTTCAGCTTTTCATAATGGAGCGCCTACCGACCAGTGTCTGGAACACTTTATTTAAATGAATAATTGCTACTGCCTCTTATGTAGAAGTGTGGTTAGAAATTATATTAAACTAATCTTTCTCTTCCTCTGAAATTGATTCTCCCAGTGAGAGAAGAAGAATTTAAGGAGTGTCAAGGAGAATTTGATACATAGATCCTGTTTATTTTGACCTTGGTGTCAGACTGAGGGTAAAGAAGAGTTTTATATTTTCTAGTGTGTCTTCATTTTCTTTCTCCTTCAAAAAAGAGATAATCCTATTTAGATATTTCTTGGGAACTGACCCTTGAAAGGACAAAAGCATTTTAAAGCTGGCTACCATTTCTATGTGACTTTAAACACATTTTTTTTCTGAACTTGTTTACTCATCTGTAAAATGGAGTGCTGTGTAATGAAATTGCTATTTTTGTAGATTAAAAAGTGGAACCAGTTTGACACGTGAATCTGAGCTTACTATACTTTGTAAGTATTGTGTATTCAAATATCACCTGACACATAGTAATCATGTCATCATCATCATTATTCTAATTAGAAGAAGTAACTATCTTCTATACAAGTTTCTTTTTC
This sequence comes from Mustela nivalis, assembly GCF_964662115.1. Lineage (NCBI taxonomy): Eukaryota > Metazoa > Chordata > Mammalia > Carnivora > Mustelidae > Mustela > Mustela nivalis. The sequence continues at coordinate 89,917,368 of NC_139023.1, read as the reverse complement.
TTCAGAAATTAAGAAAGCACTAAACCAATTCCTTGTACTCCTGATATACAAATGGAAGTTAAGAGCACGAAAGGAAAATAGAACATGTGATATTTCTTTCTCCCAGTGTCAGTTTTCATTTTTTATTAAATGCAACTTTTCACAAAATGTTTGCAGTATCAAGGACTAACCAAGATTTCGTTGTTATGTCGTTTAATTAGTTTAAGGCAATGGATTCTAACGCTATGCATTATACAAGGCCAAATAAAGTTAAATGATTTTCTTAAAAATAGTACAGATTTAAAAAAAATATTTTATTTATGTATTTTAGATAGATGGAGAGGGAGAGAGAGAGCATGCACGTATAATGTGGGAAGGAACAGAGGGAGAGAATCTTCAAGCAGACTTCACGCTGAGCGTGGAGCTTGAGGCAGAGTTTGAACCCATGACTCATGAGATCATGACCTGAGCCAAAACCAAGAGTTGGTCCCCCAACTGACTGAGCCACCTAGGCATCCCCAGATTTTTTTTTTAAAGGAAAACACTTTAAGCTATAAAGAATTAATTGCAATCATTATGCTGAGCTCTGTTTAGAGTGAGTGGATGCTGACTCTTTAAGTCATATTAGTCTTTGTGCCTCAGTTTCCTCAACTGTAAAATGAAGATAGTGTTAGAACTTACCTCTAAGGATCATTTTCAGGGTTAAAAATTATAAATATAAGTCACTTAGCACATAGGAAACATTCAATGGTTTAAAAAAATTACGAGTAGCACCTTTCTGGTTACTTTACTTTTATTTAACCAACTTTCATGAAATTGAAGGAATATCTGCTGTCTTCCACACAATGCCTTTTGAGATCCAGATCTCAATGTCACTGGAAGGGCCCCTGCAGTCCTTGGGATCCCTCCCTGTGAGATGGCATTTAATGGTTTCAGAATGTGGCCGTACATTCACTGAGTAAGCCATGCCCCTTTCCTTGGAAACAGCATATGGAAATCATCACAAAGAAAAGGAATCATTTCAAGGGCTTTGAAAATATAAAAGAAAATAAATTGTCCCTGGTAAGTAAATATAGGACACTGATCTCTGTAGTTAGGAAAACTCTGTGCCAGGGCCTTTGGCGAAGGGCTAATGAGCATTTCATTCCCTCCTCCACCGACACCCCCGCACTCTTGTCTTCTAAATTAGAAGAAGTTATTACTATATAAGGCTGCTTTTTCTAAGTAATGATGATACATTAAGCTCTTGGTGTTTCCAACTTTCCAAACAGTGGTGAGTTATTTTCATCAGTCAAGATCGAGCTAAAATGAGAAACAAAATTTGTGAAAGGCTCAGGCCTTGAGAGTTGGATACGGCCATAGAATTCACCTTTATTTTATTTCTTTTGTGGAAAAACAACATTTCTCCCGGATGGTGCTTAGCATGACTGATACTAGATTGAGTTGTGTGAATATTATATTACGTTTATTGGCTGTCCAAATGCAGTGATCCATTTTGGGGTCTCCAGTCTTCTGGCTGCCTGCCTGCCAGATGGGGAAATGTTGATCAGAAGGATTTCATCCTGAGGTGGAGCTGCGATCAGGAGAGGAAGCACATGGCTGTATGCTTCCTCTCTGCCCAGATGACCCTGGGGCTTCATGCTGAGTGAGTTACCAGGGTTCCTTCAGGGCTGAGAGGAGACATGAATTCAATTAAAGATCCCATTATGATATTTATTCCATTCTGTTCTTTATTACCTTCACTAGCCTGATCCTTTGCTTCTCTTTCTTATTTGAGAAATTCCTGCTTCTCCATCTTCATCGCCCCGGTGCTCTTCACTCGCGTCCTTTATCTCATTCTTTTGGTCTCTTATTTCCCAGAGAGCTTTCTAAGCAAATTTCTAAGCAAAGTAATCTGACATTTTATCTGCAGAGGAAAGAGGAGAGGTACTGTGTGTGTGCATATGTGTGTGTGTGTGTGTGTGTGTGTGTGTGTGAGAGAGAGAGAGAGAGAGAGATTGAGAGAGACAGAGACAGAGAGAGAGACAGGGAGAGAGAGGGAGAGAGGTAGAATAAACAGGAAGTTCTGCATAAGTCTCTTAACTGATTTTCATGGGAAGGTAGCAACATACTGGATTTTTTTGATTCAGGCATGAAATGAACAATAATGGAGAGTTATGTTGTCTTTATAAGCATTTTCCAGGCATGTGTTTTCCAAAGTTCAGCATTTCACTCATAGAGACTCCTTTTTAAGGTTTTTTTTAAAGGCCCTTCACCTCCTTTCTTGGCTTCTCGTTGAGCCGCCTGCTTCTTCCTGTTCTCATTTTCTCCCAACATGACACCTGTATTCTTCCCATAGTCCTCTGTAACTGCCCATGATCTTTTTTGAAATAGAATGTTTTCCTGTTTATTTCTCCCAAGCACCCAGTAGGTATGTAATAAGGACCGTTACTTTTTAACTGATTGGTTCATCCAGACTCCTTTTTGTAAATTACCAAGTGAAAAAAACTGCATTCAGTCAAAAATAAATACTTACTATGTGGGGAAGTTTATAAACTTCATCAGAACCTTTAAGGATGAAAACCTGAGTTGAAGTTCACAGTCTGCCTCAAAGGCAAGTGGGAGCGTGAAGACAGCTATGCTTTGGGATTGAAGAAAAGGACGGAGGGCTGGGACAGACGAAAGGCACAGGGATGGCAGGGACTAAGGTTTGTGATGCAATGTGAAACAAGGAGATCCTTGCTTTCGGTGTTCATAATACGGCTAGACTAGAACCCTTACTCTGAGCCCAGTGTCCTGGAGCCAAGGTGGCAAAGAGTGGTGTTGGTATATGGTACATCTTCCCGTTTTGCCCTTAAACAAGCAAATATTACTGTTTTGCTGTAGATGTTTCTCATTAGTATTTCTAGTTAAAAGATTTGCATTTTCCTACACTTCTGTTGGCACCTTGGCTCTTTGAAAGCAAGACCATAGGTATTGGCATCTTCTAAAATAGTGCTCTTCAGGGGCGATGATATACATGTGTGTTACATATATGTGTAACTAACTACATGCTTAAGGCACACTTCTCTACTTATTGAAATAAGTTGAATAAATAAATGAATAACTGGATGGACATCTGTTATTCTTTAGCATGAAAATGGCAACCACTAAAAAGCCTGATGTCGCTAAAGCTTTATCTGATGCTTTTTTAAATGAGCAATGTATTTAGAGAAATTAGAATAATACTGTATATGTTTCATGTGTGTGTGTTCAGACATATTTTTATTTGAGATTTTGTAGTAACAAGACACCAATCCAAAGGGTGCAGTGAAAGTACTGAACTGAACTAGGGGTCAGGAAGCCTGAATTTTGGGCATGGTTCTAACTTGACTTTACTCTGTGGCCTTTAACTGAGATGTTACGAAAACTATCTGGCTCCCAATCTCTCTATTTATAAAATGAAAGTTTCAGAATAGATGATTTTAAAGTTCCTTGCAGCTAGAGTCTGTTTTGAATCAATAATATAATAGGTGAAACAAAATGTCCGTGAATGGTCATATTTTCTCTTGTTAACTTGAAAAATACAGTAGGATTTTTTGGAAAGGACAATTATTATTAATTTTTTAAGATTTATTTATTTATCTGGGGGGGGGCTGAGGGAAAGGAAGTGCAAGAATTTCCAGCAGGCTCCCCACTGAGCAAGGAGCCCGATGTGGAGCTTGATCCCAGGACCCTGAGATCATGACCTGAGCTGAAGTCAAAAGTCTGTTGCTTAACTGACTAAGCCACCCAGGCTTTCAGAAATGACAATTTTTTATGTAGCATTTTATGGGAATTTGATTTGCCTTTCTCCAAATTATAATTTATAAGACATATTTGTTTAAAAAAACAAAATAATTCTCAAAATGGTATCAATTTAATATATTCTCTTACAGAATTTTCCTTTTTTATGCTTAAAATTGTATTACAGTGAATTACCACTGCATTTTCTTATGCTTTTTTTGGTAAATACTTGATTCCTTTTCTTTATATTTTTCTAAATAATTAGTTCCCTAGCATATGCTAATGTAACCAATGTGTTTTTAAAATATCATTAAGAATTTGTGGATTTAAACATAATTGATGTTTTTAGAAATCTAACTTCTTTACTCAGATTCTGGATCTGACATAATTTATACTTTTAAGTTTTGTTCTCCTTACTTTACTAGAAACCCCAGAGAGATAGTGGGTATGGACCATCTCATCAAGTAAAACCAATCATTCTGACCTAGCTGTTCACTTCTATGAGGTATTCTAATTAGATGGAGAAGAGGGAATATATTTAATATTCATCATCTATTCCTTAAACCTCTCTCATTTGGGAAAAATGTGTCCAAAAAAAGGAGAGAATTTTTAGCATACTTGGGCTTGATTAGTTTAGTTCCTCATATTAAAGTGCAGGATTTTTTTTTTTTTTTAAGATTTCATTTATTTATTTGTCAGAGAGAGAGAGAGCACAGCAGGGGAGCAGAAGGCTCCCTGCTGAACAAGGAACCATATGCAGGACTTGATCCCAGGACCCTGGCGATGTGACCTGAGCTGAAGGCAGATGCTTAATGGACTAAGCCACCCAGGCTTACCAAAGTGCAGGATTTTTGATCAAATCATGTCTCTATCCCACAAATGGATTGCTCACAGTTTTTGTTTTTTTTTTAAAGAAAATAGCTAGAATTGAAAATAGCTTTTATTTTTGGATTATAAAAGATGACACATTGTTCTTACAAAAAAAGATTCAAACATTACAGAAAAGGATAAAAATAAAGTAAAAATCATACAACCCAGAAATGACACATTATTAACATTTCAGTGAACAAGTTGTTAAACCCCTCTCCCGGCAAATGTGCTAACTTACAATCACACTTGCATTCAGTTTTATGTCAAATGAATGGTACTAAATATACTTCCTTATTAAGTAACACAGCATGAACACCATCCCGTGTCAGTGAATACTGATGTACATTGTAATTTTTAATGGATGCATATTATCGAATTGTGTGGACTTGCCACAATTTATATAACCCATCGCCTCTTGAACATGTAAGTTATTTCTACTGTTTCAACATTAAAAATAGTGCTGAGATGAATACTTCTGTATATAAAATACATTTGTGCACTGGTCTGATCATACCTGTAGAATAAATCTCTAAAACTAGAATTACAAGTTTGAGGGCATGCTATATATATATATTTGGTGGAAATGAAGACTATCTGAATAAATTCAAGGGCAACTATTATAAAGAGACATTTTCTTATTATGCATGCATTACTCATTATTACACTAGCAAGTATAATTGTTTTTAGCTGATGAAATAAGTAAATAGAAACTCAAATAAGCTATGTAGCATACTTTCATCTCTAAACATTTAAAAATATTGGTACTGATTTGTAACTTAAATATCTTGGAAGAAAAAAGTTTTTGAGAGGGGGAAAAATTCCCACTTGTTTCAGTTCTATTAAATTTTCAGATTGTTCGGGGATAAAAATTTTGCAAGAAGATTAGTGTCTTAAAAGTAATGGACAAAGGTATTAATGCCTATATCAATGATACCTAGATAAGGCTATTTAAAAGACAGAAGAAAAAAAAAAGAAGAAGAAGAAGGAGAAGGAGGAAGGAGGGGGGAGAAGGAGGGAGAAGTTCAAACAAGATAATTTATTGGCAGTCTGTATCACTATACCAGTAGCCACCCCTCCCACCGCACCTCCCTGCCTGCTGTTCCCATTGAAGGGCACTCTGTAATACAGTATTTTTCCAGGAAAAGCCTGGATTTTCTCTAAAGACATTGAAAATATGTGTGGGGAACATGAAGACATTTTGTGTGGAAAATAGTACCCAAGAATGAAACCCTTCTCATTCTGGCACAGGAGGAAATGGGTTGTCTAAACCTGACACTGGACTCTTCCCCACACCACACAGAAAGTTCTTAGTCAAAAACCGTTCAAAAGAATATGAAGAGCGTTAGCAAGATATAAGGGAAAGAACAAAATACACAAGTAGAAAACATGACCCTAGGGGAAACAGACAATTTAGAGACTAGAAACTTTAAAAAAAGACAAGATGCCTAATAGAGCCAACAAGATTCAACAAGACTTATAACCATAAAACAAAAAGAATGATTTAAATTGGTAAATTAAACACAAATAACATGAAGGAATAGAAAATATGGAAAGCAAGTTGAGATAGTCTTCTGGAATACAGATAAAAAGACAAAAACTTATACAGAAACCACCCAGAAGATGCAGTATCTAATAGAAGCCCCAAAAGAAGAGAACAGAGAAAATGGATGGGAGAAAATAAAATAAATACTGGAAGATACTTAGAGCGGATGGGTTTGAGTTTCAAGATTGAAATGCTCTACTTTCAGGCCCACAGAGATCCTGTACCTTGACAGTCTTATGAAAAATAAGCAGAATATCCTAAGTGTCTTCAGAAGTACAAAAATAAATCTGTCCATGAAATATGGGAATGAAAAATAAATACTGTTTCTCATGATTACCTTAAAAACACAAAACAAGGGGCACCTGGGTGGCTCAGTGGGTTAAAGCCTCTGCCTTCGGCTCAGGTCATGATCCCAGGGTCCTGGGATCGAGCCCCACATCAGGCTCTCTGCTCAGTGGGGAGCCTGCTTCCTCCTCTATCTCTCTCTGCCTGCCTCTCTGCCTACTTGTGATCTCTGTCTGTCAAATAACTAAATAAAATCTTTAAAAAAAACCCACACAAAACAAAACAAAGCAAATCAGTATATATTTTGAAAGAATGTATAGAAATAAGGTAGTTATATATTTTAAAAAACAGTATTAATACCCAGGGAATCAGGGTTAACAGCTTTCCATGGAATTATCAAGAAAGGATAATCAGATAAATCAGATTTTTTTTTAAGATTTTATTTATTTATTTGACAGAGAGAGATTACAAGTAGGCAGAGAGGCAGGCAGAGAGAGAGAGGAGGAAGCAGGCTCCCTGCTGAGCAGAGAGCCCGATGCGGGACTCGATCCCAGGACCCTGAGATCATGACCTGAGCCGAAGGCAGCGGCTTAACCCACTGAGCCACCCAGGCGCCCGATAAATCAGATTTTTAAAAAGAACTCTTATAGGGGTGCCTGGGTGGCTCAGTTGGTTAGGTGTCCAACTCTTGATCTAGGCTCAGGACATGATTTCAGGGTCGTGGGATCGAGCCTCATGTTGGGCTTGGCACTGGCCTTGGAGCCTCTTTTAATATTCTGTCCCTCCTCCTGCCTCACCTCTCCCCTCTCTCCCTCTCTAAACAATAACAACAAACCCAAAACAACAAATAACATCCCAACCTGTCCTAAAGAAATAATTAAACTCTGATCTTTCTCTTTCTTTTTTATCCAGAGCAAAATGGCGGTTTTATTAAAGGGTGAGGACAGAACTTGCGGGCAGAAAGAGCTGTCTGTGGTCACTGCTCCTTGCTGCTCTGGGATTATGAGGAGTGCGTGATTATATACCTTGGGGTTGGCAGAAGTAAAGATAAGGGAAGTTCCAGAAGGATGATATTTCTCTTTTGAGAAAGATATGAAAATAAGTTGTATATATGATAAAGCCATATATAAAAAGTATTGTAATAAATGTCATTGCAGTATTGTTTTCCTAAAGTTACGGAGGCAGTTTCAAGGGAAATATTTCTGTATAAGAAACACCATCATTGAAATTTAGGCCATGGAATTCATTTTTTGTTTTAATTTATAAAAGTATTGCAAAACCTCTGTTTAGTTTTTCATACAGTTTATATAATTTTGCCTTAATAGGGTTTAAAGATTTCTAATATGTGTAGTTCTTAGAAAAAGAGAATTTATTTTGTAGAAGATTGGGCCTGCATAATGTAAAGCATGGAGGAATGACCATCTCTGGTCCCCTGTTCAATTCCCTGTAACAGCCGAGGGGCCCCTAGACGGGCCCAGCAACCTGGCCTGGAGCCCAGGTCCCCAGGAATGACTTCGCGCTGAGAGATGAGAACAAAACTCATGTGTTCTCTCGAACATCCTTCAGACCTTAACAAACAGTACCAGTGATGGTAAATTCACTTTGAGGAAACACAGTATGAAAGATAAATCTCCTTTCTTGGAAACATCGATAGAATGGGAACTTACGTACATGCAGACCATCTATTCTGTTTACATGTTTAGTTTAATTTTTTTTCTCCCTTAGCTTAATGACAGAGTGACAGAGTGGTTCTGAGTCAGCCCAAGCCAAAAATGTGCTGGTGAGGGGCTTGACCTACAGGAGTTGATGTGTTTGGGTGCATGGGAGGGGAGGAGAGCTTGTGGGAAAGGGAAAGGCTTGTTCCCCAGCCTTCCCCAGGGACAACCTCATTCCAGTAGAGAGAGATTAGGTGGAAGCAAAGGAACTATTTTCTGTGAAATTCTGGGTCTTGGCTGTGCCAGCGTCCAGATGACGGCGTGTGACACAGCACTGTGGAGCGGGGTGTTCTGGCCATTTCTTTCTTCTCATGTGTGGTGAGGTTGGGACAGATGGAGGAGATGGCAAGGGCTGAAGACATTGCAGTTTATCTTCTTGAGGGCTTTGCAGCTTTCTACACAGGAACCACAACTCTTCTAGCAGAAAGGTGCTTTGTCATGGAGGCTTCTAGAAAGAGTGGTTGGTAGAGGTAGCCATGGATGGATGGAGTACTATACCCATCTGTGGGAAGGTGGGAGCAGAAGGATGTGAGTGAACTCTACCTGAGGACAGAGGAGGAGCTAGTAAACTTCCAATTATTAGTGTCCCTGAGGGCATGGTGATTGCACTTAGATCTGTGTGATTCCCAGAGTACATACAAATGGCCTGGGTTCACATCTCTGACTCTTCCCAGAAGTTGGTATCCACATACCAAAAGGTATGTTGGTATCCACATGCCATCTGTAAGCTAAAATAATTAGAAATGAGATGACACAGCAATTGCATAATGCCAGGTACAGATCACTCTCAGTATGTTCTTGGTCTCTCCCTGTGTTGAAAACAGACAAACTGAGCATGATACCCCCCCCCCCCAGTTTTTTTTCCATTATCAGAGTGTATGTTCTGCAGTGACCCCAAAATCATTAATCTAGCTACAGTATTGAAGGCTCAGCAATCTCTTCTGTGTTGCTGCTTTTAATCTTCGATTCTGTCTTTACAGCAAACATGTTGTTACTAAAGGTTGCTCTGCACACAGAGAGAGACCTGGACATGGTATTCTCAAAAGTTTTTCCTTGGAACCCGTCCCTTCTTGGAATAGGAGGGCGCTTTGAAACAGGATGTCAGTGGAGAATGCAGACAAAAACGCTGACTTCGCCTTTTCTGTGTTGGGACTTTGTTTTGCCCTCTGTCCCTTCATTTGCTTTTGACCTTGCAGAACATGCCTATACTGGTATCTAAAAGAGGAGCACTGCCCCGGGGATTTCCAGTTTCACAGCATCCAGAATCAATCTTCATGAGCACAAATGCTTAGAAATGACTTGTTTAACTTGGTGTTTGCTCATGTGTTTATGGGAAATAAATATGGGTTTTTAAAGAATTGCCCTTTTTAACTCATTGATAAGATAGAGAGGAACACTGGTGCATTGATCTCCAAAAAAAGGGAAGAGTGGCTTCAGGGACTTAAGTGGCTGTAGGGGACTTTGGCCCACTACCTGTAAACATTTCATAAATCAGCTACATTGTTTAAAGCTTGGTGTGTGGGTGGATGCTTGTGGGGGTGGGGAGACTCCAATCTAATAATTTATTTTAAGATACATTAAAGGAACACGGCAAGAACAAATCTTTCTTTCTTATTTTATGCAGCCATCCCCGCCCCCCGTCATCTTTTAAAGTTTAGTTTCGCCCAGTTGTTTTAGTGAATCCTTCCAAACAAAATAAGAGTACTTTTTTGCTAAAACCATCAATGCTGTATCTTGTCAAAGCCTGTGCATTTGGTGCTTGATCATATACTGTTAATTTATTTGATTTTTCACAAGTGTGTGGTTTCCCATCTCCCTACCCCCAAAGCTAAGTCCTTTAAAAGCAGGGAGTATATTTTACATTTCTTTTTTCTCATGGTTTCTTACACATAAGAAACCTCAATAAATATCCAAAAGATCTATTCTGGATTTTTCTATTCATCATCTAATCTTTAGTTCCTTTATTGCTGGGTACCATTTTTACTGTCATATGGATAAAGATAAGAAAATATTTTGACTTAAGAAAATGGATATGTGGGTAGAATTTTGAAGTAAATTTATCTTTGAATTATTGAGATTGAAATCATCTTCAGCTATCCCTAGTTCCAATATCATGGATAGATAATTGGGAACTGCATGTGTTATACCTACATGAACTTTCTTGTGTATCCATTAGTATGCATCAGTCACGCAGACTTCTCTGCTTCTCTCTTATAAATTCCAGATGTATGTCTGAGATTAATTCGATCTTTGTTTTCCCCCCATCACCATTTGTTTTTTTACTGAAGATAGTCACCTTTCAAGCAGCTGGAATGGAAATATCATTATGTTCTCGGATGCCTAATCCTTTGTTCTTTCTTTTATTGTTTTATTTTCTTTGTGCATGCATAAAATTTTTTTGGGCATGCTCCACTGATAACATTAAAAACTCTGCACTTTATATAGTTTGCATGACATTTCTGTGTGAAAGCCCAAGGAAAGCTTTTTGCATGAGAGGTCATAATGATGGTCTTGCCATTTCACCATCATGGAAGACTTAAGAAATACTAACATTTAGAAGCTCTTGTGATCACTATTTCTGGGAGTTGAGATGAGACATGTACTAAAAATCATTTTGTTTACAAGTCTCATTTTTATCCAGAGATCTTTTTTCTCCCTTTATAATAGATTATATACAATGAGAACACAGACTTATTTTACAAAGAGAAATTTTCCTTGAGGCACAGACATGAATTAACAGGTTATACCAATTGACGGGAACGAGTTTACATACAAAAGAAGATCAGTTGCAGAATGGCAACAACTGAAAAATATGGAAAGTATTAATGGGATCATGAAACCTTAGAGTTGAAAGAGACCTCTTATTTGATACAGCTTGCCTCTTGATGGAGGACTTCTTTTTAAACCACCACTGATAAACAACCAGCCTTTAAAAAAATAGTTCTGATGATGGGACCAATGAAATCTAAATTATTGTGGTCACCATTACTCAAAGGAAAATTTTCTTTATTTTATGATGAAATCTTCCTTGTGACTCTTGCTCATTGATTCTAACTCTGCCTTCAGTGCAATATAGACTACGTCCACTCCTTCCTACGACAGCTGTTCAAATAAAGACTTCCAGAAACGTCAATCATTCCTTCCCTGTTATTTATCCTTGTAATGGAACATATCTACCTCACAGCTTTAGCTGTACCATGGTTTTTTGTTTTTGTTTTTGTTTTTACTTTTTTTGGTTGGCTAAGCTCACTATTAATTAACACTGAGATTCCACAGTTGTAAAATAGTCTCAGGCATCAATAATGAAGAAAATGTTGAGCTAAACGCATGGTTATTATTTATGTTTATAGCTTCAGCTTTGTAGTATTTTTTTCATGTAATGTTCTAAGTTGCATCTATAATCATTAGTAGGGTTGCTATTTCAGGGTAAATCAACCACATTTTCCAGATTTATAGATTCCATCTAATTTTTACCTTCTGCTTTGGCTGTTTGTCTTAATTCAACAAGCATTTTCACTACTTGCTTTATGAAAAGTACTGTTCCAATGTGTTTTTCCAATATCAAGAAACATTTCTCCAAGTCTCAGCAGACACTGTGTGTCCTACAGATTTGACTCAATTCTTATCCTGTCTACCTGGAGATAGAATCAGATCCCATAGGCTGAGGGCTCAGTCCTACAAGACTGTCATGTCTTCAGGCTCCAGTCACATGCAGATTGTTTTCAGTGCTTCTGACCAACTGGCTGTAAATAGGAGACTCCTCCTTGGGTTGGGTTAATATGTAGGGGGGCCTCAAAGAACTGAGAGAAACATTTACTTACACTTACTAGTTTATCATAAAAGCTATTGTAAAAGATAGATATGAGCAGCCAGATGAAAGGTACACAAGGCAAGGTCAAGAAGGGTCCTGCATGCAGCAGCTTCGGTCCCCGTGGAAGGGGGACATACAACTCTGTTGGCAAGTGGATGCATTTACCAGCCTGGAAGCTCATCAAATCTTGTTATACATGCGTTTTTCTAGAGCTTAATCTGCAGTGCCCCCTTCTACCCAGAGCTTGGTGGATGGGGCTGAAAGCTGCCATCCTCCAATCCTTCAGTCTTCTGGTGACTGCCCCATTCCAAGCCTATTCAGGGATCCCAGTCTAAGTTGCTTCATTAAATAAACTCAGGTATGTTCACAAAGACTCCTTATGAGTAACTAAAAACATTCCTATCACTCAGGAAATTCCAAGTATTCAGGAGCTTCATGCCAGGTAGCAAGGACAAAAGCTAACTATATTTCTGATTATACCACAACTATGCTCGATTCTTAGGTGAATAAGACATTGTCCTTGCTCTTAAGAAACTTCAACTTCCATGGAAGAGGCAGATTTATAATTACTATACAGGGTGATAAGTCTTTAAAGAGAAATAAATAATATAAAATAAAAACCACAAATAACCTCTTTCTGTATGGTAGCATCAGGGAGCACTGCCGAGGAGTCACCAGTCCAACTGGACTCTGTCTTGGACAATGACATTCCTGGCCTTGGGAGCCATTCAACAAGGACATAAGAGCCGGTAAGAGTAGGGCCTGTTCAGTGAATGACAAGCAGCTGCAGAGACCAGAACTGAGATATTATGCAGTTCTGGGGCTGTGGTGATCTCTTTTATGAGGATTGGATAAATCTTGATGAATTATGTATAATAGAATGCAACTAGATAGGATTCAAAATGTTCCTCTCTGATGCCTGAGCCTTCTTTCCTTTATTGTTTTATTTCCTTTGTGCATGCATAAAAGCTCACTGGGATGTTCTTATGGTAACGTTCAAAAGTCAATACTCATTTTCCATAGTTTGCCTGAAATCTTTGTGTCACAATCAACAGAGAACTCTTCATGAGGAAAGCCATAATGGAGATCTTGCCAGCTCACCATCATGGAAAGAGTTAAAAGATACTAAATTTAGAACCTCTTATAATTTGTTATCTCAGAAGTTGAGAAGAACCGGGGATTAAAAGTCACTGTCTTCTTCCTTTCTTTCTTCTCTCTCTCTCTCTCTCTTTTTTTTTTAAAGATTTTATTTATTTATTTGACAGAGAGAGATCACAAGTAGGCAGAGAGGCAGGCAGAGAGAGAGAGGAGGAAGCAGGCTCCCTGCTGAGCAGAGAGCCCGATGCGGGACTCGATCCCAGGACCCTGAGATCATGACCTGAGCCGAAGGCAGCGGCTTAACCCACTGAGCCACCCAGGCGCCCTCTTTCTTTTCTCTTTTTAAAAAGATTTTATTTATTTATTTGACAGAGACAGAGATCACAAGTAGGCAGAGAGGCAGGCAGGGGGGTGGGGAAGCAGGCTCCCTGCTGAGCAGAGACCCTGATGTGGGACTCAATCCTGGGACCCCGAGATCATGACCTGAGCCAAAGGCAGTGGCTCAACCCACTGAGCCAGCCAGGCACCCCTGTCTTCTTCCTTTCAACTCATCATCTTATTCACTACAAACTCTCTCAAATTCTCATTAAAGATTTTTAATCAGGGGCATCATAAGATCTGGTGTGTGCTCAGAAAGATGACTTAATGGCGGGGTATTGCTGGATATTGAAGGACAGAGCTTGGAGGATGGAGATCGGTGAGGCAGAGACTATAATATTCCAGTGACAGATAATGAGACTAGATTTGGCTAAAGCACTGGGTTGGAAAAGAAGCAGCAGACCTATTGGAAAGATGCAGAATGTGATTAGCAAGAATAGGGGAAAAGCGGGCAATAAATTGGAGGATGGATGTGGCATTTATTGAAATGTGTAGGAGGGACAGTTATGGGGGAAGAGGAAGAGGAGTTATGGGGAAAAGAAAATCAATTTAATTTTGAATAAATTGAATTTGAATTCTCTGTGGGACAAACAGAAGGCATTATAGCATGAAGAGCTAAGAGATTCAGTCTGGGCTCAGGAGAGTGGCCAGTGCTAGAGGAAATCTGGGATTAACATTTGAAACAGGAAGTGAGAAGCAGCTAACAGAGGGCAGGGATATGGAAACACTAATATATAAAGTATGAACAGCAAAAGAGGAGACAGTGAGAGAAGTTAAAAGAGGTCTCTGGAGAGGTAGAACAGAAGTATTTCTGGTAAGTTAAGAAAGACTTTCAAGGAATGGGTTATCAGTGACAAGTATTTCAGGGCTCAAGGAAGAGGACTATAGGACCATGCAGACCTTTGATACCTGGGAGGTTTTTGGTGATTGTCTCTCACTAGAATGGTGGGGATGGAAGCCACACTGAAGCTGGCTGGGGATTGAACAGGAATTCGAGGAGGGCATGTGGAGATAATGAGCATGGACGTTGTATTTAAAGTATTTAAAGCAGTGAAGGAAAGATAGCAAGTAGTGTGTGGAAATAATGAGCATAGACGTTGCATAGCAAATAGTATGTGGAGATCATGAGCATAGACGTTGTATTTAAAGTATTTAAAGCAGTGAAGGAAAGATAGCAAATAGGATGTGAGCAAGTAGGTGAGAAAACAGGAGTGCAGATGCCATCTATTGAAGGGAAAAAATGGTCCAGGAAAGCGTTTTTCAGAACACTGAAACCAAAAAGAGAGAAAAAGAATATAAGACAAGTAGTTACTCTTATAGCAAGATCAGAGGAGCTGGAAGGTATTAAATCCATTGAACTTAGTGCTAAATATGTTGAAATTTTATTTATTTCATTTTAAAAGTTGGAAGTGTTTTGTATATAATAAGAAATATTAAATGTTAAGAAGTCCTATAAAAGAAAAGAAAAATAAGTAACATCTTTATCTGAAATCTTTCTAGAGTGTCTGAGTCATGGACTCAACTTTTACTTTTTTAACTTATATGAATTTTATTTATTTATTTAAATTAAACTTTTTTTTATACTTTGTACAACATGAGCCCAGAATTAGAATAAGTATACTGTCTGCTTAGTTCATAGCAATTTTCTTGAGTTGTTTCTAATAATATCATAAGCACATGTGACACCCCCCCCCCCAGGTTTCTAAACAAAAACTAGAACAATAGGGGCACCTGGGTGGCTCAGTTGGTTAAGCAACTGCCTTTGGTTCAGGTCATGATCTCTGAGTCCTGGGGTCAAGTCCTGCTTTGCCCTCCTAGCTCCACAGGACTCTGCTTCTCCCTCTGACCTTCTCCCCTTTCATGCTCTCTCACACTGTCTCTCTCTCAAATAAATAAGTAAAATCTTAAAAAAAAAACCCACAAAAAACCAAACTAGAACAATAGCCTGCATCTGACATCATGTGCCCCCCTCCTCCGCAAATCACTCTGCCTCTCCCCACCTGAGGTAACCATCATCCTGAGTTCTGTATTCATCATTACTTGTTTTTCTTTTTATATGGTTTTATTGAATATTTATGCATACTTAAGAAGTCGGTATTTTTACTTGAGCTGTTTAATAAAAGGGTATCATGTTTTATGTAGCCTTGGAGCCTTTTTTTTTTTTTCCACTTAAGACATCATAACTAGGATATATTCATATGGCTGCAATTCTGGTTCATTTGTTTTGTCTGATGTATAACTCCATTGTGTGAATAATCCATAGTTTCCTCACCACTTTTTGTCCATGGGTATGTGGGTTGCTCCATGTTTTTGCTATTGTGAATGATGCTAATGAATATGTCTCCTGTTGCACACGAGCAAATCCATTTTTAGTTATATATCCGGGAGTCGAATTACTGGGCTGTATTTGTGCATGATCAGGTTTAGAAAATGCCACTCTTTTTCAAATGAGGCGTGATTTTATATTTTCATCCATGATGTATAAGGCTTTCTGTGGCTATACATCTTCTCCAATATTTGATATAATCAGAGTTTTTAATTTTGTTCTTCTTCTGGTTGTGAAATGGTATCTTATTATGGTCCTGATTTGTATTTCTTTCACCATCAGGCAGATTGACTATCTCTTCATTTGCTTATTGGCTATATCTTTTTTCTTTTCTGTTAATTGCCTGTCATATCTTTAGAATATTTTTTAACAGGTTATTTGTGCTTTTCATTTGGCTGCTGTAAGTACTTTACACCTTCTTCACATTAAACCTTGTCAGTTTTATGTATGATGAATAACCTCCAACGTTATAACCTGTCTTTTCATGTTATTTAAGGTTTCTCTTGATGAATAAAAATTTTAATATAATCAAACATAAATGATTTTCTTTTGCAATTAATATTTTTGGGGTCTTGTTAGAAAAATCTTTTACCTCTTCCATGGTCTAGGAAACATACACTTATATTTTCTATAAGATCTTAAGTTTTTAAACTATTATTTTAGAATGTGTTTTTCATGATGTTTTACCAGATATTTTATTTATTTATTTATTTATTTATTTATTTATTTATTTATTTATATAAAGAGGTGTGCACCCAAGGAGGGGGAAGTGGAGAGGGGTAGAGGGAGAGGGATTGAGAGAATCTTGAGTAGGCTCTAAACAGGAGGCTAGATCCCCTGCCCTGAGATCATGACCTGAGCTGAAATCAAGAGTCAGACACTTAACCGACTGAACCACCCAAGCGTCCCTGCCAGATATGTTTTTAAAAATAACTTTTTATTTCTCTTAGATAATGCTGTTCTTTAAATTAAAGAGCCTTTTGTTGCTTTCAAAAGTTTTAATCATTTTGGAGGTTAAAAGTAATTTGGTTAAAAACAACAACAAAAAAACTTCTTAGATTCAGACAATTCAGCCCTTATAAATCCCTGACTGAATAATGGTATCAGGATATTGTGACTTAGTAGATGGAAATCAAGTATTTTTTTTTTAATTTTTTTATTTTTTTAAAAGATTTTTATTTATTTATTTATTTGACAGACAGATCACAAGTAGGCAGAGAGGCAGGCAGAGAGAGAGAGGAGGAAGCAGGCTCCCCGCTGAGCAGAGAGCCCAATGTGGGACTTGATCCCAGGACCCTGAGATCATGACTGAGCCGAAGGCAGAGGCTTTAACCCACTGAGCCACCCAGGCATCCGTAAATCAAGTATTTTAATTTTTGAATTCTGTGGCTTAGTTGTTCAGCTAACAGTAGAAAGAATTTAGTTTAAAAAAATCCCAGTTTTATATTACGTAGCTATGTGTACATACATGTAGATGTATATTCCTTATTATATATGACTTCCAGGTGATGAAACTAATAAAATATTTAAATCTGTAGGAATGATTATGTGTTACTGGATAAACATTAATTACTCTTATTTTTAATTTTTTTTTTATTTTTTAAAGATTTTATTTACTTATTTGACAGAAAGACACAGAGAGGGAAGAGGAACAGGGGGAGTGGGAGAGGGAGAAGCAGACTCCCACTGAGCAGGGAACCCGATGTGGGGCCTGATCCCAGGACCCTGGGATCATGACCTGAGCCAAAGACAGACACTTGACAACTGAGCCACCCAGGTGCCTCAACATTAATTACTTTTAAAAGAAGAATTTCATTATGCCAGGAGTCATTTTCTAGTCTATTTTAAGACACTGGCAAAAAAAAAGATTGGTGTTAGAAATACTTTGGGGGTGCTAGGTGGCTCAGCTTGTTAAGCAACTGCCAGGTCATGATCCTGGAGTCCTGGGATCAAGTCCCGCATCAGGCTCCCTGTTTAGCAGGGAGTCTGCTTCTCCCTCTGACCCTCTCCCCTCTTATGCTCTCTTTCTCACTTTCTCTCTCTCACATAAATAAACAAAATCTTAAAAAAAAAATACTTTGGTATAATGTAAAGAGAATAAAATAATTGCAAAATTTTGGAAAAATATCTAAAGATCTAGCCACAATTTACTTCAATTTTATATTCTCTCAATTCATGTTCAGAGAATGAGAGGAGTTACGGGAAAGTCCAAACTGAAGTGACAGTTAATTAGTTAAAGAGGAGGTTAGTTAAATGGTGCCTGCTGCACAAAGCCTTTTTTTTTTTTTAAGACTTTTATAATTTTATTTGAGAGAGCACAAGCAGGAGGCAGAGGGCGAGGGAGAAGCAGACTCCCCACTGAGCAGGCAGCCTGATGTGGGACTCAGTCCCAGGACCCTGAGATCATGACCTGAGCCAAAGGCAGATGGTTAACCTACTGAGACACCCAGGTGCCCCCATGAAGCATTTTTTTTTTTTTTTTTTGGTCAGAGAGAGTGAGCACAGGCAGACAGAGTGGCAGGCAGAAGCAGAGGGAGAAGCAGACTCCCTGCTGAGCAAGGAGCCTGATGTGGGACTTGATCCCAAGATGCTGGGATCATGATTTGAGCCAAAGACAGCCGCTTAACCAACTGAGTCACCCAGGCGTCCCCAAGCCTTCTTTTAACAATATTTCCCATTTAGCTTTCTATGCAAACTCTTCACCATACAAATGCCTTTGTAAATTTCCTAGAAACTGGGAGTTCTCTTTTTTCACTTTGAAAAACAAATTTCTTTAAAAGAGTAGCCAAACTATAATTCCAAACTGCAACCAGGTGTCTTAATATTTAGAGAAACAAAAATGTCCTTTTATTTTACCATCTCATGTATGCCCAGGTGCCTTTCTTTATGTAACGTGTTTATGTAATAGATTATGGAATGGGACGAGCATTAAACAAACCTACAGATGTATTTGGCCAGGCGGCTCCTCTAGTAGTTCATGTATTTTGTAGGATTCTTGTTCTCCGTTGTTGAGACTATGTTCAAATAGAAACAGAAAGAGGTTTATCTCTAGAAACAGGTTTGATTTCCATAAAAGGCAGTTGTTTCTTTTTTCCTTTGCTTCTCTGGAGAATTGGCTACAAACTGGGAATAGTGATCCTCTGACTCATTTGCAGAGCAGTGCTAAGGCATATAGAGTTCAGATGAAATTATAATGAAACAGACCCTAATTAGACTGTACAGAACAAGACAATAATTTTCAAAAAGAAACCTTAGGGATTGCATTTTCTTAAATGTACTTTGTAGGTAGAATAAATTGTTCCTTTTTTTAATGACTTAATCTAAACATTGGAATAAAATTTTCATTTGCCTTTTTAACTCAATAGATCTAGTTTTCGTATTTGACAAAAGTCATGCTGCATAGTTATATTAGGTAGTGATAATTTAATTCCTAAATAATTCAGAGGTAATGCAATGACTATTTTAGATTTATAAATCCATCGAGTTACATAAAAAGATTGTACCAACCAGATTACACAGGCCAAGATTAAGGCTATTATAAAATTAAATATACATTTAAGAGTTCGATAGCAGTATCAAACAGCAGTATCGAATAGCCAGTTTTAGTGGTGTTCCCAGGGTGATACATGCATAGAACATAGAACTGCTTTCCTCACTTGCACAAAGTGAGATCTTTAAAAATGTTTACTGAATACTTATTTAAAAAGACCTGCTTGTTGAACACTTGCATTAAGTGAAAGGGAGCAAATATAAGGCACAAATATGATGGAAAGTGCTAATAGATCATTATACTCATTCCTCAGTGCCTCAGTTGGACCTCTCTGTCCCTCAGACTTGTGCTTTACCAGCCATTTGCAGTTGATTAGAGTTGGACTTTGAGCCAAAACCTCTTCGCAATCACCATACTTAGCCCTCTCCCCCTCATATTTTGGCTATTTTTATGTACCAAAGTAATTCAATTAAAAGAGAAGAATGTGGGGATTCTGGGTGCTCAGTCAGTTAAGCACCTGACTGTGGATCTCACCTCAGGTTGTGATCTCAGGGTCATGAGTTCCAGTCCTCCCCTGGGCTCTACGCTTGAGTGTAAAGCCCACTTAAAAGAGAGAGAGAGAGAGAGAGAGAGAGAGAGAAGAATGCATTCATGTAAATATCAATTTTTCAACACTGTTTTGATGTATTTATTCATGTCCATAAACATCAACTCCTCACCCTGAGTCAAACTCTTTCCCAGGAACACAAGGATGAATTCTGTAAGGTTCATGTCTTCAGAAAGCTTGCACTATAGTAGTGGGAGTCAAATATGTGATACAATCAGTATAATAAGATTTTGTAAGTGTTGTAGAAGGTGGAATCGGGAACAGTGGAGGCAGGAAGGGGGATAGAGAGAGATGATCAGAACATTAGAAGATGGAATACACAAGCGTTAGCTTGAAATTCAAGATGTCTATCAGGATGGAGCAGAGGGTGGTCACACAAAGTATTCTAAGAACAGCCATGAGGCATAAACCAGCATGGCCTGGTAAGAGTCTATGAGTGCTGGAGCTGGTGACAGCCGGGGGCTTCTGTGTGTAACTAACTCTGTAGGGTAGGCTGGGGGAGGAGATCAGCCTACAAAAGATTTAGTTGGGGAATTAGGCAAGAGGCATATCATGGAGGGATTCGTGGCCCCAAAAGGCAATGGGAATCCCATTAAAAATGTTTTATGCATTTAAGGAATGATATGGTCGACCCCTGGAGAGAGGATTGGATCAAAGACTGAAAGCTAGTTGAGCATTTATCAGATTATTGTCCTACTAATATGGGACAAAAGATGAAGGGTAGAAAAGAGGAGATGGTTATCACTGATCAAAATAATTCGATTCTGTGAGATAAGGTGGTTGAAGGGACGTGGAAAACAGTGAAGGAGAAAGGAAACTGGTATGACTTGGGTGACTGAGCAAATGTTAGCATCATTCTTGGAGATGGTAACTATAGGAGAAAGAACAGGTATACAAGAAGATGAGTTTACTTTTATGCATTTGAAATCTGAGGTTCCTGGAAACCATCCACAATGCCTTGTCAGTAATTATGGATAAGGATCCAGAGCTCAGGAGAAAGGGAAGGATTTGGAATTCATCTGTGTACAGCTGGTGGTTGAAGTCATTGGAGTGGGTGAGATCACCCACGTCATGAAAAACAACTTTTATCTAAGTGCTCCAGCTTCACACATATTAAAGTAGATACAGCAATACTTGGCACCCACAGTGGGCACACCACCAGGTACTTGTTCTGTCTTGGACCCTGGGCTCTAAGAACAAAATATTCCAGCATGGAACAAAGGAAAAGGAATCACTTCCTTAGGCATTCTCTTTCAAAACTGAGAAGAAATTTAAGTATCAAAAAAATTCTTGTAGTATTAATTTGCTATAATAAGAAATATATATTTCATATTCCAACTGTATTCTGACTGTATACTGGAACAATTTTGCTGAGGGTGAAATAAATCTTAAATCAAATGAACATTTTCATAATACACATATGAAACCATTTCTTTTTTGGACACCAGTCTAATCATGAAATAACCAGGTCAAAGGTGGGTACGCTGGCCTGATCAAAAATAATCTCTTCTGGCCAAGGAAGATTGTTATTAAGATTCCCTTAAGTTCCTTACCTAGCCTTTATTTATTTTTTTTTATTATGTTATGTTAGTCACCATACAGTACATCATTAATTTTTGAGGTAGTGTTCCATGATTCATTGTTTGCATATAACACCAGTGCTCCATGCAGTACATGCCCTTGTTAATACCCATCACTAGCCTAACCCGTCCCATCTCTAAAACCCTCAGTTTGTTTCCTGGAGTCCATAGTTTCTCATGGTTTGTCTCCTACTCCGATTTCCCCTCCTTAATTTCCCCCTTCTTTCTCTTAATGTCCTCCATGCTATTCCCTATGTTCCACAAGTAAGTGAAACCATATGGTAATTGACTTTCTCTGCTTGACTTATTTCACTTAGTATAATATCCTCCAGTCCCATCCATGTGGGTACAAAATTTGGGTATTCATCCTTTCTGAAGGCTGAGTAATATTCCATTATGTATGTGGACCACATCTTCTTTATCCATTCATCAGTTGAAGGGCATCTCTGCTCTTTCCACAATTTGGCTGTTATGGACATTGCTGCTATGAACATTGGGGTGCACATGGCCCTTCTTTTCACTACATCTGTATCTTTGGGGTAAATACCCAGTAGTGAAATCGCAGGGTCATAGGGAAGCTCTATTTTTAATTTTTTGAGGAACTTCCACACTGTTTTCCAAAGTGGCTGCACCAACTTGCGTTCCCACTGACAGTGTAAGAGGGTTCCCTTTCTCCACAACTTCTCCAATGTTTGTTGTTTCTTGCCTTGTCAATTTTTGCCATTCTAACTGGTGTAAGGTGGTATCTCACTGTGGTTTTGATTTGAATTTCTCTGATGGCCAATGATGATGAACATTTTTCCATGTGTCTGTTAGCCATTTGTATGTCTTCTTTGGAGATGTCTGTTTATGTCTTCTGCCCATTGTTTGACTTGATTATTTGTTTTTTGGATGTTGAGTTTGAGAAGTTCTTTATAGATCTTGGATATCAGCCCTTTGTCTATAGTGTCATTTACAAATATCTTCTCTTGTTCTGTGGGTTGCCTCTTTGTTTTGGTGACCGTTTCCTTTGCTGTGCACAAGCTTTTGATCTTGATGAAGTTCCAAACAGAAGAATGGAACTCGACCATTCTCTTAAACCATACACAAAGATAAACTCAAAATGGATGAAAGACCTCAATGTGAGACAGGAATCCATTAAAATTCTAGAGAACATAGGCAGGAACCACTTTGCATCGGCCACAACAGCTTCTTTAAGACATGCCTCCAAAGGCAAGGGAAACAAAAATGAAAATGAAATTTTGGGACTTATCTAGCCTTTAAAGGTTGGGTTTTTGTAGGGCTTTGTGGTCAGCCTCCAGCCTTCTCACTGTGTGCACTATGCCTTGCATGCTAATACCATTCTCAGAGGTTCTACTGTCATCATCATGTTTATGGCTACATTGCTATCTCTAGCAGAGATCTTACCTTCCAGTCTGTCGTCTACACAACTGCCAGGCTAATGTCTGAAACACATGGCCCATGTCCTTTTCTGATTAAAACTCTTACCAAAAAATGAAACAAGATGGGATCAGGAGGGAGACAAACCATAAGAGACTCTTAATCTCACAAAATAAACTGAGGGTTGCCGGTGGGGGGGTGGTGGGATTAGGGATAGGGTGGTTGGGTTATGGACATTGGGGAGAGTATGTGATATGGTGAGTGCTGTGAAGTTTGTAAGCCTGATGATTCACAGACCTGTACCCCTGGGGCAAATAATACATTATATATTAATAAAAATAATCAAGAAAAAAACCCTCTTCCCAAAGCTCTTCAATTTGGGAAGGCAAGATCTTTTGTTAATGATGTTCTAATGCTCCAGCCTTATATCTTTTCAAACTACTTGAGCTATAAACTCAAGCAATACCAACAGCTTATAGTTATTTTTCATAGGAATTTGTTTATTTATGTATAATATACTTATTTTGCTATCCTGTCTTCATTCTTTTCCTTCAATATGCAGTTCTCTGTCCTTTACCTAACTTCTGTTACTTCCCCACCATAGCCTGGCTTGGCCTTGAATTAATTACCTCATCTCAGTGTCTTCATAATATTCTGTGCATATTGTTGTCACTTAACACATGTTTCACAATTATCTGTTTCTATGACTTTTTCCCTCACTACTCTGGGAGCACCCCGTGGGTAGATACTGTATCTTATTCATCTTGTATGTTTGGTGTCTACTGTGTGCTTGTAGAATGGTAAAATAAATGAGGAAGGAGTGAAGGTCAAAGTCAAACTCACATGGAAGATGGGTCTTTGTATTTCAGTATATTGTCTTAGCTACTGACTAATTCCAGTTAACTGTGTACAGATTTGTTTACTGTCAAATGCTTTTTTGTCACCAGTTCTAATAATTGGGTTCTCATTAGATATTGCCTGAAGTCCACATACGTCTGTCTCACGGGCAAAGCTGTTTCATTCTCTCAAGAAATCGTTCCATGTTAGAGAAAAAAGATTGGCTCTCTGTTCTAAGACCCATATGTAAACGGTCTCCTCTAGAAGTAAAAACGTGCTATATTTGTGGTGCTCCTGATTTTATCCTCTAAAGAATTCCCTGAAGAAACTCCAGTCCTGATTGACAGGATGGTCAGTCAATTTTGCTCTTAACTCTCTTTGACATATAGATGCATGGGACGTACATATTTTCTAACTGTATATTCTACTGGAACCTACATGTTCATACAGAGAGACACATACCATATTTATTTATGAAATCTAACAGCCTTTTCTGTGTATATTAACTCCTGGCATTTTAAAATTTCTGTCAGGTATGAATATGAGACTATTATAATAGGATAGAAAGACATACTGCTAGCTCACATTTTAAATTCCAAGGAAAAGTGTTCAGCAGGAATCTCAGTATATTTAGAGATCTCAGACAGCTAATAAGCTCAGTCTGTCAAGAAGAAACAAGTGTTTGTTTGTTTGTTTGTTTGTTTTACCAGAAGTATCATCCCCATAGTATAGTTTAGTCATATTTGGATTGGCTGGTCTTTGCTATGCATATATCTTTTTTTTTTTCCAAGATTTTATTTATTTGACAGAGAGAGAGAGATAGATCACAAGCAGGCATAGAGGCAGGCAGAAGGGGAAGCAGGCTCTCCGCTCAGCAGAGAGCCGGATTCGGGGCTCGATCCCAGGATCCTGAGATCATGACCTGAGCCGAAGGCAGAGGCTTAGCCTGCTGAGCCACCCAGGCTCCCCTGCTATGTATATATCTTTAATTATATACCTGTGCTAATAACAGCACCAGGTAAATCTTTTAAATAACATGAGAAATTCCCTGGATATGCATTAAAGAAACTGGGACATCTGGGTTCCTTGTATATATTTTCTCTGCCATACATACAGTATGGTGGCCACTTCGGAATATTGGTGTTTTAGCTAAATTTAGCTAAATTTCACACATAATGTGTTGAGAAAATCCAAATACTGACCTTGGAGGTTGCTTCCTAGCTCTGAGTACAAACATGATGGTTAACTGACTTATGTCATCCCTCGCGGCGCGCAGACGTGAACTGTTGAGTGTAGCCCAGGAAACACCACACACGGCACCCAGTTGGAGAGAATGCTGCCTTTTCACAGCACGGTAAACTTGTGCTCCTCCATAACACAGTGGCTTCTCCTCAGCATCTTGAACCATTCCTGTTGGAAAAATCCTTGCATGAGGAAGGACAGCATCCCAACAGGGAGCACTAAAACAATAACAACAACACAACTAAGTTCATGTGGCCACAAGTCTTTCCAGAAAGCCTTGAGGGGATTGTTATACTAAGTTTCAGTTAATGCTGATCTCAGCTGGAATAGTCTGCACTTCTGGGTTGTTTGTGTTTCGGTACACATGTAGTTGACAGGAGCTGTCTAGATATGTCAGATTCTACACATCTGTCAGTGAATCAAAGCCTTAAATGTGAGAGGTAGTACCCAGGGGCTTTGTGTGGGTGTGCAGCATTCCCCAGGGGATGAAGGACCAACAGATCATGAAGAGTTAGAGACATATCAAAACCATCCCTTCTGGTACAGGTATTCTCATACTCCAGGACCATACAGGTCTGCAGGAAATCTTTGCCGCTGCCTATTCTTCTTCTTTCTCTTTTTAAAGATTTTATTTATTTATTTGAGAGAGAGAGAGGGAGGAAATGTGTGGGGTATGGGGCGAGGGTCAGAGGGAGAGGGACAGGCTGACTTCCTGCTGAGCAGAAAGCCTACCGTGGGGCTCTATCCCAGGGCCCCAGGATCATGACCTGAGCTGAAGGCAGGTGCTTAACCAATTAGCCACCCAGGCGCTGCTCCTTCTGCTCCTCTCCCTTCTTTTTCTTCCCCTTCCTCCTTCTTTTCCTATTCTTCTTGATTGGAAATTGGCAGGAAAGGATCTTGTGGCATGACTAATGAGAAATAGAACATCTTTGAATTTGGCATTGCTTTTTGGTGCTATCATTTGGAATGGAACAAAGCCATGAACATTCTGAGTTAACTGTTCATAATAACATGGCCCTTAAGAGAGTAGAAATAGGGGTGGGATGTGTAATTATACTTCTCTGCCCAAGTAGGCTGATCGGGAATTGGTGCTCCAAAAGCTCATGTGCCAATTTCCAAGATATTTTAAAAAGGTCTAAGAAGTGCCAAGCTTTTTGCTAGGTACTGGGAAAAACAAAGATAAATTAGGCACAGATCCTGCCTCCAGAATGCACACAGTCCAGTCTGGGAGAAGCTAGCAGATTTTTACCAGGCAGATGAGGGAAAATACAACTGGAGCAGACGGGACAATATTTTCAGTGGCAAGGAGGCATGGCATGGTGTGCTGTGTTTCCACCCGTGTGAATGCAAAACAGAGCTGGGGATCATAGGAAGTAAACTGGGGAGGTGGGTGGGGGCCAGATTAGAAAAGCCTTTGTAAACTGTTGTGTGGATTTGGGGTTTTGTCCTTTGAGTGTGTGATAGGGCGCTATTAGCAAGAGTGAAATTTACTCACATAATTCTCAGGTTCTCATGGAGACGAAATAATCTTTTGCTTTTTGATATACATATGGAGCTGTTGGGAAGCTATTGCAACCATGGACTATGGTGAGGACATGAACTGTGGCGGCATTGGGGGTGGGGGATGCACTGAGGAGAACGGGACGCAGTTAAGAAATGTTTAGGTAGGGACGCCTGGGTGGCTCAGTTGGTTAAGCAGCTGCCTTTGGCTCAGGTCATGATCCCGGCATCCTGGGATCGAGTCCCATATCGGGCTCCTTGCTCGGCAGGGAGCCTGCTTCTCCCTCTGCCTCTGCCTGCCATTCTGTCTGCCTGTGCTTGCTCTCTCCCCCCCTCTCTCTGATAAATAAATAAAATCTTAAAAAAAAAAAAAAAAAAAAGAAATGTTTAGGTAATGCAGTGGAAAGGTCTTGATGATCAATTGGAAGTAAGAGGAAAGAGTAATAAGGGTGATTAAAGGAATATTTCTTTCTGCCTTGATTAAATGGTGTTGGCAAACCTGTATGATGTGGAGAACCCTGACAGCCAGGCTGCAGTTGGGGCTCCAAAGTCTCTAGAAATTAAAGAGAAAATTATAGCTAGTTAAAGAGTCACGATAGCAAAAGGTGTAATAAAAGAAAAATGCAGAAGTGCTATAAGGCATAAGTGTAATGAATGTAAATTACTACTGTTGTAGTTAAAAATGCTTTAGGCTGTAGAGGAGCCAGGGTTCTGTCCCCCAGCTCTCCTAAGTCTGGCAGAGCCTGGGGGGTTCCATAAAGAGAGCATGCTCTCCGCCCCCCAGGGTCCTGGCTCTGTGAGCCCATGCAGAAGCAGCACTGATGCTCCCTTTTTCCGCCCCTGCCAGGACTGTCCCCGTCCATAGATCGAGGCATCCTTAGGGACACACCAGCTGTCCTCCATCATGTTTGCTCTCACTCTCTGGAGTCTTCTGTCCCTTTCCCCTTTAGCAAAAAAACAAGACCTGCACTCTCACATGCGAATGAACTCCTCTTGGTCCTGTCTCACCAATTTGCCAGACATTCCTAGTCTTGCCTGGACCCTAGCAACTGACGGGTGCAGAAGCAAGTTGAAATTCCTGCCATGGGTATTTTCTGCGTTAAAAAAAAAAATCTGAAATTCGACATTATTCAGATATTTGCTCTCATTTTCCTAACTCATAGTGACTGCCAGATTCTCTTGATTTTATGTTATTAACAAGACATAAAATGTGGGAATCAGGAAGGACCGTGAAGAGTACGTTGACCAACGCTATCATCCTTTTACAGATGAGGAAAATGAGGCTCGTGATTGTAAAGTAAATTGTGAGTTGACTAAACTCTACAACCAGGTAGTGTCTGGGCCAAGTCTAGACCTAAGCGCAGTCATTCTCAAACATTACCTTTCTGCTTCCCAGAGCTTTTTTTTGAAATTGCATTGGGGAGAGAGAGAAAGGGAGTTGGAGAGGTAGAATGAAAGAGAGGCAGAGAGAGAAAACAAGTGAGAGGAAGAGAGGAAAAGGGAAAGAGGTGTGTCTCCTAGGTTTAAAGACATTAGCCCTCCCTGCCGGGCTGGAAAAGTAGAATTTTCAAAAAATGGCATTTGAATTGTATAGTCCAGTAGCGTAGCTTTAAGATAGCATTACATTATGCCTCTTTTTTTTTTAAGATTTTATTTATTTATTTTGAGAGAGAGAGAGATACAGATAGTGAAAGAGGGACCAGGAGCAGGGGCAGAGGGAGAAGCAGGCTTCCCGCCGAGCAGGGAGCCCGATGTAGGGCCCGATCCCAGGACCCTAGGATCATGATCTGAGCCGAAGGCAGATGCTCAACCGACTGAGCCACCCAGGCCCCTACATTATGCCTCTTGTGAATGTAGGAACTTGTACCTGCTTTTTGATATGTAGTGGTGACTACATTTGATATGTAGGGTTGCATTTAATGATGCTATTCTAGACCTTGTTTTTTATCCTAAAAGTGATTGAGGATCTACAGCTGTAAGAGAACTTTGGGGATGATGGATGTTTACCGGCCTGTGGATGAATGCAGAGTTTGTGAGGGCTGTTGCTGCTCTTGGTACTTAGTAGTTGTTACTGGCTTTATGTATATACTCTATTGGTATACTTGGAGTTTTGGAAACTTTAAGCTGTGCTGTCATTCTTGGGGAAAAAAGCATTCTGCTTGTATATGGTATTGTATAGAAATTGGTCAGGAGACTGTTGATCTAGAAATACTAAAGTTCTCCCCCATTTCACCTTTATAACGTTCTTTATTAAATATGTACATGGGTTGATGGCAGACATGAATATTCTCTTTAAAAAAAAAAAAAAGCATTTGTGAATACTTATTGCACTACATCCTGGGAGGAAGAGGGTGTCTGCAGCTGGAGATCTGAGAGGCTGGGCTGCCTGGCTCCCATGACGGGAGGTTTGCTAGGCAACCAGAGCAGGTTTTCAAACCAGCTTAGATATTCCTGCCTGGCCTGCTGCCATCCTCTAGGAAGGCAAGTAGACACTGTAAATTAGAACTGACCATAATGGCTGACGTGTTACCCTTTAAGAAGTGTTGATATTTTATAGCAACAGGTTTGTTTGTGCAGAACTAATCAGTCCATGTAGGGGTTTATTAGCTAATTGGTCAGGATCAAAACTTATAAAAAGCATTTGGAAAACAGTCTTCTGTGATTACACTGTAGAAAAAACACTTCTGATGAAGTCAGAAGTGTTGATCTTTGAGAAAGCTTGCCAACCTGCATATAAATTTGTGTGGGAAGAAATATATTTAAAATATGTCCTTCTATAGTAAACTTTAAAAAAGCTTCTCTGAGCAAAGGAAAAAAAAAAAACAGATGGCATAGGTCTTATTAGGTCATAACTGATACTCTGAGACTTGAAAATCCAGACCAGTTCCAGCAACGTCCAAAAATGTTTGCAGTGACATTTCTTTAGCAAGATTAGACATTACTCAGAAAGTCTCAGATCATTAAGAAAAGAGGTTTTCAAGAAAGCCTCCATTATTTGTTCCTTTATTTTATACATGTCTGGTGAAGGGGATTAGCCCACTTATTAGAGGGAACCACAATGCCTACACCTAGTTACCCCGGGATACTGTCAGCAAAGTTTGACTATGTTGTATTTTTGTGTTTATATACTTGCATATAAATACATAGTAAGATGTAAAGCAACTTCAAAAACCCTGGGTAATGACTTGTTTCTTGTTCGTGAACTAAGCCACATTCCATAGCAATGCGCTCTTGTCCTCCACTCTACTTCCTTGATGATAGCATTTATCATGTTGTCATAAACAATACCTATTTAATTAACCATTTTCCATAGAAGCTCTGTGAGGGAGGAATTGTTTTATTCTGTTTCTTTGCCAGAACTCAGCAAAGTTTCTGGTCTGTGGTCACACAGAGAAAAAAGCAGAGGTAAGAAAGAGAAAGGAAAGAAACGGAAAGAAAGAAAGAGAGAGGAAGGAAGAAAACGAAAGGGAGAGAAGGAGGGAGGCCTGGAAGGAGAGAAAGAGGAAGGAGAAAGGGAAAGAAGAAGAAGGGAGAACAGAAACAAAAATAAAGCTAGCTGAGGTGCACCTCGGTGGCTCCGTCAGTTAAGCATGTGAGTCTTGATTTCAGCTCAGGTCATGATTTCAGGGTCAGGGGATCAAACCCCAAGTCTGCTTGTCCTTCTCCCTCTGCTCCTCTGCCCCTCTTCCTAAAATAAACAAGCAAACAAATAAATAAAATTTAAAGATAATAAAGCTAGCTGAGTGGCTCTTTTTCTTTTCTTTTTTAAAAAGATTTATTTATTTATTTGACACAAAGAGAGAGAGAGAGAGAGATCACAAGTAGGTAGAGAGGCAGGCAGAGAGAGAGAGATGGGGAAGCAGGCTCCCCTGCTAAGCAGGGAGCCCGATGCGGGGCTCGAACCGAGGACCCTGAGATCATGACCCGAGCCGAAGGCAGAGGCTTAACCCACTGAGCCACCCAGGTGCCCCTGTTTCATATTCACAGTTAAAATAAGGAACTGGCCAATTCTTTGGACCTTTAAAAAATTCAGATGACGGGCACCTAGGTGGCTCATTGGGTTTAAGCCTCTGCCTTCAGCTCAGGTCATGATCCCACAGTCCTGGGATTGAGCCCTGCATCGGGCTCTCTGCTTGGCTGGGAACCTGCTTCCTCCTCTCTCTCTGCCTGCTTCTCTGCCAACTTGTGATCTCTGTCTGTCAAATGAATAAATAAAATATTTTCTAAAAAAAATTCAGATGAATGTTTTCTTCCGAATGTTTGTTATCAGAAACTGAGTTACTTATATCTTAAAATTTATAACATAAAATAAAATTTATAACATAAAAAATTCATAAAATTTATCAACATAAAGACTTCAGTATGTCCTTTGAGAAAATCAGGTACCCTCTCAAAGTTTTAAAAAATCAAGAGGTTTCTAATCTTGTTTCAGCTAATTTTTAAAAAAAAGATTCCATTTATTTATTTGACAGAGAGAGACACAGTGATGTGAGGCTCAATCCCTGGATTCTGGGATCATGATCTGAGCCAGAAGGCAGACACCCAAACCCAAGGACTGAGCCACCCAGGCATCC
Organism: Mustela nivalis; assembly: GCF_964662115.1. Classification (NCBI taxonomy): domain Eukaryota; kingdom Metazoa; phylum Chordata; class Mammalia; order Carnivora; family Mustelidae; genus Mustela; species Mustela nivalis. Next base: position 89,886,409 of record NC_139023.1, on the reverse strand, counting down.
TTTGTTTTAGCTAATTATGCAGAAAAAAAATACATTTGGTTGCATTTTCCCAAGTAGAGAATAACTGGCTTTTAATTTTTAATAAAATAATTTATACTTCATTTCTTGTTCAGTTAAATCCTATCCCTCACTTTAGCCTAATGATTTCTTTTAATCCTCATTTTTTTTTGTTGTTTACACAAATAGAGTCCTTCAAGATCTCCCAAGACCCTGCAAAACTGAAAAATTTTCAGTAGGTTAACTCTGATGGAATGTTCCTGAAAGTACATGTGTACTTTGTAAAACAAAAATATATAGTGATTATTGTAACTTGTAGCTAGATTGATATAGATTAAGTAAAATTCCATTAATTAGAACCCTCAGTCAACTGATTTATCATGGGTGTGTATTTTTGTTTTGGATTTATTTATTTTCTACATTCCGCATTTAGAAGAAAAAGGTAAAGAATTAAGAAAACAAGTAGATAGCATTAATTTAGTAAACAAAAACTGTATCTTTAATAGTATATTGTTCGAATAGATGCTTACAATGATAATCCTTTAGATTAGCATTCATACTGACCCTATCAGAATGTGACTAAGAATTTACAGGGGTGTCTGGGTAGCTCAGTTGGTTGGGCAACTGCCTTCAGCTCAGTTCATGATCCTGGAGTCCTGGGATCAAGTCCCTCATTGGGCTCCCTGCTTGGTGGGGAGTCTGATTTTCCTTTTAACCCTCCCCCTCTCATACTCTATCTCTCTCTCTCTCATGCTCTCTCTCAAATAAATAAATAAAATTTTAGAAAAAAAATTTATAGAGAGCCCGTTATGTGTGTAACATTGCATTAGGTACTCAGGCAGAGCGTGTATGTGCTAACAACTGAATATTTATTAAGGATGTGTTATGTGCCAGGTGTAATGCTAAAGCTTTATCTGTGTTGCCTCATTTAATCCACACAAATGTCACAGGAGGAAGATAATATTTTTTTTCCAGTTTTACACATCCAGCAAGTAATGAAACAAGTAACTTGGAGGAGATTGCCTAGCTAGGATTTTAACACAAACTTGGTCCTGGATTTTTCTCTGTTGCTCTGGTTATGTTATTTTAGAACTTTCTTACCATCTTCCCCATTATTTCCTTCCCACCCCTACTCTTGATCTATGTTGTGCATACTTGTGGTATCGCATTCATTTATTTTTTTAAAAGATTTATTTATTTATTAGAGAGAGAGAGTGTGTGTGAGCGTGCGCGCAGATGTGGAGGAGGAGCAGAGGGAGAAAGAGAGAGAGAATCCCAAGCAGATCCCCACTGAGCACAGAACCCGTCATGTGGTCCCACCCCAGGACCCCCAGATCATAAAATCAAGAGTTGAGCCAAAATCAAGAGTTGGTGGCTCAACTAACTGAGTCCAACAGGTGCCCCTGTTATCATATTTATTATGTATTATATGGACAGAGTTTGCATCTTAAAAAAAAAAAATACTTTGTCTTGGGATGCTTGGGTGGCTCAGTCAGTTATAAGCCTCTGCCTTTGGCTCCAATCATGATCTCAGGGTCTTAGGATCAGACTCCACATCAGGCTCCCTGAGCAAGGAGCTTACTTCTCCCTCTGCCTGCTGTTCCCCCTGCTTGTAAATTCTCTCTCTCTGACATGAATAAATAAAACCTTTAAAACAAACAAAAAACCAACCCCCCCTCCAAATTTGTTTTTCTCATTAGAACACTAGTTCTTTGAAGTCATGGTATAGGTCTTTTTCATATTGGTAGGAAAGAGCCTCCTAGCATAGCACCTGCCATTTAATAAGAATTTCATAAATATTTGGCAAGAAATGAGCAGTTGTATTTGGGTTTATCTCCTTCATTAGATCAGGACTACCTCAAGGATAAAGATGTATCTGACTTATAAATTCCTTACCCATGGTGATGACTCAAATGAATAGTTACTGAGTTAAATAAGGGTTAAAATGAGTGTTATTATGTTGTATTAACTAAGATATGAGAATATTGTCACATCTTATGCAGATTTTCAAAAGGGTACCTGTAATACCTTCCAATTTAAAAAGAAGGTATTACAAGACCTTCCAATTTAAAAAGAACATTGTTGTATTCTCAGAATAAACTTGAGAAATTAGAAACTCAGAGGTAAGGAACATGGACCCTTGTAGAATTTGTCTTGTCAGCATTCACAGACCTGTAAGTGGCAGAGCTGGAATGAGAATATAAGTCTTCTGACTCCTAGTTTGAGTCCTTGCCATGATAAGTAAAATATTTCACAGCTGACATTTCCATTTATGAGCACACTTAATACCACCATATCCAGGGTGATTAGGCTATTCTTTTTTTTTTTTTTTTTTTAATACTTGTCGCCCTCGACCCACAAGGACGACAAGAAGCCTGGTTCGGTGTTAATGCTTCATTCCTTTGTTTAATGCTTCATCACCCCTTTATTTCGTCAACTTCCTTAGCTTATATGCAGTAGGGTGACCAATAAGGGGCCAAGCAATGGGGAGAGCCAGTGAGAGTCCTGTTACTATGCTGATTAAATTTGAAACAGCCAATGACTATGTCCTCCTTTAGGTGGGCTTCACCAGAACGTTCGTTGTTTACTTGCAGCATATTTTGCTGGCAGTGAGCCAAGCACCATCTTGTAATGGCGGGGACTTTCCTGGCCGGAGGCGGTCCCCGACAATACTTATTGAACATTCACAAAATGGTAGGTTCCATTGTGAAAAATTTTATACATCTGTCCTGTACTCCCAAGAAATTTGACTCTCCCTAAAAGGGGGAAAAGAAAAAGCAATTCTATATGAATCCATATATCCATATATCCATACCACTTGTTTTCTCTGTGCTAAACTGTGCAATGATCTAACTCTGCTGCACAGATCAGAAATAGCCCAGAGTAAGTGAGGGATAGAAAATGATCTAAGCAAATCAGTGGGATCGCAGATTCTCCAGAACCAGGTCTACACCCAGTCTATAACTACTCACCTGGATACAGTAGTCTCTTTCCATTCCTGTGGTTCAGTGCATCTTGGATTGGGATTCCCAATGCATGCCCCAGACGTTTATAGAATGCCTACTACAGGACCAGTCTTACACATCATTAAAAAAAAAATCAGCAAATAGTTGTTTATATTTTGGGGTAAAAACTCCTTACTCTATCAGTCATTAATTTCAATTTATTGAGGTACAGGGGCTCTTTATCCCCCCCTTGAATTAAACACTTCTCTGTTCAACATGTCTACAGGTCCCCATTTTAGAAGGTGAATCTTGCATAGTGGAACATTAAGTAAGTGTGCCAGGGGCTAACCATCACTTGATTTTGTGGTTACCCACAGCCTTGTAATCTTTTCCCTCTGTGGGTTATCTTTTTTCCTGACCCAAATGGCTTCCAAGCAGACTTCTAATAATATGCCAACTATTTATAAGACTTTTCACTTCCAAGATCTCAGAATGTTCAAAAATAGATGAGAGTGGTTTTTTTTTTTCTTTTTGACATATCTGTATTCAGAGATAGAGGCAGCATTGACCCCTAAGGGATAAGGTAGCATTTAGAGTGAGATTCAAAGAAGATTCTGGCTTAGGAAAAGAAGTGCTCTCAAAAGCTTCTCATACTTGCTGTCAAAAATATAGAGCCGAGAGTTCTGAAGTTGTAAATATACTTGTTTATATGTGATAGGTTTTTAAAAAAATTTTATTTATTTGAGAGATAGAGTGTGTGTGTGTGAGAGAGAGAGACAGAGAGAGACAGAGAGAGAGAGAATGAGCGGGGAGGAGGGGCAGAGGGAGAGGGAGAAGCAGGCTCCCCACTGAGCAGGGAACCCAATGCCAGGCTTGATCCCAGGACCCTGAGATCATGCCCCGAGCCAAAGCAGACAGATGCCTAACTGACTGAACCACCCAGGTGTCACTGTGATGGGTTATTGTTAATTAAAAAAAAAATCATCTATAAAAGTGAGCATTTTGAAGTAATTTATCTCCTACTACTTATAAAATTTCAATTCCTTTGAATGATTCTTGCTTACTGTAGCCAACAATATCTAGATTTCATGCACTACAGATAATTTTATTCTGGCTGAATAAAAAACTTTCATGGGAATTAGGCACAGAACCTATTTAAGGCTGGGATTTACCCCAAAATGGTGCTTTCTGTGTGAACATGAGGTTGAAAGGTAAGAACTTCTTTTCTGCGATTTAAAACCAGAAATATTAAATAACCATTGTTAATGAAATTGATAGACAAATGCTTGACAGTACATAGGCATTATCATATCAGAACAAGAACCCACCTTTCTAGAGTGTTTCTTACACATTTTCCAAGCACCCTGTTGGGTGGTCTCTGCAACATTTCCCATTCCTCTGTGTCTGGCTGTAGGAGTCTTCTGCAAACAGCAATCATGTGAAGAAATGTACTAGAACATGCTCTACCCTGAAAAGCTACAATTTTATTTTTAAGCCAGAACTTGCTGAAATCCATTTTTCTAAGAGGAGAACTGAGTAAAAGGACATAAAAATAAATTTTAAGGGAAAGGAACAAGTGAAACTATTTTATCTTGGCACTGAAAAAGAAAAGTTTTGAATTGTCTTGAATTCTTTGAATTCAACTGAAAGGAAAGCCTTACTTGGTTTTAGGGATATTCTGGCAAAACAATATTTATCACAGGTTTCTAGAGCTGGAATCTATGAGATTCACTAAAATAAGAACCAGGTATAACCTTTAAGTAATGTTACATAGGGTAGTACATCCTAGAATTTTTGTTGCGATGCTACACGGAGAAAATAAAAATATTTCTGTTGCATTTTGGGTAACAGATAAGCTGCTTCTGGCCAGACACTCCTGATATATGGTCTTGGTCTACCTGGAGCCCTACCCAACTCTCCTGAGGACTGAAAAAAAAAAATTTTTTTTTTTTCAACATACTCATGGGCCACAAGCCAGCAGGCAAAATTAATGCTAATATTTGGTTTTAGTATAAGTCTTTGAATTTCACTATTTATTTTAAAATTTATATATAGGCATAGATGAGTAAAGACTAGTAAAATTTGAACCTGGATGTGGGTCAAAAACCATTCTATAGAATCAAAATATGAAATATTGAGATGTAGCATGCAAAGTAATTTATGGTTCTTATAGTTTTAGTGTTGAGAAGTTATCAAAACTTTAAACAAATTGAGAAATTATATAAGCATTTAATATAGTCAACTCACAAAGGCATTAACACTGCAGGATTTATGAATTGATTATAACTGCTTTTTTTTCTTCCATTGACAGTAGCCGTGCGGGGGATGGAGGGAGACGAATTGAGTTTGTGCATGTGGAATGAAAAGTTTTCTATAAAACTGCTTGAATCTGTTTTAAATGCTTAGTAATTTTTTAGTTGAAATTTCGGCAAACATGCTTTATTCTGAAAGAGATACTAATGGTCCTGAGACCCAAATGGAGATTTTTATGATTCTCAGGGACCAATATTAGAGAAATCTCTTGGTTGCTAAGTGGATCTCTTGATGCACCATGTAACTGGTTTCCTTTTCACTTTCTTTCTGAGAATGGGTCACTTTACACATATTTGGGTAAGAATCAGAGTTAGGAATCCATTGTTTTCATGTGTGGAAAACACAAACGGCTTAAGAGACTTCACTGGGTCATGTAATGGAAAAGGCCATTGGGAGAACTGGCTTTAGGCAGGGCTTGATCTGCTGATGTCCATGACATGAAAGGTCCAGGTCTTTGCCTGTTGTCTTTGTTCACCTCATTCCTGTGTGGTCCCAAGATGTCTACCAATTATTATCTATCTCTTTTCCCTGTGGTGGAAATAAAACATATCTGTCCCACATTCCTAAGAAATCAGATTGGATTAAATCACATGGTCACCCCTAAACCAATCATCATGGCCAGAGAAATGGAATGCACTAATTACTTAGTCTAACTGCTCTCCCACAATTTCCAATGTGATGCCGGTGAACTACACAAGTCATCCAATGGAAATTTATGACTGTTAGAGTTATTTGTAAGAAGAATGAATGCTAGAGAAAATCATTACATGGTGAATTTTAGAAATAGAAGGAGAGTTTAGAATCTTTAGCTAAATGCCTTTCTGATTGATCAATCTTTACAAAAAAAGTAAAATGGTCATTTAGTCTCTGTGGGTATCACTAATGACAGTGAGTCACTCTAGCTTGTTTGATTTTTGAACAGTTGTATTAGGAAAGGCTTCCTTTACCTTGAGCAAAAGCCCTTTGTCCTTCATCAGTTGGACCCTGTTTTGCTATTTGTGGCCACAAAAAGTAAATTCAATTCTTCTTCTTCAATGTAGACTTTTTGTATAAATTGAAGATAGTTAAGATAGTCATCCTTATTCTTTCCTCTCCAGGCTCAACATCCCCATGATCTCATCTGTTATTGATGTTGAAAGGTTTAAAATAGCCTCACTCTTTTGGCCTCTCTTCTATTTGTGAATTCTGGCTAATTAATTCCAAACTCAGACACCCTCTTCCATATACTGAAAGAAAGACTCCCAATGTGGCTATTGAAAAGTGGTTTATTGCCATATGTGTGAGCAGAAAGATATTGAGGAAAAGGAGGCTAAATCTCTTGAAACAATTTTTTTTTAAAGATTTTATTTATTTATGAGAGAGAGTGAGAGAGAAAGAGCAAGAGAGTGAGAAAGAGAAAATGAGTAGTGGGGGAGGGGCAGAGGGAGAAGCAGACTCTTCATCAAGCAATCCCAGGACCCTGGGACAAAGATATGAGCCAAAGGCAGATGCTTAACTGATTGAGCCACCTAGGTACTCCAAGGAGGCCAAATCTCATGGAGAATAACTTGAACAGCAATCTATAGAAGAAGCCAGTCTCAGGACTAGTTACTTAAATTATCTATAGCTAGAATGTGTTCAGAAAATATGTTTTGGGATATGATTCCTCAAATCTTTAACCATTAACATTGGGTTTAATTACTGATTTTTTTTTTGTTGGAGTTTTGATATATAATTTGTAAAACATTATGAATTATTAGTATTTTGATAAATAAGTACCTAATATATATGATATCTATATATAATAATAGATATTTGTGTATATATTGTATATATAATGTATATATATTCAAATATAAATATATATATATTCTATTTTGTTTTTTAAAATAATTCTCGGGACGCCTGGGTGGCTCAGTTGGTTAAGCAGCTGCCTTCAGCTCAGGTCATGATCCCAGCGTCCTGGGATCGAGTCCCACATCGCGCTCCTTGCTCAGCGGGGAGCCTGCTTCTCCCTCTGCCTCTGCCTGCCATTCTGTCTGCCTGTGCTCGCTCTCTCCCCTTCTCTCTCTCTGATAAATAAATAAAATCTTAAAAAAAAATAAAATAAAATAATTCTCTTTATTTTGTCTTATAAAAATGAAATAGGAAGTAGTACATCAATATGTGTGGTCATTTGTCATGAGAGAACTCTCAGTTCTCTTCTTCATGTAAACGTTCTCCAGCACAGTGACAGCCTCCCAGGAGCCACAACTTGAAGCACTTGAGTATCATGAAAAATTTATAGTGGTATTAATTCTAAAAAAGGACTGCTCCCACTCAGACACAGGAAAGTGGGAAGGAGTTGAGCACTGATTTAAGGAACACCTCTGATGAGGTTTTGGCATGCCTTCTTTTTCATCTGGTCTGCCACCAGCTCCTGTAACCTTACTTATACAATACACTGTGGGCATGCTCTCTCTCTTCCAGCTTCACTGCCACCACTAGCCCAAGCATCATCCCAACCATTTGGGACTCCTGCCATGGCCTCCAGCCTAGTCTCTTCCCATCCTCCAGTCCATTGTCCAAACAGTAGCCAGACAAATTTAAAATGCAAATAGGATCATGTCTCTCTTTACTCATAGAAAGGTCTTCAGTTGCTTTTCATTGTACTTGGGATTATAGAAAATCCTTCACCAGTCTTTGAGGTTCTGCCTACTCGTCCAAGCGCATTTCTCTCCATTCTCTCAGTTGTTCAGTACATTCCAAATATACTTACTTTCTTTTAGTTCCATTACTGAAATAAACTCTTTTCTGCCTCAGGGTTCTTGCATATGCCCTCTTTGCTGCTTAGAACACTCCCCAATTCTTTGCCTCTCTACATCCTACTAATCATTAGCTCTTACCCCAAGGGTTCTTAACTCCCCTTTCTTCCCTGACAGCCCCACTTCAGACCCTGTGTTTTATTCTCTAACAATATCCTCTACCTATCTTTCAGAGCACCTATGTATGTATTGTTTGAATGTCTGAAGTTCACCTCAGCTAGTAGATCACAGGTTGCAGGAGGAGTAGGTTGGCTCACTATTGGATTTCCAAGATGTGGTCGAGCTACATGGGTTTGAATCCTTGTGCCCTCACATGGCAACTCTACCATGAATACTCAGCCTCAGTTTCTTCACCTGTGCAATAGAAAATATAATAATATATTTTTTACAGGAGTATTGCAAGGATCAAACTACAAATTCCATGTAAAGTGCTATATAGAGTACCTGGCACGTAATAGGTATTCAGTCTATATTGGTTATTACTATATTATTGCTTTTAGGATATATTATTGTCAGCAAAAGCTGCTAGGAAATTGTTTAAGTTTCTTGAATAATTTTAAAAAGTTTCTTGAATAATTTTAAAAATTAAATAAATAGTTTAATAATTCTACAAGTTAGAATAGCACTAAAATACTTTTTGTTTTCTTTTTAAGATTTTGTTTATTTGACAGAGAGAAAGCAGGCAGAGAGACAGGGAAGCAGGCTACCTGCTAAGCAGAGAGCCCAATGCGGTGCTCGATCCCAGGACCCTGGGACCATGACCCGAGCTGAAGGCAGAGGCTTAAACTACTGAGCAACCCAGGTGCCCCAAAATACATGTTTTTTAACTGATAGCTTCCCTGTTCATTTATAATTGTCTAATATTTCAGCTTAGCAATGCTAAAACATAATTTAACCTGTTTCAGAGGTTTTCAAATATGTTGGGTTTTTTTAATGTGCAGATTATATAACACTTATTTTCAGATGCTTAGAAAAATAATCCATTGCTACTTTTTATTTTTCCATTGAGATTTCTTAGTTTAGCAGATTTTTTAAAAAGAATTAATTAATTAATTAATTTAGAGTGTGAGTGGGTCTGGGGGATGGGTGGGAAGGGGCAGAGGGAGAGGGAGAGAGAGAATTTCAAGTGGACTCTGGACTGAGCACAGAGGCCAATATAGGGCTTGATCCCAAGACCCCGAGATCATGACCTGAGCAGAAATCAAGAGTTAGACACTTAGCCCACTGAGCCACCCCAGGTGCCCCAGTTCAGTAGGTTTTAAATGCAGGGGAAACTGGTTGGGCCTCTTGACAAAGAAATGTTTTGTTTTTAAAAACTTCAGCTTTTGGAGAATAATGGCAATTTTTCCTTTGTTTCTTTCCTTCTCTTCATCATGGGATTTTCATGGGGGAGACTTTTATACCTTTGGTGAGATCTATAGAGGAAAAATACCAGATAGTGTAAAAGGATTATGACAGTGTATAGATTTTCTCTGTCAGACACCTTTCTTTGGGTAAATATTTGTATGAAATGAGGCACAGAATTTAAAATAGCCCTAAAGAAGCCGCATACTCTCCTTGACAACAACAACAACAAAAAAGTTTGTGTATTAACAGTTGGTTTAACAGTGTCTGGCAGAGAGAAATAAAGACAAAAATATACTTTGGTCCCATAATATTTATAGCATTGCCAGTTTAATCATTGTGCCCTATTTAGGAATATTTTTTGAGTGAGCTTTATTTTAATGTCCAAGAACACAGTCGTAAGTTGGTGGCAGGGAAGCTCAGTCTCTGCAAAAGTCAAGAGAATACATTTCTGTGCTCGTCCATGAAGGACTGAGAAGGCCCTCGCATTGTAAAACTCATGCATTCTTGTACATCTTGACATAGAAGACATCAGTAACGATGGGACAGCCACTTGGAAATGTTGTGTTCTGTTTAATATGCTTTTGTAATAAACACTGTCTTCATGAGTTTATAAGTGAGAAAGGCAAGAGATTCCATTCTGTAGTTCTGAGTAATGCATATCCACATATGGCAGCAGCTTGTTTGTATGGGACGCCCATTGTTAGAGAACGAGCTGCTCCCCAGAACGCACATATTCCAGATAGCCAGAAGTTCAGCTGAAATGCATAATTACTTTACATTTTGAATCTTTCTAACATTTATATAACCTTTGCTGTAAAAGCTAAAAACCAAAAATAATTTCCGTTGTACTATAAATCTATCAAAAATGTCCACATATTCTCTTGGCTTACTGAGAGTTCTATCTGTTTTAATTTAGCCTCCTTGTAGACTCCATGTTCTCACAGGGACATCACTTTCTGATTTGTACTGTGTTAAAGTTTGTGAACATGTCAGCACTTACACCGAGGGACACTAGACTGCCATATACAAAGCTTTTTAGCTTCTTCTCTTTCATTTTAAGTTCTCTGTGAGAGTATGTGTGCCTCTAGTTCCATCTCCCATCTGTTTTTTAACCACTGGTGGGTTAGAAAATGTATTAGAATTATTTCCAAAACAAGAGTAAATTGGCTTCAAGTGATTGCATAAGGACCACTCTATGCATCAAGCATGATAACTTACTTTTCTTCTTTGATTCAACAAAGACAAATTGAATGTCTACTTTGTGCTCATTATTGGACTGGGGACACTGTGGTGAGAATGGTGTCTGCCATCAGGGGGACGTGCATCTGCCGAGACTCATGCTGTAACAGAGGAGGGACACTTATTCCTACCTGGGGATTGTCAAAGAAAGCACTACAAAAGAGACAGTGGTTCAAAGTGAGTTTTCAGCAAAGAAGCCTGACAGAATAGTTTTTCAGATGAATAAGGTAGTGATGGGGGGGGGGAGGTGGAAGGAGATGGAGAAGTGAGAATTCCAGGCAAAAGTTTGCCCTCCTACCTCTCCTGTCACTTCGTCTCAGTCTTCCCTGATGGCTCCTCTTCTTCTTGTTGATTAATGTGGATGTTTCTCTTGCTTCTGACTGAACTCTTTTCCTGTCATTCAACTCATTTTTCCAGCATCATTCATAGCTACCATTTCCATTTCTTGGAGGTGATTTTTCAATTGTTTAGACATTATTTTTAAGTGTTCTATCTCTAGAGCATCATCTCTCTTCTCGTTCCAGACCATCATATCCAAATGAATTCCAGACATCTATTTTTTTTTTAAGATTATTTATTTATTTATTTGACAGACAGAGATCACAAGTAGGCAGAGAGAGAGGAGGAAGCAGGCCCCCTGTGGAGCAGAGAGCCCAATGTGGGGCTTGATCCCCGGACCCCAAGATCATGACCTGAGCTGAAGGCAGAGGCTTAACCTCTGAGCCACCCAGGCGCTCCCCGGACATCTATTTTTATGTCTGATAGACATCTCAAGTTCAACCCCCCCCTAAATCTGAATCTCCCCCTGGGTCATTTACCTCACTGAAAGGACTACTAGACCCATCTAACCAGTTCTTTAAGTCAGAAATCTTGGCTTCTTCCTTGCTCCTTTCTTTTAATTCAGCAATGCTGTTCGGGTCTTCATCTTGAACATCTTTTTAATTTATCAACTTCTGTTCATTCCCAATCACCAGTTTCACTCAGGAAACTATCAATCTTCTCCTACATTGCTTTTAAAACCTAGGGGCGCCTGGGTGGCTCAGTGGGTTAAAGCCTCTGCCTTTGGCTCAGGTCATGATCTCAGGGTCCTGGGATCGAGCCCTGCATTGGGCTCTCTGCTCTGCAGGGAGCCTGCTTCCTCCTCTTTCTCTGCCTGCCTCTCTACCTACTTGTGATCTCTGTATGTCAAAAAAATAAATAAAATCTTAAAAAAAAATAAAAAATAAAAAAATAAAACCTACTAACTGGAGGCACCTGGGTGGCTCAGTCAGTTAAGCATCTGCCTTCAGCTCAGGTCATGATTCTGGAGTCCTGGGATCAAACCCTGTCAGGTTCCTTGCTCTGTGGGGAGCTTGCTTCTCCCTCTTCCTCTGTCTGCTGCCCTCCCTGCTCATGCTCTCTCTCTCTCTCTCCCTCTCTCTGTTGAATAAGTAAATAAAATCTTAAAAAAAAAAAAAAAATATATATATATATATATATATATATATATATATATATATTATATATATGACTTTAAGTTCATTTAGAGCTTGTAACTCCAAAATTGTTTTCTTTATATTGGAGTTGTCTTCTCAAGACTACATGCTGCTCTTGATCAAAGACATGATGTCACACCATTTCAGAACTGTCTTCAGAGCTTGTGTCATGTTCTTTTGAATAATATCAGGAGTTGTAAACATTGTCATCTAAAGGTAGCTTGATTTTAGGAGGAAAAGAATCAAGTGATTCGAAACTGCATACAGCAGTAAAATAATCCTTGTTCCTAAAGCCATGTTCATAAAAATTGAGGATGGGCTATAAATTCAATAAATCTGACTCTAAAGGCAATTCCAAAAGGAGTTTAGAAATGTTTTGAGCTATGTCAACATCACTGGAGTGAGTTTTCAGGAGAAATGCTTACATTGTGATGTGCATGTCTCGAAGCATTACTTGATGGTCATGTGGCTTTCAGTACCACAGATGTGTGGAAGTAGCACCAAGTTTGTATATGACTGGATTTCTGATAGAGCAAGAATGTTTAGGATGGGTCTTATTGCACTTTTTATGTGTTAAAGTTTAATTTTTAAGCTTTGATCCCACATTTCAAAATTGGAATTTCTACTATAGGCAAGAAGGTTATTTATCTTTGAAGTTTTTTCCTCAGATGTTAGCTTTACTTTGGACATTTAGGCCTGATCTAGAACAGCTTTTCAGTGTCAAATCAAGAGCATGTTTAGGGTAATTGAGGATAGATTGGTGTTGTAGTGGACGAATTGATGAAATTACAAGTCTGCTCCTAATACTGATGCATCACGGTTAGCCTAAGACTGTCCAGATTTTAAACCTGAAAGTTTTCTGGGAAACCTGTCAGTCCTGGGCAAATCAAGACAGTTACCCACTGCCATTGTCTTAGCTAGCTCCTCCATTCTTTTTGGACTATTTGCAGTGAAAACAAAACAATCGTAAACAAAGGACAGGGCACATACACCTTGGAATTCGCACAGCAACTGAACTCAAACAGCAGCATAGCTTAGCTGAAAGTAGGTTGGGCTAATCACTAACTTTTATGCTGATTCAACTGAAGTCAAGTTCTACTTCAATAACAGCAACAATACAGAGGTAGTAATACAATCGTTTACGTTTTACCTATCATGCTTACTGTATTTGTTGTGGCTCTTGAGTGGAAATATTTTGACAAGTTATATCGTTGGGCAAGGAAATAATTGGCTTATTTGGTTCTTCAAAGTCTTTGTAAGTAGATCTAACAATTATCCATGATGTCTGAAAAATAAATTATAGTGGAGTTTGAGTTTACATTAAAGATATACATTATTGAGGGAGAATTTAGGGCTCTACAGATAGGAGATAGAGCACTGAAGTCAGGAGGAGCTGCTTTTGTATTTTGCCTTGCCATTGACCAGTGTGTAACTTTGAATTCGTTGCTCTATAAACTTCAGGTTCCTCGTAAAACAAACAGTAGGGACAATTATGGTACCGGTCTCCTGGAATTGCTGTTTATTAAATGATAATGAATATGTAATACTTAAGTTGTGCCCAGCACATAGAAGGTATTCAAGAAATAGGAGCCATTATTATTGGCACCTATCAGAAGTTTTGTGAGTGGTATTCTGAATATATTCTAGAGTCATGCTGTGTCTTTAATTTCTAATTTCCTATCCATTGCTCTGCAGAAAGACCATGTTTTTAAAATACACAAAGAGCACAGAGAATTCTGATAAAAAATGTCTTACTACTTATCAGTCTAGGTTCCAAAATCAGAGTAGTGTTACTATAGGAGAATATTGATAGAAATAAATCACCCATGACGTAAAACTCTTTGCAGTCTCCAAAACAAGATGAGTTAAAGAAAAAAAAGAAATTCTAAAAACGAAGCCTGCACAATTAAAAGAAAAAAAAAAAAAGACTTGAACTACTCTCATGTATACCTTACAGTGACTTTATGTATATCTTTAGTTTATCTTTCAAGGCAGACTACATCAAAACTTATGTTACTTGGGACAAGAAAATAAAGATCTGTTATTCATATCTATTAAGCTAAAGATGTTAGAAACCAAGACATGATATTCCAAGGTAGTTGCTACACAGGTTATTTGATTTAATTCTATTCTATTTAATTCTATTTTATTTGTTTATTTGAGAGAGCATGCAAGCAGGGGGAGGGGCAGAGGGAGAAGAAGAATCAGGCTCCCCACTGAGCAAGGAGCCTGATATGGGGCTTGATTCTAGGACCCTGGGATCGTAACCTGAGCCAGAGGCAGATGTTTAACCAACTGAACCACCCACATGCCCAACTACACTGGTTTTAAAAAGTAAGATGATATGTCCCAAATTCTCCTATTTAGCTATTTTCCAAAGTTCCTTGATATATTGAGTTCAAAATTAGAGTGTTACATATATGGAATCAAAATAATCCACAATTTTTCTCTCCCAGGTTTCTCTTATAGCTAGTTTGAAAGTGGCTACTTGAATAGTTTAAATACTAATGGGAAAATCCCCGGAGAAAGCAAGATGTGTCTGTTGTAGGGCATTGTAAATAAAGGTAGGTTGAGATCATGTACTCATCTACCAAGATAATCAGAGGCAGACTGAAGGGAAAGGAAAGGGAAGAATGGGGCCCCAGTCAGTTAAGGGGCCATGGCCACCTTTGGCTCAGGTCATGATCCCAGGGTTCTGGATTCAAGCCCCACATCAAGCTCCATATTGGGCTTCCTGTTCAATGGGGAGCCTGCCTCTCCTTCTCTCTCTCTCCCTCTGCCCCTCTGCCTGCTTGTGCTCTCTGTCTGTCAAATTAAATAAAATCTTTTTTAAAAAAAAAGAAAAGGAAAAGGAAGGGTAGGCACACAAAGCAACTTCCATCCAGAACGTTCCCTACATAAAATACCATAAGTAGGTCCAGATGCCATAAACTTAAAAATATGTGTTCTGCAGCTGTGTATATGGGTTTTATTTTCTGTGTGAGACCTGACATTAGAAAGAAAGGTAAGACATCAAGCAGAAACAACACTTTCTCACCAAGTGAGTGAGTGGTCAAGATGTGCTATTTGGTAAATTCCAATGCTATTTTGAAAACAGCTGACAGATGATTAAGAGAGGTCACTGGCTTTCTCATTCTTTTTGTGACCCAGTTTTAGACAACTGCCACCCAAAAAGAAGAGAACAGCTATCAAAGACTGTCACAGTCTGGCAATCAGGTCCCAGCTTAGGCTCTGCCTTCCTCTGTGAGCCCTATATATCATTGCTCACTCTCTGTTGCATTCTAACTACAAAATTAAAATAGTAATTGGTACCTCCTTTTATATTCTTTAAACTTTATTTGAATTGCTACAGTGCATTGTATGTCTTCATTAATGTTGTTGTAGATTGCAAAATCCTAGAAAATTACACTAAAGTATGTTAGTCTCCTAATTTCACTCTAATGTTGCACATGCATTATGATACAATTTAGCATGTTCTCATTTCTAAATCATTTATATAAAGTATAGAGAGAATTCTCTAAGTATTTCTTTTTTTTAAAGATTTTACTTGTTTGACAGACAGAGATCACAAGTAAGCAGAGAGGCAGGCAAAGAGAGAGGAAGGGAAGCAGGCTTTCTGCTGAGCAGCAAGCCCAATGAGGGGCTCAATTCTAGGACCCTGGCATCATGACCTGAGCCGAAGGCAGAGGCTTTAACCCACTGAGCCATCCAGGCGCCCTATCTATGAGTATTTCAAGAATAAAATCAATGAAAGTCTTTAATGTTTCCGTGAAAATCAGTATGATTAAAGGAAATCCATTTAGGCTAGGACTTTTGGGTCAAGTACTTCAAGCTGACCAATTTTTTTTACTGAATTGATTGTCTTGCTCTTGTGTAACTAAAAAGTTTGAACAAATACACTTCTACCATCTCTTCTATCAAGATGATTTTTTTTTTTTCTGTTTAAAACTTTGTGTTTCAGGTTAAAAAAAAAAAAAAATCACATATGTACTAGGCTTCCAGTCAGTGTAATTCATCTTTAAGCAGATTGACTTAATTCTATGAACTTCAGAGTCTCTGGTGATAAACTCCATCATCTCTGTATTATGTCTTTTACAACCTGATGGGTTTACATCAAGCACAATGTATATTTGAACAATAAGGTCACAAGCGGAGTTGTATTACCTTTTATGGTCAGGGAGACACTTAATGTGTTGCAGCCTTCTCTTTTAAGCTACATAGCAAATCTGACACAGCACTTTGTTTTTATGCCTGGATTCCCATATGATCTTAGTTTCTAAGCTCATTCACGTCAACAACCTGAGCCTTATTTTTGCAGCATTTCCTCTTGAAGTACAGAGAGGAGGATGGCTTTCAGTCCCAGTTCTCATAAGTTTGATTAAAGCCACCTGAAATAAGTTTATTGTCTCTCATTCTGCCTTTTATCCTCTGTGGTCTTCAGCATTCTCTCCCCTGTAAGGACTGAACCAGTTTATATTAATAAGTCCCTTCCCTGAAGGAGTAATCATCACACCTCTGCTTTCAAAGTTATTCCTGTGTTAGAGGGCAATTTTGAACTCTCTATAAAATTAAAACAATAATGAAAACAGCTTAAGGGGATGGAAAAGTTTACTTCTAGCATGTGGGATATATTTTAAGTTCTAGAAGGAAGTGCTACCATAGCATTGTGTGTGTGTGTGTGTGTGTGTGTGTGTGTGTGTGTGTGTGTGTGTGTGTATGGCTTTAGAAGGACAATGTAGGTTAGGAATTGGCATGATTAAATAATACCAAGAGACAGGATACCATTATCACCATAGTCCAAATTTCTTTTTGTTTGATGTCACCCTGGTTTTGGGGATCTGATTAATATTTGGTATTTCTAGCAAAACATAAAGAATTTTACATGTCTATAATGGTCCAAAAGGAAACTTCTTTGGTTAGTTAACCCTATAAGCAAAAGCAAACAAACAAACAAACAAACAAACAAAAAACCTCTTTTCTCCCCTTCTTCCCTGTAGAATTTGTTTAAAGAGAGATTCAAAATGGTTGGTTTAGAGCTCTGTCTGGTTTAATATAACCAACTGTGGTTTACAAAGGATGGAACTTTTAAAGTTAGTTGAGGGTACTAATATGATCCAGGTTGTTAAGATCCTTGTTCACAAGAATTAAGAACAAATTAATGAAGCACAGGATAAAAATTAGCAGTAGTAATGAAAGGTCAATTTTCTTGAGAAGAAAAGCAGTGGTTGGGAGGTAGGGGGTTCCAGGTGGCTTAGTTGGTTAAGTGTTAGACTCTTGATTTAGGCTCAGGTCATGATCCCAGTGTCCTGGGTGGAGCTCCAAGTCTGGCTCTACACTCAGCGGGGAGTCTACTTGTCCCTCTCTGTCTGCTCCTTCCCCTGCCCCAGATCTCTTTCTCTCTTTCAAATAAATAAATAAATCTTAAAAAAAAAAAAAAAAGCAGTTGGGACATAAAGTGCTTGAGAGTCAGGTTTTATCACAGTGATTCTCAAACTCCAGAGTGTGTTGCAATGACCTGGTAGGCTTCTTAAACCACAGATCCCCATACCCACCCAAATTTCTGATTCACTAGCTCTGGGGTAAGGTCTGATAATTGGCATTTCTAATAAGTTCAAGGTCTATACTTTGAAAACTACTGTTCTACCCTAATAGGCCCTCCTGGGGTTGGAAGGCAAACAATTCTCTCCTGCCAGTTCTCTTAAGCCCAGTGCTGACCCTGTGCTGACCCCAAAATGGAAGGGGGGAGATTTTCTCCTTTGAACGCCATGTTCTTTTTTTTTTTTTTAATTAATTTATTTATTTTCAGAAAAACAGTATTCATTATTTTTTCACCACACCCAGTGCTCCATGCAATCCGTGCCCTCTGTAATACCCACCACCTGGTACACCAGCCTCCCACCCCTCCGCCATTACAAACCCCTTAGATTGTTTTTCAGAGTCCATAGTCTCGCATGATTTACCTCCCCTTCCAATTTACCCCAACTCCCTTCTCCTCTCTAACACCCCTTGTCCTCCATGATATTTGTTATGCTCCACAAATAAGTGAAACCATATGAGAATTGACTCTCTCTGCTTGACTTATTTCACTCAGCATAATCTCTTCCAGTCCCGTCCATGTTGCTACAAAAGTTGGGTATTCGTCCTTTCTGATGGAGGCATAATATTCCATAGTGTATATGGACCTCGAATGCCATGTTCTTTGAATTGTGATCATGGGTCACCTCATCTTTTCATTCCAGAAGTATTTTCTTCATTACATCCTTTTCCTGACTGTACATGGGGAATCCATAAGAAATATACAAGTTTTTTTTATTACAGTGTGAAATATTTAATACATGTACATTTATAATCAAGGTAGATCATAAACATACCATGTCCTCAGTTAGCTTGTCACAGCTTAACACATGGAGTGAGCGCTCAGGCTTGTCCTCTCTGCTTAGCAGTTGAAGGATCTTTTTGATCCACCCTGTCTCCCAGAAAGCTTTAAAATAACAAAGCCTGGGTCCCATCTCAGACATATAATCATATGATGTAAAAATCGCTAAGTGGGGGCTTGGCAATTAAAAGCATTTGGGATACTTCTTATGTGCAGCCAGGGTTCAGACCAGTGGTAACCCTGACCATGCCTTCTCACTGGTTATCAGTGGGGTGATCACCCTCACAGGGGTAAAAATTAGCTCTTTGCAGGGGGGGGGTGTACAAAAATATATCTTAGGTATTACAATGATTTGTGGACCCCCAAAGGGCCACAGTGTAACACAGGTGTATAGTATATCTGTAGTATTAGCGTTTCATGGGGATGGAACAAAGTAGGAGAAGATTCTTCAGGAAGTGATCATGAAAACAGGTTGAGAAATACTGCCCTAACCCTGAAAGACTGCTGTGAGTTTTTGGTAATGTATCTGACTTCTGAAATGCAACATGAATCTGGTTGAGTGCTCTTGCAGACACACTGGTATGAAAAAAAAATTTTTATTGAGTTAATCCTCATTGCCCTGTATTTTTCCTGTAGAATATACATCAAATTATATTAAGTTCTGCTTGATTCTGGCTTCACTCCATTTTCAAAGTATTTTATAATGAAAATAATTACTGTCTTTGTGAGGCTTAGCGAAATGTTCCATTGGAAGCTGGGAGGCAACCAGGTGGCTTCAGATTGCTTTCACTCTAAACAATTACCAAATATGTTTAATCCCTTTTGGAAAACATAACATTCCAT
The DNA here is from genome assembly GCF_964662115.1 of Mustela nivalis. Lineage (NCBI taxonomy): Eukaryota > Metazoa > Chordata > Mammalia > Carnivora > Mustelidae > Mustela > Mustela nivalis. The sequence goes on along the minus strand of NC_139023.1, from coordinate 89,867,091 downwards.
TAGAAGAAATGGCAAAAGCAAGGAATCCCCATACCCTCATCTCGATAGTGTTATTTTTCTAAAGAAGTCTAGAAAATTGTCACTTCATTAATTTGTACTACTATGGTTGTTTTTAGAGTATAACTTGCCATAAAATAGGCAAACATTTAAAATACCCGTGGTTGCATATGCTCTTTTGCTATTTGCAAGGGTACAAGATTGTTTTAAAAGGTACCCAAGATTTTGTTATTTGGGTGGGATGAGGCCAACAAATCAGGAGATGATCACCATAACAGTGACAACAGTTACAGTTGCCATAACTGTAAAACAGTTCCCAAGAGGAGGGGAGCAGCTGAGCCATGAAGGGCCACAGGGGAAGAAGGGGGGTTGGTCAGGAGGTAGAAGGAGACAGGGCAGGGCATGGGTGAAAGCCTTAGGTGTGGTTTCTCAGGTTAGGAATGGGCAAGGTGAGCAGGTTTAGAGTTGGGTAGTTTGAATAATCCGTGTGCTGTGGACTGTGGTGGGAGGGGAAGAGGGGTGGACCCTGTTGTCTGGTACTTGGCCTCAAGATGATTAGAGCAAAAGAATGTTCCTTCCTGGAGTGCTAGATAGAGGAGGAAGAGGATTTTTGGACTCTGGATTGGTTGGTTTGTACATCAAAGGGCTGCTCAAAGGCAGAGCAAGTTGTTGACACTGTCTGGGAATTAGCTAACCTGGGAAAGGCAGCCTATGCTAGTTGGTAAAACCTCAGATGTCAGAGTGTCAGGAAAACAGAAAATTTAAAAATATAGTTAATGTAGTTAAATATAGTTACTTCAAAGTTGTCTCCAGAAACTCAAAGCTATAAACTAACTTGGTTGTGGAAAAGGAGGAAGACATTTGAATGTTGAAAAAATAATGTACCCAGATGCTATTAAGTCTTCTGGTCTATTTCTGTACAAGGAGAAAGCTTTAACCAAGAATGCAGATGTTCAAATCTTCCTGATATTGTATACATAAATCAAGTTGGCAGGAGGAAGCAGATGGCAGGCGGAGTTGACTGGCATTGTGGCCTGGATAACTCTATGGCCTGTCTTATTCCCTGTGTGCTTGGCTTGTGCCGACACAGTGTATACTGATGGAAGCTCAGAGAAGATGCTGTCTGTTACCAGACAGTAGCAATACATGAAGAGACAGCAAGTTTGTTGGGACCCAACTGTGAAAATCCACAGGCTAGGCTCAGGATTTTCATTATTGCTGTAAGTAGGTAGTGGTTCTCTTTACCGTTCAACAGGAAAAAGGCTGCACTGGGTCCTGAAAAGAAACTGTGCTGTGTAGTGAAGTTAAGCCAGCACTGAAATTCTAAGTCAACTCTTCACTAGCTGCATAATCTTGGACTACAGATGTTACTTTTCTGGAATTGGGTTCTCTTCTCTTTTCTTCTTTTCTTTTCAAGATTTTATTTATTTATATGTTTGTTTGAGTGAGAGACAGAGAGACACCATGAGCAGGGAGAGGGACAGAGGGAGCAGGAGAGAGACAAGCAGACTCCCTGCTGAGTGGGAAGCCCAATGTGGGACTTGAGCCCAGGACCTGAGATCATGGCCTGAGCTGAAGTCAGACCTGAGCCATCCAAGTGCCCCATGGACTTGGGTTTTTTTCATCCCAAAATGCAAATTGTATCTGTTCTTGAGATTGGAAACAACCGAAAAACAAAACATAGGAAACAGAAGAAGATGTAAATATAACCAAACAAACTAGAGTAAGGTGAATCTGAGAAGATGGCTAAGATGTGCAGCCATAATGAGCTTGTTTAGTATTTCACCCCAGAATTAAACTTCCGCACCCAGTCTCATGCAAAGCTGGAGAGAGCCCATTCTTTCAAACTTATCCAAGGACTAACTAAAGAATGCATCCTGAGGAAGGGTTCTGGGGTGGGAATAGCCAGAGGAGGCTGATTTCTTGTAGGCTTGTTCAGTACCTCCTCCCAGTATCAAGAATCAGGGAGGGCAGGCGCACATGTCCCCGCTTGAAGAACAAGTGAGGAGGAGTGAGAGAGGAGACAGTAGGTCCCCACGTCTCTGCTCTGGAAAAAGTACAAGTGGGGGCTGGAAATCCCCCTTCACTACTTCGAGGATTATTATGAAGATAGATTATAGATAAAATATGCAAGATGCCTAGCCAGAAAGTAAGCATGTTAAGTGGAAAGTTGAAATTCAGTGAAATGACTGTCATTTTTGGTCTTTTTTTTTTCTTTCATGATACCCAAGAGTAAGTTTTTTAATTCATGAGAAAAGGGGATGTACTGTCTGAATCTAATTTACTTGTAATTATGTACTCTGAATTACCTCATATGATTCTCAAATTCCATTCCAGTAAGACCGCAGATTGGTGAAAATGCCAGAAATAATGTAATAGCAATCCGTAAACATGAGTATTAAATTGTACCATTCCATTATTCTTGTTAGTATTTTAATTGCTCACTTTGGATGGTAGGTGTTTAATTCATCTTTCCTCATAGAACAAATTAGCACATTCTTCATTATTACATGTACAGGCCACCAGCAAATGAGAACTTTTCCAACAAGGATACTAAGACAGACTGTTTATTAAGTGCTTTGTCTGCCAGGCATTGTGCCAGATGCTTTATAAAGCTTTATTCCTAATTGTTTACCCACTCTAGAAGGAATTATTATTATCCCAATCCTATAAAGGAGAAAACTGAAGGTCAAAGAGATCGAGTAACTTCCCCAAAGTTCTACAGATTGAAAGTTGTAAAGTCAGAATCATAACTCAGAATCCAACAAAGCCCACATTCTCCCCTTTAAGTATATCCTTGGCCTCCCCTGGGGAAAAAATCTCATGTGAAAAGAGAGAAAATAATGTTGTGGTTCCATTAGTGTAACTAACAGAAGTGACCTTGGAACTTCACTTAGTGGAAGTATAACGAGGGATTGGAAGACAGCCTTTTTAAACCCTCACATATTATTTTAAACACATTATTTATTTTCAGCTAAGATGTTTGGTTGGTTATCCAAACTGTGTTGAAAGTTTAGGGAATTTGAAACAAGGGTTTTTTGTTTGTTTGTTTGCATTGATTTTAATTTGAAGCTTTTAATGGGCACACCATTGATTTAAGGTTCTATAGTATCTTGTACTTCTCTATTCTTATGGCTTCATCACACTTGGAACAGGGTAGGTGCTCATTAAATATTCACAGACTATTTGGGTGTGCTAATTAATGATTAAAGGCATAGGGTTCTTAGAAATGAGTGGTAGAGGTATCAAATTCAGGCAAGAAAAGGAGAGACTCTGCAGGACCCAACCTTCCTCCAGCGACAGATGTTCCTTTTGAAAATTAAAAATTGCTCATATTAGTACGTTTCATGAGGCTTTCAACACTTTGTACCATATAGAATGTTATTATGTTTCCACAGTTTCATGTATAACTGCAAAACCACCATGCTTATTATAGATTCCTGGGTATTAATAGAAAGTGCCAAGGGTCACCAAAGTAAAGATCATAAGCAAGCCTGAGGTTGAGTGCTGATGAGCTCCACAGAGAATCAGGGAAACTGACTTCCCTTGGTCCTTTCCAGTGAATTGTTCTCTAACAAAACTGGATGCCTCTGGGCTTGGTGAGGAATGGATCAGAGTGTGACAAGGTAGAGTGGAATCCTCTCACTGGCCTTCTTTCCCCTCACTCCTCCCAGAAAGCCAGGATTCCTACCAGGTGCTCGTCCCTCCTGACACACAGCCTGTGTCTGTCTACACACAGACTGCTGCTCTCTTTAGATCCTGTACCTGCCTTCTCTTCGGCGTTACCAATTATGTATGCTCTTCTCATACAGGCTTTATTTGCTAGTAAAATCACAGTTTTATTTACTTTTTAAAAATATTTAAATATATGGATTTTCATGTAACCATATTCTATAGTCTGTACATATCTTTTCTTTTTTTAAATAAAGATTTTATTTATTTATTTATTTATTTGAGAGTGAGAGAGAGACAGAGCATGAGAGGGAAGAAGGTCAGAGGGAGAAGCACAGTGCTCACGGAGCTGGGAGCCTGATGAGGGACTCGATCCAGGGATTCTGGGATCATAACTTGAACTGAAGGCATTTCCTTAACCAACTAAGTCACCCAGGTGTCCATGTACATATCTTTAAAACAAAAAAAGATTTTTAAAAACTTATACTTTGCTTACAGATATACTTAGATGTCTTCATTGTTCAACAGTAGGGTCTTCCCCCCAGTTTCTTTCTGCCTTTTTTTTTTTTTTTTAAACTTCAGGAAGATTATTTATGGGGAAAGTCCTAGACCCTATTCCCAAACTAAACACAAATTATAATTCAAAACACCGTTTTATATCGACTTATCATTGCCATGTAGAGAATATGTATGTCTCAAAGGTGAAAGTATATTCAACTAAAACTGGCATTTCTATGCTAATGAAAGTCTCGTCTGAAAGTAAGCCAGAAGAACACTTATATGCATTCAGGAAGAGAATGAAGCTGAAGCAACCTTAGGCATAAAACTGAGCTAGAGGTGAGTGTGTATATATATATATATATATATATATATATATATATATATTCTTGAAGTAAATGGTATTTCTACACTTCCCAAATTAATTGGTTAGTTGATCCATTGTCTTTCCATATATAGATATAGATAAGAATATAGGTGTATGTGTATAGGTAAGTCAGTATGTGTGTGTCTGTATCTCTCTCTCCATATGTATCTATATCTATACCCTGGGAAATATGCAAAGAAGAAGAATAGCTCACACTTCCAAATTACATACCATGTGCCTGGTATTGTCTAAACACCTTACGTTTATTAAACTCGTTTCAGGCTCACAATAAATCTACATGGGAAGTATGACGTTGTCAGTTTTACAGATGAGGAAATTGATGTGTAAGCAAATAACGTTGCCCAAGATCACACAGGTAGTAAAGGGATGACTTGAACCCAAACAGTCTGGCTCTAGTCTTTTCCGCCAGGTCAAACTGCCTCCATCCTCAGAGGAGGTGTAACATAACAGCAAATTTAAATAGTCGCATAGGAAACATGAAATGCCTCCATTCCATGACACAAAGCGTCCCACAACAGGGTGTCCTTAGATAGCGCTGGGCCCTGCGGCAGGGCCAGTGGCAGATCAGCAGGGTCTGTTTCCCATCGATCTTACTATGGACTGAGATAAGCAAGGGAGGCTTCTTAGGAAGGCAAGAATGGAATTGGGCCTTCTTCAGTGGAAGAACTGGTTGAGAGAAGCAGAGAACAAAAAGCATTCTAAGGTGGGAAAAGGACTTGAGCCACTGTTCAGAGACCAAAAAGCACAAAGCGTTACTCAAAGAGGAGCAGTAGGAAGGCCAGTCTGCCTGGAGCAACAGGGTCAAGCAGAGAAAGACAGGAGATGTGTTTAGAAAGGTTTCTTAAATCCTATTGGAGAAAGACAACTATCATATGATCTCCCTGATATGAGGAAGTGGGGGGTTAAGAGAGTAGGAGAAGAATAAATGAAACAAGATGGGATTGGGAGGGAGACAAACCATAAGTGACTCTTAATCTCACAAAACAAACTGAGGGTTGCTGGGGGGAGCGGGGCTGGGAGAAGGGGGGTGGGGTTATGGACATTGGGGAGGGTATGTGCTATGGTGAGTGCTGTGAAGTGTGTAAACCTGGTGATTCACAGACCTGTACCCCCGGGGATAAAATTATATGTCTATAAAAAATATAAATAAATAAAATAAAATAAAAGCCTTTACGACAGTGAAGGTGATAAACTTTAAAAAAAAAAAAAAAGAAAGGTTGCTTAAATCCAGATGTTACAAGGATGTGACTGTCAGGCAAAGAATTTGGGCTTCGTTTCATAGATAAAGTGGTGGTGTCTTAAGAGGTCAAGATCAAGAATGGAAAAGTGAAAAAACAGGAGTTGGGGAATATTAATCTGGCAACCATGTGCAAGATGAATGGACAGGATAACAAAAGGGAAAAAGGGCCCTACTTGGAAATTTGTATATTTTTCAAGACGAGGGCCCGTAATTCAATAGGTATGTTTTAAATAAATAAAAAGGAAGGAAGGCATAAATCTGGAAATAATTCTGAGAAAATATCAGTAGGAATGGTCTGAAGGGTTAAGGAACCCCAAGGGAAAAACATCAAAGATTATTTCAAAGATTTTAAAGGTGAGTAACACAAAGTAAGATGGAGTCCGTGGGAGAAGATACGCCCTGAAATGAGAAGAGAGATTATCGTATTTTGTCATCATCAGAATTATTCCTGATTGGGTAAGTTAATTCTTACTCGGCCAGCCAGTCAATCGGTAATTCTTCCTGAGCACTGGAATTCAGAACAGAGGAGGAAGGAAGCTTGGTGGGAGAGAAGGAGGCAAGTGTAACTCCCAGTGAAATAAACCGTAGAGCTTGGGTGATCTTAGCTCTGACTTCTTTTCTTTTGGTACATGGAGGATGCATGTAGGAGGGTGACGTGGTGAAAACAAGCTGATGGACTCACTCACACAAGAGATCCTGGGAGTGTCCTGGCAACTTTCATCTCTGTAACGAATTTTTTAAAAAAATTTTTTAAATTTATTTTTTATTTATTTTCAGCATAACAGTATTCATTATTTTTGCACCACACCTAGTGCTCCATGCAATCCGTGCCCTCTATAATATCCACCACCTGGTACCCTGACCTCCCCCCCCTTTAAAACCCTCAGATTGTTTTTCAGAGTCCATAGTCTCTCATGGTTCACCTCCCCTTCCAATTTCCCTCAACTCCCTTCGGATTTTTTTTTTTTTAAGGTTTTATGTATTTGACAGACAGAGATAACCAGTAAGCAGAGAGATAGGCGGGGTGGGGGGTGGGATAGGGAAGCAGGCTCCCTGCTGAGCAGAGATCCTGATGTGGGCCTGATCCCAGAACCCTGAGACCATGACCTGAGCCGAAGGCAGAGGCTTTAACCTACTGAGCCACCTGGGTGCCCCTCTGTAATGGATTTTTGAACTATGGTCTTTATTTAGAAAACCCAACGCCCCCAGAACATGGGAGGTTCCCCCCAAGGGAAGTTTACTGTGATCTTCCATGGCAGGGCCCTCCTGGGTGCTTCTGATCTGAAAGGTTCTTGAGAATCTGTGGAGAGAAGTAGGAGGTAGGCGGGGAACCATCAACACACCCACCCAGGAAATCAGCGGCCAGTTCTATCTTTCTGGCCTTTGGCCCATATAACCTAGTGTATAAGAATATGTGCTTGGGAATCAGGTCTGGATTCAATCCCCAGCTCCTCCATTTATCAAAATTATGATGCAGAAAGCCATTTAATCCCATTTATCATCTGTAAAGATGGCAGTAATAACCCCGTATCAATGATTATTGTTAAATGCTATGTTCATGTGGCACAATGTTTTTATTTTATTTTCTTTTACCTTATAAGAGAGAGTGAGTGAGCATGCTTGGAGGGGAGGGGCAGAGGGAGAGGGAGAGAGAACCCTAAGCAGGCTCCACACTCAGCACGGAGGCCAACATGGGGTCCATCCTACAAGCTTAAGATCATGACCTGGGCAGAAATCAAGAGTCGGGTGCTTAACCAGCTGAGCCACCCAACCACCCCATGTGACACACTAAATACATGAGATCTACTTTCTTATGTAAGGAGGTTAATAGGAAGAATGGTGCTTATCCTACTGGATTATGAGGACTGAGTATTGTCAGGTCTCAATCCTGATTCTTTTACTACATAACAAAATGGCTTGCATATCTGAACCTTTTCATAGCCCTTCTGTGCCCACTAATACATGTTATTCTCACAACAGACCTGTGAGTGAGTCAGTGTGTTTGTTATTCCTCCTTTTTGCAGATGGAGAGGATCTTCAGAAAGGGGCAAAGTGTTGTTTCAATCCTAAAACGAGGTCACAGAGCCTGACCTAGAACCCAGGGCTGCTCACTCCTGTCAGAGCCTGATGGGAAAAAGCCTGCTGCCACTTTCCCTGTGAAAATACCCCTCTACTTATGTAGTGAACACAGTGCAGAAATGAGCTCTAGTCACATCAAAGACCTGCTTGTTGAACTTTTGACTTTTGGCAAGTCTTACCCTCAGCAGTTCCTTGGTATTCTTTCTACTTTAACTTTTAGTTTTCAAGGCACTTTTAAATTTACTCTTAGCATTCTTTTTTTTTTTTTTTTAAGATTTTTTTATTTCTTCATGTAACAGAGAGGGAGATCACAAGTAGACAGAGAGGCAGGCAGAGAGGGAGGGGGAAGCAGGCTTCCCGCTAAGCAGAGAGCCCGATGTGGGGCTCGATCCCAGGACCCCGAGATCATGACCTGAGCTGAAGGCAGAGGATTAACCCACTGAACCACCCAGGCGCCCCTACTCTTAGCATTCTTGAATAGTAGGCATTGGTTTCTTTCTTTTTTTTTTTTTCACATCTCAAAGAAATGTATGACTATGTTCCCTCTAAGTCCACATTACCTATCCAAATATTCAAATCAGAATGTTGGTTTGGATACATGTGGTGTGTGTATGGAGGGGGGTGTGTGTTAATTAACATGAGGAAAGTGCAAGTGAAATTAATCTCAAAGATTTTGAGATACGTCATATTACTTTAAATCCTTTGATTTTGAATATAAAATGTGCTTTTCTTCAACTGTGTACATCAAGTTAATGAATTGACTGGTCCATTTTTTAAAAAGATTTTATTTATTTATTTGAGATAGAGTGAGCATGAGTGGGGGTCGAGGAAGGGCAGAGGGGGAGAGAGAAGCAGAAGCAGATACTCCATTAAGCAGGGAGCCCGATACGGGACTGGATCCTAGGACCCCAGGATCATGACCGAAACCAAACATAGTCGCCTAACCAACTGAGCCATCAGTGCTCCCAGTCCATTATTTAATAAAATTTTGTACTTGCTTGCGAGGTATAAGATTCTAGAGAAGCAGGTTTCAGTCTTAGGTAACTTTGTCTACCTCTTAGGACCTTGTGGCGGGTAGGAAAGGGGGTGGGAGATGGAAGAGAGAGGGTCAAAAGTAGACTGACATTTCTGAATCCATCTCCAGTGAGATCAGGATCCCAAAGAGCTCTGTTCTGCAACTTGTCCGTCGTTGCACAAGTGGAGGGAAACTATAGAAAATTCTCCATATCTCCTCTGGCAGTCTTTGACAATCTCAGACTGCTTTAGTCATCATTTCTCTTCTAGAAGCAAGATGGTTTTATTAGAAGAATAGTTGAAATTTTCCCTCAATGTGCTTCCCTCAAATTTTTGAGGGTTAAGTCATAGAATGATCTGCCAGCCCCCAAGGGAGATACACTTGGGAAAAGAAAAAAAAAAAAGGACCAGTATTCCTGCATTTTGAGGTCATGCATTCAATTTTACTTTAATTTAAAAGATATGTTTTCCCCAAGGCACCAATTTTTATGTTCCAGGACAGATGACATTTTGACCCTATGTGATATATTTCTATTGAGAGATTTCAGGATATGTTTGTTCATTAGTAAATAAAACTGAGATGTATTGACTATAAAGTTGTGGGTAACACAGAATTTCTTATTTTTATAAAAAGACAAGGAGTATATTTTCCTTGGAAGCAAGGAATTAATTGCAGCCCCGAGATGTATAGCCCATCCCCACATCAAGCATCAAAGGAAAGCAGCTCCCTCAAATAATCATTCTCCATCCTTTTCACTTCGCAAGCTAATCATGGAGGCTTGAACCCTAAATTTAACTTTGGAAGTTTGCTGCAAGTTCCAAAGAATTTCCTAAATAGGTTTCAAATGTTAGCACTTTGTGGGCTTGGGAATGAAGAATTAAAAGAGGAGCGGTGATTACAGTTGCAATAAAAACTTGGCACAGAATGAAACAGGTTTTCCCTCTCTCTCTCTCTTTCCAAGTTGTACTCACCTAAAGCAATAAATGTGTGGGTGATTGCCCCTGAGATTTTCCAATAATCTCAAGGCAGTTTAATGGCATAGGCAATGGGCTTTTTAAGAAGCTCACTATAAACAATTAATTTCAATTCAAGGAGTATCTTTTAAACTCACTCTGGGGCAAATCTGGTATAAAGAGACATGCGAGGTACAGAAGAAACATGACCCCCAGGCCCTCTCTTGTTGTCCCTGACCGCCATGCCGCCCCGCCTTTCTTTCCTAGTTCCTCCTCCTCTACCAGTTTCTATATGGTGGAGTCTCTAAGGCCCTACTTGGAATGTCCACCTTGGAGGAACCTTTTGTCTTCTCTTCACTCTTTCCCTATGTATAGTGGGCTGAATGGTGGTCCCCAAAGAGATATGTTCACACCTGAATTCCCAGAACTTGTGAATGTTAGTGAATGTTACCTTACTTGGGAAAAGGGGTCTTTGCAGATGTAATTATGTTAAGGAATTTGAGATGAAGAGATCATGCTGAATTATTCAGGTAGAACCTAAATCTAATAACTGTCCTTGTAAGAGACACACAGGAGAGGGGGACCTGGGTGGCTCAGTCGGTTAAGCATCTGCCTTTAGCTTAGGTCATGATCTCAGAGTCCTGGGATCAAGGCCCATATCAGGCTCCCTGCTCAGTGAGGAACCTGCTTCTCCCCCCTCCCCCACCCTTGCCCCCCACTTGTTCTCTCTCTCTCAAATAAATGAATAAAATCTTTAAAAAAGAAAGAGACACACACACAGGGGAGATTTGACAGACAGAAGAGGAGAAGGATATGTGACCAAAGAGGTAGAGTTTGGAGTGATATGGTCACATTAGGCCACAAGTCAAGGATTGCTGAGAGCCACAGAAGCCAAAAGAATGAAAATATGCATTCTTCCCTAGAGTTTCCAGAGGGAGTGCAGCCCCTACAGACACCTTGATTTTGAACTTCTGGCTCCAGACTATAAGAGAATAAGTTTCTCTTGTGTTAAGTCACCAGTTTGTAGCTATTTGTTACAGTATCCACAAGAAACTCATACACTAGTGATCCCATCTAATCTCTCATCTTCCTATCCCATCCATAGAATTCAATTTTCAAACCTGACCTCCCCTCAGAGTGCCATACCCAGCATACATCTAACTCGCTTACTGGACCTCTCCATTTGATATCAAGAGATATCGCAAACTTAATATGGCTAAGGGAACTCTTAATTTCCAACATTTACACTCACAAATCTACTTCCAAGTGTTCCCCATCAGTAAATGGCACTGCTATCTCAGGTTTAGGGCTCGTTGCAACTACTTCATGGCTCTTGCAAAGAACCTAAACATCATGCTTGATTCTCTTCTTGTTCTCAATACCTGCCACCTAATTCCTAGATGCATCCTTCTTAGCTACTATCTTAGTCCATCTTCTCTGACTCAGGTTTCTGTTACAGACTTCTGATTCTCTGCTTCTTCTCTCATCCGGCTCCACTAAAGCCAGAATAAACTTCCTACAGTGTGACTCAGATCCTATTACTCTCTGCCAAAGATTTTTTTTTTTTCCTCCAAACTCAGGAGTTTTATTTTACTTTATTTTTTTAAATTTCCTTCATTTATTCATGACAGACAGAGAAATAGAGAGAAGGAGGCAGAGGCAGAAGCAGGCTCCCTACTGAGCAGAGAGCCCATTGTGGGACTCGATCCTACTGCCCTGGGATCATGACCTGAGCCAAAGGCAGACACTTAACCGACTGAGCCACCGAGGCGCCCTCTGCCAAAGATGTTTTAATAGCTTTCTGTTCCTGTTAGAATAATATCCAAATTTCTTACCTTGGTCTAAAATAATGGTTCTCAACTGGAGCTTTTTGGCTTCTCATTTATTACTTTGGTGCCCATTTGGTAATCTCCATTTGGTAATCACAGTTGCTTAGGTTCTTTGATTGTCACTAGGAAGAGCCTGCTGGCACCTAGTGGGTAGAGGTCAGGAATGCTGCTAAACATCCCACACTGCACAGAACAGCCTCACATGGTAAAGAATTATCTGGCCCTAAATGTCAGTACTGCTAAGGTTGAGAAATCCTAGCCTGTGGAGGCTTCAGGAACTGATTGATATCTGCCTTCTGTTGTCTCATTTCCTTCTACTCTTCCTCAAATATGCCGAGCTTGTCCACATTTCAGAGCTTTTGCATAGACTTTGGGTTGAAACATATTTTCCTAGCTCTTTGCAACTCTGTATCTTCATTATTCAGGTGTGAGCTCAAATATTACCTCCTCAGAGAGATATTTGCCATCTCTAGTGGCCTTCACCATCCTGCCCCAAGTTGCTCTATCACATTAGTCTCTTTTTACTTTCTGTAATATTGATCTTATTAGTACTTTATTATTTTTTTTTATTTTCAGCATAACAGTATTCATTATTTTTGCACCACAGCCAGTGCTCCATGCAATCTGTGCCCTCTCTAATACCCCCCACTTGGTTCCCCCAACCTCCCACCCCCCGCTGTTTCAAACTCCTCAGATTGTTTTTCAGAGTCCATGTCTCTCATGGTTCACCTCCCCTTCCAATTTCCCCCAACTCTTAGTACTTTAACTCAATTATATTGGTGTTTGTCTACTGTTGGCTTCTTTGCTCAAAGATTTAAGGTCCCCTAAGGTCTTCCAAGCTCTTTGCCATCTGCACCTGCAGCCATACTTGGCACAGAGTAAATGCTCAGTGAATATTTGTCAAATCACTGGGTACAAATGTAAAGCAATAGAGGATGATTAAATAACTCATCAAATGTTTGGTGCTAAAAGTGATGCGGTGAATCACCAGGAAGGCAGGTTTATTTCTAGCTCTTGTTAATTTCTAGTGAATGGGTATTACCTCCATTAAGGACTTAACTCCACTGACCAAAGGAGTGGTTGGGATGTTAAGCCTACCTTGTTTGTAGAAAAGATGTAATTTTGCCTGTGACTCTGTTGTTCTGAAGATAATGTAGGTTTTCAGGTAGTAGACAGCTGGTAACCAGTTGATAATACAGTTGTGGAGTTTGAAACATGCACACAGAAGTAACAGATGAGTCCCTGAGAGCAGACAGGTCCACTGAGGGATTGCTTTTGGAGAGAAAAACCAAGAATTTTCTCTGAAAGAACCTACCGTTTGGAACAGAGAAAAAGAAGAGTCAAAGGAAATAGAGAAAACTGGTTAGAAAAGTAATAGGAAAACAAAACAAAGCAAAGTCTCTGAAGCCCTGAGTCATGGAGTGATAGAAGACAGTTAATTTATAAAAGAAGCATTGTTAGCTCTCCTAGAAGCTGATTCTCACCTCCCTCTTGACCCTCTGTTAGCTTCAGCCTATTGGCTTCCTTTCCAGCCTCCACCATCAGGGTGGCCGAGAAATCCTACAAGTTGTCCACCTCTGGCCCCCAGGGCCTTCAGCAGCCACTCCGACACAAGCATTCCTGGCACCCACATCAGCTTCTTTACTTTCTCATGTGGGCAGCAGAAGGAGCTACTGGGGTGGCCTTGGCACCAGCACGAGTGTGATTGGGGGTTATGGCAGGGTGGGGGTATGGGGTATAGCTGTCTCTGAATCTGAGCCTGCTGAGACCCCTTAAGCTGGGGGTAGACCCCAACGTTCAAGCTGTGCACACCCCGGAGATGGAGCAGATAAAGACCCCCAACAACAAGTTTGCTTCCTTCATCGACAAGATGCAGCACCTGGAGCAGCAGAACAAAATGCTGGAGACCAAGTGAAGCCTCCTACAGCAGCAGAAAACAGCTCAGAGCAACATGGGCAGAGCGTTCAAGAGCTCCATCAACCACCTTCCAGGGCAACCGGACACACAGGGCCAGGAGAAGCTTCAGCTGGAGGTGGAGCTTGGCAACATTCATGGGCTGGTGGAGGACTTCAGGAATGAGTACAAGGAGGAGATCAAAGAGCATGCAGACATGGAGAATGAATTTGTCCTCATTAAGAAGGATGTGGATGAAGCTTTCATGAATGAAGTAGAGCTGGAGTCCCTCCTGGAAAGCCTGACTGACAAGATCAGCTTCTTAAGGCAGCTATAGCAGGGGAAATTTGTGAGATGCAATCTCAGATCTCAGACATGTTTGCGGTATTGTCCATGGACAACAATTGCTCCCTGAACCTTGATAGCATCATTGCTAAGGTCAAAGCCCTGTACAAGGACATTGCCAACTACAGCCAAGCTGAGGTCAGATCATGTACCAGATCAAGTATGAGGAGCTGTAGACATTGGCTGGGAAGCATGGGGATGACCTCTATCACATGAAGACAGATTTCAGAGATGAAACAAGTATCAGCCAACTCCAGGCTGAGATCAGGGACCTTAAAGGCCAGAGGGCTTCCCTGGAGGCTGTAAGCAACTCAGGAAGCTGGCTGTTAAGGATGCCAAAGCCAAACTGGCCGAGCTGGAGGCTGTCCTACAGAGAGTCAAGCAGGACATGGCGCTACAACTGTGTGAGTACTGGGAGCTCCTCAGAGTCAAGTTGGCCCTGGACATTGAGATCGCCACTGAACATGAGTATCCATACCAAGACCACCAGTGGCTACTCTGGTGGGCTGAGCTGGGCCTACGAAAGCCTCACCAGTCCTGGCCTCAACTATGGCCTCAGTTCCTTCCAACCTAGTTTCAGCTCGGCAGGGGTTCCAGCTCCTTCAGCCATGTGAACCACAACGAGTGTGTGGTTGTGAAGAAGATTGAGACCATGAGGGGAAGCTGGTGTCCGAGCGGTCTCATGTCCTGACCAAGTGAACAAGCACTGTAGTCCCCCCCAGCCTCCCAACTCCTGCAGCTGCCATACAGCCTTGGGGAGGAGCTGTGCTGAGGAGCATCGGGAACAGGGAGACACCTAAGGCTCAGCCCCCATCCTCAGCCTGCTCTTGAGGGGAGTCTACCACCCTGGGTAAAACCTCTCGCCCATGACCCCAACTAAAAACCAATTCAAGTGTTTTTTCCCAAGTAAAGCCTCAGATGGCTCTGCCAGTGCCCCCCTCCCCCATAAAAAATAAATAAAAGAAGCATTGCTGATGCATTTTCGGAATTTTGTGCTTTTGTGTTGGGGATACATGTTTCTTCCATTAATCAGTGAGTAGCTGAAAAGTTTTTGGCAAAGCAAAAATAAATTTAGCTATAAAGAAGTACCTAGAAACAGAGAAGATAATGAAAATATTCAGTTCTTACTTTCTAAAAATGTTAACCCTGCTATGAAATTCCTGTAATCCTAAAGGGTTTGGGAATAGTCCTCAGACCGCCAATTTTTCTAGTATCTATTTTACTTATTAGGAGAAAGTCTGATAATTTCTAATAGCTTCAAAGTGTTGGAAATAGAAGTTACTCTGTTCCCTTTCACCCTGTGTTGAGTGGTTGAGAAATCACCGAGGGAGATTGGCAAAATTAAGAACTGGCAAAAGCTTCCATCTGCCCCAAACTGATCCAGTCCCATTTCCATGTTTGGAAATGGTTTCTTGAGCTTATCCACACTTTGTTGGCAGGTCATATCTTTGCAGGATGACAGGCACTTTTCTTTCTGCCACCCACTAGCCATGATCCTGGCCTTGAGGAATGCAAACCGTCTGTCATGTCCAGAATCTGTGGGCAAATAAACCAAGGACCAAGTGAAAATGTGGGTGCGGCCATTGTGTAAGGACTAACCGCATGGCCACCAGGCATTGCTGCGCTTGCCTGTAGAGGTGGATTTTGTCCCATCGTAGAAAGAAGGGAAGGAGAGTATGTTTTCGAAACGTGGGTCAATAAGGAGAGTTAAACTTACCTGGTAACGAACTCAATTACTACATTTTATTCTAAGAAAGAATCACTTCTGCAACACTGTTAGGGAGAGAATACATTGTTGAATTCAACGTATACAAAGTCAGATACTTTGCAGGGGGCATCCTGGCCAGACATCTATTCCTTTAGATGATCCCAGGGAGGATGCAAACAGTTCCTTCTGTCCTGTTTCAGCATGTTTTCATTCAGGAGAAACTAAACCTCAATCCTATCTACAATCTCAGAGGTGAGTTCGTTCGGGTTAAGGGTGTACAGGCCCCCAGACTCAGAAATTTTGCCTGCCTTACTGATCCATATTACCAGTAACTGCTGTTTTAATGTTTAATATCTCTTCAACAATAAGAGAAACTTAAGACACTCGAATCTTCATATATTTAGACCCAGTCCCAACAATTATTTTTAAGGTTTGTTATCTTTAACTTTTTAGAAAACGTTAGATTTTACTTATTCCTTCTGTCAGTTGATCAGAAACACAGGGAAATGAGGAGCCATTGGCTTTTTAAAATACGTGTTCTGATATGTTGTTAGGATTCATTCTGTGGTCTGTAAAACCTTCCTCATCTTCTGACCCAAGAACTTGCATTAAGTTATTTGCATTAAGTTCTGGGAAACCTCTATTCCCCAGTTAAGTACTGGCTCTAGGCAATCTCAGAAGCTTAGAGGCCAGAGCTGTCCTGGGTACATCCTGTCCTTGAAATGTGACTACTTCTAATCAAGGGCTGGCCAGGACATGCATGCTTTTCACCAAGACAGGGTGCAGCCTAGCAGGGTGTGCTTGGTTTTGGCATAAGAGGAAGATCACCTTATAATGACCATCCACCAGGCTTTGGGCACCATTGAACCTAATTCTAGAATATGGAGCAGATGCCCAGGGAGGTTTTAGAGGCTAAGAGGTAAACCAGAGATAAAGGAAAACAAAACAAAACAAAAGCCAAAAAACATTGCCTGAGGAAACATTTGGGTTTATATATTAGGATTGTGTTCTCATTCTCTCCCTCCGTCCCTCTGTCTCTCTCTCTCTCTCTCTGCCTCTATTTCTGTTTCTCTCTTCCTGCCTCCTTCTCTCTCATTGGATTCTTTCATTAATTGTGGGTGGTTCTTGATGAAGAACTCTGTGATAAAGCCATTCATCTCTTCATTCAACAGATAGTAACTACTCTGTTAGACAGTGTGCTAGAGATACTGATGCTTTTGCAAATAAGAAAACTCCTGTCTTCAAGGAACTCGTGATCCAAAAGCCATCACAGACAAGAAAAATGACCTTTGTGGCAGGATGCGTAATGTGTCCCAGGTATTAGCTGGGACCTCCTGGCGCTCTGGGACCTGGCAAAGATGAGCAGCACAAAACTCCCATTTTGTGTCTCTTTGAAGGCCAAACCATATCCCCAAGATCCCTGTTAAATTCACAGTCAGCTTTGCTCTGATTTCCTGCTTTCTGATACTCTCTGCATCTTGGAGCCGTTCTTTTATTTCTGTTCTGACATAAACCCAGGGTGGGGACGACTCCTTCTCTTCTGTTCCCTCCCACACCTGGGTGGGCCTCTTCTCCTCCCACACAAAGCAATCACCAAAACAAAGTTACGATACTGATTCTATGTTTCAGAACTTGAACTGAGAGTTTGGGGGTCATGAGAGAGCACAGCGGTAAACTTCAAATGACGTAGGGCACATTCTTGTTGTGGGGTCTGTCTGGTACCCGTCACCAGGGCCTTCTCAGTGTCTGCATCACCTCACAGAGCACTCAGATGTCCTCCTGTCTTCTCTTCTGCCTCCTGATTCTCTTCCACATGCCATCCCTCCTGCACTGTATTCTGCCTCTTCCCCCACACTCCAGTTCTGGAATATTCTTGCACTCTACTGTCCAGAGTAAGCCTTTCCTTTTCATGTACTCCAAAATTAAAGTGCAGACCCATCTTGTTCATACCCAAATCCTTCCTGGTGCTCAGGCAATGGGGCTTTCATGTTCTAGAATCCTCTTTCTATTCTTTGCATGGAAGGCAGTGCGGCTGCATACTGTTTTCTCCTCTCCTTTATCTGTAGTAACTCACTTATACACACATTCAACGATATTTTTTGGATGTCCATTATGGATTAGGTACCACTCCACGTGCTAAGGTTAAAACTGTGTATGAGATGGACACAGGTCCTGTCCTTGTGGATTTACATTCCAGGAAGAATGTACAAGATGCTAAGAAGAAGTAGAAAGGCCCCACCTCATTCTGGGATAGGACTGCACATCATGGAGAGCTAAGTCTGACAGGACAAGCAGGATTGATGTAGGTCACTCAGAGGATATTTTAGACACAGAGTCTCAATGACAAAAGTCGGCACTGAAGTTCTCCACCATTCATTCGAGCTGCTGGAATGAAGAGGGAAACATTGTGGGTTATTTCCATTATTTCTCCCTCTAGCTCCCAAACCTCAATTTTCAAGCGATAGCTTTTGGGCAGAGTTGAGGTATGAGCTCTCTAGTGAGGAAGAGAGGGCACAACCTCCCACCCTTTTCAGTTTCAGGGTGACGTCAAGGGTCTGAGAGTCTTACTGGAATTGGTTTCTCTTTCCCAGTGGCTGGGCCCTGGAGCACAGCTCTCTCCACACGCAGGTAGATCTTAGGGAAGGAGCTTCTCTGCAATCTTGTCTTGGAGAATGGAAGTCAGGGTATGATTGGAGGTTTGGTCATCTCCTAAGAGCTGTGGAGTTTGGAATTGGGTCCTAGGGCTGTTAATTCATATGAACACTTATGCAAAACTGAAAGATGTAAAACAAGACGAAACAAAACAACTCTGCCACTTCTTCTGGGATGATGCAACCCGTGGCCAGGGTACACCCTCTGCCGGCGTGCAGCCTGAAAGAATGGGGATCCACTTTGTCCCCGGTTGACCAGATTCTAGAAAATGTAGTCTGAAGAGATCGATGAAGTTCTTATAGTACCCGAATCCATGGGTATTCTCAAACTGTAGGTCTTTCCTCACAAGGCTCTGAATGATTAGCTAATAAAATGGCAGCGTTTAAGGAACCCCACATCACAATCGGGATATCTTTTCCCTTCTTCTTACCCAATTACTTTAAAGTAATTGGCTAACCTTTATTGGGCATACTTGACATGCTCCAGGCACTGCACTAAGTAGTTTACAGAGATTAACCCCACGAATTCTTATAATAATCCTATGACTTACATATCATCAGTTCCATTTAATGTTTGAGGAAACTGAGGCTTAGGAGGTTGAGCTCAGCTAGTGAGTGTGTTTGAACCTAGAGCCCGTTTTAACTCCCACTCTATACTGCCAATTTTCTTTTTTTCCCCTGCTTTCCTCCTTTATCTCTCCTCCCTCTCTCCTTGCCCCATGGAAACAAATCCTTGCAGAGGACCCAGGTAAAAAAGGTATGCATTAGGCTCCCTGGTAGCTCTTCAGGTGACCTCTGAGTTCCAACTGGCCCTGAGACTGGGCTTTCCCAACAAAGAGCTTCCCTTTGTTGTTTGGGGTATGCTGAAAATCCTGGCTTCAGGTTTCCAGACCAGCAGTCATGCCCAGAGCCTAATCCTCGCTGGGTGGTGACCTGTCAGCACACAAGAAACACAGGTCCACTTAGCTCTTGGCAGGAGGTTCTGTGGCTTTTCTGGCCAGACCAGCCGAAGGCACAATGGAGAAACGCCATCCATGGTTGTTTCTCTTTGCCATGCAGGGAAAAGTGATATAGAATACTACCTGATAGTTTCTCTACAAAGAGTCTCCATGTTTCCTTTATGTTTTTGGCACACCTCAGGATAATTCCCTTAAGTATTAGCTATCTCCTCAAAAAGTCATAAGATACACAACATTGTAATCAAAATTTGTAGTTAAAATCTGGGGTCACAATAGTAGTACTCCCCTTGACCTGGCTTTGAAAAACCTTTATACTCTAAAAACACGTAGTCTTACTTGAAACATGGATCTATTCATGCACCTTTAATCTTGGTTAGAGACCATGGTATAGTGAAGCTGCATAGTAATCCAGAAAATGTCTAATTTTGGTGAAAAATGTACAGCAGCCAATATAGTAACTTCCAAATAAGATAACCTGGTGCTCTCAGTATTGGTTTCCAAAGACTCGTTGAACATTTCCTTGTTTGGTTTTGGAGGAATTTGCTGTGGGATTTCAGCCTGGCCCTCAACTCGCTGGAAGACTGCAGACTGAGAGTAAGCAGGCGGAGAAGCCAACGAGCGAAAATGAAAGTAAGAGGTCCTGGGCTTGAGGCTTAGTGTGTGTTCTTTGAGGAAGGAAGAACTCCTGCAGGGTCAGGGGAATGTCACTGGCAGCCCTAGAACTTGTGAATGCCAGTCAGACATCCTGTGCTCCAGACAGATCAACAAAGACCAGAGGCAAAAATGTTTCATTGTAACTGTTACAGCAGTGTCCTGGCTTCCTTGAGATGTCCTCTCTCCAAGAGGCTGTTATTTTACCTTTAGTCATTTAACCCTTTCCCCTGATGTTGACATACCTAACTCAGTAGGGAAAGCTAGTGGTAGATCTTCCAGAATGAAGCACAGGCTTTGGAAGTTTACAGCTAAGAAAGTATCCATAGCCAGGTCCAGTCCCGTTTAGTAAAATTTCTAATTATGATACAGTGCTGGGGCATGTCGGGAAGGGGAGTAGATAGTGCATGCGTTGGCCGAGGTGAAAAGAACAATGCCTTCTTCTTAGTTGGGGTTGGAGTTGGGGTCAGGGAGTGACAAGGTCTTATTTTTGAAAATTATGAAATACATATTGATTAAAATGTATAAAATTACTGGGTATATTTTCTCCTTACCTCTTGAGAACTTTTGTAGAAATAGAATGTGAACACTACTGCATTTTTCTTTTCTTATTTTTTTTTTAAAGATTTTATTTATTTATTTGACAGACAGAGACCACAAGCAGGCAGAGAGGCAGGCAGAGAGAGAGGAAGGGAAGCAAGCTTCCTTCTGAGCAGAGAGCCCAATGCGGGGCTTGATCCCAGGACCCTGGGATCATTACCTGAGCCGAAGACAGAGGCTTTAACCCACTGAGCCACCCAGGCGCCCCTCTTATTTTTTTTTTTTAAGATTTTATTTCTTTGACAGAGAGAGAGCGCGCACACGTGGTCAAGTAGGCAGAGCGGTAGACAGAGGGAGAGGGAGAAGCAGGCTCCCCACAGAGCAAGGAGCCTGATGCCGGGCTTGATCCTAGGACACTGGGATCATGACCTGAGCCAAAGGCAGACACTTAACAGACTGAGCCGCCCAGGTGCCCCCTACAACTGCATTTTTCAAGTGAGGTTTCCTAAGATGTTTGAATCCTGAGAAGCACATCAGAAGTCCCAAGTCTTACTGTTAAATATTATGAAATATGATGTGGCAAAATAAGGCTTTAAAGTGAAAGGAGCAAGAAGACCTCTGTTCTGATTATACACTCAGCCTCGTCCAGTAGAGAGAATCTAGTAACTTTTCCATGATTGTCAGTTGACTGTAAGGGCTCCTGGAAACTCTTAAACTCTCTGCTAATATAAGCACAACACTCTGATAGGTTTCCACAGTTCTAGTGTCTCTTACACCATGTAGGTAAATTTTAGACCAAGGTCACAAAGTAGTATTATCCTCTAAGACATTCTTCTGTTAATACTCAAGTATTTCATTGCACTTTGTAAATGTTCTTTTTGGTTTCAAAAATGCATCTGAGACTAAAATGTATTGTCTTTCAAACCACTTACATATATGATGTTTAAAATGGAAAATGCAGTCATAAGGAAATACAATATTTCTCTCCAGATTGTAATAAAAGGTTTACACCATCAATTAACAGTGCTTTCACTGCCCTCTGCTGCCTTAACGAGAACATTGGATTTGGAAAGCTGAGTCTTACATCTGATTGGGGACAGCCAACTTTTCATTTATGGTCAGTTATTGATGCCCGCTGGCATATTCCAAGGGTAACACTATCTGACTTGGAAAATCTCAACAATGAAGCAGCCCATGACCCAAAACCAAATAAACACTATGTTCTTGTGAGTCAGGATTTTCTGGGGTTTTATTAAATTCCTGGTGTTCTGTCTATAAGATCACTAATATACATGGAAATAGCTGTTTATTTAGAAGTTGATTACAAAGGTTTTTAATACCTTATTATTATTTTTAAAGATTTAAATTTTTGAGTAATCTCTAGGCCCAACAAAGGGCTCGAACCCACAACCCTGAAAACAAGCATCACGTGCTTCACTGACTGAGCCAGCCAGACCTTCCAATACCTGTTATTTTTTTAAAACATGAAAAATTAATAGAAATGGCAATAAAACTGATTAGATGAGAACCTTTGCTCTTTAAAAAGTGGAATGAAGCTTAATAGAATTGCTTTGTGGCACTGTTCTGTTATTTGCATTTAAATATTGGGTGCTTAACATAAGAAAAAGATTGAGTATTTTCATAATTTCATTATACTTCATGTACTTTTAATCAACAACATTAAGTGCCATGTCAGTCTAGTCTCTAGGGCTTCTGTTTAATAATAATACTGTTTAATAAAAATTACTAACTTACTCATGAAATTCTTGGAGATATGCTTGTTATAAATATTCATTATTGACCTAGCAAAAGTTTTACCTGAAATCTGTTTTACTCCTGAATTATAAATTATCAACAGATTTTATTCACTTAACAACAATGTGTCAAATGCCTATTAAGTATCAGGCACAAATTTATAGATGAATATAAACTGCCTTTCTGACCTAAGATGCTCACAATTTAATGGGTGCAAAATATAAATAAACATGTGTTATAGAGAAATTTCCAGGGGCAGGAGGGAGGAAAAAAAGAGATCTCCAAAGGTCGTGCTCCCTTTTGTGCCAGTCAAGAGCCCCAGGAGTCTGATTGTTTTGATCAGGACCTATGACACAGTTAATAGTGACTAATTTTGCTTGTAGTACTCCTCAGTGCTCACTAAGAAAAACAGGAATGGGTTTTGCAAATCTCTCTCTCTTTCTTTTTTTTTTTACTATATACCTTTTAATAACTTGATACCTTCCTGTATCTACCCTAACCAACCCACTTCCTCTCCAATCACAAATGTGATTGTAAACAATAGAAAGATAAATATACTTTCAAGTGCAGATAACCTTATTTTATTTTTATGACTCTGAAGGGACTGTAATAGAAAATGGTTCTGTTATATCCAATTACTGCCAAAACAGAAAGCTATTGATCCAACACTCCAGAACCAAAGTGGTATTTTTTTGTGGATGATTCTGACATTTAACTGGCTCGGAATCACTAATCCTCTTTAGCAAGTTTATTTGGTTACCAAGAGTATGTTTTGAAAACACAAGGAATACACAAAGAGCTTTGTTTCAAGTCCTCAAATACCATATAAGGAATGCATGGGGAGGGACTGCTCAAAGTTAAAAGCTTTGATAAAGCTTCGCATTTTGTTATGGTGAAGGAAATCATTCAGTTATACTTGCCTCAGAAGTTTTCTAGGGTTAAGGCATTAAAATCATACTGTATGGTGTGCATTTGGGACCTTTGACCATCTTTCCACATATATGAGCCCTGAACGGAAACCTTGAACTTCTTCTTGAGCACCTTAACCAAGCCCAGCCTGCCTCTAGTGGTCCCCTCCGTGAGAATGCAGAGTGGCCTTCTGTTTGGACAGCTTTAGTCTCCCCCATCCTGTGGTCATTATGGTTCTTCAGCTGACTAAAACCCCAGAAACGCACTACTACCCATCAGTAGTTACCAAAAAAATGTGGTTGATGGAAACCTGTCCACATTAAGAAATATTTTAAGAAAAAGTTCCATAAATTGTTTTTATCCAATAAACATGTTGTAACATTTTAGAATTTTAGAACCAATTAAGAAATAAACCAGAGTTAGAGAGATGGAGCTAAAAAAAAATCTGCCTTATTATTGGTAAACTTGACTTGGAGAGTATGGTTTGACCTGTGACCACATCAGTCTTCCCACAAAAACAAAACAAAACAAAACAAAACAAAACAAAACAAAACACCTTTTTTTCCCCCTGGAAGCATTTGCATGTGTAGAGAAAACTTCTACCTATAATTGTAGGTGCTTTATAACTCCTAGTCAATGCATGGATGAATGAACCAATCAGTCACAAAGGTTGCTTCTGCTTTTTTTCTCAGGGGAATGTCAATATCAATTCCAGAGTACAGGAAATATTTTCATTTGTTTTGACTCCATGACCAGTTGCCTCTTTGGACCTACCCAGCTGCTCTCAGGTGGCAGAAAGCTGGAGTGGCTTTCGGACTGAGCACTTTCTGGTGCCAGTGAGAGGTCCCATCAGCACCTTTTCCTCTTTCTCTTTCCCCTTCATCTGAAAATACAACATGTTCTCTGATGTGAAGATGAGTGTGTTTGATTTCAGAGATTTGCTCAGTGCTTTAGGCCAGCTGTTTTGGCTCAAGTGGGATTAATTTAAACACCAGTTGTTGTTTAGCAACTTTAGTCAATCAACAGATATTTATTATGATCTTATGTAGAAAGCAAAGAGAACAGAACAACTCTTAAGAATGGGAAGCCAGGGGCGCCAGGGTGGCTCAGTTGGTTAAGTGTCTGCCTTGGACTCGGGGCATGATCTCAGGGTCCTGGGATTGAGTGCGGCATCAGGCTCCCTGCTCAGTGGGGAGTCTGCTTCTCCCTTTACCCCTTCCCCCCGGCTCATGCTTTCTCTCTCTCTCCCTCTTCCTCAAATAAATAAATAAAATCTTAAAAAAAAAATTAAAAAAAGGACAGCCAGGGATCCTGCTGATGATTATGCTATGCCATTGTTTTTATGACAGCAGAGGAGTGAATGCCTGCCTCAAAGGTCCTGAGTGTTCTAGGCTTAGAGTAACATTCACATATCCCACCTCCCTTTCAGGTCTTAACTTCAAATTATCAATTTTACTCACAGTGAAGGTGGACTGGGCAATGGGACTTGGACTTGAGGCTAAACGAGCACTTCCTTTCAGGGAATTAACATTTATTAAGGTTATTTGGCCTCTGGTGACGGGCCTGCCTGCCTCACGCATTCACAGACAAGATGGGAAAGCTGACAGGGAGAACAGAAGCCTAGCTGGGCCTTCCTGGGGAACGTGGATTCTGAAGGACAAGTGAGTCCACTGCCCACTCCCTCAGCCGGTATAAGAGAGTGAGAGAAAGGACTGGCCATCACAAACTTTTCCATTCAATAACTATAGTATTTGGAAAAATCCTGGTTCAATGGTGTTCACACTCTCCACTCATCAAATTAGCTACTCCTCCCATGGGAGAAGTGACAGGAGACATCTAGAAGTATATGGTCCCATCTGTGGGAAGAATGGAATTTCCCCTTTGTGGAGAAAGTATGAAGAGGGAAATAATGATCTCCCCAACACCGATTTATTCCACAGGGTAGACCACCCTGGGTAGTCCTGGTGACCCTCACTGTCCTGAACTCCACTGCAGATTGACATGTAGAACTCTATTTAATCTCTGTAGAAACTCAAGGAGTTAACCTAACTTCTTCTCATGGACACCCTTGTCAGAACATAATAGAAAGAAGACAGAATAATATTTACCATAGAAACTCAAGGAGTTAACCTAGCTTCTTCTCATGGACACCCTTGTCAGAACATAATAGAAAGAAGACAGAATAATATTTACCATACATACAAAAAGAAATCTGAGCCTGCAAGCAAAATCTGTACCCTCATGTTTCCCATTTGGGAAAATAAAATGTTTTATATATATTTTCCTTTCCACCTCCCCCTCCTTCCAAAATGCAGGAGCTTATTTGTCTGAAGTAACCCACAAGGAAGTCTAGCAAATCTGTCTCTTACATGCTGACTCCAATTTCTTTGTGTCATTTCCAACACTTTTCTCCTAGGATTGTTGTTGGCTTTAAAGTGGCGTCATAGGTGAAAACATTTTGCCATTACCTAACAGTTAAAGTTAGGGGTCTCTGGGTTGGAATCCTGGTTCCCTCCTGTACTAGCTCTGTGACCTTGGGCAAGCCACTACAATCTGGCTGGGTTGATTTTTCATCGCAGGGTGAGGACTTACTAATTTTCGTGCCTTTCCTCTGAATCTTAGAAATGAATTAGATGCAGAATCAGCAGTATATATTTTATAAGCTGGGTGTACCCACCAGCCTCCTGCTTTGCCTCCCCACTCACACCATTTTTAAAAAAATTTTATTATTTGCAGGCAGTAAATGCAGTGGGAAAATGTGAACTTGGAATGAAACAGCCATGGGTTTGAATTTCTGTTGTATCATTTATTAGCTGTGTGACTTTGGATAAATCAGCTAAAGGGTCTCATTCTCTTACTGGGCTAAAAATGTTAATGAGAAAAGAGACCCGTATTCAGACTTCTATCTTAAAGTGGAGACTCGTAGTACACACAGCAAATATCAGATTTTGTCCTGCATTTTAGAAAGTGGTTTATATAGTATATGAAGTCTTCATTTCTTCAGTGGCTGATTCAC
Source organism: Mustela nivalis (assembly GCF_964662115.1). Classification (NCBI taxonomy): domain Eukaryota; kingdom Metazoa; phylum Chordata; class Mammalia; order Carnivora; family Mustelidae; genus Mustela; species Mustela nivalis. Next base: position 89,840,993 of record NC_139023.1, on the reverse strand, counting down.
TTGTAAGGTATACCTGTGCACTATATTTGTACACAAACACACACACACACAGCTTCCATGGAAGCCAGCTTCCTTTTGTGGGGAGGGGAGTGCGATTTCTTTGAGAAAGTCTATGGATGGCCCAGGGCCGGTGATAACTGGCAATTTCTGTTACGGTGATGAGTGATGATGGGTTAATCCCTCTGTGCCTGTCAGTTTGGCCAACAACCCCCCCACCCCCCACCCCCGCCTAGATTTCCCTTCATCAAATGTAAATATGCGTCTTGCCAAGTATTTTCCATTTACTTTGTAAGCTTCATGTTTTTCATTGGAAATTCAGTCCATGTGTGTTGAGTTATTTACTGAACTCAGAATACTGTTGGGCAAATGCCAGTTTATATCCAGAGTTCCCTCCCCACAAAAGAACCCACCATAAAGTTCCACTTTTTTCCTCTCTCTTCCTTTCATTTTTTGTATTAATCAGGACCAGAACTAAAAGAAGCCTAGTTTGGTTCTGAAGTTACATAAAAGTTATATGGGCTACACAGGCCACTAGTCTTTAAACATACAAACTAAAAGAACCGTGCCAAAATGAGCTATCTGGGTCCCTCAGAACACCTTGTTAAAATTGTCCATTCTGTGTTGACTTGTTTTAAGATCCCTTTCTTCATCAAAAAGGAAATTAGATCTTAATGTTTCCATTTTACAGATGAGGACACTAACAGTCAATGACTTGCTTATCATGGTCAGATGATAGGAATTTGGAAAGGAGAATGAAGAATAAGAAAGAAACAGCTGAGGGTTAAACTCGGGCAATTATTGCATTTGAGCTAAGAAAAGAGGCATGTGGACCTTTCTGGTGGTAGAGTACATTTTAGCACCCGAAGGGAATCAAGGCTTGAGTGGCAGGTGCAGCTTTTCTCAGTGGGATGAGATAAGAAATGTTCACATAGTCATGATATCATGAGTTCTCATGCTCTAGAAATATCATGTGTAGGTAGAGAGGTGGATTTTTTTTTTAAGAGCCACGTTATACAACAGATTTTCTTATTTATGCATGTTCAGTCCATCTGTAACTCCTTTGCCTGTTCTTGGCCAGCAGCCTAGAAGAGGCCCAGGCCCAGAATATTGAGTCAAACTGTGGGATTTTTGACAAATTAGGTTTTAATTCCCTTCCCTTACAGTTCCCTCATCCACATTTATGACTTCCACTGCCAAATTGATGTGTTTAGCCCTGATCTCTCATTTGCCTTCTAGTCTCATTTCAGCAGTTCAACTGATTCTAACACATCCCTCTGCTTGAATACTTGCTAGCAAAGCTCTCATGTGTAATCAGTGTTATTAATGAAACCTCTTAGAGAGCTTGGGTTTTATTTTTATTTTCCAACATTAGCGCCCCTTCTGAGATTCCCTTGCTTTTACCAATAACACCTCCAAAATTACAAATTTGCAGTCATTCTTGATTTTCACTCCCCTATAAATCTGTTCTCTTCCTGAGTCTGTAGTTTTCGCTTCAAAGTTTGTCTCTTATCTTTTTCCTGTGGGTTATAACAGAATAAACTCCAATCCAGGCTCTCATCACTTCCTGTTTGCACAACTTTAATGGTTTCCTCCTTTCTCTGTCTTCAGTCTTCTGCTCTCTAGTCTACCCTGCACACTGACTAATCTCTCTAGGGGGGCTTAAGAGCCAATAATAATTGCTCATCACTACTGGGTCATTTCGAGTGTCTCATCCTGGCATCTAAAACTGTTTTTAATGTACTTCCACCTCACTAATCCATCTTTACTTTCAATGACCTGTCACACACACCCTCCCATCCTTCTTCGGTCAGCTCTCCACCTTTCCAGAACACACTCTGCTTTTCCCCATCCTTGTCCTGCCATGTTTACATTATGGGTCACACACAGCGTGGTTTCATGGTTAAAGGAGCTGGACAAGGACCTGCACATAGAATGATAAATAATTTGGGAGACAGGTTCCCAAATCTAGCTAGTACCAGTACTAGTGAGAAGACAAATCTAACAAATAGAATAGGGCTTTGGACAAGTATGACAGCAGAAAATTTGGGGCAGTCCGGGCAAGCGGTTTCTCTGAGAAAAAGCCAAACTTCAAGAGTGAGAATGGACTAGTATATGGATGGCAGACAGAAATGAAGGATCCAGAAGGATCCAGACAGCCATTTGGAGACATCTAGGCATACAGACAACAGCATCTGGAATATCTCCTTACAGGTGGTAATAGAGTCCAGTAATTCTTGGTGAAGTCCAGGAGTAGGACTTTTTTTTTTTTTTTAAGATTTTATTTATTTATTTGACAGATGGAGATCACAAGTAGGCAGACAGGCAGGCATAGAGAGAGGAGGAAGCAGACTCCCTGCTGAGCAGAGAGCCTGATGTGGGGCTCGATCTCAGAACCCTGAGATCATGACCTGAGCCGAAGGCAGAGGCTTAACCCACTGAGCCACCCAGGTGCCCCCCAGGAGTAGGGCTTTTATCCCTGGGAGGATGAGGAGATATGACAAGGCAAGAAAAGACTCCCATCCTAGAAGAGCTGGGATCATCAAAGCCAGGATTAAATCACAAAGAGTAAGACAAACAGATAGATGGTTACAGGATTTGCTCCCTAGAACAATACAGAAGCTTGTGGAAACTAGATCACCTCAGCACCAACTGGCATCAAATGACTCAGTCCCGTGCCCCCAAAAACCATAGGGCTAAGAATTTGCATTCTAGAGGCTGGAAGGGAATCTACCACCGTAAATGCCTTTGGTCTTGAATTAAATCTTCCTGCCACTGACTGTATGATCGTGCGCAAGGTTCTTAATTTTTGTGAGCCTTGATTTCTTTATATATAAAAATGAGGAAAACGCGTATTGTATAGATTTGGTATGATGATTAAATAAAGTGCCTGCTATGACACATGCCATTTAGTAATAGGCTTCCTGCTCTTTGCCAGACTTCTGAAATCTCTCCTACCCGAGAAAAGGATTGACCCTTGCGGCTGAGGTGGTGCTAAGCCTGTGGGTGGGAACCCGCCATTCCACTTGTGTAATGAGGCAGAGAAGAGTCCAGAGGCAGGTGGTCAGGCCTGGCCTGACTCCTCCCTCACGGGGACGCCTGCCTGCCTTCCTCTTCTTTCTCTCTCCTCATTGCTCCATCCTCTTACCTCTATAAGTCCTGAACACGACTCGTTGTCAGCACAACTGTCCCTCTTCTGGGAAGCATCAACTCTGTTCTTGAGATTCCTCCATTCTTTTGGCCCCTTTTGAACTGGCATTTTGCTAATTACTTGACCATGTATAATATTAGCAATCCTAATTTCGGCTTCTTTCAAGTAATCCCTAGGGTTCATGGCATGGCCATCTGTAATGTTGCAAAGATATGACTTCCGGAGAAGTTCTGCGGAACGAGCTGAGTGAGTGAACCCAGTAAGTTGGCCCCCGTCATAGTCCAGCACAATTTTGATGATACCAATTTGTTGATGCCTGAACATTTTGTGGGGAGAATTATATCCTATTTTGGAATGAGGATCGGGAGCTTTTTAAGTTCTCTGGATGAAATCCTTGGTGATGTCAATGGTCTACAATATTATAATTTATTGATTTTTAGTTGCCTCTTGTACTCTAGCCAGTTTTGTTTAACTAAATTTCAAGCCTCTCTGTGATTGAGCCGAGTCTCTTTTTTCACATGATTTCCTCCAAATTTAGCCCCAAATTCCCTTCATAGTGAGCAATCAACCTGCAATTAGTGATTGATTCAGTGACTATGTCTTGTTACCATTTTGTTTAGTTTGGGGAATTCTAGATGGTCATTTTCTTCAATTGCTTAGTTATATCTGAAGTAAAATACAACATTTTCACTAACATAATAGAAAGGGAATTAAAACACAAAGGAGGTGAGTCTAATACTCAATTTTTTTGGTAAGAAAAGCAGGACAAGCCATTTGCAGGGAAATTTTGGCTACACATAATTCTTGTCACCAGAAATCAGGGTGATTTATAGTATCTTGTTCTGTTTATGGACTGGAGATCTGTATTCCAGTGGATTTTCCACTTGTTCTTGTGATTTGCTAAAATGGAAAAGTACTCAACCTCATTTGCATAGAAATGCTTATTAGTATCCAATCACATCTCCCCGCTCCCCGATTATTGTTACTTTTTTTGCTTTCATTTTTAAAAAATGCTCTTTACTTTGGAAAAAGGTGCCAAGATTTTCTGGCTAATTGTGGGTACAAACATACCTGTATATGTCATACTAATTATTTTTAACACACACACATGTATTTAGCCCATTTGTTGAAAATGGCTGTAACCTTTTATGTGGAGGACTCTAACCTCTTCCCTCTTATCCCATCTGTTTTACCCTCTGTAGTGGCCTTGAGTTCAATTCCATTTTTCAATAACACTGCCCCTGTCACGAACACACACAGTCACATACCATTTCCAATGCTATCCACTATAGCTCACACCTTTATCATTTGTACAGCTGGACTAACATGATGGACTTCTAGAGGCATTCTTGAATTGTCACATACCTTTTAAATCATTCTGTACCTTGTTTCCATGCTTACAGCCCAATAACGCCTCGTATCCCCTCGGCACAAAATACACATAGCTCTATAATATAATCCTGAACTACCTGTCCAGACATGCCTTCTCCTCCTTTCCTGTCCCTCCCACTCCCTCTGTACCCCTCCACCATCCTGGCAGTCCCTTGAACATGGGCCAGGCTTTCCTACTGCCACAGCTTTGCTCATGCCATTCCTGCCTGGCACGTTCTCTCTTCCCATCTTTACCTACAAAATTTTATGTATGCTTCAAGGCCCAGACCAAATGCAACTTACTTCATAATTCATTTCCTGAGCAAATTACTTAAAATTCTACCCTCAGCTTTCTATCAGAAGCACATATTATTAACCTGTGTTTCTAATAGTAACCATATACTGCCTTATTTTATAGTTGCTCACACACAACGCTTTTTACTAGCCTATATGCACTTGGTGGGCAAGGACTATGCCTGGTCCAACTTTGTATATCCATATTATTTACTTCAATGCCTTTCCCATAATGTGTGTGCAATAAATATTTGTTCACTGAATGAGTATTCTATTTATCTATGCTACATTTTTAACACAATAAAGGGATATCAGTAGAGGCATCAATGGAGGGTATGCAAATCAAACCTCAGAAATTCATGTATCTATGAACTATAGTTTGGGCAATTACTTTCATAAATCACAATCTCTTGATAAGTATATCAAGAGATATGAAACCACCAAGAGGGCAGACATTTTTTTCTGCAGTTGCTCAGGAGACCTGAACTACAACATTGGATATTTCATGATTCTGAGTTCCTTGTCTGTTGCTTAATTTGTATCCCATGTTACTGAGAGAGGAGACGAGCCCAGCTATCACTCATCCACACTTATATCACCCTGAATTAAACACTACAGAGGAAAAGACACTCTTAGTGTTTAAGAAATAAAGTTGTACACATTTTATATTGTATCCTGTTTTTAAATAACTTAAGAGGAGAATTTCTTAGATGAAAACAAATCATGTTAGTTTTATTAATGAAGGCTGCTACTAATAGTGATACATATGCCCATGTACAGTGTAGTAGAACTGTTTTCTCTATTTTCTAGAAATATTGATTTTTCCATTTTTTAGTATATTTTTCTTTGTAATATATAAGACCTTATAATATATATTCTTGAGGTACACAATGACAAGAGATACTGTTCTGCCTGTGCTCTACTTTTTCCAGACCATCCCTCAGCCATGACCATTTTCTGGCTGGTTTTCCTGTCAGGGTATAACCATAATTATACACATTCCCACACTCCTAGAACTGTGTGGTGTTTGCTTGGTAAGTTCTAGCTAGTTCCTTCCTCGGCCTGTGTCCTTCAGTTTGCTGTGGGAGCACAGTGGTTCATACTCCTTCCTTCTTCTCTTCTCTTCCAGCACATACATGTGAATCATTCGAGAGTCAGTTTGGACTCATTTCATGAGAAAGTGTTTGGATTTAGAGCCATATGTGATTTCATTTAAGATTTTAAAAAAAGAAATAACAAGTGTTGGTGAGGTTGTGGAGAAAAAGGAACCTATATGGCTGTCAGCAGAAAACAAATTGGTGCAGCCACTGTGGAAAACAGTATGTAAGTTCCTCAAAAAATGAAAAATGGAATTACTGTATGATCCAATAATTACACTACTGGATATTTACCAAAGAAAACACTAATTTGAAAAGATATATGCACCTTCTACTGGGTATTTACCCCAAAGATACAGATGTAGTGAAAAGAAGGGCCATTTGTACCCCAGTGTTCATAGCAGCAATGGCCACAATTGTCAAACTGTGCCCTTCAACTGATGCCCTTCAAGATGCCCTTCAACTGATGAATGGATAAAGAAGATATGGCCCATATACACTATGGAATATTATGGCTCCATCAGAAAGGATGAATACCCAGCTTTTGTATTAACATGGACGGGACTGGAAGAGATTATGCTGAGTGAAATAAGTCAAGCAGAGAGAGTAAATTATCATATGGTTTCACTTATTTGTGGAGCATAACAAATAACATGGAGGACATAGGGAGATAGAGAGGAGAAGGGAGTTGAGGGAAATTGGAAGGGGAGATGAACCATGAGAAACAATGGACTCTGAAAAACAATCTGGGGGTTTTGAAGGGGTGGGGGGTGGGAGGTTTGGCGAGCCAGGTGGTGGGTATTGTGGAGGGCACGTGTTGCATGGAGCACTGGGTGTGCATAGACAATGAGTTCTGTTACACTGAAAATAAATTAAATTTAAAAAATAATGAAAAAGAAAAGATATATGCACCTTTATGGTTTTTGCAACATTTTTTACAATAGGCAAGATATGGAAGCAACCCAAATATCCATTGATAGGTGAAGAGATAAAGAAGATGTTATACACACACACACACACACAATGGGATATTACTCAGCCATTAAAAAAAGAGATTAAATTCTTGCCATTTGCAACAACATGGATGGACTAGAGGGTATTATGCTAAGTGAAATAAGTCAGTTGAGAAGGACAAATGCCACATGATTTTACTCAAATCAAACTTTAGGAAACAAAACAAATAAACAAAAAAGGGGAAAAAAAAAACCCAGACTCTTTTTTTTTTCTTTTTTCTTTTTCTTTTTCTTTTTTTTTATTTTTTATTTTTTTTAAATTTTTTTTTTTATTTTTTATAAACATATATTTTTATCCCCAGGGGTACAGGTCTGTGAATCACCAGGTTTACACACTTCACAGCACTCACCAAAGCACATACCCTCCCCAATGTCCATAATCCCACCCCCTTCTCCCAAACCCCCTCCCCCCAGCAACCCTCAGTTTGTTTTGTGAGATTAAGAGTCACTTATGGTTTGTTTCCCTCCCAATCCCATCTTGTTTCTTTTATTCTTCTCCTACCCACTTAAGCCTCCATGTTGCATCACCACTTCCTCATATCAGGGAGATCATATGATAGTTGTCTTTCTCTGCTTGACTTATTTCGCTAAGCATGATTCGCTCTAGTTCCATCCATGTTGTCGCAAATGGCAAGATTTCATTTCTTTTGATGGCTGCATAATATTCCATTGTGTATATATACCACATCTTCTTGATCCATTCATCTGTTGATGGACATCTAGGTTCTTTCCATAGTTTGGCTATTGTGGACATTGCTGCTATAAACATTCGGGTGCATGTGCCCCTTTGGATCACTACGTTTGTATCTTTAGGGTAAATACCCAATAGTGCAATTGCTGGGTCATAGGGTAGCTCTATTTTCAACATTCTGAGGAACCTCCATGCTGTTTTCCAGAGTGGCTGCACCAGCTTGCATTCCCACCAACAATGTAGGAGGGTTCCCCTTTCTCCGCATCCTCGCCAGCATCTGTCATTTCCTGACTTGTTGATTTTAGCCATTCTGACTGGTGTGAGGTGATATCTCATTGTGGTTTTGATTTGTATTTCCCTGATGCCGAGTGATATGGAGCACTTTTTCATGTGTCTGTTGGCCATCTGGATGTCTTCTTTGCAGAAATGTCTGTTCATGTCCTCTGCCCATTTCTTGATTGGATTATTTGTTCTTTGGGTGTTGAGTTTGCTAAGTTCTTTATAGATTCTGGACACTAGTCCTTTATCTGATATGTCGTTTGCAAATATCTTCTCCCATTCTGTCAGTTGTCTTTTGATTTTGTTAACTGTTTCCTTTGCTGTGCAAAAGCTTTTGATCTTGATGAAATCCCAATAGTTCATTTTTTCCCTTGCTTCCCTTGCCTTTGGCGTTGTTCATAGGAAGATGTTGCTGCGGCGGAGGTCGAAGAGGTTGCTGCCCGTGTTCTCCTCAAGGATTTTGATGGATTCCTTTCGCACATTGAGGTCCTTCATCCATTTTGAGTCTATTTTTGTGTGTGGTGTAAGGAAATGGTCCAATTTCATTTTTCTGCATGTGGCTGTCCAATTTTCCCAGCACCATTTATTGAAGAGGCTGTCTTTTTTCCATTGGACATTCTTTCCTGCTTTGTCGAAGATGAGTTGACCATAGATTTGAGGGTCTATTTCTGGGCTCTCTATTCTGTTCCATTGATCTATGTGTCTGTTTTTGTGCCAGTACCATGCTGTCTTGATGATGACAGCTTTGTAATAGAGCGTGAAGTCCGGAATTGTGATGCCACCAATGTTGGCTTTCTTTTTCAATATCCCTTTGGCTATTCGAGGTCTTTTCTGGTTCCATATAAATTTTAGCATTATTTGTTCCATTTCTTTGAAAAAGATGGATGGTACTTTGATAGGAATTGCATTAAATGTGTAGATTGCTTTAGGTAGCATAGACATTTTCACAATATTTATTCTTCCAATCCAGGAGCATGGAACATTTTTCCATTTCTTTGTGTCTTCCTCAATTTCTTTCATGAGTACTTTATAGTTTTCTGAGTATAGATTCTGTGTCTCTTTGGTTAGGTTTATTCCTAGGTATCTTATGGTTTTGGATGCAATTGTAAATGGGATTGACTCCTTAATATCTCTTTCTTCTGTCTTGCTGTTGGTGTAGAGAAATGCAACTGATTTCTGTGCATTGATTTTATATCCTGACACTTTACTGAATTCCTGTATAAGTTCTAGCAGTTTTGGAGTGGAGTCTTTTGGGTTTTCCACATATAGTATCATATCATCTGCGAAGAGTGATAATTTGACTTCTTCTTTGCCGATTTGGATGCCTTTAATTTCCTTTTGTTGTCTGATTGCTGAGGCTAGGACCTCTAGTACTATGTTGAATAGCAGTGGTGATAATGGACATCCCTGCCGTGTTCCTGACCTTAGCAGAAAAGCTTTCAGTTTTTCTCCATTGAGAATGATATTTGCGGTGGGTTTTTCATAGATGGCTTTGATGATATTGAGGTATGTGCCCTCTATCCCTACACTTTGAAGAGTTTTGATCAGGAAGGGATGCTGTACTTTGTCAAATGCTTTTTCAGCATCTATTGAGAGTATCATATGGTTCTTGTTCTTTCTTTTATTGATGTGTTGTATCACATTGACTGATTTGCGGATGTTGAACCAACTTTGCAGCCTTGGAATAAATCCCACTTGGTCGTGGTGAATAATCTTTTTAATGTACTGTTGAATCCTATTGGCTAGTATTTTGTTGAGTATTTTCGCATCTGTGTTCATCAAGGATATCGGTCTATAGCTCTCTTTTTTGGTGGGATCCTTGTCTGGTTTGGGGATCAAGGTGATGCTGGCCTCATAAAATGAGTTTGGAAGTTTTCCTTCCATTTCTATTTTTTGGAACAGTTTCAGGAGAATAGGAATTAGTTCTTCTTTAAATGTTTGGTAGAATTCCCCGGGAAGCCGTCTGGCCCTGGGCTTTTGTTTGTTTGGAGATTTTTAATGACTGTTTCAATCTCCTTACTGGTTATGGGTCTGTTCAGGCTTTCTATTTCTTCCTGGTTCAGTTGTGGTAGTTTATATGTTTCTAGGAATGCATCCATTTCTTCCAGATTGTCAAATTTATTGCCGTAGAGTTGCTCATAGTATGTTCTTATAATAGTTTGTATTTCTTTGGTGTTAGTTGTGATCTCTCCTCTTTCATTCATGATTTTATTTATTTGGGTCCTTTCTCTTTTCTTTTTGATAAGTCGGGCCAGGGGTTTATCAATTTTATTAATTCTTTCAAAGAACCAGCTCCTAGTTTCGTTGATTTGTTCTATTGTTTTTTTGGTTTCTATTTCATTGATTTCTGCTCTGATCTTTATGATTTCTCTTCTCCTGCTGGGCTTAGGGTTTCTTTCTTGTTCTTTCTCCAGCTCCTTTAGGTGTAGGGTTAGGTTGTGTACCTGAGACCTTTCTTGTTTCTTGAGAAAGGCTTGTACCGCTATATATTTTCCTCTCGGGACTGCCTTTGTTGTGTTCTGAATATATCTGTGATGTCCATCTGGTCCAGTGTGTCGTTTAAGGCCTTTATTTCCTTGCTGATCTTTTGCTTGGATGACCTGTCCATTTCAGTGAGGGGAGTGTTAAAGTCCCCTACTATTATTGTATTATTGTTGATGTGTTTCTTTGATTTTGTTATTAATTGGTTTATATAGTTGGCTGCTCCCACGTTGGGGGCATAGATATTTAAAATTGTTAAATCTTCTTGTTGGACAGACCCTTTGAGTATGATATAGTGTCCTTCCTCATCTCTTATTATAGTCTTTGGCTTAAAATCTAATTGATCTGATATAAGGATTGCCACTCCTGCTTTCTTCTGATGTCCATTAGCATGGTAAATTCTTTTCCACCCCCTCACTTTAAATCTGGAGGTGTCTTCGGGCTTAAAATGAGTTTCTTGGAGGCAACATATAGATGGGTTTTGTTTTTTTATCCATTCTGATACCCTGTGTCTTTTGACAGGGGCATTTAGCCCATTCACATTCAGGGTAACTATTGAGAGATATGAATTTGGTGCCATTGTATTGCCTGTAAGGTGACTGTTACTGTATATGGTCTCTGTTCCTTTCTGATCTACCACTTGTAGGCTCTCTCTTTGCTTAGAGGACCCCTTTCAATATTTCCTGTAGAGCTGGTTTGGTATTTGCAAATTCTTTCAGTTGTTGTTTGTCCTGGAAGCTTTTAATCTCTCCTTCTATTTTCAATGATAGCCTAGCTGGATATAGTATTCTGGGCTGCATTTTTTTCTCGTTTAGTGCTCTGAAAATATCATGCCAGCTCTTTCTGGCCTGCCAGGTCTCTGTGGATAAGTCAGCTGCCAATCTAATATTTTTACCATTGTATGTTACAGACTTCTTTTCCCGGGCTGCTTTCAGGATTTTCTCTTTGTCACTGAGACTTGTAAATTTTACTATTAGGTGACGGGGTGTGGGCCTATTCTTATTGATTTTGAGGGGCGTTCTCTGAACCTCCTGAATTTTGATGCTCGTTCCCTTTGCCATATTGGGGAAATTCTCCCCAATAATTCTCTCCAGTATACCTTCTGCTCCCCTCTCTCTTTCTTCTTCTTCTGGAATCCCAATTATTCTAATGTTGTTTCGTCTTATGGTGTCACTTATCTCTCGAATTCTCCCCTCGTGGTCCAGTAGCTGTTTGTCCCTCTTTTGCTCAGCTTCTTTATTCTCTGTCATTTGTTCTTCTATATCACTAATTCTTTCTTCTACCTCATTTATCCTAGCAGTGAGAGCCTCCATTTTTGATTGCACCTCATTAATAGCTTTTTTGATTTCAACTTGGTTAGATTTTAGTTCTTTTATTTCTCCAGAAAGGGCTTTTATATCTCTCGAGAGGGTTTCTCTAATATCTTCCATGCCTTTTTCGAGCCCGGCTAGAACCTTGAGAATTGTCATTCTGAACTCTAGATCTGACATATTACCGATGTCTGTATTGATTAGGTCCCTAGCCTTCGGTACTGCCTCTTGTTCTTTTTTTTGTGTTGAATTTTTACGTCTTGTCATTTTGGCCAGATAAGAGTAAATGAAGGGGCAAGTAAAATACTAAAAGGGTGGCAACAACCCCAGGAAAATATGCTTTAACCAAATTAGAAGAGATCCAAAATTGTGAGTGGGGAGAAAGGGGATAAAAAGAGGTTCAAAAAGGAAGAAAGGAAAAAAAAGAACAAAGAAAAGAAAAAAAAAAAAAAGAAAAGAAAAAAATTTTTTAAAAAAAGAAAACACCTGAGAAAAATGTAAAAAAGAAAAAATATATATATTAGATAAACTAGTAAAAAATCGTTAAAAAAGAAAAAGGTAACAGTTAAAAAAAAAAAAATTTTACCCGAAGGCGAGAAGAAAAAAAAAAAAAAAACAAAAAATGAAAAAGAAAAAATTAAATTAACTGCAAGACTAAAAAAAAATCACAGGAAAAAAGCCATGAGTTCCGTGCTTGGCTTTCTCCTCCTCTGGAATTCTGCTGCTCTCCTTGGTATTGAAACCGCACTCCTTGGTAGGTGAACTTGGTCTCGGCTGGATTTCTTGTTGATCTTCTGGGGGAGGGGCCTGTTGTAGTGATTCTCAAGTGTCTTTGCCCCAGGCGGAATTACACCGCCCTTACCCGGGGCCGGGGTGAGTAATCCGCTCGGGTTTGCTTTCAGGAGCTTTTGTTCCCTGAGCGCTTTCCGTAGAGTTCCGGAGGACGGGAATACAAATGGCGGCCTCCTGGTCTCCGGCCCGGAGGAGCCGAGAGCCCAGGGTCCCACTCCTCAGTGCGCCCTCAGAGAACAGCGCCCAGTCACTCCCGTCTGCCTGACGTCCGGCCGCGCTCTGGGCTCACCGAGCCTGCGACCGGTTCAAGGTAACACCGAGCTGTGAGCTTACTGTCAGCTCTGTCTCTGCAGCCGGCTTTCCCGTTCCAATACCCGCAAGCTCTGTGACACTCAGACACCCCCGATCCTTCTGTGACCCTGCGGGACCTGAGGCCACGCTGACCCCGCGTGGGCTTCGCCCCAGTTTAGCCTCTGGAGCGATGTCCCTCAGCGGAACAAACTTTTAAAAGTCCTGATTTTGTGCGCTGTTGCTCCGCCGCTTGCCAGGAGCCGGCCCCTCCCCCCGGGGTCTATCTTCCCGTCGCTTTGGATTCACTTCTCCGCCGGTCCTACCTTTCAGAAAGTGGTTGTTTTTCTGTTTCCAGAATTGCTGTTCTTCTTCTCTTCGATCAGCCGATGGATTTTCAGGTGTTTGCAATCTTTAGATAAGCTATCTAGTTGATCTCCGGCTAGCTGAAGCAGTCTCAGCTTGCTACTTCTCCGCCATCTTGACTCCTCCCCCCAGACTCTTTTATAGAGAACAAACTGGTGGTTGCCCGAGGGGATGGCTGAAACAGATAAGGGGGTATTAAGAGGGTGTCTGGCTGGCTCAGTCAGAAGAACATGTGACTCTTGATCTTGGGGTCATTAGTTCATGCCCCATGTTCGGTGTAGAGATTACTAAAAAAAAATAAAAAAAAAGAGTGCACTTGTCATGATGAGCACTAAGAAATGTATGGAAGTATTGAATCACTATATTGTACACCTGAAATTAATATCACACTGTATGTAAATTATACCTCAATAATTTTTTTAAAAGTTTCACTAAAAAAAGAAAAAGAACTTCATCAATAAGTGTCACCATCACCATTTCGAGCGTCTTTTCCTATCACAATGTAGTATAGCTGGAAAGGAAAGATATATAGACCCCCTAGTCCATTCGTTTTCAAAGTCTCATTTATAAAATGGATCAAGCGGGCCTGGTTGAGTGAAGAGGGAGGGAAGAAGGGACCATGAGCCTGGTGATAGCCCAAGAGGCTATCATCAGAATCCACACACCGGTCCGTAAACCACTAATTTTTTTTTAATTTTTTTTAAGATTATTTATTTATTTATTTGACAGAGAGAGATGACAAGCAGGTAGAGAGGCAGGCAGAGAGAGGGGAGGAAGCAGGCTCCCTGCTGAGCAGAGAGCCCGATGCGGGGCTCGATCCCACTCGATCCCAGGATCCTGGGATCATGACCTGAGCCGAAGGCAGCGGCTTAACCCACTAAGCCACCCAGGCGCTCTGTAAACCACTAATTTGAACTAAATGTTACAATTTGCCGATGAAGAAACTAAGCCCAGAAATATTAGGTGACTCCCTCATGGTCATGTAATGAGTTTGTGACAGAGTTGATTTGAGATCCCAGCTTATGAAGCACAGAGTCCTTTCCAGCACTTTACCCACAAATACTGCTAAATAAGGAGTTCGTTTCTACTCACTGGACTAGCACAGTTCCTCTCTGTGCCCAAGAGCAGTGTATGAGAACTAGTGTTTTCCTTGTTACATATTTTTTGTTATTGAAGGAGATTCACAATTCAATGAAATCACCAAAGTACCAGCAACAGTGTGACAAACCACAAGGGACAGCCCATTGTCCATTTTTAGCTGGCCCACCTGTTCCATGCTGTGCTTTCCCTATAGCCTGGCAACCCACCTGCTTCGTAAGTTCAGCCCAGAACTGCCCAGCAAGCCCTGAGTCTGCTGGTTACTTTGATGGGTGGTCTCCTTTCTCCATCAGCAACCTGGGAAGCTAACCACACATTAGAGGGCCTCGAAGGTGGCCAGTTAGCACAGAGTCCCCCAGAGCTACCATTAGAAGCCATCCACATTAATACCATCCTCCACAGCCTTCCTTATGGTTAATGTAATCACAATAATTACTGGCCTCCCTTCTGAGGTCATGGCCACAAGAGCAAGAGTTTTCCCTGAGTGCATTGTGTCCAAACAACCGTAAGTCCTTAGTTATGGAAGATGATGTCATGAGTTCTGATGAGGGGGTTGCTCTAGAACAGCTGAGGATTGGCCCCAAAGGCCTAAAAGAGCCAATTCAACTTCTGTCGCACAGCTGCCACCCCATGGCCACATGCATGCCGCCAATTACCCTATCATTAACCCAAACTAGCTTGTGGCTGTTGTGATTGTGATTGTACTTTTTACTCCTATACCTTTTAGAGGAATATTGAGACCTAAAATCTTCCTTTTCATGCCCCTCAGATTTGGCACATAATAATCTTTCTCCCTCCCTCCTTCCCTCTCTCCCATCTTTCTTCCTATCCTATCCTATCCTATCCTATCCTATCCTATCCTATCCTATCCTATCCTATCCATTTTTCCTTCTTTGTCAGGAGCTAATGCTTAAATCATAACAGGTCAGATTGGAATTTCCATCCAGAAACACACACACACACACACACGCACACACACAATTGGTTGTTGGTTATTCTCTAATTCGACCACTTGAGGGCAGCATAGCCTTGGGAACATGTTTTTTGAGCGCCTGATTCCCGTAGCATAAGGAGGAACTCAGCGCTGTGACTTTCATATACATATCGCTGTAATTCAGGGAATAAACCACAAATAATGAGAAAACACTCCCTGGAAGTCATTTCAAATTTAAGGATGAAGGAATACATGTCTAATTTTAAAAGTACCTACATCATGTTCTTACATAACATAGTTGCTTGCAGTCAGGCACAATATAAACCATTTGCATGAAAAAGATTTAAAAGCGAGGGCTCTCCTGTTGGTGAAAATGCATACTGGTGCAGCCACTGTGGAAAACTTCCTCAAAAAGGTAAAAACTGAATTACCTTACAATCCAGCAATCGCACTACCGGGTATTTACCCAAAGAATACAAAGCACTAATTCAAAGGGATACCTGCCCCCCCCCCCCAGTGTTTGTAGCAGCATTATTTACAATAGCCAAGGAAGAAGCTCCCCATGTGTTCACTGAAGAAACACTGAATAGCAAGGGAAGAAGTGGTATAGATAGAGTGATTAGATAGATAATGGAATATTATTCCATTTTATTATTCAGCCATAAAAAAGGAAGGAAATCTTTGCAAGGACATGGATGGATCTAGAATGTAATGCTAAGTGAAATAAATCAGTCAAAGAAAGACAAATATATGCTTTCATTCATGTGTTTAAGAAACAAACAAGCAAAGTGAAAAAAAAAAATAAGAGAGAGACGCAAATCTAGAAGCAGATTCTTAATTACAGAGAACAAACAGAGGGTTACCAGAGGGGAGGAGGATGGGGGCGATGGATGGAATAGGTGATGCTGACTAAGGAATGCACTTGCGGTGAACACAGGGTGTTTGCTGTATGGAAGTTCTGAATCACTATATTATATACCTGAAAATAATAAAACACTTTATGTTAACTAACTGGAATTAAGGTAAAAACTTAAAACATTTTTTTAGTTAAAAAATAAAATGCGTAAAACCAAGTGATCTCATCAAAATAAGGGGGTTCCAGACAGAAAAAAAAAAAAAACCAAACAAAAAAGACTAAACTAAGATATACCCCATAGGGGTGCCTGGTGGCTCAGTCGGTTGGGCATCTGCCTTCAGCTCAGGTCAGGATCTCAGTGTCCGGGGATCGAGTCTCACATCAGGCTCCCTGCCAAACAGCTACTCCCTCTCCCTCTGCAACTGCTCCCCCTGCTTGTGCTCTCTCTTTCTCTCTCTGTCAAATAAATAAAATATCTTAAATGAAATATACTGAACAACTGACCTGGGAATACAATCCTGGATATGTTTGCAAGTCCTTATGTTTCTCCTAGGACATGGTTTTTCACGACTAACATGTCCCTCCTACTACCTCGATTTTTTTCCCTCATGTATCTTTTTTTTAATTGTCATTTTACATCTCCTCACTGCAGCTTCTCCCACCCTTCCCTCCTATGACCACTTCAGCAGGCTACAGGGGGGCAAAGAACAAAGCTGGGGCCTGGAGCCCCCACCAGGCTACCAGCCTGGGAGAACAAGTCACAATTACAAATTATCACAATTCGTGCCTGTACTTGGGAGATGGGCAAATGAGGAGGCCCAGCTCCTCATTGTCAGTGGTCTGTTTGGTAGTGACCTTGCTCTGGAGGTGACTGTAGTTCTTCAGCCTAAGGAAGTTGATATCTATGAACCCAGTGGCATCGACTGGCTCATAATCGCTCTGCATGTTCATGCTCACCAGCTCTCGTTGTAGAGGGACAGTGGGGACTCCCAGCCGAGGATACACCCAGACTTGAAGACGGACACCTGCACTTTCCCTTCCACGCTCTCCTGGGATCTGGCGATGCAGTGGTGGACAGATTGACACTAAGGAGGAAAACTGCCTCTCTGCCTTTATTCTGTATCTTGGGAGTCAATCCAGGATGGGCAAGAGAAGAGAAAAAGGGGAAGTTTAGAGGGAAAGAAAAGTAGAAAGGCATCGCACTCTGTCTTTGGAGAATCACGAGCAGTGATTTGTAGGGAAATGTCTACATTGACCCAAGTCATAGGGAACTATATTAACTCCATTCATCTCCAGCCCTCGCCAATATATTGTTTGTAAATACCGTTTGATAGTTTTTTTGTTGTTGTTGTTGTTGTTTTTAGATTTTTAATTTATTTATTTGAGGGAGAGAGAGAGAGAACATGAGAGGAGAGAGGTCAGCAGGAAAAGCAGACTCCCCACCAAGCAGGGAGCTTGATGCGGGACTCAATACCGGGACTCCAGGATTACAATCTGAGCCAAAGGCAGTTGCTTAACCAACTGAGCCACCCAGGCACCCTACCTTTCGGTAGTTTTCACATGACATTAATTAAGAAATTGCACTTGATCAGCCTGAGATATTGATGTTCTCTTTCCACATATCACTGCATAAGCTATCTAAAGAAGAGACAGATAACTAACTCCCAGAAACCTGTCTGGAAGGCACTCTGTATTCCTTCCTCTGCTTCTCTGTACGGGCCATAGAAAGAACAAGGTAGTTCTTGAATACATTTCCCAGATGTGGAAGATGTGGATTTCTGAAGAAGCAAAATCTTAACTTGATACATGGGGTTTTTTGTTTGTTTGTTTTGTTTTTGTTTTTTCAAGGTTGTGATTGTGGCGAGGAACTGGAGGAAAGATCTGGAAACAACTCCTAGAGGAGCTTCTTTAGTATGACCTCAGCTGGACCTTCAGTGCCTTTTGAAAATCCCTTCTTTCATCTCAAGTCCATATGCTGTCAAATTCCTTTCTGTATTTTTTGGCAAACCTCCAAAACCAAACTCTTTCTCCCTGGGGCACGGAGGTGACCTCCGCTACTTTGCTGAGATGGCCAAGGCGATTGGGTGCGAACTCCCTAGCTTTCCTCTCTTCACTTAGTTTTTTCTCCTTCAATCTCTTCCATGATCTTGTTCCATCAAATATGTCCCTAACCCCACTCTTTTCTCCCACACTTGAGGAAAAGTTCTTTCTCCACCTTATTCACCTTTCCAGCTCTAATCCTTTCTCCCTCCATCTGTGGCATATTCTTGAAAGAAAGGTCTACGCTGGGCCACCACATCCCTCAGTGCCTTTACACTATTCACCTCACTCCCACTCTTCACAAACCACCCTTTAAAGTTCATTAGTAATCTGCTCATCACCAGGTGGCCAGTGATTTCTTCCCGCTCTTCTCTTTACAACATCACACACCTATCACCGTGGTGGCGTCAATGACAGTTCCCCCACTTCTCTCTTTGAATTTCTTTCTTCCCTTGGCTTCAGGAACACACATACTAGCTCTCTGACCTTTTCTCCTCAGTCTCTGTTGGCCCCATTTCTTCTCCTTCCCTCTTACATGTAGGGATTTTTTCAGTACTCATCCCCTCGATCTTCTGGGTCCTCTTTTCCTGAGCTTATCTATACCTACAGCTTTAACTACCACTTCCTTGCCCTTGGTGTCCCATATGCATTTATCTGCCAAGCTGTGTACCTCACCTTCCAATGGAACAGCTGTCATGTCCACATGTCCCGTATCTCACTTTGCTGCACAGCCTCCCCCTCTCTCTGTCCCAAACTCATTCTCCCATCCTACTAGCCCTCAAGTCTCAAGACAAAATTTCAGTCATCATCGACTCCTTCTGTGCCATTTGTAAATTGATTGGGCATGAGCTTAAGGGATTAGGAAATGATTTTGCAGAATCTCCCTTGTATTCAAGTGACAGTGCTGCACTTCAAGCCACTATCACCTGGAATTGAAACCATCACCAAACTGTTGTCTCTGTCATTCATCTCTTTCTTCCTTGTTCCAGCCCAATCAATATTTGGCCATTAGCTATTTCCCAACAGTCTCCGCAATGCAAAAGAAACGGGTAACATTAGTTGCTTCCAAAATAAATGGCTGGGGAACAAGAGTGGAAGGGAGGGGACATTTACACTTATATACCATCTTATTCCTTTAAAATTCTGTGCCCCGTGAATATATTGGGTATTAACAATGTTTAGGGGTGCCTGGGTGGCTCAGCTGGTTAGGCCACTGATTCTTGGTCTCAGCTCAGGTCTTGATTTCAGGGTCCTGAGTTCAAACCCCATGTTGGATTCCATGTGGACCTGGTATGGAGCCTGCTTAAAAAAAAAAATTAAAACAAAAATAATGTTTAAGTTAAACAGGTATTGCCAACTAAGTTTAGAAAAATAAACTTTTTTTTTTTTTTTCAGTTATTCTTCTGCTCAAAATCCTGCATGCATTGACTTCAAAACCAAACCAGACTTCATCCCATCATTGAAAGCTTCCTTAGGTCTGGCCACACCCATCCTTCTAGTCTGCTCTGTCTCCTGTCTCCACTGCACAGCCCAGTCACGTGCCATTACTCTGGATTGCAAGCCTTCCATGCCCTTGTTCAAACCATCCCATCTGCCTGAGGCGTCCTGCTTCATACCAGACACTGTCCTTCCTTCCTTCCAGCTTGCCCTCTGATGTCACCAGTTCCGAAGTGCTTTCCCGGACCCCAGCATGTAAAACCACTCCTCTTCCGTAGGTTCCTGGACTGTGCTCTTGGTTCTGTCGGAGCCAGCCTATGCCCATGCACGTGACTGTTCTTATCTGTGTGTGTTTTGCACCCCTTAGTTCAATGCTCTTTGCATGATGGGTTCTCCAGTAATGGTTTCTGAAGGTTGCTGGCCGCAGACACCACCAAAATGAAAACTGTTTGGAGAGGGAGCCCTTTGTGTCTTTGCTGGTGTTTGTCATTGCTCTCAGGAAATACAAATGTTGATGATTCCCTCCGTGGTCAGTGCTTCCTCAAGTCTGGTCCCACACCACCTGCCGCAGAAGCACCTGGAGAGCTCACTAAAATGTAAATTGCTTGGCTCCATCTGAGACCTGCTGGTTCAGCATCTCTGGGAGTGCATTTTGGCAATCTGTAATTTAAGCATGCACCTCGGGTGATCCTTACACTGGGTTTTGAGAGCCTTTGCTGTCGTAGGCTTTGGCAGGGTTTAGGGGGAAGGTTTGAGTGGAGAGAATCCCTGAGGTTTCTTCAGCGCAACCCTGCCTGTGTGCTCGGTGTTCCTCGGCCTCTGCCAGCCGTTCCACCCCGTGGCCCAGCCCGCTCCGTGTCCCTGGCTGTGCTTCTTGCTCCTGGAACAGGACTTGCCCTCTGTCTCTCCTTTCGGGAGGTTGACAGCTGAGCCGTCAAGCTCTGATTCCTTGCAGAAGCTGGTGCTGGCACCCCGCCGACGGAGTGCCTCAGCCGTCAAAAATAATCTCGTCTTTTTTCACTTTTCTCTCTTTTCCTGTAACTGCTGTGGGCAAGTGATTATCCCTGCGTTGTAGACATGGGGATCCCGAGGCAGGAGAATGTTGAGACTTGCCTAAGACTCTGACATATTAATAGAGTTAATGTCAAAAGCCCTGTCATCCAGCTTGGCATTCCCAGTGGCCATTTTGTCAATCAGTAAGTCAATCAGTTAATCAACAAGTATTTACTGAATGCCAAATAGGCGTCCAGAAGTGTCTGATTTAACAACTGCTGGCTGGGACAGAACTTGGTTCAGTGACCTTATATCATCCCTGTGTGCCATGCTGTCCACAGTTTGCTGCCTTTGTGGTCATGCCAGGTTGCTGAGTTCTATTTCACATCAATACCATCATATATTACATAATTCTGTAGCCCTTAACGAAGTTAAGAGGAATAGGGCTTGGCCAGCTCCTCCAGCGTGACTGGCTATTTGGCGATCTTAGCTTGACATTGTGGCTCTCACAATGTTTGGTTGTCCTTGGACTTCCGTTGAATTAAAAGAAATTCTGCAGACAAGGGTGCCTGGGTGACTCAGTCGGTTAAGTGGCTGCCTTCAGCTCAGGTCATGATCTTGGGGTCCTGGGCTCGAGCCCCACATCGGGCTCCCTGCTCAGCGGGAAGCCTGCTTTCCCCTTTTGTCCCTGCATGCCGCTCCCCTTGCTTGTGCTCTCTCTCTGTCAAATAAATAAATAAAATCTTAAAAAATTCTGTACACAAGTATGTGACTCTCTGAAAGAAATCTTTTCCTTTTATGCTTTCTATCTACGTATACTCAAAACCTCTGTCCTCAGCATAAATGGCATTCATTTTCACAGTCTAAAATCCTTTGATATGTGAGGATGATTATTTACTTCCACCCTATGACCCCCAACACTATACCTCTTCCTAAAACCAATAGACAGAAAGAATATTTTTGTGCCACAGGCCACATTTACTGACTGAAGTATTTTTATTTATTTTCTAACAGTCACAGTGGAAACCATAACCATGTGTGTACAAACCCAGTTTGCTTTTTTAGCCAGTTTACTTTTTTTTTATGAATGAAAGATAGAAAATTAGTTCAACTACATTTTTAAAAATGCCTACTCAAACTGGGCTGTCTATGCGCAGTGTCCTGTAGGTTAGCATACAGGTTGTCCTGGCTGCTGAAAATCAGAATTCAACTGTCACAGACTACCCGGAAGGAATCAGTATCTGGATAAAACTCCCATGGCTAAGAACTGAAAAAAAATTTGGTCTTCTTTTTTTCTTAGATTTCGTATTGTTTTTAAAGTAGCCCCAAAACTTGACCCTGATTTCAGTTACTATTTGTGGCCCCAGAGGTATCTACAGGGAGCATCGCTGGCCCACCCCAGGTTTGAGAGGTGATAAAAGACACCTGTGGCCATTTCCTTTCTCTCTGGTCTGTAAGTGGGCTGGATTTAGAATTAATCCAAATCACCTTGGGTTGACAGAGAGTCTGGTCCTTTGCTGAGAGAGATTGGGGCCAGTAATTTTACCTCCACATTGTTCGACATTCTATTTCAGGCTTAATGTTGGAACATGTTCTTCCTTTTTCCATCTCATGCAGCCATTAAATAAATGCCCTGGCTGGATCAGAGGAACCAGGAAACAGAATGTTACTCAGTGAGCTATTGATATTGCCCCCTAAAGCTTCCAACAACTTCCCCTCTCAACATCACTGACACGGCCAGAAGATTCCGGTGGGTTGCTTTTGTCCATTCATGTGTGTTGCAAACGTGTTATATGTCTCAATAAAACTACCGCAGTTTTCCTGAATTATACCAAGACCAAGACTTCTTTAGATATGTCATTCTCCTGCCATTGTTAAGGTGAAATTACAAATAAGAAACATCTATAATGAGTTGATTATAGATATCCAAATGAACATGGGAAAAAGTTGATTTACTAGATCAAGTTCATAGAATGACTTTAAATAAAGTTAGAACAGACCAAGAACTAAGGCCTAATAATTTTCTTCTAAGCCCATAATATAATACAGTTTCTCTTATAACGTGGAATGTCTCATACAAATAACATGAAAGAGAAATTGAATAATTTAAATCTTTAGAATTTCACTTTGATTTAAAGATAATGTGGCTTTAATTATTTTAAATTTTATTTCCTTCACTGATTAAAACTCCTATTACGCACCAGAATTGCTGCTTCTAGATTTCTTTTACTTATTACTGATGGATCTCAGAGAAGAAAAAATTAGATTGTGGTTTAAATATCCGAGTAGGGCTATTTTTATTTTTCAAATACCCATTTTTATAGTCACTCCATGTTTAGGTGTTTTATATGCATTTTCTCTGTTCTTCACAATGATGTATTAAGTACAGCTTATCCTTGTTACTCTGCAGAAAAGGAAAATGACTCCATCAATTTATGCAATGTGAATTAATGAGCTCGGTGCCTGACATGTAACAACTTCTCAGTCAATATTAGTTAAAATAATCATTATTTTTCCCATGGTGACACAGTTACTACACAGTTAATACATGCAAGAGTATGGATTCGAAGTCAAATATAACAGCATGCTTTTGCCACTGGTCACACACTGCCTCAATTTTCACACTTGATTTTATGGGCAAACTTATTCTAATCTTGTTTATATGACCAGCTAGAGCAAATATTACATAAACTATATCTGTCCATATCTCATTAACGTTAATTTATGTGCATGTACATCTGTGTGTCTTCTTGTCTTATTTGTTGTGTTTTGGTTTTGTTTTTAGGTATTTATATTGTACATTGTCATGTGTTTAAGAAAACTTTTAGACTTGGGAGTGAAGCCTCCCCCCACCCCGGGGAATGGGAAGAAGGGTATATTAATCAAGAGGCCTATATGTGTGAAATGAAACAGGCCCGCTCCAAGAAGAGCTGCGAACTTCCCTAAAAGCAGAGGGCTCCTAGCATGGCCTTTTAAGCAGGTTGAGTGACACCTCATCCTAAAAATAGGACTTGCTTGGACACCGCGAGGTGGGACATTTGGATTCTGTTTTATTTCGAACTGACATTTTGGAAAGTACATCCAACATTTCCTTTAAAAGAACTCCAGTGAGTCTATAAGTTATTCTGAAGAAATTCTGTAAGAATTTGGACTTTTATTTGTAAATTAATAAGTGGCCTTCGCTTTCATTTCGAGAGAAGAAAGGATTTGATTTACGTTATAATGAGGAGTTAGAGCTCAGACCTCCAGCCTCTTTCCCTCCCAGCCCCGTTCCAGCTACATGAAGCTCACATTAGGCTCTGCCCAAGCACCCTTTGGGCTTTTCTGCAAAAGTCAATAGCTAAGGAGCCTCAGTAGGCAACATACACCCCTCCTCTCTTTCTTTCCTTTTCACTCTCTCCTCCTTTCTCTATTTTTTTTTTAAAGATTTTATTTATTTATTTGACAGAGAGAGATCACAAGTAGGCAGAGAGGCAGGCAGAGAGAGAGAGAGGAGGAAGCGGGCTCTCTGCTGAGCAGAGAGCCCGATGTGGGACTCGATCCCAGGACCCTGAGATCATGACCTGAGCTGAAGGCAGCGGCTTAACCCACTGAGCCACTCAGGCGCCCCTTTTCTCTATTTTTTAAAACTTTCTTTCCCAAAGTCTAATCCCTTTGATCTTAAGTTTCCAAATTTTGACAGAAGGCTCAACTTTGATTGAAACTTCTCTAGAAGAACACTCAGGTGGTATTAATGATGAGCAGCTACTCAAGCAGTTAGTTCCCTTCTTTGATTAAAAAAGGAGGCACCTGGGTGGCGCAGTTAAGCAGGTGACTCTTGGTTTTGGCTCAGGTGTGATTTCAGGGTCGTGAGATCGCAGCCCCACATTGGGCTCTGGGCTCAGCACAGTGTCTGCTTCAGATTTTCTCTCCCTCTCCCCACCTTGTGTGCTCTCTCTTAAAAACAAAACAAAACAAAACAAAACAAACAAAACAAAAAACCCAAAAAACACAATAGGATGGTCACACAAAAAAGCAGTCATTGAATTAGCCAGAACTGGTCTTTGGAAATGCACATGAAACCCTGGAACCAGTGATCTTGGCTGCATAATTTCATGCTTACATACAGAGGAGTTGATTAGGAAAAGCACCTCAGCCTGGTCTGGGATGAATCACACTGGCTGTATTAACCTGGTGCTCTCACCAGAAGCCTCTGAAAATACTTGAAAGCGTCAGACCCTGGGTCATAATTATGCCTTTGAGACCCTGTGCCCATTGCTGGGAAAGAGACTGTCAGCCTCTAGGGGTGTGAACAGCATTGCAGAGATTTCTGGAGAGCAACTGAGAGTGCTAAGGCTTTGGCAAGCTTGAGACCGAGAGCCAGTTCCTCAAACTGTGACTCAAATTGGCATATGACTCTAAACTTGTTTGTATCATTCTCTAATTGTCTCATGTGTGCTCATATGTTCCTTGCAATCCTGAAAGCATCAGAAGACAGAGACTATACTATTTTTGATTTCCCCCAAATTCTGTCAGAGTCATGGGCTCACCTTGTTGGCTGACAATCTCTGGTAGCAGTGACTTCAGCTGCAAATAAAGAAAAGCAGTTTATGTTCCAAGTGATAAAAGAATGTGTCATGTTGGGTTGCCTGGGTGGCTCAGCACGTTAAGCATCTGCCCTCAGCTCAGGTCATGATGACCCCTTTGTCGGGCTTGGTCAGTAGAGGGGGTCTGTTTCTCCCTCTGCCCCCACCCCGCTTGTGCTCTGATGCTGTCTTTCTCAAATAAATAAATAAAATCTTAAAAAAAAATGTGTCATGTAGTCATGCCTCTGTGGTAATAGATTGATCACCAAGATAGAAATACCCCATGAGGCATAAATAGATAAACTGCACTCAGTATCTGAGAATCTTGTGGCAGAGACAGAAAAAACAGGTGGTCGGGTTAAGGGTTTCGGGATCTGGAGGATACCTGAGTTGTTTCCAGGCAGGGACCTCAGCAGCAGCTCTCCAGGGGGTGCATGGTCAATACCAACAGCCCTTGGAAGCAAAACTTGAGACCTTGAGGCTGCCAAGTCCACTGTCCAGCGGTAGACAGACCCCCATCATTCCTTCATGTATTCTTTAATTCAGATGTTAATGGTTGGACGGCAGACACCATGCCCAGTGCTAGGAACACAAAGATGAATGTACATGGTCCCCGTGTCCAGAGGTGAGACTAACTGGAAACCGATACATTATGACCTCAAGCTAAATACCATATAGCAGCATGGTTTAATGAAAAGGAATTTTGCAAAAGAGGGAAATGGAGCTAGTTTTGGATACTGGCTTTGCTAGCTATGATTGATAGAATGACTTGGGTATTTTGAGTCTGTTTCCTCAGTCTGTAATTTGGAAAGTAATATCTGTCTCTTACGATTGTTGAAAGAATAAAATGAGAAACACAGGGACACCTGGGTGGCCCAGTGGGTTAAAGCCTCTGCCTCCGGCTCAGGTCATGATCCCAGGGTCCTGGGATTGAGCCCCGCATTGGGCTCTCTGCTCAGCAGGAAGCCTGCTTCCCTTCCTCTCTCTCTGCCTGCCTTTCTGCCTACTTGTGATCTCTGTCTGTCAAATAAATAAATAAAATATTTTTTTAAAAATGAGAAACACATAAATCATAGCACCATGGGATACCTGGGCGGTTAAGCGTCTCCCTTCAGCTCAGGTCATGATTCCACGGTCCCGGGATCGAGCCCCATATGAGATTCCCTGCTCAGCAGGGAGCCTGCTTCTCCCTCCGCCTCTGCCCATCCACCTGTCTGTGTGCGCGCTCTCTCTCTCTGATGAATAAATAAAATTAGAAAAAAAATCATAGCACCACACTGCATATGACAGGCCATCAGGAAACATTTGATCCCATGCTCCATAACCACAGAATATGCAGTGTGATGGGTGCTCGGGGCAGGAACCCATGGGTACTTGAGAAACAGAGAGGAACCTCCACCTAGGAAATGACATTTTTGTTTGATCCTGAAGAGTAAGTCAGTCCTGTGTCTAGTCATTTACTCAGCACATCTTATTCTTTTTTTTTTTTTTTAATTAAAGATGGGAATTGGGGCGCCTGGGTGGCTCAGTCCTTAAGCATCTGCCTTCAGTTTAGGTCATGATCCCAGGGTCCTGGGATGGAGCCCTGCATCACATCGGGCTCCCTGCTCAGCAGGAAACCTGCTTCCCCACTCCCACTCCTGCTGCTTGTGTTCCCTCTCCTGATGTGTCTCCCTCTGTCAAAGAAATAAATAAAACCTTTTAAAATTAATAAGGATGAGAACTGCCTGACCTCTTCATCATCAGTGCCACTTGAGTGTTCTTCTAGAGAAATTTTCATCAAACTCGAGCCTTCTGTCAAAGCTCGGAGATCCTTAAGACTGAAGTGATCAGACTTTAGGAGACTGACAAGAAATGGAAAAGAAAGGGGTTGGAGAGGGAGAGAAAGAGAGAGATACGTCTTTGCCACTGACATTTTGCATTGACCGGATGGTGCTTGGGCAGAACCACATGTGAAGCTCATGTACCTTTAACATCTGCATTTATTGGGGAAAGGGCTGGCATGATATCTGGCCCGTTATCAACCAAGAACCAAAGGAAGAGAAGGACCAAATCATGAAAGAAGCGAAGGGAAGAACATTCTAAGCAGAAATAACGTGTTTATTTGCTCTGAAGCAGGGAAGGGCAGGACTGAGCAAGTGAAAGAAAAGAATTAAAAGGGGGGGGGGAGGATAGTACGTAATAAAGTTCAACAATGAAAGATTCAGGGGAGTTCACATGTGAAAAAGAGAGTCACTGAAGAATCTGGCATGTTCTAAGAATCTGGAGAACTTCATCGCGGCTGCAGTTGAGGCTGGAGGAAGGAGGGGAGGGAGGGGGAAGGGGGGCAGGAGATGGAGTGAGGAAGGCAGATGGGGTGATCGTGCAAGATCTCTCTTGTGTGATGTGAATATGTCTAGATCTAGTTCTGTTCATAATCAAGACTGCACAGATTTGTACAAGGGAGTGTGGATGTAGGACTTGATTGTGGAGAATGGATCTATTTATTTATTTTTTAAAAATTTTGTTTATTTATTTGTCAGAGAGAGACAGCACAAGCACAGGGAGAAGCAGGCAGAGGAGAAGCAGGCTCCCAGCTGAGCAAAGAGCCCGGGCAGGACTTGATCCCAGGACCCCGGAATCATGACCTGTGTCAAAGGCAGTCTCTTAACCAACTGAGTCACCCAGGTGTCCCTGGAGAATGAATTCAAAATGAAAAGATTTTAAAGGTGGCCATCAAATGGCAGGCTGCCAAAACAGTCCGGGGAAGGGCTGAAGTAAGGCATTGGTGGGGAGGACCAGATTCAAGAGATGATCTGCAGTAGAAGCAACAGGATATGATAAGATGTGGAGTTGAGGACATGGAAGAGTTGGGGTAACAGTGAGGCTTCCAGCTTGGGAGGCACACTTTCCATTAGCCAGTGTCACATTTTCCAGCTTCTGGAAAACTCCCTTGCATGTTCATTAGAGTGAAAAGGGCAAAAAATACCTTACTATTACTACAAAATCGTCTTCACCTCACAGACCCTCCGAAAGGGCATCAGGGACCTCCAAGGGTCCTTGAACCATACTTTGAGACTTGCTGTTCTAGGCAGTTATCTGGGACCCCCCTACCCCAACCCTCACCTCTCTTTATGAACTGCTCACCTTCAGCAACCTCATAAATGCATGTGACCTGCAGTTATTTTCTTTCTGGCTTGCTCTGGCCTTTAGGTTTGGAACTCCTATACTGGAGCAGCAGCCCTGGCCTAAACTTCCAAGCCTGTCGTGAAGCCCTCCCATAGATGGTGCTTCTTAACTGTCTTCCAAGTTTTGGATCCTTACTCCTCTGCATGGCTTCAACTTGTCTTGCTGCTCAGACATCTTCTGTTGTTGAGAAGGATGTTTCATTCCGACCAGAGATAGGTTCACCTTCTTAAGAAGACCACTGAAAGCAGAGGAGAGCTGAGAGTTAGCGGGAAGCCCGCATTAATCCTTGAATAGGAAAGCAACATGAGAGAAATATTTATTAATCTATTTGACACTGATTTACAAAATTCATTAAAGAAGGAAGAGACTAAAAGCAGAAAGCCAGATGTGTAGTGTGTGTGTGTGTGTGTGTGTGTGTGTGCGCGCTTCTTTAAAGGAAAAAGCCTTTACCATGTGGAACTGAAACAGCAAAGCTGATAGTATGTGGGATTGGCCATTGTAGAGAAATCCAGTTTTAGAGAATTGACATTTATTTGGAAACCTTTGCCTTCGGACAAATTTACCTTGTTTTATCACCCTTTCTTGATTTAGTTTGGTTTAAAATTCAGAGGAAAAAAACCTATTCCATCGGATCAAATTGTCAAGTGCAGCTTGTTAACATGTCTGCATGAATTTCAAAGGTCTTCTAATAATTCAACACTCAATTCGTGGGTCCATCCTCTTACCAAATGCTTCTGTATGAGCCAACAACCTCCCTCCCTTCTCCATTTTGCTCTACCAGCATGATTCTCTTAGCATACAAAATTCTTAGCCTACAGACTCCCATGACATAGGTTTTCCCTTGCATAACCTACAGCTTAGTAAGGTGTTTCTAGAAGTCTGTTTGAGAACCTGTTTAACTACTCCTGGGTCTTTTCTCCCTCCCCACACTTTTCTTCTCAATATATATAACATGATTTTTGCTTTTGATATATTATTTTGAATCTTCCAGATTGTAGAAGAGTCTCAAGTGAATGTTTGTTTATATTCAGATGGGTTGAAAATGTATTCTATTAACAGATTTAATCCCTGGAGTTCCAATAATGGAAGCATAGAGTGATTTAATGCTACTCCTAGTCTTAGAACCCATCATGTTGGGCTAAAGCCTAACTGGATGATCTATATAGTCTCTTGCACTGTCCTTGAACTAATTAGTAATCCCTTTATTCTTGTTGAACATTTGGTTGAACATTCTAGGAGGCCTCTGGCTCAGTCATTGCCACTATATTAGGCAACATTCTGGGGAGTAGTCTTATTTCTACTGATAATCTGCTCTCTTTCTCTGGAGCAAGGCCTTCTCAAACTACTGGGCCTGGCTGGTGATGCTTGAACTGCCCAGGGGATGAGGCAGACAGCAAAAAATACACCAATTTTAGCAGAAAACTCTGACATCAGTGACAGCTGGAGCACCGAAAAATCTATAAACACATTTGTTACTCATCTGCTGTCCCTGTTGGGCAAGCCAGGTATGTGGCCCACTTGAACATCTTGCAGAGGAGAGGTTTCCTAGGCAGGCTTCCTGACGGAATCTGAGATGAGAAGAATCAAATGAGCTCGGCATTCCCAGCATTAAGTGGGTGATTAGCTTAGCCTTGATTTGAAAGAGGAGACCTACCACCTAAATGGAATTAAAGTGTTGAGGGCAGGAATGACAATTGGACTGGATGGCTCAATGGAATTCTTGTTAATTCAACCTATGGACTGGGGGCTTAGAAGAGTTTGAGTGGTAGCTGGCTGCTGAGGTCTTCTTGAAGGCTGTTTAAGAGGTTCTGCACCTAGCATTCCCTCATCTAGAAAAAGGCAGAGTATTTTATGAAAGGCAAAGCTAATCACAATGCAAATTTAGATCACATGACCATAAGCTTGGCAGGAAATGGTATGTAATTAACATTAACATGTTGGAAGTCTAAAGTTACAAATGCCAGGGATCGCAGAGCAAGATGTCCTCTGTTTATGGTTTTTGGTTATTTATTTTATTTAATTTGTCTTTTGTTTTCGTATCCAAATGCCTGCCCATACAAGAATGAGATTATCTGTGGGGGAAATGTGATAACCCTAGACGTTGTGATTAAATTTTCTTGGATTTTAACCAAATAACCATAGATCTCTGTTTGATAAATATTTTTATTTGCTTTTTTAATCACTAGTTAATAAAAGTGCACACAAACAAATGTGTTCTCATGATGTATTCAGTCTGTTCAGTCTGTTCTTGCAGACTCCTCGAAGGTAAGGACAAGGTTTTACTTCCAGCACAATTCTCCACAGTGTCCAAGGGCCGTGAACGCTCAGAGCTGCTGTCTCAGGGTCTAAATGCCCATCATTATTTTAGCTTTTATGCAGAATGACCCCCGCCTATAGCTCTCATCTGTGAAGTTCTTTAAATAAATATCTTTGTAATGAGCCAAAGCCATTTCTTCAGAAGACAAAACTCAGACCAGTTAGTGTCTTAGGTATTTGAAGAGAAATATATAGCCCAATTTGGAGTTCTATATTGAGTTCCAAGCCCAGCAATAATCACAGCAGCTACTGTTCACTATTTGTTGTGTACCTACTACTCTGATGAACATTTTATATACATCCCGTGGGACAGTCAGTCATTCCTCTCAACAACCATGGTTATGACAGGCATCTTATTCCCATTTTATAGATGAGAAAACTAAAGTTCAGTGATTAACCTGCTCAAAGTCACACAATTAGTAAGTGAAGGAGGAGTTATTTGGACGTAGGTTTGTGTGATTCCAGAGGCCCTGCTTTTGAGGGGCAGTACAATGTGTGGTTGGAAGCTTTGCCTCTAAGGCCGGACTGGGTTTCAGTCTTCGCTCTGCCATGAGACCTGGGCCAAAGGACTGATTTTCTTCTCATTTGTTAACATGGGGGTTAGTAGTAAAAGCCATCTTGTAGTGTTTTGAGGATTAAATGTGTTCATATACAAACAACAAAACAGACCTTGACACGTAGAAGCATTATATAGTATATGCTGTTCACATCTAGTGTGTGCATTATTGTACCCCCCAGTCATGGCGGCCCCACACGCCTCAAATTCAGCATGTCCCAAACACATTCATTCTCTTATTTCCCCTAGACTCGTTTCCCTGGTTTGGCTGAGCAACTGTCATCTGCAGGTTTCCTAAGCTAGAAAACTTTATATTCAACTAGTATATCGTTATTGATATAAATCAGTTCCTAATTTCTGTCAAATTCATCTTGTAAATCCTTTATAAACATATCCCATCCTTCCCAGTTCTGCATGAGTCACTGCCTCATCATTTATTGTCTGGACCTTTGCTATCCAATATGGTAGCCACCAGCCATGTGTGGCTATTTAACACTTGCATTGTGGCTAATTTGAATTGTGATGCATTGTAAGTATAAAATACACAAGAGTGTATTCAGTGACTGAATAAAATAAAACTAAACTAAGCTAAAATAAAATAAAACAACCTGCTCTCAAAAGGAGGGTTGCGCTTCTGTAGGATAAAAATAACACAAGGCATAAACTGTGCCTTGTGTGTGTATGAGAGAGAGGTCGATGAATATCTATTTGTGGGAAGAGAAGTCGACTAATTTTGACTGAAATTTGGAAGAAGGTATGATGAGGTAGGACAAACTTTACTGACTGACTGAGGAAAGGTCTTTCAGAGGTGGCCTTTTATAAATTTAAGATAGTCTAGGGCCTGACTCTCGGTTATGCAGCTTCTATAGCAATCTTGTCATTGTTCAGACAGTAACCCAATCTGGGGATCCTAACTCTTGCTACTGAAGACAGAGAAGACTAAGGTTAAGATAGAATTTTGATTCCTTTCTTTAGAGAGAGGGAAAAAACATAATAACAAGAAGACCGAATACTTGCATCTTCTGGCCAGGGCCTGTCTTCCCTTAGAAACCAAATTATTATGTAAATCCGGAATTTGTGAGTGTGGAATCAGAACAGAGTATGTAAGCTGAAGGCTTCAATGGCAGGTGCCTGCCCTGCTCCCCACCATGGTTGGAAAACCCCTGATACTGGGCACGTCAGGCCCTTGGTCTGGAGACCTTCTCTTCGGGGCAGTACTTTTACAGGCACTGCTTTGTCTCCTACTCTTTTCTGATTTCTAATTGTGGACAACTCATTCAGAAAGACACATTCTCTTTTTTTTTTTTTTTTTTGAAGACTTTATTTATTTATTTAACAGGCAGTGATCACAAGTAGGCAGAGAGGCAGGCAGAGAGAGAGGAGGAAGAAGGCTCCCTGCTGAGCAGAGAGCCCGATGTGGGGCTCGATCCCAGAAACCCGGGATCATGACCCGAGCCGAAGGCAGAGGCTTTAACCCACTGAGCCACCCAGGTGCCCCGACACATTCTTTCTTTTGATATAGTAATACCTTCCATTAGGCTGCTTTGCACAGTGCTCAGTCCATTTATCTAAAGTTAATTTGAAAATTCTGTTCTCATTCATTACTGTTGACCTCAGAGTTAACTCTCACATACAACCCCCTTTTTTTATTTCCAAGATGTTAGATGTCCTTGATTCCTGCCACAGTGCATTTGCTGGGGATGGGGGAGGAGGAAGGCACTGAGGAAGAAGAGGAAAGAGGCTTCCTGGAGGAGATGTGAAGATTCAGGGCAGCGTGGGGTGGGGCATTGGCATGGAGTTCGGAAAGCCCAGAGTTCTGCATTGGGAAGTCATCTAGGACTTGGTTAATAATTGTTCTTGCTTGCTTATCACATTTTTATGAAAGTATGTATCCGTTAATTGAGGAAAATGACAAGGC
This sequence comes from Mustela nivalis, assembly GCF_964662115.1. Taxonomy (NCBI): domain Eukaryota; kingdom Metazoa; phylum Chordata; class Mammalia; order Carnivora; family Mustelidae; genus Mustela; species Mustela nivalis. Next base: position 89,807,982 of record NC_139023.1, on the reverse strand, counting down.
CCTAAACTTGGCCCTGAATGTACATACTCACCTCACTGGCTTGGTCATATTTTAAACTTTGCGACCTTTGTGCTCTTCAAAAGTATGAATGTGGTAGGTTGCTGACAGATGAAGCATTCACTATTTGTGCTGTAATGACTCTAAGTGGCAAAGCACATTTTAAAGGCAAAACATGTCCTTTTTGGTGAACCAAAAAAAGATAATTACTTTATCTTGTATACTTAGATATCACCCTATATATTTGGCAAATGAGAAAACCATTCATGAAAAGACTTTTAGAAATTGTAATTCTTGCTTCTTAGCATCCAGAGGACTTTAGTAAACAAAGTTTAAACAAAAAAAAAACAAGCTTATATATCTATTAATTGCTATCCTGTTTTGAATGTCTTGATGTGTTAGTGTCTGGTTCAGAATTTACATAGGAAAGAACTTTGGAGTAAGAGTCAGGGATCCTTGAGGTCTGCATTAGTCCTAGCTGTGTCATTGCTTATGCAACCTTGAACAGGGTTCTTAACCTCTCTGGTCTTAGTGGCTCTCTGTGTAAAAAGCAGAGGACAGGTTGTGTTCATTTCTTCAATCTCTCACAACTCTACAACTCTGGGAATTTGTGAAGTATTATTCCAGTGGATCAAAGCCTGAGATTTTAAACTTTTTCTTTCCTCCCTCCCTCCTTCCTTCTTTCCTCCCTTTCTGTCTTATAACAGAGAATGAGGAGGACATATTCTAGTTGAAATAATGGGTTCCTGAAATACCCAACGCTCACTGCAAGTGTGATCTTAGGCAAGCAACTTCACATCTCAGAGACTTAGTTTCTTCTTCTGCAAAGTGAACTTAATAACTCCTTGCCTCTCAGGGCTGTCGTGAGGATTAGAGATCGTGTGTACATAGCAAATGGTTTAGCTGTGGTTCTTGCTATTACTAATTGACTGTGTCAAATGATAAGGAGATTAAAATGAGGTTCCTGTTTTCATGAAGATACAATTTAGGAGTGCAGATATCATGTTTTCTAATAATTAAAATATAAGTTATAAAGTGCCACAGGAGAAACTCAAAGTGATTTTCAATGAGTTCATACACTGCAAATATTTCTCTCTGGAGGGCAGATGGGGATAATGAAAGGAAGAGCTTCAGGGAGAACAGCCATTTAATATGGAATCTGAAGGGGAAATCATATTTCAAGACAGGATGAACATTCTGGGAAATACAGGATGGATTCCAAACACAGAGAATTTTCTTTTAATCTACTACTCTCTTCAAGGTTTGCACTGTTGCCTGACATTTATAAAAGGTTTTCAAGTAGAGATGTTAAATACCAACATGTTCTGGCCCAAGAAGTTGTATTTTCTCTGGAGGATCTGGCAAAGGAAAAGTGAAAGAGCTTTGGAAATGGCTCCTTAAACAGAAAGGAATTTCAAAATATGGGTCTATTTGGGGAAAAAGCAAGACTCTTTTTAATAAGCAAATGGAAATGAACTAGCTGCAGGTCACAGGAGAGCTGCCAGTTATCACTCCATCAATCTTTCCTCCCAGGTAGCAATGTTTGGTGACTTAATGAGGTGATAAGGAGCAAGAAACTGACACATGCAGAGCCGGAGTCAGAAGAAGGGGATATCAGAGAAGGTCATTCCCATTTGAATGTTTCTTTGCTTTTAATGTTAAAGAACTTGCTAATAGGTGAGAACCCCAGTGTTAGTGTTAATACTGAGTTTTCTCCCTCCTTTGCCATGTTCAAGGAGAGGAAGACTTCTTGATGACTGCCATCTAAATAGGAGACTGCAGAAGACACACATACATAGAAATACACACACACACACACACACACACACACACTCACACACACACGTAATGCAACACCCAGGGATCACCACCCTGGATTAATAAAATAGCACAAGCTCATAGTTGTTCACATTACACAAGGTTCCCTTCTCGGCACTGTGGTGTGGTGCTGAAATGCTCTTTAAAAATTTGTGCTGCTGCCTTCATACCATGGCCATATTTTGGAGCCTATGACTTCATCATGGTCTGAGTTGCCAGGGCTGGATTCCAGGAGAAAGGGGAAGGGAGGTAGACAGGAGGGACAGGAAGCAAAATAGGCAGGTTGAACAAATTAAACATTTAATTCCACTTTTTAGAATTCAGTTTTATCATTTGCACAGAAGGTCTGTGTATTGTGCTTTCTTCTTCCTTCTACCCCTCCCTCCCTCGTTTTTTTTTTTTAACCTTTGAATGTTTTCCTTATTTTCAAATTACACACTTATTTGTATCCTCACTCCTTTCCTCCCTTCTTCTCTTCCTCCCTCCCTCCCTCCATCCTTCCTTCTTTCCCTTGTAAGTGTTACCCATTGGCTTACCAAAACAGAAGCTGAAGCTGTAGTTCTGCCATGCCTCCCTACTCCAACCCCAAGCTCACATAATTCCCCTTGGCCCCTACTCCACCCTTCCAGTATAATTATATCATATTTTGTCTGGATCAATATGCAATGCTTAGATTATAAAGCTACGCTCTATACTGTGATTACTTTTTCCTTTCTTACGCAAATGTTTCTCTCCTTAGAATTAACAGCTGTCTTTCCTTTTTAGTGTTCTGTTTGTCCCCAAACTCTTCATCAATGCACCCCCAAACTCTGTCCATCTGTCTAAATAATTCTTCTCATATTTTAAGTCATATCAGGAACTCTATCAATATCATCTGTTTGGGACGCTAGAGTCTCCTGACCTGCTCTAATTTGGACTGGTAACTCCCTTTGCAAGGTGCATGTCTGTTTCCTGGAATCTTTCTTGTATTCATCCTGGAGATTCCTCTTTTCCTCTATCTTGAGCTGATCCCTACTTCCTAGATCCCGCATCTCCTTTTTTTCTTGGTTTTCCTCATTTTTATGTCATTATTTTAAGAAAATATTCCTCATTTTAAGAAAGGGTGATGAGAGCTAAGTTTTCTGAGACCTCGACTATTGATGGCATCTTTATTCTGTCCTTACACTTAATTGATAATTTCTCTGGGAATAGCATTTTAGCCTGGAAAAACCTTTTCAGAATTCTGACGATATTAGTCTGTGCTTCAGTGTTGCTGTTGAGAAGTCCAAAGCAATTCTAAAACAAAACAAAACAAAACAAAACAAAAACAAGAAAACACCTAAAGCAATTCTGATTCTTGATCCCTTCTGTATGTTAACTTTTCCTTATGGAAACTTAAAAGATCTTTTTGTGAAATTTATGATGATGTGCTTTGGTTCATATATATTTTATTCTAGCATATGGGCCCTTCAATTTTAGGATGTTTTCTTGAATTACTTATTTGATGATTTATTTCTTTTGTCTTCTCACCTGAAATTTCTGTTATTCAGACATTGGACCATTTGTATCCATCCTTGAATTTTTTAAACTTTTCCCTTCTATTCTCATCTCTTTATCTCGATATTTAAACCTGTAGTTTCTAGGAGATTCTAGAGTATTTCCTCAACATCCTCTTCTAAACTCTGTTGAGCTATTCATTTCTGCTGAGATATTTTTAACCTCTGAGAGTCTTTCTCATTCTTTTCTATGTCCTTCTGCTTCATGAATTTCATGTCACTCTGAAGGTATTAGTGACAATGTCTTTTGGTGTTTTCCTCTCCCAGCAGTTTTTATGTTTGCTTTTTGCTTATTTTGGCCTTTTTTTAACAGAAGGGTTTTTTTTTGTTTGTTTGTTTCTTTGTTTTGTTGTTTTGTTTGTTTGTTTATTTTGGATTATAAGTTTCTAAACTTATAAAGGAAGTTTTCCTTTAGATTAGTAGATAGATTTCCTTGGCTATCTGCTTACTGTAGAATGATCACACTGAGACATTTCTTGGTGAAGTCCTAACATCTCTATTTTTATTAATTAGCTAATCAGAATCTTTCAGTCTCCTTCCAGAAGGGTATGAAGTCCAGCTGCCAGAGTTCTGGGAGCCCAGACTTGGGGGAGGGGGGGTTGTCTCGGTATCCAGTAATTACTCTTTCACTTAAGACCTTCTTTTAAATATGGCGCATCCACCTTCAACTGTGCCTGGTGTCCTATAGGGATAACAGAGGACATTTGCTTGGTTGAGTGGGATTAGGAAATGGTATTGGGGGTTCTAATGTCTTCTTAATCTTCCTGTTTTCATCCCTACCATCATCCTTACATCAAGAGGGAGCTATTCCCACAAATTCCTGAGTCTTGAGGGAGTTCTACAGAGCACATTGTGTTGCTTTTTGGTTTTTTTCCCTTTCCTCACATGGGGATTTTGTAGGAACAGCTAAAAATTACCTTTGTTTTTTATAACAGAGGAAAGTTTTAAAATGGCAAATAAGTATCTACTTTGGGGAAACAATATGGGCAAATAGCATTATTGGGAACCTCTAAACAATTGTTTTGAAATAGCATTAACACCAAGCTTGGAACGTTCAGCAACCATGACTATTATATTCTGCAAAGAGAATAGATAGTTTGATAGTAAAAAGGAAATGTATTGGCCCACAGTATGTCCATGGAGAGAAGCTAGGGTATCCTCCGAACTTTAGGCAGAGGCCCTGGGGTGCCAGAAAGGCAAAGATGTCACCTTCCCTGGCAAGAAGAAGCTGTGAGTGAGGGAAAGGGGAAGCAACAACCTATCCAGGCCACACTCACCTTGACACCATAAGCAATAAACAATACAAAACTTCTTAAAGATAAGCCTGAACCTGGCGGTGTGAAAGTTGATGTCCTAACCATTGTCCTTTTTACACTTTATAATATATGAAGACAAAAGGAGATTTTGATGAAGAACTTATTCAAGATGGAATCAGAGTGTTCATCCATCCAAAGGAGACACAACTAACACTCTTAGGAACAGAAGGTCTTTTACTAGAATACAAATCATCTAGTAAGTTTATTTTAATAAATCAAACATAAAAGAAAATTAATGCAGGAGCATCAAACTATATTTCTTCTAATTGCACTCTTTCCCATTTTGATACGGATTTCAAATTTTTTAACACTAATTTTGGGGAACAGACAGAACATCTGGTTTATACACTTAAAGGCCAACAACATCATCTCATACTTTTGCCTTTGTTTCAAGGAATATTAACATGTCAAATGTAAATGTGCTAATAAAAGAATCTGTGAGATATAGAACCAGGCACAAGAAACCATTCTTTACACACTTGAAAATGACAAGCAAATTGAGTCTGTCAACTGTAATTATATGAAACATTTGTAAGACACCATTATTAGAGAGAGAGAACAGGGAAGGGGTTGGGGAGGGATGAACAAATAAATGAAACAACGTTACATATTTGTTGGTGGATTACAACACTTCGTATAGGGTTAGGTGCCCCTCTCACTATGGGTCCTTGTAATTATCTGTGGTTATCACGGCATGTCAGAAAACTGGCCTTTTAAGAGGGAGATCCAGTTGCCAAGTTCTTCCTTGAAGACAAGTCTAGACACATGTGTCCACATGCTGGACACATTCAGTAGTTGGTAGATGAATGTTTGCCCTCAGGAGTGAGGTGAAATGAGCTGTGGAAACTTGCAAGCACATTGGTCTAATTTTCACTGGCTTTTTATTTCTGTGTAAAGCAAACTCTGAATGAAAGAAATCATGTCTTAGCAAATATAAATGAGATTAAACAGTGATGGAGATTATGTTGTTGTATTGTGAATGATGGGTACCAACCCATTCATTTGAAAAAAATTTGAAAAGATTTGATGTTTTCTTTGAAATCCAAATTGTTTCATAGGAAGAGGAGAAAACTCAGTACTTCATAAAATTTCTTTTATAATTTGTAAATTAGGAAAGTCTTTGTCTCAAAAAACTTGTACAGTTTATTTTTTTCCTTTAAATTATAATTCATATAGGCTGTTACACAGTTTGCTTGAGTTATCTCAAATGTTTATATACTGAACTTTAATTCATTAAATTACTTTAATATATTTATCTGCCACCTGACTATTCCATTTCCTCCAAATATTATGCACAACTAATGTAATTAATGTGGAGACAGTTTTTCCTATAAAACAAGCACTTGGTAATTCCATTTCTTCGCTTCAGATTTATGTCTTAATAGAGAGGAAATTGAAATTTCCTCATATTTAGTTTTAAATGAAAATCAAGAACACATGGAAACCCATCGTCTTTAGCATGTTAGATTTTGTGACCAGCTAGAGAATAAACATCATAGTTAGGGTAAGGCAAAATTTGAACTTGTTGTGTCATATTTGCATTATACATTTAGCTCAAATATTGTCAGATGGTACTTGGAGTTTTTGTATGGCTGGAGGCTACATAAGACATTTTTGAAGAACTAGTTATTTGTCTGCATGAACTTCTTATGGATAAAATTTAGCTAATGATGCTTCCATGTAAGCAGTCTTTAGCAGCACCCTGGCTCACATTATATTTACTACTTCTAACGCAGACAGTGTTGCTTTGGAACATCTTTGTTTTCAGAATAGTAAAAGTTGTATCCTTAAAAGAATATGCCAAAAAATCTCATAATCATGATCACAAACTCATCTTCCAGTCTCCTTAAAAGTATCATTATTTGAAGCTTAATAGAGTTTTTTCTTAAGATTTTATTAATTTCTTTGAGAGTGAGCAAGAGAGCAAGAGAGCGAGCACGAGCGGGGGAGGAGCAGAGGGAGAGGGAGAAGCAGACTCCCCACTGAGCAGGGAGCTTGATGCAGGACTCAATCCCAGGACCCCAAGATTATGACCCGAGCTGAAGGCAGACACTTAACCAACTGAGCCACACAGGCACCCCAAAGCTTAATAAAGTTAATGAGATGGTCCTCAAAAGAAAGTTCCTCAGTACAGATCTGCCTATTTGTCTCTCTCTCTCACACACACACACAACACGAAATGTTGCCTCCTCCCCACGTATTTCCTTACAGCATTTTATAGAAAATAACACCTGCTTCAGGGGCCCCTGTGAAGCCTGTTAAAAATGCAGATACACACATCCCAGACTCTGAGATTTGGTTTCCATGGAGGATAGGGAGGGAATAAAAACTGGGTTTCTGCATTTTCAAAGTCCTACCCAGAGATCTGATGTTCACCAAAGCTTACAAACACAAGTCTAGCAAGCCATCACTGGTTGATGAGCCTTCAGTACAGCATGTCACCAACCCTAACATGTATATGAATCATAGATGATCTTGTTAGATGCAATTGATCCATCTGGGTTGGGAGCTGCAATTCAGTGGTTCTAACAAGTTCTGGGATGATCCCATAGCTACTGGCCTGAGAACCTCACTTTGAGGTTCGCAAAGATGGGACTTTTATAGCCCTTTTGTAGGCAAGCTAACAGGCATTTGCTTTGAAATACTCCAGGAGATATTATAGTATTGATTGGAGGCCAAATTGTGTTGTGAAAGGATAGTCCCTACAACAGTACTCCCTGAGTACTTGCTGTGTCCTAGGTGTTATGTCTGGGCATCTCAGATCTCCCTTGCCCCTCCTTATAAGGCTGACCATTATTTGTCCTTCAGGAAACCTTGCCTCCTCCAAGAATCCTTTGTCAGTACTGTCCTGGGTGTGCTCTCATTACATACTCTGTTGACTTGAATGATAGCAGTTATGTGGGGCTACAGTTACCTACTAATTTATTTATCTTAGAATATAAAGGTTTAAAAAAAAAAAAAGATGTATATATTTATTTTAGAGACGGAGAGAGAGTGTCCAGAGAGGGACCAAGGGAGAGAATCTTCAGGCAGACTCCTGGCTGAGCACAGAGCCCAAGCAGGGCTTGATCCCACAACCCCTGAAACCAAGTATCAAGACGATCAACCGACTGAGCCACCCAGGCCCGGAAGGAATAAAAAGCAATTGCGGTCAGTATTCTTTACTGACTTCAGAACCCAGAACACTGTCAGTCCCAGAAAAGACAATCAGTAAATATGTAGCATAATTACCTACTTAACTAATTAATCAATGGAGGTAACAAAAACAAAGCTCCGACTCCATTTTTCTTAAATAAACTCAAGAAAGACCTCTGGCTAGGTGAAGAGAGAGTTATCTGAGGGCTCTTGCTTGTCCCAGCTGGCTCTGGCCCAAGACTTTTTGGCAAGATGGCGACATTCACCTAGCTCTCCTCAATCAGAAATAAATAGGAGAAGAATTAGTCAATCACAGCGGGGCCATGACTGGCTCTCAAATGCATGAACAGAACACTTACGTGGACACACAGAGCATGTGGCATGACCCCGATTTCCCTTCTTGAAGTAGGGGATTTGGAAAACACTCCCCAGCGCCGGCGCGCTCCCCCGGACTGCCAAGGCAGACGGAGCACATCTGAGCAGCGGAGGCACCTGCCGCATTGCCTCAGCTCTGGCACCTCAGGCTGCCTCTGCTCATGTGCTTTTCTCCATAAATTGCAGCTGAGCCCATACTTAGGAAAGGTTTAGGTTTTACTGATTGCCTTGTGACTTTACCTCTTCTGGGGCCAGAGAGATGATGGCGAAATGGAGTGATTGGCAGGAGCAGCTGCAGAGTTGTTTTATGGAGTCTAGATGCGACCATTTCCTCTGTGGGGGGAAGCTCCGTCCTCGCTGATGTGCTGTATTCGATAGGACCGCTTCATTTCCCCCCCCAGGACACCCGGAATTCCCTATTTCTCACTGGAGACCTTTGTTGTAATGTCATACCTGAAAGAGACTAGAAAGTACAAAGTACATAATAGGTTTGGGAGTGACTGTTGGCCCTAGTACTGAGGGAAATGAGACAGATATCGGAGTAAAATTTAGCTTCCTTATATTGTCATTTATTAGGCACACTTGCTGTGTGCAAGACATGCTTGGGGTTGTAAACATACAAGGATCTTTGTATTACGATCACAGTGCTCAATGAATTTCATCTAGCTGCTAGTTTGGGAACTGGATGAGGGTTATTTCCAATGCAGTTCTAGCACTGCATTGGTTATTTCCAATGCAGTGAAGCCCTTCTTCTTCCCTCTGTCTCTCCTCCCACAGACAGTAGACTTTGAATCTCTAGAACTGGGCCAAACAATGAGCTTCTTCATTTCCCTAGGTCAACAGAGTTGCCTTTAGTCAAAATTCATGGTTGGTTTCAGGTGTGCTCTCTCGGTGCAGGGTTTTCAAAAGGCATCCTTTCCTGGTTTCTGTCCGCCTTTTCCTCCCTTGGCTGTTTGCCCTTGCATTGCCTTTGATAGAATTTCCTCCTCTCCAGCTCAGAGACCCAGGATGCCGAAGATGGATATCACATATGTCTGTCCCTTTAGATCAGTAGCTATCAAAGTGTAGTCTGCAGTCCTCTGGGGGGGCTCTGAGATGCTTTCAGGGGAGCCCTGAGTTCAAATTGACTTTCATAATTACACCAAGATTGTTGCTTGTCTTTTTCACTGAGTTGACACTTGCACCAATGAGGCAAAAAGCAAAGGTGGGTGAAGCCACTTACAGCTTAGCATTCAGGGCCGTGACTCTGACCTGTACTAGGAGTCATTGTATTCCTCACTGTCACCAGGAGACGTAAGAAATAAGATTCTGTTTCATATAAGGATATTCTTGATAAGGCAGTAAAAGCTTGCATTTATTTTTAAAAAAATATTGTATGTATTTATTTATTTAGAGTGTGAGTGCGGGGAGGGAAAGCAGGTGAGAGAGAATCCCAAGCAGACCCCGTGCTGAGCCCTGACATGGGGCTCAATCTCAAGACCCGAGATCATGACCTGAGCCAAAATGAAGAGTTGGACACTTGATCGACTGAGCTACCCCAGTGCCCCAAAGCTTGCATTTTATTGTCTTGAGCACACATCTTTTTAATATTCTATGTGACAAAATGAAAACACATATAAAGTGCTGTGAATACTGAAGAACAATGTTTGTCCTGTGGAAGCACTTGGACAGTCCTTTCAGTTGCAAGCTTTATTAGCCATTTTTCTTCTGAACACCATTTGTACTTTAAAGAATAACTCACAGACCCACTGGGGTTAGTCAGACTGGGTATTCAGTAGGTACCTTCTAAAAAAGGAGCAAAATGAACCTGTAACTTCAAGGAAAACACTGCCAATATTTGAACTTTCAAGGGAAAATTTCCCTTGAAATTTTGCTTTCAAGGGAAAACTTTTCAAGGGAAAATTAAGTTTCATCTGCCACTGTGAATTTGACAGCTTCTCAATACTTAAAGACCTCTCTGATAAGAACATTGATTCTATTAAGGAGGGTGATTTTGCATATTTGTATAATGAAGTGTTGGAAGATCTGCATAACTCAGTGAAACCGTATTTTCCAAATGACAATGTGTGGTTAACAGTGAGTAAAAAGTCCATTCAAAATGCAAAATACAGCAATGGATTTTAATGTAACCAAGTATGGAAAGTTCATTGCTATGATTTTAAATTTCACATTGCAACTTTAGAAACTACAAGTTGTTGAGTTTAATGTAGTATCAAAGAAAAATACCCCAAATTATCAAAAAGCTATAAAAATACTCTTCCTTTTTCAAACTACATACGTACATACGTATACATACATGTATCTGTGTGAGGCTAGATCTTCATACACTTCAGTCAACACAACGTAATGTGACTGAACGAAGAAGCACATACGAGACTTCAGCTGTCTTCTGTTAAGCTCAGATACTAAAGAGATTTACAGAAATGGTAAACATTGTCATATTCTCACTGAATTATCTGAGTGTTAAAAAGCATGGATTTTTTCATAAAAACATATTGCTTATGTTAACAGACCAGTTATTATATGTTATAATTAATTAATGAACACAATGTGTTAAGTGTCTCACTTTTTATTTCTAACATGGTAAATATCAACAGAACCCCCAAAGTTTGCTATCATTTATTAGATTGCAAATGGGTCTTAAGACCAAAAGGTTTGAGAATTGTTGCTCTAGGTCACACACTCTTAAATACTAATGCCAGGCTAAATGAAATTCCAGTTAAACCAAAGCTCTGAAGGTGATCATTTAACCCAGGCTCTTCAAACAAAGGCACAATCCTTGATTAACTTACCCCTGGCTTCTGAATTAGCTAGCTTTTCCTTTTTGCAGCCAGATGGCTCAGCGTGTCGTGTGGCTGGGGTGGTGGCAAGTATTCCAATTATGTGAAGACAGTATTAGCATTGTCTTTTACCCCACTTTCCTACTGAAGTGAATGTTCAGTGCAATCAGTGACGCTCTTGGATTACTATGCAAAATATTTATAAATTTGTACGGTTCACAGTTCTTTAATTAAAACCTCCTCAACAATTTTACACGATTCTCTCCAAAAGGAGAAGCACCATGATATCTTATATGTATGTATGCATGTATGTGTAATGTGTGTAGGTGTGTACTGCAGTTCAACAATGCATAGAATTAGTGATCTGGAGGGGATTCTTTTGTTGTCCTGAAAGGAAATCGAGTACCTGAGACCCTAAATGCCTTGTGGAATGATTTGGTTGCTTAATTAAGGTACGATCTCCTGTTTGCTACTAGAGCAAAATAATAGAATTTATACATTTTTAAAAAATCTGCACCCTTGTCACGAGGAGGACATTTTTCATGTAATGTCTGCCTTCTTTATCTGTAGTTTTATGTATGTGTAACCTGAAGAAAAAACTGCTATATTTTAGTCAAATATAGTAAAACTGCAGAGGGCTGTAGAGCTGTGGAGAAACAGGGCATTCCCAAAAGATACATTTTCTGGATATTGGAGACATACTCAGTGTCTAAAACTAAACCATTTCAGTAAAAACACCAATACAAGAAAAGTAGTTAGGACCTCAGATTATGAACTCTAATCCGGTACCTAATGAGGTGATGCCTCAGATCCAGTTAAGCCTTTAAATAGTAGATCTTTTATTTTAGCTATTTGGGATGGTACTCTCTGAAAGGTATATTTTTCTGCATCTCATCAATCTAGTAAAGGTGACTTGAACATTTTAAATAACTTGAGAGCACTATAATTAATGTCCACTCTTTTACTCAAATACAATATTGTCCCATTGAACATATGAGAGTTTTTACACCTTCTTTAAATGATCCTGTATCTGGAGTCTTTTTTTTTTTTTTTTTAAAGATTTTGATGGGTTTTTTTGGCTTTTACCTTCTTGCTTTGACATTGTATTAACTATAGCATCTACCTCTATGCAGGAAACGTGTTTGTCTCTCTACTTCTAATTTTCTGTAAACCAAATGAAAAACCTTATTAGAAATGTATAAACTTGATGGGGTGCCTGGGTGGCTCAGTGGGTAAAGCCTCTGCTTTTAGCTCAGGTTATGATCTCAGGGTCCTGGGATTGAGGCCCGCATCGGGCTCTCTGTTCTACAGGGAGCCTGCTTCCCTCTCGCTCTGCCTGCCTCTCTGCCTACTTGTGATCTCTGTCAGTCAAATAAATAAATAAAATCTTAAAAAAAAAATAAAAAAGAAAAGAAATGTATAAACTTGAACAAATAGAGAAAGGGCCCCAGACACTTACAGTGATGCACAGAAGTCTTAGTGAGCTTTATTTATTACTGTATTTTGACCACTTAAAAGACTGTTGAGCTTACTTATAGGTTGTTTTTTTTTTAAGATTTTATTTATTTATTTTAGAAAGAGAGAGAGTATGTATGTGCATGGTGGCGGGGAGGGCAGAGGGAGAATCAGACTCCCCATTGAGCAAGGAGGCTGATGTGGGACTCTGTCCCAGGAACCTGGGATCATGACCTGAGCCGAAGGCAGACCCTTAACAGACCAAGCCACCCATGGGTCCCTTATAGGTTCTTTAGATGACACTAAATTCATATTAGGTGAGGTATTAAAGCATAATAATTATTTAGCTAATAGTCATGTGTACAGTTAAAAAAAAATCCTAAAAATAAACAGATATATGAAAGTAGTGAGTTCTAGTTCTGTTGCCTTTTCTGAGTAAGTTTGCTTCTACTGATTACATATTTATCTAGTCTTAGATTTCACATAGGCTTTTAATGAATTCTTTAAAAAGCGTTTTTAAAAATATTCTATATAGGGGCACCTGGGTGGCTCAGTGGTTTAAGCCGTTGCCTTCGGCTCAGGTCATGATCTCAGGGTCCTGGGATTGAGTCCCGCATCGGGCTCTCTGCTTGGCAGGGAGCCTGCTTCCCTCTCACTCTCTCTGACTACTTGTGATCTCTCTCTGTCAAATAAATAAATAAAATCTTAAAAAAAATTCTGTATAAATGCTTATAGAAGGCATGATCCTTATGGGTCAAAAGTCTTCTTGCAGTTTTTCACATTGAATCCAACAAACAAGTAGACAGGGACATGTTCGCATAGGCTCTGGTCCATCAGTATTATCCTGAAAGAGTTAGATTGTTTACATTCTTCGGAAGAAAAGAAGAGCAGAGAATACCATTCCATATTTGTACTTGTTGGTTTTCTAGCATCATGGTGGCTGCTCAGTAAGAGCTCACAGCGGTTAAATTGCAGCCTCGCATTGGTATGCAGATTCTGAAGTATGCAGCCCATGGATTAGGGCCCTCATTGCTGTCAAAGATAGTTATTTACTCTGGGAATCTTTCCAAGGTTGCTACCAGGAATGCTTTTTACTTTTATGGATACTTGGTCCCTAAGGGTAAAGACAGTCATCCAAAAGGAAAACTTCCTGCCCAGTGTCTGTACATATATTAGTGACCTGAGCAGTGAAGTTCATAGCCTTCAAACCAAAACTCAACATGAAAATGGGTTATTGAGCTTGAGTTGAGGTACTGAGGATAGAATAACTGAAAAATTCTAGTGTCTGTTTGCATTTGCACTCGTGGTGTGATGTGAATATAGTTTAAGATTTATTGTCACTATTTAGACAAACACTCTGTAAAGTGAGTGCCTTATTCAATTCTTTATGCACTTGAAGAAAAGTCTCATTTCCTTTCAGGAATCAAGTACTGTCCTTTCAGAACATTTGCCTGAGATAACTGTGCATGTTGATAATCATCTCCCTTTTTTCCTTAAAAATTCTTCACAGACTTCTTATTTCTCTTGCGTTGATTTCCTAGTATGTACTCTATAATTGCTTTTCTGAACTGCCTTCTTTGTCCTCAAGTTTTCGTCTCCTTGGCCTGCCCTTCCTCCTTTATTCTTAGCAGATGGTGGCCTCATACCATTTATCTGGTATATGTTTCTGCATCATTTCTTCTGTCTTGAATATTGGAGGCTGTATCCATTTTTTTTTTCTTATCTGTATTTGGCTAGCCACCCCTCTTCTCTCTCTCTTTTTTAAAGATTTTATTTATTTATTTGACACACAGAGAGAGATCACAAGTGGGCAGAGAGACGTGGGGGAAGCAGGCTCCCTGCTAAGCAGAGAGCCCGATGTGGGCCTTGATCCCAGGACACTGAGATCATGACCTGAGCCAAAGGCAGAGGCTCAATCCACTGAGCCACCCAGGCACCCACCCCTCCTCTCTTAACCTTCTGTGTCTGCCCTTAATTCTAAAATTCTGCATGGGAAACCTCTCCAGTTGTTTTAGTCAGAAATCAATAAGTACTTGAAGAATTGTTGAAAGATCTGGAAAGGCAGGCTTGAAGAAGGGCCTCCAGGAATGACTTCAAACAACTTGGCACATCTGGCTACCCAAGGGACTGGCAACATTTGCCACAATATAGAAGCAGCGGAGTCCAGGTCCTGGCTCTGGGTCTGGGGTCACACACCTCAGTCATGATCTGGGATGAGAAGCTGCCAGCAAATATGTTGTATCCAGAGTAAAATCGTCTCTCAGATCTGCACCAGCAAAATGGGTGTCTCATAGTCTTAACGTACCTCTCCACCATACTCAATCCTCAATACAAGTTTTCTTGCAGCTGCACCCACTGGGTTAGAACTCCATCACACCCTGAGCCCTGGCTGCAGGAGAGTCTGGGATATGCTGTTACCTTCTCAGCCTCTGTGACATTCGAGGCAGACACAAATGAGCTTGGGACACAAGTTGAGCAGTCCATCCAGTATTGCCACGGTCTTCTCCACGGTACTCAGTTATTAGTTACAGTTCGTATTTATTTACCACATTCTAGGGATTTTTGCGAGTCTTTTCTTTTCCCCTCCATTTTACTGTTTCAATTTTTGCACTAAGTTCCAGGATGCCTTTTGCTTCCCACGATAAAGATTTTCCTGGGGTTCTTACTGCTGTTATTCCATTGTATTCTGCTCCTTGTTTTCTTTTGCCTTGTCATCCTGAAAATATATTGCTATTTGCTATTGATTTCCAGAAATACGGTACCACCTAAACATGAATTCCTGACATCTCGTGACCTCATCTTTGGTGCTAGGCAACTCACCACCAAAGATGGAGGTTTGGAGTTCAGAATGTGGAGAGCAAATCCTTTTAAAAGTTGGATTAGCTCCTTAATTTCTAAAGCTTAATCTATGATCATCTCCGCCCTTGCTGCGCCTCCCAGTGACCATTCTGACCATTTCTCTGGTCAGCTGAGGAATACACACCTGCCTAGGGCTGTAGTGTGACAGGGGTGAGGGAATGTTTATTGAGTCTCATCTCAGAGATACAAGGAGGGTTTTGTTGAAGGCCTGAAGGGGGAGAACTGAGGAGAGAGTGGAGCTTCAGCAAGAGCTGCTAGATCATAGACTACTTTCCAATTTCCATCAAAATGTTTTAATTTCTGAAATTTTACTTGTCTGAGACCATCTCCCTCATCCTCTTTTAGTTTTCTCCAGGTCCCTGAGACTCCATGTTACGGATTGAGAATAGCCCACATGTGATAGGTTAGACTTATGCTAATTTCCTCTTTCTTTCTAATATATTGTAATAAATGGAGTAGTGGAATCTAAGGAAGAGATTGTCTTGGTTCTGCCACTTACTGTGACGTGTTCCAACAGGACTTGTCAATGAGTTACACATGAAAAGGCAATCCCTGAGACAAGATTTAGTTTCACCGACAGCAAGCTGACATAACTGATACGCTATTTACACAAGACAGAATAGTTTAACTACAAAGTTCTGTGTGAATTCAAATCTGATACCCGCTTTCTAGTCAGTTCTGGAAGACTTGGAAACGAAGTGATAATAAAAGAATAGAAAAAGAAACTTTTTGCATTGTTCCAGGGAATTATTAATTCCTAAAACCAAATTAGCATTATTGAAACTTCTCAGATTTATTCTATGAAATGAAAATAATGTTGAATTTCCCAGAGAAGCTCTAACTTTCCATGTTCACTTGGTTGTAATAAAATAAATCTCTCTTCCTATGGATCAAGAAAGCTTTTTTCTGCTTTTCTTGCAGAAAGCAAAAAAATACAGTCTTTGGTAAATATTTACATTACCAGTATCTCTTAGTTCTGTGGTCTGATTAGACTGATTAGACTGCTAATAGGGCATATAGTGTTTTATGGATAGAAACTTCCTATCTGTCTAATGTATTAGATGTGGAATGAAATGTCTAAGGGAATGTTCTCTAGAAAAAGGCCATGCATTACACGCGCATATATGTATGTTGTGTCAAATCACAGTTTGCAAAAGATAATTATACTTGTTCGAATTTTTAACATATTGGGTTATAATATCGAGTATTTTCCAATCTTTAAAGAATATCTTAAATATAAATATTAAAAGAAAAGAAGACAAAACAAAGTCAAATAAAGCAAAATCTGTCTTTCCCGAGTTATGGACTGACTTGGTAAGTTCTTATTTCTTCCCTGACTTTCTTTACAGCCTCTGCTAATTGTTGCTACACTCCACTCTCTCTTTAAGATACATGGTAGGGGTGCCTGGGTGGACAGTTGGTTAAGCGTCCATATCTTGGTTTTGGCTCAGGTCTCATCTCGGGGTTGTGGGGTCAAGCCCGGTGTGGGGCTCCATGCTTAGCTTGGAGTCAGCTTGGGTTTCTCTGCCCCTCTCCCTCTGCCCCTTTCCCCTCTCAAATGAATTTTTTTAAAAAAAGATTCATGGTAGAGAATTCAGACTATTAACTACAGAGTTAATGTGTGTAATGGTTAAAAACACACACTCTCAAGTCAGATTCCCTGGGTTGAAATTCTGATTCTTGCTGTGTAAATTAGGCAAAGTACCTAATTTTCTGAGTCACTGTCTTCTTATCTATAAAATGGAAGTAAGGTAGTCCATCTGAACATTCACAAATGGAAGTGTACATATTCTTATTGAAGTTCTATGGGAATAAATGGTATAAGCATGTAGAGGGCTTAGCATAGTAAGTGCTCAGTGAAGATAAGCTACTAGTTTTTAAATATTTGTATTGTTATTTCTACCAGGAAACAATAAATAGGATTGTCTTCTTCCGCCTTTCAGTTATAAAATGTGTACTTACTGAGGAAAAGACATATACAACATTTATCTTTAGATTATGATGAATTGATGCCAAATATAGGCATAAAAACTGAAAATAAATCCGGATGTTTTAAAACATCTCATAGACAAAGCACCACCATTTAATAGCTTTTCTTTTTACTTGGCATGTTCATTTCGTGTGTGTGTGTGTGCACATGTATGGGAAACCCACTCATTTTTATCCATTTGCCCCTTCTCGTGCACATGTAGGAGCTGTATGTGGGTAATGGAACTTAGTACATATTATTTCTAATATTTTTTAACCATCTAGAGAAATAAAATTCATTAGCTCTATTTTACACTTGAGAAAACTAAAACTCAAAGATGTAATATGACTTACCTAAGTTCAGTCAGCTAGTAATCATTGGAGCCACACAATTGAAACCTCTCTTTCTTCCGAGTTGCCATTCTCTCCCACTGTGTATTTTATGAATTGAGGGCTAATGGCCTAAGAGGAAGACTGGTTGATAAATTCACTGAGGGGCACCTGGGTGGCTCAGTGGGTTAAAGCCTCTGCCTTCCACTTAGGTCATGATCCCAGAGTCCTGGGATCGAGCCCCACATCCTGCTTTCTGCCTAGCGGGGAGCCTGCCTCCCCCTCCCCCTCTGCCTGCCTCTCTCTCTCTCTGTGTCAAATAAATAAATAAAAATCTTTTTAAAAAAATTTACTGAGATTTAGCATTGTCAATGCTAGTGATCTGCATATCTAGACTTATTACTGACAGTAGTATTTCATTTTCACAAATAAGAATGTTTTCAGGAATTGGAATTTTTACTCACATACGTAGTAATACACAAATATATACATTTTAAAATACCTGATTACGTGTAATGTAAAGTGAGGACCTTTTGTACGCTAATAAATGAACCATATTGGTAAAGTTGGTGATTGCAAAGGATATGTCTGAGCATAAGGGACACTGTCATACCATCCTGTTTGTTTTGGTCGTCCTATTAGAAATGGAGGAAGAGTAGTCCTTCAGAAAAACCTTTGTGGCAGGAACAATATCACCACATTTAACATGGTTCTTGAGGAAATTATTTCCTGCTGTTCAGGAATTGCAATTCTGCCGCAATTGATTCTGAACGTTCGCTTCAGAATGTGTGCTCTGAGGAGATGCTAACTACTCCTCTCATGATGCTTTTGCTTATTCGGATACCATTAAAAGTTCCACTTGACTTGTGTTGCTTCCCATCAAGCGACACATGTTTACATGAGAGACAGGTCTGTTAAATTGAAGTTTATTTCTCATCCAAGGATCAATTTTTCATCTTATTCCACAAACCCATGAAGCTGTTTAAAATTCACACAATGTACTGCCGATAAAAGGGAATCCCCCTCGCCCCACCGCTGAGATTGGGCCTTGAGCGCTACAGGGTATAATGACACAGCTGTCATAAAACCTCTTTGGTCCTTCAAAGGATAAATTTCCTGTCTGTGTTCTAGTACATCTGACTCAATTGAATGAATGGGTTTATGCTTTAAATAATGCTTTATCATCCACCTCATCTTACCTTATAAAAAAGTAAATAAATAAATTTAAGTCACTGAAATGTGACTTAACTCTAACCGTAGCTTAAATGTTCATTGTTGCATATAATTTTATTCTGACTTATTAACAACTCTCTTGTGATTCTTTATCTTAATTATATGCAAGACAAAATGAAACAAATATATTTGGCAGGTAAATAGATATTTTTCAAAATTGGGTGCATATTCTCTTTCTCATTACTTTTATTGCTTCTTATAGCCATGCAAATATTTTGCAATGAACTAGTATGTTCTTCCAAAACAAATAAAAATGAAATAGTTTTGTCAGAAAATGGGAAACCACTGTAAATTATAATTTCTGACAGTCAAAGGACAGACCTTCCCAGAGCAAAATTAACTGAATCACTTTAAATTTCCCTAGTGTCATCATTTTGGCACTTAAAGATATCTTCTACTTTCAAGAGTGCCACTTAACCTGTAAATGCACCTGGAAATAGAAACTTTAACTTGTATTAGCCAACTTGTCGATTATTGAGTAGTGGGCCACTGTTGGAGGTAAGTTGACATACATTTCATGCCCAGTCAGAAATGAGTCTGGCTATGAAAACATTCTTCAGGAAGTATTGCTGACCAGGCTTTGATCTCTCTGAACTCAGAATCTTGATTTTAATAGTCAGAAAGGGATCATCTTGGTGGAAAATATCTAGAATAGGATCTTAAAGTATGTTAAGTTTCAGATTGTATGACATGTTACATGGTTCATGGGGAACTATTAGACTCACACCATAAAATGACATCTAAACACATTAGTATCACTTAGGGTCCCAGCAGGAAATTGGTGGCATGCTCAAAGGAGTAATTAAAGATGCTAGAATGTAGGGACTAAAGACAGGTTTAGGTGAACCAACAAATGATAATGAAGTACCTGGAGATAGAAAGTGGGAAGCTATTATTACCGTTAGTCCTGAAGAGGCAAGAAGATGGTATGTGTTACTGGAATATAACAAGACTGAAGGCAAGAGAGAGGGGCAGACGGACAGGAGCTGTTACTCTCGAGATGGAGGAACGGAACCGTTGCCCAGCACATTCAGTCAGGAGAACATCTGTCTACCTGATGTCTTATTCTTCTTGCTCTTTGATCTCTTCTTGGGCCTTCCTGTTGACCAAATCCAGTCAGGAATAGTGCACAGGGAGGTCCTCCAATGCAGTCTCTAGGAGCCAGTCCCCCACTGTCACAATGCAGCACCGAGGAGGGAGGAGAATGAACCTGGAAGGGCACAGGGAGAATAATCAGCATAACATTTTGCCATATTCCGAATTATATGGGATATAAACCTCCAAGTGTTCCTCACTAAAGAGCTGGTGAGGACTCTCTGCCATTATTCTACTCCTCTGAATTTCTCTTTTCCAGGTTCTGAAAGTTCTCTGTTGGGTTTTTATTCAGTTTTTGTTCCATGTCATTCTGGGCAAGAATATGAGGCAATGGTTATAGCAGGGATGTTTTTGTTATTTGCAAAATCATCCCTTTTTTCCTTTCCTTTTTGCCTAACATTGCTTTGTACCAAGACTTGAATAGTTGATTTCAATACAGGATTTTTCTCTTTGACATAATTCTTAGTATCCTGGCTGCCTAACTTCCCCATTACGCTGGGATGGCTTTCACTAGTTCATTTAGCTGTACATCTATTTCCTTACATTGTCCTGCCTTACAGCTCCTTCTTACAGCCAGCGTTCAGCCCATCTCCTCAATAGGAAAGGCTTTTCACACTTTTTTGAATGTGAGAGGTCACTCTCTGACTGGGGTCATCCTTCACAGTGTGACAGTTATTTTCAATGTAAACACCATTATTTTAACATGTCTGCCCTCACTTTTCTCTATTCTTTATTTCTGATTCCAGTTCATTTACTATAGATTTGCTTTCCTTTTCCATTCACCTACAATGCTATGAATTAAATGTTGACATGATGGTGCATTATACATTGTGTGTGTGAGAGGGGTAAGAGGGGTTTAAGTGGTCTTCTAGGTCAACGGTTGGATTAAAAATCAGGGCTGATTTTATAGATTACAGAACTATTTAACTCCCAAATAAATGTTTCTCAGAGATGGTGGTATGGTTTTTTGTGTTTTGTTTTTGTTTTTACAAATGATATGATTCTAAGTCTTCCTTTCTTTTTTCACTCCACTCAGATCCGAAGCCAAAGCAAAGCCTCTGGGTCTGGGCTCTGTGAGGGAGATGAAGTCGTCTCCATCAATGGCAACCCCTGTGCGGACCTCACCTACCCCCAAGTCATCAAGCTCATGGAGAGCATAAGGGACTCTCTCCAAATGCTTATCAAAAGGTACAGAAGATTTGTTGGGGTATATACTTTCTTTTGAAAGAGAAAAAATAGATCCCTATCTTTTAGATAGGAATGACTATAGCTTTTACTAAATGTATCATTTGTCATTTATGGGGAAATTGGGGTTGCTCTGTGGAAGGTTAGTATAGTTAAACAGAAGAGCCACCGTGTTTGAGAAATGGCAGTTAATTTTCTGGTTAATTGAGAATTAACTTGAAAATTTTTGTATCATGAGCTTTGTTGAAAATCTCAAGTATTTTAGACAAGTGCCTTAGAAAGCTCATTATGTTGGACATAATTTAATACTTCTAGGTCAAGATTTTGCGGTGCATCAGGATCACTACCTTATTCACCGATGAGTTAAAAATGTTTAATTTAACTTCAGAGAACAGACTGAAGGTTACCAGTGGGGGGATGGTAGTGGGTGGTGGTGGAGGGGGAGATGGGTGATGGGGATTGAGGAGTGCACTTGTCGTGCTGAGCACTGGCTTTGTATGGAAGTGTTGAATCACTGTTTTGTACATCTGAAACTAATATTACACTGCATGTTAACTGTACTGGAATTAAAAATTTAAAAAAGAACAGCAATCAATTCCATTACAAAATGTTTAAGTGTTAAACTATTACCCTGTACAATAATTTTTTTTTATAGAAAGAGAATGCCTAGAGAAGGAAAAGAACCACATAAAACCCTAAAAGCAGCTCGATTTCTGCTTGTCAGGACCTCTAGCAAAATCATTTGTGTATGGAAAAAAGCAGACGGATAGAATATAGGTTTTGGACTACTAATGGAAATCATTGTTAATTCGATCTCCCCAAATACCACCCTCCCTACCTAATTGCTTAAAAATGCAGTAGTAAACTTTAAACATTAAAACAAAAGAAAACAACAAGGGCAATCACAAAAATGCGACAGCATCCACATTTTAACAGCCCTGTGCAAATCACAGGACCCTGTCCAAACCCATACTGACTTTGTGAGTGAGCCTCTGACCATGACACTGTAATGAATCCAGAAAGGAAAGTTCTGGCTTCCTGGAGAGCAGCCTTCGGGAGGATGCCAGAGGACAATCTCACACAGAATTGAAAGCCCTCCAGGTTTTGTCTTAACTCTGTGGTTGAACGATGCGCAGCATCACCCCTCTGATAATCATTCACTATTGATTCCATTTCACACATGAACTCGACATGGCCATGATCTTGTGAAAATAAAAGAAATGTAGCACTATTCTTAGACTCTCCCATCTAAATATTTACCCATCAAGCCCAATGTTTAAGCCTTCAGGATCCTACTTCATTAAGAAGCCGCCATTTGCTTTTAAAAGCAAACTAACAGGAGTCTTGCCAAGTGTGGACGGGGTGTTTGCCATTATCGTGCATAAATCTCTGAGGTATTTGAAGACTTCCATCTTTGTTAAAGGTTTAATCACATCCCCAAAAGGGGGAAAACCTTCTCTAATTTATTCCCTTCTTAGTGTCTTACTCTTTTAACGAGGCCAATTTCTTAGGAACGTACTTGTGGTCTGGGACATTCCCTGCTAGTTCTTGTTTTGATTACAATGACTATCACTGGGAAAATCCTTGGTGATTTAAAGCTGAATGTTAGGTACATGTTTACTTTCAGAAATAAATGAACTAGCTCTCTGCTACTTTCAATAACTGGAGATATGATGATGATGATTTTCTCTTAAGTATTTGGACTTTTGCAAAATAAATAATTAATGGATGAGATTGAAATGGAATCTCAAATTAAAATTAGCCGAAAGACCATCATCATCACCACTACCATCACCATTCTGGGTGTCTGAACACTGTACCTATGTAGACTGAAAGGAAATGAGCATTTTAAGATACAACTCTCTAACCTTTAGAGCTTTTATGATTTGTATTCCTGTATATCTGTTTTACTTCTGCTACCAGTAAATGTTAACATTTATATGATCCATTTGCCTGTATTACACTCTGTAAGACTGGAAAAAGTTCAAATGACTCTCTTCTCAGCTTCATAATTGATTGCTAACATAATTCAAAGTGATTTAATCTACTTCCATCTGAGGCCTTCCTAAATTAAAACTCTCTGACCTTTTGGTGCCATCAAATTTGGTTGCATAGAGTGTATTAATCATTTCCTATATAAGAAAGATCTAATTTGCTATCATCATGTTTTTAAAATGCTATAATATTTTTTAATTATCAGGAAGCTTTACAGATTACTTCCTTAGAGAAAGCTGCATTTCATTTGACTATTAGTTTTTTTCTTATTGTTTTGCTTAGTTTTGCTTTACTAATTGCAGACAAAAGCAAAGTTAGGAGCGATTATTTTGAACATTTGTCAGAAATGCCATCAGACAGATTCTAAGGTATATTCCGTGGGGTAGCCCCTTGAGTAGGGTTCATTCACCCTCATCAAATGATAATCTGGCATTAATCAGGGGGCATTCTGAGGAGGAGGAAAGGGGCAGAGATAGACACTGCTGCTTTTAAAAAAAAAAAAAACTTACACATGTGAGACATGAAGGCATCTCCTACAGCTGTTCTGCAAGTGGTGCTTCTCTTCTAAAAGCAGTTTGAGTTTAAATTAGAGCTTTAGCAAGAAGTTGTTTGACACTTAAACTGGCATTGCTTCTTGCAAACCCAGGTTTGCAAAACCAGCTGGCAATGGCTAAGGTCAAAAGCAAAGGATGGTAGTGAGCAGAGCTGGGCTTCTTAGTTGACAGATAAAGGAATGGTATGACTTCAGAGATCCTATAAGGAAATGCTCCAAGAGACAGGTTCAAATGGGAGAAGGGGAGACATCTCCGATTATAAATACCCCATGACCCAATGATTCATTGCAGCATGGAAAGGATTTCTCTTTACACAAGAGTACTGGGCTGGGGTCCATTTATTACAAAACACATGCTCCCTGGAGCTTGAAAAACAGCTTCTATTTCATTCCTTTCAAGAAAGCACAGCCTCTAAAAGGACTACTTGAATTATCTGTATATTAATATTACTCTGAAGTTGCTGAATATGTTTACATGACTTTACAATGTTCAGACCTATACTTCATCAGTAAGACATTGAAATGCTTTGTCATATTAGAACAAACATGGTTATTTGAAAACACCCAAATAATTACAGATAAAGGACATCCATGTAGCTATAACCTGTGCTTTTAAAAAATCAAAGCTGAATTTAGGGTAGATTTAGGTTCCATAATCTTTTGTAAGCATTTTTGCTTTGCTTTAAAAAAAAAAAAGTTTATTTGGAAGATCTTTAAATAATAATATCAACATGCTGCCAACTTCTGTTCTCAAATATGTTGCACTTGACATTTAAGAGGAAATATTTTGACTGTATCATGTATCCTAAAAGTGTCAGAAAGTTCTTTGGCAGGTGTAACACTCTGATTTAACCTTCTGGACTGATTTTCCTGTGCGCAGACCATCCAGTGGAGTAAATGAGAGTTCCATCTCTGAAACGGAAAACAAAACCCCTGAGCATCTCACCCATGAGGGGCCCGTGGAAAGTACCATCCTGCAAATTCAACCAGCCACAAAGAACCAGAACAGAGAGCTGTACGTTGCCTCGGTCAGGAGTGGGGCTCCTCTAGCTGGGGACCAAGGGAGTGGTCCTGGTTTTTCTGGGAGCATACAAGAAGAAACAGGCCTGAGCTACCATGTCGCTCCCCATATGCCTGACTCCCAAACAGGACACTTAGCAGAGGAGATCATCTTAAGGGAGAAGCCAGAAGTCGGGCAGCCAGGCCCTGTGGTTGAACTACAACTGTCCCTTTCACAAGAGAGACACAAGGTCACGAATGTCCCCGTGGTGGCTCTCCTGGGAGCTGAAAAATCCAAGTCTCCTGACCCAGATCCTCATGTACAACACTGCGGAATTGTCCACATAAATTCAGTCCCCACGAGGGAGAAAGGGGAGCCTTCTCTGAGGTCCAGCAAGATAATCCAGCTCTCCAGTGGCAAAGAGTTAAAAGTGACCCGGGGATGTGAAGCAGGAGACGTGGGGCTGCCCCAAGTGGAAGTGATACTCGACTGCTTGGATAGGCAGAAGACGGAAGGGTGCAGGCTTCAGGCAGGAAAGGGGTGTGTGGATTCTCCAGTGGAAGGAGGGCAGTCAGAAGCACCTCCTTCTCTGGTATCCTTTGCAGTCTCATCAGAAGGCACAGAGCAGGGAGAAGATCCACGCTCGGAAAGGGATCACAGCAGACCTCACAAGCACCGAGCGCGCCACGCACGTAAGTCCTGCCCAGGGCCACTGCTGGGCTATTGGAAGGGGCCCGAGAGCTTAAAGGGCATTTTGCTGCTGCTTCATTTACATGGCTTTTTTTCTTTTTTTCTTTTTAAGACTTTTCTTATGTCTTTCTCTGTGGTTAAAAAGAAATTAATTAAAGAAATTGTGGAGAACACCAATTTCTGAAATGGAGGCAATAAGTTTGAAGTTTGTCGTAGATTTGAAGGTATTTAAGGCATTTTCTTTGATCCCCAGAGGCACAGGAGCTGTTCAAGAAAATGATATGGTTAATGTGTCCCTTTGACTTGTCTCAGAATGTTGTCAGATTTCAGGTAAAATTGCAGAAAAGAGTATTTGAAGTCGGGTGGACTCCGAGTTTAAATGTCAAAAACGGTTGAGTGTGCTGCTGAGAGGTGTCTTGAAAATACAGGCTCCACTACTGACACTAAAAGCAGATCTTCATTTTGGAGAAAAAAAAAAAAAATCATTGTGCAGCTTGATGATGCTTGCAGAAGTGAGTTTGACAGACAAGGACATGTGGAATACTGAGCAGTTACATGATCCTCTCGGCTTTGTATGTCTTCACTCGACTGCAAAGCATTTCATCTACCTTCTAGACACACGGGTCAGTCTCCCAGACCCTGTGGAGGCATTTAAGTGTCCCCAAATGTAAAATATATTTACATTCAAGGCTCTTTATGGTGTTTTGTTTTCTCTAGGGGAGTGACTAGAGAAAGGAGAATGAAGATAAGGATGTCAGTTAGGTTGTATGATTTTTGTTCTTTTCTCGTTCTCTCTCTCTTTTTTTTCCTTTTTAAAACAAATTTTAGAATTTCATTTGAGGAGGTAGAAGCTGACTAGCAAAAGCACTTGAAGGTAGGAATGATATACAATGGTAATGAACTCAAAGTACTGTATTAATTCTTCTAACCTCTCATTATTCCCTTCCAAGCATATTTTTAGCAGAAGCATTTGTAGTTTTATTGGCAAGTGCTGTTAATCGTCCTTATACTTGAAGCATCTGTACCCACCTTCACATTTATGTCATATTAAGTGTATTAAGTATTAACTCACATACTTTACATGTTGGCTGTGAAGTAAGCAACAACTGTGCAACTGTGACTGTCAATTTAATAGTAAGTTGTATAACAGTAGTCAAAAAAAAGGAGTTACATTCAGTAATGAATTTTCTTTTAACTGTTTCCTCTAAATAAAATCCAAATGCCAGGGAATATCTAATTTTGTCATAAAGCCATTCACTCTGATTCTATTTTATTAAAAAAAAAAAAAAAAAAACAGAATCATGAGTCCGATTTTTTTCCCAGGGACAAAAACCCCCCCTAATTTTCAATCATGAAATATTCAAGAAGTTTTTCCGAAATTTCCAGTTAACTATTTTGAAGAATTCGAAACTTGCTTGTGAATCATGTTCATTATCATTAAATATATGATGACAATTAGCTAATGCTATACATTAGTTTGCCACCAATTTGTTTTCTTGTAACAATAATGATAAAGGAAAAAATTAAATATGCATGTTACTTTAAAACTGTCAAACTCTCATTTTAAATGACTTAAGTTCTGCATCAGCTTTTACCCACAGTTAAGAGGTCACTAGTCTCATAATTTTTAAATATCCCCAAGATTTACATTTATTCTTGCTGTGACTGAAGTACTTATATTTCAAAATAGCAATCCATTTCAAACAAATTTTATGTAGACAGCTTTGTAGATTGAATTTTTTACATGTATTCACAATGATCCAGTGTTCCAAATCATTAGCAATCACTGATTCAGTGCCTTCAATTATTATTCATTCAGTTTTTTGAATTTATATTGATCCAGTCACCATGAATACAAGGACTTTGGGGAGATGTCAAAGTTTAAGAAAAGAAAAGAAGAAAACTTAAATATTTAAATTCATTACACAGAAACACTTAGAATTTCTTGCCCCCCCTCCACTCCCACTTTTAAAAAATGCTTGGATACAGTTTTATATTGATATTTTATTATTTAAATACGGAAGTACAAGGTATGTCTTACCTTGTTTTTCAGAAAATACTCTGTCCTCAAATTATTTTCTTTTTGGTTTTGATTATATCGTATTGACTGACATTTACTAGCTAGCGCTTATTGTCAAGGTATTAAGATCCATGTGCTACATATACTCCAATCACCATACATAAAAATGTATTTATATGACCAAGTGAAACAGAAGCATTGTGTAGAATTATATATATCTTGTAGATCATCATAAAAGTATACATTTTAAAAGAAATAAGAAGGAGAAACGAGTTCGATTGCTTCAAAACTTAGTGGCTGATTGTAAACATGTTTTTTTCCATATTTACTTTCCCCCAGGAGAATTGATTTCTGGGCTGCTATGAGGGCTTCTTGGAATTCATCAACTCAGTATAATTTCTGTACTTTCCCTAGGGCTCAGGAGGAGTGAAAGCCTATCAGAAAAGCAGGTGAAAGAAGCGAAATCTAAATGCAAAAGCATTGCGCTCCTTCTTACAGACGCCCCCAACCCCAACTCCAAGGGGGTGTTGATGTTTAAGAAGCGCCGTAGGCGGGCCAAGAAGTACACCCTAGTCAGCTACGGCACTGGCGAACTTGAGCGCGAGGCCGACGAGGAGGAAGAAGGTGACAGAGAGGATACTTGCGAAGTAGCATTTCTGGGCACGAGCGAATCGGAGGTGGATGAAGAGTTATCGTCTGACGTTGACGACAGCGCACAAGTGGTGAACTTTGACTGGGATTCGGGACTCGTGGACATCGAAAAGAAGCTGAACAGAGGGGACAAGATGGAGATGTTGCCTGACACCTCAGGCAAGGGCGCCCTCATGTTTGCCAAGAGGAGGGAGCGAATGGATCAGATCGCGGCCCAAAAAGAGGAGGAGAGGGTGGGGGGAATGCCCGGCAGAGAACCCGAAGCTGCGCAGACGGACGGCCTGAGAACCGTGGCTTCCTACCAAAGGAAGGAGGAAGAATCGGTCCGAACGCAGAGCTCCGTGAGCAGAAGCTACATCGAGGTGAGCCACGGTCACGGCCACGTGCCCCAACAGAACGGCTTCAGTGGGGCGTGTGAAACCGCAGACGCACCGAGGATGATTCCTATGAACAGAACAGCCAAACCCTTCCCGGGGTCTGCGAACCAGCTGGCGACCCCCTTCTCCCCAACCCGGAACGTGGCAAGTCCCATGGCGGACTTCCCGGCGCCTCCGCCCTATTCCGCGGTCACGCCTCCGCCTGAAGCCTTCTCCAGAGCCATGTCAAGTCCCCCAGCGGGCCCCGCGCAGCCTCCTCCGTGGCCCCAGCCCGCCCCGTGGGCCCAGCCGGCCTTCTACGACGCCTCGGAGCGCATAGCTTCCCGGGATGAAAGGATCGCGGTGCCGGCCAAGAGAACAGGGATACTGCAGGAGGCCAAAAGGAGAAGCACGACGAAGCCCATGTTCACCTTCAAAGAGCCCAAAGTAAGCCCAAATCCCGAACTCTTGTCCCTTCTTCAAAATTCGGAGGGCAAAAAGGGCACGGGAGCTGGAGGCGATTCCGGACCCGAAGAAGACTACCTCAGTTTAGGGGCCGAGGCCTGTAATTTCATGCAGAGCTCCTCTGCGAAACAAAAGACTCCGCCTCCGGTGGCTCCGAAGCCGGCAGTCAAGTCCTCGCCCTCCCAACCGGTAACTCCAGTCTCTCCGGTCTGGTCCCCAGGAGCGGCTCCAACCCAACCTCCTGCCTTCCCCGCGTCCAGCCCGTCGCAGGGCACCGTTGTCTCCTCCATCAAAATAGCCCAGCCTTCCTACGCTCCGGCTCGGCCCGCGAGTGCTCTGACCCTGGCCGGTCCCTTCAGAGGACCACAAGCAGCGGTAGCCAGTCCCATCTACACACCCAAGCCAGCGGCTCCCACACCACCAGTAAACGCTGCTCACGCTGCTGCAGCGGGACCATCTAATGAGCTTCCAGGAATGAGTGGGAAAGGAGCCCAGCTCTTTGCTAAGAGGCAGTCGAGGATGGAGAAGTACGTGGTGGATTCAGACACGGTGCAGGCCCATGCCGCACGCGCCCAGTCTCCCACGCCGTCTCTACCGGCCGGCTGGAAGTACTCCTCCAACGTCCGAGCCCCTCCTCCTGTGGCCTACAATCCTATCCACTCCCCCTCCTACCCTCTGGCCGCTCTCAAGTCTCAGCCATCAGCCCCACAGGCGTCCAAGACAAGCAAGAAAAAGGGCAAAAAACCCCTCAATGCTTTGGACGTTATGAAGCACCAACCGTATCAGCTAAACGCATCCTTGTTTACTTTCCAACCTCCAGATGCGAAGGATGGCCTCCCCCAAAAGTCACCCGCCAAGGTCAGCCCGGTGCCGGGCATGAAGCAAGCTCTCCCTCCCCGGCCCGTGAACCCTGGCTCGCCCACTACTGCGCAGGCGTCTTCTGTGTACTCGGCGCCGGCATACAGCTCTCAGCCTGCCTTCTTTGCAGAGGCAGCCTCACCCATCAGCGCGTCCCCAGTGCCCGTGGGCATTCCCGCCTCCCCGAAGCAAGAATCAGCCTCTGCGTCTTACTTTGTGGCGCCGAGGCCGAAGTTCTCAGCCAAGAAAAGTGGTGTCCCAGTTCAGGTGTGGAAACCATCTATCGCTGAAGAGTAATCTTGTAGCCGAAGCTGAGTGTCCACTTTGTTTGAAACAAGCTGTTTGCAGTGTTGCTCCAGTCCCGGAGAATGCCTAGCGAGTCCTCAACTTACTTAGAATTTCAGATGTCACTTCCCAATCTGGGTCCAAGGAGCGTAATATTTTCAATGAGTCAAAAATCTAACTCAGATTGACTTAAAACATATTTAGCTTTTTCGCAAAAATAGGGGAGCACCCCAAAATAGACATGTGCCATTATATTAAGTAAGCAGGATGCTTAGGATTTACGCTTTAGTCCCAAGAAAGACAGTGATCAGTGTTAGCAGACAGTGCACACAGCCTTTGTGTAGCATACCAGCTACTGTGCTCCTGTGGTGAAGAGGTTCAGATGCAGGAAGAAGATACATGTATCGACTGAGAGTTCCTTTTTAGGTAGTGCTTTATCTCTATAACGGGTGTGAAGAGATAAAACATTTATTGAGGACAGGGATCAGCTCTGGTCTGTCAACCTCAGCCACCTGTTTGATAGTGCAGAGGACGACTCTGGGGATTGTTGAAATGTACATATTTAGTAAGAAGGGTAAGGAAGAGGGTGTCAGTGATAACTGAGCACTAATTATGTATTGGGTTCTTCACCAGATGTTTTCTATGTATTAACTCATTTCAGAAGACTCCCTTAAAGTAAATGAGACAGGGCAAGAAGGCTAATTATCCTTAGAGACCGATTTCCATCTTCTCTTCCCAATTACTTAAGAAACGAAGCAAGTGTTATCTCCGATTGCCCCTGAAAAGTGTAAGTTTGTGTTCCTCAGCCAGGGCAAGTGGTAGAGCACAGTATAAAGGAATAACATAAAAAGGGGCGAGCAGGTTGCAGATAAAGGTAGCTAGGATTATTATTTTCCCTTGGGAAAGCACGCGATTGAGGCGTGAAGGGTTTCCGACTGCAGGGGCTGATTGTGAAGCACGAGGAACCCCGCGTGTGTGGAGGCCATAGGGTGAGAACACACAATTACTAGCATCATTTCTGAGTGACCTCACAGATGGCTTTCCTTGTGTTTGTTTTGCTTTCCGCCTACTGTTTCCCCCACTGTTCCTTGCAATTTGATTCTCTCAGCTTCATTTTGTGATTTTTGTGTGATGGACCAGGAGGATTCAGGCAAGGTTACCTTGTAAATTTGGATTGGTCACACACCATGCCGTCATCCAGCTGGCGATGAAGTTAAAAATGTTACTGACAGTAAACCTGAAGACCTTTCTCATATCTATTTTAAGTCCAATCTGACCAACCATGGAAAATATTCAACAGGAATTAATGTAGAGAGAACCGCAGAGCATTTTTGACAGCTCCGAGGAGAACCATCTACTTAGCACAGGAGACACATTTAGAGACCACTTATAAAAACTTGCCTACTTTGAGGGTACATGGTACCACTTTCACCCTCTGAAAATGTCTGTATTCCTGTTCTTTTAATGCCGTCACTGTCAACCTGCGATATTTTTCACTATCCTATTAAAATATCATTTCCTTCTTTATCTGTCTAATGTACATATTTTAAAAAGTAATCTTACCCTGTAGGACTGTTCTGACCTAAGTAATATCTCTGATATTTCTCTTCTGTTGCTCCAAAAACCTCTGAATTTCCTTTTGTGAGCATATTCATTTGTCTGCACGCTGCAAAACTCTAAGACAGAACACACAAAAAGAATTAGGTCAGCTACAGGACAATGGGGCTGTTTCTTTTGCCTTTTTTTTTTTTTTTTTTTCTGGAAAATCTTCCATTGCCTTTGATAATAGTTTACCTAGAGGTTACAACCACAGGATGCCGCTCAGTCCCTCATTTGCCTTTTTTGGAAATCAATTAGGAAGATTAATACAGGGTAAAGGAAAAAGCACTCTATCCATTATATAACACTATTGTTTGTATTACTTGTTCCCTGCAAAGGAAGTCTGTCAAAGGCTGTGCATTTTGCATTCTTTTCTAATAGGACAACCAAAAAAGGCTTCTTAAGGTGAAGCAGGAAAGGAGATCATTTTTATAACTTTGCGTTCTTGACATAACATTTAAAGAATGGTATGAAGTAGAGGAAAGATAATGGAACACAGGGTAGTTAATTTGAGATCACCAGTTCAAATGTAGCTTGGGCTGGTAATGACCCACAAGTATTCCCAGTTGTCCAGTGGTTTGTGGTATGTAGGAATGAGAAGTGTTTTCAGTCCATTTCCTGTAGGACAGGTGGCAATCTTAGCAGAGCTACTATTTGGAGTCAATGACTAACCACACCACTAGCATAACTGGGCGTGTCATAAGGTTCCCAAAAAGCTTCTCAGAAACATACGAGGCATTCAATCAAAGCATCCACCAACCTCGACTGGGAGTGGAAGCATTGGTCTCATCTCGAACCATATGGATGGTCCTATGTTATGGAGGATGGGTGGGTACCCCGGGTACCCTCCCAAACTGTGTCTGTGACAGAGCGTCACCACACCATGAGGATGGGGGAGTGGGAGGGAAGAGGACTGAGCCAGCACCCTGGAGGAAGAGGGATTCCCTTTGACTCTTCTCCTCAACCAGACAGCCTCCTGAGAACTTGCATGCAGAATAAGCTGAAAGTACCACCTTTCAGGTTGGAGTTACAGGAATGACATCAGTGTGGCAGGTGGGAGCCTTGGGTACTTGTGACCTCAGCTCCCCACCCACGAGACTCCCTTTGCAATCTGGGTATTGTTGGCTTTGTTGTGGTAGCAGATGTTGGATTGGTTTGTTGTGGGGTATGAGGAGGCAGGTTTTGTTTCTTTTTTAGCACCTTGCCTTTTCTCTTGTCCTTTGTTAGCTTAGTTACTGGGCAGAGCACCTATGAAGTCCAGTTGTCATCGTCAACACCATAGCAGTGATCATTTACTGAGCACCTGTGTTCGGTGCCTTATGTATCTTATCCCAGGGAATCCACCGCATGGTTTACAGGCACTGAGATATAAAATAAAATGTAGTCACAGTCACTGACTTGCTGCAGGATCTCATGCAGTTTTTTTCCCCCACGAGTTTCCCCTTAACAAGGTCTCAAACCTCTCTTCCTGGACCGTTGTGCCGGGAGGAGTATGCACAACACTAGATATTCTAGGAAGAGAGGCCCATGTGAACCTAAACACAGCATGAGCCTCTCCGTCCCGTCAGAGAATAGACTGAATCATAGAACTGGTGAGACTGGGAATCTGAGCATGGCCACTTCCACCTTAAAACCTTTACGATTTTGTTGCTAATATTTCGATAATAAACATTCTGTTTTGAGAGAGGAAGAATCACACTGTTTCTGCATTTTGACTGCTCATTGGTAGCATAAAGCATACGTTTTTAGGAATACGTCTTATAAGACACATTGGGGTTGTCATTGTGGAGCACGTAAAAGTTTGTACTTCAAAATCTATCCAGCATGACTGTTAATGGTTAGATATCTCATTTAATCTGCATATGAACCAGCTCATTTAAGTACAGGAAAACCGATCCAAGTTACACATAGTTCTTTCCAGCAAGCCAGGGTTCTTCAATTCTTCCAGATCACACTGACCCCTTTCGAGAAGAGGGCTTCTTGACAGGGCTGCTGAGTATTTTCACGCAGCCTAAATTCTAGCCTGGCAGCGAGAGTCACATCTGAGATGTCAAAAACAAATGATCTGCATTTAAAGGGTGTGGACTCGCAAAAGTGGGACCGTTGTCCTGTTTACAGCTTCTAGGTTAGAGAACTTTGAAGGTCCTTGTGTGGCTGACAGGCGTATCCAGTACAGGCACTGCGTGGCAACTCCAGCCTCTTAAGAGCCTGGGAAGACACAGGGCTGTTAGTGTCTGAGTGTGGAGTTAACCTTTCTGACAAAAGCCCTTGCTGAGTATCATTTTATCCACTTACAAAGTTGAGAAGCGGCAAGGACCCGTATTCTAAGGGTGAGTTCCTGAAATCCACTGCTGTTTTATGAGTCACAACCGGCCTGGCAGGAAGGGTATTTGAAGTCATGGTTATCAAAAAGATGTGATTGTTTTCTGAACAGCTAAATGCTTAAAATGCTTCCAGAGGGAAACAGTGGGCAGCGAGCATGCTCACTCCCTCCTAAAATCAGAGTTTTGAGTTTGTTTTAAAGATTGCTAAGAGTTCATGAGAAAGATATATAAAATCTAAGAACCAACATTATATTCCCAGACACACTGACCCTTACTGGTCGCATGTCCCCTTATTGCTGGACTCTGGGGGACACAAAGACTCAAGTAACACTTCAGTGCTACTAAGTTCGTCAACAAGTATTCTGGGAAAAAGCAGAATTGAATTCTTCTCTAGACTTCCCACCAGCTCTGGCCAAAGGCCATAAAGCAAACTCGCAAATTCCCACAGGACCCAAACACCAGGCAAAATCACTGCAAGAGGCCAATCTCTGGTTCTTCTCTATGGTTAAAAAAAAAAAAGTACAAATATTATAGTCTATTCTATGGAGCAACAGGCCAATAAAAATCAGTTTCTGGAAGAGCCCCCAAAGCACACTTATTCTTTCCTTAACATTATCAGGTACAGCCAGTTTATTAAATTTTCAAAAAATTAATATGTTTCTATGGTATGTATATCTGTACTCTAGATTACCTCTTGGCACTTGGAAATCACAGAGCTTACTACTCAGAGGCAAATGAATGAAAAAAAAATTAAATTGAAAATACCAAATCCTGTCAGACATTTCTCAGACTCCTGATTTTATATAAGTTTGCTAGCTAATACAGTATATTTCAAGTATAAAGAAAGTTAGGCTTATTTTGGGGTCTTATGGTTTAAATCATTTTTTGTTATTAATACATAGAATTTCTTTTACCCCATTACCTCATTCTTGGCATGTTTATCTAAATTATGTGTGTTTTATGACTGCTGAAATATACATTCAGGGTCCCTAATAAAAATAGTTCCAAGGACCCACTTTTCAGCCTGTCTTCCTTCCTCTACTTGATAACACTAATAATACTCAAAATAATAACATTCATATGTGCCATGAATGAATCCTGCTTTCACAGCCTCCACTTCTTGAGCTCCTTGATAACTGTTAATGATTCATTCATGGAAAACAAAAAACAAAAAAACAAAGGATTGAAGCGAGCTCTGAGTTGAAAAGTAGTGCACGATCTAGGAATAAACAGAAAATTTTTCTTCTTGGAAGTAAATATCAAACACCTAAGTGTTTTGTTATTTAGAAGACATTTTAGAAGTCAGGGAATCTTTGATATCTTTACCTGAGGCAATAATCTGTTTTCAAGACAACACAAAGACCTGGACTCAAGTATTGTGATCCAATGCAGGATTACATGGACGGGGATGGAAGCTGGGCAGCCACTCCAACAACCTCGTGAGGCCCGAGGAAAAAGCGGGGGTGGGGGGCGGGGGTGGGGTGGCATTCATGCATTATGTTTCTACTATGTGCCAAGAACAGTGTTAAACGCTTCCCATAAGTTATATAAATAGCTAACATTAACTGAGCACAAATTTTGGGCCCTGAATTGTGGCAAGTATCTTTCATAGATTATCTCTTTTCTTTTATTGAGATATAATCCACATATAACATTATGTTAGTTTCAGGTTTACAACATAAGGATTTGGTATTTCTTATTTATTATGAAATGATCACCACAATAAGCATAGTTAACATCCATCACCACACAGTTACAAATTGTTTTCTTATGAGAATTTTTAAGATCTACTCTCTTAGCAACTTTCATATATACAATATAGCATTATTAACTATAGTCACCATACTGTACATTATATTCTCCAGACTTACACTCTTTATTGTAAAATTGGGAGTTTGTACCTTTTGACTACCTTCACTCATTTCTGCCACACCTCCCTCCATTCCCATAGGTGATCACCACAGATTGCATCTTTTAATCAGTAGTCCTTATGGAATAGATAGTATCATTATCCCCAGTAAATAGATTATAGTTGGGATTCAGAGGCACAAAGAGGCTAAATAACTTGCCCAAGGTCACACAGTGTTAATTAGTGGACTATGGATTCAATGTGGGCTTGCACTCCTAACTGATTATACTGTGAATTCATTTACTCCTCTGTATGACGCTGAAAAGAAGGTATTATCCCCAATTTATAGGCGAGGTGTCTGAACTTCAGAGATGCTAAACCACTTGTCGGACAGTCATTAAGCTTATGAGTTGTAGGCTAGGCTTGAAACTAGGTCTTTGTCTGATATCCCAGCCTGAACCCTGTCTTCCACACTGCATGGTTTCCACAGTCTCATTAGACCCCCGAATACTACCCTCTGAGACCCATTAATTGTGTGTTCTCCAAACTATTTAGCAAGAACCTGCTCTGGATAGACTTTATAGGTGACTTTGACCATGTTGATGACATTAGAAAATCAGATGCTTTGATAGTATGTTGGAAGAGAAAGCCAGTCTCTGAGAAAGAAGCATCTGTCTTATAAGTTTAAAAAGGTGAATTTCACAGTGATTTGTAACCCAAATTCTCTTATTTTCTTATTTCAGGATGAATAGGTGATATTTATGGGCTGAGATTGGGGAGGAATGTCACTTAAAAAAAAAAAATAAAGCAAAATCGGAATCTCTACATAAAAGGAAGTGTTCCTCTGGGCTTCACGTCATTCTGACTACACGTGATTGAGAAAATGTTCTTGTTAAATAGTGAAATGGTACCCAGCTTGGCTTATCACTACATCCATAATTTAAGACATTTCAACAAGAATAATCCTAAACAGAATAATAATGAGAGAGTCACGGGCTTTCAGTGTTTCAAATCTAAAAAATAGTTGTCACTGGAATCTTAGAATTCCATAAAGTCTCTCCTGGATATGCCCAAGGCAGAAGAACTTTCTAGCCACAGTGTCCTCAGTGGAGGATTTCTCAACAGTTATTTCTGTCAAAGTCTTCCCAACAAGGACATTTTTACACCTTATGTTTTTCCAGTAGTTTTTTTTTTCTTTTCTTCAGCAATGTCTCATTGTTATTTTGTAAACATCTCCTGAGGAACTGGTTTAATGGATTCTAAACAGGAATTTGAACATTCCCATCACTAACTTAAGGGTGAGAAGATATGAACTTCTAAGTTCATTGTAAGCCCCCCCCCATTATATTTGCAGAGCTCCACTGCCTTAATTTAAAAGTCATAGAGCCACTAATAAGGTGACTTATAATCGTGAGGACTTACTATATGCTAGATGCATACCTAACAAACATTGACTTTCAGTCATCACAAAATGACTATAAAGTAGATATTATGATCATCCCATTTGACAGATGAGAAACGGAGGTGAAGAAAAGTTAAAGAACTTTTCTAAGGAGGTGAGGATAAGGCTCAAGACCTGACAGTCAAATACCAGAGCCATTCACTCTCCACAAGTCTACATTACCTCTCTTGATCACAAGACAAAGGTCACAGTTGAAAGAACTTGTCTGCCAGAGCGATAAGCTTTACCGGTCACAGAAATACCTCAAAAGTTACTTTAAATCATCTAAATCAAAGTAGGAAATATTAAAAGGACTTAAAGTTTGGTAGGCCCAAATGATAGATACTTGTAAGCAGGTACAAGGCAAAAAGAAACGCTGTAGTTTTCTGTCGGCCTATTTGCTTATAACTCAATACATGGAAGGGGGGAGCCTAACATTTTGCTAGTTACCATTGACCAGAATTTGCATTAGACCAAACTCCTCAAACACCCACTTCCAGCCAACTAGCATCATATATTACTTCTAGGGCTCTCTTAATTTACACCAGGTAAATTAAGGAAAAAAAGAAGAGCGATGAAGAAAAATTTCTCAAATTTTAAGAACAATATGCAGAAAAATACTGCCCCCCTCACCCAACTTCTAAATTTAAAAGTCATGATTTGGTTTAGGGGAGGCAAAAGGTAACCATTTCTTAAATGAAACTCATCTATGATTAGGTGAGAACCTGCACGCGAACCCCAAGTGTACAGAGGCACATTTTGCAATGGGCAAATGTGGACCTGGGCTGAGGGGTCTACAACTGCCTCCAGACCCACCTCTGGCTTGTAGAGAGGCTCTAGGTAGATGCTTCCACCTTTTCAAGCCTCAGTGTCCCTCCCTGTGACATGAGGACAATCCTGGGTGCACCTCACAGCTTGTGGAGGTTAGATAAGTCCATGGTGTTAGGTGTATAGAACAGTGCCTGACACATAGCAAGCATTCGACAGGTGTTACCTGCTAGTATTATTGCAAAGGTTACTTAACAAACCATAGCTACTATTTAAAAAACTTCCAAGGAGGAAAACACACACACAACCATTAGACAAGTTCTTTTGCTTTTTTCTGTGAATGTGCATCCCAGTTTTAGGGATCAAACACAACAAAAATAGAAAAAGCAGAAACAATGTCTATATAAATCTACTGACACAAGCAATCTCTTCTCAAGAGGCTTGTACTGAGAAGTCATTGTTTCTTCTGTTTTCTTCTTACTGAAACTTTATGTCTATGTTCCTCTCTCTTCAGCCTGTTAGACAATTTCTTTCTTCTTTTTCTTTGTCTACTTTCTTAGCATTGTAATGGTATACAAAATGAGACTAGGATTCAAAGAGATGGTACAATATTTAAAACAAACAAACGAACAAACAAAAAACTCCTTAACATCAGCTTTGAGACTCCACTATAAAGGGACTGTGTTCAATTCAAAGTATCAATGTTAGTAAAACAAGTTTGGGGACCTTAGCAATATACAGAGAATTCTTACGAGGGGGATGCTTGTAAATTAAATATAGTCTCAAATTTGGGTGGTTGGTCGCCTGAGGAGGGTTCTGGTGGGATAGTTGAAGTTTAAATAGGCCTATCCCATAGAAAATAAAACAGCTGGCCACCTGATTGCCTAGGCCACCCCAATTCAGACTGCAACAGTTAGGGCTCTGACAGAACCTGGCTGACCCCAGAAGGTGCTGCAGACAGCTGTTCTTACCCCTCCTTCCCAGCGCTGTCCCAGGACAAAGGGTCAGCAACCTGGCCTTTTTAGAGTAATTGATCCCCTTGCCTGAGAAGCATGAGCGGTTTCCAAAAACAGGGTGAACCCTCTCTCTGAACAGAGCAAACTTCCAGTTCACAGAGCAAGGGATGAAAAACAATTCTCAGAATTTGAGTGCCTGGTGTAGGGAGGAACCTAGAATTCCAGCTGCCTTTCAAACCCAGGGAATTTTTGTGGGTTTCCTGGTGTGCCTCTAGAATCTTACTGAGTCAGAAGCAGAAGTTGGGACCAACCTTGAAGAGAAATTAAAAAAAAAAATCAAAACAACCTGAGAGGCTGAAAATTTTATCGGAGTCCCAAATCGCTTTTGCTTTAAATACATTTAAATTGATTTAGTTCTGTTTTCCTTTTGTACCATTTAATTACTTTTTTTTTTTTTTTGGAAAGTAAAAAAACCAACTAGATCTTTTTCTTGAATGGCATACCCCTTAGTTTTGTTTTCTTCTAACATGTCTCAGATTGGTAAAGAAATATTCACAAAACTGTCCTCTAGAGCTCAATATCACCAAAGAATAAGCTGGACTAATATAAATGAAGTGCTAAGTGTCATACCAATCCTTCCATTGTTAGTTTTTTTTTTTCTCCCCCTTTATATCACACTCAAGAGTTAATTGGTGGTCTGGTCCACTGACTGCTTGTTAATGCTTATCAGATGGTGTCAATTATCATTCTTCATATAAACCAAAATAAACTAACTAGATTTTGAATTCTCCATTATGAAACAGCCAGCGAAATGTTACAACTCAGGGTGGGTGGTATTATTGAAATAAAAAGCAAAGCAAAAGAGATCACTTAGAATTTTTTGTTTTAATTTTGCATTTAAGTTTACCAATTAACAAGATTTCCTTTACGTAGAGCACTTTAGTTTTAGCCAACCATTGTCTTCGGAGGGTTCTAACACACCGTTTTCCAACTTTTGTTCACAGAGGGAAATTAAGACCTTCCCCCCATCCCCACTCCTGGCCCCACCGTGGAAATTCTGACTTAGTAGGTCTGGGTGGGGCCCAGGGATTTGTTCTTGTAACATACAACCCAGGTGATTCTGATGCTAATGGCTGTGCACCACACTTTGTAAAACACTTTTCTAACACAAAAAACACTTAGGTCAACCTTATTCTTTAAAACCCATAAATAGTTTTCCAGTTTGTCCAGTCAGGCACAGCCAGACTTGTAAACTGCACCTGTTTTCCACTGTTTGGAGGCCTTGTCAGCAGTGATCGGCGGAGGTGCGCGGATTTTGCGGGCATGATCTCAGAGGTCCACCAGGGGGCAGCAAACCCTCTTTCCGCTCCAAAAGGGCTTCGCAGGCAGCCTCTCTCAAACTTGGGAATAATTTTCTCGGAACATTCTTTTTCTTTATTTTTGAAAATAGGAGAATAAAGAGGGCCTTCAGATGTGATTTTGTAGGGCCTCCTGCTTCTAAGCAAGGACGAGAAGAAATACTTCTAGGAAGAGAATGATACAGTTTTATCATCTGAAGAAGGGACTCTACAGAGTTCCTTGGCCGTCTTTTCTTATCTCTGGGGAAAGGGATTGTATGACTTCCCTTGGCTGTAGGGCAATAGAGTCTGTTATCTCTGATCAAAAATGTTCTTACTAATAACTAACTTAAATCTCTCTGGCAGTAATCAAAACATTTTTATTTTGGGATCTAGGCTAAAGGAGAATTTTGGAGCACTTTGAGTGCTAATTAGCCTCTTAAAGGGAAAACAAGTATGACTGTAAAATTTTCAGATCTAAAAAACACCCAAATTCATGTACTTTAAGGATCACTGGGGGAGATCCCAGTGTTTTTGTTGTGCCTTTCCATTATGATGATCACATGGTGTGATAGATAGACAAACTGCAATCAGTCAGGGGCTGCTTAAATACTAGGAGAATGTACAGAACAAAGGGACAGGTAGACCCACTGAGTAGCAGCTTTGATCCCAGCAAGACCATTGTTTTCAGATCTTTGATGCACTAAAGTTTATTGCTAAAACAAAAAGGATGGTGATGTCTGGAAGTTCCGTAATATGAGATGAATGTTTGTACATTTACCAGTGGGAGGAGAAGAGACCAACAAGAGATAGGAGAGTTAGATATTTGAGGAACTATTGTGAATGAGGGAGTAAATGTATCTATTGATGAAAAAGAAAGGTTTGGAGTAATCAGCAGAAGTTACAAAACAGTAAGGTTCAGTTTAACATAAAACTTCAAAATCTTGTGGGGAAGAGATGGAGAAGGAATTAACATATATGTTGGACACACAAAAGGTGTTAAGAGCTTTAATACATGTATTTAGTTCTCATAACAATCTTATTTGGTGGAAAACTATCATTTTTTTAATTGATAAGAAACTGGAGCTCAGAGAGGTTAAGAAAAGTGCCCAAAGTCACACAGCTAGTCCTAAGGTGGGAGACCTGCCAACTGAGTTTATCTGTTTTCATAGCCTGTGCTTTTTCTCACTACAATGCCTATCAGGTGTGTTGTAAAAGACACTCCTGCACTTACTTGAAACCTGATTACAGATCTCGAATCCCATCCACCTCTGAGATTTTATAATTTGCTATATATGTGTCTTCTAAAAAAATTTTGGGTTAAAAAGTTTTGTATTTTGGTGTAGTTCAATACTTTTTAAAAAGCAAGGTCAGATTAATACCTGACAAGACAAAATTTGTTTGTTCCTTATCCCTTCAATTCCAGGATATTTGTAGAAAACACATCTTAAAATTAAATAATCATTTTTTCTAATAAGAAAAAAACAGAGCTTAGGGGAGAATATTTTTTTTCTTTTCTTCAAGCCATGAGTAGAATGATTTCCTTCAGTTATAGTGTCTGTAAGTATGATTATAATGCCTTCTGACTCTTCTTGAAACACACACAGATACTCCTTGAGAAGGGGGAGCATTGTGAAGCTCAGAGGAAGTGCTAGGCCTCGGGGAGCCACGAGGTGGGTGAGAAACAGCTGGCAATGCTATAAAGTAGAATTTCCAGTTCCCTTTCCTTGTCATTTCACCTGCATCACGAGATCTCCACACTTCGCTGTCAAAACACCCATGTTCCATTGTACAGAATTATATCAGATGTACCATGCATTCATACAGAAAGCAATCTTCTATAAGAAAAAAACCATTTGGCATTTATCTTCTTTGCTTTCAGTATTCAACCTCTGTTTTGTTGTCCTTCTGCTTTGTTTTTTTAAACTTCTGTAATAGTCTACCTAGCACTGTCAAACCTGGTCACAGTGAAAATCCTATCTTATGAATGATGCATAAATTTTAATTATCAGTGTATTGTTGGGGATGACTGCATCGTCAGACTTCATCTGGTCTCATGTAGACTTCAAATTTTTGCAAAAAGAAAAAAAAAAGTACTGATCTAGAGTGAACTTCATTTAGCAACTTGTTATAGCATCAAAGTTGCATTTCACCTGAGAATACCTGACCAGTGGTGATAAATTGTAAGCCATTGTCTCCCCGCCCACCTCCTTCAGGCCCTTTAAATGAAAGAATTTGGAGATAACTTTCCTCCCAGCTTAAACACACACAAAAGCTCTAGCCTAGGTCACAGCCATGTGTGATTCCAAATGGCCAGTGATTGCTGGCCTATGATTTAAAGTTTGGAAAGAACTTAACTGCCTTAGACGTAACAATTTCAAAACAGGCAAAGTTAAGGATAAGGATGCAACTGAAAAGTCTGCACATCACTATCAGAAAGTGTCTCATCATGTGTAAGAACTAGATCAGAACAAAGAGAGGAAATATTTGATGGGTTTAACTTAGGAACTCCCCAGAGTTTTTCATTTTTTGTTTTTTTAGTGGATAGTTGCTTAAGAACTTCAGGCATACGTATTAACAGAAGGGTCCCTACTCTCCATCTCAAATGCCTATTTATAAGGATCTAGACATTTTAGTACCTCCAGAAGAATTTATCTTTTATCTTGGGCTAAGACTACACAGCCAATGTGGCTTAGAGGGTTGATGAAGTGTTTGTAGCTAATTCACAGGGCTTTGTTAACTCACCTGTGTATCTGCATGAATCAATATTGAAAAAGGAAAAAGTCGTTTGGCAATTGATAGTTAAAACTACCTAACATATCACTATGAAGGTGAACTTGGGAAACAGGAGTAGTCAGGGGATGATAAGGATTGAGATCCTTTGAATAAATGTGTGGCCCACATCGCAAAATTTGCTATAGTGTTAATATCCAATATCATGTCTAAGAAATTAGATATTGGAGTTTTGTGAGAACATTAAGAAAGCTATAGCAATAGGAAAAGCTGTAATAATAGCTAACAAGAGGGGAAAATTAAAGCATACTAATGCCTCCTGAGATACCTCCTTGAACCATTAATTGGATTACAGATACACCTGTGGTTAGTATTTTCAAGTGAAGTAAATGCTTCGCATTTTGAAGATATGTTCCTGGGACACTACTGATAAAAAGATGTTTCACGTTCTCCATTTGTATTTGAAAAGTACACCATCGTGACTATCACCCTATACTCTGCTTTAATCTATATTTCCCCCTGAGGGGCCTTTTTTATCTATTTCAGAAAAACAATCATTCCTTTGAAAACCCTCATTACTTTATGGCATCCTCGTGTCTATAAAATGAAATGACATACGTGGAATTACTACATAAATCCCTCAGACAAGAAAGATATGAAATAAAAATTACCACTTGCACCAGAGAGATGTGGTAAGGCAGTTAAACAAAATTTTTTCCTATTCTGTGCTTAAGAAAATACGTTGTTGGTTACTTCCCGGATGAAGAGTTATATTTTTTTATTCCTAATTTTAAACATCACTCTGGGGCCATGATTTTGACGAAGGAAACATAAATATGATTTGGCAGTAAATCTTAAATTTCCCAGGAACAGTAGGTTAAACATTTTCCCCAGGGACCAGGAAATGAATCAAAGGATCTATTTCATAAGCTTAGAAAACGTAATGGACAGAAAAACAGTTACAAAGACCAAATAAGTCATTTTTCTCATACTGTGTTTTCCACATTCTTGTGAAATAATATTGTCACATGTTTAGTTGTTGCTGTGTCCTTGTCATTACCATTAACCAGCTTTGGTTTGTCAGCTTTTTAATGTAATTAAGAGTCGTGATAGAAGAATGACTTAAAAACATCCCGGGGAGAAATTTGTAGAATGTTTTCATGTCAAAGGCCCAATCAAGGTTGTTGCATGCTATGTACACATTTCTTAAGAATTCCTTTTCTTAACCTCTTATCTGATAAAATTTTCCTCTGGGAAAATCAAAGCCATTCTACTTGGGAAGTGAGTTTGCTTAAGGGGTATTAGCTCTATGTCAAATAGCAGGCACATAAATATAAAATATATTTAAAACACACCTCTCTTTGCTCCACTTTTTCTCTAGGAATAAGTGTACATTCGTGGTGACTTTTCTTTTTTGTGAATGAGGGAAAAAGTATTGAGGATATAATGCACAGCTACAGCTATATTCAGATAGTGAAATACATTTTAAGTAGGCTTTACCGTGTAGGTAATAATTTTATACTAGTAATGATGAGTCCCCTTTTTTTAAGTACTTACTACATACCAGACACTAACAGCTT
Organism: Mustela nivalis; assembly: GCF_964662115.1. NCBI lineage: Eukaryota > Metazoa > Chordata > Mammalia > Carnivora > Mustelidae > Mustela > Mustela nivalis. The sequence goes on along the minus strand of NC_139023.1, from coordinate 89,763,441 downwards.
TCTTTACAAAAGTCTTTCAAAAGTTCAACAGTTCATTTATTTCATATAGGATCATCAACCTTTGTTTATTGTGAAAGTTTCTTTGTTTTTTTCTATAGAAACTGATGAAATTGGAACTTTTAATATGCTATTCATTTTTTTTCTATCATGGAAATCCATATGACTTTTACTGCTTAAATCTTCAAAGACGAGAGAACTTTCTCTTCAGAAAATATTTTGAATTGTGTTTAAAATTTTGTTTTTACGTTCAAGCCAAATAATGTAGATTTTTATAAAAATGTATTTTAGGGGGTGCCTGGGTGGTTCAGTGGGTTAAAGCCTCCGCCCTCAGCTCAGGTCATGATCCCAGGGTCTTGGGATCAAGCCCCCCATCGGGCTCTCTGCTCAGCAGGGAGCCTGCTTCTTCCATTCTCCCTGCCTGCCTCTTTGACTACTTGTAATCTTTGTCTATCAAATATATTTTAGGCCTTTCCCCAAGAAATACAAAAAATTTAAGTGGCAATTCCAGCTTTTTAAATAAAACACGGTATATATATATTTTTAAGATTTTTATTTATTTGACGGAGAGAGAGATCCCAAGTAGACAGAGAGTCAGACAGAAAGAGGGGGGAGCAGGCTCCCTGCTGAGCAAAGAGCCCTATGTGGGGCTTGATCCCAGGACCCTGGGATCATGACCTGAGCTAAAGGCACCACCAAGCCACTGAGCCACCCAAGCACCCCTAAAATACAGTATATAATAGGAGTATTTTCATAGGCTATAGTTTTTAGAATGGCATACCTTTTTGAGGAATAAGGGAGGTGAGAGGGTAAAATATTGCTGTGTTGTTAATCTCTCTTCATTAATAGATTCAGTGCCTTAAAATGATTTAGATACAATTTTATTACCTGTGACTTTAATTTTTAAATTTCCCTATACAGACACATGCCAGCTGTGCGACCTAGTGTAAATTACCTCATTTTTATGCTCCAGTTTCCTGATTTGCAAGATTGGGATTATAGGGTTGTTGAGAGGATTCAGTGAGTTAACAGAAAAACTTGCTCAGTGCTGTGATTAGTACACAGTAAAAATTCTATACGTTTTAGGTCTTGCTATCTTTGTTATCTAAGGTGAAAAGGGACCGCAGAAGTATATGCAGCCTCGTAACGTCAGGCTTCATGATCTTACATTGAATGTGGTTACTTTTGTTCTTTTCTTTATAACAGAGGGTTAAGAAAGATGAAGAAATCTGCAGCCCCCCCCCCCCACTCCCACCCCCACCGCGGAGCTAGCAGAGAGGTGAGGTCAGTGCGTGTTTCTGGCCAGTGCTGCTGCCTGGGTTCTGACGTTCTGAGGGTGGGAAGCCACGCTGCGGTATCTGAGGCCTGTGGTGCTAATGCCACTTCAAAGGCAAGGCTCCCTCCTATTTTTATCCTGGGTCGGCAGCCTGCCCGTGCAGTTGCCTCTTGAACAAAAGGTTCTGCCAGGTCTCTGACACCTTCTAAGACCTCACAGTCTCTTCTCCCAAAACAAGCATAATCACCACTTGTTTTGCCGTGGGGCGTTTGATTTCTAAACGAAATCTCCTCTCTAACCCTGCTCCTGAAACGGTAGCCGGCTTTGTTACCATTTGACTAGCAAGGAAAATAGGGCTGGAGACGTGGACGCACACGGGTCACCAGAGGCAAAGGCAGGACTCCCCGGGTCAGTGTGACATCCCAGTTATTCTTCCCAGCATATCCCGCTCGCTTCCATTGTCATTTATAACCCTTACCCTTTCTCGCCAAGGAATTGCCTTCAAACAATAAGATAAGCTTTTAAAGCGTGCATTGTTCTAGAACCCAAATTTAATCTAAAAGTTAATCTAAAGTGAATACAGATGAATAGCAGGGGCGGAGCCCAGATGAGAAGCACTAGCCACAAGATGGTATCTCTTTTTCTGAGGCCCAAGTATGTTTATTTCATGTATGGAAGCAATGTATGGTTACTTGGCTACTTCCCTAGTCAACAGTAGGACTGATTGGTCCTGACTCTCCGCACTATTCTTGATGAGCCGCCCAGTGCTGCACGTTGCTGTCTGAAGAGAAGGACACCCTCCTCCATTTTGTTAGGAGAGTGTTACCACAGGATTTCCAAAAACTCTGCAGGTGGGGAAAACTTAAGATTCACTTTAGGAAGGCAGATCACAGAAAATAGGAGATAGACACTATTTTATTAAGAGACTAGGACAAAAGGACCTTAAAATTCTCCTTATTCCTTGATGTCAAGCTTGACTGTATGTGATTCACCTCAAAGGAACATTTATCCCACATTTAAGGATCTGTAGATATAAGCGTTCTGCATCTCCATGGAGAATTATCTTTCCTGTTAACCTGCTTCCCTATCAGGAAAATTAATCCAAGACTCAAGAAAATGGGAGTGCCCCCAAGAGATAAATTAGTAGAAAAGGCCATTTCCTACACCTGTTTGCAGTCTCATGATAAATGGTAAATCAGCTTTCATCTTTCCCTTCTGCAATTTTTTTTTTTTAAGATTTATTTATTTTAGAAAGTGAGAGAGAGCGCACAGTGGGGAGGGGCAGAGGAAGAGGGAGAAAGAGTCCCAAGCATACTCCACACTAAGCGTGGAGTCCGACATGGGGCTCAATCTCAGGACCCTGAGATCAGACCTGAGCCGAAAGCAAGACTCAGACTCTTAATGGACTATGCCACCCAGGCACCCCTTCTTCTGCAAATCTAACTAATCCCAATGTCCATTATCCTTTTTTTAAATAATTTTTTTTATAAACATATAATGTATTATTAGCGCCATGGGGGTACAGATCCATTATCTTTTTCTTCTTAGGTCTTATTTTTTTTTCCACTCTTGCAAATATATTTTAGGCTCTCTTTAGGATTCATACATAAGTCTAGGACTTTTCTCATTTGGGGATTCAGAACAGCTTGAAGCCCTCACACTTGCACTGCCCTAAAAATGCAAATGATTTTACTTGCACATTAAAATCTTCTACTGGCTTAGAAAAGTTGATTTGAATGTAAATATTGATTCATCCTCTTTATTTTGACAAACATGGGTTGGTGTACAGATTGGTGTGTGTAGAGTGAGGGCAGTGGGATAAGTCTCTTTGTGTGAGTCCCTCACTACATTTAAGTGTTGTGAGAAGGGCTACGTACATCTTGAGGCATGATGAAAAATTTTAGTGAAGCTAACCAAGATTCCTGGTTATAGCAGTCTGATATAGAAATTATTCATTCAGCTAACAAATATTTACTAATTATTCATTCAACCAACAGGTATTTCCTAATTATTCATTCAGCCAACAAATATTTACTAAGCATCTACTTGCCAGGAACTGTTTTTCATCTAGAGATGTCTTAATGAAAAAAACAGAATGAAACAATAACTCTTACTCTTACATGGAGCTAAATTCTAGTGGGAAGAAGCACATGAACAAAGTAAATAAAATATTTATTATGTTAAATAGACATAAGCTTAAAGGGAGATTAAAACAAAGAATGGGTAATTTCGACAGAGAAAGAGAGAGATCCAGACAGATAGATAGACAATAGTCAGATAGTGATCATATGATATTTGAGTAAGGCATGAAGGAAAAGAAACAGGAATCGTGCTGATATCTGGAGTACTGTGTTCCAGGCAGAAGGATCAGCAAGTGTAAAGGTCCTGAGGCATGAGTATGTCTGGTGTATTCAAAAATAGCAGAGGCTGGTGTGGCTAGATCCAAGTGAGAGGGAAAGAGCAGAAGGTGATGAAATCAGAGACTAAGGTGGGCAAGCAGATTTTACAGGGCCTCGAGGGTCAATAAAAGGCCATTGATTTTTCTTTTTTGAAATGAGAAGCCAAGGGAGGATTTTAAACAGAGAACTAAGTGACATAATCTGACTTAGGTTTTAACAGGGTAATTTTGGCTACCATTTGAGAGTAGACTAGAGCAGTAAGGGTGGGACCAGGAAAATCAATCAGGAGACCGTAACAATAATCCATGCAAGATTATGCTGCTTTACCTTAGGGTGGCAGCAGTGGAGGCATGGGATATAGTGACAGACTGGATATATTTTAAAGTCAGCGTTGACAGATCAGGTGGCGTGCGAGGGACAGGGAAGAGTCAACAATGACTTTCAAGATTCTGACCTGAACAGATGGGAAGCTGGAGAATGCCTGGCGTTTTTTTTCCATTTCATGTGCCTCTTCATAGCCCTCTGCTTTTTAGAAATTCTTATGAATGACTTAAAAGGCAAATGAAATGTCCTTTATTTCTGTTTGTCTCTGTTGGAATCTGCTTATGACAAAATATATATTTGTGATGAATATTGACTGGTCATGTGTTTAAGAGAGAAAGTTGTCGAAGGAGTCCAAATATCATCTGAAGGAGCTGAAATAACATTGGAAACAACATTTGTTGAGGACACTTCCACGACTACAGCAGTTTAAGCAGGGATTGAGTTAAGAGAATGTTTTTGGCTTTCCAGGTTTATGGTATGAAATAGTTTGAACTTCAGAATACAGCCTATTAAACTTCTTTGGCTTCTAGGGCTATTTGCATTGCTTTGGAATTCACTTCATTGTCCTGTGTAAACCTCAGACTTCACTTCCTTTTTAAATGTTAAGTGTTTCCGGCCAGTTAAATCGATTCCCCAGAAGTTTAGCAAGGAAGCTAACTAACTAAGCTGCTTCATTAACTGCTTTCTGTGGGTAAGTCAGCATTGAACTGACATGACAGGTCGGTTAAGGTAAGCTGGGAAAGGCTCTCTGCTCCTCTGAGCTTTTCAGGGGACTTGAGAGCAGAGCCCCATGTGTGTCTCACCTTCACAGAAAGGGAGCGAGCACTTCTAAATGTGAGAGGTGCCCTAGAACCCGCCACTGACTCCTCCTTGTGACAAATAGCAAGATGGCAGCAGTAATTAATCCTAACGTAGTCAAAATTTAAATGAGTCTTTCCAAAATTTCTAAGATCTCATTTCATTTAGTGTGCTTGGATTTGAATCTTAAAAATACAAACAACAAAAGACATTTTCACAAAGCGATTTCATGGCCAAGCATAGTCTACTACTTGACTGAGAACTCTGGTGTGAAACTGTGTGGGACCAACTTCTGCACTCCAGCACTTACAAGATTTCTGCCCTTAGGGAAGTTATTTATTTATTTATTTATTTATTTATCTATTGCTACTTGCCCCCTTTAAGTCTCACTCTCCTTGTCTTTGTCCTTGAAAATAGGGACAATAATAGGGCCTGCTTCATGGGCTTGTTTTGAGGATTATGTGAAATACTCTATGTGAGGCGACTAGTAGCCACCTCTTGGCACATGGTATGAGCTGGTAGTGTTGGCTATTATTAAAGGCAGAGGTAGGAAAATGTTTATGTTTAGCCTTCGGTGAGAATATCTAACACCAGGTGATTCGTGAGTTCGGGGGAATCTTTGCATCCTTTGCTGTAGGCATTATATTGGACTGGTGAAAAAGTAGCATGTTCTTTCTTGCACTGAACACTTAAAGAATGCACCATCCTAAATACACACAGACCGAATGTTCTACATGCGTATGAACTGTGCCATCTGCCAGATGACAAGTTCCCTCCATCAATTTGACTGACGTCTTCACTGGTATGCTTTCGGGGTCTGTGTTTTTGGATATACATCTACTCAGGAAGATTAGGATCGTGTGTCTGCATTAACCTTACCAAACAAACTGAGACAGAAGGATGCAGACCTGAGAGAATGACCACCATAGATGTTATTTCTCCCTCGTCAGAAAATGAGGGATAGAAATAGGATGGTGAAGGTGTTCAAAGAGGGTGGAAGCAACTAGGAATATGTGAAGAAAAGACATACAGAAGAGGAAGCAGGTATAAGGGGTAAAAGTTATGGGAGGCGAAAGTTGGTTCAATGTAAGGAGGATGTTCTCAACAGTTAAAGCCCAAGGATTGACCAAGATGCCCTGAAAACATGTGAGCCCCTTCTCGAGAGCAAGGCCTGAGTGAAGTATGAGGTTTAACTCTTAACACTATTTGAATTTCTTGAAATTAATCCTTAGAAAAATTTTTTCATTCTATTTTTAGCCTATATTTCAATGTTAAAAGAATAAAGAGAGAAAGGCTTAGTGTACTACTGAAAATGGTAATGTTACATGACAGGGTATAAAAACAAAAGTTCCCCCGAGGCCCTCTAATATTGGAGATGTTGTCCTCTGATTTCAGATGAAACTACAGACTCTACGAAGAACACAGCAGGAGCCACTCCCGCCAGAACCCTCCGGTCAGGTCTAGGTTATTAAAAGGGATCAGAGAATGGCAAGGAGAGAGGATTTCTTGAGGAAGAATTTGGATGCCATAGATCTTGGGGTGTGGGTTTGGAGTAGGAGGAGGTCCTACCCCCTCGCCCCCACCCGTGTGAGAGAAGAGCTTCTTAGAGGGGGACCTGGGTAGCTCAGTTGGTTCAGTACCCGACTCTTAATATTGGCTCAGGTCATGATCTCAGAGTCATGCATTTGAACCCCACATCATAGGCTCTGTGCTAGGTGTGGAATCCGCTTAAGATTCTCCCTCTCCCTCTGCCCCTCCCCCTGCTCACACTTTCTCTGTCTCAAAAAAAAATTTTTTTTTTTTTAAAAGTGGCTTCTTAGAGAGCTTGTTATGAGATGTCTGCATGAGAATGGATAAGAAGGCAGAGTAGATTGGGATCTGACACTCTCCTAAGAAATCTGGAAGGTGAGACATGGGCTCACAAATTGTTTTGGCAAAACACTAGGAAATCTGCTGCTGTCATCCCAAAGGCAAATGATGAGTGTTCTGTGTGGTCCCCAGCAGGCCAGGAGCAAAGGAGAGCTGGATGGGGTTGTCTTGAGGTTTCTTCAAATGGACCCTCTTGTAGCTTCAGCTTCCTTGGGAGTAAAGAATGAGTCACAAGTAACCTGTTAGAATAGGGATGACTTGGCATGAATTGAGGGCTACAAGCAAAATGTCCCCAGTGATAGGAATCTCCAAAGATCCTGTGAAAAGCTCTCTTGTCTGGGCCTACCTGGCTCTGAGTGTGAAAAGCCAGAATATGATGTTACCAAATCAAGTAAAAATTCCCCTCTGCTTTTTGTCTCTTCTCCATTCTTGTTCTCTAAGTGCAGGGAGCGTGAAGTCCCAGTTAGCAAGTTGAGAGAAAAGAAGAGAGAGAGCAAGAAGAAGCCAACTACAGTGCCTTCCCTGAAGGGAGACAGTCTTCCTGAAACAGGCCCCGGGGAGAAGAGATTTAATTCTTGTTACTGCAAGGGATAGAATATTCTATTTTGAAATGAGCTAGGTTGGGTAACTTAAAGTGACCACAGGACTATTCCTAAAAGAAAGCAGAGTACCACAGGACCTGCTCTGTTTTCATCTAGTGACGGTGGAAAAAACTTCTTTCATTAAAAAAATGAAAGGGGGGATGCCTGGGTGGCTCAGTTGGTTGGACGACTGCCTTCGGCTCAGGTCATGATCCTGGAGTCCCAGGATCGAATCCCACATCGGACTCCCAGCTCCATGGGGAGTCTGCTTCTCCCTCTGACCTTCTCCTCGCTCATGCTCTCTCTCACTGTCTCTCTCTCTCAAATAAATAAATAAAATCTTTAAAAAAAAAATGAAAGGGTTTCAGGAGACAAAAAGAAAGAAGCACTTTGATGGCACATCGTTATGTATCGTTAATTTAACATATGGGTTACAGTTAAGTGCTCATATATCAGAAATTTAAGTTCTTTAGATAATAATACAACCCACTGTGGAAAAACAGCAACCAAGGATCCAACCCTTGTTACGCCAGGATTCTACCATCAGACATTCAAACTCCAAAATAGAAGAAACACCTCTGTTATTTTCAGGTCCCTTTGGTCATTTCTGGCTCAGGGTGTATCACGTGGCTTCCTCTCGCTGGCCAAGCGGAGAACAGCATGAGCCTTGGGACAGAGACTGACAGAAGGAAATAGCACCAAAGAACAAGATGCAAAAATTGCTTTGGGGAAATACATTAAAATTAGAGGTTTGGGTTCAGGCAGGGACCAGAGGCCTGCAATATTTTGGGCACAAACAGTAACAACAATGTACCTAGAGAACTATTTATTTATACCACATTTGCATCTCTTGTCTCTGACAGTTTGTACGTTTATGTTCTATTGTTAGCACTTAAAGGAATATGAAGGCTTGTTTGGTGGACTGAGGAATCCGTAGGAGAGCAATAGTCATTTTGTCCACTGAGGTAATTGCTCTCTTCCTTCACAGCCAGTACTGCTACTATATTTGGCAAATTTGTATTCTATGGGAGATTTTTTTAAAACTTTGATGCTATTTAAAATTTTTCCTCAAAACAATTTTTTCCCTCAGAGAGACTTAATCTTTCAATATTATACTTCATAATTTTGTTTTGCTCGCATATTCAACTGATTAACATTTATGGCTTAGCTAAATAAAATCTCTGATCTCTTCATTAATAGAATATCATTCAGCAATGCTTTTGAGCTAATTTCTGTTAAGTCTCCATTCTTCTGGAGATTTTTAAGCGAAGAAGGGGAGAGGAAAAAATGGAAAATAAAATTTTCACTTTCATCTAGTGTTTGGACACCCTACCACTGAAGTGTATGCATTCACATTGCACTTAATTCTTCCAAATAAATTCATAATTATTTCTTTTCCCAGTTGCTAGCCAGTGATGTTAATCACCTGTATGTGTATTTAAGATCACGTCCCGTGTTTCTGTAGAGGCCTAGATCCCTTTATTAACATCTCTTCAAGTTTTTGATGTTTTAAAGACCTGACTGAAATAGCCCTCTGAGGTGCTAGATCTGATCAAAGACCACATAAGGCAGGTTTCATGGGAATTGGAAAACTGCCCAAGGACTCTATAGACCAATACGTCCCCTCTCCTCCATTAGTAAGGACCAAAGGAAAACATGGATATATACTATGGGAAACAAGAGCTGAGTATTTCTTTATCATATTGAATGTTAATACTTCTCACAATTTGGAAAGTTCCCTATTGATCCTGTCAAGATAGGTCGAGTCTCTAAAGTGACCTTCCATGACTGACAAACTTACCACTGCAAAATTAACAGCAGTACTGTGTTACATGTTTCTTGAGGGCAAGGACTTCATGTAAATCATCTTTGTATGTCTAGACTCTGATGAGTGTGCCTGGGAAGTAGCAGGTGTTCAATAAAATTTTTGTTAAATGAATGAAACCAGCACATAAATAACATGAAATAGAAATCAAGTCCAAAACGGTAACTAAAATTAGTCTTTTCTCCCCTCCCTGATTATATAGACCAGAGAACTTATTATTAGATCTAGGTTAGGATAAAGAGATTAATGAAAACAAGATTTGTTAGGACTCAACCGGTATTACTGAAATTGTAATGATAACACAGAAAGAGGCAAGATTCATTATATTGACCTAATTCTTGATATGCAAGCCAAGCATGGACCACCTACCCTCTTTGTGTGTTTAATGGAAAACAAAAAAACAAAACAAAACATCTGAACCTAAGATAGTTTGTCAAATCCAGGTGTTGGTATTCACTTTAAATTTAAGCACTTACTTAAGAAAGAAAAGCTGTTGGAACCGTTTATAAAATGTGGATGCATTTTTAAGTGTGGCAATGCTTTTTGTTCCAGAGACACACAATGTTCTAATACTTTCAAAGTTGACTCATTTCCCCTAGGTGTACATTTGCTACTTTTTGCCAGAAGTTTGTCTAAGAGAGTTTCATGTTGCTGGTAAAGTGTGAAGACGTGATGTGGATAACGAGTCTTCTGGGTTCCTGGAAATAAAAAGGGGCTAAGGAGAGAGAATACAAGAGCGTTCAATAAATTATGTTTCTGCATACTGACAAACCAAACAGTTCACGTACACGGGGGAGGATTGCAAGGACACAAAATCTCAAAAAAGTAAAGAACGTAATACATATAAAAAGAAGCAAATCTCAAATGAAACAAAGGGCAGGAGTATTTATCTGAGACATGGGCAATGTCCTCTGCTTAGGAAGTGAAGAGCCACATGATCTGCAGTGATTATAAATAGATTTTGAAAAGAAAAAGTCCACCCACTCCATCAGATCAGCAAAATTAAATACATCTAAATAGCTCTTGGATTTTTTATTATTTTTTTATTTTTAATATTTTGCTATATTCAGTGGACCAAAATAAGATAACATGTTGGAAGTCACTTGGGAAAAGTAAAAAGCCCAGTAGCTCATGGTCTGTTTCTGGGGTAGTTGATGTTTTGTTTATTTTGTATCACAAAAACAGAACCTGAATGAGCGTGGGCTGTAGATATGGATATGAATATGTGGAGGGCAGATAAGTGAGGGTGGCTCCCAGTGATAACAGAGTCCTAGCAGCGGTAGTTGTGCCCAAGAGAGATGGTAGTGATTGGAACTATGGGTTCAGAGAGGGAGAGCAATAAGAAAGTCCTAAGTGAAGAGTAAGTCCCAGGCCAGAGCTAACAATCCACCAGATAAAGGCAGCCTGTGTTGGCTTTAGCACTAAGTATTTTGGGGGTTTCATTTTTACAGTGCTCAGTAATGTTGCCAAGATCACTTTGGAATAACAGTCAATCGGCACAACAAAAATGAATGAGATATACTAACATTTTCATTGTTTCTAGCAGATTGGACACTCCCTTTCTCTTCCTGGAAGAACAGCCCCACCCACTATCTCCACAACATCTCCTTGGGTATTCCAGCCTGCTTATAACTACTCTAGCAAACCAAGTGATGAGCTAGAGAAGGCAAACAAGAGACTAACTCCTTGGGAAGCAGCAACGAAGTCTCCTCTGGGTCTAGTGGATGATGCGTTTAAACCCAGAAACATCCAGGAATCCATTGTGGCAAATGTGGTCTCAGCAGCTAGGAGGAAGGTGCTTCCAGGGTGCTCAGAGGATTGGAATGAGAGACTGTCCTATGTTCCTCAGGCCCAGAAGGCCAATGTGAGCTCATTTGCAAGGCAAGAGTATAATGTTGCATCTTTACCTAATAATAATATGTCTACCAACTCCCAGTATGGTTCACAGTTGCCATACGCATATTATAGTCAGCCTTCCAGAAATGATTCTGAAATAATGTCCATGGAAACCAGGTCCGATTACTGTCTTTCAACAGCTGATTACAACTACAACCCACACCCAAGAGGATGGAGACGCCAAACATGAATGTTAGAAAAACTGATCATGTGCCATCTACAATAATCATTGTTAAAATGTTCCTTTGTAGGGCATTTCACTTTTCCAGTAGATTTTGATTCACTTTTGGTCTTGGCTTATTCTCAGAAGTCATTTATTTGAGTGTGTGTGTGCGCACACGTGACAGATCTCTTTCTTATCTGCTCATGATAGAGAATTTCTTTGAGGAAAAAATTCATTTTCTGCATTGATGTGTTGGCACTTATATCTAATTCATAATCTTAATTCCATTTATTCCATTAATATGAGGTAGTCTGAGCAACTAAACACTGCTCATTTAAAGTGAAATTAAGTATTTTCTTCTAAGTGTCTTAGTCCAGGAAGGAATTAAAGAAATATGATGTGCTAATTGTCATTAGCAATAATAGCAAGGAATAGAACATGGGAGAAGTTTTCCATGAAAGCATGCCATTGAACGATAATTATAAAAAAAAGGATTTCCTTGGTGTTATTTTAAGCATTTCTCTGAAACATTATCAAAAATCCAATGAAATTCAGTTTTTTAGAATTGAAAATACAGGTGTTCTCAGAAAGAAAGAAATATTCAGCAGAAAGATAATTATACAATTCAGAAGGACTTTTGAGGCAAATTGTGTAATGTATGGGGAATAGAAAGATTTAGGCATAGAATATATTTTTAATCTATTTAAAGCCAGCAGCCTGAGACAGGAATAGATTCTGGGTTCAGGTATTCTCATTTGTCAAATGAGAAGATCAGATTATTTAATCTCTTATATCCTCAATAGCTCTGATATTCTGAGATTCTTTCATTGGTAGAATGACCTTTGGTGCATTATTCATTTTTGTTGCTCATGATATAAACGCAGGGTTAATTTAGGAGTGGGTTAGGTCATCAGTGTCACTACATGTATAATTAAAGGTCCAAAAGGAATTGTTGGGAGACAGGTTTTGTGCTATGTGTTACATGAAGGGAGGGTTGATGTGGAGAAAAATAAAACTGTTAATGGATTTAAGGAAGTGGTAGATGAATGTGTCTGTTATTATGCAACTGTAAGTCATGACCATTTATTTAGTTACAGAAAACAAAGCCATCATTAGGATGTTCAAAGGAAGCTGAACAGATGCTTGGTCAATTTCATGACCCATGCCTTGTTAGCACGACCATGAGACAATCATGCTCCTTACTACTATACCCACAAAGTACTCAGTACAAGAAAATTTAAAGCATTTAACATCATAAATAAGAACTGAGAGCATCTTAAAAAACATTTTGAGTATTCAAAACTTTCTTAGATGTTTAAATGTGACTCTTTTGCTCTGTTTTACTCTGTAACTCTTGAATTTATCATTATAATGATATCTTTCACAGAATAAAACTTAAAAAAGAAAAAAATTCCAGGGCCTAAATGATCCCTTATCTTGGAAGTAGAAGATCAAAAATGTGAAGAAATTCCAAGAAGTTCTCATTGATGGACCCAACCAGTTACTAATATTTAGTTATAAAGAAAAGAAAAGATAAATACTTCTAAAGTTACATTGTTAAATTCCCTTAAATTTATGTACTCTTAATTCTCTCAAATTATAAAATATAAACATTGACTCCAAACACTTTCTATGGAATCTTAAAAAATAATGTCTTGTATATTGATTAGTACGTCAGCAAATTCTCAGGAATCCCCTGCATTAAAGTCTTACGTGCTTCAAACTTTACTATATTGCCTAAATCATTCTAGATGCCAGTGTCTTAAGATAAGGGTGATTTAGCAGGAAAGACTGCCTGACAGGACCAGATCCTATTTTGTGGCTTTCTTTGATAAATGCTAGTAGTGGTTTTCCTTACTCCTAGGATTTAATATACTCCAACTCTAGAAATTGATATATATTAGATTATTCACTAAAACTTTCACTGGACTCAAAATTTAAAATGCAGATATTGTAAACTTAAATATTGTAATAATAAAACAGCCATCTCCTTTGCATTACTAGAACAAAATTATCATTCATGTGAAGTTGTTTGAATTGATTCTAGACATCAAGAGAAAGACAATACATGGTAGGAAAGTTGTACATTTTCCACCCACAAAGAAATGAACATCTCACAGTTTTATTAGAAATTGATGTTCTCAAAAGTCATACATTGCAGATATAATTTGAAAAGCAGGAGTGCTAACGTCAATCATCACAAAACATATTGAGGATATAGAATCTCCAGTTTACTTAAAAATGAGCAAAGTTAGATTGTTTGCATTCAAGCTACTGTTTGAGACAGGAGACTTGTCACGCTGAGATCTGATTTCTATGGGTGAGAATACCTTATATCTGTAAGATAAAATCAGCATTTTTAGAAGGACTGTTGCTTGTAAATATATCCCACATTCGTGAAGACTTTTTTCTACTAGTAGCAATCACATAGGTAGACAGAGTTTCTGTTTCACCGTGGATTAAAAAGCATGCCCTAAAATGTTACAGTATGCCAGTCACAGGGACACTAATTTGTCACCTTTCCTCCATCTTGAGTTTAAATATCACATCATTACATGTGTGTGAAGTGTCCCCTATTAAAATGATGTAGAGTTGGAATTTTAAGTTTTATAAATGCATGGATTCTAGTCCATTTATTTCTGAATATGTCTCTTTTATGTTTTGGCACCATCACTCACATTGGAAAGGGCCACCTTATTAGGGCTCAAGCATATATATGTATTAATGAATTGGAACTTTGGATAAAAGATTGTATTAGGCTCAGTTATTATATTAGAGATAATTTGTAGAAATGTTTGTTTTTTAAGAGAAAGTAGATTTTCACATTTGATTTCTGTTCAAAGTAGAAGTATTTACTCTGGCCACACTTTTCTATTAAAAATGACTATGTTCTCCAGCTAGTTAGGTTGACATTTCTGACTGTGTTTATCCCAAAAGACTGTATTTGAAAGATGCATATTAAAAACCAAATTTGTATTAGTAATAAAAAGTAACTTGGAAATCAACTTAAAGAGTGTTTTCATTTTTCCTTGTAAAATATTATTTTGAATTAGTTTTTACCCCAAAGAACTGGGATTTGATATACTCCAAATCCAGAAGTTGATGTATATTATTATATACATTATATTATTAAGTATGATATATTAGATTATTAAGCTTATCTATTACATTTTTTTGAATTTTAGTTTCTATAATATTAGCTTCCAGACACATCAAAAGAATTTCATGCTGATTGGCAACATTTTAACTGTCACATTTAAAAACTTTAGAAAAAACTAAAAATATGATCATTTTGACATGTAAGTTAAGACGTTTGGGGTCCAAACATAAATTAATATTTTCCTTCATAGTATATTGGAAATTACTCCTAAGCCTAAGAATAACCAGTGGCAATATGACTTGATAACATCTTGGTTGTAATTCTGAAGCTGTCGGGACTGATTCAGAGAATCAGTCATGTTTGTGATTCCAAAAATGACTTTGGCTCCTCCTGCATGATATTAAAACTATCAGCTGGAACTCAAGCTCCCTGGTCAGTTGGTATCATATAGTACAGCTTTGTGACACCAGTTTTTGTTTTGCTTTGTTTCATAAATTCTGAATAGAATGGTTATTTTTGGTATTCTGAAAAAAATATATATACATATTTTTTAAAGGGCAAACACTGGAAACATATTTCAAAAATGAGGACTTTTTTAAAGATGAAGATGACCTAAGAGTACTAACACTATACTGTCTTAAGATGCTACTGCCCTGGAAGAATCCCATTTTCTCTGAGGAATTCCTAGTGCTTAGTGATGGTACATTTCAAAACATACTGAGAAGTAGGTAATATCATTTCCACATGGAGCGGACAGACAGCCCGAGGCAAGGGGAGTTCACTTCCCTGGCTCCTTATTGGGAAGAACACGACAGAGCTGCTTTAAAACTAGCCAGTTTTCTCCGGTCTACTTACTACCAAAAATACTTAGTACAAACTACTCCTTTTTCCTCAGAGGTTCTGGAAAACAACACAATTTGTGACTTCTCAAATTTAATAAGACAGTATTTTCCATGAAGGGGCATTTTGTTATTTACAGCTTTATAAAATGTGACAGTTTATATTTCTAGGAAGGATCTGGCAATCTAGCTATAAACATCAAGTAATTATAAAAAAAGAGCCTTTAAAGAGGAAATGGCCTCCAATGAATCTTGCTGTGGTATTCGTTGGGTCCATGATCAAAGGAACGAGATTGATACAAAGTGAAGGTTAGGCAAAGCTTTATTTCGTGCCAAGCATCGAGAATCAAACCAACTGTTCAGCGCCGTCTCTTGCAAAGAGGCGACCCCTCTCTGCCTTACAGACTAGCTTTTAAGGACAAAGGCCATGTGGTCGGGCCTGGCCACGCACAGGTGGCCAATGAGATTGTAAAACACAGAGAAAGCTGCACAGTCATGCTAGGTCACACATGGGTGGCCAATTGAATTATAATTTACCCTAGTAGATATTTGAACTAGCCTATCACCTTGGTCAGAATCAGTGCCCAAAAGGTGGGACCCACACTCCTTGGTAGCTAGGGAGACAGTATGCGCACCCTACTGATTGGATGTCTCCACCTCGCCTGACCCGCCCTTGTATTTGGGCTTTGTTACCTGGGACTGGTTTCCTGGACTTACTTTTAAGTAAGTTCCCTGAGGGGGGTGGGCAGGGTCAGTTTAAGTTTTACTGCATAAACAACAAAATCACTGTTTAACCGGATGGAGCTGCTCTGGCTAAATAGGTCCTTACAGTATTTTTTTCTCTCTAAAGTTGTACTGAAGCTTTGTTATATTGTAACTTCTTTCTCCTTTACTTTTCTGTCACCAGTGTTCATGAATTTTCCTTTACTCCCACTTTCCCCAAAGAGGAAAAAGCTTCATTCACGTTTTCAAGGATTTTAAAATTTATAATTCTTTTTCTTATGTCAAGTTTTTATTTAAATTCTAGTTAGTGAATATATATATATATATATATATATGGTAAAATTCCTGTGTAGAATTTAATGATTCATCACTTACACATAACATCCAGGGCTCATCACATCATGATTTATATTTCTTACTTAAGAGTCTAAAAAAGCTTTTATAAAGCATGACTGCCAAACCATGATGATTTGAATATGTGTGAGGTTTCCCCTAAATTACCAAAGAAATTATAATGGGGTGTGTTGTAAGAACTAAGGGCAGGCCACCCTCATGATGGGCCACTTTGGCATGAAGATTATTTTGAGTTAAAAGCAAACAAAACCCAGCAGATTCAGAACAAGTTCTTTACCTCCTCTTCAACTGCCTAGAGATAATGGAGGTAGAGGGCCCACTCCAGGAAGAGACTGATCACCACAGTTAACGACATTATGATATGAACCGAGTGGGTGGTAAACATGGAGGAATTTAGCAAATGTGTCCCATTGTTTCTGTGTGGCCCAGTGAACTTTATTTACTAAAAGTTTACTCTTTTTCATCTTCCTGTGAATTTCGTTTCTTCCTTTAGAAGTCCCAAACCCCTAACCCCATCTCTTAAAGTAGGAATGACAAAATACTTCATTTTTCCTGTCTTTGGAATTTCATGCTTGTGTGAATTTCTCTCATGTATGAAATTAAATTTGATTTTCTCCTCCTAATAGGTCTCATGTTATTTCGATTCTTAGTCCAATTAGGACTTTAAAGGGCAGGGAAAAGTTTTTCCTCCCTGACAACATAGACAAAGGCAAAATCTTATCCAAGCTCAAATTGCCTTTGAAGAATCCTGTCTACCTTTCTATGAACATTTAGAAGTAGAGATAAGACCCTCCTTAGCCTTTCTTCAACACCACTTTTTCTAGAAAAAATTATTTATTTAGATAATTGAGCTATAGGTGTATTCTGCAGGGATATTTCCTCAACAAGGTGTACGGCATGTGTTGGAAAGTAAAAAGCCATCCTTAAACTAGAGAAGGGACACTGCACTGCCTATTACCACTTCTATGAAGCAACCCATTTCCAACGCAGTGTAGAAAACCAAACCAGGGGTGCGTGGGTGGCTCAGACGGTAAAGCGTCTGCCTTTGGCTCAGGTCATGATCCCAGAGTCCTGGAATGGTGCCTCACGTTGGGCTACCTGCTCAGTGCAGTATGCTTCTCCTTCTCCCTCTTTCATTCTCTCTGCTTGTGCTCTCTGCCTTTGTCTATGTCTCTGTCAAATAAATAAATAATATGTTAAAAGAAAGAAAGAAAGAAGGAAAGAAAGAAAGAAACAAAGAAAGAAAGAAAGAAAGAAAGAAAGAAAGAAGGAAAGAAAGAAAGAAAAAGAGAACCAAAACGGAAGTCAGCAGAACCTTTGCAGCTCCTGGGGTTAATCCGGGACCTATCAGGACTAACCTCATTTCAAGAGATTGGCTTGGTTGTTTTTCCTGTTGATCTGCATGATATTCATACCACAGCTTTCTGCCAGACCAATACATAAGACTGTAAGGACCTATTCAGTCAGAGGCTTCCATCAAGGTTAAAACAATAGCGTTGTTTAACCCTTAAACTATCCCTGCTCCCCTTCCCCCATGGGACTTACTTAAAAACAAGTCCCGGAAATCAACCTCAGGTAACAAAGCCCAGATACAAGGGTGGGTCAGGCCAGGTGTAGACATCCGATCAGTGGGGGGATGCATACTGTCTCCCTAGCTACCAAGGAGTATGGGCCCCGCCCTTTGGGAGCCTTTTGGGCGCCAATTCTAACCAAGGTGATAGGCTGGGTCAAATGTCTACGATAGGGTAAATTATAATTCACCTAGCATCACTGTGCAGCTTGTAAGAGGTACCCTCTCTTGTAAGAGGTACGCCCCCGAACGTTCGGTCTGATTCTTGATGCTTAGCGTGGAACAAAGCTTTGTTTGACCTTCGCTTTATATCAGTCTCACTCCTTTAATCATGGACCCATTTTTGGGGGGAACTTAACAAAGACAAAGAATAAAATTTTTAAAATTAAAAAAAAGGGTAGAGGGTTGTATATTTCTTCATAACTTGGTATTATTTGGGCCCTTATGTCATTTAAATGTCTCTTTATCCTTGAATTCAGATGATCTTTCTCTGGTTTCTAACTACAACAACTACAGCTCTGATCATTAGCAATACAAAGTGCCTATAAGTTATTGAAGTTGATAATTACTGGAGAGCTGGGAAGAGGAAAAAGAACCTGATTTTGTGATAAAACAGCCAAACTTCAGTTCTCAGCTAAGCCAAGCTCCATGTCCAGCATGAATTTGAAATAGAAAATAACCAAAAAAGAGGGGAGAGGTTTCATGTCTTGTAATATTCACCAGTGGCGGTGTCTGAAAATCATTCTTTGTGGAGACTCAACTGGTTCTTCTACAATATGTTTGAATAAGCAAAGTATTTGGGTTTCTCATTTGTATAACAGAGAAGACATTAAGAAAAAAAGAAAGAAAGAAAGAAAAAGAAATACTGTTCCAGGTCTAAAATGCTATCATGGAGAAAAAAATCAGAGGTAGGAATGCATTTTATACATATTTTGGCTGAGGAACTTTCAGAAGAATTGATTACACATTTTTATTTCACCATTGCTCTGCTATAAAATTATTCTTGAAAAAAGCACATTAAAAGAGGTCCATTCCAAGATAAAAAAAAAAGGGGTATGTGTGTGAATTTTATCCATAAGTATAAAACAGATATTTTTACTACCATGAAGACATTGACTTTTTTAAAATTATTTTTAATTTTTTAAAAAATTTATTTATTTGACAGAGATCAGAAGTAGGCAGAGAGGCAGGCAGAGAGAGCGAGAGGAGGAAGCAGGCTGAGCAGAGAGCCCCATGCAGGGCTCGATCCTAGGACCCTGAGATCATGACCTGAGTAGAAGGCAGAGGCTTAACCCCCTGAGTGAACTAGGTGCCCCAACATTGACATTTATGACACAAATATTTCCATAAAACATGTGCATTGCATTCATTTTAAGAAATCTCTCTTTAGGGGGCACCTCAGTGGCTCAATCAGTTAAGCATCATATACTCTGGCTCAGGTCATGGTCTTAGGGTCCTGGGATCAAGTCTGATAACTGTCAGGCTCCCCACTCAGTGGGGAGTCTGCTTGTCCCTCTCCCTCTCCCTTCTGCCCCTCTCCCTGCTTGTGCTCTCTCTCTCTCTCAAATAAATAAATAAAATCTTTAAAAAAAAAAAAGAGAGAGAACTCTCCCTTTAGGCATTTGATTACCCATTTTCCCTTAGTTATTATTATTTGAAGTTAGCAATGACAACATTGGGACTTTCATGAAGACATCAGAATTAAAGTCAGCAGGTAATGCTTGTTCTGATTTTTAATTTCTCTGACAAGGGGAAATATTAGATTTTATCAGTGTGAGCAGCTAGTAGGTTTAATTAACATTGAATGACATTTCAGCTCCTGCCCTGGACTTTTTTTCTTGGCATAATGAATATACCAAGAATTGGATTTAAAGTGACAGCAAACTCAAATACTCTCCCTACATGGAGAGCTAACATAAACAGGCTCACCACAGTCTATAGCTATAGACTCTTTGCAGTTTGACAATAAAGTCCTAGAATGGAGAGCGGTATGTCTCGATCGGTAGACCCTTAGTAATTCTTCTAGAATGCACTACTTTTGACAGAGGCACATACAGCCCTTCTATTGGCAGCTCCAGAAATTACTATTAAGGGGAGATGGATTCATTCATTTATCAAACAAATAATTCTTTATCCTTTATCACTGTGCCATAACCAGTGTTTGATGTGGGATATATTATTGAATAAAACATGGCCTCTGTTGCCAGGAAGCTGATAGTTCTAAGGGAAGGGATAGTGTAAGGAGACAAGAACAATGATAGGATTATACAGAGTATTATGAGAAGAACAAAAATAATGCAACCGTGAGTGTGGGAGGGTCCTCACAGAAGGCTTTCTGGAAGAGCTTATGGCAGACTTGAATCTTAAGGCTGAGTGGGAGTAACTGAGTGCAGCCAAGAGAGGCCATTTCAGACCGAGGGGTATACTCGGCAGTTCTGTGTTATCCCTGGATAATAAGGTGGGTTTTATCTTACTGGGAAGGTTAAACTTTCTTTGGTAAAGGCCACTTGGTAATACTTTAGGCTTACAGAACCATACAATTTCAACTTAACTCTGCAAAAGCAGCCGTGGCTAATATGAAACGAATGAGCGTGGCTTAATAAAACGTTTTTTGTGGACATTGTCATTGGACTTCAATATAATTTTCACAAGTCATGAAATATTCTTAAAATTTTTTTTTCAAGTCGTTAAAAATAGAAAAACTGTTTGTAGTTCACTGTTTGTGCAAAAATAGGTGTCAGGCCAAATTTAGGCCCTCAGCGGTCATTTGCTGATTCCTGCTGTAGGGCAACAATGGGGCACTATTGAAGGATTTTAAACAAGGAACTGGCATGACCTAGCCTTCTTGGTAGGAAGTTTATTCTGGCAGCACTGGGGAAGATAGAGCTGAGAGGGCAGGACAAAGGGAAAGGAGGACCCAGAGCTGTCTAATCTTCTTGTGTGAAAAGGCAGGCAGGGTTTGCCTGCTGGAACACACTACAATAAATCATCAACTCTAAACCACCCTGAAGAGTCCCTTCCCTCCCTTATTGCTACCTGTCCTTCTCTTTGTCACTGTGCCTCCTCCTCCCACCCATGTCTGAAGCACACATTGTGGCTGCCAGTTGGCCTCCTCCTTCAAATTCTCCCAACCGAGCAAACAAGAGGGAACTGTGTAGAAAGGGTGACTCCCAGCAACCCACTTCCCTAATTTCTGGGAAGATGGTGATGGCTGAGTGAGTGCTAGGATGGCCCAATTCCTGGAAGCCATCAATATGTGTTACAGATGTGGTCACAATCTTCACAACAGTTATTTTCTTGTTGACAGCCATAATAGCCCTTTGTTTGTTTGTTTGTATTTGACAGTTGAACTGATGCCATCTCAGAAAACCAAAATGATTAGCTTCTTTTCCTGTAGCATAATTGAAGATTTCATCCCTTGCTAAATAATCTGGATTTCAAAGCATTTAAAATCAAACGTGTCACAAAAATGTCTTGAAATGGAAAATAATTTTCAAGAGATTAAGAACTAAGTAAAATTGGAATATCTTAGGGAGGTTGTCAAAATTCGCTCTTCTGTGAAAGGGAGGTCTATGCAAAATACCTCCAAAGGTTGAAAGAGCCATAGGACCAAAGAAAAAGGCTGGTAAATCCAGCTTGACAAGAAACGGTTTATGAAAGGGGATTTGTGGACAGAAACTTGTCTTGGGTGGCTGCAAGACCAGTAAATCTCCACAATCCCAGATCTCAGCAAATCCACTCCCATAAGATGCACTTGTATAGCCCTGGAGGCTGGGGGTATGTCCTGGTAGACCACCCTGGAGGCTGGAGGTATGTCCTGGTAGACCACCTGGGAGGAGATGTTTGAGAAGAGTCATATGTCACAGTCACATCTCCAGAGCACACTGAGGACGTTATACCCCAAGGATGTACTTAAGACTGTGGTTAAACAAAAAGCATGTGTGTGTGTTAGTGGGGGAGAAGGACTGTGCTCAAGGCTTCAGGTCATCAGGTAAGTCTTCATGGCAGATTTTTCAACATGACATCAGTCCTGTTCGTTCACTCACAGACCATTAAAATTGGAAGGGGACCTAGTGACTGTGTGATGAAATACAGGAGGGATTTTAAAAAAGCCAAAAAAAGTGCCAGGTTCTCTTTTCCTTCAATGCTGTGTTCTTTCTTCAAAGAACTGATTACAGAGCTTTTTAAACCCAATATCTGCTAGATTTAAGATGGCAATATTATCTTACCTTCAGTGCAATGCCATTTTCAAATGTTAATGTTGTTGTATTAGTAATTTCATTTTAAGGTCTTAAGGCACTTGATGTTTATAGACTTGAGCCAATGTTATGTTGTTCCAGACATGGCCCATGTCAACATCCCCCCCTCCCTTCCTGTTTTACAGACAGAGGTGATGTCATTGGCAATTGATGGGATAGTTTTATGTGGCACTATGTCATTATCTCTGTTCTGAAATCCATCCAAAATGTAGAACCATAAAGTGAAGAAGAACATAGTAATGGAAGATGTATAATAATATGTACTTCTAAAAGAGTAAAGCAGAATAAGCCAGAGTTGTCTACAATAGCAACTCATTCTAACTAAAGCAGCTATGTAATCTGCAAATTGCCAGGCTATTATACCCACACAAATAGTTCAAGCTCAAGAATGATGTGAAAATCTTTTAACAGGATGATATGTGAAAAAATTATGACAAATAGAAATTTGTAAAAATGTAGTGATTGTTGATTTTCAAAAACAGAAAAAAAATCTTAGAATGTCATGAAAACCAACAATTTTTTTTAATTTAAAAAATTTTTAAAAACTTTTTTAGAAAAAGATTTTATTTATTTATTTGACAGAAAGAGATCACAAGTAGGCAGAGAGGCGGGCAGAGAATGAGATGGAAGCAGGCTCCCCACTGAGCAGAGAGCCTGATGTGGGACTCGATCTCAGGACCCTGAGATCATGACCTGAGCCGAAGGCAGAGGCTTAACCCACTGAGCCACCCAGGTACCCAAAACCAACAATTCTTAAAAAATAAAAATAAAAAAATTAAAAAACAGACAATTCTGCTACATAATCTTCTGACCTACTATGACTTCATCATATACACCTCCCCAAATGAAGCTTCCTAAATATAACAAGGTAAAGATTTGCACAGGAGACTTAATTGTTGCTAATCTACTTTCATAGAATTATCACAAATCTAATTTACGTAATCAAGGAAAGACTTAAGCAGAGATTTATTTGAAGTAATTTACCCGAACTGGTATTCTCATTTACTGCATTTATCCAATCACTAATCAGGAATGTATTACATGCTTTTTAGGTAGCAAGCAATCCACTAGTAGTAAGAATGATGATGATAATGGTGATGATGGTGGTCATAGCCACTTTTGTAGGTACTCACAGCGTACCAAAACCCTATACTAAATACTTCAACTCCATTGTCTTATTTAATTTTTCACCTTTTTGGCAGTCGGTACTGTTATTATTCCCCATTTCAGAGATGAAGAAACTGAGACACAGAATGCATAAATAATGGTCACACCACTAGAAAGTATAGATCTGGGGTGTGAATTGACTTGTTCTACAGTCCATTCTATATAGATTTGTCTGTATACACATGATAAAAAAGATATAGATGGCATGGTATCTCCATGTTTGGGAAACTAGACAGATACATTTATAACAAAAGAAACATCGTAAGGCATGTATGGGATCATCATGCTGAATGTGATCATAGAGATTATCTAGCCAAACTGTCATTTTCTAGGAAGGAAACTGAGACTTAGCTAGGACAAAATGGCCAAGGTCCCCCAATGCAGTATAGAAGTACTTTGTCCCTGTGCCACTCTCCAAGTCCAGGTCCTCATCCCCTGTCACCTGAACTATTAAAATAATGTCAGACCACATTTCTCCGCCTCCAGTTCCATCTTTTTTCTACCCAATTATATTTCTAAAACTCGTGTCTGGTAATGTTGAATGACTTTAACTCTTCAAAATACTTTTCCCTACCTTCTCCCTGAAGGCCCAGTTCTGCCTCATCAAGCACCAATCTATCCTTCTAGCTCTGCTTCCCACCGCCGCTCCGGCTGCTCAGCAATTCTTTCCCACAGTCTGGCTGGTCATGATCCTTTCCTTATGTGTCTGAGCATGCCCTTCCCTTTGTCTAAAATACCCATATTTTCTAGCCTATAAACCTGTTCATCCTTCCAGAAGCAGCTCAGATATCACTCATTTAAGCATTTCATTCTCCAAATTACTAGTCACTCCCTCCTCTGCATTTCCATAATCCTTCACTTATACTCAATATTAGAGAAAATGACTGGGGCGCCTGGGTGGCTCATTCGTTAAGCATCTGCCTTTTGGCTCAGGTCGTGATCCTGGGGTCCTGGGACTGGGGGCCTGCATCAGGCTCCCTGCTCTGCAGGAAGCCTGCTTCTCCCTCTCCTACTACCCCTGCTTGTGTTATCTTTCTCGCTGTCTCTCCTTCTCTCTCTCTCTCTCTCTCTCTCTCTGTGTCAAATAAATAAATAAAATCTTAGAAGAAGAAGAAGAAGAAGAAGAAGAAGAAGAAGAAGAAGAAGAAAGAACAAAGAGAAAATGACTTGCTCACCTTCTAGCCTAACACCTAATGCCTTTAAAAATGAGTAACATGGATTGAAGGCCAAGGATAAAAGCAGGAAGCCCAGCCAGCAAGCTCTTACAGAAGTCCAGGCAAACAGTGGTTAAAGTGGAGTCACTGGAGATGGAAAAAAACACAGACCGATTCTAATTTTATTTGGGAGATAGGCTCACCAGGTCTTGGAAACATCTTGGATGTGGGCAGTAAAAGAAAGGGAGGTGTTACAGCTTATTTTTAGATTTTATGGTTTGAACCATTGCATGGATGGCATTATGTTTTACTGAGATGAAGAAGATTAAAGTGGGAAATTTAGGAGGGAAAATTAAAAGTTCTATATTTGGACATATTGATATGATATTAAGTCTGGACATTTTAAGCTTTCCTGTGGAAAACTGTTCTTAAAGTAAAAGAGTCACCAGATGACAGTAATAATAGCTAAGAGCCATTGGGATTGCTCAACATGTCCTGTTGTGCCCAAATTCCGAGACCCCCCAAAGACGACCGCCAGAGTCCAGAGTCAAAGCCAAACAGCAAGGGTCGTTTATTACGAGTTCGAATCCGAACCTCCGTGCACTCGTTGCCGGTGACGCTAAGAGGTCCCGAGCTCAGGATCACAACACTTTTTATACACTATTTTTGGGGAGGCAGGGACTTAGCACACATCATAGTATCTTGTAGCAAATCGCCACATACTGCGGGAAAATCAAAAAGGAACTCTATAATACGACTGGCACTCTACAGAGCGGGAAAAGCCGGGAAACAGATTATTGGTTAGGTCAAAGGGCTGTCGTTCTTCAAACTGCTTGGTTGGCACCGCTAGGGTATGTGTCACCTCAGGATTGGCCGGGGTCTCCCTGTCAAGCCGCGGGGTGCCAGATGGTTATTATCTCTTGCACCCAGAGCTGGGTGGGGGGTCCAGGAGCAGTCATTTTGTCACGTCCAATCCTGGGTGGGGTTTCTCTGGTGCCAGATGACTGTTACCTCTCAGCCCAGAGCCGGGTGGGGTCCGGGAGCAGCCACTCTGCCAGGTTCAATTCTGGGCGGGGGCTGTGTGGTTACAGAGTGCCTATAGAAAGTCTGCTGGTATTTTTCCATCTCCTCATGGGTTAGCAAGCGAAGGTACAGAAGCAGAAATAGCGGTAATGGTTATAATTTAGGCATCTCAGTCCCAGACTTGGTTTACATATTAAGTTATATAGTCTCCGTGATCACCTACAAGGAAGTTACTACAGCGACTTGCATTTTATAGACAACAAAAGCAAAGTATAGAAAGGTCGAGTTACACCCTCAAGATCTCACATTTGTAAGTGGGAGATTCAGGATTTAAATCTAGGAAGTCTGACTTCAGAGCCTGGGCTTTTATTCTCTGCATCAAAAAACAAAAACAGAACAACAACAACAACAAAACAAATGACCCAGAGTCAGGAAATTGTACTTATTTCTGAGTAAGACCAAACAGGAAGCAAACACAACTCTCCACATATTACATGAGAAGATTTATTAAACACCGATTTTAAGAAATGACAGTTCTGTTGCTGAATAGCATTTCTTATCATGGATGCACTTATAGAAATGACATTATGGTGTAGGACCCAGCAGCAATCAATCAGCAATGACTTCTCCCAGTGGAGTTAACTGGCTCCCCATCTAGCTCTCTTGCCTGGAGGCAATCACCTGCAGACACCCTCTGACATCCATAGTTGTCACTTGAGAAACTATTTACCGACCGTCTGTTATGAGTCAGGGACTGGAGTAACTATGGGACTATGACTCTGACTTCAGAGAGCTTCTGACTGGAGAGGGAGGCAAAAACGAGTCAGTCAAGCCACCAATGAAAATAACTGTGATACAGGCAGGAGCACCCAATCCTCTAGACGAAATCAGATATAAGGGTAAACTTGAAAATGGAGGTAGAATTAGAATTAAACCAGGAAGCAGCTCAACATTTCTTAGCCTGAGAAGTGAAGCAGCAGGTAGGGCACGGTGGAAATGGTGCAGGAGTATTTGTCCCATTGGGCACAGGTAGCAGGTTTGCAAAACTTGCAACGCAGCAGATGGGGAAGTGGCCTATGCCTGTTGTGAACGTCCATGCTCCATCCCAGGCCGCCCGCTCTTCTGTCTCCCTGAAGGTCCTCTCCTGGTGATCCAACAGACAACCACCTAAGTCATTGGCACTTACACACGGGGGGACAGTCTGTATCCAAACCTGACTTGAATGATCTCTTTGGCTCCATCCCTGAGTCTATTTGCTCATTAGAGTTCACTGTTTGAGAGGTTCCAGGACACCCCTGATTAAACACTTGCAGAAGAGACCTCGCTCCCTTCCTGCTCCGAGTCGGCTTCCTCTCCTCCCTCCCTGGTGCCACCAGCCACCCCGCCGACTGCTTACGGTGGGACTGGACGCACTGCCCTCGTTTTTTTCCTCACCTGAACCCTTCTGCGACACCTCGATCATGAAACTGTGAACCCCCCCTCTTCACAGCATCTCTCATTCCCCGCCTGGCCCTCCCTGGAGCCCGTCGCAGCATCTGCTCAGGCCCTCGTGACCTTATACTTTGATGACTGCAGTACGGTCCTAAGGTCTTGCCACCTACATCCTCAATCTGTTCTTCATTCAAGTGTCAAAAGAACAGTACAAAAATGCATATCGTGTTACTGCCTTTAAAGCCATCAATGGCCCCTCTGGTTCTCAGGCTAAAGTCCAAACTCCTGTGTATGCCTCCAGTATTTCCTACTTTCCTGCCTTTCAACCCTTCCTCTTGCTAACAGTTCCTCTTCCTGCGCTTCACACTCCCGCCGTACCAGACTACTTACAATTCCAATGTGGCTTCAAACCTCCCGGCTTCGGCTCACGCTGCTCTCGGCTTGAAGTGACTTGACTCACCTTTCCAGTCTCAATTCACAGACAGACCTGTCTCTGAAGCGTTTGGGGATCACTGTGCCTCTGCCCCAAATAGAACTGACCTTTTCCTTCTTTCTGTTCCCACTGCTTCCAGGGCAGACCGTTTCCAGCGCGCTTTTGTTCTGGTGATCCCATCAGTCTGGCACGATGCCTAGTCCCATCGCTCTGGTACGATTGTTTCCTCAGCACAAACACAATTCATTGACCAACGCTTACTATCCGCCATGAGTAGGGCTGTGGCCGAAGGTTGGAGAAGTGGAAAAGGCAAATAAAACAGTTTTTGCCTTCATAATTTATTTATGGCCATAAAATAAAACATTTTAGTCCCAAAGTTCTCCCAGGATTTACCTTGAAGCTAATATACTTTTAGCTAGTTTAAGGGACCTGATTTACAGAAGTCTCTTTTATCCTGTACTAATTTTATTTTTTAAATTTTAGGTCATTTTTTCTTAAAGGATACCCCAAGTTGTATGCATTTCAGGTCCCCCACAATATGTATCCATCCCTGGTTCCAGGACTGTGGTCAGAGATTTTTGGAAACAAAGCTTAAAGAATAGTCAATAGTGATTTGGGGAGGGTTGGTGGATGGTGGAACAGGTTTTCTCTTGGGCTGGTCCTGAGTGTTGAGTGACTCAAAGCCTCCCCGTCAGAGTCCCTTGGAGTGAAGCAGGATGGTGACCGACCTCTGACAGAGTCTTCTACAGTCTCCCTTCCCTTCTACCTCCCACCATCCATTAAAGAGGAGTGAATAAGAGAACAAGGGGAAAAAAGAAATATAACAGGGCACCTGGGTGGCTCAGTTGGTTAAGTGTCTGCCTTCTGCTCAGGTCATGATCTCAGGGTCCTAGGATCCAGTACCACATCTGTCTTCCTGCTCAGTGGAGAGTCTACTTCTCCTTCTGCCTCTCTCCCCCACTTGTGTTCTCTCTTTCTCTCTCAAAAACAAATAAATAAAATATTTTAAAAAAAGAAAAAAATACTTCAAAAATAGGAGAAAACCATGGTTCTGAGCTACTAACAGAAAAGGTATCACTCCAGCTTACTCAGTGTTATCAGGTTTATAAGGATCCTGTGGCGTGACTATCGTTTCAGAATAAAACATGTTTGTTGTGGCTGGGAAGCAAAGGGACGAGGGAAGTTGGAGGCAAGAGGAAAAGAGAGGAAGGACATGTGACAAAGGCGAAGAATGTGACTAATGAGCCCCATTCTTCCTTGTGCCACTTGTGGCTTCCCTGAGCATGGAGAAAGGAATAATGGGCTGGGACCCATCCTACGCATTCCTTCTCCCTACCCCACCCCTCCTTCAGCATTTCCTGCAGAAGCAGGAAAGTCAGGCCCTGGCACAATAGCTCCGTGTGGCAATAGGAAGAGTAAGACGCAGACTGGTAGCTGGGGGTGGGGATCTGAGTCCAGCTGTTGGTCTGGCCTGAGCAGGATTCACACTGCGAGGCCCAAGCACAGAGAGGACTATGGGGCCACCATGGCTCTCATTCTGTAATTCATATTAATGTTTTTAAGTGACACTAAGTTACCTGTATGCTGAAATTATGCTATTTTTCTAGATTCTGGGATCTTCACATTTTGGACATGCTGAGTACAGCCAGACTTTCTCCTTCCCTGTTTTGTGTTGGTTTTGCCTATTCTAACACCATCCTGGGCCTTATTGATGGTGTGACCTTGGGAGAGTCCCTCACCACTCTGGGTCTGATTACTCATCTATGAAGTTGGTATGTCATGTTCCTTTAATTCCTGAGTCCCTTGGAGTTCTCTTTAATCTTTCAAAAAAAAAAAAAAAAAGTTAAAATATTTCTGCTCTGGCTTGTGTGTCCTAATGACTTGCACAGAGTAGAGAGTTCTAGTCTGGATGAGAGAGGACATCCTGTGTATGCAGTGATACATCTGATTTTACTCAGTCTTAAAATATTTACGAATACCTACCATTTAACAGCTGTTGAGTGTACAGTGATGAGCAAAGCAGATAGACTCCTTACCTTGTCCAGTTTACTTCCGTGGTGGTGGGGCCTGGGATCAGCCCACATGTTTGGTTTCTAGAACCTCCCCTCTCAATCACAATCTAGCATGCTGGTGAGGAGCATGACTCTGCAGTCACACAGCTCAGGTTCAAATCTCAGTTCTGTTGCTTCCTTGCTTGGGGACCTTGAGCAAGTTTCCCAAGTTCTCTGTCCTATGATTTCCTGTCTTTAAAACCAGGCTCACAATAGCAAGTCCTTATGTCCATAGGGTCTCCCGACATGCCTGGGTTATTGGTGTGACTCTTGTGACGGGCTCGTGCACCTGCTCAGGAGCAGAGATGGTGGGCTCAGAGAGACTGCTGCAAGCTGGCTCCACAGCTCAGGCCTAGACTTTGGCCCAAGAGGGAAGGAAGATTATCTCTCCGGTTTGTGTCTTACTCTGGCATGTGGGTTAAGCCATACTACCCTAATGCCATTCTGAGTTTTTTTTAGAGAAAGCAGCCTTTTTAGTTTTTACTCAGGGCCCATTCTGTCTTCCCCACCCTCTCCTCTCTGGTTGAAAAAAGTATCCTTAGGGGCTTAAATTAAGAGATCGTACGCAAATGTAACCCAAATTTCCTCTGTTCCCTGGTCTTTCTCTTTGAGTTCCCCAACCTCCTCCTCCACCCCAAAAATTAATGAATCCACTCCCCCCAAAAATACTGTTGAGAACTGTGGAATTTATACAAGATTTTATGGGGGAAAAAAGGAGGAGGGAAGTAGTAGCACATACTCTACAGCTGACTGCTTGAAAATTCCTAGTTGACATTTTTCCATTTCTCTTCTCCAGATTCCCTTTTCTGACCAGGTTACTAGCAAAAGTTCCCCTCCCGGCAGCGCCCAGCCTCACTGTACCTCTCTTCCATTACCAGTACCCTTCCTCCCTGGAAGATGGTGGGCGTTACAAACACCAACAAAAATTCCTATTACACAAGTCACAGATGCGACTTCATATTCAAAACACCCACTGGCCCATTACGACCAAAGCTTTGTCACTGGGTGCCCTTTGTCTACCATCTGCTTTTATGTAGCGAAAGGGAAGAAGGACCAGCCCTTCAGAATCAACCCTGCACCAACAGGCCCCTCAGCCTCTCATGAAATAGCCTCCAGACAGGCCAGCTCTCCTTCCGCCCGAGATGACTAGCGGGGACAAAGCTTTAACCATCGCTGAAACAAAAATGCTGGTATATTTTCTTCCCATCTTAACCCTCCAAAGCAACTTTGCTGTTGACAACTCAAGGTTTTGCCAAGTGCATTTAAGTTTCATCACGGTCCTTCAGGTTTCAAACTGTTGTGATCCTTCTTTCCCGCCTCCCACACTCCACAAAACCCTCTGCTTCCCGCCTGTTTTCTTTAGCACCACCACATGACTTCACCTGTCACTCAACATAGTCCATTGACGGCTCCTATTTTGCATGTCCTCTAGGAGAACGTAAGTTCTGTGAGAACTGGGGTTGGGGCTGCTGCTTCCCTAACCCCCCACACAGTTCTTGACCCAGTTAGGAGCTCAGTATCTATTCGTTGAATTAAGGAATGAATGATCAACAAAGGTTTTAGTATTGACTCTCCTCATTATAAAGTCATAGATGTCATGGACTTCGTGGCCAGTCTCAGGTGTCAGAAAACTGGAATGCCAGATCTGTTAGGGCTAAGGATCCACTCACTGTGCTTTTATAAAGTTCATCCAAGTCACGGTTAACTTCAGAATTCTCTTCTTCCCAGTGACTCTGCCGGGGAGCCATAGAAGATGCCACTGTGAATTTATTCCATTCTTTCTCTTGTCCTTCATAACCATAAAGCAACCCCCACCCCCAACGTATAAGCTCTGGAGGCATATGGACATGGGTGTGAAACTCACTTTCACCACTCACTGGCTTTATAATCTTGAAAAATTAATGTCTTTCAGTTTCATTTTTCTTATTATAAGATGAGGATATCTATATCTACATCATAAGACTGTCAGAGAATTAAGTGGTACAACTAAACCCTCCTGGTTCATAGCAGAGCTTTGGTAAATAGGAAACCTGTTAAACTTCCCTGCTCACCCCTTTCCCATAAGTCACATTATTACTCTACCCCAGAAGTTCAAAAGCCTCCAAATGCTCACGACTGGATTTTTCTGTACCTTTTGCTATTTGCAATTTATGATTCTCTGCTGCCCCATCCTTCCCGCCAACATTACCCATGCCCAGAGCTGCTATTAAGAATTTTTTTTAAATCTTAGCATTTCATTGTGATATATTTAGGTATATCAACCTCCATTTCTCTCATCCTCTCCTTTTTCCCTTCCTTCTCATTCACTCACTGAACTGACAATATCTTCAGGTCTAGCGTATTAATTCTCTTGTGAACTGTGTCTAAGCCATTTAATTTTTCACTTCACTCATATGTTTTATTTTTCTAGGCTCTGGTTGATTTGATTCTGTCTTAATTCAATGAGTGCTTGCTTTTTACTTCTAATTTAAAAACTCTTCTTTTTTATGCCTTAAAATCTATAATTCATACTTCTTATAAGATATGTGTCTATTAACTGCAAAATATTCGCAGACATCTCTGCCTCTTGATTGTCAGCTCTCACTCCTGGTATTTTGTTTCCTTATGTGTTTTGTTGTTTTTTAATGAGAAGCTCCTATCCCTTGGGCCTTTATCAGTGGGTACTCTTTAAGGTGTGCCTGAAAGAGACTCCCACCTGTTTCTGCCAAGTGCCTTAGCACTACTAGTCTTGGATCACTTGAAACTAACTTGACTTAAGATGTTTCAGGCCACCACTGGTAGTGGGAGTTCTGTCTTCAAACATATGAAAAAACATATAAAGGTTAGTTTATGGTTAGAAATTCTCGGGAGACTTTTTTTTTTTAATTCAGCTTATCGTCAAGGTTTAATACAGGTACTTTCTCTTGAAATACCTAGGGAGGGGCAGCGTGCATGGTACATGCAAGTTTATTTCTGGTTCGCCCTTTTAATTAGAGTACAATCCTTTGGTGTTCCAGTTTTATGGAGTGTGGGGGGGGTGCCTCTTACTAAGCTTCCCAGGTTAGGCAAGCCCTCAGCTTCCTTTCCTATCCCCATAAAACTGCAAAGAATCAAAAATTAACCCTGAGGTTCATCCAGGTCAGGAAAAGCCCTCAAATGATGTCCTTTGCTCACCTCTCTGGATTCATTTCCACCTTCATTTAATTTACAGCCCGAGTATTCCCGCTTGTGAATACAATCAAGGCTTTTTGTCAACTGACGTTGTGAGTCGTTTTTAGCAACAGGCTCAGTCTGGGCACCCAAAACACCAGGTTGTCCTTCACAGCTTGTGCAGTCTAATAATGAATCAGGTCACCTGATGATCCTGCTTGGTGATTAGCCTAATACAACATCACAGTGTTTAAATCTTTATGGTAAGATTTACATTTCAATGAATCAGGTGTGTTGTCTTTTTCTACTCTTTTTGCCTGAAGCAACAAAACATGGTTGTAGAAGAAACCGTGTTGAAGAAGATATAGTTAACAAAGAGCCTGGATTTTGGAGCCCTTAAAGGAGTCCAAACCAGGGCTTAGACTGTTTTCCTTGCCTTGCCCTGTTTAAGATTCCAGAGGGTTGGCCTTCACATTAGCAAAGTTGATTGTTTACAAATGTTTGAACATTTTCTCACTGATCCCATGATTGGGTGTGCCTTTGGAAGAACAAAAGACGAAAATGCTAAGTAAACTAAAATTTACCCTCATTTTGAAGGAAATATTGAAAATAGGTAATAAAAAATGGAAGTAGGAATATATACCTGGATTCCAGTTTGTGAATTTTTTTTTTTTTCCCCCCACAACACAAAGCCTTTCCAGAGGCCCTAAAATAGAGGGTGAGACTACTAATCTGGGAGGGGAGAGAGGATCAACTAACTCAACCCTCTTCCATTACTGATGAGGAAACCAAATCCCAGAGAAGTTATGTGACCTGTTTAGCATCACACAATAGAAACTATTTCAGGAGTGGGTCTCCTGATTCCTAGGAACTGATTCAACTCTACCATGCTGTCATATACTATGTAGTTTCTGTTTTACCAGAAAATGAGAAACATGCACAATAAACTTGGTAGATTTTATAGATTTAGTTTATTTTGCACACCTCATAACAGAGATTTGTGAAAAACAAAAACAATCTACTGGAACTCAAATACTCAATGAAAAACAACAGCTTAAAAAACCTTTCCACTGCATCGAATAGGCTAATCTTTTTATTTTCCAGTATCTTAGTTGTCCTTGCTAGTTCAGTATGTAGAAAACTAGCATATGTCAACTTTACTTGGAGATGCCATCATTATTAAAGATAAAACTCTTATTATTTACATATGTTACATTTTGAAATAAACAGAAATTCATTTACATATTTAGAAATAAGTATCTTAAGTATCTTTCATGAGGCTTCTCTGGCATTATCACAATTTATAAGACATATAAATTATAGCCAAGAAACTAGAGCTACAGGTGAGATTGAATGTGAACTGGAGACCTACCCAGAGTAAATCTCAAAACTCAATTAACTAAATGAGGTCAGAGGTTGACACAGAGACAAGGATCATCACTACTCATAATAAGACAGCAGCAAATCACCTTGACTGACATACCATGAAAGTCTCTTGGGCATTAGAACCCCATCACAGCAATGATCACATCAGGACAGCTCTGATGCATCAGATTTGATGCATCTACTCATAACACATGAATGATTGCATATTGAGAGTCACATTTTTACTTTTCTAAGATATTATGCAATTGTGAATTTCTCTCTAAGGGAACAATAATAACATACACTTGACATTATTTTTGGACACATTAGCATTTTAACTTCCTATTTCAAAAACACAATCCAAGATTCTAATAGATAACTCAGGCTCTTTGCTGCCAGTACATTCCAGTCTCCACAGGTTCAGAGAATTTTTAGTCACCTAAGAGAAATCAGATCCAGCAAAGATTTTTGTTTGTTTTCTTTTGTTTTAATAATAGACATAGAAAGTTCATTTATTTAGTACGGGTTTTATTCCACATCTGCAAGAAATCAAAGTTAGTATGGAAAGTATCTCTGGCATGGATAAGTTGTGAAATCAAAAGAATTGCATGTATCGGGAGTGTTTACTTTTTGGATAAAGCCTCATGAACAAAAACCTAAGACAGGGTAAGCATAATACACATTAATAGTAACAAGTAAAATGCTCAGTCAACAAAATATAAAAGGGGGTTACTCTACAGAAATTGAACTCCATAGGATATGAAATAAAAGAATGGTAAAGAATGTCAACATTATTAGCAAACATTACCAAGAGTATTGAGCAGTATACTAGGTAACTATTTGTGAAAAATAACTAATAAAAGAAATACTGCTTCTTGCTGACAGAGTTTCTCCTCCAAAATGAACACAATGATACAGATGCTAGGAAAGAAACAGTGGACACATTTTTGGTAGTATTGCCAAAGAAAAATTCCTTTAAGCTAACCTTTATTTCCGAAATTTTTTGAGCTTTTTTTAAGGACTTTTTCTCCAAATGGAAATTTGTTGAATATGAAGAAAAAGGTTAATGGAAGAAACAAATCAGAGGACTGAGTTTACAGAAAATGGAGGAAGGATAATAAAAAACAGAAGACTGAATCAGAGAGGGTAAAGGATAAGATGGTGCCAGAGAGGATCCATCTATTCATTCTCTCTTCCACAAATATTGAGACTCTTGTTATGTGCCAGCCATTCTTCTAGGCACGGGGGTTAAGACAGGGAACAGAACAAAATACTTTCTTTTGTGGGATTTATATTCCCACAACCACAGAGGTTGGCCAACATCTTCTATAAAGTTCCAGATAACACATATTTTAGGCTTTGTGGGCCTCATAGTCTCTGTCACAGCTACTCAACTCACATGTGGGAAAGCTGTCATCGAAAGACATACAAGTGGCCATGTTTGTGTTCCAAAAAATCTTTATTTATTCAAACAGATGGCAGTCTGATTTGGCCCACAGGCCATAGTTCGCCAACCTCTGTTCTAAGTGGAGGAAACAGATAAATGTAGAATATCATCTCAGGTCATTATAAATGGCTTGAAGAAAAGTAGAACAGGCCAAGGGGATAGAAGATAATGGTGAGGAGGAGCTGCTATTCTAGATGGTTAGAACAAGTCTTTTTCATGACAACAAAGCAGAAAACCTGAATGAAGCAAAGCTGTTGGACAGGATGGGCTCCAGGGCTCCAGTGGAGGGCTTGACACTAAACAGGAGTGCAGACAAAGAATCTCTTATAATAGGAAAGAAGGCAAAATTTAACATTGCAGAAGCAGTAAGTTGACATATATGGTTGGGGGAATACTGGTGTTTTTTCTGATCACTGATGGAAGTTGGTAAGTAGGGTCCCACTTAGCACACTTACCACCTCTTATTTTTGTTCTCTACCTGCTGAAGACAGTAAGTTCAGTGACTCTCGAGAGTAAATAAGAAATTTACAGAAGGACATTTTATAGCATTTTTAAAGGAGCAGAGGAATGACTAGTGGATGGTGCAACAGCTTTGAGAAATGCCATGTGACCTGGATGCAGGAGTCAGAGGGAACATGTATGCTGGTGTGAGGTGAGCGTTGTCACCCAAGGAAGGTAAGAAGTGACCAAATGAGTTTTAGAAACATTCTTAGAAGTTTAAATTTTATTTCATCAGCAATATTGTCACTCCATGGAGACCCTGCAGTGTTCTGTGAAAGGGGAAGTAAAAGGTGATATTTCAGGAAAGTGAAACTGTCTATCAATGCCTGCTGTCCTAAGAGAAACCAACAAAGAGGCCTGTCCTTCCAGCTCCATTGGTGCCCTCTCTGGCTTGCCCCATTTCAAAGTATAAGCCAACAAAGCAAATTTTATGCAATTAAAGCTCATGAGAAAAATTACGATAAAGACAACGGCTATACAGGGAATAATATGATAATAGAGAATTGGGAACAGACAGAGAAAAATCAACTGGATGATTAAGAATAATCAGTACACACACAGAATTAATATCTATAATTTCACGATAAATGAATTCTAGAAATCACTCATGCCCAGACAACAGTGATACTTATGTGAGTCAGCGCTAACAGTGCCCTTCCTGAAACATTACATCATAGCAGGTAGATATCCTGGGGGAGAAAACTATGTTTCTAAATAAGAGAACAATGGGTCATGATGCCTCATTCCTTATGCTTACTTATAGCTTGATTCAAGACTGCCTGAAGTTTAAAACCTTTGTTCTTCAGGAGCAATCTACTCTTCAGGCAAAGTTTGTCCAAAGAAATTAGCAACTGACAATGAACCTTCACTTTTAGATTTGACATCTCATAATAAAACCAAGAGGTTTACATGCCAACCATATGAAATAAACCCTCATTCAAGGTGATGTCATTTCAGAGAGCAGCAGTGGTGGTCAGAACAAGCCTATTTGCCCTGCATGAAAAGCCCATGGGTTTGAAGGTGGCACATTGGCAAAAAGGCAGATAAGTATCTAACACTTATAACCAGGAAGTTTCTTATTCTCTTTTGGCTGACTCTGTTGAAATCTTGAGTAAGTCACTTAAGTTCCAAACACTCAACTTCCTTTTATCTAGAAACAATGATCTGATACAAAGAAATCCTAAAAATATGAGACAAAACAATTTCTCACTAATAGTAGTAGGTGACTACTACTAAGGAAGAAAAAAAAAAGAAACTATGCATAAGGCAAAAGTTAATTCACTCATTATCAGAATATCTCTACCACCACATTACAAATATGTCCTCTAGAAATATTCTTTTTGAGCTATTCTAACACAGGCACTGTAGTAGTTAATTCAAGAGATGGGGTTCAATGATGTCCACACAAACAGGTTTTCAAACTGTGGCTCTTTATCTAGGTGGGAGTAACTGTGCCATGGTCTGTTTTTGAATTACTACAGTATATTCATGAATTTATTAATTTATTAATTTATTTATTTTTTTAAAGATTTTATTTATTTGACAGAGAGAAATTACAAGTACACTGAAAGGCAGGCAGAGAGAGAGAGAGAAGGAAGCAGGCTCCCTGCTGAGCAGAGAGCCCGATGCGGGACTCGATCCCAGGACCCTGAGATCATGACCTGAGCCGAAGGCAGCGGCTTAACCCACTGAGCCACCCAGGCGCCCTATATTCATGAATTTAAATCCTAGTTAATTAAAGAACTCTCACAAAATAAAACCAGCGTACGTTCAGAGCTCTAGTTTGGGAAGAATGCCCTCACTAAGATGCAAATTAGTGATGAGGAAGAATTAGGGCTCCAAGCAGATCTCCTTTCCACAATATTTTAGAATGTAAATTTTAAGATTTGTTTTATTGTTATTTTTAATAAGCCCCCAAAAAGGAAAGAGTGTAATGTAAGGGTTAAGTATGTAGTCTTGCTGTAGGTGAGGGAAGGCTACTTAATTGCGTAGTCCCACTTCTCATTTGCAAAATGGGGGTAGTTATGCGTAATCCATGCATATTGCTGTGAAGTTTCAACAAGTAAAATACATATAAAAATTACATATATAGCAATTAATGCAAATATCTTTTTTTTTACATATCTGATGTATAATTCAACTTGGTTTTTATAAGTGAGGAAAACGTGGAGTCACGTAATGTAGTAGTTGAGAGTAATTTTATTGTTGACTTTTCAGCTACTCAGAGCCTTTAACAAATTATTTAGGAAGAAGTGATTTCCTAAATTCTTCAAAATCATCTACCAAATTTAAAGTAGGTATCACACTTAGTGTTTTTCCTCTCTACTCCAAATTCTATAACTTACCTCTATGTATTATTTCAGATCCCCCAAATATTAAAATTTCCAGTTATTCTGGAGAGGTTATTTGTGCATCAGACATCAAAATGTTGGTCATTGCTCTGGCAGATCATATCTTGGAATGTAAGAATGTCGCAAAGCAGGACAGCTATAGGAAAAATGGGTATTAAAAAAATAGAGACACTAATCCTTACCTTCTTTAACCTCAGAGTCTAAACAATCAAGCCTTGTAATTACATGGCACATTTTACTTTGTCCAGTAAGAATGTAACAACAAACGGCACTTGTAACAAACAGTTTTCTGCGAGCCAATGGCAGGCCTCCCTGACCATCTCATTTCCTCCGCCAGGACTTGAGACATCAGGTGACTTGACAATGAAAAAGAAATCACATCCATATTCATGGTAAGTCCATAAACCAGGATGACGAGTAACTTGGAAACAAGCAAGGGTCTGCCTCCCTTTTATTGTTATCTCCTCTGGCTTCTATTGCCTTTTATTACCTCTACTGATGGCAGTAGAAGCCGTGAGCGTGGTAAGGAGAAAAGAGAGACAGCTAAAACTGACTTGGCACTGAGTCCTGTCACACAGCATTGCAGGTCAGTGAGAACACGAGCAGAATTTGACTTGACCTTCTATAACTCTCCACTGTAATATTTTTTTTTTCCTCCGCTGTAATCTTGGTCACTCTCTTAATTGAATTATGGATCGCAGGTTGGTTTTGTCTTTCATATTCTTCATTGAATATTTCTGTTGACTCAATATTTATCGTTGTTACTGTAGTCATTGCTATCATGCCAATTAGTTCCATGAAAATGGCCCTATCCAAATGGTCAAGGACAACTAAGCAGAGCTATTCTCTTGTCATAAATTATATATCCTATGAATATATTAATTTATGACTATCGAGAACATGATGTGATCCTTTTACATGAATTTCTTCACTGCTAACTTGAATTAAATTTAAAAAGACTTATTGATCATGGAGAGTTATTATAAAAGATATAAGAACTATGAGGCTTGAAAAAATCATTTAATTGAGTATCCTACTTCTATGCCAAAAAATCTTATAATTTGTTAATGATAAATTCTATATTAATTACATATATAATGCATGCATTATATGTATATAAATGCACATGGCTTTTTAGTGTAAATCTATATTTATGTTATTTGATAATAAGAATCTGGGTCAAGGATTCCATGACATCCAAATAGCCAAGATTTTCCATAAAACAAGTGAAAGGGAGGAGCACCTGGGTGGTTCAGACCTGTCTTGGCTCAGGTCCAATCCCAGGGTCTTGGGATCTCGCCCCACGTCAGACTCCCTGCTCAGTGTGGAGTCTTCTCCTCTTTCTCCCTCTGCCACTCCCTCCCTGCTCATTCTCTCTCTCTCTTAAATAAATAAATGAAATCTTTATTTAAGAAAAAAAGCAAGTGGAATGGATTAGAAAAAGATTTCAAATGATGTTGGCATATGCAATGGTAACATACATAACGAATTCAGAAGAGTGAAGAACTACTTCCTGTCATTCAGGAAGAAAGGCCATCTTATTCTAGTGAATATGGTGAGCAAAAGCTATAGTTATACCAAATTATCTGGCTATAGTTCTAAAACTAATTCTTCTGGGAGACCATCACCATCCACATTGGATTTTAAAAAATCCCCTCACATTTCACTTTTTTGGCTTTTATTATTGAAACAGGGAAAATGGGATTAGAGACCTAATAGCAAAGAATTCCAGGCAGTTTTAAATGTACAAAATCTGAACAACATCCTTCAGCCCAGAACTTAGCTTCTCCTGCGTCACCCTGGCTATTTAAGCTTTTCTTACCAGAAATACCACTCTGGAATGTTCAGGAAGCATAAATCATAAGAGCCAAGAGAGAAAGTCAGAAACTTGCACCTGGCACAACGTACCTATCTAGTCTTGTCAATATAAATGAATGTCAAGTCCAGAAGAACCTGAGAACCCCAGAACAAAGGCATGATAGATATTATAGTTTGGTGGAAATAGCGTGGAGATGGCTGTAAAAAAACCCATTACGATTCTGGTTCTGCCTCTTCATAGTTGTGTGAGTCAGGACCCTTGTGGGAAGTTGCAAAAACCCAACTAGAACTAGCTTAGTCAAAGGAAAAGGAGGTATTTATTGGCTCAGGAAACCAGACAGGCAGCAGGTTAAAAACAGTTGTCATGAGGGAGAACTGGATCAGGCACACAAGTCCTGCCAGGTCAGCTTCCTTCTCTTGGACCGGCACTCTCGATGTGCCTACGATGACAACTTCCAGCGGCTTCTTCTGGCTCCCTTCGGAACAGCTGCCCAGCCAGAGAAGAGGATCTCTCTCCACATCACCTCCCTCATTTTCCTCCATCCCTCTCTTCATCCAGGTTTAAAAAAAAAAAAAAAAATGTGAGGAAAAATTCTAATTGCCTAGGCTCCCTTCATGTATTCATGAACTGGGACAGGAGGGTTATTATTAGAGTAGTTTAGGTCAAGTGACTACTCCAAGGTCAGTTAGTGTTGCCCAGGGGACTGAGGTCACAAGATGAGGCAGCTCCCAGACAAAACACACATCAGAGGTGAGGGTCGAGAAGCAGTTTTCCATAAGAAAGTAGCTAGCACAGACACCAATTCTGCGAGTGAGGCAGCCCCAGTGGCCTGACTACCCCAGTAACTCCTGGGTCTTAGGTCAAGCTCTTTAACATCCTTATTTTCTCAAAGTATAGAGTGGGTAAAATTATAATACTTTACTCACAGAATTGTTGTGCGGAATTATTTTTTTTTTAATTTTTATTTATTTATTTGATAGAGAGATCACAAGTAGGTAGAGAGGCAGGCAGAGAGAAAGGGGGGAAAGCAGCCTTTCTGCTGAGCAGGGAGCCTGATGCAGGGCTCAATCCCAGGACTCTGAGATCATGACCCAAGCTGAAGGCAGAGGCTTAACTCACTGAGCACTCAGGTGCCCCTGTTGTGTGAAATTGTTAAATTAATATATGATAAAGTATCTTGAAAAACATAAAATAACTTAGAAATACATTTTGTTTTTTTCCTCAGAACTAGTAGATTTCTGGAATCTGGTACAAATGAACAAAGGGCTGTCTTTCCCTCAGCCCCATTTTTTGCATCAGATTCTTGGGAAATAGCTGAATAACTATCAGGTTATTTGTAGCATGTACACTGCATCTAATGTAAAAAAGGCACATTAGCCAGAATTAGGTCCAGTAATTTAAAACGTAAGCCTGAAGGAGGAAAACTTTATTTTATTCCATCAGAAAAATTCAGCTGGTTTTGTTCTATAACCTAATACCTGAATTATGGATTAGTACAAAGAAATGTGTTTTCTGGTAAATATAGCTGAATATGTATCTTGAATAAGAAGATAAACTTTCTCAGAACTCCTTGCTCCGAGCATTCTGAACCCCCCCCTTTTTTTGGTACTGAGTAATATCACATGAGAGACAATACAAATTTATTGCTACCTAAAAGGAAACCGAGGTAGCAATATTTAACAGTTCTCCAACAACGGTTAGTAACATTACTCAAGTGATGACCCCAAACTTATATTCCTTGTCTTCCTCCCCAGATTTCAGGACTTTCACCTATCTTCAATCCACTGTCTTTGATTTTTGACTTTGGAATGTATACATACGGTACTTGGTTAAGTACATAAGGTAAGGATTGAAATGATCATGAGGCTTCCTTGGACTAGAAGCTTCTGTTGTATTTTCCTGGCAACAACTTTTCTCTGGTGGGGAAGGTAAAGGAATTTAGGGAAAGGGGTGAATTTCTCCATGTCAGTTCTGCTTGAACCCACGTAGACCCATTCTTACAAAAAATGATTCTGCCTCATCTTTGACATGTTAGACAAAGCTCACTCCCTCTGGGAACAGGTCTCTGAGCTCTCAAGATTGGGTCAGATGACTCTCCTTTGGGTCCTAGAGAACACTGTGCTTGTTTCTTGTATCATGTATATCTTTTGGTCTCAAAACACCAACAAATATGAATAAAACCAGCTTATACAAGAAAAGACCATTTTCTTCCACAATGTATATATCTTCAGTGCCTAGTAAAGTATGTGGCTTTTATTCATTCAAATATTGAATTGTGGATTAAGCATCCACAACATGCTAGGCTTTATTTTAGGAATTGTGGAGCTAATGTTTGAAACATTAACAAGTCCCATCTGCAGCTGGGACTAAGAATCAATCTTGCACCATAATCCTGGGCCTTCCGTTCCCATCAAGATACAATTGTTTCCCTTAATTATCATTGTTTTTGTCCAGCCATTTTAACTGTGCTTCTCCTTAGTTTTCTACTGGTTTCTGAAGTCCCATGCTGTGACTAGAACTCTCCACTCAGCAAGAAATGCGCCCTGGTTATTTACCACACAAACTTTATGAGCTCTCTGAATCATGATGCTCCTGTCCTTTTAACTTCAAACAAAGCCACTGCCCATTCTCTACAGTGGCTATTTCAACTTTTATTTCTTAAACCTCTTCAGCTACTGCTGCTCTCTCTCTCTCTCTCCCAACAGATGATCTCACCTCTTATTTCAGAAGACATTTGATACAAACATCTGGAAATTTATATCTCCACATCTTTAAAATTACCTTCAACCATTGTTTCCTTCTTTCCTGCTTTCATTAGGGGAAAACCTCCCTTCTCCTGGGAAAAACAAAACAAAAAACAAAAAACAAACAAACAAAAAACCCAAGCTCCTCAAGCTAAGGTCTGGTTCTCATTCTTGTCTTATGTCTCTTTGACTTTGAAGCAAAACTTTTGTTTGAAGTGTAAGTTCCCTTATAAATCAGACCTATTAACTCTTCCATACAGAGCCTAAAAATCCTTTACTGTACCTGAAAAGGTAGCAAAGCAATGCACTCAGTAAGGTTTTCAATAAACTAGGTTTTCTTTTGTTTTTTTACCCTTACCATTCTTGGCATTTTGGATGGGATAGCTTGGGTGGAGGTGTCCTGTGGATTACAGGATCATCAGCCAAATCTGGTCTCTATTCACTAAATGCCAGTAGCACCCCATGTCCTGACAATTAAATATGTCCAGACATTGTCAAATGTTCCCTGGGGAGGCAAAATTACCCATTGAAAACTAGTATTATATACAATCAGGAAAAAAAAAAATGTAGGATTTGAAAGCAAGATCAAGAGTTTCATGTTTCTGGGTTCAGATTCAGTCTGAATTGTTTCAGTTTGAACACCATTAACCACACAGATTTCAGGGTCATTGTAGAGCTGACCCTTGAGCAACACAGGTTTGGACTGTGCACGTCCACTTATAGGCAGATTTTTTACAGTGCAGTGGTATAATGTATTTTCTTTTCCTCGTGATTTTCCTGATAACTTTCTTTTCTCTAGCTGACTTTATTATAAGAATACAGCATACAATGCATATAAGATACAAAATATGTATTGACTGTTTATGTTATTGGTAAGGCTACTGGTCAACAGTAAGCTATTAACAATTAAGTTCTGAGGAAGTCAAAAATTATACAGGGATTTTTGACAGCATGGGGTTTGGTGCCCCTAACTCCCATGATATTCAAAGGTCAACTGTATTGTGAAATTGTGGTAAAGAATTAAATAATTCAAATTTCAGCTAGGGTTCCAAGATAAAGTTATGAATCACAATGAAATAACAGATCAAGAGCAGAAAGATTTTAAAAAATAATAAAAGTAGAAATATCTTCATTTTGAAAGATATATAATAAAGAAGAATTTTATCTTCTGTTTGTTCTTTCTGTAGGAAGCTTTGTTGAATGAAAAGGAAAACTTCAAAAATCTATGAAGTGACTCAGTATTCACAAAATCCTCCTTGAGAATGTTTATAAATATCTCTCCAAAGAAGCCTTTCTGAATTACACAGTTACAATAAAAACTTCCTCTTCTGATTTGTAGAAAATAAGACACAGATTAAGAAGATAAGAACTCTTCCAAACAGTATAATGAAACAGTTCACATTTATTGTAATTTACAATGTTTCATTCCTTAGTTGCCCTGTGTAATTCTCATACATATATTGTTACTTGCATCAACAGATTAGATACATTCATAGTCACTTCTATTAAAAATCTGGTCAAGGGTCATTGAATATACATAGGAAATAATACCCTATACTAATTTTTTTTCATGAGAAAATTCAATTTTCCATTTATTATTTCAATTCATTTTCTTTTTTCAGAAAGGGAAACTTGACAGGAACAGAGTATGTTGTGGTTAAGTCTAAGGGCTAGAGGCAAACTGTGGGGGCTTGGATGCCAGGCTCCCTTACTCGCTAATGTGTGATATTAGGATAATCACTTATCTTCTCTGTGTCTGCACCATAGAATTCAATGTAATAATGCATGTGGGGAGTACAGTGCTAGTATGTCCATAGCTATCATAGCTATCATTGTCACCATGAGTAACCATCCCTGTTCCATAGCCACAGCATGAAGGCTAACCAACGTGCCAGTCAAGAACAGGGCTTACAGGACCTTACAAGAACAG
Source organism: Mustela nivalis (assembly GCF_964662115.1). Taxonomy (NCBI): domain Eukaryota; kingdom Metazoa; phylum Chordata; class Mammalia; order Carnivora; family Mustelidae; genus Mustela; species Mustela nivalis. The sequence goes on along the minus strand of NC_139023.1, from coordinate 89,718,923 downwards.
GACCAGGACAAACCTTGTGCCAAAAGTGATCATCAACTAATGATGACTTTTCTTCCTAATGTACATCTGGATTCACTGGTATCTGCTTCTGGTATGATTCTAAAAATCTCTCAGGAGCTTGCTGCTGGCTGACTATTAACCTGATCATCAAGAAAGGAATTATCTAGGATTTAGCACATTCTTCAAATTACAAAATCTAATTTTCTTTCTTAAAGAGGTAAGATATAAAAACATATCTTGGGACGCCTGGGTGGCTCAGTTGGTTAAGCAGCTGCCTTCGGCTCAGGTCATGATCCCAGCGTCCTGGGATCCAGTCCCACATCGGGCTCCTTGCTCAGCAGGGAGCCTGCTTCTCCCTCTGCCTCTGCCTGCCAGTCTGTCTGCCTGTGCTCGCTCTCTCCCCCCCCCTCTCTCTGATAAATAAATAAAATCTTAAAAAAAAACATATCTTATGCATTGCAAAAAAAAAATAAATAAAAGCAGAGAAAATATATGGAAATAGTGATTTCATTGATTTATTTTAAAATTGTTAAATGTCTACAATGTACAAGGAATAATTTTGCTGGGTGTTACAGAACAATACAAGATGAATATAATATGATTGCTATTATCAAGCAGTAGAGACAAATATAAAACATATATATTAGATAGCAGATTACATATCAGAAGCATGAGTTAAATGCTGTAAGAACATAGAGGAGAAAGAGAAAATTAAATATAATATAAGAAAATGGAAAATTTCCTTGGCTTCTAGGAAGACATATATAAGACTATCTATAGAAGGACAGGGACAAGGAAGGGTGGATTTTCCATTACCAGCAGCTGTACTATCTCATCTTCCCCACCTGTTAACAACCACAGTTTTGGTACGGGAGATAGAGCTAAGAGAAAAAAATAGCCATCAGAATAAGAAAGATTGCATGCCGAGAAGTATATGCGAAAAAGAGGATTGTCCCATTCATGATACAAAGTGAGGGAATCTATGGGGTGATTATATACATGGACACTAGAGTGCCAACTTAAAAATCCACTGTCACAAGGCAAGTGGGTGGCTCATGGGTTAAGCGTTCGACTCTTGATTTCGGCTCAGGTCATGACCTCAGGGTGGTGAGATGGAACCCCTTGTTGGGCTCAGCTTGTTCCTCTCCCACCCCTGTCATGCGCCAGACCAGCCTGTGTGCACATGTGCTCTCTCTCATGTAAATAAATAAATAAATAAATAAAATCTTAAAAAGAAAAAAAAAGCCACTATTACCTTTTATTTCCATGTGCTGCAATGCCTAGCATTGTCTACATGACTGAATGTGGCTCCATACTTCATACCCAAGGCTTTATTTCCTGTAAAACCATTCTGATTCTCAGTATTCCGGGAATAACTTTGGCATAATTGAAACAAAAAAACAAGTAGACCAACTTTATGTGACTTCATTAACCAGCCTTTCCTTCATTATCTGGTCTGTCTTACTGTACACAAAATTTAACTCAAGGATGATGAGCAGCAAATGTTTCCACCACATGGCTGCTAACCAAAAGGCTTATTCTTAAATTGTTTGAAAGCAGAGTGATTAGATGTTTTCTGTAGGAAGAGTAAGACAACAGAAAAAAGTTGTCCTGACTTTTTAGCTATGCCACCACCTCCCTCTCTACTTTCCTTCATTCCCTTAATTTGTTTTCCTATATATCTCATTTCTAAATTTCCTCCTATAGTTATTTCTTAGATTTGTAACAATTTCTGTTGTTCTTGCTCTCAGAGTAAGTTCCAGAAAATCACTATGCCTGGAAGGAAACATGGTTTACTGAACTGAAGTAGCAACTTGGAAAGGATGGCTCTAGAATGTTCTAAACATATGATTTTATTAATGCAAAATGTGTAGCAGAGCAAAGTGATGAACCGCCAAAAGATATTGTGAATTTTAAAAACAAATAAAAAATCAGAAGGGATAAACTGTACCAATCTATAATACAATCACAACTAATTATTTCAAAACTCCTTTCAGTGAATAATAACATTGAGAGATTGGTTTTTAGAAAAACCTTAAATAAGATCAAATAAAATTTTTGATTATTCTCAGCAACACTTTAAATTTATATAAGAAAAAATATTTAAAAGACCAATGGACAATGAAGATAGCCTAATTCCTAAAATATTCATTTTGAGAAACTGTCATTTCTAAAACTGGATTGGTAAGATTGGATTTTGTAGTTCTGATAGGTAGATAGATATATAGATGATAAATATTTAGATAAATGAATAAAATGATTTAGCTATTCTTCACTTGAAATTCAGATTTGGTATTAAATACTGTACCAAGGGGCGCCTGGGTGGCTCAGTGGGTTAAGCCTCTGTCTTCGGCTCGGGTCATGGTCCCAGGGTCCTGGGATCGAGCCCCACATGGGGGCTCTCTGCTCAGCGGGGAGCCTGCTTCTCCCTCTCTCTCTGCCTGTCTCTCTGCCTACTTGTGATCTTTCTCTATGGCAAATGAATAAATAAAATCTTGAAAAAAAAAAAAGAAAAAAAATAAATACTGTACCAATAGTAGATGTTTACCTTACTTTGCACTTTTCTATGATTCAGCAAAACAACCATTTCAAAAAACGTCACATTTTACTCCACACTTCCTCTACCCTGCAAAGGTGCCAGGGGATTACTGTTTATGAAAGTAGGAAGATGGCTTGAAAGGAAAAAGACTGGATAAATGTAAATTCTTGCCCCAACTTTACTATTTGCCATGCAACCTTCAGTAAGTCATTTAATCTTGTTGAACCTCATTTTCTCATTTGAAAATGGGGACAAAAAAAAAAAAAAAAGAAAACGGGGACAAAAGGATTGTTCTCTGCTTTACCCATAAGGGTGTTGGGAATATCAAATGACATGTAAAATACTTTTATAAAAATTGTAATGAATTTGTATGCCCTTTACTAAAGATATATAATGAGACAAACTCTTTAAAAATATACTTATAACCCAAAAAAATGCATCTATAGTCCTTATCATGATTTTTCACTAATTCTTTTGAAGTAATTAATACACACCAGAGTATCAGGATTAAGTTCATAAAGTTTTGAGTCAGACTGCCACTTACTAGAACAAATTGCTTTATCTATTTCTCAATGTTTTAATCAATAAAATGGTATGCAGTAAGAGTACCTACCTCATCTTCGGATCTGTTGGGCACATTAAATTCATTAAAATATGCAAAGAACCTAGAACCATGACTCTTAAAGAATAGACAGTCATAAATATTAGTTCTAAGAATAAGAATCTGAAAAGATATGTGAGTCAGCTGGCAATTTTATCATTACCAGAGACAGGTATTTAAATAATCAGACCAGGGACCCCCTGCGTGGTTCAGTCAGTTAAGTGTCTGCCTTTGGCTCAGGTCATGATCCCAAGTTCCTGGGATCGAGTTCCTCATCAAGCTCCTTGCTCAGCAGGGAGCCTGCTTCTGTCTCTGCCTACCACTCCCCCTGCTTGTGTTCTCTCTCTCTTACACAAGTAAATAAATAATATCTTTTAAAAAGATAAATAAATAAATAATCAGACCATATGATTCATTTATTCTTTCAGAAAAAAAAAAAACACTTTAAACATTTATCCAACTTTCTCTCTTAAAATCCACTCATCTCCTGTATCTAAGAACACAAGATCAAGAAAACTTTGAGAGCTGAACTGCTCATTTCCTTGCATTTTTTCTTAAGAAACTAAAAGATATAACCAATATGACTCATAGCAACCGAGAGGATATGGCTAAACAGTGTCATATTCCAGACGTCCACTTCCCTTTGGTGGCTCACCTCTGGGTCTGCATTACTTAACCATAAGAAAAAGGAAGTGATGATGGACTTCAATGAGAAAGGTGTCTTCCAACTACCCCACCTGGAAATCCAAAATAATCTACCATACCTGGAAGAGAACAAGAGAGCCTCATGGTCATGATGGACACAACAGAACCCTGTCTTGAGAAACAACTAAAAGTTTGTTCTTTGTTTTATCTTCTATTTCTGAACAACTAAAAATTAAATTTCAAAAACTTGACTGATGGCAGTCTTACAACCACCCCCTCGATTGCATATAAGCATCACATCTTATAGATTTTTTTTACCTCTTCATTTCTTTCATGAGGTCTATATTCATATCTACATCTGCCTACTAAAATTCTCCAGTTGGATATCCCACATGCATCTTAATCACCATAATTTCCCACCAGTCTCTTAATCATATTTATCCTATTATGGTGAATAACACCATTATCCCCTCATTGGAGGAAAAAAAGTAATCTGATAGACTTCATAAGTTTTTTCTGCTCCTTTGATCATCTACTCACCAAACAAGCGTCATGCATAACACCCCCCAACCCACACACTATTTAACCAGTTAAATCACTACTGCCTCTTAATTATCACCTAAACTATCACAAGTGTCTTGTTACTGATTTTTCTGCCTCTAATTTCATCCCACAGTCTACATCACCTCAACCTAACTTCCATACTGCGGCCTGAATGACATTCGTGGCATGAACATTTGCGTCTTTTTCCTGCTTCCATTTTCATAATACTGTATAAGATCAATTCTGAACACTTTTGCAAAAACACTTTTTCCAATTCACTCAGATTAATCTTCCAGTGCTATTTCCGTGGTGTGGAGTATCTCTTCTCTGGGACTCCCACAGATCTTAAAAGCTTCACTTGAAATGCTTCCTCCTTCAGGAAGACTTCCTGTCTCTTGACGGCACACTTTGATGCTAGTGCTCACATGCTTTCAGTTAATTTGTCAACATCTCTCTATTATAACAATTATCTTAGAGCTATAGAATTGTTTGTTCACACATCTATCTTCTCACTACTATTCTGGGAGGCAAACTAATATATACATTTAAAAAAAAATTATAACACTTAAAAAATGTGATCCATTCTCATTGTAGGCACCTCCAAAAATTCAATAATGTGTAACAAAAACAAAATTGTTTCTATTTCTTCCACAAAGAAAATGCCATTATTTTAAAAATAGCTCTTCTATTCATATACATATATGCACACACTCACATGCACACACCCACACTACATATTTTTTATTTGTCTTAGAACAGTCATAGTTTGGTTTGTTTTGTTTATTTTTCTAGCAGCTAGCACAGGGCCTACCACATAAATAGTCAACAAATATTTACTGAGTAAATGAATAATCTCAAATCTATGCCCCACTTCTCCCTGTTTTTGGCTGCTGCCTTATAATCATTCTTCTAATCTACTCTAATAATCTATAATTGGTCTCACCCTCACCAATTTCTTTTCCCTTGGATTCACCCTCCATATTGTTGCCATGATTATATAATCAAAAGAAAATCTTGCTACGTTGTTGTCATGTTTATGAATCTTTTGGGGACTTTTGTTGCCTATGAAATAACATGCAATTCCTTATCATTCAAGACTATTCACAATTTAGTTCTACTATACTTTTCTGACCCATCTTCTTTCACTTCCACCTCTTATATTGAGGATCAGCCTGGTCACACTAGACCATTCACAGTCCTCAAAGACGGCCACAGAGTCTCACTCGACTCATGCTACTCCTTCTGACCAAAATATCCTGCCCCACTCTTCCTCATCAGGCAAATATTTGATGTGTCCTTCAAGGGCAAATATATATATATATATATATATATATATATATATATATATGTGTGTGTGTGTGTGTGTGTGTGTGTATACACACACACATATATCTTCTACAAAGTCTTTTTCAACATTTCATCCATTTTCAGCCAAGTGATTAATTCTTTCAGCTGTTTCCAGAGAAGTTTGTCCCAAAAGCTAAAACTTAAGTTTTGTAAAACTGCATTCTCTGACCCCCACAAATGGAGGCTCGGATTTCGTAAGAGTGCAGTGGAGACAGGAATCTGTTGTTTTAAAAACATGCTACATCCCAACATAAACAATGCCAGACTGAACTCTGGGTTGCTGAGCACGAAACATTCTTCTTAAAGCATGACTCAGGATCATGCTGGAAACAGCCAGAAGTAGAGCATGTGTGGACCCATGTTTTCAGAAATAAATAAAACCAGTCATTGTTTTTCACAGGTTTTATGTGTATGAGTCTTTGGGAAGTAAAATCAGCTTCTGTTATTTCAAGCTGTTCAAAATACCAGGGAAATAGAGGGTTTGAAAACATAAAGTAATCAAAACTTATTTCACATAAAATAAAACAAAGGCATAAACTATTATATATATACAAAAAGAAAGAAATAAAAGGACATGAAGTTATGTAAACTGTCTCTATAATATTGTAGTCACTCATAGGAAAAAAAAGTGAAGAAGAGAAGCACAATGAGACTAGTTATAAAAAAAAATATGCTTTGTGTCCAAGGAGCCATCAAGGGTCTTGGCTTGTTCAAATCAGCAGAACTATTATCCTAGACTGGCATTACTGGCTCTGAACAAGTCACTTACCCCAAAATTCTTGGGATTTTCCTCATTCAAAAAAATACGCAACTCCTTTTGAAGATTTCAGTTCAAAGTAACTCTGTAAAACCCACCCTCCCTTCTCTTGGATGCAATATGCTCATTCACTGAACAAGTGCCTGGAGAAAAAAAGTACATTAATACTTAATCACTTCTGAAGTTAACTTTAGAAAAAGAGTTTTTAGAGGCAGAAAGACTGTTAAGAGATTTTCTAGGCCATACTTTTTAAACTTTTTCACAATAGAGTGGAAACTCCATAATACAACAGAAAATGGTATTTGTGTGGCACACTGGAATAAAGAGCTGAGACTGTTGGAGACTACAGATGACCAGCAAGGGGCTCCTGCTGCCGGTGGGCGGGTGTCAGAAGCTTGGTATCTCCCAGAATCTCTGTAACCCATACTACTCAAGTAGTTTATACTAGATAAACCAATGCATCTTAGAGAAGAGAGAACTCAAGCCCCAAAGTGTGGCTTGACACCAAAGAGGTTAACAAAGTCACCTGGTGGGAGAGTGAGCACTGGGTTTTCACACATCTCATATGAACAGTAGTTCCAGTCTATATGCCACTCAGAATTTACCAGTTCCGATCACTGGTGGAGGAGTCATTTGAAGGGACCCACCAATCACTGAGGCACCCCGATAGCTCGCAAAAATGATGATCTCTCCCACAAATATCTTACTGATTTCAATCGTATTTAATGCTACTTTAAAAAACAGCAAAGACATTCATTCATAATTCTCTTAATTCATTGAAAAAGTGCTAGATAAAATCCCAACAGCACTTTGTAAGGAAATGGAAGAGGCTGCCAGGAATTAAGCAGGAGTATGAGTTTAGCTAAGTAAGTGAGAAGTAGTTGGGTGTCCTGGGAGAACCTGTATATCCAGGATGCCTAGAACTTTGCATCTTCCCAGAGCAGAAAGCTCCATTAGTGACCCTCCAGCATGAAAGCCATGCTCAGGAAAAGCCAGGTATGTAGGAAAAGAGTTCACTAGAAATATTTGAATAAATAGTCCTTTACAGAGGCAAGCAGCAAAGAAAACTGAGATTTAAATAAAAGAGATTTAAATATGGGGCCAAAGCTTTCCTGAGAATCTGTAGCCACTGGAAGTTTCAGCCACGCATTTGGGATCAAAATTTACACAGTTCACATGATATGGAAAATTGTAAGCTAAAAATTTTCAAGTCTGGATCCATTTAAACTAAACCCAGGTCGGTAATGTCCTCATACATGTGCCAGAAAGAAACACAGATCCTCCCTGGAGGAGTGAATTAGAAAAGTCCAAAGGATTGTGTTTTAATTGTGAAGAAAGTTTGCAATAAGAGAAAAATCACAAAACACATGAGGAGAAACTAAGCCACCATGAATGCTGTCATAGAAATTATAAACAATAGGAACTTGGATACTGGAAATATACAAATACAGAGAATATATTAGAAAATAAATATATAGGGTCACTTGGGTTGCTCAGTTGGTTAAGCATCTGCCCTCGGCTCAGGTCATGATCTCAGGGTCCTGGGATCGAGCCCCACACTGAGCTCTCAGCTCAGTGGGGAGCCTCTTCTCTCTCTCCCTCTCCTTCTGCCTGCTGCTCCACCTGCTCATGCTCTTCCCTCCCCCATCAAATAAACAAATAAAATCATTTAAAAAAAGAAAGTTAATTTATATGTTTAAAGAAGTTTTAAAAGGGAGAGGGGGAGGTAAAAGCCTCACTAATAAACAAGAGATTAGATAGATTTGGGAAAAGAGATCTAACAATAAAAGTATAATAATTAAAAGTAAATATTCAATGTAGGGATTAAAAGCAGCAGATGATGGACAGAATTAATAAAATGGAAAATTCTTTTTTTTTTTTATTTGACAGAGAGAGATCACAAGTAGGCAGAGAGGCAGGCAGAGAGAGAGAGAGAGAGGAGGAAGCAGGCTCCCTGCTGAGCAGAGAGCCCGATGCGGGACTCGATCCCAGGACCCTGAGATCATGACCTGAGCCGAAGGCAGCGGCTTAACCCACTGAGCCACCCAGGCGCCCTAAAATGGAAAATTCTTATTAAAAAAGAGAAATTACATAGAATAAAGCAATAGAGATTTAAAAAATGGGAAATAATTTTTAAAAAGATTTTGAAGACATGAAGAAAACAGAGGAAGTCCAACATGTATTAAAGAAGAAGTCCAAAAATATATCTAGTTAGAGTTTCAGGACAACAAGGCAAGTTCAACCAAAAGAAAGTAATTTAGCTGTAACTAATGTCAGACAGGATTCTTTAAAAAAGACTAAAAACAATTTTATTTATTTGACAGAGAGAGTGAGAGAGAGCACAGTCAAGGTGAATGGCAGAGGGAGAAGCAAGCTTCCTACTGGGCAGGGAGCTGGACGTGGGGCTCCATCCAAGGATACTAGAATCACGACCTGAGTTGAAAACAGACCCTTAACAGACTGAGCCACCCCAGTGCCCCCAAAATTATTCTTTGAAGGAAATAAATACTACTAGTAAAGAAGAAAACTCTTTAGAAATAACAAGATATAATCAAAACAATATCACATTTATAGGTTTATATTATTTGATATTGTAACCTCAAAATAAATAACATATAAACAAAAAACACTACAAAAAGAAATTGGCAAAGGCAAATATTTGTAGGGAATATCTAACACATAACTTTTAGTTACTAATACTTAGAGCAGCTAAACCCATCAAAGTTGCAACCAATAGATAACAAGTTAAGTCCTGGAGATCTATAAAGCACAGCATACTGAATATACAACAATACTGTATTATAATTGCCAAACTTGCTAAGAGACTAGATCTTAATTATTCCCACCACAAAAAAGAAATGATAATTATGTACATGTTAAAGATGCTATCATTGCCATTGGGCAATTATATTATAACAAATGTAATAAATCAACACATACACCTTAAATCTGCACAAGGTTGTATGTCAAATGTATTTCAATAAAAAATAAAATGGTGGGAATAAAAAGAGAAAAACCAATATTGCTAATAATCTGAACAATAAGATTATCAAGTTTGATTTCATTAATATATATAGAAGTCTACAACCAGTAATTGGAAAGAATTGGTATCATACAGAACACATTTTTCTCACCATTAGAAATCATGGCAAGGATTCTGATCTTCTTCTCAGTCCTCATAATAGAGTTAAACCCTAGTTTTAGAATCTCTTTTATATTTAGAAGACTTAGAACTGTCCTATGGAATGTAGAAAGAGGTGATGCATGCCCTTTCAGGTCTGAACACAAAATATCCTGAGAAGTTCTACACATTCTTGCTTCCCCTTCATCTAAAACATACAAAGCTACATGTTGAGAATGCTGGCAATTTGAAAAAGGGAAAAAGCTTACTCTCTGTGTCATACATAGAAATATTCAGGATGGACTTTGAATGAACAAGAAATAAACTTTACTGTGTTAGGCCCTTTGTAGTTTGGAATTTTTTGTTGTAGCTGATAGCTTATCATAAGAACAGAGAAATTAAAAATAAAATGAGAGCTAAAAATAATTGTCTCTGTTCATAAAGTTCTAAACACTATTATGGTAACTCAAGAGTTAAAGAAAAAAAAAGAGTTAAGGAGAAGAGTGTAATAAAGATTTTTTAAACACTGGAATTAAATAATAAATAAACCCAAAGATAGTTGGAAGAGGAAAATCATATGGAAATAGAAACAAGCATGTAAGGGAAGAGAACAAGATGAAATGTTGGTTTTTGAAAAGACTAATAAAATTAACAAACACCTAGAAAAGTTGATTCATGAAAAAGGTAAAGTAAAAAATCAACAATATTAAAAATGAAAAGAGGAATACTGCAGATGTAGCAGAAAGTTTAAAAATAAAAGAATACATGAAGTATTAAAAGATAAGAGACACTGACTGTCTTTTGTTCTGGACTAACTTGTCAGGGATGTTTGCATAGTGAATAGCCTTGGAAGATACAGTGTCTCTTTCTGGAGCAAAAAGCAGTCAAAACTTACTGCCAATTAAAAAAGGCTCAAGTTCCCTAGGCTTAAGGGAACTTAAAGGAACTTAAAATGCAACCCAGTGCATATGCAGGCATCCATCTGAGCCCAGCTGGACTTGGAAACAAGAACTGATGCAAACATGAAACCCATGCTGCTTGCTGTGCCTTAAGTAAAGTATGTTATCTCTGACTCAGGAGTTAGTATCTTCTGCAGGTGTTGTAGAGGATGCAAAATGCGATAAAACCCTTAATGGCTGCTAGTTGGAGGATAAATTGGTATAATCATTATAAGCTCCAAAAAAAATAAAAAATCATTATAAGCTCCGAATTTAACTCCCAGCTTTATTCTCCAGAAAAGCTCTTGCATAAGTGCCTCCAAGAGACATGCGCGAGTATTTGTAGCAACACTGCTTCTAATGGAAAACAAACAAATAAGTACCTCTCAATAAGAAATTAGATTAGTAAAAGTGTGGATATTCATACAATGAATACTAAACAGTAACGAAAAATATTCACCTGCAACTATAACAAAACATGGATGAATCTTGGAATTTTTTTCAGTGAAAAGGAAGTAGCAGAAGAATATAGATAATTTCTTGATATTTTATAAAGTTCAAAAATAACCCAAAGCAAACTATGTAGTTTAACAATATATACACGCTCATTGGAAAACCTGCGAAGAAGACCTAGGACATGACTTCAAGTATTTATTACTATGAGTACTTCTGGGAAGGAACAGGGAAGCAGGGAGAAGATAAAAGGGACAGATATGGGCTTCAATAGCATTGATAGCATTCTATTTCTTGAGTTGGGCAATATATTCACAGGTATTCATTTTAAAATTGTGCTTCATAACTTACATATAATATACATATATTAGTAATAAAACTAGGGGAAATAGACATTAAAAGAAAAAGTGTTTCTAAATATACAGACTCATATGCATAAATATATTAAGTAAATGTGTATTTACTTTAAAAATCATCTTTTTTTTTCCCTCCAATTCTTAAGAAGTGAAATATTTTCCCATTGTGCATTGCCTAAAGGAAATAGTTAAATTTTCCTGGGCCTTTCTTCCCACAGAGACACTTCAACTGCTGTAGTTCGCTATGGGATGGGCCACTGAATTACACAGTTGAGCCTTGAACAACATGGGAATTAGGGGTACCAACCCCATTCCTCATAGTCAAAAATCTGCATATAATTTGGACTCCCCCAAACTTAACTACTAATAGCCTACTGTTGACCAGAAGCTTTACTGATACAATACACAGTTGATTAATGTGTGCTTTGTGTATTATATGTATTACAGAATGTAGTCTTATATTAAAGTAAGCTGGAGAAAAGAAAATGTTATTAGGAAAAACATAAGGGAGAGAAAATGACGTGCTTACCGTACTGCACTCTATTTATGAGAAAAAAAATCTGCGCATAAGTGGACCCGTGTTGTTCAAGGCTCAACTGTGTAAGGTAAGACTTAGCAATGTTATCCACATTCGAAGTCGTTCCAATGACCACTTTGTAAATTTTCTGCACATAGGAAGGAGAATCTGTCCCAAAATCAGCTCAATTGGTTATTCAAGTAAGTCTCTTTCTCTTGCTAACGGCTTTATTCCTAAAGCATCAAGTTTTTACAGCAACAAGTACATGTAAGACAACAAGCATCTCTAGGAGTAAAAGACATGTCTACCTTAAAGATTTTAAATTTAATGGGGAGTTATGAATTGTGATGGTTTGGCTCCTCATTACTATTGAGGCAGTGTAAAGAGCATCTATTGTGAAGCCAAGCAACCTGGGTTTGAGTCTTTGCAACAATGCTTCTGAGCTAGGGCAGGTTACTTAGTCTTCCATGTGTCTGTTCTTTATCTGTAAAGAAGCGGTGATGATAAGAGAACTTATCTAGGGTGTTGTGAAGATTAAATGAGTTAATTTATGTAAAACACATAGAACAGTCTCCGATATACTACAAGGGGTATAGAAATGATAGTCGTTTAAATGGTGATCATGGGGGGGGGTTGACAATGCTTCCTTTTACATAAGCATCACCTGGAAACTTCTGGGTATTGCCCCAGCAGTCCCAGAGCCCCAGCATTCTAATCAATTCAACTAAGTAATGTTCAACTTGGAAATTTTAAGAATAAATTGAGAAGAGTTTTTTCATATTATATCCTCACTCACTAATTGATCCAACGATAATCCACTTGTGGGTTACACAAATCCCTGTTTTGTGGCATTTACACAAATATGGTAGATCACGATTAGTATTACGGAGAAAGTTATATCAGGAAGTTTGGGGAATTCTGGAGGGAGGAGGTATTTTTTAATAGGGTAGATAAGGAATGCTTCACTAAGAAGGTGGCATTGAGTAAAGACCTGAAGTAGTGTGGGAGAGAGCCACATAGATATCTGGAAGAAAGTGGAACAGCAGAAGGAACAGCCTAGAATATTTGAACAAAGCAAAGAAGCTTGGAGGTCTATAGCAGCAAGTACAAGAGAGAGAACAGATGTGGTCAGAGAGAGTTACCAGATAGTAAAAATGTGGAGGATATTTTTAGGCTATTCTTGGAGCTGGACTTTAAGATATGAATCCTTGAAAGCATTTTTGAGAAGAGGAGCTAAATATGATTTTTAAAACGTCCTCGCTACCTTTTGAAAAGGCACTCAATTGAATGAGATGTAGAAATACATGTAGAAATAGCAGACTGATGTACCTCTGACCAATCTCCTGACTTCTTTCTCCCTTACTTTGCCCTAGTCACACTAGCTTCTTCACTTTTCTCAAATATGCCAGACATGTTAATACCTTGGAGTACTTGTTCCTTCCTCCTGGAATGTTCTTCTAATACATCCACATGGATTCCTCTTGCCTTACCTTTGGGTCTTTATTCAACTATCATCTTTTCAATGGGCCTTCTTTGGTCATTCTAAAATCAATCATTTCCCCTCAACAATGCTGCCTGCCTTCTCTACTTCTCTACTTTATTGTTTTTCTTAATTATCATTATCTAGCGTATGGTATATTTTACTTGCTTATCTTGCCCTATGCCTATCTCTCCCACTAATGTAAGCTCCATGCAGATGGGAATTTTAAAAATTTGATTTACTACTTAGTGCCTAGAATAGTACTTAATACATGCATTTGCTCAGTCAGTATTTGTTGAATGAACAAACTAAGAAGAAACAGGAGGAAGACCAGGAATATATGGTTTCCTGGAATAAAGAGACAAAGCTTTTTGTATTACAACTGCATTGTATGGTGACAGGTGGTAGGTAGTTCACTTGTGAGCACAGCATAATATAATCAGTTGAAAAGTCACTGTATTGAACACCTGGAACTAATGTAACTTAAGTGTTAACTGTACTTCAGTTAAAAAAAGAAAGCCTTTTTAAGACTGAATATGCATTTTGACTGAAGATCTATGTGTATATCTGAGATGTATTGAGGTTGTGTTTGCATGGCATGCATGCGATTTCAGCTTCAAGAGTTTAGACACAAAATAAAGGAGCTAAAGTTCTCCTAACCAGCATCACTAGTTGGCCCACTGCTGCATATCATGGAATCAAAAGGTAAGAATGAAAGGTTAAGTTAACAGTGGTGAAAGGAACTACGATCCATTACATTCCTGCCATGGCCCATGCATTATACTATGCTATCCAACAGATATTTGCCACCTGACTACGATATACCATTGCTATCTTAAGCTCTGGCATTACAAAGTGACTTAATCTACTAGGGAGTAAAATATCAGAGTCTTGTGAAAACAAAGAGATTGAATACCTAACATATGTGTTGTACATTTAAACACAATACAACATAATCCAGAAAAGCAAGTGACCCAAGAGCAAGCACAAACTATTTGGGAAGATCAGAAAAGATTACAAGGAGGTGAAACTTTCTGTAGATGGAGGTGATCAGAAAATCACTGGAAACTCACCAAAAGAGCTCAACAGGTAGAGGGGGAAACCTATTGTTAGCAAAATTTCAGGTTCCCAAACAACGAACACGGGTAGAGACATGAGAGCTTACCCTCTCAAGTGAAATGTAATTTTAATATAATCTTGTCAATCATATGAGATGAAAAACAGGAGAGAAGAGCAAGCAAGAAGGCTGGGGCTGCAGTTGCCTTATAACCATTGCTGATGCTTGGAAGAGAGAACAAAGAATGGAACGAGGCCTGCTTGTAGGTCCTATCAACACACTGTGACTATAGTTACCACCCAATCTGGTCAGATTGATGTCTTGAGAGACAACATTCAAGTTATTATGCCCTCTTTTCCTTTGGGTGGGAGGGCTGGGGTTGAGGTAGACATCCTTTCCCCAGCCTAAAAGTGATTTCAGTGCTTGATTAGATTGTAAGGGGAAAACAAAAAAAGAGGATTCTATGGTGATTCCTGGCTTGGTCTGCAGTGTAGGTAGTGATGCCAACATTCTCTAGACGTCTATCTGGGGAATTCAGGATGAGGGGCTCATTTGAGAGGAAAGGGGATGAGCCTAGTTTGGGATGTGTTAATGTTATGCCCTTTGGAGGACACGAAAATGGGGGTTCTTATTGCAATTTGGAAAAACAGGTGAAAAGGTGGGGAGATAGGTCAGGATCTGCCACTTACGACTGTCTTAAACGTAATTTCATGAACTGATGGGGCATAGACTTACTAAGACTAATGCAGTTGGGAAGCTGCCTTGTCTGGACCTGCTCAGATCCTGGTCCCTTGCAGATTTATCTTGGTGATGTCATGCTGGAGATCCTCCTGATGGCACCACCTGGTCCTGAGCCCAAACCTCACTGCACATTTTTTTTTAAATGTCGCATGTCACATACTTCTCTTCTCCTCCCGAGATTTCTCTCCAATGATCAACCATCATAGACCTACAACTACCATGAAGTGCACCACTCCAACTCTCAAATTATCAACATTCTTATTGCTTCACAAATGAGTACTTCTTCTTCTTTTATCTCCAAACATGTTCAAATTTCCTCTTTCAAAGCATGCATACACCACACTCACACACACATGCAACTTGTTTTCCTTTTAGCTACTGAACTCTTTCTCCCCTTTACATCATAGCCAGTCCTTTCAAATAAATAGTTTCCATTTCAGCTGACACTTCCTAACTACTCATTATTGTCTTAAATCCTTTCTATTTGGATTCTGTGACTACCACATTAAAAAGATGTCTCTATTTGCCAAAGACCGACTTCTTGCCAAATCCAATGACCTTTCTCATATGTCATACTCTGCAGAAATTGACAGTGTCTGGAAATTCTCTTTTCTTTTGAACTTTGGTCTCCTGGTTCTTATCTAATTTCTTTAATTTTTTTATTATTCATTTTTTTAAACTCTCTTACGCATTCAACAAACATTTACAAAGCACTGAATTTTTCTTTTAAAATGTGTCATAGTTTAATGAGAAAAAGTAGGTGCATTGGATTTAGGCAAACTCATGGGAAACCAGCAAATTAGTGGACATTTGGATGGTGAGCAGATTTAGAACATGGAGAGTTATTCCTATTCATTTATTAATGCCATTAGATTGTGATACACTGACAAATCACTTTCACATAAGGTATCTATATATCAAATACACCAGAACCTTCACTGTTCATTTCTGGATAATTTATTTCTTAACAATCCCTCTTCTGATCTACACATGCTTCATTTCTGTGCATTAATACCATGGCTCAAGTCACATCCATATTTCTTGGTTAAGGAGCCGTTTTGTTTTTTTTTTTCTGTGTGACCTTTATCATGTGATTTAACCTCTCTGCGTCTCGCTGGCAAATGGGAACGAAGCTATTGTTATTGAAGATGACTTCAGATATTTTGCTTGTCTTCCTTTTACATGTTTATGCTACAGGTAAATTTTGATGATAATAATAATGATGGTTATCATTTATGACACACTTAATATCAGCCAGGCATTGTGACAAGCCCCATGCCATTGACTTGCTCTATGACATTGTTGCTATGGACGTCCTTAACTTATGCACAGTCAGTACTGCTGATACGCTAGCCTGTGACACATAGCTGTGAAATCCAGACTCTGTCACAAAAAATGTGGACTATACATTCTTTAAAAAGCTTCACGTTTTCTTTAATGAACTTTTATTTAATTAGGTCATGCTAAATTTATATATAAAAGCAAGGGTACATTTTCTTGCAGGTGAGAAAACTGTCAAAGAAAATGCCTCCATAGACTGTAGGAAAAATACAGGCTGGCTAGCATCATGAAAGGAAATGTGACAAAGTTCTGGATAAATGCTGGAATTATGCAAGAGGGGGAAAAATGATTTGCGGGTTTGCTTTGGCGACTTATTTCTTAATATTCCTGTATATGAAACTTTCTTTCTTTCCAAGTTCCCAACGCTATTGCGTGAACCGTCCTTGACAAGCTGGTCGTCGGGTTCTGTTTGACTCTCCTTTTCACCCCAGTTTACCTTAAGGCTTAATTTAAGAGCCTAGAAGGAAATGCTTAAGCAAGAGGAATAAATTTGCAGAGGAAGACAGGTAAAACCCTGGGTTTGCCTATAAATGGATTATTTTGATAGAGCTGGATTTGATTCTTATTTTTGGCCCTGAAGGTGGTTAAGTGTGTTTGTGTGTGTGGTACACCGGCCAGGAAAGGAAGGAGAGGTCTGCAAGCAAATGGCACATGTTTCCATTTGTTTATGTTCAGCACTTTAATAACTTTAGTATTTGCACAGCTGAAGGAAAAGAAAGCACCCTGAGAATAGACACCAGGAGGAACTCTAGAAGCTTGCAAACGAGAAAAACACGAGTTGGAAAAAAGCCACAAATGTTATAAGTAAAAAGGACCCCAGCCAAAATAAAGTGTGTGTTGGGATGCTCCATTCTAAAGGGACTTGATAAGGAACACATTGAAATAATTATTCTGATGGTTCTCAACTCTGCTTCTTTATTTTTATTATAAAGATATCAATGCAGAGATATTTGGAGATTGAGAAGATACATATTTCTGCATAGTATAGTGAAAATACAAAAATATTGGGGCACCTGGGTGGCTCAGTGGGTTAAAGCCTCTGCCTTTGGCTCAGGTCATGATCCCAGGGTCCTGGGATCGAGCCCCACATTGGGCTCTCTGCTCAGTGGGGAGTCGGCTTCCTCCTCTCTCTCTGCATGTCTCTCTGCCTACTTGTGATCTCTGTCTGTCAAATAAATAAATAGAATCTTTAAAAAAAAATACAAAAGTCTTTGGATCAGACAAACCAAATGGTTAATTCCATCTCTATAATTTACAAAGATGATGATACGTGTGGGTTTTACTTTCTCTCTCAGAAGGTCAGTTTCCTCCTCTGTAATGCAAGAGCAAGACTAGAAAAGTATGATGTAGTAAAAAGTTGTTTTATTTTTTAAGAAAATGCTCTTTGTCTACCTTAGACATTATGTTTTTGCTTTTACTTCTTCCTCTCTCTTTCACTTACTTTAGCTTTTAGACCACATGCACTGCATATATGTGTTCACATGATGCTGTTTAGTACATATGATACACACACTTGGGGGACTTGATTTCTCCTTCCAGATTAAGGTGAAACATTTCACCCTCGATTTATAGGCAGAGCGGGTTACAAAACTGTATACTGATATATGCCGCTGCCTGGCATACATGAACTGCGAGGTGGCTGTAACAGTTCCTCTCACCCCTGCAGGGGCCCTGAGGCCTTTGCTATGGTGAGATCAGTTGCAAACTCACCAATTTGTCTGCTACTGTCTCACTTTGGCCAGTGGGATGGTCATCAAACACTGCTTGTAACTACTCTGGCCTTGTCTGGGTAATGAGATTGATTTTAACCTGGGCATTCCTCGACGTAGAAAAATAAGAACCACGGAAGACATGGCAAGCCAATTAGCCATAAGGAGAATGGATAGGCCCTTCACACACACCAAAACCCATGAGTCCTTAGACAGCCTTGCCGACTGTAAGCTTTTACACCTTTGTTATTCTTTCTCTCCTCCCAGGGTTAGTGCCATATATGACACCTGAAGGTGGTAAACAACTGATCATCTTAACAGGTTTGTCATTTAACATTAGCCTGGGAGCTTCCCTGTTTGGGTTATGTGTGCATCTTTCCAGAACTGAGCCTCAATAATGGTGATATGTTGTCTGCCCATCTAGTAGACAGCCAGTTCCCACATCCTGGGCACCCCCATCCCCCGGATCCTGCCCTAATCTCTAACTGCCCACAGTCACCTAATATAGAGTGCAAATAGGACAAGGAGAAACACAGAATTTAAAAACAAGTGCTCAGTCAGAGGAAGATCAATGTAGACCTTGTTTACCACTTGGCTAAAGGGCTCATGTTTACTATACTGGCTAAATAAGGTTAACTTTCATGGTCTTCATGGTGTGGAATTTTGTTAGGTGGTATACTGGCAGTGAGATTCACCTTATTTAATCTCTTTTTTTTCCTGTAGCAAGTGGTGAAAGGAGTTGGAAACACACTGTGGCAGCCCCAGTAATGAAAATGGTTTGGTTACAAGGACATTGACAAGTTCTGCCATAAGCTTCTTCTTCACTAGCCTCCCAAGGCGCTGAGTTCAACCATTAGAATCCCATTATTTTGTCTGCAAGAAAAGATCTCATCTTTGACTGTTAGCACCATTTCATTCAAAATACTTAGGGTGAGGACGCCTGGGTGTTTCAATCAGTTAAGCCTCTGCCTTCAGCTCTGGTCATGATCCTGGGGTTCTGGGATTGAGTCCCTCGTAGGGCTCCTTGTTCATCAGGGAGCCTGCTTCTCCCTCTGCCTATCATTCCTTTTCTGGTACAGAGTGTGTGTGTGTATGTGGTGGCGGTGGGGCTGTCCTGGGTCTTGGGGATGGAAGAGGGGGTGCTGAGGACAAAGGAAGACTGCAATATGATAAATGTAAAGGAAGTTTCATCTAGAGCCAGACCTCTGTGCAGATGAAATAGAAATATATTAACTGTGACTCGATTTAAAATTTAAATGCATCGCCTCTCAGAATGGACCATCTGAAAATACTTTATAAAAACCAGTAATGTTCTTTTCTAAAATTTAGCCTTGTCATGGGAGCTCATGGATACATACACTGCCTGAAAGTTACAATACCAATGATTTGTTCTTTCTTCTTTTCAGAATGAACAATAACTCAGAAACCAGAAAATAACCAAAGATGCATATGAATGAGTTTAAAAAATAAGGCAAACAATTTTAAGTATAACTGAAAAACAAAAACAAGTAAGGTGTCATAGTCTTTAAAACTTTTCCTATTATTTAAAATATCTCCTTTCATTTCAGGGACTCCTGGGTGGCGCAGCTGGTTACACGTCTGACTCTAGGTTTCAGCTCAGGTTGTGATCTCAAGGTCATGAGCGCAAACCCTGCATTGAGCCCTGCATCAGGCTCTACTGTCAGTGTGGAGTCTGCGTGGGTTTCTCTCTCCTTTCCCCCTCCCCCCTCAAATAAATAAATAAATTTTTAAAAATATCCCTTCAAAAAATTTTTTTTAAAAATCTCCTTTCATTTTAGAAATCAAAGTTAACTTAACAATTATTATCTGCTGAGGACTCCAGGTCAGGCTGTAGAACTACATAACACAAAATTGGAAACATATGAAGGTTATACATAGGAAAACTGGGATTTTCTGAATATATTTTTATTTTTTCCTGTATAATGCAGTTGATTGTTCTAATGCTTTCATACTGCAGGAATGATAACAGTAAATGAAAAATTAACATTCATTAAGCTTTTATTAAGTATCAGAAATTTCTAAAACTGTTACATGTAAAATGTCCATGACATGATGTGGTAGAAACTATAATCTCCATTTTATAGGTAAGAAAACTAAAGTTCAGGAGGACTTAACTAAGAGCATATACAGTAAATGCTAGAACCAGGAATTTAAGAGTAATTGGAGAATCTTAGGAGGATATTTAAATTCATTTGACTTTTGTAAAATGGTTTCTCATTGGTACCTAATTCATATCTTAATGCAAACAATAGCTTAGAAGCAATTGTAATAGTTTAGCTTAAACCCACTACTACCTTGAACCATGATCAGGCACCAAAAGTGTAACCTACTTTGATCTCATTCAGAACAATTTCTCCCATAAGTGGCTATCATATTCTCTTATTAAAGTTACTCTTCATTTATTAGAATCCTATTTTTCCTCCATGTGTTTGACATAAAAGGAAGAGAATTCCAAAATTTTACCAAACCTTCCATGCGTTTCACAATTAATCTCCAACCCACTTACTTATTCATTCGTTCAATAACTATTGAGTGCCCACCACATACTAGTCACAATTCTTTTTTTTTATATATTTTATTTATTTATTTGACAGACAGAGATCACAAGTAGGCAGAGAGGCAGGTAGAGAGAGAGAGGAGGAAGCAGGCACCCTGCTGAGCAGAGAGCCTGATGCAGGGCTCAATCCCAGGACCCTGGGCTCATGACCTGAGCCGAAGGCAGAGGCTTTAACCCACTGAGCCACCCAGGCGCCCCACTAGTCACAATTCTTGATGCCCAAGCGTTTATGGAATTCCTTGTATTTTGGTAGGAAAAAAAGACACTAGATAGATAAAATAATATCGATATATTCTTGTGTCAAAATCTGGGAGCTGTCACACAGTAACCATTTATTTCCTTTGTCAGTAAGTTTACCTCTGAATTTTAGCTGGGCACACAGCCACACAGAATAAAATCTACATTTCCTGACCTCTCTTAAGCTCTGTATGGCTATTTGACTAAGTTCTGGACAAAGGGATATAAGCAAAAGAGATCTGAAAAATGTCAGAACATCTTTTGAAGAAGAGACAGTGTGCCTTTCTCATTACTTTTTCCTTTTTCTGCTAACTAAAATATGAATGTGCTGGCTAGAGATGGAGTAGCCATGTAGGCCCAACAAGACCGCATTTTAGGGATAATGGAGCAAAAAATTAGAAGGTAATTGAGCCCCTGATGATTATGTCAATCACACCAACCCTAGATTATTTGCCTCTGGACTAAGTTTATATGTGGGAAAAACAAACTTCTGTCTTTTTAAAATTTCTGTTTTGGGGTTTTTCTTCCTTCCATTTGACTTTAATCTCAATGAAAAATATAAATAAAAATGAAGCAAAATTAGGGACCAGAGAATGGCACCATGTGATATTTTAGACAAGGTGACTGGGGAAGTGTTTTAAAAGGAATCAGTAGTTGAGTGGAGTCTTAATTGCATGAGAGAGTGAGCTGATGGGTAGAAGAAGAGCATGTTACAGCAAGCAGGAAATAGTAAAAGCAAAAGCCCAAAAAGGAGAACATTCTTCCTCAGTGTTCAAAGACCGCCAAGGAAGCCAACAAGGCCCACCATCCAAACCTGTTATTCTGTCATTCTCCCAAACAAGAATTCTTGACTTCAGACCTTGCAAAGATTAGTCAACTTTGTAGGCACTGTTCTTTATAGGATCTCTTCAAAAAATATGACCCAGTTATGAGTCTAAGCTTTTACTCAAATAGCTTCATGGCTCAATCTTTAATACCATTTTCCAAGTGTTCCCCCACTTTGCCATTCAAATATTACCAATTTTGCTGAATCTAGCATAAGTTCTCTCACTCCCACATAAGGAATGGTTCTACCCATCCACTTCACATTGCTTTCTTCATTCTTGAAACTCTGTAGATATTCCTCATACTTTCTTTTTAATGGTTAATGACCTATCATTCTGGTCTAATTCATGTATGTCTCTTGCCACCTCAATAAGGTGTAGCATAAGGTCCACATCTTAAAAAGTTTTAAAAATCCCTTTTGGCTACCGTCTCCTCAAAGAGAAGGTGCTCCAGAAAAACTTTCTGTATGTTCATTCAACCATCTCGCAAACTAGAAACACAATGGAGAGAACCTAATCTTTCTCTGTTCCTCCCTTTCGCCAGGAAGATATGAGTAGCTGAAGTATTTGGTGCTATATATAGTCAGTTGATGTCAGCTGGATGCCAGTCTCTTCAGAAAGGCTCAGTCCCTAGTTTGAGTCAGAGCTAGGGACCATGCCTTCCCAGGCTCAGGGATAAAAACCATCGGGCCCCAGTGCCATCCATATTCCATCTCCACTCTTCCCTCTACAAATTGGGGCTCATCCCTGCTGAAAAGCACGGTCTAAGAGCAAGGTGAGTATATTGTTTCCTAAAATGTTTTATTAGTCAGTTGTCCGAGGAGGTTCAGAGTTATGACTCATAAATGGGCATTCTTGCTTTAAAGGGCAGCTGTTGATGCTAATATTAAAATGTCACCGCCAAAGAGTTCTGGTTTAATCTAGTGTGCTTTCTTCATTCTTACAGTTTGCTAGAACTGATGTACCGTGATGCTGATACAAATGAAGGCCAACAAGGAAACAAAGACAGATTAAAATACACTGTGGAAAAGAAAGAGGGAGGGGACAGAAGGCAGCTCTTTCATTGTTTCTCATTGCCTGGTGACCATTGTACAAGTGTATAGATAAGACTGGGCCTGGAACTCTGAGTATTATCTTCTGTTCACTGTGACACTGCCTGTCAATGAATAACATCTTCTGTCACCAGATAGAGAATGCATAGTAAAGTCACTCCGTAGAAAGCAATAATAAATGCTCTCTTTCAAAAGGATGATTATAAAACACTCCAAATGAGTTCTTCACATTGCCTCAATAACTTTCCTTTATTTTCTACAGGGAACAAAAAAAAACCATGCTTTCACATGATACCATGGTGAAGCAGAGAAAACAGCAAGCATCAGCCATCATGAAGGAAATCCATGGAAATGGTATCAATAAAAATCCTTTTTTAGCATTACTATAGCTCAGCATTAACAAAGATCCTTCTTGATGTTATTTAATATTCTATAGTTTCCTTCCTTTAAATTCTTGCTATTCTGTCATAACAAACCTGGAGCTCTACGGGTGTAGAAAAGCCTATGGTAACTAATCCTTTTGTAGTCATCCTTTCTCATCTGAAAGCTATTTTCAGATGAACAACTGCTCTAAAGGAATGAAGCAATCAGACAGCTGATGTACATTCTGCTTGGCTTGCCTTTCACATTTCACATTATAAGTTAATATCACTCTCAATTCCTTTTTGGGACAGGTCTCATACTTGTCTTCATGGTCCAACCCACATGGCATATCTTGATTTCTTTTACCTTATATTACATAAACATTAAATTATATTCTATCATCCTTTTTGTACAAAAGCTGTTATGTTGGAATTCATATTGTGAATTTCTTTAACCCTGAAACAAGGCTTCATATTTAGTAATTGGCTTACTAAGATATTTTCGGTAGAAATCTACTTTTATTTATAATCTCTAGGGAAATATAAAGTTTATGTAGTCTCAAAGCATACGACTCAAAAAAATTTAATATAAATTAGATCCAAGCAGATATTCCACTCTCCTTTTCCTTAAGTTCTAACAAATAACTCTAAAAAGCAATGCTTTATAAACTGCATTTTGATTGTTATAAAGGAAAGTCAACTTTATGAGCAAAGGATAGCATCGATTTTTAAAGTAAATGGGTAGAATATCCAGATGCTTTTACGGGCTGATTTGAGCCATTCCAGATATATCTGTGGAGTTTTCAGAATGCCTCCTTATTTCCCCTCCATTGACAAGGAATGTAACCTTTCACCTGAACACTATTGAGACCTAGAGGCATGAGATCTGGTGGGGGCAGCCAGGAACAGGGGTAAGTATAGTGTTTTCATATTTCACCTTCCGTAAAGCACACTGCATAGAACCAATCAAAGACTGTTTTAGATATGCCCCCAAACAATGTAGTTATATCTAAACAGTCCTGTTAAGTTTCGTTTTCTATTTTCTGCAATATAAAATTAGCATACTGGATTCAATTTAGTTTCCTTGTTTTATCACGATGTCAGACTAGCCCAGAATAAAGTGCGAATAATTCTGATCAGATTCTAGAACTAAACTTGTACCTGTTCAAAGTTAAAAAAAATTCACACTTCTTTTAAATGTTTGTGCTTCTTTGTAGTTCCTGCATCAGGTAGTTTGCTTGAAATTGTTTTTATAGTTTTCCTGATCAACAAGGAAAAACTAGATGAACACCTGAGTTTGGGAATAAATTATTTACCTTAAAACTGGACTTAAGTTATTTTCTAATTGCATTCTAATCATTAATCAATTGATCCATTTAATGTATTCCCAGTTTAAATCATGTGTTGGATTCTACTCTATGTTAGCCCTGACATAGACCTACAAGGGTAAGAATATCTTTTTCTTTTTCTTATAACTTTTGTGTTTATGAAATATAAAGAAAAAATACAATTCTATCTCAAAGGGGAAAAAACTCTCCAAACTATTATCGTACCACCATGTAAAGTCTGCTGAAGCCTCCCTCCCAAGTCACGGGTAGATTTCCAACCCCTTTAAGTGGAGTCACATGCTCTGCCTGTGTTTGGAGGTCAAGTATCCCGATAATGCAGGATGACTGCAGACTTTCTGAACTCATCTCAGATAAAATAGCTGTAGTACTTTATGAAACTGCTTAAATAATTTCCCTCTCTTTTCTACTCTGACACCTTATATGGAATTTTACTACCTGGATATGACATGTTGTCTAGAATTGTCAGGAATTGTCGTGGATGCAGAGATGAGACAGACTGCAAAAATACCTTTGTGGGAATAATCTTCCAAACTTTCAAATATTACGCAGCAGAAAAAATCTGGATAATTTAAGATAGAGCATGCAACTCTTTCGATCTTAATTAGAACACTCAGTAAATCAAACGTGAGCTGGATTTTCCTTTATAAAACTGAACAGAGAAAGATGTTTTCCAAACCCTTCTCTCACCTCCTCTCCTTGTGCATCAGGATCTTTTTTCTTTTGTATGTTGTAACTCCTTTGTTTCTTATATCACTTTTCAAAAATGTCTAATAACCTGGGGAAGAATGACACACGACAACGAGCTGACTAAATGTATTGTCTTTTAACATGAACTGCAAGTTCACTCCCTTCTTATCGTCTGGGAGAGATACTATAGCTGGTGAACCTCTGAGATCAATTGGTAGGAAAATGTAAGAATCAGAAGAGGAGAGTTTTACATCAGAGCACTCATGCCCTCTGAAGGAGACATAACTGCAAAGAATTAATGAAAAATCCTACCCACCTAGACTAAAATACACAGAACTGGATAGAATGAGTAAAAGTGTAGATAACTTCCACCCTCTACTAACTATACCTCAAATTGTTACTCATTATGGATCCATTATACTTGTCATGTCAGATTATGTCCCAGCAGCAAATATACCACACTCCCAACAAATAATTAATAGAAAGTATCCCCTGACACTAAGGCTCCATAATTTCATATCGTTATGTTATTATATCATGGTCATCATGATGCTCAGCCTCAATATTAGAAGCAGTAGAGCTGATGGTAGTAGTTGTCTTATGTTACTGCCGTGAAACAAAACTGGGATTTATACAGAAGTAAGAGAACCATGTTGCTACCATCTAACAAGTGCTATTCTAATAGGCAAAAATACACAAATATTTTGCTATTATCCGTGCATGAATTAGTTGTGGGGGCAAGAATAGTTGGCTTATCAAAGCTTCATGCCCACCAGCCCTGTGCCATTTACTCCTGATTAGTACATATTCTCTGCTATTATTCCTGTTCCTCTCTCACTCAGTAATTCTTTCAGACTTGAATACTGGAGGAGGAGGGAGAGAGATAGGAAGCATCAAATGATAGGGAGTGATATGTTGACAGAAAAAGGAGGGGGAGTAAGATTAGAAGAAGGCGATGCTCTCTAGAGCAACTGGCATCTGTCCAGAAGGGGATGGGAAGAAACCAGGGAGAGAGATGAATTTTGAGAAACTATGGACCTGGAGAAACAATCTGGGGGTTTCAGAAGGGAGGCGGGTGAGGGGAAGGGGTAGCAGGGTGACAGGTATTGAGGAGGGTACATGCTGTGATGAGCGCTGGGTGTTATACTTAACTACTGAATCACTGAACACTGCATCAAGGATTAATGATGTACTATACAATAGCTAACTGAACATAATAATAATAAAATAAAGAAGTAGTGGGGAAAAGGAACTGGAATGAAAATACCTACAAGAAAAACTGGGCATATATTGTACCTGGGGCTTACACACAGATATAATTGACAGTTTAGAAGAACTTCAGAAACAGAGAAGACCACAGTGTCTCGGAAGGCTGCTTCAGTCACTCTACAGTTTTTTCACTGGGGCTCTGTGAGGGCTGTTTTGGCATGTTTTTTGTTTATGTTTTTAATTTTTCCTTGCATAACTGGTGAACAGCTTTTCCCAGCACACAGAAGAGGACTGAGCAGCATGTTTTTGTGACTTAAGGAAAAGAGTTTAGCTTTGTGGTCTGAAAACAGGAAGCCTGGGTTCTAAATGGAGTGCTGTTGTTGATATGGTACCAGGAGCCCTGGGTTCCAGACCAGACATCAGATGCCTCATCTGAACATGAGGGGTTTGGATCTACTGATACGTTTAATTCTAAAATTCCATGATTCTGATTTACTGAGCTGTGTGCAGTAGTCAAACATCAACATATTTGAGTTTCTCCAATAACAAAGACACAGATAATATTGACATAAATTTCAAGGGTATTTTGAAAAGTATAGAGTATAAAATCTAGAAATTCAGATGGAA
The DNA here is from genome assembly GCF_964662115.1 of Mustela nivalis. Taxonomy (NCBI): domain Eukaryota; kingdom Metazoa; phylum Chordata; class Mammalia; order Carnivora; family Mustelidae; genus Mustela; species Mustela nivalis. The sequence continues at coordinate 89,691,853 of NC_139023.1, read as the reverse complement.
GGTTTGTGAAGACCCCTTTTGCTTTTCCTGCATCAGCATATCTTAAACTATAATTTAAAAATCAAGCTATCAATGTTAAAATTAGGATGCTAAGAAGGTCTTGAATACCACAGATCCAATATGAAAAGTTGGGGGAATAAAAGAACTTAACCAAATGCTTCAATGTACAAGTTTATTAGTTTTCCTTGGCTTAACTTTTCATTTTAGTGTTCCATAACCCCCCCAAAAAGTATGGGTTTCTTTGGAAATTGGTATGCAGTAACATCTTGTGAATTCAGAGATTTTCTGAGCATGCCATAGGTTTCTTAACTTCTAATAAGGTCCTTCAGAAAAGTAGCAGCAGAGAGGTAGGCTAAATTCTAGTTACCACCTAAGTAGAAATCACAGTATTTAAGTCCAACCATACTAGTCTATCATCCTTGTTTCTTTGTTGTCTTTTTCACTCTAATAGGTTGTACATGTGCATTTTATAAATAGTACTAGATAACTGTGTAATTCAAATTGTGTAATTCAGTATATTGGTAATCTCATTTTCTTAAATGTTTATAAAATTACAGTTATTAAATGATAATATTTTAATAGTAAGTTTTTGAAAACTTTATAAAATATCTGTAGAATTCAAATCAAGGCAAAGAGATATAAAATAGGAAGTTAAAGAATCTCAGATGGATTTCAAAATCAATTTCTTAATGCAAAGAAAATTATTAATGACTTTATTATCAATTGTAGTCTTTCCAGATATTATTCAAAAATCACAGTCTGGACTATTATTTTTCATGTAAGATGTATATATGTATGTTAAATTTTGAAATAATTCATATTTTATGCACTATTATTCAATCCACTTAGGCCAACTATCTGCAAACAAGCAGGAAACCTGTGCAAGTACAGAGAAAATCGTTGGTCTCAAGCTTCTAAGGAAATCGATAGGACCACCTTAGAGCAAGTCAGTTTCAGTTAACTCCCCTCAAGTGGTTTTGCCCATTTTACCAGAATTGTAGGGAATCCTGAGTAAAGAGATTTTTTTAAAAAGATCTTTGGTCTTACTACAATTATGTGTAAATGAGTATCTTTACAAACTATGAATTAGACTCACTGATCTAACTAAATATGTAGCTTTTGGTAGGATCAAAATTTCCCATGAAATGTGTAGAACTACCTGTGCACTCACAAATCATTTGACCAAGTTTCAGAATGTTAATGTATGAAATAAGTGAAAAAAATAATGTTTCCTTTTGGAGCAACTTAAGTCCAATAGTTGTTCATAATACTATATATTAAAATGCAAGCTTTGAAAAAGGAACTAATCACATTTTTGAAGATCACATATTGTCTCAGTAAAATGTAATTTTCCATTTGGTTTCTAATACTCATAGTAATGGGACTCCACAATATGAAATGTAGAGGGAAAGTATACTCAAAAATCAATATTTGAACTTTTTAACATAAGATTTTAAATCTTAGTTTAACTATCAAAGTGTTGTACAGTTGAGGATACTACTGAGGAAGAATATTGGTTAACAATTATTTAATATTTCTAGTAGATTAAGAATTGTGGTTTTTTTTTTTGTAGAAATTAATCTGGTTACGGCCATCAAGACCCTTAGATTATATGTATGTATCAATTTATAATTACATATTCAACTGTTCATAAATAATCATTGATTCTTGAAATAATAGAAAAATATAATATATCAAGTCCTATAAAATCTTTAAAGAACAAAGGGAAAATTCTGGATTACTATAAGTGACATCACTAGAAATATTATTTTCAATAGATCATCTAATGCCACAAAAAAATCCTTCGAATCCATCAAGGCAAGGATATGTATCCTGAATAAGTTATGTCATTTATCAGGCATCCAGATTAAAAACACTGTTGAGAACCTACAGAGGGGTTTGCAATAAAGGGCAGGGAACAGCTGAACTTGGATTCTATGTGCTCATTTGACAGTGTCTACACTCTGAAAGTTTAAGTAATGAAAGTATTCTTAACATTAGATCCCCCTCACAGATGGTCTGGAACTCCTGTTCTAGTTATAAATTGAACTATTGGAAGGGAAGGGAAGAAAACCTTAGAGAATTTAGATATTTCTTTGCTGTTTGTTTGTTTATGCAAAATAGGTTGACTTAACATATTCCTGTGTCTAGTACCTTGCTAGTAAACAGTGGGTTCTTTGGGGTGGAGAAATGCCTTGGTTTCTAGAGTTTGCCAATTTCTATGGAATAAATACACCCACCACAGCTGATTTCAAGCTACCATCAAAAAGGTACTGAGTGGAGATTCAGGAAAATATATACAGTAATACATTATACAGTATTTCTACCATACAAATACAAACAGATATAAATAACATCAGGAGCATAGATAATAGCAAAATGCAGTAAAAAGACTTGAAAGTGATATGTTTGAGTATTTATTGCTTTGTTTTTAAATACATTATCTAATTATTAAACTTAATTAATTTTAATTAGGGCTATGTTTACGGAAGTTGACTACTGGCTCACAGAACTCTTGAAAATTTATCAGTTGACTCTTGTGAGCTAGTAGAAGCTTGCTCTAGTGCTGAATTATCATCCAGTATTTCTGGCCCCAGAGACTCTGAATTCTGTCAGGTGGCCGCTCAAAGCTAGTTAACTCACTGTCTATCACAGAGCAGGAGGGAGAAAATGTAGGCTCAGAAGAAGTGGAATGGAGTATGAAGAATATTAAAAGAGGTTGAGTGCATTGTTTTATGCACCCTCTCATTTTTCCTTTTTGTCTCTCACTTCTTCTCCCTCATGATACAAATTTGCTAATAATAACAGATTGCTCCAGCTGATTATTTCTTGGTATCCCTGACATCAAGGGTAGGTAAGTTCCTTATGGCTCTTACTGAACATCTATTCCTTGAAGCAACTTGAGCAATGGGTTCTAGTGCTTTGCTTAAAAGGAGTGAGTGTTTCTTATGAAACCTGATGAGTCTGTGACCAACAGTACATCCGTTTTTGTTATAGTTCTTCTCTCTGCTCTCTTTCCTCTTTGAGGCCTCCACTTCCAGGCTTTTAAGCTGGTCTTCTTCACTCTTCCTTACGACTCTAATCTTAATACACTTTTTCGATCTACATCAGTGGCATGAAGATCTGGAGAGAATAACTATATCTGCATGCTTTTAGTTGAATAAAAGAGAAAGTCAGAAGCCAACTAGCTTAAGCAATAAAGGGAATTTATGACTCATACATCTGAAAAGTTCAGAGCTTCATCTAGCCACTCAAGTATGCCACCAAGGATTCTCCGGTTTCTCTGTCTCTGTTTTGACTTCCTTGGGGTAAGTTTCACCCCAAGCCTGGCTCTATTATTCTACCAAGTACCTGTCAACATTTTCCTGGGCAATAAACTTCTGTGCTTACATGCGGCAGTATAAAGAAAGGATCTTTGGCACAACATTCACAGAGAAAATTCCTGATAGTCACTCTCATTGACCTGGATCAGATTTCTGAATCAATCTCAGAGCTGATCAAGTCTGGTCAAACACACCGCAGAAGACTACTGTAAATCATATGGAGCAGCGGGATGGAACCTACTTAAGTCATGTGGTTATTTCAGAAACTTTGGTGGAATCAGTGAATATCAGGAGGCTATTAGGAAGAGGGCCATGCGATAAAAACATTTTCTCAAACATGTTTGGTGTCACAGAATTTAACTTACGCTATAGCTTGAAATTTAGAAGATAGAGAAATTAATATAATAATATGCTATTCCTTTTTCTAACCCTCTTTTCATTTAACTATTTGTAATGACTCAAACCAGTAACAGAAATGGGGAGGGAAAAAAAGTTGCATTTCTGTTGCGGTTTCTTTATGGAAAAACTTTGTAGCATTAATTAAAAGGAGAAAGATTCCATAACTATGAAGAATGTCATCTCTGCATTTTCTAGTGGCTGCCTGTTTTGGGGCATTTTTCATTTTCTGAAAATGTCTCATTAGAAAAGTTTTCCAGGAGAAACATAAATGTGTTTAAAAACATTATTTATAATATATTACATTACATAGAATATGTATTTCTAGAAAAGTTCAATGGGAAAAAATCTGTAGATTTTGATTTTGTGTGTGTGTTACTATTTTATTCTCTCTCTCTCTCATTGCTGACTGAATTGTTTTGATAAGCATTTAAAGGAGATTCCCCCTTCCCATAACTGCACAAAGTCTAAACAATACTGTTTCTTCTATCCTTTGTATCTAAAAGGAAATTTCTATTTTTATTACAGAATCAAAAAGTTGGGTACCTGGGTGTCCCAGTTGGTTAAACCATTGCCTTTGGCTCAGGTTATGATCCTGGGACCCTGGGATTGACCCCACGTGGGGCTTCTGTCAGTGGGGAGTTTGCTTCCCTACTTCTCTTATTAAACAAATACAATCTTTTAAAAAAAGGATCAAAAGGTTGAAAGAGCCCATCCTGTAACTCTCTCCAGAATACTGAGGTATATATTCATAGATATGTTGAAAATAACCTAGCTTCTCCTTCCATGTTCCAAGAACACAGTAAAAAAGATTCCAAACACTGGCAGATAAACGAAGGTGAATATTCCCTGTAGAACTCAGCAGGGTTGGCAAGCAAATCCTAGGCAACTGTTATAAAACACCCTCATTTACTTTGCTCTCTTCCTCCAATCCTTTTTCACAGGTAATTTCTGCCTCCCTGGGGATTGTAAAGCATGTATAGCATAGATTTTTTTTTTTTTCCATATGGGAGATCAGACAAAGCTGCTCTGCATTGCTTTGGGGGTGGGGTGGGGGAAGGCTATGAATTTTTTTTTCATTAAAGTTTTTTTTAAAAAAATAATACACTTAATTTTTTTTTTAGAGCAGTTTCAGGTTTACAGAAAAACTAAGCAGAAAATAGTGTGTTTCCATATACCCCTTCTCCTCCCAACATATAGATTCCCCTATTATTGACATCTTGTCTTGGTGTGATATACTGGTTATAGCTGATGAACCAATACGGATACACTATTAAAAACTATAGTCCAGGGGCACCTGCATGGCTCAGTTGGTTAAGCATCCAACTCTTGGTTTCAGCTGGGGTCATGGTCTTGGGATCCTGGGATCAAACCCTGAGTTGGGCTCCACACTCAGTGCCAACTCTGCTGGAGATTGTCTCCCTCTCCCTCTCTCTCTACTCCTCATGCACACATACACTCTCTATCTCTAAAATAAGTAAATAAAATCTTTAAAAAAAAATAGCTAAAGTCCATAGTTTACATTAGGGGCCATTCTTTGTGTTATAGTGTTTTATGGACTTTCATGAATGCATAATGTCATATGTCTGCCATTATAATACCATAGGGAATAGTCTCACTGCCCTAGAAATCCCTTGTACTCTACTCGTTTATCCCTATTTCCTCCCCTTCCCCCACCCCAAGCCCTTGGCAACCATTGATTCTTTGACTGTCTTCTGGAATTTTGTCTTTTCCAGAATATCATGTAGTTGGAACCATACAGTGTGTAGTCTTTACTGACAAGCTTCATTCACTTAGCAATTTACAATAAAGATTATTCATGTCTTTTTATGGCTTGGTAGTTTTTTTGGAGGTAATCGTAGTTCATATGCAATTCTAAGAAATAATACAGAGCTGTTGCATCATGTACCTTTTCCTAATTTTCCCCAAGGTAATGTCTTGCAAAGCTATAGTATACTATCCCAATCAGAATATTGTCATTAATACAGTCAAGAGACTCCTGCCAATCACTACTCTGCTCTTTATTTCTATTTTTTCATTTCAAGAATGTTATATAAATGATTTAAATATACAGTGTGTAACCTTTGGGAATTGGCTTTTATCACTCGGTGTAGTTCTCTGGAACTAAATAAATAAATCCAGGAGATGCATGTTTCAATAGTTTTTCCCTTTTTATTGCTGAGTACCATGGTATGGATAGACCACAGTGTTTTTAACCATTTACCCGTTAAAGTACGTCTGGATTATTTCTGTTTTGTTTTTAATTGAGAAAAAAAAAACGGCTATGAACATTTGTACATAGCTTTTTGCATGAACATGAGCTTTCATTTTACTTGGATAAATGCCCAGTGTTACTACTAATTCTATGGTAGGTTTTTAACAGAAATTACTAAGTTACTTTCCAGAGTGGTTGTACCATTCAACATTTCCAACAGCAATGTATGAGTGATCTAGCTTCTCCATACCCTCCCCAGCTTTAGGAGCAATAATTATTTTTCATTTTAGTCATTCTGATAGTGACATAGCTTTATGGTCTTCATTTGCATTTCCTTAATTTGAATTGACTGATGATGTTGAACATCTTTGTGTATGCTTATTTGCCATCTGTATATCCTCTTTGGTGAAATGTCTCTTCATGTCTTTGGCCCATGTTCTAATTGGATTGTTTGCATTTTTACTTGTGAGTTTTGAGAGTTCTTTATATATTCTAGCTTGTTGTCAAATATGGTTTCCCACTCTGTAACTTGTCTTTTTATTCATGTAAAGGTCTTTCTCAGAGCAAAAGTTTTTAATTTTGATGAAGTTCAATTTATCAGTGTTTCCTCTAATGAATTGTGTCTGTGGTGTCATTTAATCATGTTTTGCCCCACCCTCTATCCCAAAGGTATGATCATGTAATTTTTCTTCTCTAGCCTATTAATATGGGAGAATATATTGATTTTTGAATATTAAAGCAGTCAATATCCCTGGAATAAATTCTACTTATTCATGGTATAGAATTCTTTTTATATATTGTTGAATTTTAATTATTAATATGTTATTAAGGATTTTTGCTTCTATATGTATGAGGAATATTGGTCTGTAGCTTTCATTTTTGTGTCTTCTCAGTTTTGGTATCAGCGTAATATTATCTTAATAAATAAACTTGGAACAGTTCTCTCATCTTCATTTTCAGGCAGAGATTATTATTTGGGTGTTAATTCTTGAAATGTTTGGTACAATTCTCCAGTGAAATTACCTAGCTCTGAAGATTTCATTTTTGAGAGATTTAAAAATTATAAATTAGATCGTATTTACAGATTAATCAACAACTCTACTTCATACTGGTGAGATGTGACATTTTGTGTTTTTCAAAAATTGGTGACTTTTTTTAAGTTTTCAAATTTATGTGAATTAATATATAATGTGGTTAATAGTATTCACTTATTATCCATTTGCTATCTAGAGTGTCTATTGCTCCTGTAGTTCCTTCTTTCATGCCTATCATTGGTAATTTGTGTCTTTTATATTTTTGTCTATGTCAGTCTAGCTAGAGATTTGTCAATGCTATTTATCATTCAAAACTCAACTCCATGTTTAACTAGTTTTTGATTTCTGCTGTTATATTGATTATTTCTTTCCTTCTGCTTGCTATGGGTTTATTTTGTTCTTCTTTCTCTAGGTCTTTTGTTTTTATTTTTATTTTTTTTGAGAAAGAGAGAGAATGTATGCATACATGCATGAAAGCCAGGGGGTGTGTGATGAAGGAGAGAGGAAGACGGGGAGAGAGAATCTTAAGCAGGCTCCATGCTCAGTGCGGAGTTCCCCTTGGGCTTGATCTCAGAATGCTGGGGTCTTGACCTGAGCTGATACCAAGAGTTGGACACTTAACTGACTGAGCTACCCAGGTACACCCTTTTTCTAGGTTTTTAAGGTAGAAGCTTAGATTATTCATTTGAGACTTTTTCTTTTTCTTAGTGTACGCATTTAGTGCTATAAATGTCCCTCTCAGCACTGCATTAACTAGATCTCATAAATTTTGACATGCTTTGTTTTTATTTTCATTCAAATCAATGATATTTTTTTCTTATTTCTCTTGAGACTTCCTCTTTGACCCATGGATTATTTAGAAGTATGTTGTTTAGTTTCCAAATGTTTAGAGATTTTCCTATTATCTTTCTGTTACTGATTTCTTTCTTTTTTTTTTTTTTAAGATTTTATTTATTTATTTATTTATTTGACAGGCAGAGATCACAAGTCGGCGAGAAGCAGGCAGAGAGAGAGGAGGAAGCAGGCTCCCCGCAGAGCAGAGAACCTAGGACCCTGGGATCATGACCTGAGCTGAAGGCAGCAGCTTAATCCACTGAGCCACCCAGGCGCCCCTCTGTTACTGATTTCTAATGTGATTCCACTGTAACCAGAAATCACATTCTGCACAAGTTTAACTCTTTTAAATTTGTTGAGGTCTTTTTTATGGCCCAGGATATGGTCTACCGTCATTTATGTTCCATGATCACATATGGGCATTCTGTTGTTGTTCAGTAGAATCTAATTCTATGGCTTGCTTAAACATTTTTAAGATTTCCGTGTCTCTTTATCCACAGTGATTTCAAGTCTATCTGTAATAGCTTTTTTAGTAGTTGCTCTAAGAATTACATTACATATGCATAACTTATCAAAGTCTATTGATGACAAGATCTCTGGCTGGCTCAGTCAGTTAAGTGTCTGCCTTTGGCTCAGGTCATGATTCCACAGTTTTGGGATTGAGTCCAGCATCAGGGGCCTTGCTCAGTGAAGAGTCTGCTTCTCCCTCTGCCTGCCTCTCCCCCTGCTTGTGCTTTCTCTCACCTCTCTGACAAATGAATAAATAAAATCTTTAAAAATATATAAATAAACAAAGTATCCTGATGTCATCACTTTATCAATTCAAGCGAAGTACAGAAAACTTACCTTCATATCCCTTTATCCTCCTCTATTTATAACATAATTGTCTTAACTATTTCTTCTATATATATTTATATTATATCAGTTTTTTCTTCTAACATCAAACATAATTTAAAAACCTAAAGAGGAGAAGGGAAGATTATTGTACTTACCCACACTGTTGCTCACTGTAGTCTTTCTTTGCTCTATATTTTGTTTCCTGTTTAAAGAACTCCCCTTAGTTTTTTTTTATGGTCTGAATGTTCATGTCCCCACCAAATTCATATACTGAAGTCCCAATGCTCCTGTGATTATTAAGAGATGGAATCTTTGGAGATGATTAAGTCTTGACAGTGGAGTCCTTGTGAAAGAGATAGTACCCTTATAAAAAATAGGTCCAAGAGAGCTACCTGTCCCTTCCATCATGTGAGAACACAAGATGGAAGTAATCATCAATGTGGAACCCAGAAGGGGGCTTTCACCAGAACCCCAACCATGCTGGCACCTAGATCTCAGACTGCCAGCCTCCAGAACTGTGAGAAAGAAAGTTCTGTTGTTTAGAAGCCACTGGTCTTTGGTGTTTTGTTATAGCTGCCCAAACCATTCTTTTAGAAAAGGTCTCCAGGAAACAAATTCTCCTAGTTTCCATTTAACTGAAGATGTCTCAAATTCTCCTTCATTTCTAAAGGATATTTTCACTGGGTATCAGATTCTGGGTTGACAGTTTTATCTTTCCATAATTTTGTGCCACTTTCTCCTGGTTTTCATGGTTTCTGGTGATAAATTCACTGTAATTCTCATTTTCTCCCCTCCCTATAGGTAAGTTGTCATTTTTCTCCAGCTGCTTTCAAGGTTTTTTTGTCTTCAATTTTTAGAAGTTTATGTCTTGTGACATTCTATAGATTTATCTTGTATAAGATACTCTTTAGCTTCTTGAATCTGTAGATTTATCTTTCTTGCCTAATCTGGGAGTTTTATCCATTATTTCTTTTATTTTTAAGAGATTTTATTTATTTATTTGAGAGAGAGAGAGAGAGAGAGAGCATGAGAAGAGGGGGGTCATAGAGAGAAGCAGGGAGCCTGGTGTGGAGCTTGATCCTGGGACTCTAGGATCATGACCTGAGCCAAAGGCAGATGTTTAAGTGATTGAGCCACCCAGGTACTCCAACCATTATTTCTTTGAGTACTTTTCCAGCCCCACTTACTTCTTCTCTCCTGTCTTCAGTGACACAAATGCTGTATCATTTGTTCCAGTCCCACTAACCCCTAAGGTTTTCTTCTTTTTTTTTTTTTCATTTTATTTTTTCCTCTGTTGTTCTTATTGAGTGATTTCTATTATTCTATATCCCAGTTCACAGATTTTTTTTTCCTTTCTCCCCTCTATTCTGCTACTGACTCCATCTGTTAAACTTCTGCTTTGGTTATGTATTCTCAGTCCTAAATTTTCCATTAGGTCTTTATAGTTTTTATTTCTCTGCCAGAACTTTTTATTTCTTTGCTAAGGCTTTCTATTTTTTCAATTCTTTCTAGGAGCTTTGTAATTAATTGCCCTTTGAATAATTTTTATCATGGCTGCTTTGAAATCTTGGTTGTGTAATTTTAATATCCCAGTCATCTCATATTGGCATCATTTTCATTTAGTTTGAGATCTTCCTGGTTCCTGGTATGAAAAGATTTTTTATGAACTTGGACATTTTCACATTATGTTCTAAGACTCTTGTTCTTATATTTAAGCCTTCTTTTTCATCTACGCTGGTCTGACACTGCTTCAGCCAGAGAAGAACAGTGGCACCTCATCACTATCAGGTGAAAGTAGAAGTGCAGGCTCCCTACATGGCTTCATTGAAACTTGAGGAGAAGAACTCTTAACTACTGATAGGAGAGGGTGTTAGTTTGAAATCCCCACATGGTCTTCACTAACACACAGAGAGGGAGGGTTGTTATTGGCCGGCAGAGATGAAAGTCCCTTCCTTCGCTTTTCTGATACCACCCCTTTGGGAATATTGGGGCACCTTCTTATAGCCTCAGAGTGGTAAAATTCTGAGCTCCTCACCTGGAACTTGTTGCTATGGATAGGACCCAAGGTTTTTCTTTGGTATCTTGGTGAAGTAGAGTGGCTATTGCCTAAATTTTCTGTTTTTTTAGGCTGCTCCTTTCCTAGTCCTTTAGCTAATGATAACTGTCTTTTGTTAGGGTTTTTTTTCGTTAGCACTTGTTGGTGTGTCTGGGATGCTATCATCTTAGCTCCAAGTCTGGGATTCCTAAGCTAAAAGAAAACCCAGAGAACTCACCACCACATTGTTCCTTGAGTCCTGAGTCTTCTTGTTAATTGTCTTCTTCTCTTCACCTTTCAAAGTCTTCTTATGTTGTATACATAATGTCCAGGATTTATAGTTGTATTTCGTAGATTTATAGGGAACATCTCCTATATTTAAGGCATGGGGGACACAAAGACTAAAACATTAAAAAAATGAAAACTATCAAATAAGTAAAATGGAATCAAGTAATTGTGATTCAGTGCTATGGGATATGAAAAAGGCATGTATAATTATGAATAGAGATTTAGTGAAGGGATTCACAGAAATAGCATAAGCTAGGTTGGGAATGATTTGTTCATTCAGTACCACCTGCCTACTTTATACTAGGTTCCTTGTTGATGGCTGTAGAATAAATGGTATTTTAACAGAGATCGGGAAATGGAGTGGCACAGATGGCAGGGTAGGCACTCAAGCAATAAGGACAGCTGAAACACACATACAAATTTGGGGTGCCAAATAGAACTTATTAAAACTATAATCAGGGCTGTTTGAAAACTCATTAAATTTGGAAACACTAAATTATATTAATAGTGTTATTATCTAACTTTCATTTACTCTATGTGCCAGATATCATAGATAAGTGATTTATATGAAGCATTTTATTTAATGCTCATATCAAGCATATTCAGTAGGTATTATCCAAACTTTAGAGATGAGGATCCTCAGGCTTAGAAAAATAAGTAACATATCAATAATCATACAGAGAGAAAGTAAGGGAGCTAGGATTCAACCTAAAGCAGTCTGAGTAAAGAGTCTCTATCTTACTCACTACACTAGCATATAGCAGGCAATAAATTATGGAATTTAGCAAAGCCTATAAAGATGATTACCTTGGGGTTTTCATATACATGAATGTTGTTTTACAGATGTAGATGCCATGCACCTGGGAAAAAAAGTCAGCATCCCCAGAGACATCATGTTGGAAGAATTATCCCATCTCAGTAACCGTGGCGCCAGACTATTTAAGATGCGACAAAGAAGATCTGATAAATACACATTTGAAAACTTCCAGTATGAATCTAAAGCACAAATAAATGTAGGTATAACTTGATTATGTGGTGTCTAAATAAAGAGGTAGCATTTCTAAGTGTATTTGTATCACTGGATCCCAAACAAGTATTCTACATATTTATTCAGCGTATTTTTTCTGTGGATTTTGTTAGACCTTTTTTAATGATAATAAATAGTTCAGATGAATAAACAAAAGAAGTATTATATATGTTATGAGTATCTTTTTAGTTCAGTAGGGATATGACAAACCTGTAGATTTGTCACTGAAAAGCTGGTGTGTTCTGCTAAGAGGAGGGAGAGGGAGTGGAGATTGGCGGAACTAAAAGTTTCCATGGTCTTATCTCTAACAGTTAAATGTTTGGGATGGAAACACTTCCAAAGCACACAGCACTCCACAAAGTAAGCATAAGCATTTTGCTGGCTGAATACATCCTGGCACTGAAACGTGCCTGAGAGCTACAGACATAGTTGAGCTTCTCTCCCTCAAAGCATTTATTCCACATCATGTAAGGAAGTCTGATACCTATTAATAACAAAACCAAGGTGGACAAAACTCTTTCGACCAAATTTTCTGCATCTGAAAAATAATAAACAAATGAACAAATTAATTACATTATATTTTACATACTGCATTTATATTATATTCTTTTAAACTGTCATGTAGAGAGATTGTCAAGGAAGAAGTTCATAGCAGGAAAACAACTAGTTTTGGGGTATTGGCTTTAAAAATAAAGTACCAAGCATGAAGAATCAAAAGGGAATAAAGAATTGGTTCTAAATTTGAAGAGGTGGTGGAAACTATAACAATTTTAAATTTTATTTACTGAGGGTTTCTTCCTATAGCTATGGGAAGTATGTAACTTTACTTGTGAATTTAAACCCTAGCATTTGCTAGCTGCCGTCACTAATCAGTTGTTTTGAATGGACATCTCACTTCTTTTTTTTTTTTTTTTTTTTTTTTTAAAGATTTTATTTATTTATTTGACAGAGAGAAATCACAAGCAGGCAGAGAGGCAGGCAGAGAGAGAGAGGAGGAAGCAGGCTCCCTGCTGAGCAGAGAGCCCGATGCGGGACTCGATCCCAGGACCCTGAGATCATGACCTGAGCTGAAGGCAGCGGCTTAACCCACTGAGCCACCCAGGCACCCCGACATCTCACTTCTTTACAAGAAACAGACTAGTTTCACTGAGATCTTATATAGTTAGTTATATAACTAATATCCACATCCAGAAACACTGAAATGTTAGTTATTCAAAATGTCTGTTTTCTCTGGTTAACAATAAATGGAGAATAACTTAAATGAAATCATTTATTTTGCACATTAACAAGCCTCATCCAACATGTACTAAGTGTAGTTATAACTATGAATTCAATTAGACATCAAATCTTACTGAACAATAGTATTTACATTTGTGAGGGATGATTTTTCACTTGAAGTCATGGATAAATATAATGTTATGTTACTCTATAATTATGTCTGATATCTAGTTATCAAAAATGATTGTAGCTAATACAGTGTGAGACTAAAATAATCTCTGTCTCAGCTGATGGAGTCTAATTATATAATCATATTCTTTTAATAATGACAACAGCTTTAAGGAGTAGTATAAAATAAGGTGGCTTAAGGAAATTCTTTGGGAAGTCATCTACAAGTCTAGACATCTGAATAAATGAGTAAATCCAGTTTTCATAACTTATACTTAAATATTTAAGTCTATGCTTTAACTACAATTCTGGAGCAAGGGGCAATGAGTATTTAAATGTAATTATAAACACAACATATTCCCTCATCTCCAGTGTGTTAGTTTATTTTCATTAACCTGTGGCCAATTATTCTAATTATACATAAAATCTAAGAACATGCCTTGATAGTTTTTCAGTATTCCTAGATAGTTGGACACTAAATAAATAAAATAGTCCAAAACAGGCTTTTGAAATAAACAATTAAATGCTGATAAGTAACTTAGAGCAACAAACAATAATAATGTATACCATGAACTTGTATGTCATTGAGTTACATAACATAAATACCCTGAAGTCTGATGAAATCTACTCTCTCTTTAGAAATGAGGAACGTAGTGTTCAAGGAAGTATATTCATTTATCTTAACTAACACTATAATAAAGAAGATTGAAACCCAACACTCAGAATTCTAGAATTCTTGGTACTGACACTTATCATGGTATAATCAAAGGAAACTGGGTTGGAAACCAGAAAACCAGGGTTCTGTCCCAGCCATCTTACAAGCCATGCAATTTGGCTTTGCTTTCTTGGACCTGTTTTCTCATTTAGAAAATGAGTGAATGGACTCAAGCATTCTCTAAAGTGTCTTCTTTAATGATCTATATTTAATTCTAAAATTGACCTGTATGATAAATTATTGAGGAAAATAGTGAGCCACATTTTATAATGATATATTTGCTTTATCAAGGCATTAGATTGCAACTTGAAGCAAGCTTTGTTAATATGAGAGGAATTTTAAAAACAATATTAGGTTCAGATCTATTTCCATTCATTTATTTACACTTTTGGCAAATATTTATTGAATGCCTACTGTGTTTTAGATAGGATGTTGGGAGCTCAAAGACAAATAAATACAGCTTTTGTGTAGTGAAAGGGAAACAAAATAACATTGAAAGATAGAAAACAACTATTACTTATAGTCTACTTCTTGAATCATCTTTATATGATTTAAATCACATTTTCCTAATTTATTGACTATATTTTCTGAAATGAACTTTTACTGTTTCCCTTAAGCTATATTGCCAAAATAATTATAATAATTATAACTCTCTATATATGTCTTATTTTATTATAACGTTTAGGACATCATTAGATGAAAATATAAAGCAACTCCCTGGTAATTTAATGCCATTTGTTCAAATATTAAGTATCATCTTAAAAATTAAAAAAATAGGTCAGCTTTTGGTCACACTCTGCTGCTGAGAAACTGGCATATTCAAGCCACACAAACTTTATGACATAAATAATAACAGGAAATGTGCTTTCTTAACAAGAAATGAAGATCCACTGCTTGCTACACAAGCCAATTTTGAACCCTTAGTTCATGATTGATCAAATTCTTTTTTTTAAAAGATTTTATTTATTTATTTGACAGAGAGATCACTAGTAGGCAGAGAGGCATGCAGAGAGAGAGAGAGAGAGAAGCAGGCTCCCTGCCGAGCAGAGAGCCCGAATCGGGGCTCCATCCCAAGACCCTGGGATCATGACGTAGGCTGAAGGCAGAGACTTAACCCACTGAGCCACCCAGGGCCCTCCCTCCATTTTTTTTTTTTTTTTAATAGTCTCCATGTCCAATGTGGAACCTAATGTAGGGCTTGAACTCATGTCCCTGAGATCAAGACCTGGACTGAGATCAAGAGTTGGACACTTAACTGACTGAGCCACACAGGTACCCCAACTTGTGAAATTCTTGCACCAATAGACAAAAAAATAAAATGGATGAAGAAAATGAGCATTTAAGGAAAAATAAAATAGAAGAATGATTCATGATAATTCAAATTATCTTCTACAAATCACTATAAAATGATATTAAAGAAAACAATCTACATTTTATAGTAAAGATTACATACATATTTGGTAATTATGGACTTTTGAAATCTGTTGAGATCTTATATAATACTGGGGAAAGAGTAAGTATATTATAAAAAGTAAAATAACTTCTATGTATTTAGTACAAATTATAGAACAGGTTTTTAAAAAAATCCTTTTATTTCTATTGATATTTCAACAGAAATCATGTAATAGACCTTATCTATAACTTCTATGTTTATAACCTATAAGATGCTGCATTAGTTTTATTTTGTTTAGGGTCAACTTAATTGAAATAAAAAGAAACACATTTTCATTTACCTCTTCAACTTTTCATGAAGGGAATCACATATGATGGAACTCTATAATTTAAGGCTTATGTCATAACTAAAGTAAGTTGCTACCCAACTATTATTAGGCTTTGTTTGTATACTTAACAATGACAATAGCAATACTGGGTGTCTTCCTGATAATTAATGACTAGCTAGAAGCAGTTGATTGTCCTGTTCACTAATCCCCAGGAAAAAGTCTCTAATGAAAGTCAGTATTACAATTCTTAAAATACCATAGATAGAATGCTTTGTAAGTTTAGTTGAAATGCATTTCACGGAACTTAGAAAAAGAATCCTAAATGCATGATAGTTCTATATTTATCTCAACTGGTTTTTTGTTTATAATTAACATTTTAAGAGGTGGTATAAGTTCAGAGTGAGAAAAAATACTAATCTGGTCAAATAAGTCTAACAGTTAGGATAATAACTACATTCAAAATGCTAAATACTAATATTTCTGAGTACAGCATTACACTAGTCTTTAGAAATTATTCTTTATTGTCTACAGAATAAAATATCAGCTCTTCTGCCTAGTAATCAAACCCTGTGCTCACCTAACAAACATTACCTCTCATGTCTTTGCACCTTTCCACAAGCCAACTCACCATTGCTTACTTGTGCCCTATTCATTTCCACAGCAGCTTTACCATGGTGCTGCAGAGAATAAGGTGAATTTTGTAAAAATCACCTGGCAAGAGGCTATTGTTTGGGTGAAGCCTGAAAATGAGGGTGAAGTTTATTTTGGTATTAAATACAACATTATTTTTCACCATATCATTATAAATGAATGCAGAAATGAAAAAGCATCTCCAATTATTTTTTGCTTATGTCACACAGAGAAAGGTCAAACTTGGTTTTTATTTGCTGTTCTCTTCACTAAGTTTTTCTTTTTAGGGTTAAAAAAATTGACTTTATATACTTCTTAGATAGATTGGCTTTTTTTTTTTTAAGATTTTGTTTGTTTATTTGACAGAGAGAGACACAGTGAGAGAGGGAACACAAGCAGGGGACTGGGAAAGGGAGAAGCAGGCTTCCCACAGAGCAGGGAGCCTGATGCGGGGCTCAATCCCAAGACCTTAAGATCATGACCTGAGCCAAAGGCAGACCCTTAATGATGAGCCACCCACGCGCCCCAGTGGGTGTCTTTTCTAAAACACATATTTTGGGATGTCTGGGTGGCTCATTTGGTTAAGCCTTTGGCTCAGGTCCTGATCCCAGGGTCCTGGGATGGAGCCCCACTGTAGGGCTCTCTACTCAGCAGGGAGCCTACTTCCCCCTCTCCCTCTGCCTGCTGCTTCCCCTGCTTGTGCTCTTTTTCTTTCTCTCTCTTTCTCTGTGTCAAGTAAATAAAATATTTAAAAAAATAAAATATAATATAAATATTTCCCAGATATAATTAAAACAATTCTTTATTATAGAGATAAGGCCTAGTCATGCTTCTAAGAACATTGCCTATTAAAATGTCTTTTTTCTCTGTTAAAATGAAGATTAACTGTTTTTAGAAGTGCTATATTAATGTCATAGAATAAATCCTAAATTATAATCATAAAACAAATTCAGCTAAAACTTAAAAGACAAACATCTCTTTTAAGCATTTTGTTTCCTAGAAATCCCAAATTCTTCCTTTTACAGATCTATGCAGCTTCAAGTATATTTTTTTATACAGCTGGTGTTCAAATTTCAGATTAAATTTTAAATTAAAATTAAATATAAACAATATAAATAGAGATTGTAATGTAACAATGGCTAAGCCAAATATTTGGCCAGTATGCTCTATAATACTAGATTATTAAAGATTTAAAAATTTAATAGATTCACCTTTATGGGGACTTTGTGAATAGTACATTAATTAATTGATACAAAGCCCTAGATACTGCCTGGCACATAGTAAGCTTCAATTAATTATTATTAACTGGAATGTTATCATAAAACATATCTTAAGTTAGTAGCAGTAAAATTTCTCATTCAATAGCTCCAATTACATATAAGCTATTGAGACCGCAAGGAACAAGGCAGTGGCGCCGTACTTAAATTTTAAATATACCAGTGGAGTTTTGCACATATGGTATCTCCATATTAGTGTGTCTAATATTTTTGAGTTTTCAGCAGAGTTTATTTTTGATCACACACAGCACAACATTGCCATGCAGAATGGGAAACTGGATGGAAGCAACTTGGAAGGTGGCTCACAACAAGCCCCATTTACCCCTCCCAACACTCCGGATCCACGAAGTCCCCCAAATCCAGAAAACATTGCACCAGGTAACTATTCCCTTAGAAACAATAAATAAACAATAAGTAAAATAAACAGGATGAAATTGCTGTGCACTTAAATCTATGACTCAGGTCATCTGGCTGCTTTAGTAAATGGTATCTAAGTGACATGACTTTACTCATTACATATCTATTTTGTGGTTAAGTTCAAGATAAATATAAAGATTCAGATCTAAGGAGTCATGTAAAACATTCTACTATGTTCTTTCAGATGGTTCTTTGTATTTGTTATATTAAAAATTGAGTCACTTATAATTACATTGAAATTCTATTTGTATAGGACTATAATTTATGAAGTGCTAATCTTGTCTTCTTTAATTTCAAAATAACTCTAATATATTTATTACAGTCCTCATTTTACAAATTAAGAAACTGAGGTCACAAATGGTTATAAACTCATTGATTGATCAAGAATTAAATCCAGTTACCAAATTTACAGATGCCTTGTGAAATTGACCTTGTGGAGGTTACTATCATTATTCTCTGCTTCCTTAAAGGATGTTAAATGAAATTCTTCAAAATTGCCTATTTGTTTATTATCTTAAAAGAGAAATAAATCCTTATCTAATGAGTATATGTTACTCAGAAATATTGTTATATTTTGAAATATTAAATGTCACAAGAATTATCTACTTAGACAACACCTTTTCAAAATAAATGACAGCAAGTACCTTCAAGTATTCCTTCAAGAGTACTGTACAAAGTAGATTTTTTAAAGACTTGAAATTAGCAATATCTATGTCATATTTTTGTAAAATAAGCAATAAATTTAGCAAAAGCGATTCGAGTTCTTCTCAAATAGCCAGTTTTTGAAAATATGTAAGTAAAGTAACTGTACCATATTGAATCTTACTTAAAAATAAATTAACTCAGTCATTGATGTGCTTAGATTTATTAGTACATTCTTACTGAACACCATGAGAAAAAGTATTGATAGACAAAATAGCCCTGAAGGAGACCAAGAACACACTTAGAATGCATAGAACTCTTAAGTGAAGCATCATAATAAAGTTCTCAAATGGCTTTCAAGTAGCCTTGTGTGTGTGTGTGTGTGTGTGTGTGTGTGTGTGTGTGTGGCAGCAAAGCAGGTAACAGATTCTACATACACAGTGTTAAGCACACAGGAGAAAAACAAGCCTAAGGATCAGACAGACCTGGCTGGGTTCAGCCTTCTGGCTCCATCCATCCCTGCCCATTTTACTACTGTGTTGGGAAAGAAAGTAACTCTCTTTGAGTCTCCATTGTCTTCATAAGTAAAATAAGCAAAACAAATCTCACTGCACAGGGTTCTGAGAATTAAGTGTGATAAATATAGTTCCCAACCATATAATAAAGTACAGTTGTCCTCCTTATCCACAGGGCATACACCCAAGACCCCAGTGGTTTCCTGAAACTGTGGGTAGTATCGAATCCTATATATACAAAGTTTTTTCCATACATACATACTTAAAATAAGGTTGCATTTATAAATTAGGGACAGTAAGAGGTTAACAATAACAAAATAGAACAATTATAACAATACACTGTAGTAAAACTTATGTGAATGTGGTCTCTCTCTCTTTCGAAATCTCTTATTGTACCATACTCACCTTTCTTGTGATGATGTGAGATGACGAAATGCCGGTGTGGTGAGATGAAGTGAGGCGAATGATGTAGACACTGCGCCATAGCATTAGGCTACTATTGACTCTGACCATGAGTCAGAAGAAGGAGCAGCTAGCTGCTTTGGGACAGGACTGGACGGAACCAGGATAACTGCCTTTAACTGAAAAACTGCAGACAGTGAAACCAAGGATAAGAGGGACAGTACTGTACTTAGCTAAAGTAAATTCTTTCCCTATCAACTTTACATCCTTAAAACAGAAAAGAACACATACATATCCTTTAAGTTCCCACCACTATTTGAGAACCTTCTGATTTCTAATGTTTGGGGTGTTTTTTGTTTGTTTTCTTAAATAGTAAAGAGAAGACATATAGAAATGTTTGTGTTGGTTCAGTCTGGTACTCTCAACACTGTGTTAGAACTTTTGTTATATGGTCATCATTGTAAACCATGTCATGGCAAAAGGAATAAAAAAAAATTCATCTCTACCCTCAAGGAATTCACCCTTGAGACAGTACAAAAGTTCATGTTACATTTGTTGTCTCACTTTCTCTCTGCATATATAATTTAATATCATATGCATTTTATTTACTGTCAGGAATATATATATACACACATATGTGTAAATTTATACATATATAAGTAGAACATTTAAAAGTATAAACTCATACAGTGCTTTAAATCTAAATATCCAGTTATTGAATATTATGAAATGTCCATGTAACATAGATTAAGAAAAGGGGGGAGTATGGAGCTCATCAGATAGTTTATCCTGAAACAGAGTAATGGACCCTTCCTTCTTGGTTGTTAAGTTGAAAAGTATAGCAAACTGAGGAAGCAAACTTAAGCTTATCCTAATTTAGCAAGAATCATTATTGGTTAATATGCCATGTATCCAAAAGCTTTTTTGAAAAGTTTCTTCAAACATGAATCAATAAGAGTATTATGATGCCATAATACTGCAGGAATTAAGTTCTTTGAATTTAAATCAGTTGTGTTAAGGAATGTATCTGAGAACTTACATTCTTTCCTGTACATAATTCAGCATATCAAAAAAGAGTTATTAGTTAATTCTACCTATAAAAAGAAATTAGAAAACCAGGAATATTTTTAAAATGTGAAAAGATTAGACCCCTTATCATCTTTCAATGTAGTAGGTTATTATGATAGTTTTATGAAAGTGATTATAACCATGAAAATATTCTAAGCAAACTTGGTTAGGAATAAAAGATACTAGATAGAAGGTTTACTAGAATTACGGTTATGTGATCATTATGTTTATGGGTGAAAAAACAGAGAAAAAAAACACAAAGGTAAAATAATTGTATTAGGGTAGTGGGATTTCAAGGACTTTTTTTAAAATATAAAATTCTAAAATTTCCAGTTTCTAGATGGCTGATATCTGATCACTTTTAGGAAAGGAATGGGAAATAAAATGTGCTAGTTATGATAATGGAGTTCTATACACCATACAAATGGAAAGCACAAGAAAAGTAACTCTGCTTTCCTGGGGGAGATAGGAAAGGCTAAATAGAAGAGGTAACCTCAAGCCAAGGCTTAAGGTAAGAATTTCCAGGTAGCAAGAATTAGAAAGAGCATTCCAGGCACAGGGAACTAATGGAGCAAGCAGAGAAGCATGAGGGGACACAAGATGTGTCAAGCAAATCCAAGTTCTGGAGCATAAAAATGTGAGAGGAGAATGGCAGGAGCTGAGGCTGTGCTGAATAACCTAGGTTTTTGTCATGGGTAGCCATCATAGCACCCTGGGAAAGGGAGGCCAGTGACATGATCCAGTTTTCCAATTGGAAAGGTCACTCAGGCAGCACTGTGGAGAGTCTGGGGAGGAGTTGGAGACTAAAGGATGAGTATGAAGACTATCGTGAAAGGCTAGGCAAGGGGTGGTCAAGGCCTGAACCAAGGTAGTAGTAAAGGGAATGAGGAAAGAAGAAGGAATTTTCCAGAGCAAGTTTTCCAGTGTTCTGTTTGCAAATCCCTTGCTTAAGATCTATAAGCCATACTTGAGACTTACTAAAGCTAAATCTCTGAAAGGAAGAATCCATTTGGCCCAAAGTGACTCAGAAATGAAGTTGAGAGTCACTATTTTAGCAATTCTTAAGAAGTACAGCTGTACTTAGTGATCTGCTGTAGGAAAGAGAGGAAGTTTAGGATAATGCTTCTATCTTGGGCATCTGAGGTAGTGTTGGTATTCACCAAGTATTCACTAGTATAAAGGAAGAACTAAGTAGAAAGTGGCTACATATACAGTCAGGCTTGGTTAGTACTTGGATGGGAGAAAATGGCTACATATAGGTTTAGAAAGATTATTAAGAGTGTCAGGGGATATTCGTTTGGAAAAATATAATGGAAGGAAGAGCCTGGAGATTAAAAAAAAAAAAGAATTATGAATATGTAGGTCACAATTGTAACCAGGAATATAAATGGAATTTTCTGGGGAGAATGCATAGTATAAGAAAAGATCTTTGAGTAGCTAAGTGGCAAGCATCAAAAGAGACTACCATGAGATACTAGAGGTAACCAAAAAAAAAAAAATTACATTACTACAAACAAATAACTGCCTAGAGGTGGCATTATCAGCAAGATATTTTGGAGGAGATAAACTCTTCAGTGTAAAGAATGGATAGACATGATTGTACACAAGAAAGCAGAAAGCATTTTAGAGAAGAGAAAGAGCCTCAGAAAAACCTAAAAGTAAGAGTGAACAAATGGTAAAGGGTTTTGACGTCATGGAAAAAAGAATTAGGCAAAGGACACAATAAAGTTGTATGGTGGTGTAGTTGGAGAGTACCAAGCTGCCTTTGGATACTTGAAGAATGTCACTTTGATGCAGGTAAAAGCGGTTTAAAGTTGATGCCAGAAATTTGTGTGATTTTTAAATGGCACTTGCAAAAAATTTCCAGCTCCCAGAAGAAGTTGAGGAGGTGAGACCAAACAGAAAAGTTAGGTAAGAAATCTTTAGGAACAAAGTAAGCATGGGATGGGCACACCAGGGAATAAGACTGGGGCCTGATTAAGGCAATGGAAACAAGTTACTTCGCCATTTTGAAGTTTAAATGGTTTGCAGATCGCTTAGCAATTTAAGATAGACAAGACCTAAAAATTACCTCTACCGGATCAGCCCCCAGAGGAGGGAGATTTTGTCTTCCCTGATCCTTCCCCAGCACCTAGACCACAGTAGACACTCAACATATATTTTTAAGTTAATTCATTCACTCTGATATCTAAAGCCTACATTATAAATTAATGTAAGGGTGGAGTGCCTGGGTGGCTCAGTGCGTTAAAGCCTCTGCCTTCAGCTCAGGTCATGATCCCAGGGTTCTGGGATCCAGCCCCACATCAGGTTCTCTGCTTGGCTTCCTCCTCTCTCTCTGCCTCCCTCTCTGCCTACTCGTGATCCCTGTCTGTCAAATAAATAAATAAAATCTTTAAAAAAAATTAATGTAAGGGAAATAGTTTTTCACAATTAAATGAGTAGTTGCACTGAACAAATACATACTAGGATAATCAAGGAAGAAACACTTGCATGATTTGGTATAATTAAACATAAGGAAAAGTGGTTTCTTTTGAAATTCCGTAAGTTTGAAGGGGTTAAAAATGTCTTACAGTTTCAGACTACTCTTTGCCAAGAGCATAAAAAGGATGCATTCTTCATAAGTTCACCCCCACTTGAAAAATTAAACATGGTAAAATGTTAGGTGGAGTTCAGTAACTCCTAGGCGCTCTGTATTTATTTACTCTTGCTATATTTTTCCAAAGGATATTCTGGACCGCTGAAGGAAATTCCTCCTGAGAAGTTCAACACCACAGCAGTCCCGAAGTACTATCAGTCGCCCTGGGAACAGGCCATTAGTGGTGATCCGGAGCTTTTAGAGGCTTTATACCCTAAATTTTTCAAGCCTGAAGGAAAGGTAGAACTGCCTGATTACAGAAGCTTTAACAGGTAATCCAATTATCCTGGGCGATACTGTTGGCATCTAATACCAAGGGTTTTATATCATAGTATGGAGAACTGAATTCTCTGGAAGAAAAAGAAATTTTAATAATAGATTCAAAATAGTCATACAGGATAACTCCTAAGCCTAGGCAAGGACTGATTTTTACAATATTACATATTTACAATATGGTAAGACTTGGGGTTTTTAGTACAAAAATAAAGGAAATGTTTCAGAAACCATCACTGTTAAAACATCAAGATTATTTCCCACATTACTAAATTTTTTTAAAACATTTTTATTAAAAAGTTTTATTAAGAAGTTTTTTAAAAATTAGTAATAATTTCTCATTCAAAGGTTGATATTAGCTTTTATGTGTTCATTCAAATGAGAGTGCTATTCAAGAATTTCAGAAATAGGGGCGCCTGGGTGGCTCAGTTGGTTAAGCGACTGCCTTCAGCTCGGGTCATGATCCCGGAGTCCTTGGATCGAGTCCCACATCAGGCTCCCAGCTCCATGGGGAGTCTGCTTCTCCCTCTGACCTCCCTTCTCATGCTCTCTCACTCTCTCTCTCAAATAAATAAAATTAAAAAAAAAAAAAAAGAATTTCAGAAATAATTTACGTATATGTGTAACGTTGCTGTGTAACTCTAGGCTCCAAATTATATTTTTTAAACCACATTAAAGTTAATTTAAGGAATTGTGGCCCAATACCTCAGCATATGTATCACCAAAACTTATGCTACTAAAAATATTGCCAAATATCTGTATGATAGTATTCACAATAATATCTAGTTCTCCCTATTATCCAATTTTAATAATTCATAATAATTAATAATTAATGGGTATTTTAGATATATATTTTAATGGTCTCCTAGTCCATTCTTTGATCATTTGGTTTTCATTTTTACAATAAAGTATTTTTAGTGTGGGGGGTGCCTTGGTGACTCAGACTGTTGAATGTCTAACCCTTGACTTCAGCTCAGGGCATGATCTCAGGGTGGTGAGATCAAGCCCCACATGAGGCTGATGCTGAGCATGGAGCCTGCTTAAGATTCTCCCTCTCTCTCTCTTTCCCTTTGAACCTTCCTGTCCCTCTCTACCACCCTCGCTCACATACATACTCCCTCTCAAATAAATAAATAAATAAATAAATAGAAGTATCTCCAGTATGCTGTTTTGTACCCATAGAAAAGTATTCCTAATTTATAGGCTGCTTAATGACTATTCACTTGAAAATTAATGAATTTAGGAGTAAGTCTTTGATTTACAAAAGAATACCACAAAGTCTGCATTTAAATAGTGATCTTCTTTAGTACTTTTAAAACTATTACACTATTAGAATGTTAGTTTTCACATTTTACTATTGTAGTGGTATTAATATTATGCCTCTTGTTAGTAATAGAGTTACTAGGATTGCTCCTAATACTATTACTAATTGGTAATGCTAATAGTATTAGTACTACATCTACTGCATAAATGAGGTATACCACAGAATTTAAGGAAGGATTGAGGAGTGTCTGGGAACCAATGATAGAACTTTCTTCCAAAATAAGAGTGTAGAAAATTACAAAAATTAAGACACTAAGGGAAAATGGAAAATAATGGAATACTTGAGGCTTGTTTCTGAGATTAGTGCTTTAGAGATGTTGTGTGACTTTTTGTGCACCTTGTGGCTTTCCTATCCCATGCCTGCTGAGCAGCTTGCTTCCAGTTTTACAAACACACTGGTATATTTGGGTTGGCTATAAAGAGATGCCCATTGTTTGTATACACACCAAATGAGTGCTATTTCGGTGAGAGAGCGAAAAGAGAAGTAAACCTGTTAATAATTCTCCTTTCCTTGAAAAAATTTTCTTTTTATATACACATCAATATATAAATAAAAACTCCAGAACTTAATGTTAATATTACATCCTATTCTTAGATTCTTTTTTATGAACATAGTTTGGTATAAGTCAATATACATTTCATTATTATTTTAATATATACAAATGTCTTCATACAGATATGCCAATATTTTAGTCATTGTCACTGATTTTATGAGACAGTAAATAAGCACTGATCAATTTTTAAAGAAAATTTGAGTATGGTTGACACATGGTATTACATGAGTTCTGGGTGTACAATACAGTGCTTCTGCTGTGCTCACCACAAGTGTAGCTACCATCTATCACCATAGAATGTTATTATAACACTATTGACTATATTCCTTACACTGTACTTTTAGTCACATGACATTCGTCCTATAACTGGAAGACTGTATCTCCTGCACTCCTTCATCCATTTTGCCCATACTCCCAATGCCCCTCCTTACCTGGCAACCATCAGTTTGTTCTCTGTATTTCTAGGGCTAATTCTGCTTTTTTGTTGTTGTTCATTCGTTTTGTTTTGTTTTGTTTTTAGATTCCACAAATAAGTGAAAGCATATGGTATTTTTCTCTGATTGATTTCACTTAGCATAAGTGAAATATAAGTGAAATTCACTTTAGGTCCACCCTTGTTGCAAATGACAAGATCTCATCCTTTTTTTTAATGGCTAAATATTAGTCTGTTGGGTATATTCCAGTGGAATATATACCACATCTTCTTTACCCAGTCATCTACTGAGGGACACTTGGGCTGCTTCCATATCTTGGCTATTGTAAATAATGCTGCAATATTCTTAGATTCTTTTTTATTGTTAAATAACAGATGAAACAAAATATGATATATAGATAATCCCGAACAGGTAGCTTTAAGAGCCTTTTTGCCCTTAAAGTATACATACCTGGCTACACAAAATTTGAGGCCTTGTCTGTTACATACATTGCTCTAATAGCCTACTTAACAAACATTTAAACAGTATAACCATATCTTTGCCTTGAATGCTTGCTAAATAAATGAGCCTATAAAAAATTACATGGGTAGGAAATGGAAATCCATTTCTAGCTACAGAAGACTAGTTATATTAGAAAAACTTCAAAAAATAACTAGAAAATCTAGTTATTATAAAATGTTTGAAAATCTGTCAAGGAATTAAGGACTTACGAGCCAAACTAGACATGAGGTAAATTTAGAGAAGTAAACTCACATTTGGTACCACTTTTTCCTGTTAAGGATTTTGCTGATTTATTGGCCACAGCTAATAAGTAGAGAAAGTAAGCAAACTTTTCAATAATCTTGAATCTGAGAAGGCCAGAAATAGGAATATAGGGTCTGCTAAGAGGAGAGGTCCAAACATTCTAAGCTTTTAGTTGGGATTCTTACAGGCTATCCCACTAGAATAAAGGTGAACAAATAATAGACCAGCTTTCATGAAGATAAATACTGGTCCTAATCAACACAATCCTAGGTTGGATAAAAAATCACCTCCTTTATGTCAAACTGCTTGTCATGGCCAAAAGTAAATCAGCATCTTGCATCCAGTGGATAACCATATATTCCTGAACTCCCATGAGTGGGTGCAAGTCCTGTGCAATTGCATGGGGTGCCCATGCTTTAAAGGGTCATGACTGGTTTTTCAATGCTTTGTTGTTTTTAACATGAAATTCTTAACAATTTCTTAGCAAGAACCCCAGGTTTTCACTTGGGGCCTACAAATTACACAGCTGGTCTTAATCCAAGGCTCCGAGTTTAGGAAGTGGTTATTGACCAACCAGGTGGACTAAGGTGCTTTTTACCTTAAGCTTCTCCGCACACAGGACACTCTTGCAACTACCTTATTAAAAATGATATGGTTTTTTTTTTTTTATCTTCATGTTTCACTCTTTACTTGTCCATAAGATCTATTGCATCTTTGAATTCTTAGCACATAGTAAGGTGTTTAGACATAATAAGCCATCAGTAATTTGTTGCATGAATAAATGACTGAATCAACAAATAAACAAACTATTGATATATAATGGCCATCTTCTAAAATGATAAAACACTGTCTTGGACATCTTGCACATCCAAGGATAAGTATTACTTATGTACTGAATCAACTCTGAGTCATAAAGACTCTTCAATTCCGTAAATCAAATGACAAAATGTGAGACAATGAATCAGCTATTTGCATCATGAATGGGACAGCAACCTGGCTTGACATCACTTAGACACAGCCCAAGCAGGGCGACATTCCTAAACACACTGCTTTACTTAGCATATGATCTCAGAAGGCCCCATATACCCCAAGAATTATCTCATGAGGGTGTGGTATAGAGTAGTGACTAGAAAAATAGGACTCATGGGAGACTGGGTTTAAATCCTCGTTCTACAGCTTAATAGGTGGGGGACTTTGAGCAAGTCATTCAACTTAGCTGTGTCTCTGTCATCTATTAAATAGAGATATAAGTAGAACCAATTTATAAGAATATGAAGATTTAATGAAAAAAAAAAAAAAGGCAAAGCCTTTGTCTTCAAAGTTTGATCCACAGGCCAGTAGCACTGGCATTACCTGGGAATTGATTAGAAATGTGGAGTCTCAGGACACACACTAGACTGATTGAATTAGTGTCTGCTCTTTAATGAGACACCAATGTGACTCCTTCATCAATTGAGTTTCAGAACCATGTAAAAAAGGGTTGGATATATTAGTACCTAGTCACTAAATAATAGCTGTAATCAATATTATGCCTTCTGGAGCTTAATAATGATAAAGAACTGAAATGATAATCTAAGTTCTTTGAGTTCTTTTCTAAACTGATCTCTTTTACCTCCAGAGTATGGTTTTAGGCCCTGAATGTGAAAATCTATACTAATACCTTTGCTAAGTACCACCTGGGATTAAGGTTGCTGCACCAATCAGTGACCTGTTATTATCCATATCTACCATAGCAATTTGGGGGGAATATCATCAGGTCAGTCAACCTGAAAACAGATGCAACAGAAAATAAAACATACTGCTCATCAGAGAGGAGTAAATTAGTGGAAGATAAGAAAATGATGGGAAACAAGACAGAGATTCTATATCATGGACCATCTGTTCAGCCACTGCTGAGATCCTCTGTCCACTCAATGGATGTTCCCTTCACTGAGGATTTTAGTGTCTGGCTCACTGTCTTCCTCCCCAGGACTATTCCGCTCACACTTCTTGGTAGCTTCACAATCCATATATGATTTATTGAACTCTCCACCCTTTCAAGCCTTTGATTCTCTCATCTTAAGGATCGCTTTCTGAATCCCACCTCAGCCACCCCTGGTTTTTCTTAAAGTGTGTCATTACCAATACCTGTGTTGCCTGCAGAATCATTTCAAGCACCCTCTTCTCTATCACATTGTATCTTTACTTTTCATTTATTCTTTTATTCAGTAAAACGTCAGCTCCACATGTTAAAGCCATCCCACATTTCAAAGTCCATCAATCACTGTCTCCTTACTTAATCACACTCCACGGTCTCTCACTATTGTCACACAGAAATTAAGATATTCAAGAAAGATCACAGAGTGACAGAGCTACAAAGAAAATCAGATTTCTTCCAGGCTTTAAAATAATCTCCACAACAATTAGACAATCTGATAGTCTTCCCAGTTCCATTGTTCAAATTTTTATGAGAGTCTTCTAGATATAATGCACTATACAAGTATATTGTAATGAGTTACAAAGATATATCAGAGAGAATTCCTGTCTTCTTGCAGTACGGTTTAGCACAAAAATTACGCAGATATATCAATGGATGTAATGGAAAATAGGAATTGGGGTTATAGGGGAGGTAAAAACAGAATCCATGGAAACTTAGAGGAGAAAGAGCTACTTCTGGCTGTGGGAGATCAAGGAAAGCTTCAAGAAGAAAGCTACATGTTACTTAAATAACAAACTTAGAACTTAAAGAACTTAAAGTTTACTTGGAAGTGCAAATTAGAAAAAGTTATAACCTAAAGGAGATAGAGAAATGTGGTAATAAGTGTCAGAGTACTCTAACAGAGAAAAAAGAATATGACTAAAAGTAGGAGAGCATAAAGGAGAAGAGGAAGCAGTTCATTAAATTTGGCTGGAACAAAAGGGACATAAAAAGAGAACAGGACAAATGGACATGATTGACCTTTCCACTGGGATGTCAAAATCGTTTCCCACCCATACACCAAACCTGTTCCTTTCTGTATCTTCCACCTAAACTCTGTATATACTAAAACTCTGTATATACAACGAATCCTTGATTTCTATATTTCCTCAAAAATTTTTATCCGTTTTATCAGAAAATCCTGTTGACTCTACTCCCCAAACCCATCCTGAAACCATCCACCTCTTTCCATCTTCATGGAAAATACCTGAAATTCAAGCCACCATCATTTCTCACTTGAATTGCCACAATATCTTCTCTCCTTCCACTCTTGTCCTCTTACAATCTATTCACAGAGCAACAGCAGTCAGAGTAACCTTTACAAAAATTTAATTAAATTACACTACTCCCCTACTTAACATTTTACAGTGTTGCCCTTCACACTTAGAATGAAATTCATATTCCTTACTTGGACAAAGTCCCATACAATCCACCTCTCTGTCCTCTCTTCTACCTCTTCTACCTCTGTCCTCTCTTTACATACTTGTCTACCAACATAGGCCTTCTTTCTTTTCCTGACCATATCAACAATATCTCTGCCTTAGATTCTTTGCATTACTTACTCCCTATGCCTGAGATGCTAACATGGCTAACTTCTTACCATCAGATGACAGTTTAAATGTCACCTTTTCAGAGAAGTCTTCCCCAACTAGCTAGCTAGTTATTCATCTATGCCCTAGTAAATTATACTATTTTAATTCCTGTATAGCTCTCATTACTAGCAGATGTTTTGTCTCTCTCTCTCTCTCTCTTTCTATATATCTATCTATCTATATATATACACACACACACACACACATATATATATCTATATATATCTATATATAGATATATATAAATTGTCTATCTTCTTCATTAGAGTATAAGAAGCTGGTGGGGTGCCTGGTGGCTTGGTTGGCTAGGCGTCTGACTCTTTATTTTCAGTTCAGGTCATCTTAGGGTGGTGAGATGGAGCCCCATGTCAGTGTAAAGTCTGCTTGAGATTCTCTCCCTCTCCTTCTGCTCCCCCCCCACCCCATGCATACATGCTTTCTCACTCTTTAAAAAAAAAAAAAAAAAGAATAAGAGAGCTTGAACTTTGAGCTCACTGTTCAAGGTTATATCCCTATCCACTTATAAATGCCTGCTGCTGAATGAATAAATAAATTAATGGCTAAATCAAAGAAAGCTAGAATGTTATGTGGGGCCTTGAATGCCAAAATGAGTTGGACTTTATTCAAAAGAAAAATAGAATTTTTTCTTTTGAAAAAGACACACTTCTTGCCTTCAGAGAGCTTACAATTCACAAATTATACCAACCCATATTATTAAAAAAACAAACTCAGACCAAATCATATTATGGGGTAAAAGAAAAAAGCTAACAAGCCAAAGTACCATATCATAAGCACCAAATGACTGACACTGCTATAGGAATTTGGCTAACAGTGTGCCAGCTGGGATAATTGAGAGAAAGTTGGAACTTAAAGGCCACAAGATATATACATGTGGAGAGAAGGCAGGGAGGAAATGTTGAAGCAGGGAAACATTGTTAGCAAAGACACAAAGGCAAGAAATGTTTTCAATGAGCTCAGAGTATAGAATAGATTAGTTTAGTCCCAAACTGAGAGTACATACAAAGGGACTTTATATTGATGTATTAACAAATGTGTTTTATCATAAAAACATTGTTCTAAAATAAAAATGTTTGCCTCAGAGATAAGAAACTGAAAATTGTATTAAGTATATAAAAACATTCCCATAGAATTATGAATTAAATTCTCTGGCAAGTGAATTTGAAAATTAATTAATATGTTCTTTTTCTTTTCACTTCTCACAGAGTTGCCACACCATTTGGAGGTTTTGAAAAAGCATCAAAAATGGTTAAATTCAAGGTTCCAGATTTTGAGCTACTACTTCTAACAGATCCCAGGTTTATGGCTTTTGCCAATCCTCTTTCTGGTAGACGGTCCTTTAATAGGACTCCAAAGGGATGGATATCAGAAAATATTCCTATAGTGATAACAACTGAGCCTACAGAGGATACCACTGTACCAGAAACAGAAGACCTATGAAAAAAAGTTGTATGTGCCACAAAACCGTCTAAATATAAATGTTGCTGTTTCATTATTCTACTTACTGGCAAAATCACTTACACTCTTCATTAGTAACAATAATTTAATAGCAATTTAGCAATTTTCCTTTTATTGCTTTTAAATTAAATATCAGATCAAACACTAATAAACAATTTGAAATCTTGTTTTAAAAACTTTCAACTCACATGTCTTTATTCATAATTTTGTTTTCACCCAGTCTAAACAATCCAGACTTGTCACTGAGAAAGTCCAGAAGAGTAACTGACTACAAAAGGTTGCACCTTGGGGCACCTGGGTGGCTCAGTGGGTTAAAGCCTCTGCCTTCTGCTCAGGTCACTATCCCAGGGTCCTGGGATCAAGCCCCACATCAGGCTCTCTGCTCAGCAGGGAGCCTGCTCCTGCTTCGCCCTTTCTCTCTCTGCCTGCTTGTGATCTCTGTCTAATAAATGAATAAAGTCTTTAAAAAAAAAAAAAGCTTGCATCTTATTTTTTTTTAATATGAGCTATTTTTGAATAAGTTTTTTAAGTGGGATCTAGAATTAGAGTGCAGTGCAAGATATTTAGACACATTTGGAGTTTTCTTTAAGGGATGAAAGCTATGGAAGCTGATGTACAAACATTATGGATGGAGAAAAGGGTTGGAAAGCATTCTTTTCTGGTGACCAGGATAAAACAGCATGTCTGGATAAAGCCTTTTAATTAGTCATTATTAGAATTTCTAAACTGCTTTGTATTTTTTGACCAGCTTTGAATCACTAGGTAACTATTCCAGATGACATTCTCCAAAGTTCAGTTGGGTGACTATATTCATTTAGTATTAAGTCAACCACACAAAGAGACAATGATATAGCAAACATCATACTCGTCTTAATGGCCAGGGTATACTTGGAATTCAAACTCCATAAATCCCAAAGCTGTGTGTTGATTAGGTTTGACTTTATGTATGCATTTTTAGAGGAGTAATAACAAATGAAATATATAATAATATAGGTAAAATATACATATGTATGCATGAGAGAGATGTATAATTTGAATTGACAGGGTTTTTTTTTTTCTGAATCTTTAAATTCTAGTCCTTAAATACTAGGGAGTATATGCTATAAAATATAAAAAAAAAACACAAGAACTGAAAGAGCACAAAACATCTGAAAGCAAATGAGATTCACAAACATATTGATATACAAGGCTCAAACTAATATAAAGGTATAGATCTGTCTTAAAATATGATAGAGGGAGTAGACAGCATAGAGCTAATAAGAAACAAGTATCAATTTTTCCCATTTCAATTCAGTTAAGAGTTCTGTGATAGAAGGTTATGCCAGAGAAGGAATGTCTCAGCCATAAAAAACTATGCCTAGACTTAAGTTTAGGGAGAGAGGATAGTAAAGAAAATGCCACATAACAACATATTTACAAAAGAATCTGTGTATGCAGTGCTGGAATTGGTGGTTTTAATCATTCACTAGTCTTGTAAGCAGAGAATTTTTTAAAAAAATTGTTAATGAAAAAAGTTCCTACAAAGTAGCCATATCAAAATATTGTATTAATACATACTGAAATTATAGAGAATTTATATAATTTAAAATATATCTTTAAGATAATTTAGTTTAAGTTTTGGTGTTTATCTGTTTTAAAATAACAACATTGGCATATTTGATGACCTAGATATAAGGCTCTCATCATGACAATTTTCGGTCCATTTTTAGTGTTTTAAAAAATAAAAATTGTCATATTCTATTATACATTGTGATGATATCATTTAGTTTTTACTGGCAGTTTGAAATGAGTTACTATTTCTCATTAAACTGAAATTTTATTGCATGATTTCAATGATCTCCAAATAATTTAACTGTGTGCTCAATGTCACCATTCTGTCAACCATTAAAAGGGGGCCCGTGATTAAATACGCTAGCTAAAAGAACAATACTCCCCCCTTCTGCAACTACCATAAAGGAATATTTAAAAAGGGAAAATCTTCAGTTGCCTTTTTTTTTTTTTTAAAGATTGGAGAGAAAACGATGGAATAACTCTCTGTTCACTATTATATTTCTCCCTTTCCTGGAAATGTGTATTAATTCTAGCTCAGCTGTCTGACACCTTTAGAAATGCCAAAATTTCACACTCGGGTTGTTACATAATTGAGAATTTGAAAGGAACTTTGAATAGGTTTCCATTGACCTGAAAAGCAGCTAAATCTTTCAGAGTCTGAAGAAATATGATAGTCTATTTAGAACAGCAGAAAGACTGTGGCATCTTTTCCAGTCACATATGTATACATGAAAAATGGAATAAAGGAGAATGAAAATTAAAAGAAAAAGTAAAAGAATAAAAATAACTTTCATTGATGGACTACTAAATGCCAGGCAGTGTACTCACGGTCTTCTAAAGACTCCTTAACATATATTTGTCAGTTTTTATTTGAATAATTATCCTGCAAGGAAGGTATAATAAGTAATCTCAATTTTATATAAGAACATTGAGCCCTGGAGAACTAAGGTGATTTGCTTAATTCTAGCACGAAGGTTTGATAAGTCTGGCTCTAAAAATATATGCTCTTGTCATTGTTTATCTTCTCTTTCAGAGTAAAATTTAGCCTTAAGCTATTTTTTTACATTAGACAAAATAATAATAAATCTCCTTTATCTTAACTTGAGGCAAATATAGCTATAAACTGGACAATTTCAGAGTTATCCTCCAAAGTCACCCAGGCACTCATGATCAGAGGAGGCTGTGCTGCTAGAATGTGTTGAATGTGAACTCAATAAAACCAGCAATATGCATGTTTAATATAGAAATCTGAGGACCATGAAGGCAAACTCTGATTAAATTTGCTCATTTCTGCTCAGAATCATGCATCCTTTTGATCTATGTAATCTTCCCTTCCTTTCCCCTGCAGAGGTGAAAGAAGAGGAAAGAAAGGAAAAGAATGCATGACACTAAGAAATCTTAAGGTTGAAAGAAGTCATAGTGTGATAAAGCCATTCCTTTAAAGGAAAATATTTTCTACTTCTCAAAACTTTAGATGGGGGGCGCCTGGGTGGCTCAGTGGGTTAAAGCCTCTGCCTTTGGCTCGGGTCATGATCCCAGGGTCCTGGGATCTCTCTCTCTGTCAAATAAATAAATAAAATCTTTAAAAAAAAAAAAAAAACTTTAGATGGAACTCTCTTCCTTTCTATTATACTGTTCAACAGACTTCCAGATCATGAAATTATATCTCCTATTTTATGTAAGCCAATTTCCTAATGATCAGCTGGCCAATTGTTCTCTAGATAATAACTAGAGCGGGCACCTGGGTGGCTCAGTGGGTTAAGCCTCTGCCTTCAGCTCAGGTCATGGTCTCAGGGTCCTGGGATCAAGGCCCGCATCGGGCTCTCTGCTCGGCAGGGAGCTTGCTTCCTCCTCTCTCTCTCTGCCTGCCCCTCTGCCTACTTGTGATCTTTCTCTCTCTGTGTCAAATAAATAAATAAAATCTTAAACAAACAAACAAACAAAAAACTAGAGCTACACTAATAACTAGAGCTGTGGTTAAAAAGACCATTCTTGGCTTTTAACTCTACTCCCTTCAATCATTTCTCAAAGTTAGGATTTTCCATTTCTTAACTCACTATTCAAAAGCACTTGATAATCAAAAACTACTAATTACTGGTCATTAAAGAATCAAGGCAAATATAAACTATAATTTTGAGTCTAAGTGACCATTTATTGAATCCATTTAAATTTTTACATTTTCTAAATAGATCCATTTATAAATGTTTTAGCAGCTTGGAAATGGAGGGGGGCAATTATTCTTGCAAAGGCTAATGTGGAGCAAAATGTCCAGTCATGAGTATGAAAAGAACATCCTGAACTTTCCAACTCGGGGCACAGCTGTACCAGCAGACTTATTAATTCTGGAATTTCCTCACTCTGCTGCTTATGCAAGATAAAACTTACATGACATCATTGCAGTTTCTCAGCCTTAACTGCTTTTTATTAAGCTTAGGAAAGTATTGCTTTGAATGCTGCTTTTCTTATGAAAAATATTTTCGACCTCCACATGCTCTATTCTGTAGGAAGAAGGGCAGTTCGCTTTCTATGAAAGGTGGAAGAATGCCAGCTTTTGCCCAGAGAACAAGCAAGGGGAACCTACTGATCAAAGCACTTCACCAACGTATCAAAGAGTCTTTGGGAAATTCTAATACTTTAAAAAGTTAGACTTTCCAGAACTAAGGAAAAAAAATAAGTAAAATTGTGTAAAGATTTCCAGGGCTGAAGCTGGAGTGTTTATTAGATAAACAACAGGGTGTGTCTCTATTTGAATTCCTTAGATAGAAGGGCTGAATTTTAACTCAGGACAGAAATTTTTTTCTGCTTTCTCAATAAATGTGAAATCAACAGGAAGATTTGGTATGTATGGGCAGACATGGGCGAAATCAGAATTTTAAGAGGTTATAGTTCAGAACCAAAAACAATGTGCTTATTTTTCTGTACTGTGTTACATTTTGAAACACATTTCAGTGACAGCTGAAGGGGATGGAGATGTGTCAGGAAATAGGACCGGAAAAAGTCAGAAGGAAAAAAGATAAATTCAATGTCATACCCTATTTTAAAACTGCTGATTGAAGAACTAGTATAGAAGCTGCAGCACTAGCAAAATAAATATAAATGAAAGGGGCAAAAAAGGAATGCCAGAATGAAGCAGGCTGAAAAGAAATACAGGCCAGCCTGGACAGGAATTAATTGTGTTATTTCATGCTTTCTGCAGGATTTTCTTCATACCTTTTGAAGTAGTTCAGATTCTACATGTACACAACTGTCTAATGTGAATTGTCCCCAAGCAGATACTCTGAGCACATCTTCTGTATCATTACTTACTTACGGATAACGTAAAAGCTGTTGTTTGGAAGGTGCCAGCTGGCTGCTGGTCTACTACAAATCAGCGATGTAATCTCAAGCAATTCACTTCACTCTGTCAGTCTTCTCCAATTCTTTATGTGGCTCAAGTGCTACCTCTGCCTGAGACCTTCCCTGACCACCCTTACTTCAGAACATATATTTCTAACACATTATTGTGGTTTTTTTAAAAAAGATTTTATTTATTTATTTGAGAGAGAGAGAGAGAGAGTGCACGCACAAGCGGGGGTAAGGGGGAGAATCCCAAGCAGGCTCCACACCCAGCATGGAGTCCAAGGCAAGGCTTGATCTCACAACCCTGAGAACATGACCCCAGCTGAAATCAAAAGTTAGACACTGAGCCATCCAGGTACCCCATTATTGTGCTTTTTTAAAACTTGCACTTATTATTTCCCTAACACAATGTGTTAGTTTGGGTCCTTTGAGAAGCAGATGTCAAGATGGGGTTAAATCTGAAAATATTAGGAAAAATGCTCTCAAAAGTGAAAAAGGTGAAGGAATCTAGAGGTCTAGGAAAGCCAAGAGACTTCAAACAGCAGTGCACTATTTGTCCCACACTACCATGCAGTCGAGGGAAGACGCAGTGCAGCTGTTGGAAAATCCTGGAGCCAAAGTCACCTGTAGGAGAGGCCCTGTGCATCCCTGAAAGAGTTCCACCTTAGTGTCCCTGTCACGGTCACTCACTGGCTGGGAGTAGACTGTGGAAGGCAGTCTAGGCCTGAATGAAGTGATGGAGGTCACAGTGCACCAACACTGGGGCCCTTGGTCACTAATGTTGTTGGAGATCTGCATGGAGCATTCTTAGGGCCCACCAAAATAATACATGTACTTGTTCCTTCCTTGTTCATCTAGCCCACCAGAATGAATGTTCTCTCAGGGCAGAAACTTTGCCTTTTTTTTTTTTATTAATTGCTTTTTCCTCTGTGCCTGGTACACAGTAAAGAACAATAAAAATGTGTTAGATGAATAAATGTATCTGAATTATGGGGATAATATTAGTTTCCATCTTAAAAATAATTGCATTATAAAGTATACTACCCCATATATAGTAAGTCCTCAATAAATGTTGTTATAAATATAATAAAAATATATCAACATCATGCTGTAAGATATCAAAATCACTTAGAACTAAGCTAGATTAGAGGTTATATTGAAAATTCTTTGGGATAAATACACTTTGCTCTGATTTGGATCAAACATATGTTGGAGCAAAGAATTTATTAAATATAGACATAGAAAAATTAAACCGACTACCTTTTTAGGATAAGCATTAGCATTAACTTCGTTCTCTAGACTCAAAACTACAGTTAGGATAGCCTTTTTAGGATCTTGTTAGAATAGTCTTATTTCCTGTGAGCTTTCACATATTTTGTATGCCATTTAAGAAATTTTTCTCATAGTCCTTGGGCTCTATTTAATGTCATGCCCCGGAATGAGAGCCAGCTTGGAACCCACAGTCAGAACAGAGCCACATGGCTCATGACTCACCAGGACCCACGGTCTCCCAGCCCACCTTGTGCTGACATACGCCAAGGGGCCTGCATAACGAGGGTGTGGGACTTAGAGGTTTTCACAGATAACCTACAGGTTTTTAGAGCCATCCTAAAATGAGCTCCCAAACCAGCCATTTCTTGTAGAAATTCAGACATCAAGTGGGTGGGTCAGCTGGGCTCTGGTCTTCTGGTCTTCTCTGGTTTCAATCTAAGCTTATTCCAAATCCTCTCCAGGGCCATTCTCAGCATGAAGAAGGTGATAGTAAAATTAGGTCTTGCCACTCTCTGTTATATCTATTATAAAACATGTGCTTCTGAGAATTTTTACTCGAAAATTCCTTGTGAAAGTCAGCCATTTCTTCTGCATGCAATGTCTCTTTTTTGCTCTGATTCCGCTTCAGTTCCCAGGCCTTTAGCTTTTAGGCTTGAGTGAATAAATTCTTCTTTTTTCTTATGAAAAGCCAAATTCTGTTTTGCACAGAACTGTTGGGTTACATCCTTCTGGTTTTGGTCTTAGTTCTCCTAGCTTTTATTCCAATGGTGATTCAATTTTCAGGGACGTCCAAGAGAACAAATCAAAGGTTTGCATTTTTATCTGGGATTCCTATCCAATCATGGCAAGATGTTCTTGGCAGAATCGTGAAACCCTGCTGTGTGTCATGCTTGCCCTCAGGGGTGGAGGGGTAAGCTGACAGCTGGGACCAATGAAGTGCTGAAGAAAGGAGAGAGAAAAGTCCTCTTTGGGGCAGCAAGGCCACCATGCCCTGGGGGCAGCCTGCTGCTTAGGAATTTTTAAAAATTGACATGGCAGATACTTTCCTTGATCAGTGTACCTACCTCGTCAGAAAACCCATCACACAATCAGAACAGAGTTTCCATGGAACTGATTGCTACATAACCCTTTCTTTTTTTCCCCTCCAAATAAAACAATTTTTCATTTAAATTCCTGTTTGGAATGTTTCAATTCAAGGAGCATAATGGCCCTGGGGCACCTGGCTGGTTCAGTCCTAGAGCCAGCAACTCTTGATCTTGGGGTTGTAAGTTTGAGCCCCACGTTGGTATAGAGGTTATTAAAAAAAAAAAAAAAAAGCTATATTGCCCCTAGATTCTAATGTTTTGGTACAAATATCTCTAGAGTATGGTGAATAAAAACATTCACTCCCATATCCTTTCAGGGCAGGGGGGGGGGGTGGAGGGTGTCCTGCCTTGCTTAAAGAAAGTAGGCATCTGCAGTTCATACCCAGGGAAAGGAGTTGATCCCTCTATGAGCTGATGCTAAAATAATAAAAAATTCACCTAAATGTAATCTACCTGAAATAATCTTTTCTTCTTTTCCACCTTACTCAGTAAAAGCAGGCAGAAATACCTTCCAATTTCCATTCTCAAGCTTAATTTTAAAATTCACTTTCTAATATCCATTTTACCTACGTGAAAAATTGAGGCTAATGAAGATTTTACAACAGAGCTGATTTGCCTTAGGTCCCAGGCTTCCTTTATAAGGCTCTGTTCTGGGCCATGCAGCATTCCAAGCTTGGCACCTGTTTTGAAACATAAAGTCAAATGTGAACATGGGCCACACTTATTTAAGAAAAATATTCTTGGGGCGCCTGGGTGGCTCAGCGGGTTAAGCCTGTGCCTTCAGATCAAGTCATGATCTCAGGGTCCTGGGATTGAGCCCTGCATCGCATCGGGCACTCTGCTTCCCGTCGTCCACATAGACACAAGCTGCACACCTTCTAGTGACATTGGAGCCTGCTTCCCGTTCTCCCTCTGCCTACTTTGATCTCTCTCTCTCTGTCAAATAAATAAATAAAATCTTAAAAAAAAAGAAAAATATTCTTTACTTCTCAGACATAGAAAAAACAGTGAACATAGTATATGATTACAGTCACTTTTCTCACAAACTCATCAAAATTATAAAAAACACATTAAACTTATCATAAAATTACCAAACTTATTTAGAGACTGAATGTATGTGTCTCTTTTAAAATTCATATGCTAATATCCTTACCCTCAATGTGATAGTATTAGCAGGTGGTACCTTTGGGAGGTGATTTGATCATGACGGTGTAGCTCTCATGAATGGAATTAGTGCCCTTATGAAAAAGACATCAAAGCACTCCCTCACCTCTTTCCCCATAAGTACACAGTGAGATAGCTGACTATGAATCAGGAAGTGGGCTCTCACCAGACACTGAATTTGCTGGCACCTTGATCTTAGACTTCCCAGCTCCCAGAACTGTAAGAAGTAAATTTCTGTTGTTTATAAACTACCCAGTCTATGATATTCTGTTATAGTAGTCCAAACATACCAAGATACATAGAAACAGAAAAATCATATTTTCCAATGCATAGATGTATACATGTGCATATATGGTTAATGACCATAATTATCAAAATTATTTGACTATGCTATTTGTACAATTCCATACCCTGATGTTTACTTAAGTGTTCTCTTGTTAGCATAGCAAGGACATTAACATTTTAGATATAATAAGAACTTATTATAACTTATTAAAGAATAAGTTATTATTTTCCAAATATAATCCACCAGGACTATGTTAATAGCATAACAAAATACTCTCTTTGGTTTAAATAAACAATCATCAAAGAATCAAAGAACTTTAGAAACAATCTTGAAATATTCTAGATTAATCCCCTCATTTACAGAATGGAAATTTAGAGGAGTTCAGAAAGTAGCCCAATCTCACAATGCACATCTAAAATTAGGACACCAGAATTCTGCTTCTGATCTCACATTCCTTCCACTATCTTATTCTCTTTCTCCTATCTCAGTTGAGAACACAGTCGTCCACATAGACACAAGCTGCACACCTTCTAGTGGCATACTGTAAATATGATTTCATATTTATCTATAAATATATGGATATAGCCTCATATAATTTGCACATCTCATTTATTAACCATAGTTTTAATCACAGCTGTGAATAGGGGTAATGTTAGCAAAATGTGGAGTCAAAGAGTAACGGCCTTTTTATAATGTTAGGAAGTTTTTAGTCAGCAAAAAATTGTTAATGTGATAATATCAAACCAAAATGAATATTTTTTCTAACTGGAAGGGAATACATTTCTACACTATATTGAAGGGGGAACTGCTCCTTCTATTAAAAACCTCTTGGGGTGCCTGGGTGGCTCAGTGGGTTAAGCCGCTGCCTTCGGCTCAGGTCATGATCCCAGGGTCCTGGGATCGAGTCCCACATCGGGCTCTCTGCTCAGCAGGAAGCCTGCTTCTTCCTCTCTCTCTGCCTGCCTCTCTGCCTACTTGTGATCTCTGTCTGTCAAATAAATAAATAAAAATCTTTAAAAAATAAAAATAAAAAACATCTTGTTCACATCTTTCAAACTATAGTTTTGTTCTGTTAAAGGATGTAGAAATCAATTTCATTGTTTATGGTCAAAAGATTTTCATATGAGGGGCGCCTGGGTGGCTCAGTGGGTTGGGACTCTGCTTTCGGCTCAGGTCATGATCTTGGGGTCCTGATATTGAGCCCTGCTTCGGGCTCTCTGCTTGGTGGGGAGCCTGTTTCCCCTTCTCTCTGCCTGCCTCTCTGCCTACTTGTGATCTCCCTCTCTATCAAATAAATAAAATAAAATAAAAAGATTTTCATATGAAACAGAAAAGAATAAAACATGAGAGTGCATCACTCGCAATCATAATATTGTTTTAAGAAACTAATGATTTTGTTCTATACATGTTCATGTGAACTGGATCCTAGTGTAAAATATACTGCTTTTTCTGGGTTGCAGTCTACAATGTTTAAAGGCTACTCTTCTACCTACTGCTAGCTGCTGTTTGAAATGGAAAGGTCAGCGTAGTATTTAGCAACTGAAATGACTTTTCTTCATCACGTTAAAGCTGTTATAACTAATTCTATAAAGAGAGTTATTCAGAATAAAAAGAATTTGAAACAGTAACAGGACAAAACTTGTAGAAAACAATTTAATCAGAAAACTTTGATTTTAAAATGTACAGAGTCTAGGGTGCCTGGGTGGCTCAGTCCATGGAGTGGTTAAGCTTCTGACTTCAGCTTAGGTCATGAGGATTGAGCCCTCATGGGATTGAGCCCTGAGTCTGGCTCCAAGCTCAGTGGGAAGTCAGCTTCTCCCTCTCCCTCTGCCCCTCCCCCTGCTCATGCTCTCTCTCTCAAATATAAATAAATAAAATCTTTTAAAAAAATAAAATGTAACTAGTCTTGAACAAACGTTCCTGGGATATTATTTCCCAAGAATTAGATTGTTTTCTCCCAGCACAATTTCAGTTTCAGGACTTGTTTTACAGATAAGAGAAAGAAAGACTCAAGAACAATAATAGTTGAGAATTAGAAATAAATTCAGTCCTTTAGAATTTCTGCTTTATAATACCTATAATTGAAGTATTTCTATCACTAAATATTTTCCAATAGTTTTATTACTCTATTAAAAGGTGTTGTATTTCCCTCTTTCCTTTTGACTGTGAAGTGAATTTCAATAAGGAAGTTCAACTTGAAAACACTGGTGCCCTGAATATTTTTGTCATCTTTACAAAGAAAAGTGCTCTCCAGGGCAACTTCCTTTGGGCTCAGTGCTTCAGCCAATATGCTATGAGCAAAAGATATGGTGTTATTCTACTATTGTATTTCTTAAAGAACTATTTTAAAAACAAGTCAATCCAAGATGTAAAGTCATGTGTGTGTGTGTGTGTGTGTGTGTGTGTGTGTGTGCATGGCTTAGATTTGTTAGTTTCCCAGGGGTGAGAAAATAAGTTTGATAAATTCCCAAACATCTTAGTATTTTTCATCAAGTCAAAGTACTACTATAGATATCACAATTCAGAAAAAGAAAATCTTTAATTGTGAAATGCTCTCGATGACTTCCTTATGTTCTCCTTCCCTTATCTTTCAAAAGGGTATAAAGATGCCAAGTGTGTTTATCACCAATACTTGAAAATAGAAGAAATTTCATTGTACTTTAAGAGACAAAAGATTACTATCTCTTACGAAACCTCAGAATATTTCAGGGAAAGTATTTCACACAGGCCAATTCCAAGTGTTTCAGAATTGGGTTTCAATTCTGGCTCTACTTAGCATCCAGCACAAACTTGGGTAACTTTACTTCCCTGAACTTAAGTTTTCTCACCTATACACTGAGAGACTTTAACAAACTAATCTCTAAGATCCTTTCCATCTCTAAGATTTAAAAAAAACCTTATATGTAAAACATGTTATAAAACTTGTTTTATAAAAAAAATGAAGGGAAAGAATATTTACATACAAACCATAATTGGGCTAATTGAAAAAAAAATTGTTTTTATTTTTGGGTGTCATATTTTTTCAGAAGTTGACAGCAAAAGTGCATCCTGAGCTCAGTTCACAGATGGTATATGAAGCCTGTTACTGCATTTTCCAGAGACATGTTGATAAGTCCATTGTCAGTGAACATAGATAAGAGCCTCCTTAGATGAAGGCCCACACGGGGAAAAACAATTTTAGGTGATGACAGAAAAATGTTTTCCTGTTACCAATAACTTAAATATCATATCCACTTTTGATTTCAGATCAAAGCCAAACAAGTTTAAGCTACAGGTTTGTGCATATTTTTGTTCTTTTGCTCTCATTCTTTAAATTCTACTTGTATTTTGATTTCTCATTGCTCTGATTTGTCTTTTTACTTTTATTTTGTCACTACTTTATGCTATTTGAATTCACTTTATTATTAATATTCAGAATTCACTCTAAATACTTTTTTTAGGATGATGTGAATTATTATGAATGAATGGATTGATTAGCTTAATATTTACTAGGTCTCAAAAAATTGTTGGGAGAGAACTGAGTATTTTTGGCTTGAAAAAACAAAAATATTTTCCCAGTGAAGTAGTGTCTTATAGAAAAGTGAATATAGATTTCTGTTGTTACAAAGAAAGAAATAAGACCAGTATGTGGAAATTACTGATAGATTTCAATTCATTGTGATGAAAATTTCTTAAGTTAGTTTTAAAAAGGAATAGGCTGTACCACGAACATCAAGTTTTCTACCATGTCACTATATTTGAACAGAACTTGGACAACCACTGGTAGGGATGATCCTTCAGTGAGTGGGAGGCTGGACCAGATGTAATCTAAAGCCTTCCATATCTTTGAGATTGTAATAAAATACATAGTACTGCAAGAAAAACAATATATAGGTTCTTATCATCACATTGTCATTGATGACAACAGTATTGGTAATTGTAACAATAGCACTAATGGCTGTAATAATACATTATAGGACTTTACTTGCTTTATTTGGGGCAGTATCAAAAGATATCATATGTAAGTTTTCTCATCACAGTTTTACAGACAAGAAAATTAGAATATTTCAAAGTGAAATAACATACAAGGGTAATGAAATTCCCTAAGCTGACAATAACTCAGCAAAAATTAAGGCTAACTACTAGCTGTGGTTAACTAATAGATGTTGATTATAGTATAGTAAAGGTTTAGAAAGATTGGGATGTATGGCTAGTAAAGTTTTGATTAAGGAAGA
This sequence comes from Mustela nivalis, assembly GCF_964662115.1. NCBI lineage: Eukaryota > Metazoa > Chordata > Mammalia > Carnivora > Mustelidae > Mustela > Mustela nivalis. Next base: position 89,647,192 of record NC_139023.1, on the reverse strand, counting down.
GCTGGTTACGATGCTAAGGATATTGAATTTGATCTTCTGGTGTTTAACAAAATGGCATGCTGCAGAGCTTTGAGAAGTGTGGTAAACACTCAGCTCCTGAATTTCCTATCTTAGAATAGCCTAGAGGACTTTCAGGGATTCTCTTCTCTACCTCACTTCCTCCCATATCTGCATTATTCTTTCAGACCTACTACTCTAAATGGCAACATGCATTGCCACAAGCAGCTCTGAGGTCCCATCTACAGCTTTACAATCAGAGAGAAGATCCAATATGAAACTGCTCTGAAAGGATGCTGATTAGCTTGAATCACCCATACACCAATCACTGGGCCAGTAAAGGGTGAAATACTCCACTTGGAGTTATGCCCATCCTATGGCTAAGTTATTATTAAAACCTGTGGATGTGTTATTATTAAATGCAGGAAGACATTCCTACCTACAAAGTTTTCTGGGTGGGATACATAGTACAATGTCAATTTCCCTTTTTCCCATCTGTTGGCTTCAGACTGACTTTTTGATGCTTAACTTGTGACCTATTACAAGCCTATAATTTAAAACTCAGTACTTAGATATGCCAAGAACTGGTAGAAAGTTTGAACTTAGAGGATTAAAACGTGTTCAGTCAGGGTTTAGTCAAATTCTCGAGCAGGGTGAACTAAAGGGCACTCTTCTGTAATCTCTAAATGAGGAGAGGAGATGTGATGAGTCTTTATTATCCACAGTTCAGATTATTTTTCAAGAGTGGAGAGAGGGGTTGCCTTGTCAGTTATATTTGCAAATAAATAATTACTGTACAATATAATTTTTATAATAGAAATACACCCCAAAAAGGTGAAGAAAGGGCAAAGCTGTCTTGGAAAATTATGAAAGGTTCCATAAAGGAGGTAAGTTTTCAATTCAACTGAGACCCAAAGGATCCTGAAAGAACATGGTAGGATCACAGAAAAGCAAGTTCAGTATGGCTAGTGTAGAGTAAAAGGGCAAAAGATAACAGTCTGAAGCAAGATCATGAAAGGCCTTATTGGTGATGGGAAGCCCCTGAAAAAATTTTTGCAGAGGAATATCGTGATCATATTTTCATGTTAGAAAAATTAATAGAATGTAGGTTGGAGTGGAGTGGGAAAGAACAAAAGGTATTGCAACTGTCCAAAAGATATGAGTCAGGAGAGGTGCTAATTACTTGATGGGCTGACAGTGAGAGTGAACATTGAAGAGGAGTGGACCTGAGGGATACTTAAGGAGATGATTCAATAGAATTAGGATAGAGGAAGTGAAGGAAGTGTAATATAGGGGTGCTCCTGGATTTCTGTCTTGGGTAACTGCGTACCATTATCTGAAATTGGGAATGAAAATGGGTTAGTTTCCAGATAGGTGGGGAGGGTTATGTATTGGGACTAGGGAATGTTGAAGATAGTGGGATCAATTTAGTACCTATTTAAGATATCTGTGGGCTATTCAAATGAAGATGTTGTTGCTTAAAAGTCTAACCTGAAGATATACATCTGGGAGTCCTTGGTGCACTGGGACACCTGGTAGCTAAGTCCCTGATGGAAAAGAGATTGTTCAAGGATACAAGGGGAGTAATGTCAGACAACAAAAGAAAATGGAGAGCTTAGGAACACAGAGGGCCTTAAAAAAATATTTAAAGTGTTTCAGAGATGTAGTTGCAGAACCAAGAAATAGTGGTACTAGGGAAACCGAAAGGAGAGTTAATAGTGTTATTGTGGTTTTTTTTTTTTTAATTATTTATTTATTTGACAGAGATCACAAGTAGGCAGAGAGAGGGGGAAGCAGTCTCCCTGCCGAGCAGAGAACCCAATGCGGGGTTCGATCCCAGGACCCTGAGATCACCTGAGCTGAAGGCAGAGGCTTAACTCTCTGAGCCACCCAGGGGTCCCCAGTGTTGTTTTTTAATGCATTTTCCCCCCCATCTTCCTCCAGAATTTTTGAATTTCTTGAAGGAAGGAACTATGTCTTAACTTTCACTGTACTTTCTTTAGTGCTTAATTCAGTGAAGGGAATATAGTGAGCGCTCAATAAATTCACTCATTCAGTCTCAAGCAAAATGTACCTATATCAATGCAAAATGTGTCTTCATTCTAATTCTTCAGATAAACTTTTAGTTGCCTATGAGTTTACTTACATGAACTTTCATAACCTGTATGGTCTACCTGCCTCAGCTTTGAAATGAGTTTCAAAATTTTATTATTTATTGAGAAGGATCTTTGATAATAAGGTGGCAGTGGGTTTTTTTAAACTTCTATTTTTTTAAAAAACAACATTTTAACAAAATTTAGCCCGATTTCGAGGCAGCAGCTTGTAGCTTAAAGCTTGTTCTGAAGCAGAGTAAGGAGACCGCCAAATTCTTCTTACCACCATTAACTACGAACCGAGTCAACACGTTTATCCAGGCTTTCGCTTTATTTATAGTCACGACACAACCAGTTGGGCAATATACATTCATGCCAATGGAAACCATTTAACTGTAAGCAAACGAGAATGATCCACAGAAAGCTAAAAGAAACTGCATACCCACATGCGATTTAGAAGCCAAGCCGTACAGGTTTTTTTTTTTTTCCTCCGGTAACAATACTTAACCCAGTCCTTCGTGGGTCCGCGTTCCTGAGAAAATACCGAATATACCGACTGACCAAGAGCACCGGAATAATCACCTCCACTTAGGAGACCTATCCCCTCCTTCCCTCTCCACCACACAAGCGAGCCACACGCACCTTCCCCCAAAGCTAAGTCTTAACACTCCGCTCTTGCCTTAGGGGAACTTCAAGCTCCTGCTCTCGCGGGATCTGGCGCCTTGGAGTAAGTCAACTGGATCGCGCGCCCAGTCGAACCCCCGCGGGAATACAGCTCTCCAGGTCCGGAAAGCCGGGAAATCGCGTGTGGGGCGGGGCTAGCTCGGCGAGCGTGAAGGCGGGGCCTTTCCCGAGGAGGCGGGGCGGGTCTCCTGGGACCTGTTGATCGCAGGTGTCACTGCCCTGACTGGCCCTTGGGTGTTGGGGCGTGTGCGCATGCTCCGTGCTCAGGGTCGAGCTCTGGGCGGCGAGACCAGACGCCTCTGCTGCAGTTCCCGGTGAACCTCGGCTGCGGTGGCAGCTGTTAGAGTGTCAGACGGGTGTTGGCGCGAGGCAGAGCTGGGCCAGCGGGAGGTAGTCCGGTGGAAGTGGAAGGCCCGTATTTCTTGATCTGGACCACACTCTCCCTCTCGGTAGATAGGCAGAGCTCAAGGTAAGTCTCCGAAACTAGTCCCTGGATAGAGATCCAGCGACCTGCGACCCCCGCCCCGGGCCCGAGTGGGAGACCCTTTCCAATGCCAGACCTTGTTTCTCCCGTAGCAGCCCTGCGACATCCTCCGTCCCCGCTCCGCGGACTCTGTGCCGGGATTCAGGCACCCGAGGTCACGCAGCCTTCCCGCCTCCTTCCCGCCGGGTCCCGGCCGGGAGGAGATGCGTCTGGCCAGGCTGGAGGCGCGCGGGAGGCGGGAGGAGGTGCTGGATTTCCTGGGTCGTGGTTGTTCACTGCTGTCGTGTTTGAGGCCAGACACGAGGCAGAACCTGGGAGTCCAGCTGGGTCGCTTAGTGCGCTGGGATTATGAATATCACGCTTACTTGGCCCCTGCCCCTCACCTGCCGAGCAGCCACTGCCTCGTCCCAGCAGCAGCTTTTCAAAGGGGTCCGGATGGTTATGTTGCGCTCCTTGGAGAAGAGAGATGACTGGATTCGTAGAATATTTGGGCTGGTGGCTTCTGGGTGGTAGTAGTAATTTATAAAGTTAATGTTTAGCTTTTAAACGGCGACTTATGGTGCGTTTATCAAACTACTTTCAAACATCGTTGGAGAACAGGAAGTACTTGTACAGGTGTACTAGGGAGGTTTTCTAAAGCCTGCAATCTGAGCGTGTTCTGAGGTTTTGTTATCCTGCCACAGGGTTTTCTCTGTCAGTGCAAAGTCTGATTAATGCTTGCAAAATGTACAGCAAGGCTTTATTTGTTAGACAGCAGAGTATGCCAGAATGTTTCCTTATCTGGAAAAATATATGTATTTTTGCAAGGGATTTTCAAGGCTATTTATGCGGGATGTTTAGATTAGGGTCTGATTCGCTTTTAATTCTGTTCTTTAAAGAAAACCCTTGCTAATTCTCAGTGTCTAAAAGAAGTAGCAAGTGCTAACACAAAATGCTGATTGAATATACTTTTGGCTAAATTGATACTTTTAAGTTTAATTTCCTATTTTCAGTTTCCTGATGATGGGCCTAGGCAAAGCACTTTCATCTTGTGAAAAGAGAAATTTTTTAAAAAACCCTTTATTTTGCAAAAGTCATTTATATCTGTCATTGTCATAAGAATTCCAAATAGAATCACTGTTGGTAAGAGTTAATTATAGTCAAACAAAAACACAGTTTTTGTTTTTGTTTTACATTTTAGAGGCTCTTAAAATAAGCTTTTTGGACAGTATGTCTAGGTTCATGATTAGTGGTGATAACCCATGAAAGTGATTTATTTAAATTAGTTCATAAATTAAAGTTATTGGTAGTTATGTGTACTTTTTTCCTACAGTGTAAAAATAAGTGATCAAGAACAGACCTTTTTTTGTCTATTAATTTAAAAACTTTTTTATAAATGCATAGTGTTCATGGGAACTTGACATTAGTTTTTTAAAAGATTGCTATTTTACTGTGAGGGGGTACCCTTTTCTGCCTAGTGTGTTCTTCTCCTTGAAAAAAGAAATCTTGGGGCGCCTGGGTGGCTCAGTGGGTTGGTTGAGCCTCTGTCTTCGGCTCAGGTCATGGTTTCAGGGTCCTGGGATGGAGCCCTGCATCCGGCTCTCTGCTCAGCGGGGAGCCTGCTTCCCCCCACCCTCCCTGCCTCTCTGCCTCCTTGTGGTTTCTGTCTGTCAAATAAATAAGTAAAATCTTAAAAAAAAAAAAAAAGGAAATCTCTTTTCAAAAACTTATAAGTTTAGTACGTACCGTGATTCTAGATCTTTTATATTATTTAGTGTCAAATGTTTCTTTTAAACTATAGTGTCAAGAAATACAATTTTGAAATTATGGTTTAGAACCTTGTTTTAGTGAAAAGGAGAGCTAAAAATGAACATTTTTATTTATTTTAAGGTGAGGTACACATCAAAAAGTCAAAATCAGTGTTGTTTTTCCTGTTGAAACTGTTTGGAATTCACTCACTTACCATGCTAGGGAGGATGTTGCTTTACCCTACAATTTTCCAAAAGTATGTTTGAAATCTATGAAGTGGTATATTAAGCTACCCTACAAAGACCTTTACTTATTACAATACTTAGCAGATCTTGTTATTTGACAGCTTTAACTATAAGGTGTTTCTTAATTATAGACCCCAAAGACAACCTACAGCAAGGTTGTTTATGTAGTGCATCTGAAAGTATTTTGAATACAGAGTGTGCTAGGGTACTAGGGCCCCCCAAATTGTCAAAGCCTAATGGTTCTCTTAAGCTCTTGGATTAAGGGAAGAATTGTACTAATTTATGTCATCTTTGGAGAACTAGCTAGAGATTGGTGATAGTACGAATGTATATTGTTATTAATTTTGTATAGATGTAATGATTTTAGAAGCTTTTGCATTACAAAAGTGGCACATAGTAGGAAAAAGAAATGGATGCAACCTGTTCCACCACAGATAAAATCTTCAAAGGCTATTTAAACTTTACTTATTTATTTATTTATAAAGATTTTATTTATTTATTTATTTGACAGAGAGAAATCACAAGTAGATGGAGAGGCAGGCAGAGAGAGAGGGAAGCAGGCTCCCTGCTGAGCAGAGAGCCCGATGTGGGACTCGATCCCAGGACCCTGGAATCATGACCCGAGCCGAAGGCAGCGGCTTAACCCACTGAGCCACCCAGGCGCCCCAAACTTTAAATAACTTTATATAATATCCTAATCTTGATGAGTTACTTTTAAGATAATGGGAATATTATATTTTTATATCTATGTATCCATCTATAGACTATTTAGGTAAGAAATATCTAGTCTTTGCTTTTCCAAGTTAACCCATATCCTCTATCAGTAGTTCTTTTTTTTTTTTTTTTTTTTTTTTTAAGATTTCATTTATTTGATAGAGAGAGATCACAAGTGGGCAGAGAGGCAAGCAGAGAGAGAGAGAGGAGGAAGCAGGCTCCCTGCAGAGCAGAGAGCCTGATGTGGGACTCAATCCTAGGACGCTGAGATAATGACCTGAGCTGAAGGCAGAGGCTTAACTCACTGAGCCACCCAGGTGCCCCGCCTCTATCAGTAGTTCTTAAAGTAGGGTCCATGATTAGAACTGTGGTCTGTGGTTAGAACTGAATTTTAATATAATTGGTTTAATATAATTGGTTTTCTTTGTGATCTTATGATTTTTTCTTTCTTCCTTTCAACTATGAATTTTATTTTATGCATTTACAAACATCATTCCAAGGAGCTCATAAGCTTCATTAGGCCACCAAAAGTGTCTCTGACATTCACAAAAATGCTACAAACCATTGCATCTGGTTGAAGAATTTTTTTTTTTTAAGATTTTATTTATTTATTTGACAGAGAGAGATCACAGTAGACACAGAGGCAGGCAGAGAGAGAGAGAGGGAAGCAGGCTCCCTGCTGAGCAGAGAGCCTGATGCGGGACTCTTGATCCCAGGACCCTGAGATCATGACCTGAGCCGACGGCAGTAGCTTAACCCACTGAGCCACCCAGGCGCCCAGGTTGAAGAATTTTTGTTTTAAATAAGTCACTTCAGAAAAGTTGCTGCATATATTCATATTTGTAATTCATGAAAAAATACAATATTATGCAACAAAACCATATTCCAGTATCTTAGCTGTTATTTCAGTCATCTGAGTTGTGGCATTTTTTTAAATCAGTTTGGTATTTTTGAGTACATTTTGTAAATGTAACTTCTATTTACTTCTATTTGGTAAATATTGACCTACAAAAAGCAGTTTGTTCCTTTGGAATTTGGAAACTTTTTTACTTAACTTTTTGTGATTTTTTGATTAAGCAACTTTTCTCAGTGAACATTTATCTATTGTTATGCTAGACACAGAGATTGTAAAATTAATAAGACAACATTAAAGTCATCAAAAATTTGAGTTCTTCCTTTTCAGAGCCTTATCTCTGGCTGTTCCCAATCCTCCCCCAACTGAACTGAGTTTCCAAAGATAAAATAGTTTTTTTTTTTTTCCCTTATATCCTTGCCTTTGCAAGATGCTGCTTCTCTTCTTTCTACTTCCCAGTCACCCGTACCATACCTGTGAAGTATTTTCTAATCCACCAAAAGACAACAGATTATCACTTCATTTTGTGTTACCACTATATTTTGATCCATATCATACAAAGATCTATACTGTGTTGCTGTAGAGGGACACAGAATAAAGGAATCTGGAGATGATGGTATGTGTACTGCCATCCTACGTGTAAAGAAGAGTACTGTATGCACAGCGCAAAGGATGGTAGGCAGAGGAGCTTTCTAGGGGACCCAGAGACAGGATGATAGCAATGTCCAGGTGTGTTTTGGGTGCTCTAGTTATTTTTTATGGCTGGGTAGATCATGTTATTTATGAATCAAAATAGTGGTTAAGGAAGTTTGTAGTTACTTTTCTGAAGAATGGTATGTAGGTTGGATTTTTCTAAATTAAATCTCTGTTGCTTACATCATTATTGCAGAGTTGCTTTCCATTGATTTCTGATGTATTGCCTTCTAACATTTTACCTCAGTTTCTCTAGTCTAAAAGCTTGTAGATGAATGCTTAAAATAATACTGTGATGAAACCACTTGTAAACCATTTCCCAACATTTTCTTGTAAATTAGAACTTTTCATGTTAAATTTTCTTAGAAGTAGGATATCTTTGTAAATGAAATCGCTTATTTTCTACTAAGAATGACTTATTAACAGATATTACGATTCAGAAATTGTTACTTTATTGTACAATATATCTGATATAACTAAGGCTATAGTCAAGATCGATAAATCAGTTTAAGGAAATGGAGAAAGATAGCAAAGTGAGATATAAAATAGTATGATACAGCTTTTACTTTCTTTCGAATGTTTGTATTATTAAAAATAATTTCACTTTGAAGACTGTTTTTTGTCATTATAATTAGCTTACATTTACTGAATGCCTGCTATATTTTGGACATATGTTTATGATACTATGACTTCTTTTAAAAGATTTTGTTTATTCATGAGAGACAGAGAGAGAGAGAGAAAGAGAGGCAGAGGGAGAAGCAGGAGCAGGGAGCCTGATGCAGGACCCTGGGATTACAACTTGAGCTGGAGGCAGGTGCTTAACCAAAGGCAGACACTTAACCGACTGAACCACCCAGGCACCCAGACTATGATCTTTTTATATAATTGTGATTATAGATTATGTAACTGATATGATTTTAATGGTTGAATAGTTGAGTGATGTTCTGTGCTACTGGGAACTTTATCAGAGGTGGAGGAAATGATTGTGAGGCACACGAGGTCAGTATCAGTACCATGGATTCCATCCTTGTCAAGAACCTACCAGGGCATTCTTTGTCCACCAGGTGTTTTATGCCTTGGCATTTTCGAAACTTCTGAGGCTGCGTAAAAAACTCTTGCTCCTCTCATGGTAGTCTTCCCTGTTTTTAGGCAAGCAGGCTCTTGGAACCCTAAAAGATTTTCCTTCTATAATATATGCTGTATAGGCCTGAAATAATCCTATCTCCTTGACCTAGAGGCCAGATGGTGGGAAATTGTCCTGAACTCTGATGGCCTAGGTCATCTTAGTTAGGAATACTCATTTGTTCATTAAAGTTTCACTTTATTTCCTGAGCTTCCTTCAGTTAGTATTTAATGAGTACTTACCATGTATTGGGTACTGATTTATATGCGTGGGATTCACTTTATATTCTAAGATGATTGGGAGGAGAAACAATAATAATCCTAATACGTCAGTTATAACAGCATATAAGATGGTGGTGAATGCCAAGGAGAAAAGAAAAGATAAAGCATGGGAAGGGTGATTTGGAGTACGGAGTGGAGGTTATGATGGGTTGCAATTTTAAGTCCGTAAAGGCCTCATTTAGAAGGTGATTTTAGAAGAAGGCAATCATGAAGGGAGCCAGGGAGAAGCCATGTGTGCATCAAGAGGAAGTGTATTGCAGGCAGAAGAATAGCCAGAGTAAGGGCTTTAAAGCAGGTGTATATTCATGGTATATTCAGAAATAAGAAGGAGGCTGAAACAGCGGCAATAGAGAAAGTGAAGGGAAAGTAGTTAGAGATGAAGGTGAGGGGATGGGCAGGTGTAACATAGTAAGAAATTTGTATTTGGTCTCTGGCTCCATTTCCTGACATACAGCTCCTAAAACCCTTGGAGCATCTCTGGAAGTGATTTTTTCTGTTTCTTTTTCTCTTTCTTTCTTTCTTTCTGCATGCTAATGAGATGACTGCTGGTTGGGGGCTCCTGGATAGCCTTAGGTTGGGGACTGGTTGCCAGGGGAACCAACTCTGTGATTGGAAGAATTGAACTCTCAGTTTGTGCACCTTCCTCTACCTCCAGGGAGGGGAGTGTGGTGGAGGTTGAGCTAATCACTAATGGCTAATGATTTAATCAGTTGTGCCTACCGTAATGAAGGCTCCATGAAAAGTCCTAACTGGGGGCACCTGGGTGGCTTAGTCAGTTAAGCGTCTGCCTTCTGCCCAAGTCATGATCCCAGGGTCCTGGGATTAAGCGCTGCATCTGACTGACTGCTCAGCAGGGAGCCAGCTTCTTCCTCTTCTTCTCTCCCTGCCTGCAGCTCCCCCTACTTGTAGGAGCTCTCTCTCTCCCTCTCTGTCAAATAAATAAATATAATCTTAAAAAAAAATCTTAACTGAAGGGGTTTGAAGAGCTTTTGGATTAGTGAACATGAGGAGATGCTGAGAGGGTGGTGTCGGGAGAGGGCATGGACACTCCATGCCCCTTCCCACGTACTTTACCTACACATCTGTTCCATCTGGCTGTTTCTGCCAGTCTACTCAGTAACCTGAGTTCTGCGAGCTGTACTAGGAAATTAATCAGTCATCCTTGAAAAAGATTGTGGAGATCCCCCAAATTATAGGCGATTGACCAGAAGTATGAGTGACAACTTGGGACACGTGATCAGTGTCTGAAGTGGGAGGGATGGCCTTGTGGGACTGAGCCCATGACTTGGGATCTGACACTAACTTCAGGTAGATAGTGTCAAAACTGAGTTAAATTGTAGGGCACCCTGTTAGCGTCCACTGAGAATTGAAGAATGGCTTGTGGAAAATCACATCTGGTCTCAAGCGCTGTGAGAGTATAGAAGAAAATGGTTTTTACTTTAGCAGATAGTGCAGGGCCTCACAGGCTATTATAAAGACATTTTGGGGTTTACTCTGAATGTAGTAAAGACCCATTGAAAGGTTATAAGAAGAGGGGTGACATTGTGATTTTATTTTAGAAGGATCTTTTTGTCTGTTCTTGAGGATAGATTTTGAAAGGTAGGGGCAGAAGCTAGGAGACAATTAGGAGGCTATTCTAGCAATCCAGGCATGTTTTGAAGATGGGTAATACAAGAATAGAAGTGGAGGTGGTGAGAATTGGTCACATTCTAACAGATATGTGAGAAAGAAGAGTTAAAGATCATTCCAAGTATTTGTTCTGAGCCACTGGAAAGATGATGTTACCATCAACGGAGATGGGGAAGGAAGGTATAGATAAAACAGGAGTTCACTTTTGGGTTTTGTCAAGGCAAAGAAATGTTATGTTATGCCTGCTTAGGTATAATTCTTTTCTGGAGATGGTATCCTAAAGCAGATTGCTATAATCCATTGTCTTTACTGATCATAGTCTATATTCTGGATACACATGAATGAACTCATATCTTTCTCTAGTTAGCTACCAGTGGGAACTAGTGAGTAGGTAAAAGCCATAAGAAATAAACATAGTTCTTTTCTGGACAAAAAGAAATAGAGCAAAAAAGCGCAGAACATTGAAAATTATTTAAAATTTGCTGTTTTTATTGGTAGAGGTATAATATTTTCTTAATACTTTAATCTCATTTTCTTTGTTTTATAAATTTTCTAGTACACTCTTCTCTAGTACTTCCATTTGTAGAGTAACAGTGGTTTTGTATGTCGAAGGACACTTATTCTTCAATTATATCTTCTTTAATCTTTTAACTTATAATAGTGAACATACTTCTGTAATGAATTAGATTTTTAATGGTGTCAACTTGCTGTGCACCTTTACCTTCTTATCTAGAAACCTTAAATACTTTTACTAGTTAGATGAACTGTTGTAGTATGTCTGTAAAAAGTCTTCAGTGTTTCCTTGAGCTGCTATATTTCTTATTAGTGATAAGATGTTAAAATGAAATTTTACTTTACAGTGTGGTGGCTCAGCCGGAGTATATTTCCATAGCTTTATTGGCAGCAGTTCTATACTTCTGTAGCATTATGGATATTTCTAATTTTCTTGATTTAATACTTCAGTGTTGTTTTAAAAGTCTATATAATATTCTGTTTTATAACCAAAACAAACCCCAATAAATATAAAAGAACAAAGGAGTCTCATGGCTTTATCAGCTATTATATTAGTTTTCTGGGGCTGCTATAATGAAGTACAACCAACTGGATGGCATAAAACAATAGAAGTTTAGAAGTCCAAAATCAAGGTTTGGCAGAGTTGGTTTATTTAAGGGACTCTGAGCAGAAGCCTTCCTTTCCCCTTTCTTGATGGCTGTCAATTCTTGGTGTTCCCTGACTTGTAGCTGTATCACTCCAATCCTTAGTAGTATTCTCTGTGTCATTAAATAGTATTCTGTGTGTGTGTGTATGTCTGTCTGTCTCTTGTTCTAATGATAACTGCTAGTCTTACTGGATTAGGGCCCACCCTAATGACTTCATCTTAACCTAATTACATGTGCCCTATTTCCAAATGTTCACAGGCACTGGAGGTTAGGATTTTAATATACCATTTGGTGGACATAATTAAACTTGTTTTATAAGCTTAATGTTCACTTTTAAATTGAAGAAAAGGGAACACTTCCAAACTTATTTTATGAGGCTATTTTTACTCTGATACCAGTGATAAATAAGGAGACTCTAAGAAAAGAATATACAGGCCAATATCCCTGATGAATATAGATGGAAGAATTCTCAAAAAAATATTAGCAAACCAAATTCAGTAGCCTTTTGAAAGGATCGTAATGCCATGATCATGGGGGATTTATCCCTGGCATGCAAGGATGGTTCAACATTTGCAAATCAATATATATCATTTCCACATTAAGAGAAGGAAAGATTAGATGCAGAAGAAGCATTTAACAAAATTCAATATAAAAATTCTTTCTTTTTTTTTTTTTTTTTTTTAAGATTTTATTTATTTATTTGACAGACAGAGATCACAAGTAGGCAGAGAGGCAGGCGGAGAGAGAAGGGGAAGCAGGCTCCCTGCCGAGCAGAGAGCCCGATGCGGGACTCGATCCCAGGACCCTGAGATCATGACCCGAGCCAAAGGCAGCGGCTTAATCCACTGAGCCACCCAGGCGCCCCTAAAAATTCTTTCAATATAAAAATTCTCAGAGAAGTGGTATAGAGGGAATGTGTCTCAATATAATAAAAGCCATATATGACAAGCCCACAGCTAACATCATTCTCAACTATGAATGTCAAAAGCTTTTCCTCTAGGATCAGAAATAGAATGGGTACCCATTCTCACCACACCTGTGAAAGTCCTAGACAGTGCAAATAGTCAAGAAAAATAAATGGCTGGGGTACCTGGGTCGCTCAGTGGGTTAAGCCCCTGCCTTCGTCTCAGGTCATGGTCCCAGGGTCCTGGGATCGAGCCCTGCATTGGGCTCTCTGCTCAGCAGGGAGCCTGCTTCCCCCTGTCTGCCTGCCTCTATGCCCACTCGTGATCTCTCTGTCAAATAAATAAATCTTTATAAAAAAATGGTATCCAAATAGGAAAGGAAGAAGTAAAACTATTGCTATTTGCAGATGACATTATATTATATGGGAAAAACCTAAAGACTCCACCAACACCTGTTAGAACTAATAACTCGAATTCAATAAAATTGCAGGATACAAAATCAACATACAGAGATCACTTGCATTTTTTTTTAAATATTTTATTTATTTATTTGACAGAGAGAAATCACAAGTAGATGGAGAGGCAGGCAGAGAGAGAGAGAGGGAAGCAGGCTCTCTGCTGAGGAGAGAGCCCGATGCGGGACTCGATCCCAGGACTCTGAGATCATGACCTGAGCCGAAGGCAGCGGCTTAACCCACTGAGCCACCCAGGCACCCCGCATTTTTTATTCAGTCAATTTTATCTGACCCTAAAATTGCTACCTCAAATTTCTTTTGGCTTATACTTTTCTGGTATATCATTTTAATTTTATAGTTTTGTGTATATGCACATATATAACTTATATAATGTATAAATGTAACTAAATATAATATGTAAATTTAACTAATATACATAATATAGTTTCTTTTAGTACAGGCCTTTTTTTTTTCATTTTAATTTTAAAGCTTGATTGTCCATCCCCATTTTAACAAGATATATATACACTCCTTGCCCAGATGTTCATTGAAAGCATATAGATTTTTTCACATATATTATTTTACCGAATTAGGATTTTATTACATTTCTGCATTTTGCCTTTGTCACTCAAAAATACCCTGTTATATAATTGTGTCCCTACTTATGGACATTCATTTTGTTTCTTTCCTTATTTTTGTACCTACCAACTATATCTCAGTAAAGTAGTGCTTTTGGGGGGGTGGCATAGATTCTCAGTATTGGGGTTTTTAGATTGAATTGTGTTTTTAATTTTAACAGTTGTTGCTAGGTTGATATAATATTCCTACAAGTTTATTATAGTATAATTACATTTTTTATTAGTCAACAATAAGAGAAAGTACCTCTTTCCATTTATCTCCCCAACAGTGTTTAAGTTTTTGCCAGCTGATGGAAAGAAACAAATTACATCTTAATTACTCTCATGATACCTCTGTTGAGGTCTCCAAGATTCCTGACATTCCTAGGTTTGGTGATTTTGTAGAATTTTGAGCACTCAGTATATATTCATACTTATTGCTCTGCTTTATTAATTATAACAAAAGGAAATAAAGCAAAATCAGCAAATGGATAAGGATCAGGGATGAGTATGATAGAAATCAGGCAGTTTCTCATGATTTTCTTCCAGTGGAGTCACATGAAACACATGAATTCCTTCAGCAACAAATTGTGGTATCATATATAAAATGCAGTCTACCAGAAACCTGTTTAGAGATTCAGTCTGTAGAATTTTTTATTGGAAAGGGGCTACATAGTTGTCCTCTATCTCAAATGTTATCAGCGCTCCAGACTTCCAGAAGGAAAGCAGGTATTCAGGATAAACCACATTGTCTGCACAGTTTCGGTGTAGTGACCAGCTCTCACTAGTTATTGTAGAGGGAATCCTCCCAGAAATTTAAATTCTAAAAGCCTAAAACCTTGCAAGCAGGCTTTCTAAGGATAGCAGTCTCTGGCCTGCTATGCGGTCCTTTCTTTTTCCTTGTTTCTTAAGTAGCCTTATTGTAATTTAATTCACATGTCATACAATTCACTCATTAAAAGAGCACAGTTCAGTGGTTTTTAGTATATTTACAGGAAGGTAAACCTATCACCATAATTTTAGAACATTTTCATCACCTTAGAAAGGATCCTTGTACCGTTTTGCTTTCACTCTTCCCTTCTCATCTCTATAGACCCACTTCTCCAGTCTAAGCAACCACTTACTCCCAGCTGTCTATAGATTTCTCTGTTCTGGACACTTTGTATGAATGGAGTTGTAACATGTGGTCTTCCTGAATGACTTCTTTCACTTAGCAGAATGTTTTCAATGTTCATCCATATTGTAGCATGTAAAGTACTTTTCTTTTTATGGCTGAATAATATTCCATTGTATGAGTATGTATACACACAAACTCACTCATACTGTATGTTGTTTATCCATTCATTAGTTGATGAACATTTGGGTTGTTTCCACCTTTCAGCTGTTAGAAACATTGCTGTGTTAGCTCTTTTCTCCATAATCTCCCAAGTACTTATTTAAAGAATAAATATAGAATCACATTTACATTCCTGGAATAAACCCTCCTTGATTATTATTCTTTTGAATAGTGTACATTATTCTTTTGACACATTGATAGATTATATCTGCTAGTGCTTTATTTACAAGTTTTGTATCCAAGTCACATTAGTCTGAGGTTTATCATGTTTTGAAATTAAGGCTATGTTTGCTTGATCAAATGATTTGAGATACTTTGTGTATTATTTTCCCTCTTGTCTGCAATAATATGTTAGAATTAACAGTTCTTTAACTTTTAGATAAAATTGAACTTTGAATCCATCTGATTCAGAAGGCTTTTTTTTTTTTTTAATATTTTATTTGTTTATTTGACAGAGAGCTAGAGAGAGAGCACAAGTAAGCAGAGTGGCAGGGAGAGGGGGAGAGAGAGAAGCAGGCCATCCGCTGAGCAGGGAGCCCGATGCGGGGCTCGATCCCAGGACCCTGGAATCATGACCTGAGCCGAAGGCAGCCGCTTAACCAACTGAGCCACCCGGGTGCCCCCAGAAGGCTTTTGCAATGGGAAAGCTTTTGTTTCCATATTATTCTAGATTTTGAAAATGTTTTCTACTTTTTCTTGGGTTAATTTTGTTAATTTGTATTTTGCTGGGAAATTACCTGTTCCTTTAGGTTTTAAAAGTTATTGCCCAAAGACTTAAGACATAAGTTGCTTATATATCTGTGGTCATTTCTCATTTATCAATCTCTTTAGTGTTAATATACCTCTTTACCTCTTTTTCTTTCTTTCTTTAATCAGGCTTGTGAAGATTTTATGTTATATTCTTACAAAGGTTTCTTTTGAATTTCTTTTTTCTTTCTGTTGTTTGCCTATAAATGGGCTTGAAACTCTTTTTTTCTCTCTCTTTTCAGTGTAAGTCTTCATAATTTTTATCCTGTTTCCTTCCCCACATCATGTTTGGATTTTTTGAGTTACCTATTTTATCTCTGAGTTTTTTGAATTTTAATTCTGGAAAAATCTTAGTCATTTCTAAAAGTATTTACTCAATTTACTTTATTCTCTTTCTGGGAATCCTTTTAGGTAGTATTGATTTCATCCCTGCCTTTTAGCTTTTTCAAAATGTTTATATTTTCCACTTATTTATTCCTTTTTTAGTGCTTTGTAGGAAAATTTCCTGACCTGAACTTATTACTCAATATGGTTTTTGCTTCTATTAATTTTGCTAGTTAGATCATTCATTTACAAAATTTCATTTGTAAGTTTATTTTAAATTTGTGTTCCCTTTGGTCTGTTCACTCTGTTTTCTGTGTTATAGGATGTTCAGTTTGTTGCCTTTGTTTTACCTTGCTGGGCCTCCTCAGGTGTCTGGTCCTCTTTTTCTTCGAGTACCAAGTTACAAACTAATGATATTTACATGAGAAGTGTGAAAGCACTAGGCTGTCATTTGTGTCTTCAGATGATTTCTGAGGGTAGAGGTGGGATGTGAGTAGAGGGGCTTGATTTGGAGTGATGCAGCATGAGCGTTGATTCCCAAAAGAAATTTCTGTTTCTGTGCCTAGCGGCATGATCTTCCCCAGATCCTGCTCTCCTTTGTTCTATTTCAGAAGTAGGGGTGAGGGCAGAACACACATGGGCCTAGCACATACTTGTTACTATTCCCAAATTGGTTATGATCTAGGGCTTTTCTGCTGTTATAATCTCTCTTACCCTCCAGATGGCAGTAGGGTGGTAGCTGAACTTGACTGGTTGCATTGTGTGAGGTGGGAATTCTCTGCCAGTGAGGAACGGAAAAGGTCTTAACTAGAAAGATCTTTTCCAGTCTGTAACACTTGGCCCTCTCTATGTCTTAGCTACCGTTTCCCTCCCACGTTAGAAGCCAGTAACTTTTGGTGTTCTTAAGGTTTCTTTTGTGTAATTCCAGACTTGGACTGCAGGTAGGGAACCAGAAGTATATACTCATTTGATGTCTTGCACAAGCATGGAAGCCAGAGTATTTTTAAATTATCTGTTCTTGTCTTTGCCTTTCACTAAACTAAGCTCAGTAAAGGTAGAGATTGTTGCATATACCTTAGGACAGTTTATGGTACAAACTGGGTGCCTAGTAAATGATGAAAGAATATAATTTCAAAAGGATTCTTTCATCAAAAATACAAATTTACTACCAATATAGAGCTCTCTTAATGTTGTAAAATTATGCATTTATTAACAGCTTAACTTGTATGAAAGGTTTGGGAATCATTCAGATCACTTTAGAGAAAGTTGCAGCCCAGAGTTAAAATAAAAAGAAAACTCACATAGTATAGTGTTTTAGATTTCCTGAAACATTTAACCTATGTTAATCAGGGCTGTTACTGTTGTCCCCATTTTATAGATGAAGAAGCAAGGGAGGACAAGGATTTATCTAAGACTAAATAGCTAATAAATGATGAGCTAGTATATGGGGCTGGAAACAAGTCCTGACTTTAATTCTTTAGATAAGATGCTTTATTCCTTAGTGCTTTCCTGTTTTAGTGGGTATTTGACCAGTGGTATTGTTCCGATCTGTGCCATTCTGTCTTCTCTTTTTGTGCTGTGAAAATGGAGCTCATGACTTTAAAAGAGTTTAAAGCTGAAGTCCTTAACAGAGGTTTTTCAGTACCCCCACATGATCTGTTTCCCATCCCTCCTTTTCAGCTTCTCCCTTTGTTTATGTTCCTCATGCCACACTGGGCTGCTTACTGTTTTTCCAACGTGCCAAGCATTCTGTTCACTCTGCTAGAAACACCTTCTCCCAGGTGACATCTTCACCTCCTTCAAATATTTGTGCAAAGTTAACCTGTTCAATTAGATTTCTCATGACTATCCTATTTAAAAGTGCAGTCTCTCTACTATTATATACATTTCCCATCCTCTTTCCTTGCATTGTTTTCCTGTTAGCACTCAACACATAACTCTTCCAGTACAAGTTATGATTTGTTATTTATTGTATTAGTGTTTGCCTTTCCTCATTATTAGGTTAGTCCAGTGCCTGGCACAGTACCTGGCTCAGTAAACGTTTGTTCGGTGAATGGACATAAGAAGGAAATTTAATTGGTTATATAAGATCTTGTTAGTAATACTTGTTTTTAATGAAGTTTAAAGACCTTTTACTCAGGATCATGCATTCATGCATTCATGAATAGCATAGAAATTGCTTCACTAAGTTTACTAAGATTTGTTTATCAATTTAAGGTTTCTTCTGAGTTTTATTGTATACCAATTTATGTAAAATCTACAGAATTTCTTAGAAAAATAATATGATTCTGTGTAAGACAGGTAACAACATAGAGTGTCTGTGTATTTGTTTTAATAAACAAAGCAATTCAGTGTTGACAACAAAGTTAGTATTTTTGAAAATATCAGCTGAGATCCAATTTAATTACAGTTTCCTTTAGAATATTTTCCTTATGTAACCAGTGACCACTGAAATCTTCAAGTATGTAGTGATAGATGTCACACTGATACTTTAAAAAATTGTTAATGAAGAATAATTTTTCTTTTTTATATTTTAGAATATTATTAATTATAATCCTTTTATGATTATATATTCAGTATTTGTGTTCAAATAGTAAAACAGGAATTTTCTTGTTTAGCCATTCTTGATTAGCTTTTGCTTTTATTTAAACATTTATTTTCTTTCTTGTAGATTTGCTTTGAGGTCACATTGATAAGAAATATGGAGCCACCTTTGATAACTTCACTTGTGAAAGAGAGAGTCTTCTTTTTTACTAAAAAAACATAAGGAAAACGAATGACCAAAGGAATCATGCCAGATGGGAACTCAACATCTTTTTCTATCATCTGTTTTTTAAACCATGAAGATAAATGGCTTGTGCTTTAAAGAATATTGTTTGTTCATCAACATTGTTTTTAGCAGTTTTAAAAAAATCTCTTTCTACCTTAACTACACAACTCTTTTATAAAATTTAATGCATATAAAAATCTTTAAGATTTCTTTTTTAGAACTTTAGTGTTTATATATCCTATTTTTGCTTGACAAAGTCATCAGAAATATACAGCATCAGGAAAGATATGGTACTTGGAAACTTATGTTACTGTAATTTACTACAGTGAATTTAAGTGGACAATTCAAGACATCATCACATTTATCATCAGAAATATCACATAAACATATAATTCTTGGCTTTAATGTAAAAAATTTTCTTGAAAATGGCATGGGTAAAATTCTTACGGAAACCTGGTGGCAATCTTGGAAAAGTTTATCAACCTGGAAGTATGCTCTCCCTTGCCCCTACCAAAGGCTTGTTAAATGAACCAGGACAAAACAGCTGCTTTCTTAATAGTGCTGTACAGGTGAGACCATAATTTCTTGTTAAATTTACAAAAGTGCTTTTCAGGAGATCCTTTGTTTAATGTTTCTTAAAGTGTAAGATTAAAGTTTTTGTTGCCTGAAATGACTTTTTAATATTACTTTTAATGGTATCAAAGATATTTTGACTTAGAATTTTGTTTTTTTATTAAAAATAGAAATCAATATTATTTATTTAATATAAATGGGAATGGTTTTGCAACAGAATAATGT
Source organism: Mustela nivalis (assembly GCF_964662115.1). Taxonomy (NCBI): domain Eukaryota; kingdom Metazoa; phylum Chordata; class Mammalia; order Carnivora; family Mustelidae; genus Mustela; species Mustela nivalis. Next base: position 89,627,556 of record NC_139023.1, on the reverse strand, counting down.
ATTACTGTGATATAAAATATTTTGATTTAAAATGTTTACTTAGTAAATTAAAATTATGTTCTAAAATATATAAAATAATTTCTTTAGAGTCTGCTAATCTACCCCCCCACTACTCCCTCCCCCCACACACTTTTTTTAAAAAAAGGAATCCAGTAGAATCCCTGTAGATAGCTTGGGTTGAAATGAGAATGCAGCTTTAATTCTCAGGACTCAAACTTCCTTCAGCCTCCACTCTGACCTTAAATCGCTTCTCTGGAATCATATTTGGACACCATTGTTAGTGGAATTGAAGATTGATCCATTTTGCTCCAGTCCTTGTTGAAATTCTTTTAATTAACAAGTATATGCTAACCTGCTTTTCTTCTTTAGATAAATATCCTTTCTTATGTAAGATGAGGTTTTTATTCAGTAGTTCCAGATTTTGTAGGATCTTGTGTTTTTCTGACCATTGACTCTATAATACTAAAGATGAGGAAGATTTAGAATATTGGAATGTTATTCTATTGACTGTAAAATATACCTTAGAAGAATTTATTTAAAATAAATCACTTTTCACATATTTTTCCATTTTTTTTTCTCCTGAAAACAATAGAAAGAGAAATATTGGTTAATTAACTCATGATAAATGAACATATCTAGAATGTGTCACATGCTTAGACATCTGACTCAGACTTGTTTTCTCAATTGTTCTCTGTCTGAGACAGATGTTAAACTTGAAAGTTCTGTAATTCGCTCAGGCAAAGAGATCTAATTGGCATTCTAAAATGCACTGGGACCCTTAAATGGGAGACACTCTTCTGCCTTGGCCAAAAGATCTTACTGGCATTAAGTGCTATGAAAGTTGCAGGAAAATATTTATTGAACATCACTGCATGTAGGGAAATAGTTTATACCAAAAGACTTAGAAATAAATACTTTTGTTTAAATCAGGCTGTGAGAAAGGGTTTCTATCACTTTAAATCTTTTTCTGTTAACCCTTTTCCAGTTCTTTTTTTATGTTTATGTATTTCCCTCTATTTCTGTAGTTCCCAAATGCTGTGTGTAGTTAGTGAGATGAAAAGCATGTTATAACAAAATTCTGAGTAAGGACACTTATGGTAAAGAAAATGGAGAAGTATTCCAATGATTATATATATAATATTCTATAATATATATATAATATAATAATGTATATAGTAATATAATTCCAATGATTATATATATAATACATATTTTCTTAATGAACAGTCCAGTGATCTTTACTATGAAGGTTATTAAATTTCTGCTGCACTTCACTCCTTTATATAGATTCAGCATTTCATCTGATATCATGTATTCTCCTTCAAGGACCTCTTTTAACATTTCTTGTAGGTCAGGTCTGTCATTGGTGAGTTCTTTCAGCTTTAGTATTTCTGGAAAAAAATCTGTTTCACTTTTGTTTTTGAAAGATATTTTTCCTAATTAAAGAAGTCTAAGTTGGCAGTTTTTTCCTTTCTGTACTTTAGAGATTTTGGTCCTTTGACTTCTACCTTACATTATTTCTAGTGAAAAACTATTGTCATTCTTTGTCTTCTGTATGTAATGTGTCCTTTTTTTCTGGCTCCTTTTAAGATTTCTCTTTTTCACAACTTTAAGGCAATTTGATACTAATGTGCCTTGACATAGTTTTCTTTATGTTCCTGTGTTTGGGTTTATTGAGCATCTTAGATCTGTGGATTTATAATTTTAATCAAATTTGGAAAGTCTTTGATCATTATTTCTTCAAATTTTTCTGTCTCTTCCTTTGAGGGACTGCAATTACATATAGTTTATCTTAGGTTGTCCCACAGTTCACTGATACTCCCTTAATTTTCATTCTCAGTCTTTTTTTCTTTCTCTCTGTTTCATTTTTTTATGGTTTCTATTACAATGTTTTCAACTTCATTAATCTTTTCCTTTGCAACGTCTAATCTGCTGTTAATTCCATCCAGTATATTTTAAATTCAGACATTGTATTTTTAACCTCTTTTTAACTTCTTAAACATCTTTCAGCTCTTAACATGTTCATTCTCTTCTATAGCATCTTGAACATATGAAATACAGTTATAATAATCTTTTTAATGTACCCATCTACTAATTCTGTCATTCTGCACACTCTGGGTTTTGACTGATTTTTTTTTTTTTTTCTCCTCATTTGGGAATGTATTTCCTTGTTTATTTTAATGCCTGGTAATTTTTGATTGGGTGTCAGATATTTTGAGTCTTATTTTATTGGGTGATAGATATTTTTTATTCCTAGGAATGTTCTTGAACTTTGTTCTGGGTTAGAGTTGCTTTATTTAGAAGCTGTTTGATCATTTTACTTTTAAGCTTTGTTAGGCAGTCCCAGAGTTGTGTTTATTCCAGGATTAATCAGAGTAGATTAATCTGGATAAGACCCTTCCTTCTTTAGCTAATGCTCTGTGGATTATGAAGCATTCTACATTGACTATTAGCAACACTATCCTAGGCAGGTAAGAGCTCTGGGCACTATCCCCTCTAATTTTGGGGAGGTATTTCTTTTCTCAGCCTCGGGTAGTTTCCTCACAGTATTTGCCTGAATACTCAAGGGGGAGCCTCTGTAGAGCTGTGGTGTTTACTCTGTGTGCAGCTCTCTTCTCTGCTGTACTCTGCCCTGCCAACTCTAGCTGCTTTAGCATCTCTGAACTTCCACCTCTATCTCTTCAGCTCAGGAGATCTGTTGGCCCAAATATTAAAGTGCCTGCCATAAACTAATTTGCAAAGCCAGTCTTCACTAACAAGACAGGTACTCAAATATAGATTTTATGATAGAAAAAGCCTGACTTCATTTTTTAAAAGGCAGTCTGTAAATGTTATTATATATTTTGATGAATAGTTTTAAAAATTGCTGAGAAATAAATTGTGGAATATGTCTTATAGGAAATTATGAAAAGTGGACATTATTAAAATGTACTATTTTCAGTAGTTGCTGCACTAATTTACATTCCTACCAACAGTGCCTGAGGTTTCTCCTTTCTCCACATCCTCACCAATACTTATTATTTCTTTTCTTTTGTGACAGTAGCCAATCTGATAGGTGTGAAATCGTATCTTACTGTGGTTTTGATTTGCATTTCCCTGTTGAACATATTTTCAGATCTCTGTTGGCTGCCTGTATGTTTTCTTTGGAAAAATGTCTATTCAAGTCCCCTGCCCATTTTTTAATCAGGTTGTTGATGATGTTGTTGATATTAAGTTCGATAAGTTCTTTATATATTATGGATAGCAGCTCCTTACTGTATGTATGAGTTGCAAATATCTTCTCCCAATAAGCAGGTTGCCTTTTTGTTTTGTTGATGGTTTCCTTGGTGTGCAAAAGCTTTTAGTGTAATATAATCCCATTTGTTTATATTTACTCTTTTGCCCTTAGCAGAAGAGACTGGTCAAAACAAACTATATATATATATCAAAAGACTGATGTCAGAGAGCTCACTGCATTTCTTTTCTTCTAGAAATTTTATGGTTTCAGGTTTTACATTCAAGTCTCTAATCCATTTTGAAGTTTTTTTGTATGTCATGTAAATGTGGTTCAGTTTCATTCTTTCCCATGTAGCTGTCCAGTTTTCCTAACACCATTTATTGAAGAGACTCCGATATTTTCTTCATTGTATAGTCTTGGCTTCCTTTGTCACACGTTAATTGACCATATATGCATGTTTTTATTTTTGGGCTCTCTGTACTGTTCCATTGACTTAAATGCGTCTGTATTCCTGCCAGTACCATACCATTTTGATTACTATAGCTTTGTAGTGTAGTTTGAAATCAGGAGGTATGATGCCTCTAGCTGTGTTCTTCCTTCTCAAGATTACTTTGGCTATTTGGGTACTTTTGTGGTTCTGTACAAATTTTAGGTTTATTTTTACTTCTGTGAAAAATGTCATTGCTATTTTGATGAGCATTGCATTGAATCTATAGATTGCTTTGGGTAGTATGGATATTTTAACAGTATTAATTCTTCCAGTCCATGAACATGGACTATCTTTCCATTTGTATCTTTTTTTATTTCTTTCAACAATGTCTTACAGTTTTCAGAGTATAGTCAGAGCTTATTTTATTGTGCTTTACCTTATTACACTTTGCAGATACTGCATTTTTTACCAATTAAAGGTTTTTTACAAACCTACATCAAACATGTCAGTGGACACCATTTTTCCAATAGCATTTGCTCATGTGGGGGCTTTGTCATATTTTTATAATTCTTGCAGTATTTCAAACTCTTTCATTATTACTGTATTTGTTATGGTGATCTGTGGTCACTGATCTTGATATTACTATTGTAATTGTTTTGGAGCACCACAAACTACTCTGATATAAGATGGCAAACTTAATTGATAAATGATATATGTGTTCTAAGTGCTCCATTGACCAGCTGTTCCCTCATCTCTCTTCATCTCCTTGGGCCTCCCTATTCCCTGAGACACAACAGTATTGAAATTAGGCCAATTAATAACCCAATGCCCTATGAGTGTTCAAATGAAAGGAGTTCATGTCTTCTTTATTTATATTTTTTAAAAAGTATGTATATATGTATTTATTATTTGAGAGAGGGAGCACACACCCGTGAGCACAAGTGGGAGAAGGGCAGGGGGAGAGGAAGATGGTGAGAATCTCAAACAGACTCTGGACTGAGCATGGAGCCTAACGTGGGGTTTCATCTCACACAACCCTGAGACCATGAACTGAGCCAAAGTTGAGTTGGATGTCCAACCAACTCAGCCACCCAGGTGCCCCTGTCCTCTCACTTTAAAGCAAAAGGCTAGAAATGATTAAACTAAGTGAAGAAGACATATCAAAAATTGAGATAGGCTGAAAGTGAGGCTTCTTGTACCAAACAGTTAGCCAAGTTGTGAATACAAAGAAAAAGTTCTTAAAGGAAATGAAAAGTTCTACTCCAGGGAAAACACAAATGATAAGAAAGTGAAACAGCCTTCTTCCTGTTATGGAAGAAGTTTTAGTGGTCTGGATAGAAGATCAAACCAGCCATGACATTCCCTTAAGTCAGAGCCTAATCCAGAGCAAGCCCCTCACTCTTTTCAATTCTGTGAGGGCTGAGAGAGGCAAGGAAGCTGCAGAAGAGAGGTTCGAAGCTAGCAGAGGCTAGTTCATGAGATTTAAGGAAAGTGCTGATACAGAAGCTGCAAAAAGCCATCCAGAAGATCTAGCTAAGATAATTCATGAAGCTAGGTACACTGAACAACAGATTTTTCAATGTAGACAAAACAGCCTTCTACTGAAAGACGATACCATTTAGGACTTTCATAGCTAGAGAGGAGAAGTCAATGCCTGACTTCAAAGATCCAAAGGACAGGCTGGCTCTCTTGTTAAGGTCTAATATAGGTGGTGACTTTAAATTGAAGCCAGTACTTATTTGCCATTTTGAAATTTCTAGGGCCTTTAAAAATTATGCTTAATCTACTCTGTCCATGCTCTATAAATATAACAACAAAGCCTGGATGACAACACATTGTTTACAACATGGTTTACTGAATCATCCTGCTGATGAGATATACTGTTCAGAAAAAAGAATCCTCTCAGAATACTACTGCTCATTGACAATGTACCTGGTCGCCCAACAGCTGTGATAGAGATGGACAATGAAAGTGATGTTGTTTTTAATGCCTATTAACATTATACCCATTCTGTAGCTCATGGATCAAGGAGTAATTTAACCTTTGAAGTCTTGTTATTTAAGAAATTACATACAGCTGTAGTTTTCATAAGACTGTAGCTTCCATAAGTAGTGATATCTCTGATGGATCTGGACAGAGTAAATTGAAAACGTTCTTGAAGACTGAATCTAGATGTTACTAGAAACACTCAATGACTCATGGGAAGAGGTCAAAATATCAACATTGATAGGAGTTTGGAATAAGTCAATTCCAAACTTCATGGATGACTTTGAGGGGTTTAAGACTTAAGTAGAGGAAGTAACTGCAGATATGGTAGCAAAAGTATGAAAACTGGAATTAGAAGTAGAGCCTGAAGATGTGACTGAATTGCTGCAATCTCATGATGAAACTTTAATGGGTAAGAACATCTTAATGGATTAGCCAAGAAAGTGGTTTCTTGAGGTGTAATATACCCTTGTGAAGATGCTGTGTGCATTGTTGAAATGACAACAAAGCATTAGAATATTACAAAAATTTAATTGATAATGCAGCTGCAGAGTTGAGAGGATTGAGTCCAATTTTGAAAGTTCTGTGGGTAAAATTCTATCAAACAGCATTGCATGCTATGTAAAAGTAGTTGGTGAAAGGAAGAATGAATTGCTATGGCAAACTTCATTATTGTCTTATTTCATGAAATTATGATAGCCACTCCAGTTTTCCACAGCCACCACCCTGATCAGTCAGCAAGCTATCATATCAAGGCAGGACTTTCTGCCAACAGAATGATTACAACTCTCTGAAAGCTCAGGTGATGGTTAACATTTTTAGCAATAAAATATTTTTAAATTAAGGTATGTACATTGTTTTCTAGACACAGTGCTATTGCACGGTTAATAGACAACAGTATAGTGTAAACATAACTTTATATGCACTGGGAAACTAAAAAGTTTATGTGACTGACTTATTGCAATATTAGCTTTATTAGAATGGCCTGGAGTTAAACATGCAATATCTCAGAGGTATGCCTGTACAGGTCTTTCACCTCCTTTGTTGAGTTTATTCCTAGATATTTTATTCTTTTTGATCTAATTGTAAATGGGATTATTTTCTTAATTTCTCTTTCTGATACCTCATTATTAGTATAAAACACAACTGATTTCTGTGTGTTAATTTTGTATTCTGCAACTACAGAATTCATCCTGATAGCTTTTTGGTGGAGTCTTTAGGGTTTTCTATATACAGTTATCATGTTATCTGCAAATAGTGATAGTTTTACTTTTTTCCACTTAGATACCTTTTATTTCTTTTTCTTGCCTAATTGCTGTGGCTAGCACTTCTTGAATAACAGGAGAGTGAGTACTTTTGTTTCTGATTTTAGAGAAAAAGTTTTCAGCCTTTCACTGTTGAGTATAATATTAGCTGTGGGTTTATTGTGACCTTTATTATGTTGAGGATGTTTCTTTTATAATCACTGTATTGAGAGTTTTTCTCATAAATGATGTTGAATTTTTGTCAAATCCTGATTCTGTATAAAGATCACTAAAGATCATTATGTGATTTTTTTTCTTTGTTTTGTAATGTGGTGTAATATGGTAATTGATTTACAGATGTTGAGCTACCTTGCATCCCTGGAACAAATCTCACTTGATTTGATCCTCTTCATGTACTATTGAATTTCATTTGCTAATATTTTGTTGAGGATTTTTATATCTATGTTCATTGGGGATATTGGTCTGTTATATTTTCTCTTTCTTTCTCTCTCCCTCCCTCCTTCCCTCTCCCTCCTCTCTTCTCTCCTCTCTTCTGTTCTCTTTTTCTTTCCTTTTTCCTTTTCTTTTCCCTTTCCTTTCCTGTTTTTGATATCAGGGTAATGTTGGCCCTGTAAAATGAGTTTGAAAGTGTTTCTTCCTCTTTAATTTTTTTGGAGTAATTTGAGAAGGATAATTACCAACTCTTTAAATGATTAGTAGAATTCATCTGTGAAACTGTCTGATCCTGGACTTTTGTTTGGGGGAAGTTTTTAAATTACTGATTCAATTTCATTACTTGTAATCATTCTGTTCAGATTTCCCATTTCTTTGTGATTTGGTCTTAGAAAGTTGTGTTTTTTTCTAGGAATTTATCCATTTTTTTCTAGGTTTTTCAGTTTGTTGGCCTATCATTTATAGTAGTCTCTTAAGATTCTTAGTATTTATATGGTGTCAGTTGTAACATCTCCTGCATTTCTGGTTTTGTCTATTTGGACTCTCTTTTTTTCCTGATGAATCTGGTGAGATAGTTTATTGGTGAGAAGTTTATTGATTTTATCTTTTAAACGAACCAACTTTTAGTTTCACTATTATTTCTAATTTTCTTTTTTTTAAGTCTGTCATTTATTTTTACTCTGACCTTTATTATTTCCTTCCTTCTACTAACTTTGGGCTTTGTTCTTCTTTTCTAGAGTCTTTACATGTAAAGTTAGTTTGTTTATTTGGACTTTTTTTGTTTTTTGAGGTAGGCCTATATTGCCATGAACTTCCTTCTCAGAGTTGATTTTGCTGCATCCTACAGATTTTGGAAAGTTGTATTTCCATTTTCATATATCCCACCGATCGATCTTTCTTTCTTTCTTTCTTTCTTTCTTTCTTTCTTTCTTTCTTTCTTTCTAAATTTATTTAACAGTAGGCAGAGAGGCAGATGGAGGAAGCAGGCTCCCCGCTGAGCAGAGAGCCCCATGTAGAGCTCGATCCCAGGACTCTGGGGTCATGACCGGAGCCGAAGGCAGCGGCTCAACCCACTGAGCCACCCAGGCGCCCCCACCTTCACATTTCTAAGCACTTTTTACCCCTTGTCTTTTTATTATTCAAGTGCATAACATGCAGTGTTATATTAGTTTCAGGTGTACATTATAGTGATTCACCGGTTCTGCACAGTTCTCAGTGTTCATCAGGATAAGAGGACTCTTCCCCTTTATCTATTTCACCCATCCTCCAGACTATTTAAGAGTCCTTTTTTTTCTTTTTTTTAAAATTTTTTTAGTTTGGCTCTTTTTTTCTTTGTGCATTTTTGTTTCCTAAATTCCATATATAAGTAAAATCATATCATATTTGTCTTTCTTTGACTGACTTATTTCACTTGGCATTATGTCCTCTAGTCCATCCATGTTGGTGCAAATGGCAAGATTTTACTTAACTTTTTTTTTTTTTCAATTTGTTTGTCTACCCATTGGTTGTTTATAATCAATATTTTAAAATGAAGTAGGATGAAAATTAACAATTAGAATAACTTTTGATATGGATTTGTTAAAAGAGGATAAACTATTATACTAAATAATGTATAGAAAAGTTACATAAATATTATTTTTTCTGTAGTTTGAATCCAGTATAACTTAAACATTTTGCTAATTCAGAAAACATTCCAGTTACATTTGAAGAGATACTTCATTGGCCTTATAAACAGATTATGGAGGGTATTCTCTTTTAAATATTAATTTTAAAATATTCTGTATATTTCAGAATTTTATCTGACATAAGTATAATTAAGTAGTTATGACACTTGATGTGGTTTTAAATTCTCTAAGTTAAAAGCAAAGCTATAATCTTTAATAACTAGCATTTATTGTGTTCTTACTTGTGTTGGTACTTACCTGAACACTATATGTTCTCTCTAATCTAATTCTTATAGCAATCCAAAGGGGTAAGTACTGCTTTAATCTTCGTTTTACTGATGAGAAAATTGAGTTTTAGAAAATATCTTGCTCAAGTCAACCCAAGAGCTGATAAGCAATAAATCCAGAATTAATACCCAGGCAGTTGGCCTTTAAATGTTGTATTACTAAGCACAGTGCTATGCTACTTCCCAAGGTTGTGCTGTCCTGGTCTTCATCTTAACAGATGAATGAATTCCAGTGTCACATATTTTATGGTATGATCAGTTATGTATGATATGCAAGAGAATTATTAGACATTTCCAAGTGTTTTGCAAAAACACTGAATTATTTGTAATAGATAAATTGATCCTGTTAGTTTTCTTTAAGGAAAAGCAACTCTCAAAAGGGAAATTCTGAAATGGCCATTAGTTATTGAGTAATTGAAAATATACGGTATCTGTTAAAATCATTTGTTTTTCTTAGTCTTTGTTTCTAGTTGGGAGAAATGAGAGATCATGAATAGATTTTCTAAGTTATATTATTTCCCGAAATGACTGAAAGATATAGGGAGACTTGGAAGTCTGTTTGTTGTAATAGTAACAATTAGCAGCTGGTGTACATTGCATTCCAGCCTCTAAGCATTTTATATAGTAGTACATATTGTTTAATCCCTATAAGAACACCATGAGGCAGGCAGAGCTATCCTCACTTTATAGTTTTCAGATTTTTTTAGATTTTAAATACTGGACGGATTTTATTTAAACACTTAGTGTTTTTTGTTTGCTTTTTTCTTTTAGTAGCAAATGATGAATGGATAATTGCAGCAAATTATATTCATATTATTCCTTAACTGATGCATTTTACTGTACCGTCCCCCTGTTACTACACAGCTGGCCGCCTTGTTATTCAATACACAAGGCCACAAGCCTCTGCTCACCTTTTTTTCTGGCTGTTCCTTACTGACCCTTATTTGATACACCCTGGCTTTCAACTCCAATTATATTTCCTTCCTAAAGTTCAGTCTGTTCCAAGTATTATAATCACTTCCTCTTTCATGTCACTGCCAAGACCTCCATTCAGTGTCCCATGTTTCCTGTTCATATAAAATCCTTAACTGAGGAATTAGTTTTTTCTTAACTCTCTGCCTGTCAGTTTTGACATGTGAATCAATAGGAATACCTTCTAAATCCCTCTTTTATGTATTCATTGCATGTGTATAGCAGTTTCATAGTTGCTGTTTTAGTGCTTATATATGTCTGATTGTGCACAAGAGATTAAAATAAGTTGTTAGCCTTCTGCAGTCTAAGTCAAATCTGTCTTTTATTACAGGGAAAAAAATCTTACTGTATTTCTTTCTTCACTGTTTCTTTCTTATAATTTTTTAGGTTTTGTGGCAACTGGATATATTCCGAAGAAGCTTGCGGGTTCTAACTGGACATGTTTGTCAGGGAGATGCCTGCATATTTTGTGCATTGAAGGTAACCTTTTAATATTATGGAAAATTACTATTAATTGTTTTGCCAAAAATTTATTTTTATTTGATAGTTAATTTGGTCAGTTTACTTGAAATTAAAGTTCATTGTCAAGTGACTTAGAGCTTTGAAGGTGAATTCTTAAAGTTGATTTATTCAAGTGTATGGATTTTTTTTCCACTCTTATGTAAAGAAAGTTAAAATTAATATTCTTAGTAGTATAAAAACATTAAGAATATTACATTTTTCATTTTGGAACAATTCTTTTTTCATTTTATGAAATGGATTTTGAACTACTACTGAATTTTGTGCACTACTTTGGTTACTGATGATATAGCAGTGAACAAGGTGATAAAAACTGTTCTCATGGATCTGATATTCTTATAGGGGAGGAGAAAACAAGTAAACAAAATATAAAGTGTGTTAGATGGTAGTAACTACAAAGGGGGAAAAATAAATCAGGGAAATGGAATAATAGAGTATGTTGAATAGTCAGGAAAGCCTCACTGGGAAAGTTTAAACCATTACTTGGAAAAGATGATAGAGTGAAGCATTCCAGGCAAGCAGGGAAACAGTAATTGCAAAGACCCTGAGGTGGGTGTATGTGACACATTCAGGGAAACCTGGGTGTCAGAAGCTTTATGAGTAGGGGGAAGACTGATAAGAGGTGAGCTCAGAAGTAAGGTGAGTTGTGGTTATTTAAAAACTGTCTGCAGGGGTGTGTGGGTAATTCAGTTGGGTAAGTGTCAGACTCTTACTTTTGGCTGGGGTCATGATCTCAGTGTCTTGACATCGAGGAGCTTCACCTTGGACTCCGTGCTCAGCAGGCTGCTGCTTAAGGTTTTTTTCTCTTCCATTCTCCTTCCCCCCAACTCCCGTCAGTTCAAAATAAATAAATAAATAGATAGATAAAAGCTTTAAAAATAAAATAAAACATGTCTGCACATTCTTTGCATTTTTGTTTTGTTTTGCTTTGTTTTTTTAAGAAAGAGAGAGCATGAGGAGGAGAGGGGCAGAGAGAGAGAGAGGGAGAGAGAATCCTAGACAGGTTTTCATGCCCAAGATAGAGCCCAATATGGGGCTTGATTTCAGAGTCCTGAGCTCATGACCTGAGCTGAAATCTAGAGTTGGACACCTAAACAACTGAGCAACCCATGTGCCTCTCTTCTGCACCCTTTTTATCAAAAAGTGGAGTCTATTCTTTGAATATGGACTGGCCTTAAGGATTCATTCCCACCAAATAGAATGGCAGAAATGACACTGCAGACATTTGAAAAGGTGATAAAATTTCCATCTGACTTTGTCTTTTGGGCTGTCATTCTTGGGAGTGAGCTGTCATGAAGTGAGGAAGCCAAGTTAGCCGCAACTAAACCACAAGTCTAAGTGGACAGGCAGCGTTAACAACCAGCATCAGTGTAAGTGATGTTCAGTGTAAGTGAGTAACCTTCAGATTGTTCTAGGTCCCAGTATCGAGTTGTATTTACCAAAATTAATGGAGCAGAGTTGAGTTGTCCTTACCAAAATTAATGATTTGTAATCATAGTAAATGTTATTTTTAGTAATGTAGTTTTACAATGGTTTGTTATGGAGCAATAAATAACTGGAACAGGAGTCCGTATTGTGTAGTTCCTTCTAGACCTTTGTTAGGAACTTGGCTTTTTCTCCTGAGTAATTTAGGAAGTCTCTGGATTGTTTCGAGTGGAAGAGTGATATAATCTGTTTTAACTAGATAGAATGTTTGGACTAGATCTCTTTGGCTTCTTGGATGGGAATAAGTAGAAGAGAGGCAAAAGCAGAAACAGGGAGTCATGTATCGATTAGCATCTCATTTATGTCATTGAAATTTGCCCAAGAATTTAAAATTTTATTGACATGTTTCAGAGATAAATATTTCATTATTTTACATTCTTGAATACTCTTACACACACATATACATGCAAGAAAATAAAGTGCCATTTTCCTGCTTTATTTTGATTTATACTCCTGAATATAAATCACCAAAGAAGGCAATTTTATATTCTCTTTTTTAGAAACTGGCAAAATAGGGTTATTGTTAGGGAATGAAGAATGAACTTAGATCAGATTACAGTATCACATTTTATTTACACGACAGTCAATTTTGAATATTTTGTCCAGTTGTAAAATGAGTATAGTTAAAATTTCTAGCCTGAATCTTTCATAGCCTTACACAATCACCTGCCTGCTCCCCACTAGCCCAAAACATTATCTCTCTCTCTCTCTCTCTCTCACTCTCTCACTGTCTCAGATATGGCACTTTAGCCAGACTGGCTGCCTCTTGCAGTTTCTCAGAGCTGGCTTCCATCTCTGACTATTTTCATTATTATTCCTTTTGTCTACAGTGCTTTTCTTCTAGATGTTTTTGTGGCTAACACCCTGTTTCCTTTATGCCAATCTTCAAATGAGGACATCAGTAAGGCCTTCCCTGACTACCCTAGGTAATAGTTAACCTCTTCTTACTCTCAGTATCTCTATTTCTATTTATAATACTTTATTTTTCTCTCTTGTATTTTATTTCTTTCTTTTTCTCTATTTTGTCACAGACTGACATACTATATAATTACTTACTTTCTCCTTACTATAACTAGAATGTGTGCCCCATGAAGGCAGGGTTTTTCTGTTTTCTAGTGAAGGTGCCTCACATATACTAAACAGAAAACAGATAACAAATGAGTGACATTCAGGCGTAGGATTAATATTTCAAGCATTATCTTGAAAAGTTAATTACCTGAATAACCAATGACATCTGAATATATTTTTTTATTTTTTCATTTTGTAATTATAATTAGAAAATTATAGATCTGGATATCTAATATCATTTAGCATCATTATTCTTCAATTTTTTATTTATTTATAAAGTACATTTTTTGGAAGTAGTGAAACAGATTTTTAAAATGTTTTCCTACCCTACCATATATTGACCTGAGGAAAAAAAAATGTTTTTGAGGTGACATATCCCTTAGGCTAATTAAGAATTTAATATGGCCAATCCTTATTTGGTAGGTTGTCACTGAAAACCTCCTCCCCCTCCCCACTTTCCCCCACCTAAGATGATTGTCATAAAACTGGAACTTATTAAAAAGTTTATCTTATTTGAATTCAATAAGGAAAATGAAAAACCAGATTAACACCTATAATCACATATTCTTGAGTGTTTCCAGTATTTCTTAGGCTTGGGTTAGAAATAATGCTCTAAGTGAGGAAAACTGATAATCTGAAAAAAAATTTTTCTTCAAAAATTAAAAGTCAGGGATGCCTGGGTGGCTCATCTTTTCTGACTTCATGCAAATTGTAGAGTGTCAGTTTTTAGAGGCAAATTTAAATAGTGGGAAATTTTAATTGTATTGAAGTTATTTGATGTTTATTTTTAAACCAGGGTTTGTCATTTTCTGGGGTTTATTTAGGAAGAAAAAAAATTATTAAAGTTCATTTAAGCTATGTTTTTTGTTTTTAAGATTTTATTTATTTATTTGAGAGAGAGAGAGAGAAGGAATCAGGGGAGGGGCAGTGGGAGAGGAAGAAGCAGACTCCTGCCTGATGCCAGGTTCAATCCCAGAACCGTGAGATCATGACCTGAGCTGAAGGCAGATGGGCAGAGGCTTAACCAACTGAGCCATCCAGGTGCCCCAAGCTACTTTTTTTTTTTAAAGACTAGTGAGTTCCCACTAATTTTTATGTGATTATGTATTTATTTTTGGTTAACATAATTTTAATTCCTTATAGCATACTTTTAGACTTATAACAACTTATCTCAGAACCCTTTCTTAAACAGTTTAGATCAGAATAAGCTGGGGAACGGTTAAAAATTGTCCTCACTTCAGCATACTCAATTAGAAACCTCGAGGATGGGAACTGAGAATTCTGTGCACACTAACATTTGATTTCAAGGCTGGGGCAACCATTTCTGTACATTACTGAGACAGATAATCTTTATATGGAATTTTAGAGCAAAATACTACTAGTTTCTGGGTATAGCTGTAAGTTTCACTGTGTTATAATGAAGTTACTGACATGTTTCTTTAGTGGTTGGCTTTACACTTACTGATGTACTTGTTGGTCCCCAGAATATATTTGCACAGTTTCAACACAGTCGAGAAAAAGCACTTCCCTCGGATAACATAAGGCACGCTCTAGCAGAGAGCTTTAAAGATGAGCAGCGATTTCAGTTGGGCCTTATGGATGATGCTGCAGAGTGCTTTGTAAGTATTTTGGATAATCCTTAAATCAGGACAGTAGCTTGTTTTCCTTAAATGATACGAATTTCAAGGTTAATGAAACATAAATTTTTAACAATGGAAACAAGTCATAACTGTTCACTGGATCCATGTCTTACCTGCCCTTCAGAGCTCAGTTTAAATCTCATGACTTTTGATTTTGGTTATTTGTGCTGCTGTCATTTTTATTGGCTATTAGACTCCTGGAATATTTTAAAATTTATTTATTAGAAAAAAACATTTATTAAACATGAGTTATGTCACTTAAGTCAGTATTCTGCCTCCGCAGTGTTGATATGTGCAATAATGCATTCCCAGAAGTAGCATTTCTCGTTACATACAATGATTCTCTTTGGGAGAGAAGAGGAGCTTGGTGGGCAGCTATCAGGGGCAGCCGTTCTGTTATACACCTCACTCTGGATTGAGAATCATTAACTAGGGTTGATGTTCCAAGTCTCTGTTTTACCACCATATTGATAAGTAGAGCATTCCTTTGAATAGTAGCTAAACCACACATACCTTCTAAAATATGTGTTGATTATTAAATGTATCAGTGTTGCAGGTGTTACATATATTTAAAGAGGTAAACTTTTTTTTTCATAGTCTTATATCTATTTAAAAATTCTATTTATTTCATCAGTAAATCTTTTAAGATTTTCCTTGACACGTTGTTTTCCTGACACCACTTCTTAATAGTTTGGGCCCCTACTCTCAGCATTATTTAAGCCTCCTTTCTTGTATCTTTCAGCCTATCCCCTTACAGTGTTTTTTAGTGGCCAACAGATTAATAAAATTTTCTTTAGATTAATCTTTGCCCTTCAGATATTCTTGTGACTTCAGTCTGGACTCTTCTGACATTTAAGGCCGTTTACAGTTAAACTCCAGTTTACCTCTTTATTTCCTACTGTAATTTTTCCTCCTAATGTAGGTTGTTCAATTTCTAAAGTATGTCTTTTAAATTCACTGGATTTTGGGGTGCCTGAGTGGCTCAGTGGGTTAAAGCCTCTGCCTTCGGCTCAGGTCATGATCTCAGGGTCATGGGATTGAGCCCCGCATCGCGCTCTCTGCTCAGCGGGGAGCCTGCTTCCTCCTCTCTCTCTGCCTGCCTCTCTGCCTACTTGTGATCTCTGAGTGTCAAATAAATAAATAAAATCTTTGAAAAAAAATTCACTGGATTTCTGTAGAATTTACTATCTGTAGAATTCAATTGGCATTTATAGGTTATTCTCATTTTTTTAAAAGATTTATTTATTTGAGAGAGAGAATGTGTGCATGTATGTGCTCACACTTGCACACACACACAAGTGGGAGGAGAGGCTGAGGCGGGGGTGAGGGGGAGAGAATCCCTAAGCAGACTCCCCGCTGAGTGTGGAGCTCAAAACAGGGATTGATACCAGGACCCTGAGATCATAACCTGAGTTGATACCAAGAATCGGCCACTTAACTGACTAGCTACTCAGGTGCCCCTGTTGTTATTTCCTTAATGATCATCTTTACTGTTTCCTTGGATAGATGCAAAGCTCTTTGACTAATTCACTGCTTAGCATACTTTTCATGTTGATTAAAATGTTTCAAAAACAGCACACATAGTCATAAAATATGTTTTTCATATTTCTCATGTTTCTAATTGATCCATCACTTAAAATATAAATATATTTTGTACAATACCAAACTTTGTAGTTTATTTTCATTTAAATGAAATGTACTAGTAAGTGATATGATAATTTGTGGACTATCTAGAAATTTAGGCTTAAATAATTGAATGCTTTTAAATTTCCTAGGGCGGAAGACGGGTAAGTTAGCTAATTAAAAGAATCCATTGGAGGGGTGCCTGGGTGACTCAGTCTTTAAGGCTTTGCCTTCAGCTCAGGTTGTGATCCCAGAGTTCTGGGATCGAGCCTGCTGTTGGGCTCTCTGATCTGTGAAAAGTCTGCTTCTCCTCCTCCTCCCTCTCCCACTCCCCCTGCTTGTGTTCCCTATCTTGCTGTCTTTCTCTCTGTCAAATAAAAGAAATCTTTAAAAAAAAATCCATTGGATAAGCTTTGCAATCCAAAAAGAAGGATTACTTGTTAAAGAAATAAATACTCCTTATTGATCTGTATTACAAATTTGAAATTTGTTTGCCGGACAGATTCCTTGCATTAGGATGTTAGTGTAGGTATTGTAAACCTTTATGATTGCTATTTAATGTGAGTTATAGAGACTATAAAAATGTTCCAAGTAGGGACGCCTGGGTGGCTCAGTTGGTTAAGCAGCTGCCTTCGGCTCAGGTCATGATCCCAGCGTCCTGGGATCGAGTCCCACATCGGGCTCCTTGCTCCGCAGGGAGCCTGCTTCTCCCTCTCCCTCTGACTCTGCCTTCCACTCTGCCTGTGCTCGCTCTCGCTCTCTCTCTGACAAATAAATAAATAAAATCTTTAAAAAAAAAAAAAATGTTCCAAGTAGGATTTTTGAAAGAATAGCTGCTTTTCTTAATGTGAGAATGCTGAAAACATAGGAAACTTATGTTTTCTAATATTAAATTCTAGATGTCAGCCATCATGAATTGATTTTAAAGGATTTTAAAAATATTTATTAAAATGATGTTATATTATAACACTTCATTAGTTACTCTGTTTTGCATACATTTTTTTCATTAAATTTTTTTAAGAGCGAATGCTACAAAAGGTGAGTAATTGCACAGCATTTGAAGGGTTGATTAAAGAGGAAAGCTGAAAAGCTGACAGTATGTATGACACTGTTAAACACTTTGAAAAAATCTTAAAAAGATTCTTTTTTTTTTTTTTAAAGATTTTATTTATTTATTTGACAGAGAGGGAACACAAGCAGGGGGAGTGGGAGAGGGAGAAGCAGACCTCCTTCCGAGCAGGAAGCAGGACCCTGAGCAGGGTCCCAGGTCCCTGGGATCATGACCTGAGCCAGAGGCATACGCTTAACAACTGAGCCACTCAGGCAGCCCCTTAAAAAGATTCTTAAATTTGTAAAGTTTAAAAGAGCTATACTGTATGTGTCATCTGTAAGTTTTACAACTCATTTGTCATTTAATTTTTTAAATTAGGAAAATATATTGGAGAGGATTCATTTCCATATAGTGCCAAGCAGAGATGCAGACATGTGTACCTCTAAATCTTGTATCACTCACCAGAAGTTTGCTATGACCCTGTATGAACAGGTGAGATGGCTCAACCACTTCATTAGTTACTCTGTTTGCATACATTTATATATGTATAATATGTAACATAGTATTTATGTTTTATGGTTGATCAATCAAACATGTGTTCTTCCCTGTAGTGTGTGTGTCGCAGCTGTGGAGCATCATCAGATCCTCTACCTTTTACAGAATTTGTGCGGTACATTTCTACAACAGCCCTATGGTGAGAGCCTGTTAAAACATGTTTACCACATTGAGCATTTATTTTATAGAACAATAATGTATGTGAATATCAGCTATCTTAGACCTGAAAATACTCAACCATCAGAGGTGCTGAGTGATGTCCAGCTCAGCTAGCTGTTTCTGATTTGGTTAAAAACATATACTTGATGAAATTTCCAAATATTAGTCAAAATTTGTATCTCTTTATGTTTATAGCAAGTTTTGGGAATTGCAAAGGAGACCTTAAAATGACAACAAGTTCAGTGTAAAATGGAGCTGCATGTGATTTCTTCATTTTTGCTAAGGTGTTATCTTCGTAGTAACAGTGTTTCCCTTTAGCTCCATGTCCCTTCATGGTGATGGAAGCCAGGGTAAGGAGAAAAGAAAGAAAAGGTGAAATTAATTCTCCATTAGATTTATTGCATTTAGGGCCTCAACATTCACCTGAAATAAAAATTTGACAGCTTGCCTGTCCCCTCCTTCCCTGCCCATGAAACATTAGTGAGTTAGGGATCCAAAAAGATCCCTAGACTTTACATAATAAGAGTAGTT
This sequence comes from Mustela nivalis, assembly GCF_964662115.1. NCBI lineage: Eukaryota > Metazoa > Chordata > Mammalia > Carnivora > Mustelidae > Mustela > Mustela nivalis. Next base: position 89,608,672 of record NC_139023.1, on the reverse strand, counting down.
TAAACACTTTTGAATAGATATTTGAAAATATAAATATTTAATAGGAACATTGAATAAAATCATAAATATTTATAGGTATTTTGATATAAAAAACAACACATGGATCAATAATTATCAGTACATTAGTATAACAGTTACTAAATGGTAATTGAGTAACCAATATTTTTATCATTGTGCAAAATAAATATCAGATGCTTATTTGTTTCATTATATTATTAAACTTCTTGGGTTTTTGGATATGACACAATATTTCTTGAAGATTATTGAATAATAGCAATTTGATTATTTGAGTGTGTTTAGTGTCTTAATATATCCAGAGTTTGGGAGCATAGTTTTAGGGAACCATTCCCTAAAATTCAGTCAATTATAGATTCATTTTTTTTCACTTTGTATGAAAAGTAGGATGGCATTTGAACAAGGATAGGCCACACATTAAAAACCGTAAAATTTTAACTCTACTCTGAAACTCTTATATAAAATGACAGTGCTCTGATTCAGTATCTTATGTAACAAGAGTTGGAGCCCCATCAGTCTCTCCCTGGTCCACACCATCAATTGCAAGAAACCAGACTTTGAATTCTAATTATGGTTGACCCTTCAATTACACAGGTTTGAACTGCACAGGTCCACTTAGATGCAGATTTTTCTCAATAATCAATGTACAGTACTGTAAATGTATTGTCTTTTCCTTAGATGTTCTTCTTCTTCTTTTTTTTTTTTTAAGATTGATTTATTTATTTTAGAGAGAGCGCATGCATGTGCAAGCAGAAGGAGGGCCAGAGGGAGAGGGAGAGGGAGAGAATCTCAGGCAGACTCCCTACTGTTTGTGGAGACCAATGCAGGGCTTGATCTCATAACCCTGAGTTCAAGACCTGTGCTGAGATCAAGTAGACACTCAATTGACCGAGCCATCCAGGTGCCCCCTTTATAATTTTCTTAATGACATTTCCTTTTCTCCAGCATTTTTGGCAAGAATATAGTATATTAATACATATAACAGGACATGTGTGTTAATTGATTATTATTGGTAAGGCTTCCAGTTAATAGTAGGCCATTAGTAGTTAACTTTGAGGGGAGTGTCAGAAGTTATATGCAGATTTTGGATTGTGTGAGGGTTGGCACCCCTTACCCCATGTTGTTTAAGTGACAACTATAATCACCTTTGTATTGGTAATAAGTATTGAATACCAATTACAGAATTCCAGGCTTCACATAAATCATTACTTGTAATGTTAACAAAAACATCATTTTAAATGTACAGTTTGAACAAGCTTATCAGATTTAGTGCTTTCTAATATACTTGTGAAATGTTTTAGAAGAATAGGTGCTTTTAGTTGTTATTGAATACTGTATATTAAACCATGGAACTGTTAAATATATCTAGCTCTAAGATAGTTAATATTACCACCAAGCAGAACCAGAGCATCTAGAATGGAAAGTAGTAAGGATATTTGAACTTATATGACATATCTTTTTGGAAGTCTTTAAATAGTTGTTTAAAGATACTTAATACCTTGCTATATAAAAATTTGATTCTAAAATGGACTAAACAAAAAGTGGCACAGATATCCTGCCTAGGCTGTAATGAAATGGTTAGCATAAGGCATAAGCCTGACCTAAATAGTTTTGGTTTTGACTTCTGCATTAATCAGCAAAGGAGCCTTCTGTTAGCTGAAAATGGTAACTTTGTTTCTGAGAACTTTAGGCCAGAGGGGAAGCCTTTCCAACAATTTGTTGTTCTTGTTAGGCCAGAATTTAAACTCAAATCCCTTTTTGTTAAATAATAATGTAAAAGAAACATTTGACTTAGAACTACCTCCAGACAGAGCTAGGATCGTCTTACTACCTCGTTCGTGTAGTTCCAAACAATGGTAAAATTTAGTGTTATTTTGTTCTTGACCTAATTTTTTTCATCATAAGTTAACCTGCCGAATTTCATAATTTTTCACTCTACGAAAATTTACTTTATGGTTAATTTTTCAAACAGAACCTGTTTTAACATATAAAATACCCATATTGATAACTTAATATTCTTCATGCATAATTTGTTAGATCTTTCTAAAGTTCACAGGACACGTTTGACACTGTTCCTTTGTTTTGTAGCAACGAGGTAGAAAGAATGATGGAAAGGCATGAACGTTTTAAGCCTGAAATGTTTGCAGAATTGCTGCAAGCAGCAAATACAACTGATGACTATAGGAAATGCCCTGTAAGTATAATTTGGAGAATATTAATGTGCTTTTATGTTTATAAATTTGAAAATAGATATTCAGAAATTACCATGTAAATAGTAGCTATACATGGGCTTGATTCTAAGAATTTATTTTTCAGTGTTATTTTAGGCAACTCTTTATACCATGTGAGCTGTTTGAGCACTATTTCTTTTTTTTTTTTAATTTATTTTTAATTTATTTTCAGCATAACAGTATTCATTATTTTTGCACGACACCCAGTGCTCCATTCAATCCGTGCCCTCTATAATACCCACCACCTGGTTCCCCCAACACTATTTCTTTATTTTTTTATTTTATTTATTTATTTGACAGAGAGAGATCACAAGTAGGCAGAGAGGCAGGCAGAGAGAGAGGAGGAAGCAGGCTCCCTGCTGAGCAGAGAGCCCGATGTGGGACTCGATCCCAGGACCCTGAGATCATGACCTGAGCCGAAGGCAGCAGCTTAACCCACTGAGCCTCCCAGGTGCCCGACACTATTTCTTTAAAAACTCTTCGTGAAGGATTTAAGTTAGTGTATGCTGATTTTTTTTTTTTTCTTTTTGAGAGAAAGAGGGCACACGTGTGCATGCAAGCAAGGCTGGAGGAGAGGGGTAGGAGGAGAGGGAGAGAGAGAATGTTAAGCAGACTCCCTGCTGAGCTTGGAGCCCTAGGTGAGGCTTGATCTCAACCACCCTGAGATCATGACCTGAGTTGAAATCAAGAGTCAGGCACTTAACTGATTGAGTCACCCAGGTGCCTCCTGATTATTTTTTTTAAGTTCTGAAATCTATCATTTGACTAAAGAGAAAGTTTTGTATTTTCATGTAAGCACTACAAATGGTACCATTCTTTTCTAATGTAATATTATTAATGACCTCAGTGTTCTATTTCTCATTTTTTAGATTGAATTCTTATTGTAGCAGGTTTAAAAAATACCGAAGGAAAGTACTTTGATTTAAAACAAACTTACTATTTAATCAATAATTAAGCAAATAGCTGGATAAAAGTGAATTTTAGTATTCTGAACAAAGAATTTTTTGATATATGTGAAGGTTGTTACTGTTTAATACAAACTGTAAGGTATTACTTATGGTATACCTATTTCAGTAATTTCAAAATGTGCCTTTTGTGTTTTTCTTTAGAGTAACTGTGGCCAAAAAATAAAAATTCGCCGTGTTTTAATGAATTGCCCAGAGATTGTTACAATTGGTTTAGTATGGGATTCTGAACATTCTGACTTGACCGAAGATGTTGTTCGGAATCTAGCAACACATCTTTATCTTCCTGGGGTATCTCAGCTGTTTTCATTCTCTTCCTTTCTGTTTTTAAATTATTATAAAACCTATTCATATATTATAACACACTTTGTTTTTAAAACTAAATTTTCTTAAAGGAAATAATATTCAGATATAATCTTGATAAAATTCATCAAATTGAGCTAACTGGAATGCCTTTCTTGCATAGACTGGGAATGACTTTCAGTTATAAACTGTCTCATGCTCTAGTTTTGTATCACTCTAGAATGATGATAATGATGTGTGTGTGTGTGAGTGTGGTAATGACAAAATATAAATATTAACCTAGAAAAGTAAAGAGTCAAAAATCATCTACAGTTGGGGCACCTGGGGGCATCTACAGCGCACTGATCTCTATATGTTTATAACATCTTAATATTTGATTGGTTTATATTATAATTAAACTTTTAGACAATTTCAGAAAATATGTTTAATGTATGTTCAAATATGTGATTCAATGAAAAATTATTGGGAATTTTGTAATATACCTCACATTTCCAGTTTTATGTATGTAAAGTGTCAAGATACTGGGTTACTGAACTAAATTGTAGTGAATTCATTTTATTCGAGAAATGCTAATAGCTATAGTTAATAGTAAGTAATAGTTAATAATAATTCTGTTCAGTCCAATCTTAGTGGGACCTTCTGTACTAATATAATATTGGATTAAGGAAGCTTGCATAAGAAATTTTTTCATAGATAGTCAAATACCTGACTTACCAAATTATTATTCCTTGTTTTTAAAAAGATATAGTATTAAATATACATTTTTATTTCTTTGAACAGCTTTTTTATAGAGTTACTGATGAAAATGCCAAAAATAGTGAACTTCATCTAGTTGGTATGATCTGCTACACCAGCCGACATTATTGTGCCTTTGCTTTTCATACCAAGAGTTCCAAATGGGTATTTTTTGATGATGCAAATGTGAAAGAGGTAAGTTGACACTTTCACTAACCAGGATAATTATTGTGACTTCTTACTTTTTAGGAATAAATGAAATAATAATATAAAATGTAAATTATGTAGTATTATTATGTAAAATAATGATTGTATGTAAACATTTCTTATATAAAATAATAAATGACCTTAATGATAATAGCATTGTTAAGTTCATATTTCCTTTTATTAATTTTTGAAATCTGGTTTATTTTATTTTATTTATTTTAAAAGATTTTATTTATTTATTTGACAGACAGAGATCACAGGCAGGCAGAGAGATGGGAGGGGAAGCAGGCTCCCTGCCGAGCAGAGAGCCCGATGCGGGACTCGATGCCAGGACCCTGGGATCATGACCCGAGCTGAAGGCAGAGGCTCTAACCCATTGAACCACCCAAGCGCCCATGAAATCTGGTTTATTTTAAAGCCAATTTTTTTTTTTTTAAAGATTTTTATTTATTTATTTGACAGACAGAGATCACAAGTAGGCAGAGAGGCAGGCAGAGAGAGAGGAGGAAGCCAGTCCCTTTCCAGAATAATAAAAAAGTTGTTTTGTGAATGATTCACAATTGCTTTATATAATTAGTGATGAAAATCTGCTTATTTTTTAAATTGTTATGATTGCTTTTTTAGATTTTGTATATGCTATTCAGAATTAGGTATGGTTACTTTTTCTTTTGGTCAGTAACTTATTCAAACATTATAATATCTAGAAAACTAGTGAATAATAGTTTGTAATAAGGACTATTTATCAGAATCACCTTTGGAACTTTTGAAAAAATGTGTATCTGCCTGGACTCTTAAATTCTCAATTCAGAGGTGTAGAGGCCAATACCTGATTTTTTTTTTTTTTAAGTTCTATAGGAGATTAAGATTTTGCCACATATGAAAACTCTTGATCTTGTCAATACTATGCCTAGGCTTATTGGCTTTGAGAATCCTATTATTAAGCAGTGAATGGATTTAGAAGTACAAGTTATTTCATTGTGCTAAGCAAATGATGTACAATTCCATTTCCTTTCATTTTAATGTATAAGAAAGGGCTATTTATCATCATTATGAATTACTAAGTCGGAAGTTCAAATATTCAGTATTTAGTGGATTTCTAATTATTTCTTTGAAGGATGAACTGCTATGGAAATAGCCCTTCCAGTATTAAAAATTAGAAAACCAAATAGACAAAATAACTTTTTTAGACATTGGCCAGCAGGCAGTTGAACAGAAAAAAGGAAACAAGATGAGCCCTAGGGTTATTGCTGTTTACCACCTACAGGTAGTTTTTACAGTGCAGGGAGGTTGGATTCAGATAAAGCAGTCTCACTGAGTTGAGGAAATTGAAATTGGAGTTCAGGGAGGCTAAGATAGCTAAATTTCACTGGACAGATTACCAGAAAGAACACTGCACAGAGGGAAAGTTCTGGAGATTGGTAGAGGGATTACATTTAATCTTTGGCTGAATAGGGATCCAACATTGTGTTGCCAAACCTGCACAAGGTTGGGGAAAGAATTACTGGAAAACAGAAAGTCAGGCAATTTTTAAAATTCATATAGGGCTAAGAATCGTTTGCATCCACACCAGCAAGAATAGAAAGATGTTGCAATGCAAAGAGCAACAGATAGAATCCTCAGAAAATTATCACCTTAATTTTGGGGCTAAATTATACCTAGACTGAATACTACTCTGTACCTGACATAAAAAGCTTAAAATGAAGCCTTTAAAGCATCAGGATGGTTCTACATAATTTAGCAAATGCCAGAATGAAGTACAGTACATTTTAAAGCAACACAACAAAATTTACCCAAAAATACAAATTTAAATATGCCATTTGCTGGTGAGGATAAGGGAGAGAAACAGATTTGTCACACCGGGAAGACAAATCGCTTTAACATTTGGCTTTGAAAACCAGAAGGGCCAAATTTTGCAAGTTCTAACAACCAGTAGGACTTAATAATAGCAAACTGAATCCAACAATACATTAAAAAGAAAATCAGTCACCACAGTCAAGTGGAATTTATTCCTGGGTTTGCAAGGATGATTCAATATTCACAAATCAATCAACATAATATACCACATTAATATAAAAGAAAGGATAAGAACCCTTTGATCTTTTCAGTAGATGCAAAAAAAAGCATTTAACAAAGTACAGTATCCATTAATGGTAAAAGCCCTCAACAAAATCGGTTTAGAGGGAACATACCTCAACGTAGGAAAGGCCATATATAAAAACCCCATAACTAACATCATAATGGGAAAAAAACAGAATTTTTCCTGTATAGTCAGGAACTTAACAGGGATGTCCACTCTCACTGCTGTTAATTTAACATAGTACTGGAAGTCCAAGCAATCAGACAATGAAAAGAAATAAAGGCATCCTAATTGGTAAGGAAAAAGAAAACTTTATTTGCAGATAACATGATATTCTATATAGAAAACCTGAAAGACTCTACCAAAAATTGCTTGAACTGATACACAAATTCAGTAAAGTCACAGGATACAAAATATACAGAAATCTGTAGCATTTCTATATACCAATAACAAAGCATCAGAAAAAGAAGTCAAGAAATCAATCCCGTTTACAATTGCATTCAAAACCATAAGATACATCAGAGTAAAAGTAAGCAAAGAGCTGAAAGACCTGTACTCCGAAGACTATAAAACACACATGAAAGAAATTAAAGATGACAGAAATGGAAAAACATCCATGCTCATGGAAGGACAAATATTGTTAAAATGTCCTTACTACCCAAAGCAATCTACACATTTAATGTAATCCCTATCAAAATACCACAGGCATTTTTCACAGAGCTGGAAGAAACCATCCTAAAATTTGTATGGAACCACAAAAGACCCCAGATTGCCAAAACAACTTTGAAAAAGATAAGCAAAGCTGGATGCATCACAATTCTGGACTTCAAGTTATATTACAAAGCTGTGGTAATCAAACAATATGGTACTGGCACAAAAACAGACATAGATCAATGCAACAGGATAGAAACTAGGAAGGGAACTTAGAACTATATGGTCAATTAATCTTGATAGCAAGAAAGAAAATGCAATGGGTAAAAGTCTCTTCAACAAATGGTGTTGGGAAAACTGGACAGCAACATGCAGAAGAATGAAACTGGACCACTTTCTTACACCATACAAAAAATAAATTAAAAATGGATTAAAGACGTAAATATGAGACTTGAAAGCATAAAAATCCTAAGGGAAAACACAAGCAGTAACCTCTTTGACATTAGCCATAGCAACTTCCTTCTGCATATGTCTCCTGAGGTAAGGGAAACAAAAGCAAAACTCTTGGGACTTCATCAAAATAAAAAGCTTCTGTACAGCAAAGGAAACAGTTAACAAAACTAAAAGGCAGCCTACAGAATGGGAGAAGATATTTGCAAATGACATATCTGATAATGGGTTAGTATCCAAAATGTTTCCTAGCAAATTCTCTTTCTCTCGTTCCCTCTCTCTGCCCCATCTCTCTGGCCCCAACACACAGTCCTAATTATGATACAATCTGAGGTTTTTTTATTTGGCTACTTTTTTGTGCCCTTATCTGTTTCCTTTCCTTTTTCTTTTTAACCTGGTCTAACAAGGGGTTATCTGCACTAAAAAAAAATAAAATAAAATAAAAGATTTTTAAACACATAGTTTTAGTTAAACTCCTTGATGAGAGTCCTTTTTATACTAATAGTAGGCAGGGGAGAATTTTGTCTCAAATCCCTACCTCTCTCTACCCAATCCTTCACCATAACCACCATCATTCTCCACACTACTTTGCATAAAGTAGGAATTGGAGAAAAATTTAATTAATCTCACTTGAATTCGTGGTAAACTCCATTATCTATCATGTTCTATAAGTATAGTAGTTAATATATGAAAGCATATTACCAGTATCCAAAGAATTTGAGTACAGTAAAATACACAGAACTGAAACTTTAGTAAATATGAGTTACTTCTATTTGCTTCATTGCTTTGGGTTAATTGAGAAAGACTGGCTACCTCCAAATGTTCATGAACAGGAATGCCAACATATAAAGTTCTGGTTAATATAACACAGATAATGACTTACAATGTGGAATTTTGATGTAAATGTGTTAAAGATTACTTTAACTGTGTTAATGAAATTGGTAGCTGCTGCTGACAATAGAACTTCAAAAAATATCAAAAGATGTTATTACTTTATAGAAACAACTGTACCTTTAAAGATATTTCACTTAATATAGATAATACAAGCTTTGTGCACTGACACTACATCAAATACAACCAGTTTTTAGTATCTACGTGTATTCCAATTGAAAGATGCTCTGTAATATTCATTATAATGTATTCAAAAAACCTTTTAATTATTTTTTTAAGTCACAGCCACAAATAAAGCAAAAACAAAATTTTAAAAGTAAAAAAAGAATTTATAAAACTTACCACCTGAAAAAATGAATAATCCAATTAAAAAAAATGGGCAGAAGACATGAGCATTTCTCCAAAGAAGACATACAGATGGTCAATAGACACATGACGAGCTGCTCAACATCACTGATAATCAGGGAAATGCAAATCAAAACTATAATGGAGTATCACCTCACACCTGTCAGAATGGCTAAAATCAACAACATAGGAAACAACAGATGTTGGTAAGGATGTGGAAAAAGGGGAACCCTCTTGCACTGTTGGTGGTAATGTAAACTGATGTACCCATTCTGGAAAACAGTGTGGATGTTCCTCAAAAAGTTAAAAATTGAACTACCCTATGATCCAGCAATTGCACTACTAGGTATATATCCAACGAATACAGAAAAACTAATTGAAAGGGATATGTGCATGGCAGTGTTATCAATAATAGCCAAGTTTTGGAAAGAGTCCAAATGTTATCGACTGATGAATGGATAAAAGAAGTGGGGTGGATATATGCATGCATGCAATGGAATATTACTCAGCTATAAAAAATGGAATCTTGCCATTTGCAACGAGATGGATGGAGCTAGAGAGTCTTAACCTAAGTGAAATAAGTCAGAGAAAGACAAATAGCATACAAAACAAACAAGCAAAGGGAAAAAGAGAGGCAAACCTAGAAACAGACTCTTAACTGTAGAGAATAAACTGATGGTTAAAGGAGGGGAGGGGACAAAGGAGTTTACTTGTGATAAGCACTGGGTGTTGTGTAGAAATGCTGAATCACTAAATTATGTACCTGAGACTAACACTGTATGTTAACCAGCTGGAATTTAAATAAAAACTTAAAAAAAATTAAATTACACACACACACACACACACAGTATGCTCATGATACATATGTGACTTGCCTACCATTTTCCTTATGATACTAATCCAGAAGTGGAGGTAGAGAAAAGGAGAGAATAAGGACTCCCAGACAAACTTTGACATGTAAATTTAACTTAAAGGTCTCCACATCCCTTTTCTTCTTCTTTTCCCCAACTGTGATGTGTCCCTCTCCCTGAGAGCTGTCCTCTATGACTCCACAACTGTTGATGCTCTGCTCCAGAAAAAGTTGAGTAGGTTTATTTCCAGAGTGGGTTTTGTAATTTTTGGTGTTTTGACTCTACCAAAAATTTTTTAGCAGCAAGGTCAAGTGAAAGGAAAATAGGTGAGTCCAGGAAGATCTACAGAGAGCTACCAAGGTCACACCATATTGTAGTTGTTCACCTTACTTACCTTTAGAGAAAGTCATGAGAAAAGTAATCTGACTCAGGTGTCTTAGTATTAGCAAAGAAACTCAATAGTATTGTCACAAGGACTATGTAGGATGAGGACTTCTCAGGGCTCATTTAGCTGTGAATGACTCCACAACCCAGAGTAACTCCTGGGTTTTTGGGTGTATCCACTACTTCATAGTGCCCTGGTGCCTTCTGGGAATACATTAAGGGCAGTCTGGAAAGCTGGCATGACAAGGTGAGACAAGTATTGACAGTATCTTCTTGCCTCACAGGAGAATCCCCTCATAGTCTTCTCTTCTCTCCTGTGACATGAAGCGCATTTTGTTTTGCCACATCAAGACCTGAACCTTTATAATACACATCAGGACTTGAGTAGCCAGAGAACCTAGCTGAAGGCATACAGCTACTGATCAATAGGAAGAAAAAGAGCAGGCATGGAAAGAAGAGAAGGGTGAGAGGCAGCATAGTCTTCCAAGTCTGAGTCTGTAAAACAAGTTCTTTTTGGAGTTTGGGATGAAAGAGAATTTGGGGTCCAGTCATAGGTATGAAAGAAGGAAAGAGATCAAAATGAAAAAAAAGAATTGCAAGATTTTTGCATGCATGCATTATTAGTTGTAATTGCCTTTTTTTTTTTTGCATAACTAAAATAAAGGTTTAGTTTTCTATTAAATAAAAATTCTGCAATTTAAAAAATCTGTGGGCTCAGTGTGAGAGAGGCCAAGAGTGAAGAACCATAGGAAGCTGGGTCCCTACCCTTAAAAAATGATATTCAGTAAATTATTAGGTGTAAAGTAATACAAATTCAACTCACAGTGAGATTCTATATCTCATGTGTAAGAATAGCTAAAACTAAAAAGACTGACCATACCAAGAGTTGGTGAAGATATGAAATAGCTAGATCTCTCACAGAAGAGTGATGGAAATACAAAATGAACAGTCACTTTAGAAAACTTTATGAATTTCTTATAACTTAAACATTACTTACTATAGATACTAGTGATTCCATTCCTGTAAAAACACACAAAACTTGTACTTGAATGTTTATAGTAGTTTTGTTTATAATAACCCAAACTGGAAGCAACTCAAATGTCCATCAACAGGTAAATGGATAAACAAAGTGTGGTATAACTATTCAATGGAATATAATACTCAGCAGTAAAAAGTAATGAACTATTGATACATGCAATATTGTGGACAAATCTGAAAAGCAATATGGTAAATGAAAGAAATGAGACATAAGAAACTATGATTCTGCTTATTAAAACTCATGAAAAGGAAAAAAACAAAGTGACAGAAAGTAAATCATTGGTCCAGTCACTGCAGAGGGGGAGCTACTTGATTGTATGTATATATTTGGCAGAATTCATTGACTGGTATACTATAACTGAGTAGTTTTCTTCCATGTAAATTCTACTCAATAAAGCTAATGAAAAAATTTGGGTATTCTAAAATAAACACTTTGCTCAAATTATAGTACTTTTGTATGACAGTTTATCAGCAAGTTCCACCTTGAATCAGTGTTTAGTAATATTTTGGCACTCCTTTCTATCTACGTAGTTTAAATGGTCAAAATTTGAAGGAAGAGTTGGATGTATAGTCACTCTGAGGTTTAGGTTTGTTTTGTTTTCAAATTACTCTTGTTCCTCAAGTATCTTAGATTCCAAGGTAAGAAGGTTAAATAGCTAAATAATGTGTGGTTTGAGAAAACTCCTTAGGACTTTTAAAGGTCCCTCCTTTATACCAAAGCCAGTATTCTAGAATGCTTTGTTTTATATTTGGTTGGTTTTTGTTTTATTTTGTTTTGAATCAATTTTTTAGAGGTATAGTTTATAAACATTAAAATGCACCTGTACATAGGTATGGACAAATGTGTACACACCTATGTAACCTACACAATTATCCCCCAGAAAATTCTGTCATGTCCTTTACCCCCCACCCCCACCCTGGGCTCCAGGAAATCACCGATCTCACTATAGATTAGTCTGGCTCATTCTATAATTTTGTAAGAATGGTGTCTCACAGTCTCAGTTCTCTGTGTTTGGCTTCCTTTACCAAGCATAATGCCTTTTAAGATTCATGTTCTGTTAGTGGTTCATTTTTATTGTTGTGTTCCATTACATGCCAATTTATCCATTTACCTTTTGAATTATGAATAGTTTTTATGTGAACATGATTTTTTTTTTTGCCCATTGCTCTTAGCTAATACTCAGAAGTGGGGACACCTGGATGGCTCAGTCAGTTAAGCATCAGATTCTTGATTTCAGCTCACGTCATGATCTCAGGTTCTTGAGATTAAGCCCCACGTTGCATTCTGTGCCAGATGTGTTGCCTGCTTAGGATTCTCTCTCTTCCCCTCTGCCCTTCCCCCCAACCCCAATTTACCAAAAAAAAAAAAAAAAAAAAAAAAAAAAAAAAAATATATATATATATATATATATATATATATATAAAGATACTCAGAAGTGGAACTTCTGGGTTGTATAAGTGTAGTTAAAGTTTATAAGGAACTGGCAAAATGATTTTCATAGTCATTATAATAATTCATATTCCTGTTAGTGTATGAGAATTCCAGTTGTTCCACATTCTCAGCAAAGTTTTATGTTGATAGTCTTTAATTTTAGCCCTTATAAAGAATGTACAGTGTTATTTCTGTGTGGTTTTAATTTGCATTTTGCTTATGATTAACAATGTCTTTGAGTACTTTTTTGTGTACTAATTGGCCATTCTTTGGTATTTTTATTTTTGGTGAAGTGTATTCAGTTGTTTGCCCATTTTAAATTTGGTCATCTTCTTATTAGTGAATTGCAGGAATTCTTCATTCTGCACATCAGTTCTTTATTTGATGTATGTGACTTGTTTCCTTCATTTTCTTAATGGTAACCTTTAAACAGCAGAAGTTATTAATTTATTCTTATATGAATCCCATTTTATAACTTTTTTCTTCATGGTTTGTTTGATGTCTTATCTTCTTTTGTTTTATTTTTCTAAGAGAGAGAGAGTGTGTGTGTGCGTGTTGAAAAGTAGGGGGAGGGGCAGAGGGAAAAGGAGAGAGAATGTCAAGCGAGCTCCACCTTATCACAGAGCCCTGGACCCCATGATCCCCAGGTCATGACCTGAGCCAAAATCAAGAGTCAGATTCTCAACCAGCTGAGCCCCCCAGTCACCCCTGTTTGATGTAGTAAGAAATCTTTACCTTCTCCAAAGTTGTTAAGATTTTCTCTTTTGTTTTTTTCTATAAGCTTTAAGTTTTTGTGTGACTCGTTCTGATTTAATTGTGCTTTATGTGTAGTGGTGTCAAAGTTCATTTTTTCATATGGCCATCCAGTTGTTCCAGCACCTTGTTGAATAGACTCATCGTTCTCCATTAAATTACCTTTAAATTTTTGTCAATCAACCTTGTACGTAGAAAAGCTTTTTAAAATTTGATAGTCTAAGATGCTGGCGAGGATGCGGAGAAAGGGGAGCCCTCCTACACTGTTGGTGGGAATGCAAGCTGGTGCAGCCACTCTGGAAAACAGCATGGAGGTTCCTCAAAAAGTTGAAATTAAAGCTACCCCATGGACCCAGCAATTGCACTACTGGGTATTTACCCTAAAGAACAAACATAGTGATCCGAAGGGGCACGTGCACCTGAATGTTTATAGCAGCAATGTCCATAATAGCCAAACTGTGGAAAGAACCTAGATGTCCATCAACAGATGAATGGATAAAGAAGACGTAAATATATACAATGGAATACTATGCAGCCATCAAAAGAAATGAAATCCTGCCATTTGCGATGACATGGATGGAACTAGAGGCTACTATGCTTAGCGAAATAAGTCAGTAGGAGAAAGTGATCTATCATATGATCTCCCTAATATGAGGAAGTGGAGATGCAACATGGGGGGTTTGGGGGGGTAGGAAAAGATTAAATGAAACAAGATGGGATCGGGAGGGAGATAAACCATAAGAGACTCTTAATCTCACAAAACAAACTGAAGGTTGCCGGGGGGAGGGGGGTCTGGAGAGGGTGGTGTGGTTATGGACATTGGGGAGGGTATGTACTATGGTGAGTGCTGTGAAGTGTGTAAACAGTTCACAAACCTGTACCCCTGGGGCTAATAATACATTATATGTTTATTAAAAAAATTAAAAATTAAAAAAAATAAAATGAGCATCAAGCAAAAAAATTTGATAGTCTAAATCTTGATATAGTGTGTACAATTTTTCTCAATTTTTAATGTTGAAAAGATGTTTATTAGACTAGTTTAAGACAAAAGTAATCCTATAATATGAACATTTAACTGCTAGCAATCTGAATTCCTTAAAATTTTTTAATATACAAATTAATTTAGTCTCTACTATTCAAATATGTAACACATTGATTACACGATTTTGTCTTGTTTTTATTCATTGTGGGTTTTTTTTTGAAGGTTGGGACTAGATGGAAGGATGTGGTCTCCAAATGTATCCGATGTCATTTCCAGCCATTGCTTTTGTTTTACGCAAACCCTGATGGCACAGCAGTTTCTACAGAAGATGCACTTAGGCAGGTCATCAACTGGTCACATTATAAATCCGTTGCAGGAAATATGGGTAATTTTTATAAGTTCTTTTTAGTGTTCTTTATAGTATCATAGTCATACTGTGTATTAATAGAGTGAAGATAAAATTAATTTTGAGAATAATCTCAAAATTTAATTTCAGTAAAACAGAGTTGAGGAATATTAGATTATTTTGAGTTAATCTTTATAAAGAAGACTTTCCTCACCAGTGGCCTCTAAAACACCCTCAGGACCACCCACTTCTGTGGTAATAGGCACAGAGGGGATACTTGACTGGAAGCTCTTTCTAGCAGTACAAATTGAGAGTTAAAATGAGTTCTACACTAAAAAAGTCCAAAGGATATAGGCCATTTTTAATGTATTGCAAAGCAGGTAGAAATCCTTCAAAAATTTCCGTCCTTTGAGTTTATAAGCAGTTATCCACCACATTTAAAAAAAAAAATTATTCAGGGGAGAAGAGGATGGGAATAATACATTTTTGTTTATCTTTTAAGGATGTGAAAAGTCCTCAGTTTATAAGTTAGATAATTCAAAAGAAAATGGATTTGGTGATCAGGCCAAACAGAGAGAAAATCAGAAACTTCAAACAGATAATATTTCATCATTTAGCCGGAGCCACATTCAAACAAGTGGTGGTAGAGGACCAGGTATGTTTTTAAATTGTCATTTTCACGTTGTCCCTGAGTAATTATGCTTCCCCCTTTCCTTTTTACTAAATCTGTAATTTCTGTTAAGTACCATAGAAAAAGAGGGTGCTTAACCTACTTCCCTACAACTAGATAACAAAATTTTGTCTTTTACACATTTCTCTCAGACTTGTAGTTTGATTTGAACTGGACTTGACTACTATTTGGGTTTCTCCATACTCTCAGAGCTGGAGGCAACCTGGACAGTTACCAAAGAAAGTCATAATATGGCCTTCTTAGGAGTTAATTATGAACTTGGAGGGGAAAAACATGAGTTAATAATTTAGCATATATGCTAAATGTAAATTAACCATTAGTGAATGCAACAGTAGGAGTTCAAAATTATTATAATTGTAATTTATACCTAACCTCATTTTTATTCAACTCTGTCTTGTTATTGTCATCGCTCAACTTTAATTTTCACAAACCAAGTTCTGTGACTTGGGTCTAAATTGCAGCATGGTGTGTATAGTTATGGTTTAGAAATACATTGAACTCCGACGGGGCGCCTGGGTGGCTCAGTGGGTTAAGCCACTGCCTTCGGCTCGGGTCATGATCTCAGGGTCCTGGGATCGAGTCCCGCATCAGGCTCTCTGCTCAGCGGAGAGCCTGCTTCCCTCTCTCTCTCTCTGCCTGCCTCTCCGACTACTTGTGATTTCTCTCTGTCAAATAAATAAATAAAATCTTTAAAAAAAAAAAAGAAATACATTGAACTCCGAGTAGGTGGATGTTCAGGATGATTTTATAAGCAGCTTTAAAATACATTAATGAGGGGTGCCTGGATGGCTCAGTGGGTTAAGCCTCTACCTTTGGCTCAGGTCATGGTCTTGGGATCCTGGGATTGAGGCCCACGTCAGGCTCTCTGATTGGTCAGGAGCCTGCTTCCCCCTCTCTCTGTGCCTGCCTCTCTGCTTACTTGTGATCTCTTTCTCTCTCTCTGTCAAATAAATAAAGTAAAATACATTAATGAAGTAATGTCTAACCATAAAATTAACCCATTTAATCAAGGGTGATAGGATCCAGAATTAACAGTTGTCATCAATAAAGAACTACAATAAATGCTTTTAAAAGTTCTTAAAAGCTCTTAATGGAACCTTTTACCGTCTCTGTTGTCATACTCTTAGATTTAGCTGTTTGTCAAAAGATAACTACTTTTAAGCCCAGAAACTGTGTATGTGATAACAAACACAAACATTAGAACCAGGCAACTTGGGTTCATAAGCCAGTTTCTAAATTTACAAGCTTTGTGACCTTGGGCAAATTTTTAACTTTTCTCTGCCTCAGTTTCCTGATCCACAGTGGAGACAATAATTGCCCCTACCTCAAAGAATTAAATGAGTTAAGACTTACAATAGTGTCTGACTTATAATAGTCACACATAGTGACCACTCATTTAGCTTCAGCCTTTATTATTTCAGTGCAAGATCTCTTTTTTCCTTTACCTGGCTTTAGGAGCTATAGAAGAAGTTTTAAAAGCCAACTTGCATCTCCAGTGTGAGGATAAATCACATTGAGTTTTTTGGTTAAACAGAAAAATGAGTTCATAGTATACTTTATATTTTGTTTTAAATATATAGCATCTTAAAATTTTTATAGTTCAGTTCATACTTTTGAGCAATTTGAAAACTGATCTATATCATTTATAAGAATGATTTCTTTTACAGTTAAGTTAAGTCACAGTGATCAAAGGGAAAAAATAAAAGACATTTCCAGAGAATGTGCTTTAAAAGCCATTGAACAGAGGAACATACTTTCCTCACAAAGGAAAGATTTGGAGAGGGAACAAAGAAAAGATTTGGGCCGACACAGAGGTAAGTTTAAGAGCTTAATAGTATTCATTTGAAAAGGAGTTGCTAAAATCTTATTTTTAAACTAGATTTTATAACTTTAATACAACTTAATATAATTTATTTATATTTGTTATATATATCTGTTTACATGTTATGTTACATATCTCAATATGATGTCTTTAATATACCTATTAAATCTGTGAATATGCAATGTTTCTGGTTCTTATTTAATTCTGGCCGGGAATATTTGTGCTTATTCTGATGATTTAACTTTCCTTTTAGTTACACATTCAGTTCCCCCATATGGTACATTCAAATAAGAAAGAAGGTTATAAAATTATGTGAGAAAAGCAGCCTCTCATCTTCCCTCTGTTAATAGTGTGCAGTTCATTATGAGCATGCCTTACTCTTTATGGCTTTATCCTCTTTTCTTTATGGACATACCATAATTTAAATGATCCTTGCTAGACTTTGAAACCTGATTTAAGATTTTTGCTGCAGTGATATCCTTTTACATGCACCTTTGTGTACTTTTTTGTGTATAGCTAGAGCATGAAATTATTTCTGGAGAATTGCTGGGTTAAGGGTGTTTATTCTTAATTTTGATGGCTGTGGCTCACCTGCTCTCCTAAAAGACTAAACCAGTCTGCACTCCCACTGATTGAGTGATTATCTGCTTCTTCACACTCTTAGCAGAAGTTGGCTTAACAAACTTTAAATCTTTACCAGTATAAGAGATGGAAAATACTTTTATTATTAAAATTTTCATTAATGATAAATGAGATAGAATACTGTTTATTTGTTTTTTTAAAGCTTTAATTATGATCTACTTTAGAGGTCATTTTTAAAAATCAGTATATAACTGCTTACCTTACAAATGCCTCTCATAAACATAGAGAATGAGGAAAACACTTTTCAATGTCAAATCACTATGTGATATAATATAAATCTTATAATTACTATTCACTTATTACTGCTTAACATTTCTTCTCAAACAAGGTATTTGGCTTGTAACTAAAAAGTATCTCTGAAGAGTATTCATTTGTATCTTTATTTAATTATTTAAAGATTTGGTTGATGAAGACCTTCCACATTTCAAGTCTGGATCACCTCCTGCCCCAAATGGCTTTAGACAATATGGAAACCCACATCTCTATCATAGTCAAGGAAGAGGACCATGTAAACATGACCGAGTTGCCCATCAGAGTCGAGCTTCTGCACAAACACTGGGTTCAAGTAAATCCCAGATTCTTGCCCCAGGAGAGAAAGTAACTGGCAAAGTTAAGAGTGACAGTGGCACTGGATATGATACAGACAGCAGCCAAGATTCTAGGGATAAAGGAAGCAGCTATAGTGGCAGTAGTAAAAGCCGGACCCGAAGTTGGAAACCTATGAGAGAAACGTTAAATGTTGATAGTATTTTTAATGAAAGTGAAAAAAGGCAGCATAGTCCAAGACATAAACCAAGTATTAGTAACAAACCTAAATGTAGCAAAGATCAGAGCCTTAACAATTGGCCAAAAGACAACCTAAAGCAAAAATGTTTAATGACCATATATGAAGATGAAATGAAGCAGGAAATAGGAAGCAGGAGTTCCCTTGAATCTAATGGAAAAGGAGCAGAGAAAAATAAAGGCCTCAATGAGACTAAAGTTCATGGTGACAATTGGCAGATGCAAAGGACTGAGTCTGGATATGAAAGTAGTGATCACGTCAGTAATGGATCTGCCAATTTGGATTCACCTGTTATCGATGGAAATGGCACAGTAATGGATATCAGTGGTGTTAAAGAAACAGTATCCTGCAGGTAATGCGCATATTAAATGAATGATTTTTCCCCATCATTCTCTCCTGTTACGTGCAGTAATTTCAAAGTCTTGGTTCGATTAAGTGTAATGGAAAGAGCTTGACTGCAGAGTGAAGAGACCTGAGATATTGCAAGTTATTTGATATTTCAGGGTTTTTAGTTTTAATGTTTATTTCCTGATTCCAAAAATATTTTTAGGAAATTTCAAAAGTACAGAAATACATTGTTATTGTTGCCACTGATAACTATTAATACATACTACAGGTTTCAAAGCATAGTTTAAATTGGCTGCATCTTAAGTCATTAAGCTAATTATTTAAATCTTTGGTCTCTTTAATGTCCATTATCCCATCTCTAACATCGGTAACTCAGAGCTGGGATATTTTCTACTTTCATAGCCAGTTTCATGGAGGAGAGATTTATTTCCTTCAGCAAATGTAAAAGAATGCAGCCAAATAACTAAGTCTCTGTTCAATTAATTTTTAATTAATTCTGAATGTATTTGTATATTACTGTTAGCAGTACATTTGCCCTTTTCTTTGTAACCTCTAAAATATGTCCACAGCTTAATTGGCTGATTTCTTACATCAGTCTAGTCACAATTTCTGCTTTTAACCCACCTAAGACATCTTAATTTGTTATTAGCTGATGTTTTTATCACATTTATTATTAAAAAGCCAGATTTGCAAAAATCAAATGTTTGTATTTTATTAAAATAATCGTTGCAATAAGGACTTCGGAAAACTTTTTTGTTTGGCAGAGTAATTTCATAACACAACTCAAAAAGGAGTAGTCTAGGGTAGTAGAAAGATCAGGGCTTTGCAACCAGATAGACTTGGATTTTAAGTATTGGGCAAATGGATTTGACTTTGACAACCTTAATCGCCTATTATAAAATGAAGATAATAACTATTTTTAAGTGTTGTTGTAGAGATGTAAATTAAATAATGCAGATTAATCCCCTAGAACAACACATGTCATATAATAATTGTTTAACACATGTTATTTCCTTTCTTTTTCTCAGATTCTAACTAAAATAATAATTCATGATAGCTGATGTATTTGGTATGTTTTCTTCTGTGTTTTAGTGACCAGGTGAAGACAAACAACCTAAATATAGAATGTGTCAGCTCTTCCTCCCAACAGAACAAAAACTACTTTGAAGGTAAAATTTTACTTACATATATTGTAATAGTAGCTGTAAAGAATAAGTTGTAATAAAAGTAAAGAAGCTAAGAACAGTCCTGTTACTGATAAGATATGAGTAATGAGGATGGAAGTTGATAGAGTTAATGCTTTTAAAGGCTTTGAAAGGATGGGAGTAGCCACTTCAGGCAACTGGCAAAGAGGGGAGTGTGTTAATCAGGATAGGCTGGGTTCTAGGATACACAGTGGTAATAACTTCAAAATCTCGGGGTCAATACCTGAGATTTTTGTTGATAGTATATGACCAGTGGAGGTCCTCGTGGAGCCTCCTCTTAACTACACTCAGGGCCCCACGCTAATGAGATTCCATCTCCAAAGATGCTTCTCTGAACCTTGCAGTATTGTGGGGAGAGGAGATTGAAGGAGGACACAGCAATCACTTAAAACTTCAACCCAGAAGTGATATATGTACTTCCACTCACATCTCATTAGCGAAGGCAAGTCTTATAGATAAGCCTAATTTCAAAGAGGGTGGGAAAGTAGTCTTAACCTGTGCCTGGAAGGGGATCTGTAATGTGTTGGACAGTCCTAATGTCTGCCATAGGAGTTAGGGACAGGATAGAAAAATGGATAAGCAACCTGTTGGAAAAGTTCAGTTTGGAAGTAGTAAATATATTATTGGGGTGGCATTATTATAGGTGATCCATTACTCACACATAGCATTTTTGAATGTGTACAGAATTCAGGCTGCTAATGAGAGGATATACCTGAAGGATTTGGGGGAGAAGGATGAAGGAAAAGGATGAAAAAGGGGATTATTGAGGTTGCAATCAAAAACAGTATTTTCAAAGGTTAGAATTCAGAGGATTAGAAGAGATAAAATTTTTCACAATAAAAATAGCCATGTAGAACAAATTTTAAAGTTTGTTTTTAATCTATCATTCTTAAGGCTTTTGTGGGGATTATTTTAAGGTTACAGACTTTGAATATGATTAAATGTTAAATTATTTTGTTTTTATCAAGTGGTATAATATCAGAAGGAAACATATTAAGGAAATAACTTTCCTTTCCTATATAAAATGTCTCGCCTCTTTTAAAAATCTGATAAGTCTGGTAAGCAAGTATTACAGGAAACAGTAAAGGGCTGGCCAGAAGTCAACAGCAGAAGTCAGTGAAATTGAACAATAACTACAAGTTCAGTACTTTTTACAAAATGATGCTTGCTTCCTGAGAGTAATAAAAACACAACACCAGAGAGATTTTGATGATCAAGAATGCATTGCTGTAAGAGCTTTGCTGTGGGTTTCCCCATTTAATATGAAAGAGTGTGTGTGTAACCTATTTGAAAATATGTTTTTTATTGTGGAAAGAAAGATATTTTTTATTGTGATAAAATACACATAACAAAATTTGCCATTCTAACCATTTTTAAGTGACAGGTCAGTGTTATTAAGAACATTCACATTGTTACAACCATTATTAGCATCCACCTTCAGAACTCTTTCGACTTCTCAGACTGAAATTCTGTGCCATTAAACAGCTATTTCCCCCTCCCTCCCAGTCCCCGGTAACCACCATTCTACTTTCTGTCTCTATGAATTTGACTACTCTGGATACCTCAGATAAATAGAATCATACAGTACTTGTTTTTTGTGACTGACTTATTTCACTTAACATAATGTCCTCAGGTTCATTCCTGTTGTGGCATGTGTCAGAATTTAACTTCTTTTTAAGGCTAAGTAATGTTACATTATATAACACATTTTGTTTATCCATTCATCTACTGATGGACATTTGGGTTGTTCCTGTCTTTTGGCTATAGTGAGTAATGCTCCTATGAACATTGGTATACAAATACCCGAGACTCCTGCATTCATTTCTTTTTGAGTATATATATACCCAGAAGTGCAATTGCAGGATCCTGTGGTAATTATGTGTTTAATTTTTTTGAGGAACCACCACACTGTTTTCTACAGCTGCTGGGTTATTTTACATTCCCATCAGCAGTGCACAAAGGTTCCAACTTCTCCATATTTTCACTAACACTTAACTCTCTTCTGGGATTTTGTTTTGATAATTATCACTAATCACTAATGAGTGTGCAGTTGTTTCTTTTTGTGGTTTTGTGTAGCCCACTTATTTAACCGCATAAATTATGTTAAAGGACACCTGGGTGGCTCTGTTCTTAAGTGTCTGCCTTCAGTTTAGGTCATGATCCCAAGGTCCTGGGATGCCCCCCCCACCCCCCATTGGGCCCCCTGCTCAGCGGGGAGCCCGCTTCTCCCTTTCCCACTCCCCACTGCTTGTGTTTTCTCTCTCACTGTGTCTCTCGCTGTCAAATAAGTAAAATCTTTTTTAAAAAATTGTATTATGTTAAAATTATTTCTTACTTAGAAATGTCAAAACCTGCCATAGTTCTTTAAGCTGGTCTTTGCTTTGAGAATCTTTGTTAATGTTCCTGCCTTACGGTGTCTCTTTGCATTCCCCTCCCTGACCCTTTGAGAATGTGGTATAGGAATTTTTTTTTTCCCAAGCTAAAAACATACCCTGTGTGGATTTTGTTTTCAGTAAGACACAATTTAATTCTTTGTGATTTGCTATGACTTTCTTGGGCATGACTTTTCTCCTACTTATTTGTAAAATGGGGGCACATTTATTGGCCTGAAGAATCACTTTCTATAAATAGCTAACAGATTTAGAAAGCTAAAGAGCTTTAGAAATTTTTTTATTTTCATATTTTCTTTGATATTTAAGTG
Organism: Mustela nivalis; assembly: GCF_964662115.1. Classification (NCBI taxonomy): domain Eukaryota; kingdom Metazoa; phylum Chordata; class Mammalia; order Carnivora; family Mustelidae; genus Mustela; species Mustela nivalis. The sequence goes on along the minus strand of NC_139023.1, from coordinate 89,585,823 downwards.
AGTTTTAACACAATCCAAACAAGTTTGCTTGATGTCAGAGAACTAAAAATCTATAGTAGTGCCATTGTAATTATTTCATTGGTATTTTTCTCGTTGACAAAGATTTTACATAGGTTTCTCTGCGTATGTCATTATGGGTTTGAATGCTGCCTAAAGCCATTATTTGGGAACATTGTTCACATTTACACAGTGCTATTTAGATTATTTTAGCTCCTCTTTTAAAACGGGTCACTGATTAAGAGAATTTCAGATGCCTTAAATGACATTCAAGACAGAAGACTTTATATGTTCAAAACTACATGGTTGGGAGAAAGTATCACATATTTTAAGAATACAGGTAGTTTGGTCTATGCAAGGCTGAGAGCGTATATGGAAATTGTAAGATGATAGTTAAGAGAGTGGACAGAAGCCAACTCATGATGAAATTTTTATGCTATTTTTAAATCCTACAGTAAGTGGAAAGGCACCAGAGGACAAGGAGAGTAATACACTCCAGTTCACATTTTAGAAAGACTGGTGGCAATGTAGAGAGTGAATTTGGAGCAGTGAGAGAAATAGTAGTTAGATGACTGTTTGGACAGCCTGGAAAGAAAAGGTGAGGACATAAACTAAGGCAGTACCAGTATCACAAAAGAAGATTTGAGAGTTTATAAGGAAGTGTAGACAGTGGAGTCAGTTTTTATGACAGATGTACAAAAGGGAGGAAGAGGAGAAGCTGGGGATAGCTGTTATTTGAGACTTACATAAGTAAATCACAGTGTACCAAATCAAAGAATATAGAAGAAGAAACAACTTTTGGGGGATGAGAGGAAGATGCCAAATTTATTTTTTGATTTATCATCTAGGTGAATAGATTTATTAGGCTGTTAAGGACATATGTCTACAACTCAGGAGAGAGGATTCGTTCGGTAACCAGCCACATATATGGGAATTGAATGCCATAGACATGGACTGTATCACTCAGGAGAAAGGGAGACAAAGGAAAAAAAGAGACAAAGGAAAAAACGTGGGGTTTGCTAAATAAGAGAGATGAGCTAAGGATAGAGAGAAGGAGCAACTTTGGGAAGTATGAGAAGTAGCTAAAAGGATGAGAAAAAAAAAAAAGGAGAGAAGATTATCACAGGGAAACCAGGAAAATGGGGAGTTTCAAGAAGACAGGTTGCCACAGATTGAGCAGAATATGGACTAAAAAATGCAGGTTTGATTAGCAGTAAGTCATTAGTGATAGAGGAAAAGCGGTATAAGAGGAACATTAGAAATAGGAGCAAGCTTGAGGTAAACTGAAGTATTTAGAAATAGTAAAGGGCCATGGTGTTTGTAACTTCAAGTGGTTCAGAAAAAAATGTTAATGGGTGAATCTGGGTAAAAGATATACAGGTAATTTTTGTAGTAGTTTTAATCTCTTGGTTCTTCTGAACTTTTTGAAATTATTTTCAAATAAATGTCTTAGGAAATTAGAGTACAATGTAAAGTTAATGAAATAAGTAAACAAATGTCAATATAGTAGTACTTAGAGGACAAAGAAGCAACCAAGAGCTTAGTTTTGCATTTATGTTACAGAGCATAAGGAACTAATGATGCATAAGAGAAGAGAAAGGTGCTAAGATAAGAATAAACAGACCAGTAACTGATGGAGTAAGATCTCTGGAGGTAGAAGGAAAATGAAACAAAGAAGGTAGAGAGGCCAGTTAAAATCTTGTGATTTTTTTCCAAAGTATTCAAATTTTATTAACACTTTTTTAAACTGTAAATCAGATCATTGATTAGGTTATTGCTCTTGTATGTTTAGGCTTTATAATTGTAGTTTTGCTGTTATATTTTGAAATCCCTCTATGCAACAAGAGTGAAGATTACATTGTCTAGAACAGCAGTTTGGTTTTATTGGTGCCCAAGCCTATTTTAAATATAGATCATCTTTTCAGATGAAACATATATTTTGGGCTTTTAAACTATTTCTCTATTGGGCTTTTTAAAATAAAGTATCAAAATTAGTATTATTAACTAACGCTTCTTGCCTTGATGTTAAGGTGTCTTCTGTGCCAAGTGTAAAAATCAGACCATTTTAGATTTGCAAAGAACTTGGAGCCAAAATTCCCAGTAAAGACACATGGATGTTTATGTCAGCAGAAGAGAAAAATAACACATCTATTTTTAAGTTAGTTGGAATTCTGAAGTCAAACCACTTGGTTGAATGCCTGCCATCGTGATATTAAAATTTCAAACATATTTATAAGACCTCTGCTGCCTCCTGCTGTCTGTTATATGGATACATTAATAATAGTAAAGAGGTTTTTAAGAATTGTTTTTTCTGGTGTTTGTGAATAATAAACCTGGAATTATGGATAAGTTAAACATTCTGAAGTTAAAATCAAGGTGAATGGATTATTATAATGTAATTTCAACTTAAATTTTCCAGGCTAAAGAATTATTGAAGTTCTTTTTGACATTACTTCCCCTGCCCCCCATAAAGTAGCTATTGAAGAGAGGCTGTTTTATGAGCCTTGGCAGTGGGTTAGGCTTACAAGCGACTAACACTCTTTGGGATAAATTATACTGCCTTTTATTTTTAAGATTTGTATTAGTGTGGCAATTGATAGACTCAAGATAGGTCAGGGGGAAAGGTAAGAAGAATTGATCGTAGCTTATACTTACCTAGTCCTGGTTCTGTGAGTCAGGAACATGGTGAACAAGGTGGGGATATTTACAAGAAGAAAAAACAGTTTTGTTTTCCATGTAATTTTTATTCATTCTCTAGACTTTCACTGAATATCTTTTATGTGCTAGATATTATACTAGGGGAAATAACAAAAAAGGGACATATTGTCCAATAATAAAGAACTTACTGCAGTCTAGTGGATGTAGGAATGTGAAATCTTTAGCAAATGAATGCCAGACTTCTAGTTCCCTTCATTCTACTATCTTAGGTTTTTATTGGAAGGTAACATTTACTGTGTGAGCAATAATATAAATACCTTAGGTATTAAATTCTCATATATATTATATAAGAAATTCAAGATTTAACTAGCAGAGGCTGTTGATAATCAAATATAGATTTTTCACCAGATAATATTTAGATGTTTTGGTCAACTATATATTCCAGTTGAATTTTGAATGACAGAGTAGTTTTATTTAAAAAAATATACCTAGAAAATCAATTTAGGGATAAAAGCCATCTAAGATAAACTTCTTTGTTATTGTTTAAGAAATAAAGTTGCTGCTTTAATGGCTTTGTTTTCTTTACATTCTTCAATTCATAGACTTGGGAGTACAGTCAGGAGTATGAGAATGAAAGGAAATGAACATGAGGAAAATGCCATCTAAAAATAAGGGAGAATACTGAAAACTTACTGGAATTCTACAGAAGTATAGGGAATTAGTTGAATATTTAAGCTAAAGCCATGTATTTTTATATCTTCTGTGGGCCTAGTTTCCTCAGGAGGAGATTTGTATGATGATCTTGGATTTTAGTGGCATATGCAAAAGAGAGCTTGCAGGTAGTAGAAAGAGCACTGGCTTTGGAGTTAGTCCTGGATTGGTTTAAATGCTGTCAATTACCAGTTATATAGCCTTACTTGGGTCACCTAACTTCCTTGGGTATAAAGAGGGGAACTGTTTCACAGAACAGTTGTGACTGAGATTTTTTAAGGACTATTTTCAATCAACTGAAGCAATGCTTTGCCCTCAGGATATTTTTATACTATTAAAGAATATTGAGGACCTCAAAGAGCTTTTGTTTTGATAGGCTATATAAGTTAATAATTACTGTATTATTTTTTAGAAAGGAAAATTTATTTATTCATTTAAAGAATGATTTACTTTACTCATGCATGATTTTGTAACATCAGTATATCCTTATTTGGAAAATACTGATTTGCTAAATTATACAAGTCTTCCAAACGTTGATAAATTTCTTTATATTTAAAAAATACATTTGTTAATATCACCACAAATATTAGCGGAAAGCTTTTCTAATTCTTGAGAAGCTAAAAACTCATGGTGGTGGATAAAAGTTTCCAAAATTCTTATTTTCATCTAAAAACTTAAATTTTATATAATGGCAATAAATAATGCTAGTTGTTTTCCTTAGAAATGACAGGTTCACTTTTATTCTCAAGAAAATTTCTGCCAGATATCCAAGTCTGAGTAACCAAAGTTTATCTGTTATCTTTCAAGTAAAAAATGATGTTCAGTTGTAAAGATTAAATGAAATAATTATTATGAACTCCCTACAACTTGAGTCAGCAGTCAATAAATGGTAGCTACTGAGTGATAGTATTAACATTTTACATGTTAACCATATTACCCTCCCCACACTTTAATTCAGTTGATGTTCCTAATGTTCCTGTGAAGAAGGTAAAATAGGTGTCATTATCTCATATGAATGAGGAAACTAGATTCTAAGGGATTGAGAAGTTTGCTTAAAGCTACTAGCCAGTAAGTAGTGAATCCAGACTTCAACCCAAGCCATCTGTCTTCAAATGCAGGACTTCTGACATTTTGTCAGCAAAGACTATGTCTCAAGGGGAAACACATAGCTCCCTGCAGTCTTAACAACAATAGTGTTATCTGGGCATAGCTAACGTTTTCAAGTGATAATAGAAACAGCTATTTATTTTGTATAAAGTATTCAGAAAAGAGCTATTTGAGCTGAAACTTGAAGAATTAATCTTTGCTAGTTGTAAGAGAATAACCTATTTGTAGGAAACCTTACATAAATTATGGGGAAGTATATGCTCAGTAAATTAGAAAAGATCATTAAATAATTTTTTTTTCTCCCTCCTAGCCTCGGCCTTTAAAAAAGAACTCAAGAATTTGGAAGTAGGCTATAATTCGCATGAGTTCCATCCAGAGTCACATCTACAAATAAAAAATCCTTTGATAAAAAGGTAATCAAATATATTTAGAAATACTAAAATCTTTTGTATTAAATGCATGTATTATAGGAACTCTATCAGGGCAAAAATCCATATTACTACTCTGAAAACAAGGGGTCTACAATGTTATGATGCCTGTATTATTGGGACATAAAAGGACATAGACCTAAGGATATAAGGCCTACAGAGTACCAGGTACAATACATGATTGTTGTAATCCTCATAGCATTTGTAGGAGGTGGGTGGTATTTCATAAGAGAAAATTAGGGGCTTTTATTATAAGTAATTTGCCCAAAGCAATGGAGCTGAAATTTGAATATAGCTCTTATCTACCTTGCAAAGCCTCTATTCTTTTCATCATTTTGCTCTAACTGAATTCCGTGAAGTTTGAGAAAAATAATTTTCATGACAAAAAATAATTTGCAGTGTGATATCATTTATCTTCATATGAGAAATTGTTATCTAAAAAAGGTAATCTTCATTAAATTATTTTTAATTTGTCTACTATCCTTTTATAGCATTGTATATCAAGAGTTGTCTCTATTGGTATAAGCTTTATAATGTTGGTCAAGAAACCTTTTAGGGTATTGAAGTATTTGCTTACAACATTTTTTTCAAGCCTATGCTACATTTTGTCACAAATAAATGTAATTTCAGTGTAAGTTGAAATGAATTTTTAAATTATGCTAATTATTAGAAATCTAATTTTGGTAATGACAGGTGTTTCTAGCATTCCTGTATCTTGGCATACATTTTGGAGTCAGAGAGTGTAAAATGTTAATGGTTACAAATATCTTTCCATCTTTGTTATGTTACAAAAGTAACATCAGGCATATATTGAGAAGTTAAACTACAGGACAAAAGTTTGTTTTTCCTACAATTTTGCCTATTTGTATATGGTGTTTTAGCTTTGTCCTTATTTTTATGTTATAGGTCACATATACGTGAAAACAATGGGAAGTTATTCCTTTCTTCAGGTACACAGATACTCCAGGACAATGCAGCAAGAGAGCATATCCACCAGTCAGGTGAACAGAAACTTGAAACCTCAAGTGAATGCAAATTTTCTGAGTGGCTTAATGCAGAAAATTCTGAAAGAACAGGTTTACTCTCTCATGATGATAATTCTGCTCCTGGAAAGAGAATGAACAGTAATGAAGTAGTCTCATCATCTTCATTGTGGTCTTCACACATGAGACCTGTTGGGTTAAAGCCAGAAACTTCTCCCCTCATCCAGCAGCAAACTATGATGGAACAATGTTGTTCTGAGAACTCTCTGTCTAGGGAACATATAATTCAGTCAACGTACAGGTCTGATGATTGTCAGATGTCAAAATCTGTTAGCCATAATCCACCACCTCCTTTGCCACCAAAGAAATACGCTATAACCAGTGTGCTACAGTCAGAGAAAAACAGTCCCACACCTAATGTCAAACTTATAGAGATGTTTAAAGCTAATTCTTGTAGTCTTCCAAAGCACAGTTTAAGTTTGGATTCAGAATCAGGTTCAGAAATGAGTACATATGTGCGTGATCAAAGACTTAAGGAAACATTTCAAGTAAAAGAGGCTGTTGGCAACACACCAAACCACCTATCAAGCTTTTCAACTAAAGATTTTCAGGCAGATTTGGGTACAATTGTTGATGCATTATGCCAACCAGAAATAGACTCTAGTTCTACTTGTCCAAATGAGACCATTTCATTAACTACCTATTTTTCAGTTGATAGCTGCATGACTGATACATACAGACTGAAATACCACCAGAGACCCAAGCTCCATGTTCCAGAGAGCAGTAGCTTTTGTAATGATAAAGCACTATCTCAGAGTGAAAGAGGGCTAGCACCTGTGTTACACAGCAGTCTTGGTTCAAACTGCCCTTCTGAGCAGAGGTATAAACCTAGTATACACTGTAATAGATAAGTGATGAAACTGGTAGGCTTAGACTTCTCAGAGGCCATGAAAATATAATAGGAATCGACTGACCAAACCTGGTGATATATGAAACTAAAACCATGGCATTTCTAAAGTTATTAATGACATTAATTTTCTATATATATATTTTTTATTTGTGTTGTTCAACTTATTGGGTATTTTAGAAATTCCCTTTGAATAGTTTTGGTGTGCCTGCAAAACAGAAAATAGAGGGTATGCAAAAAGTCACTGCTGCAGTTAAATAAAAATGTGATTTGTTCCTTTGTATGTGGCTGGTAGACCCATAAGTATTAAACTAACCAGTACTCACATATATAGATGGGTAAGTTATGCTAACTGAAAAATACCAGGTGATACACAGTTGGTGTAGTCAAAGCAGTATTTGCTTTATGAAGAAGCACTTTCTAATGGGTAACCAACCGGGAGGGCTTCACCCATTTGTTTTTGACTTCTGTGATAGTCTACTACCTATGATCCCTTTAAGTGTCTTAAAAAATACCAACCCATGATATGGTTATCATATGAATTAGAGGCATATATTCATATGGTATCATATGAAATGATAGCATTTGGAGGGGAGAAGCCTTAATGATAAAGCAGTTTTTTTTAATTAAATTCTTAAGGTCAGAAGAGAAGAAACTTAATTTTGCTCCTAGAACTTCAATCTTCATAATGCCTAGTTAACATAAATTAGGCCTCTGTTATATCGTAAACTTACTTCAGCCATGTAAGTGAAAAGTAAGTAAAAGTAAGTGAAATCCTTAACGTTAGTATATTTATGTGTTACATTTTTTCTAATTTTATATGAAATGTGAAAGGTTTTATTTTGGTTTGGTTTACTTTGGGCTGCTAATAACCAGTGTTAGGAATTAACTTAGGGCCCACTGGGGATCTCACTGTGACTGCCTGAATTTTCCCTGCTATCATCTTAACCTCTCTTTATAGGCTGTCAACTCATTTTAATAATTTTCAGATTCTTGAATCCGAGTATTTCTGGGTTCCAGATCCAATTTCTACTTTCATATAGAGGGTTTAGTATTAATGAAATGTATTAATTTGAGCATCCCTTCCATTTTACTTCTCTAAACAGTCATTTTACCCTACTTTCATGGAGAGGACTTTTTTTTTTTCTTTAAGTAAAAGAATTTTCCATTATCATGATGACCTTCTAAATGAAATTAAGTTACATTAATTGCCTTATTTCATTAGTTGTCATTTTATTTTGTACTAAGTTGGTAAACATATTGTGGCTAAGTGTTGTATTGTCCATGTAGGAAAATTGAGAACTGCAAAATTAAAAATTTTCTTACATTAATAAATTTTATACATATAACTTAATTCTGTAAACTGATTACTAAATTTAATGTTTGACCAACTCCATAAATTAAAATATTCTAAAATGTAAATGATTAAAAATAAGTATTCCTAGATAACTATAAAATAATTGCTTGTAAAAACCTAATCTTACCCAGTTAAGAAATCTTGGTCAATTATTGTCTTCCACTTAGAGAAGTTTTTACTTGCCTTTTCTAACCATAACAGTACGTGATTATTACTTTATGTTCTCTTAACTTAGAAATACTTGAATATGGACTATATTAAACTTTTATCTTTTAAGAAAGCTTATTTTTAACATAACTTTTAGTATGGAAGGCTTGTAAATACTGTAAAGTTTTTAAAATTGTATTTGAAATATTGTATTTAATTACTACTTTTATAACATTGTAAAATATTACAAAATGGGTTTCAAGCATTTTTAGTAACTTTGAAAAACACTGTCTAGTTTTTTTCTAAGATTTCTATTTGGTCAAGATGTCCAGTTAAAAATGTATTATTTGACACCTATACACTAGTATCTTGTATTTAACAGCAGTCTCATAGATATGTATTTTCAACTCAACATTTGAGTTGCAACATCAAAATAGAAATCTCATTTTGGCTCTTTTTAAAAGTACTGTCCAGCTGAAACTACTTGAATCATGTAATAGTACTAACAAAACCAGAAACTGTTTTTGTTGATTCAACACTCCAGTTATAGATTTGAATACATAATTATTAACTATTCACAGGTAAAATAAATTTCTAGAGTACCTAATTTTTGTAGGTGTTTTCTTCTTGTTATAAAATTATGGTAACTTCTGAAATAATGCATCCAATAATTATTGTAATGTTCAAAATACGTATCTTCAGACTGTTCTATTTTTCTGTGAAATCAGTTTCTTTCGGTTCAGAATTTTTTTTAAGATAAACTGATTTTTAAGTTAACATGTTTGGACTTTTCTGTGCATTCATAAATTATGGCTTCCTCTCCTCACATGTTGATTATGTATTTTATGAGAAATGTAAATCAACTTAAAGTTCAAGGGTACTTGGACTATCACTAATTATAAAATATTATCACTAGAGGCTCCTAAAAGTATAACTGCAGTGAGGTCTAAAGCAGGGCTCCTATAGGAGTTGGCAAACTTTCCATAAAGAGCCACATAATAAAATAATTTGGTCTTGGTGGACCACAGGGTCTTTGTAACAAACAGCTCCAGTTCTGCCACTGTAGTGAGAGAAGCCATAAATGGTATGTAAGTGAATGGCATGTTTGTGTTCTAATAAAACTTTGACATTGACACATGGGTTTCATATAATTTTTACATTATGACATAGTCATTTTTTTTTTTTACAACCGTTTTAAAATGTAAAAATCATCCCTAGCTCATAGGCCTGATCAAAAGAGGCAGTAGGCCAGATTTGGCCCATTGGCCAGTTTGAGGATCCTTATCCTAGAACATAATTTATATTAAGTAACCTTAAAGACCTTAAATAAATAATCCTGTAGTCTCTGAATGTATCCCCATGCCATTTAGGGACTAGATACATGGAGATGTTTCTATCCTAAATTTTCAGGTTCACAGACAACTAAATACTAAAGACTTTGCCACAATAACTGGTCAAATAACCATTTCATTTATATGAAATTAAGTTTTTGAAACTTACAAAGGAATTTATCAGATTAAAACATTGATGTTATTCTTTGTTTTCATCATAGCAAGTTTGCCAATTTTTCTTGGTGTCCCATTCATCCTTTAGCCTTACGCAGTTAGTTACCCTTTACTCATTTAGCCTTCAAGTGTGGGTGCTGTAAGGACTCACTATACTTGAGATGGCACAGTAGGTATAATTTCTTATTCATTAGCTGTAGAAACGACTCAGCCCTCCTGCTGGAACCATTTTTGTATGCCATTTTTAGTCATGTCATAACAGCAAGACCTTGCTACATTCCCTCTGCTAGAAATTTTCAGAATATTCAGTATTTGTGGTAGTAGGCTGATTTCAGGCTCAGAAACATAGTACGGATTATAAAATTTTGTGTATAACCCAACATTAAGCTACATGAGAACTGGTAATCCTTTCTAAACCCTGCTACTTACCAAGTAATTTGTTTAAACAAATGCAAAATCCAAAATCAGACCAAATTTAGCTACATAATAAATATTTATTGGACAAAATTATTAGCAAACAGCAGAAAAACAGTTCATACTGTTTGGTATACTCAATAAAATTCCAATTTTGTGTTTCTTTAGATGCATCGACCTCTGCATAAAAGGTTCTCTCTCAAGTAGATGCAATACCCTGGATGCATAATTGTTACCTTGTACTTGGCAATTGGCAACTAAAATCTTCCAAAATCAGTCCTGGATTTCATTCTAAAGTCATTCTAAAAGAGAGAAGGTATAGAGTTCACCAGATCTATGCCCTATTTCTAAGGGAGGTGAATATCCTCAAAATATTTAGGCAATTCACATGTATCAAATGTCACCAATTTCAACAAGAGCCCCTTTCTAACATCCATTACATAAAGAAGTATCTGTTATGTAATAGGAATAGCTTCCGAAGGGCTTTTAGTAGCTGCTTTGGAAGTGTGACCTTTCTGATTAAACACTAGCTGATCACTCCTAGAATGTAAATTATTACTAACACTGTTAGATAAATAAAAGAATGCAAGCTCCATGAAGGCAAAAAATTTTTGTCTTTTTTCCTCACTACTACACCTGGCCCAGAGTAAGTGCTCAAATATTTGTTGAAATGACTTTGCTGAAGTATTTAAGGTACAGACATTATTTAAAAAACAAACAAAAAGCCTCATATTTTGGCAAGCATTCTTTATAAAACCACAAGAATAAAAAATGGGTTTCAAACACAGTCCTATTTTAGGGAAGTTCAAGAACTTAAAAGGAAGGAAGGGGACATCCAGGTAAGAGGACATGCACAGTTGGATAGTATGCTTTCTCTGGGACTTTATCAATCTGGTAACTGTTAACTGAGGCCCACTTAATTTAAAAATTAAACTGTTACTTACAGCCAGTACACTGTGGGCCTGCATTTTCTGTACAGCTCTAACTCCTTTTTTTCACCCTTGTTTTTAAGTAATTTATTTTTAAATACTTCATCTTAATATTTTACCACATTTTTGCATCATACTAAACCCGGGTTAACACTTAAACTGTTAAAGGCAAGACATTACCATATTTCTTAATGAATACCCTAAACCTTTATGTATAAATACTTTAATATTCAGCCCCTATAAAGCCATCAGATGTTTGAAAAGCTTTTAAACATGAATCAGAGTAATTTTAAGAACTTAGCTATGAATGGGTGAGATCATTACCCACTTACTATAGTCCCCAAAAGGAGTAACAAGAGTATGTAAAATAAAAAAAAAGTTCCTCCGAGTTTGAAATTCTGTTGCACAACCCTGTCTTCTTTGTTCAAGAAGTTTGCAGTCATTTTCAGAATCCACTCCAGGAGTCAACTTCTTAATCTAGACATCAGGCAAACCATTCTGTAAAAACCAAATATTTGTCAACAATGTTTCCTCCTTCCAGATTTAATATTTTAGACCCAATACCTGAAAATCTAGATTGTCTCAGTCACTTTCCTGTTCCTAAATGATTTATGTATTGATAAGAGAGAAAAAAAAGACCTGGACTATTCCTCCTACTGCTTCCATTTTCTTTCTTCTTCTTTTCATTTTTCCATCCAGAGCTGAAAACTCATTAAAACAAAACAAAACACTGTATTTGAGGTATCATTCTCTACCAAAAAAGGAGGGGAAGTAGAGGAGAGTGAAAACTCTACAAATAGTCTGGCAGAGTATTTTATAGAAATATCCACCTCTTCCATTCACTCCACTCAACCCTCTGCCTTCTAATCTAACACATCCAAGAAATCAGTGACAATGGGGTCTTAGATACGAGGAGGTCATGCCCAAATCTTTGCCAAAATTTTGGGGCGGGGAAAGAAGACATAATTGCCTATCATGGATTGCAAACTCATAAGCATAATGATTGAGAAAAGTTAATTTATGATAAGTCAACAACTCCAAAGTCCAAGAGAGCTCCCTAATGTCCAAATGAGCTGCACTGCTTTTCTTCCACAGCCCCGCCCTTCAACTCCACTGCTGCTCTCCTGAACTTTTCCTATCACCTCAGTCCTTGTCCCTCTTCTTGTTCTGCTCCCCAGCGCCTTCTCTACTTTTCCCCCCCTTATCCTCTTCCGAAAATGTCTTTTCAGAGTCAGTGGCAATGAAAATGGAGAGCAAGGACTTCGCAAGTGGAACCTACAGAATTTTGTGATTTAACAGTTGGGTGTTTTGGGATGTGTGGGTGTAAGCAAAAGGGGACAATCAGAGTCCCAGGCTTCTGGCAGGAGTACTGAATGAATAAAGTTAACATTTACTGAAATACGGACACTGAAAAATAAGTACATTTTGGTAAGAAGTTAGTAGTCGTTCAGGCTTGGACCTGTTTGAGATACCTACCTGGCCTCCTAGAGGTCAAACTGTAGTTATAGTAACAACACCTTTAGTCAAGCGCTTGCTGTTGCCAGGCAAAAATGCGAATCGCTTTTAGAGAAAATCCTCATTTAATCCTCGCTACACCCCTATGACCTTGTTATTATGGCCCCAAATGGTAAATGGAAAAATAAAGCTCAGAAAAGCTAAATAACTTCTTTAATTTTTTTGTGGTAGTGCAGATAGTCAAATCCAGCTCTTTTCAATCCAAAACAGAAGAAAAATTAGGAAGCCAAGTTTCTCCCACACCTCTTTGAAGACGCTCACTGAGGTGCCAGGGAAGAACACTTTCACTCCAGCCTCAACCCGACCCAAACCACCCGCCTCTCCACCCCGCCATTCACCAGCTATATTATCGGGCATACCATACTCTCTGGAATTCGGTTACCTTGCTCCCCACCCCCCCCCCCCCAAACTGTGGTGGTAAACTCCCTACCGGTTCAACCCTGCGTTCAGAGTACTCACCATGGTAAAAGGTAGACGAAGATAAACAGCACTACATCGAAGAGGATGAAGAGCCAGAGATCCAACCAGTAGGAATGCTTTGGAAACCGGTCGGCCCGGGATTGAGATCGCACTTCGTGGTTCTGCTGCTGCCTCCCAGCTTCATCCAAGCCTCGCCGCTCCCGAGGACCGTCCCGACCATCTTCCGCAGCTGCGCCCGCCTCCATCTCGCACCAGGAACCCCACCACAGACCGAGCAGCCAGAAAGACAAGGACCCTACTTCCGCGTTTACCTTGCCCTAAACCCGCCCCAGTCTGGCCGCCTACGCATGCGCGTTCCTCATCGCCGGAAGCGGGCCTGGTTCCCTCTTCTTCCAACGCGCAGGCGCCGCCCGAAAGTCCACTGTCTCCGTGACAGCCGGCAGGCAGCTCGGCCGCCACCGGGAAGCGGAGTAAGCTGGTCCGCCCGCCCCTGGGGAAAAGCCGGTTAGACAGGTTTCGTTGGAAGGAAAAGGCATTCGCCTCGTCAGAAGTCACTATCAAGTCCCATTCCTCTCAGGTGATGGATTCTACCCTGCCACTCCCCGCAGTCCCCTTTCCTTATCCCTGCTCTTTGGGGCCCCTTATACCAGGTTTAGGACCCCCTCTTGATAGGTTTTGTTTTGTGTATATAACACGTTACACTTATTTAATCCTGTGAAAGCTATAATGAGACAGACGTATTATGAGTGTGAGTTTCTTAGGGGGCCAGAGAGCAAATCACGAGAATGTTGCGTGTAGAATAACCCAAAGGGTTGGAAGTGTGGCTCCCTATGAGATTAGAGTGCTAGCAGAAAGAAAACGACTGACCATTGTAAGGGAGGGAAAATTCTCTACCTACCCTCTTTGGGTCTTCAACAGGGTCCAGAAATTAAACTGACATAAGACAGACAAACAGGAGAAATGCATACAAGTTTTATTAAATTTTTTAAAAAACATGTATGTGAGAACCTCGGCAAGAGAATGAGCACTCAAAGAATGACCAGAACGGAACGCTTTATACCTTGTAGACAACGAATCACGTTTTGAGACAGAGGGTTTGGGTCAGGGGTAGCAAACTGTGGAAGAATGACTAGGAAGATAAACATTAGTGTAACGAGGTTGGTTTGCACAGGTTTCTCAGCCTGATTCCCCATCTCTGGTGATAAGACTGTTTTTCTTCCTCCTGGTAGAGGGAGGGCACCTTTTCCCAGGAGAGCTTTATCTCCTGTCAGGAAGAATTCAGGAAAGTCGCAGTGACCCTCTTGCACCTGCTGTTTCTCAAGCTCCTTTAATTTAATCAGTATGCCACTTGTAGGGTGTTTATTTTGGAGTGACATGCTCTGAACTTCATTTCCTCTGTCTGAAAATTCCTTAGATGTTTCTCATAAAAGCTGCATTCGTGGTTGTGGAAAGAATTGGGTTAGCAACCAAGTGGGGAGGGATCTATCTGCAAAGGAAAAGAAGAGCATAGATTAGAATAAGAATAAATAGGAAATGACAAATCCAAGCACATTTCCTCATGCCCTCATTAAATCAGTCTCTTGTCCCCGGAAATAGGTCAGTCCAACAGAATGGCTGGACCTCCTTGATCTGATGGAGGACGTTTATCTTGTCTTTCAAAGGGTCAGGTTAGACACAATTTGTCCCAAGCAGTTGACACAGAAGAAGCATTGTTCAGTAATGATTGCATACGCTTCTCCTTTTGGACTGTCAGTGTGTCCAGGGCGAGGTACCTTTGGAGTATAACAGAGCCTAAATAATCAAATTCTCATAGAATGGCTTCCAGTGTTTGTGTGGTGATACTGAACTCTTGTTCCATTTCTGTGGAAAGATTTAGAACAGCCTTTCCAACTCGTAAGTTCCAAAGCCTGGGAAAAGGGAGGTCAATATTCATAAAAACTTAGAATTGTGATATACAAGCCAGTTTTCTGTAACATCATGTCTAGTATATTTATGTGGCTCTATTTTATGATCAAAGGAACCCAAGTTTGTAATTTGGCTGGCATTTAAGGTGGAGTACCTGGTTATAGAGAGTGTCAGGAATCTGAGTTCACATCCTCTTGACCATCTAGGTGGAACTCTTTATTACCTTATCATCACCTAAGATACAAAGACCAGCATTGTTCATGGATAAGGTCAGAATGAAACTTGTGACTTACTAAGTTGGGGTTTGGTGATCTTGTCACCTGTCATGTGGTGACCTGCCCATTTCCATCTTCCGTGTATCCCTGTCAGTCTATAGGAGTAGAACAGATTGTGAAAGATCAGATAGAAGAGGCCTGCAATTAGGCTTTAGCAGCTGTAAGGCTTGGTTTTGTTACGTGACCAGGTGAGTGCAAATTTTGGGGTTCCCAATGTGTAATTTTTGGCCTTCGGTGGTTCAGCTGCTCCTGGGTTACACAAGGGTGGCTTTGGAGCCTGCCATGAAATCTGGTGGTTTCGCAGGTGTTGATAGCATTAAGAGTCAGTAATGAGACCATTTCTGACCTTCATGAGAGGCTTGAGGATGCTACCTGTGGAATCAGACCACAAGCTTTGGTTGTAATATTCCCTTGGTATGTCATGTGGGAAAAGTTCAGTACCATCGCGATTTTCAGTGCAAAGGGAAAAAAAAAGTCTTTTCTAATGTCTGAGCAAAGGATAGTCCTTGAGCTTCCACAGAGATTTTTCCATGTACAACCAACTCACAAAAAGAGAAGAATGATAATTTTTTTGGCCATAGGTGCCATAACCTGTCATGCGTCCATTTTCCAGAGTTGGTCCACCAGTTGGTCTTCTTGGCAGGAATAAAAATTAATTTCAGGTTCTTTTGCATGATCTAGATGTTGACATTACCAAAACCCAGAGTGATTAGTTAATGTGGCCGGGGTTTGGAAAAGTGGTTAAGGGGTGGTCAGGTCTGTGCATAACCTACTGAGGGAACAGTAAGAGTTAGTAAGTGAGAACCAGTTTGAAGGACAGCCTTCAAAGGGATCAGAGGGAAAGTATGTTAGACTGAGACAATCAGACTCCAGTCAGCCTCTTTTTTCTTTTCTTTTTTTTTTTTTTTTTTAAGATTTTAAAGTAATATCTACACCCAACTGTGCTCCACAGTACTGAGCCATCCAGGCGCCTCTCCAATCAGCCTTTTAGTAATTGGCTAACGATAGGGGAAGCTTTGTTAAAAGGAAGATATTTTTTTCTCTTTTTCATTTTCCTCTGGGAGTAGGAAGACCCAGTGGGGGAGAAAATAAGTGGAAGTGAAGTTTCTTGATCAGTGATCTTGAGAAAAGCTGTCTACTACATGATTTTGTCTGCTTATAAGACCTGGGAATTTGCCTGGGAAATCCTTACTTTAAGCTCACCTTAGGAATGGTCTTCCAATTGTCCTGGGAGTGCTGATCCTGGTCTAACTTGGCAGGGCTTGTGTGAATCCAGAAGGATTTTTCGTTTATTTTGATAGCAGTGTGAGCCGTTAGTAGTTCTTTATAAAGGTCTTCTCAGTGAGGTGATAATGTGTGTGCTCCTCTAGAAACATCAATGTACATCTAGTCTTCTGGTCAAAAGGGATGGCAAAGCTTGCCAGTCAGCAGAGCCCATGCCATTTTTACCTGTTGATGATATGCTCCGTTTATACTAGTTAGTTCTTGTATATAGCTAGTCATAGTGACATGGAGAACAAAGGCAAAAGAGTTGTAGATAAAATTAAATCGCTTTACAACTTGCAGTCCATTCACAAATTCTTGAGGCAGGCAGAGTAGGACACTCCTCAAGGAACCCACAACTGCGGTAAGGTTAGTGCTATGCTAGGGGCAAAAGCAGCCTTAGCTTGACATTAGTCAGACCTCCAGGATCCTTTAAGTCTTCTTTAATATATGAAAATCTTTTTGGAAACTTCCTGTATCTCTCCCTCTTCCAACTTGAAGTATATATTCAGTCATTGTTTACAATCACATTGCAGCTCTTGTTTGCCCACGGGCCCTGTCCCTTGCCATAATAAAAACATATTTTTGCACTGTCTCAAGATTTATTTTTGACCGTTCGCTCCTCGCCCACATCAAATCAATAGCACGTTTTTCACTTACACCCCCTATAATATTCACTCAATCAAGGAATAGAAGGTTTAGAGATGCCAGTAGGAATAGGGTGACCAAACAGTATTTCAACAGATGTTATGTTTTCTATTTGGCGTATTCCAGATGTTATAAGGTTCAGAGGTTAGTGCTCCTGGACATTAAATCCAGTTTCTTGACAGATTATTTCTGAAGTCCTTTTGATGTTTGGATTTTTATGGTCTGTTTGCCATGAGGATTAGGCATGATACAGAGTGTGAAATTTTAGCGAGTACCCCAAAGTTTTGCAAATGGTTAATTTCTGTTGTAAAATTAGTTCCTTCATCTGACCCAATACATAAAGGAATGCCCAAACAAGGAATAATTTCAGTTACTAATTCTTCACCACTGTTGGGGCATTGGTACTTCTGGCTGGGTAACATTCAGTCCACCCACTAAATACACAGATGATAACTAAATAGTGGGAATAGCTTGATACTGGAGATAAATCTATGGAATCCATTTTGGGATTCCACAAGGGGCAGTGTGGGCCTTGGAGGATTTCCTGAGGTATGTTGGTTTCATCCAGAAACTTGGTGAGATTAATAAGTAGTAGTACACTGGGAGATAATTTGGTTAGAAAATTTGTGGATGCTAAGGGAGAATGAATTAGTTCCTTAACTATCTCCCATCTACCCATATGTCCCATCTGATGGGAAATAAATACAAGCCAAAAGGTCAAAAGAAAGGGGACCGCAGGAAGTCTGTTTGACCCAATGTATAATCTATTTGTTTGTCACCCTTTTGTATACCTTTGTCTTTTTCAATATTGTAGGGTATTTGCCTGAATAGTTAATAATATCAGTCAGGGATAAAGGCAGGTTTATAAATTGGGTGGAAAAAGGGAAGGGGTTCTATTTTGGGCTGCATATTTAGCAGCCTTGTCAGTCCTATTGTTCCCTGGACTTATAGTATGCCAATTTTAGGCTGTGTATTTTGGGGTGACATGCTCTGAACTCCTTCACTATACTGCCTGAATTTTCCCTCATGACTCCAATTTTAAATATTTTCTCCCTTGTCACATTACGAACCTTGGATTATTCAGAAAACACAGGTATGTATTAGTGGTTCTTTTAGTGTGATGTGAATGAAGATATGACTGTGTACCACTAAATCTTCATAAAACTTCTTCGAAGCTGTGATTACTCTATTTTATAGAATTTGAAAATGAGACACAAAAGGAGTACATAGTCTAAGGTTACTAAAAAAAATTATAAAGCTTAAAATTGATTCCAAATTCAGCATTTTTAATGCTGTTCTATAGATGTTCAACCTTGCTCTAATTTACCTCCAAATCTGTTACAAAGACAGTATACTACCTTAAAGAAAAATATCATTGTCCTTTCGCTTTGTAGATTCTGGGAATGAGAAGACCATTGCCTGAAAAGTAGCTAAACTGTGTGTTGTAACCCAGATTATAGGCTGGTAGTAGATTGATGGTAAGCGACATGGAAGCTTTACAAAAATTAGTGGAGACAAGTAAACTACTGCCCATGCAAATGATGGACGTATTCTTCTCAGTGGCAAGGTTGAATCAATTGCTTCTATTTATTGAAAAGGATTGATAAAAATTACTGAAATTATTAGAAATAGCTTGAAATGGTTTTAAATTTGTCCTTGGATGGGGCACCTGGGTGGCTCAGTGGGTTGAAGCCTCTGCCTTCGGCTCAGGTCATGATCTCAGGGTCCTGGGATCGAGCCCTGCATTGGGCTCTCTGCTCAGCAGGGAGCCTGCTTCCCCCCACCTCTCTCTGTCTGCCTCTCTGCCTACTCTCTGCCTACTTGTGACCTCTGTCTGTCAAATAAATAAATAAAATCTTTAAAAAAAAATAAATTTGTCCTTGGCAAAGAGTCACATACTCATCTGTGAGAGATGTTGGTACTAGAGTCTGACCTCTTGTGTCAGGTAGGTCTGTCACATTTGGGAGAGCAAATAATGCAAACAGGGAAGGGTCACTTGGACTAAATTCATTTGAAAGAGCCTGTCACCTCTTCTGGCTTCACCCTTGTTAAAATTCCAGTAATTCTTGGTTATTCCACGTGACAGAACTGAATATGGACTATGTGGTAGAATTTGCGATATCCTTAAATTAAAAATTTAATTTCAAAGAAAGTACTTTACTGAAATCCAGGTACACTGTTAGTGAGGTAGGAACTCAGCATTTTCCCCACCCCCTTAAACTTTTCTGCCTGATATGTCCAAGTGAAAAAGATGCACCAGAAACCATGAAATGAGTTATTACACTGCAACCATGATCCAGCACGTTCAAAATACTGTCAACACAGTTTATTTGACTGGAGCTAGGGTAGTGAAGATAGGGTATGAGAATGCCTTAACAATCAGATCAAAGCTAGATATTTTTAGGAAGACATTCTAAACTTCTGAAGTTCAAGTGCATTCAGTTCTTAAGAGGGAGGTGATAAACTATGCTTTAGCCTAAGGTGATAATACAGATTTCTTCAGGCAGCTGTCAAATTAGTATGTCCACATAATAAATCATCCATGTCTAGGAACTCATCATTCTAGGAATTAAACTAATTTTATAGAGTAACCTCCCCAACAGTAAAAAAACTTTGCTAATTTTCATCTGTAAACATGGTTTTTTCTTAAGTTATCCCTTTCTTATCTTCATTCCATTTTTGTCTACTTTCCAAATTGAATGAGCATTCCAATAACCCTGTTGATTGGTACAGCAAGTTATTTCTCTGTCTTCTGGGAATTTTATCCATTTTTTTTTTTTTTCTCTTCCATCATCATTGCTATACACTTCTATTATACTTTTCTCTGAGAATTGCATCATCATCATAGCTAATTGCTATTTGTTGCAGCTTCCCTTTTATCTTCATCTTGGCCTACATCAGCTGCCGTCCATGTATCCCACCATTAATCTACCTCCACCCTACTTAGCCAACCTCCTGTCCAGTAGACACCCTTTGTTCCAGCCAGATTGCTGTCTTCCGTCTTTTTCATGGAAACTGTTCTCTTCCTGGCCTTTGGGCTTTGGTGCCTGTTATTCTCATTAACCTGTAATGCTTCTCTACCCATCCTTTTTCAATTCAGATGTCAACTTCATAAAGTTTCCCTCTAGAATTCACATTGATCTCTCCATTCTCAGTATATCTAACATACTAGCTGTGAAAACTTCACGTTTGTCTCTATTTTGTATACCAAGTTTTCTTCTTGGGGAGAGGGTTATCTTCTCAAGATCAAGGCAGTGAAGTATTCCATACTTTTCTTCTTCTTCTTCTTTTTTTTAAACCTTCCTCTGCATTAGTTACTACTCTCTGCATTGTGTAATAGCCACCTATGGATGAGGCTATCTCCTGGGCTGGTCATTTTTCAAAATTTTCTACCTTCAACTCAAAAAACAGCAGAATTTTCTTGAGATTGTCTGGCACATTGTCTTGTTTTATAGCACAATGTTATGTAAGTTTTTCCCCCTATTAGAGTACTAGGTATCCTTTAGAAGCGAAACTATACTTTTACCATCTTTGTAGCTTCCCCAGTCCCTCAAACAGTACCTTGAACACAGAAACAATAAAATATTTATTCAATTATATTTTGTTGTATTCTGCAAACATTATTACAATCCTGGTCAAAAAATACTTGTTGAATAACCTCTGGTGTAACATAATATTATAATGATACCACTAAGATATGTTACTACTTATCTACTACTCTCAGTGGGGATACTTTCTGAGGTTTTTTGTTTTGTCTTGTTTTCAAGTATTAGTAATAGGTATGCACTAACCCATTCCCCCCTTCTGAATTTCTTGGCTTTAATTTAAATAAATACTCTTTGAATGCCTCCCGAGTGTCAGGCACTGTCTGAGGAGCCATAGGAGGTGGGGCAATAGTCATTCAATTCATTAGAGGCACTGACTGAGGACATTTAACAGAACTGTGGGATATTCAAACACTCTGTCCCAGAGCCCGGAGAGGTTCTGCATTATGGTTTTGGTGTTAGGAAGGCTAAGCAGGGTTGGCTGTTGAACAAACTACCTACCCTCTTCTACCTACATACATGTGCACACTTCAATCATAAAAGCTCAGTTTTGTGTATTTAAATTTTAGGGTTTCGTAGAAGATTTCATTTCAAAATAAAGAAGGGATTCTGCTGCTTTTTAAAAGTTTAAAAACAACTTCAGTAGGGCCAGGCTTAAATTGGTAAGCATAGATGATAAGATATTGACATCTACAATCTTGAAATCTCATTATGCTAATCAACTGAGTGACCAACCTGTTTTTGTTTTATTGAAAGGTGTTGGAAGGAACAGTCATTGAGGGTGAAGATTGACAGGTTAGTCAACACATGAAAAGTCTTCCCTCATAAAGTTATATAATAGGCATCCAAGAGTAGACATGATGACCTTAACCTAGGCGTGAATAGAATAACAGTGTTAAGTAAATGGATGCAAAGGTGATAACTGCTATATGTAAAATGTTAACCAGATTAGACTTATTTTGTAAATATGAAAAATGTCAGCATATTAACAGCAGTTATCTCTGGAAGATGGGATCACAGATCATTTTATTCTTTGTGCTTTTTCCTGTTTTCCAAATCATCTCAGTACAAATGCATTAGAAGTTGGGAACACTGCATAAAAACTAATGATGTATTTTCTGGTGACTAATGTAACACAATAAAAAATAAATAAATAAAAAGAAGTTGGGAAGAAAGTTTTTTGAAAATAGTAAGTTAAAAAAAAACAAGAGATAGTCTATTTAACTGTCTCTCGCACGCGCACACTCTCTCTCTCTCTTTTAAGATTTTATTTATTTATTTGTCACAGAGAGAGAGCACAAAAACACAAGCAGGGGGCACCTGGGTGGCTCAGTGGGTTAAGCCTCTGCCTTCAGCTCAGGTCATGATCGCAGGGTCTTGGGATCGAACCCCACATCAGGCTCTCTGCTCCGCAGGGAGCCTGCTTCCCCCTCTCTCTCTGCCTGCTTCTCTGCCTGCTTGTGATCTCTGTCTATCAATTAAATAAACAAAATCTTTAAAAAAAGAAAAAAAAAAGAAAAGAAAATGCTGAATCAAAATATATGAAGAGGATAAAGACCAAATTAAAGGGAAATATAGCGGGTTCTACAGTAATAGAAACTTCCATACCCTACTTTCATTAATGGGTAAAACATCTAGACAGAAGATCAGTAAGAAAATGCAGGTCTTGGAGCAGCTGTGTGACTCGGCCAGTTAAGCACCTGACTCTTGATTTCCGCTCAGGTGATGATCTTGGGATCATGAGATTGAGCCCCATGTCAGGCTCCTAGCTCAGTATGGAGTCTGCTTGAGATTCTCTCTCCTCTGCCCCAACCCCCACTGATTCTCTCTCTCTAAAATACATAAATAAAATCTTAAAAGAGAGAGAGAGAGAAAATCAGGGTCTTGAACAACACTATAAATCATCAGACCTAACAGACATATATGGGATATTCCATTCAACTGTACTACATCAGTTGGTGACCCAGGCAGAGTAAAATATTCTATTGACTTCAGAAAATGGGAAGAATGAGTTCATGAAATTTTCAACATTGCCAAGTCACAGAGTAATCCTACACAAATTCCAGCTCAAAATAAGTGAGGAGGCTGTTGCTGGTTTAATAATGCTCATTCAGTTGCTTTATTCTGCCCTTCCTAAACTAGCAGATTGGAGCCCTCACAGAATGTGCTAGTTAGGCCCTTTATATCATAAATCCCAGAAATCCACTAAATGTAACTCCAGAGCTATTTTAATACTGTCTTGGGTCCGAGGACCCAAACCCAAGGCTCTTCCTCTACTGAATATCCTATAAGACATACTTAGAATGGCACAGTCCCTCACTTCTTTCAAGATGTTGCTCAAACATCACCTGCTCGGGTTATATCCTTGAATATCCCATTTAAAACTGTATCCCCAGGGGCGCCTGGGTGGCTCAGTGGGTTAAAGCCTCTGCCTTCGCTCGGGTGATGATCTCAGGGTCCTGGGATCGAGCCCCGCATGGGGCTCTCTGCTCAGCAGGGAGCCTGCTTTCCTTCCTCTCTCTGCCTGCCTCTCTGCCTAATTGTGATCTCTGTCTGTCAAATAAATAAAATCTTAAAAAAAAAATAAAACTGTATCCCCAGTGTCACCTGAGGCAGCCCCCATCCTGCTTCCTGGGTTTATTTTCTCATCTAATGTACCATATATTTATTTATGCCATCTAATGTACGATATATTTTACTTCTTGTATATTATCCATATCCCCTCCATGAAGACATAGATTTGTTTTGTTTTGTTTTTTTCACTATTGTATCTCTAACAGCTAGATCAGCACCCAGATATAATAAATGTTCAATTAATATTTGCTGGATGATATTTTGGAAGAAAATTTACTTAAAACCACATTAAGTTAAATTGAATCTGGACTCTAGAACACATAAGCTCTAGAACCAGACTGCTTGGGTTCAAATCCTGGTACAGCCACTTACTGGGTATTGACCTTAGCCAAGTTATATAACCGCTCTCTACCTCAGTTTCCTCATCTGTAATATGAGGATAGTAATACTAGTTCTTATTGCACAGAGTTGTTCTGAGGATTAACATGAGCAGATACTCTTTTAAAAATATTATATTTATTTATTTGTGAGAGAGAGCACAAACAAGGGGAGTAGCAGGCAGAGGAAGAAGCAGGGTCTCTCCTGAGCAGGGAACTCAATTTGGGACTCTGTGACTCAATCTCAGGACCCTGGGATCATGACCTGAGCTGAAGGCAGATGCTTAATCAAGTGAGCCACTCAGGCATCCCAATGTGAACTGATTTTTATAAAGCACTTTGAACAATACCTAGCATATTATAAACATCATCATGTGTTAACTTGTAGTGGTAGTAAGAACTGCATTGAATACATCTGAATTAGTGCTGAGTTCTGTGCATAAAACATTTGTTTGTTTAGATTTTGCAGTGTCCTCTTTGTATTTTAGAGCAGATTTGGATTTTGAAGATTTTGTAGACCCTGGGAACTAGCCTTTTCATGTATTATTACAGATGAAAATAAGAATGAACAGAATCTTGGATGGAAGTTAGGCATCTTGGAATTCCTGAAAGGCCATATAATCAGACATTTTAGGAAAAAAGAGCCCAAAAGAAAATATAATTCAAGATATTGTCTGTGCCTATGAGAGGCTACACTATTTCTCTGTAACAACTTCACTGTTGTTTGTATTTTCTCAGTGTCCATGTTCTACCTCTAAATTTTAACCTTTGAAGGTAGTGCTCTATGGAAATAAAATAGATTTGTCTTATTTACCACTAAAACTCATGTCACATCTGTTACATGGTAGGTGCTTAATTCATATTTGGTTAAAGAAATATGTACTCTTGGCCACCTGGGGTCCAAGGAAGCAATGGTGAACAAAGTTATACTTTTATCCACCAGAAGCAAGATTTTATTATTTCTGCCTCTAAGAACCTATGTTCATACCATTGTCTTCTATCCAGTTTTTTACTGGACTGCAGTCATGACTGCCCTTTGCCTCACAGCCTCTACCGTCTACGTTTTCCTCTGTGCCTTTGAACTTTATCCCATTATTACTAGCTGATGACTTTTTCTGTGTGTTGAAGTCAAATTTCCAAGGGAGAGACCCAAACTGGCTTAATTAAGTACTATTATTGGTCTTAGACAAAATTCTCATATTATAGGCAGCTCTCAAGTATTATAGATTGACTGCCCTTGGATCATCTGACCTAATTGATATGGCCAGAGTGGTGGAGGTCTGGTTCAGAATAAGGTTATCTGGGTATAAGGAATAGCTCGGGCCGATTCCCTCAGTACAGCCTCTGTGTATAGGTTCTCAGAGTACAGGATGGTGAAGGCTAGTTTGCTGAGGCCGAGGCTGTTCATCATGCCAACTATTCATTCAGTTACAATTATTAATGTTTACTATGATGTTAAAGGGGTATAGTGGGGAGATGTAATACTCAATCCTCGCTCCCCTAGACCTCCTAGACTAGTGGAAACAGTCAAGCAAATTGAATACAGAATAATGGTATGATACTGGTGAGCACATTGTGCTGTGGGACCACAAATGAACCACCAGTGGGAACTGGGAATGTGAAGTAAGCGCCATCTGCACTCAGGTTTTTCTGTTCTAAGGATGTGTTGACGAGAAGTCCTGTATCACATTTATGTCCTTTAATAACCCTTGTTATCTTGATATCTTGTATACAAATTTTTCTAAAGCAAAACTAAGAAATGGCATTAAGCATATACTCTTTCTGGGGCACCTGAGTGGCTCAGTGGGTTAAAGCCTCTGCCTTTGGCTCAGGTCATGATCCCAGGGTCCTGGGGTGGAGCCCCGCATTGGGCTCTCTGCTCAGCAGGGAGCTCACTTCCTCTTTGCTCTCTGCCTGCTTCTCTGCCTACTTGTGATCTCTGCCTTTCAAATAAATAGATAAAATCTTAAAAAAAAAAAAAAGCATATAGTTTTTCACATAAAGGACTTTTTCTTTTTAATTTTTTTTTAGCAATCTCTGCACCCAACATGAGGCTCAAACTCATGACCTCAAGATCAAGGGTTACATACTCTTCCTGCTGAGCCAGCTAGGTGCCCTGGACTTGTTTTTTTGTTTGTTTGGTTTGTTTTCAATATTTTATTTATTTATTTGACAGAGAGAGAGAGAGAGAGAGATCACAAGTAGGCAGAACAGCAGGCAGAGAGAGGGGGAAGCAGGTGTGGGGTTTGATCCCAGGATCCTGAGATCATGACCTGAGCCAAAGGCAGAGTCTTAACACACTGAGCCACCCAGGACTTCTGTTTTTGAGTGAAGCAACAGTCTTTGGCTCTCAGATATTTTCCCTGGGAGTGTAGTGAGTGTATCAGAATTGTTTGAAAGTATCCAGTTATAGCCCAGTAATCTAAGAGATGTGTTCATAAACTGGGCTGGGATCTGGGGAGAACTTCCTCATCCTCCTCCTGATTTCAGATTTCTGTTATTTTTCTCCCTTCATAGCAGTTCTAGCCAGTAATTACTGGATAGGTATTTATTTTTTTTATTATTTATTTATTTTATTTATTTTTTTTTTATTTTTTTTTTTAAAGATTTTATTTATTTATTTGACAGAGAGAGATCACAAGTAGGCAGAGAGGCAGGCAGAGAGAGAGGAGGAAGCAGGCTCCCTGCTGAGCAGAGAGCCCGATGCGGGACTCGATCCCAGGACCCTGAGATCATGACCTGAGCCGAAGGCAGCGGCTTAACCCACTGAGCCACCCAGGTGCCCTGGATAGGTATTTAAATTCCCTCTTTTTTTAAAAAATTTGAGTATAATTGACATATAATGCTACATTAGTTTCAGGTATACAACTTAGTGATTTGACAAGTTTATACATTAGGCTAAATTCCCTCTTTTCTTTCTGGTAATCTAGGTACTGTACAAGCGAGGGCTTGTGGTAACCCTTCATTGTGATAGAGTTCTCAGTAGGGGTAGATATTCTATGACGATATGCCCCCTGGAACACTATTCTTTTTTGGTGAATATTAATTTTCTCCATGTCCCCTAACTTTCTTCATCTTCTGCCACTGCCTTACTTTCTCTTTTTTTCCCAGTGAATTCTCCAGTAATGTCTGCTTCACCTGATAGCCTGAAGGTGGGTCATTGGAACTGAAAGTCATAGATATCTGTGGTATCACAGATAGATGCCTATCTATCACAGATAGATAAGGTGATATGACCTTACACATTAGCATACACTGAAAATAAAAGTACAAATCTCCTACTTGACCAGTTTTAAAGATGATGATGATATTCTGGCATTCAGACCTAAGATGAACCTGAGAATTGAATTCATTCGATGAAGTTCTTAATGACCTGGATATCTGTACTAATAGCGTTCATCATTGAATGTTTGATTTCGGGCACATAGTTTCTTCTTTAAAAATTGTTCTTTTTTTTTTTTTTTGTTAAACCAAGAAAAGCAGTTATAAGGGATTGTTCAGGGGGATAGAAAAGGTCCATCTTTTTAATACTTTAGTTTGGAAGTTAGAACTGTGGAATAATTATTGTTTTTTTGTTTTTTTTTTTTTTTTAAACAATGGTGTGTTTCAGGCATTGTTTTTTTTTTTTTCTTAAAGATTTTATTTATTTATTTGACAGAGAGAAATCACAAGTAGATAGAGAGGCAGGCAGAGAGAGACAGGGAAGCAGGCTCCCTGCTGAGCAGAGAGCCTGATGCGGGACTCGATCCCAGGACCCTGAGATTATGACCTGAGCCAAAGGCAGCAGCTTAACCCACTGAGCCACCCAGGCGCCCAATAATTATTGTTTTTAGCTGCAAAATATGTTCACTCAAACCATCCTGGGTCACCCTTTGGACATTGAAATGCAAAGACCCTGCATTGGAAGTCTTTGAAAGAGTTCACATCATTGACCAGTAGATGGCAGTCTTATACTATATTCAGAGAAAGCAAGGAACAGAAGGTAAAGAAACATTTCAGAAATTGTTTGAAGTATCCATTCACAGTGCCCTTCCTCCCTTACTGATTCCCCCCAAATTTCCTCCCACTTACTTTCTACCCCAGACAACTATCTTACCCATCCAATCACCTCTTTTTAGGTTCCCAGGGATCTCTTGCAGACCGTCTCTATTTGCTCACAAGAAGTATCTTTCACATTTATTCATAATCAGCTGACAGGAATAGGGCCAGCTACATAATTTGCAGGGCCCAGTGTAAAATGAAAATGTGGGCTTCTTGTTCAAAATCTATTGAGATTTTTAAGACAGTAACAGCAGCACGTTAAATCAAACACAAAGGCCCTTCTGAGCCCATACAGGGTGTACGTGCAGGAAGCCAGCTATGCTTTCATGAACTTAAAAGATCTCTTTCTCTGCCCACTCCTCCCTCTGTTATTTCAGTGCTGTCCTGTGACACACACCAAAGGGCTAGTCAAAGGAAGAATCACTGAATGTTATTCAGGCATCATAAAATTTTCTTTCTTTCTTTCTTTTTTTTTTAAGTAGGCTCCACGCGCAGCATGGAGCCCAGTGCAAGGCTTGAAATCACAACCCTGAGATCAAGACCTGAGCTGAGATCAAGAGTCACATGCTTAACTAACTGAGCCACCCAGGCACCCCCAGACATCATAGAGTCTTAGTACTGTGAGAGAATTAGAGATCATCTAGTCCAATTGCTTTATTTTAAAGATGACTAAACTAGGACACCTGGCTGGCTCAGTTAGAAGAGCATATGACTCTTGATCTTGGGGTCATGAGTTCAAGCCCCACATTGGGCATAGAGCCTACTTTAAAAAAAAAAAAAAAGAAAAGATTGAACTCAATTCTGAAAAGACGAAGTGGCTCACCCAAAGTCCCCAACTAGTTGTATCACAGACTGGAGCAGAACTAAGGGTTCTCACCGGCTAGGCCAACACTCACTCTACCATATATAGGCTTGGTGAGGGATATCTTGCGAGAAGAGTTGTCCTGTTCGTTCAATCTACCAAAGATTATTGTGTTCTGTTTTCTGTCCAAGAGAAGGGTACAGGTTCCTATTACTTAGATTTATTGAATACCAGCTATATTCTAAGCACCATGTTAAATATTTTATATATTATGACTCAATTTAAAACAATCGCAGAAATTGGGGGCACCTGGGTGGCTCAGTGGGTTAAAGCTTCTGCCTTCGGCTCGGGTCATGGTCCCGAGGTCCTGGGGTCCTGGGATCGAGCCCCACATCAGGCTCCCTGCTCAGCGGGGAGCCTGCTTCCCCCTCTCTCTCTGCCTGCCTCTCTGCCTACTTGTGATTTCTGACTGTCAAATAAATAAATAAAATCTAAAAAAAAAAAACAATCGCAGATATTCATTACAATTTTCCTCATTTTTCAAGTTAAGAAAAAATTGAGGCTCAGAATTTGACTTATAATAAGTAGGAAGACAAGAGTTTAAGCAGGTCTATAGGATTCCAAAACCCATTTTCTTTTTACCACATCATTCCTCAGTTCTAGGAATGCTGACTCAGCCTGTAGTTCCAGACCCTTGCTCCTATTTTTGGTCAGCTTAGATGATCTTGGAACTCTTTCTAGACTTTCTTTCTTTCTTTCTTTCTTTCTTTCTTTCTTTCTTTCTTTCTTTCTTTTTCTTTTTTTTTTTTAAAGATTTTATTTATTTATTTATTTGACAGAGAGATAGTAAGAGAGGGAACACAAGCAGGGGAAGAGGAAGAGAGAAAAGCAGGATTCCCGCTGAGCAGGATGCCTGTCTTGATCCTAGGACACTGGGATCATGATCTGAGCCAAAGGCAGGCGCTTAATTAACCAACTGAGCTACCAAGGCGCCCCTCTTTCTAGACTTTCTGTGTTCTTCAACCTTACGTCTGAATACTGCCTCAGGGCCTTTGCTCCTGGGTGTTCCCTCCATTTGGGATTATGCTCCTGGACAATCCATGAAAACAGGAATGCATGCCAGCTAAATAGGGGACCTGATCATGAGCAACTGTAAGGAGATGGGCTTTTCCTCTGAATGAAATGGGAAACACTGCAGGGTTTTGTCAGAGTGGTATGATCCGATTTAAATTTTTACAGGATGCTTCTGGCTGCCATGTTGAAAAGAGACTAAGGGAGTAAGGAAGGAAAGGTAGAAGTTGGGAGGGTCTTTCAGGGAGTTATATTAATCCTGGGGAAAGATAATGGTGATTCCAATCAAGGTGATAGCAGTGCAAGTGATAGGAAAGGCTTGGCTTCTGGAGTTATACATTTATTTAAGTATAATATTTTTAACTTTTGTGTTACGGAAAGTTTCAAATATACGAATGTAGGGAGAAAATTATAATGAATTCCCATATTCCTACTAGGCACCCAGTGGAACTGTCTTGTGTTAGGTAGTTTCCAATAGCTGTAACAATTGTGAACTTGTAACCAATCTTGTTGGACATAGTACACCTCCCCTCCCCGGGCTCCCCAATCCTAGACTGGGGAAGAAGCAATTTGAAGCAAATCCCAGACACCATATTTCATGTGTAAATATTTCAGCTTTTACTACTCTAACCACTTCTGATTGCCCTTTGTGCTTTCTGCTTGATCGTTCTTTAGCATACTTATGACTTTTTACTTACCGTCTGCCCTCTTTAAACCTTTCTCATTCCTACCCGTTACAAATTTTGTATTCTCAAATTGAGACTCCCTAAAGAAAGTTTTTTTCTTTTATTTAATGTAAGCTCTATGCCTAACATGGGGTGTGAACTCACAACCCCAAGAGTTGCACGCACTACTGACTGAGCCAGCCAGGCGCCCCAAGAGAGGTTCTTCTAAAGGTTCAGTTTGTTGTATCATTCTCTCTGCACAGAGGTTATAAACTGGCCAAATTATGAGAGATTGGCTGTTCTTGAATCTGGCTCCCTCTCTTCGTCAGTCAAGTTGGCATAATATTAAGGTCAGTTTTTCAAAGAGGGGTAACGGCAATGGCACTCCATTAGCAAATGATAGGCAGATCTCTAATACTAATAAATAGTGGAAATGTAATACTAGAAAGGATATAAAGCATGAAAAAAGGTGAGCCTGCACTAAAGCTAGAAATTGGTAAGCGCCTAACCACTTACTTGCCATTATTTTACTGTCTGACTTGACTCATTTAGAGTGCTATTCCTGGGTGCCACTGAGGAGTTAAGGGGTGTTTTTTTCTGAAGGTGTTTTTGTTTATAACAGGCTGAGTAATAGTGAAGATCATAATGTACTGGATTGAAAGTCAAAAGGTACATTTGATTTCTGTGTTCATTATGGACTCTGTACATTAGACAAGCTAATACATTCCTTTGTGCTTTAGCTTTTCTACTTTCAAATGAGATTAATACTTGCCCTTTTCTATTTCACATACATTGACAAGTAAGATTAGAGAGATAAAATGAACATTTATTTTTTTAAAAAGTGAAAATCTAAGTAATTGCTATTTTCTGTGTGAAGTTTTTTTTTTTTTTTAAGATTTTATTTATTCATTTGACAGAGATCACAAGTAGGCAGAGAGGCAGGCAGAGAGAGAGGGGAAAGCAGGCTCCCTGCTGAGCAGAGAGCTTGACATGGGGCTCCATCCCAGGACCCCGAGGTCATGACCTGAGCTGAAGGCAGAGGCTTAACCCACTGAGCCACCCTGGTGCCCCCATGTGAAGTTTTTAATGCAGTTATAAAACAGTGGGTTTCAGTTCTAACATTTGCAAAAGATTACATATTCTCTAATCTATTTCTTTTTATCATGTGCTCAAATGTTCTTCCCACACTGTATCTGCCATATGTATGTACCACTTAAAACAGTGCCTGATATTTGGTAAGAACTATATAAATGTTAGCTGTTACTTTCATCGGTATGAAAAAAAATTAGTCAGAACAAGAATTCATAGAGTTAAATGCCAAAAAAGTTGACTCCCCTCTCTACTGTGTAATACCCACCTTCTTAAAATGTAATTGCTTGAGGTATATAACATAGTAAACCATATAAGAATATGAAGAAAATAAGACCTAGCTGATTGTCGGAATCAGTGTTTATGGAAAAAAAAAAAAAAAAAAGGAAGGAGGTGGTAGCTGAAGGTGACACTTTTGGTATCTGATAGCCCTTTGTTCTCAAAGACCCCAAGACCGACTTAGGAGCTTTCTGAAATCTCTGGTTCCATTTGCAGAGATTCTATCTAGTAGGTTAACAGTGGAGATCAAGAAAGCAAAAAAAAAAAAAAGTTTTTCTGGTGATCTTGATTCTCTGCCAGGTCTGGGAATCATTAGTGTAGAAAAATATAATAGAATATCATTTATTTCTTACATTTATTTGAATTGGTATTTATAGGGAAATATATGTATCTACACTCAGGGAAGGGGACTAGGAAGATATCTATCAAAATCAGATCAGTGATCTCTGTATTGTAAGTTTATGGAAATATTTATTTTGCTATTGCTTTTCTTATTTCTGAGTTCTGGTTGAGCATATGTTTTTTTTTTTATCATAATAGATGTTTCTAATGAAAATATTTACAACCAGTGCAAGATTTTTTTTATTGAGGTATAATTGGCATACAGTATCCTATTAGTTTAAGGTGTATAATATAGTGATTCTGTATTTTTTATACATTATGAAATGATCCCCATAGTAAGTCTAGATTCTGTCACTATACAAAGTTCATATAGTATTATTGACTATATTCTGGTTTTATATGTTACATTATTATGACATTTATTTTATAGCTGAAAGTTTGTCCCTGTTAATTCCCTTTACCTATTTTGCCCAAACCTCAACACCTCCCTACTCTGGTAATCAACAGTTTATTTCCTGTATTTATGATTGTTTCTGTTTATTTTATTTCTGAGATTCCATATGTAAGTTAAATCATATGGCATTTGTTTTCCTCTGACTTATTTCATTTAGCATAATACCCTCTATGTCCATCCATGTCACAAATTACAAGATTTCATTCTTTTTTATGGCTGAGTAATATTCCAGTGTGTGTGTGTGTGTGTGTGTGTGTGTGTGTGTACCACATCTTATTTATCCATTTGTCTATTGATAGGTTCTTTTCATGTCTTGGTTTACTATAAATAAAGCATAGTAGTGAACATGGAGGTGTATATATCCCTTAAAATTGGTGTTTTTGTTTTCTCTGGGTAAATATCAGGAAGTGGAATTGCTGAATCATACGGTAGTTCTATCTTTAATTTTTGAGGGGAACCTCCATGCTCTTTCCATAGCAGCTGTACCAATTTACATTCCCACCTACAGTATATGGGGGTTCCCTTTTCTCTACATCCTTGCTAACACTTATTTTTTTGTCTTTTTAATAATAACCAATCTGACAGGTAAGAGGTAAAATTGTGGTTTTGATTTGCAGTTCCCTGATTTGCATTTTCCTGATGAGCATCTTTCCATGTGCCTGTTGTCTGTAAGTCTTCCTCTGAAAAACCTCTATTCAGTTTCCCTGACCAGTTTTAAATCAGGTTGTTTGGGCTTTTTAAAAACTTTATATTAAGTTGTATAAACTATGTTTATTTTGAATATTAACTCCTTATCAGATGTATGATTTGGAGTTATTTTCTCTCATTCATTAGGTTGTCTTTTCATTTTGTTGATGGTTTCCTTCTCTGTGCAAAAGCTTTTTACTTTGATATAATCCCATTTATTTATTTTATTTTTGTTGCTTTTGCCTAAGGAGACTCGTCCAAAAAATATTGCTAAGATCAACGTCAGGTGGTTTACAGCATATGTTTTCTTCTAGGAGTTTTATGGTTTTAGGCCTCACATTCAAGTCTTCAGTACATGATGTGAGATAGTGGTCCAGTTTCACTCTTTTGCATGTGGCTGTCCAGTTTTCCCAACAGCATTTATTGAAGAGATTTTCTTTTCCCCATCGTATGTTCTTGCCTACTTTGTCATAGATTAGTTGACCATATAAGCATAGGTTTACTTCTGGACTCTCTAGTCTATTCTATTAATCTATGTGTCTCTGTTTTTGGCAGTACCGAACTGTTTTGATTACTATAGCTTTGTAGTATAGTTTGAAGTCAGGAAGAATAATACCTCTAGCTGTGTTCTCCTTTCTCAAGATTGCTTTGGCTATTTGGGGTCTTTGTCAGTTTCAAATAAACTGTAGGATTTTTTTGTTTTAGTTCTATGAAAAATGCCCTGCTATTTTTATGGGGATTGCTTTGAATCTGTAAATTTCTTTGTGTAGTATGGACATTTAAACATTATTAATTCTTCCAATCTATGAGCACTGTGTATCTTTCCATTTGTTTTTGTCAGCTTCAATTTCTTTCATCAGTGTCTTATAGTTTTCAGAGTACAGGTCTTTTACCTATTTGGTTAAATTTATTCCTAGGTATTGTATTCTTTTGATGCAGTTGGAAATGGATTGTTTATATCCCTTTCTGATAAGTTGTAAGTGTATGGAAGTGTAACCGATTTCTGTATATTAATTTTGTATCCTGCAACTGATTTCTATGTATTGATTTTGTATCCTGAATTAATTTATTAGCTCCAACTGTGTCTAGGATTTTCTGTATACAGATTATATATATAAAATATGTATATAATATAATATATAATATAATTATAATAATATAATGTAATATATAATATTTACATATTATATATATATATATTATATATATAATCTGTATACAGAAAATATACTGTTATCTGTAAACAGTGACAGTTTTACTTCTTCCTTTCCAATTTAGATGCCTTTTATTTCTTTTTCTGGCCTAATTGGTATAGCTAGGATTTTCAATATTATGTTGTATAAAAGTGACAAGAGGAAGACTCCTTGTCTTATTCCTGATCTTAGAGAAAAAGCTTTCAGCTTTTCTCTGTTGAATGTAATGTTATGTGTTTGTCCTATGTGGCCTTTATCTTGTTGAGATACATTTCTTCTATACCCACTTGAAGAGTTTTTATCATAAATGGATCCTGAATTTTGTCAAATGCTTTTTCTGAATTAATTAAGATGATCATGTGATTTTTATCCTTTGTTTTATTACAGTGGTATATCATGTTGATCGATTTAAAGAAGTTGAGCCATCCTTGTATCCCTGGATTAAATCCCTTGATTGTTTTCATGTGTAAAGGTGTATGTGTAAAGGTATTTCATGTGTAAAGGTATATGATCCTTTAAACATATTTTTAAATTTATTTTGCTGTTATTTTGTTGAGGATTTTTGTATATGTGTCCTTTAAGGAATCTATGCTTTTAATTTTCTTGTGTCTGGTTCTGGTATTGGGTAATGCTACCTTTGTAAAATGAGTTTGGAAGCATTCCTTCCTCTTCAGTTTTTTTTTTTTTTTTTTTTTTGAATAATTTGAGAAGGAAAGGTACTAACTCTTTTTAAATGTTTGGTAGAACTTACCTGTAACAACATCTGGTTCTGGACTTTTGTTTGCTGGTAATTTTTAAATTACTCATTCAATTTCATTACTTGTAATCAGTCTACTTGAGTTTTCTGTGTCTTTATGATTTGGTCTTGCAAGGTTGTATATTTCAAGGAATTTATTCATTTTTTTTTAGGTTTCCATTTTGTTGGTATAATTGTTCGTTGTAGTCTCTTGTGATCCTTTATATTTCTGTGGTGTCAGTTGTGACTTCTCTTTCATTTCTGATTTTATTTGGGTCCTCTGTCTTTTCTGGATGACACTGGCTAGAGATTTATTGATTTTGTTAATCTTTTCAAAGAACCAACTTTCAGTTTCATTGATCTTTTCTTTTCTTTTTTTTTTTGTGTCAATTTCTCTATGTCTGTTAATATTAGCTTTATATATTTAGGTACTCCTATACTGGATACATTAATATCTATAAATTAATTGATTCTTAGATTACCCTCTTTATCATTATGTAATATCCTTCTTAGTCTTTTGTGATAGTCATTGTTTTAAAGTCTATTTTATCTCTGGGGCACCTGGGTGGCTCAGTCAGTTAAGCATCCATTTTTAGCTCTGGTCATGGTCCAGGAATCCTGAGGACAAGCTCCACATTGGACTCCCTGCTCAGCGAAGAGTCTGCTTCTCCTCCTTCTGCCCCTCCCTGTGCTACTTCTGTCACTCTCTCTCTTACTCAATCTGTCTCTCAAAATAAATAAATAAAATATTTTTAAAAATGAAGTCTATTTTATTTAATATGACTATTGCTACTCTTTCTTTTCATTCCATTTACATGGAATATCTATTTTTATCTCTTCACTTTCAGCCTATGTATGTCTTAGATCTGAAGTGAGTCTCTTGTAGACATCATATTGGTGGTCTTCTATTTTTATCCATTCAGCCAACTTGTGTTTTTTTTTATTGGAACATTTAGTCCATTTAAATTTAAAGTGATTATTGATAAGTATGTACTTATTGCCATTTTGTTTATTGTTTTCTGGTTATTTTTGTAGTTCTCTGTTTACTTCTTCCTCTCTTTATCTTCTCCCCTATAGTTTGATGATTCTCTTTAATGTTATGTTCGGGTCTTTTCTCTTTATTTTTTGTGTCTCTGTTATAGGTTTTAGGTTTGTGGTTACCATGAGGTTTATCTCTGTTCATCTATTTATATAACAGTTTATTTTAAGTTGATAATCACTTAAGTTTGAATGAATCTAAAAGCACTACATTTTGTACCTCTTCCCATGTTTTGTGTTTTTCACATCATATTTTATATCCTTTTATTTTGTATATTTTTAAACTAATTAAGTGGTTATGGTTATTTTTACTATTTTTGGTTTTTAACCTTCATACTGGCTTCTAAGTGACAGCTTTACTGCCTTGACTACATATTTGCTTTACTAGTGAGATCTTTTCTTTTATATATTTTCTTATTTCTAATTACAGCTTTTTCTTTTCCAATTAATGATTCTTTAACAGTTCTTGTAAGGCTGGTTTAGTGGTGATGACCTCTGTTAGTTTTCACTTGTTTGGAAACTCTTTCTCTCCCCTTTAATTTTGAATGATACCCTTGTATCTTTGTAAGGTGGGGTAGGGTATTCTTGTAGGGTAGAGTATTCTTGGTTGTAAGTTTTTCCCTTTTAGTGCTTTAAATATATCCTGCCACTCTCTTTTGGCCTGCAAAGTTTCTGCTGAAAAATCACAACCCATATAAGATTCTAAAGACCCTCATGCAAGCTGTCTTTTTCGTTTACCAAATGTGGAAAAAAACCCCAACACCTATATAGTCTATCATTGTATATGTCACATAGCTTTTTTATTTTCTTTCTTTTATTTTTTTTAAAGATTTTATTTGTTTTATTTGACAGACAGAGATCACAAGTATGCAGAGAGGCAGGCAGAGAGAGAGAGAGGGAAGCAGGATCCCTGTTGAGCAGAGATCCCGATGTGGGGCTCCATCCCAGGACCCTGAGATCATGACCCGAGCCAAAGGCAGAGGCTTTAACCCACTGAGCCACCAAGGCACCCCTTTCTTTCTTTCTTTCTTTCTTTTTTTTTTTGAAAGGATGAAGCTACTTCTAAAGCATTGTGGAAGCAAAGTTTATTTATCTGTGTTAAAAAAAGTCACCAATTCTTTTAGAACACCAATACAGCAATAAATGTACATCTTAGGGAATGTAAAACAATTGAATCCTAATTAGCTTTTACTTGTTTTGCCTTGGTAAGATTAGAAATGTGAGTCACTGGTTATGTTTACAAAAGGACTAATCAGGGAGAGAAAAACGGTTTTAGTACAATATAGATTTTCCATTCATTTTGTGTTCTGAGCTGTGCTCCAAAAACAAAGCTCATTCCTTTTTGAAGATCCTCTTGGCTTCTACTCCTTCATATGTGTAAGTCTGAAAGGTGTTAACAAACATAGAAGAATTTGCCATTAAGATTTAAGGCTCCATTAAGAAAAATATTAGTATTGTTATAGCTTTGAAATGATTATATTTTTTTCTTAATCTTGATAGCAACATTTTATACAGATAGAAGATATACCCACTTAAAAACACATTTTTTGATTTTTAGTCACTTACACTTTTAGTTAAAATAAGTAAGATTTATGACAAAAGTAATAGTTTATTTGTTGAATATATAACTCAGCAATCACAAATATAAAATTATTATTATATAATTATTTTTCTCTTTAGGAAACAGCTATGATCTTTTTACCACTCACCTGAACCAGTTCACCACCTATAATTTCTCGGACAGCATTCAGTGCATTTCCATTGTCTGTCCGTTTGAATTTTCCAACAAGTTTATTTCCCTCTAGGTTCCAAGTACCCTATAAATGTAAAATAATAATAATAAGTAATAATAATAATAACAAATAGCTTTTTTTAGGATCTCACATATATCAGGCACTGTTCTGAGTTTTATAGGTCTACTTCTTCAATCTTCACAATGAGGTCATGAAGTAGATATTACTGTTTTCATTTTATAGTTGAGAAAACTGAGTCACAATAATTCACCTAAAGCCATAAAGCCAGGATTGAACTTAGCTTTGGGGGCTCTAGAGTATATGCTGGTAACCCTTTTGCTTATCTTACTCAATTTCTTCCAAATGCTAAATTTTAAGGTAGATGAGCAATGCTTCTCTTTTCTAAATCTTTCATGTTAAAAAAAGTATCCTAAATTTAGTCATGGTTCAAGTTATTTTCATGAAGAGCCTAACACCCCTGTGTATGTTGTAATTTTATAATTGTTATAATAATTTTAAAATGACCATTAGGATGCCTGGATGGTTCAGCTGAAGGAGCATGCAGCTTTTTGATTTTGTGTTGTAGGTTCAAGCCCCATGTTGGGTGTAGAGATTGCTTACAAATAAAATTTTTAAATAAATAAATAAATAAATGGTCATAATTGATAAAATATTTGACAGTTTGTCATTACAAATATATAATTTAACTGAAAAATGCTAAGGTCAAAACAGATTTTAAAAAATCAGTTGAAAAATATGACTACCTAAATTGTTTTATCTTAAACATTAAAAGGTATATTCCCAATGACCTACAATGTAGCATGCATCAGACTTTTCCATTTGGTCACTCATTCATTAACTAATTTATTCATTTATTTTATTATTTCAGTGTATTTATTGAATGACTATTATGTTTAAGTTAGATAAATCTAAAAGCTTTTGCTGCTACCAGGTATGTAAAGTTGCAAATACTGAGCTTTAGTTTTCTTTATGAATAATGGGTCTATACTTAATCATCCAGAGGATGTTCCTCTAATTCCTATTGATCAATTCAGATTATTTACAGATGTATGAAAATAAAAACATTAGATTTAAATATCCTGCCAATTTGTGTGATGTATATTGTGGATAAACTCTATTGGCTGCTTCAGTAAAATGAAGGAGGCTTAACATTAAACCATTCAGTGACAGAGAACAGATTATTTTAGTATTGTGTAGAAAAATCAAGAATGCATTGCTAATAAAAAGTGTCTTACACTGAGTTCAGTTCCATCTGCTAGGCTGTAATTAAAAGTGACACCAAGCTCAAAAACAATCTCAATGGTACGAAAAGCGCTCGCTTCTTTGACGGTGAATTTATTTCCCTCTTGTGTAATAGTAAGTTTCAAATTGTCATGAGCTGCAAGCTTCCTTTTCACCATATTAATACCTGCAAAGCAGAAGATTTTGGAGAAAATAAAATCAAAATGCCATAGAAAGCATTTATTTCAATACGTTATGTTATATTTATTTGTTTATGTACATTTCGATGGTAGGAAGGAAAACCTGATAGCATTGCCTTTGCACAAGAGCATTCAGATTGCCTCCTACAGAAAAAATTCAAGCTCAATCAGATCAAGAGTAATGTTTCAAGCTATTTTTCCAAAACTTGTGAAAAATTAAATGAAAAACAGAATTGTAGAATCTTAGAACAAGTAATTTTAACATAATTATCAAGCTCTTTGCTTCGGTGTTAAGTAAGCTAAATTCCAGAAATGTCAAACAAAGGATTAAATATATTAATATATTTGTAAGGAACTTATAAACATAAACTTTTTGACTTTCCATAATAGCTTTAAAATTTAGAACCATAATTCTCTTTGCTTTTTGTGGCATTTCCATCACAAAAATGAGAAAATTGGCAAATATTGCAGTCAAATTCATTATTGTAAGAATGTGCAAATCCCATAAATTTCAACATGAAATTCTGGAACTTTAAGACATAATGATGCAAATTTTGTTTTTGGGGAATGACTCCAATTTGTTTGCACATCTCGGGCAGCATATGAGCTGCCAGAGTATTGAAATAGATATTAAATTTATTAAATTAAAACCCACATAGAAACCGCATGGAATCATGAGATTATTCCCAAAATTTTATGTCAGAGGAAATGAGAATTAAGTCTTATTTAGAGCTGGGAATCATGATACAATTTTTTCCCCCATTACTTTACTATATGATCTTTGTTTTTCCGCCCCCTAGAATTCAACGTTTTAAAGTTTTGACATTTTCATTATGCACTGCCCTTTTTTACTCTCTAAACCAAAAAAAGTAAGTTTTCAGTGACATAGGCCCAAGCAGCAGTTTAAGAGTGGATGAATCATACTTGGATCTTTTTTTGTTTCAGAGAACTCAAAGAATTTTTCTCCCACTAATGAAACTGTAGTTTTCCTAATAGAAGAAGTGAGAGTATTGTTTTCCCTACTTTGAGCCTCGCACATTCTGGATCCTCACCACCAGAACAGGAATCATTCCCTATACCCTGAGGTTTAGAAGGAATTAGAAAGAAAAATGTCTGTGAAGAACAAAATAACAAGCCACTGAAGAATTAAGCCCTTACCCATTTTTTCCATGAACTTGTCATAGTTTTCATTCCGGTCTATCTTCCAAGTACCGTCAAAAGCCATGATCTCCAGTTGAGTCAGCCTCTAAGAGATCAGAGATCCAGGTCTGTCCTTAGGACACAATTTATCCTACTTCTTATCTTAGAACTAACTTCATACTGTGATGTGGAAGTTTAAAGTTTAAAAGGTCACTTAACTACACTAATGCCCAACAATTGTAGTTTATCTTTCTATAAATTTCTTAGATCCTCTCCTGAAATTCAACTGAATTACAGTTGACCCTTGAACAACATGGATTTGAATTGCACGAATCCAATTATATATGGATTTTTTAAATAAATACAGTACAAAAAAAATAAATACAGTACAATATTCTAAATGCATTTACTCTCCCTTGTTTTTAAAATATTTTCTTTAGCTTTAGTGTAAGAATACACTATGTAATACATATGACATACAAAATATATATTAATTGATTATGTTATCAGGAAGACTTATGGTCAACAGTGAACTATTAGTGTTTAAGTTTTTGAGGAGTCAAAAGTTATACAAGGATTTTTGACTGCATGGTTGGGGGTGGTGCCCCTGACTCCCCATGTTGTTCAGGAGTCAACTATAAAACTATAGTTTTATAAAACTATGAAACATGATGAACAATAGAATAGGTATTGTTTATTACCACCCCCCACCCCATGTAGTCAAGCTACAGATTGTGAGGGCATTTATTTTAAAAACTAGAATGTGTGCTCTCTTAAAATAGGTTTTCTATTTATAAGTTCAAAGTGTATACTACATTGGTGGTAACACAATTTTTTTTTTTTTTAAGATTTTATTTATTTGTCAGAGAGAGAGCACGAGCGAAAATGAGCACAGGCAGACAGAGTGGAAGGCAGAGTCAGAGGGAGAAGCAGGCTCCCTGCGGAGCAAGGAGCCCGATGTGGGACTCGATCCCAGGACGCTGGGATCATGACCTGAGCCGAAGGCAGCTGCTTAACCAACTGAGCCACCCAGGCGTCCCGTGGTAACACAATTTAGAACATACATCAAATAACATTTGGGAAATGAGACTATTAATGGCCTATCCCTTTTTTTACAATAGCAATTACCTTATAAAGTAAGATTTTATGACCAAATATGAATAAAAATTTAAAGTTAATATGATGTTGAGACTGAAGATTTGTTTATTTTACTAATATGTTCTTTTGCATTATGCTTTTGAGTTGCCAGGAGTTTGGTAAATATCCTGACAACTGGTATAGTTTATGACACATAAGTGTTCACTAGGTTTTTGTTTTGGTCTTGAATGGTGACTAGCCACTTAGAAAAATTTTAAGAGGTAGAAATGTAGCTAGATAATCTGAAAACCTCCATTAGAGAAACAATCAGGTTTAAACATTCTGCCATGTACAGAGAAAACAAAAACCAGATACCAGCTATGCCATTAATTAAAACCATTCCTTTGTTTTACTCTTATTCCCTCTCTTCCCAAATCCTAGTGCAATCAGAAGCTAAAACTCAATGTGTATGTGGGACAAGGCTATGGAGAATAGCTAAAAAGGTAAAAAGACAAGGAGGTCACCATATCTCTCCCTTCCCCCACTGTAGGCTTTTAGCTTAGAACAGAACTGAGCTGTGGAGGAAACACATTAACTTACACGAAGTGCAGAGTTTTCATTATTAACTAGTCTGAATATATCACTTGCTAAAAAGAGACGATTATTGTGAATAATGTGACCAAAGAAAGACTTCTTAAAATTAAATTAAATTAATTTAATTAATTAACTTAATTAAAGAGCATGCATGCCCAACATTTCATTGAGTTAGAGGAAGGATATATCTAATGCATTTGAGCAGGAAATTGGGGGAAGAGAATTGAGTCTTTAATTTTTAATTAGGCTTCATGCTGGGGAATGAGCTCATGGGGCTTGAACTCACAACCCTGAGATCAAAACTGAGCTGAGATCAAGAGTCAGACGCTTAACCAACCAAATCACATAAGCATCTCTAGTTTTTAATTTTGACTGTATCCATTGGGCACACTCTTTCAGTGGAGTTGCCCATTATTTTATTATTTTTTATTATTATGTTTATCAAGTAAGCACATTAAAAATCTAACTTCCTTCCACTAATTCTATTATTTTATTAAGAGAGAAAAAGATATCAGAACATAGAGGGAGAGGGGTATTGGAGAAGAGAGATTGTAATTTTAGAATAATAGAAGTCCTTTACATCTGTAACTAACTTTATGGAAAAAAATGGATTATTTTGTCTTTGTTTTTCTCCCTTTTATCAAAGATAATGAAAACCACATCATTTGTGAACCATCACCCTAGTATACTTTCCGCTTGAGAAGGGATCAGTTAAGTAAATAACACTTGGACGCATGCCAACCTACTAACAGAATGGGCATGTTAAACTTTTCAGTCTTCTATTTACCCATGGCAATATCCTAATTTAAAGTCAGTTAGGAGTTCCTGTTGTCTGCAGAATGTCATCATTTTTTCAATGAGTAGATCAAATTTTTAACACTATACTTTTCCAGCTTCCCAGCTCTGTAGCTTCTCAATTCCTACTACTCACCCCACCTAGAAAAGATTGTATAGAACCTATAGAAGAAGTTCCCTGCAGACCTCTCCTACTAATGATACAATTGGACCATCTGGCTAAGGGCTGACCCAGTTCTTTGTTTTCTTCTCTGATAAAACTGGAAGACTTAGGGTCCTGCTGCTTGGGAGAGTGGGTGGATCAGGTTATGTGTGCAGAGATGCTCTCTTTCTCTCTCTCTAGGCTCATAATCCCCATTAGTCATGGAGTGATATGGAAGAAATGGAAATCAACAGAAGTTCCTGGTGATCCATATTCCATTCCTGCAGGGGATTATACAAATTACATTCCTAACATGTTTTAGGAGACCCCTATTCATATTTTCAGTCTCTTGCCATTTCTTACTGTGTCCTTTAAGGTCTAACACTAAGCTGCTTTCAGTCTCTGCTCTCCTGATTGTGCATGTTTTCTGATGCTTTAGGTCCCAGCTTGGTCATTGACTACTCTGAGAAGCTTGTCCTGACCGAGTGAGTGGGTCAGGTAAGCCTACTTCTCCCAAATGTAATGACCTTCTAAATGTCTCATAAAAGTCATAAAAGACAAAATCAGCTGATTCATGATAGCCAAGGAAATAGTAGTATCATCATGAAGAAGGAGACATCATGAGGAAGGGCAGTACAATGTTCCAAGCTCATCTCAAAGAAATAACTTTCTAGAGATCACAGAAATCCTTTCACCACATTGTTTAGTAGGAGGGAACATTTTTCTAGAGTAATTAAAAAATATATCATTTATGGAAAATGGCATTTCCAGGCCTTATCACCTCAGAATTTCAATCCCAACTTCTTTAACTTCTACATGTCAGAGAAAACTAGTGGTGTCTATTAAGCCCTTGTAAGAGAAGGATTTGAGGGACCAATGCAAGGAGCAACAAGAAGTTTTAAGATTATTATCCAATCCCTAGCAGTGAATGGGGAATGAGAAAGAATTCTAGTGTTTGCCTATAGAGACCACTTTATTCTGTTTTAACCATAGTCTTCTAAATTTTAGAAATCTTAAGACCTGCTAAATTATGTCTTAGATTTTGCACCTGACATGGATGGCGGGTTTTCTTCCAGAAAAACTGTAGAGTTACAGCAGAGCATAGCAGGACATCTGCCATATAATGGCCAGCATGGGTTGCTGGTTGTCCTTAATAACAAGACAGACATTTTATGGGATTTGAATGTGTCAGTTGAATGATCTTGCATGAAGGATTTTTGTTTTGTTCTATTTTTTATTTGAGAGAGAGAGAGAGCACAAGCTGGGGGAGCAGTAGGCAGAGGAAGAG
The DNA here is from genome assembly GCF_964662115.1 of Mustela nivalis. NCBI lineage: Eukaryota > Metazoa > Chordata > Mammalia > Carnivora > Mustelidae > Mustela > Mustela nivalis. The sequence continues at coordinate 89,541,550 of NC_139023.1, read as the reverse complement.
AGAGAAGCAGGCTCCCCACTGAGCAGGGAGCCTGTTGTAGGACTCGATCCCAGGACCCTGGGATCATGACCTGAATTGATGGCTGACCCTTAACCAACTGAGTCGCTCAGGCGCCCCTTGCATGAAGGGTTTATAACTCCTTCATCTTCTGCCTTCTTTGTAGTCTAGGTCTATCCCCAAAGTGATCAGTCTCCCTCAGGCAATTTGGATGGAAGGTTACTCATCTCATATGCTCTTCATACCACAAAAAGTGGAAGATGGGTTTGCATTATCTCAGCTCTCCATGCCCCATCCAAAACAAACCATTATGTTTCTGCCCCTCTACCTTTTTCTAAGAAAGTCTTTTCTTTTGAGACCATTGTGGCTATCACCTTCCAGCCTACTTCATCATAGTTATCTGCCACTTACCTCATCTATTATTATCTATCATCTGTCCCCATCTAACATTACTATCTACCACTGAAGATCTATCAGTGAAGATCTTGGCAGCTGGCATCATCATCTGTGTCCTGCCATCATCCTGGATGACCTCAAAGTCCATATAGATAAATCATTTGTCATGCAGGCCTCACAGTTCCTTAACCTCCTCATCTCTAGTAACCTTTACTTCTGTTATACTTGATCCACTTAAATCCAGGATAATAACCTGTGATTTGCATTTGCTAGAGTTGTTCCTTCTATAAAATTTAGCATGGGACTCTCTGACCACAACTCTCCATCCTCTCAGCTTCTTCACTTTCTCCCATATCTTGGGATATCAAGAAAGCTTGGCTTGGAGAGAACATCAGTCAGTTTCCTTTATTTGCTCCCAGATTGGAGCCCCCTCCTGGTTTCTTTACATTCTCTAATCAATATCCTATTGCCAATAAAACAAAGCAAAACAAAACAAAAAACTCACTTGCACATTTTTCCTGCACCTACCCCTGTGCTATTACACATGTGTGGTTCCTAGTCTCAGCTGAATTGTCTGTACAGCCTGGCAAGACTTCTCTGTGTCCAGTCAACTCCCTCCTCATTTCATGACAGCTCCTTTAATAATTTTTTTTCCTAGTAAAAGAAGAGTTTTATTCTTTTTAAAAATTATTTTATTGAGGTCTGGTTAACAGACCTCAATAAAATGTTATATTAGTTTCAGGTGTACAACATAGTGATTCAGCAACTCTGTTGTGCTGTGTCCAGCACAAATGTCACCATCATCTGTCACCATACAGCGATATTACAGTGTCATTGACTGTATTCCCTCTGTTGTGCCTTTTATTCCTGTGACTGATTCATTCTTTAACTGGAAGCCTATATCTCCCCTTCACCTATTTTGCCATCCTCCCAACGCTCTCTCTGGCAATGACCAGTTTGTTTTTCTATTTCTGGGTCTGTTTCTGCTTTATTTTACTTTTTAGATTCTCCATGTAAGTAAAATCACATATCTTTCTCTGTATCTTATGACTTAGGTTTATCTATGTTGTACCTAATTGCAAGCTCTCATTCTTTTTTCTGGTTGAGTAATATTCCACTATGTCTAGCCTGTTATATCTATCTATCTATCTATCTATCTATCTACATCGCATCATTATCCATTCATCATTCGATGGACACTTGGGCTGCTTCCCTATCTTGGCTACTGTAAATAATGCTGCAGTAAACACAAGGGTGCATATATCTTTTCAATTAGTGTTTTTGTTTTCTTTGGGCAAATACCCAGTAGAGGAATTACCATATTGTATGATATTACCTTCTTTTTAAAAGAGTTGTTTTTTTAAGTGATCTCTCCACCCAACATGAGGCTCAAACTCATAACCCCAAGATCAAGAGTCACATGTTCTAACAACCAAGCCAGGCAGGTGCCCCTCATACGACATTTCTAGTTTTAACTTTTGAGGAACCCCATACTGTTTTCCATAAGGGCTGCACCAATTTACATTCTCCCCCAAAATGCACAAGTGTTCCTTTTTCTCCATATCCTCACCAACACTTGTTATTCCTTGTCTTTTTGATACTAACCATTCTGACAGGTGTGAGGTGATAATTCATTTGGTTTTGATTCACATTCTCCTGATGATTAGGGACGTTGAACATCTTTTCATGTGTCTGTTGACCATCTTCTTCTTTAGAAAATGTCTATGCAGGTCCTCTGCCCATTTTAATCAGATTATTTACTTTTTTGATGTTGGATTTAATCATTTTCTTATACTCTTCTTCCCTGGCCTCCAGCAGATGTCTTATACATTACTTCACAGGGGAAATAAACCATCAGATAACAATTCCCTCAATTTTTGTGCCTTCTGATTTTCAATATTACCTGTTAGTACTTTCTTTACTCCTATAAATTCTTTTACCCACTTACTTACTCAACGAATATTAGGATTCCTACCGTGACCCAGGCACTATGCTAAAGTATAGAAGAAGAATGAATACATACAGTTTCAGTCAAGAGGAAGCAAGGCTTAAAATTGTAACAGTGAGGCACATGCAAAGACTTTTCCCCCCTGCATCTTCATATTTGCCCCCTCTCTTTCTCTTTGATTTATTAAGCTGAGGTGGGATCGTCTCTCCTTCATATCAAGATGGTCCAGTCTTTTCCATTTTAAGAAATGAAAAGACTCTCTGGATTCTTTTGATGTTACTAGAAACTATTCAGTCTTTCTCCTTCCCTATATGGCCAGGCTTTCTGAGAAAATAATCTTTGCTTGTCTCTACATTCTTCCCTTCTGTTAGTGCCTCAATCTACTGCAATATAAGCTTTCATGTTCACCACTCCACTGAAGCTACTCACTGAAGTCATAGATGAATTTTTTGTTGCCAAACGGTATGCACACATCTTGGCCTTTATTTTATGTCACTGCAGCCTTCCAGATCATTGACTCTCCCCTGCTTTAAAATTTCTCCTTTTCTTTTCCTGACTTGATTCTTTCTTGACATTCAACTTACTTTTCGGAATGCTCCTTTCTAGACTCTTCCATGGGCAAATTGTTCCTCGCCTGACTCCTTAAAGTTGTATCTTAAGATGTTTTTTCATTCCACACAGTCTATCTGGGCCATCTTTTTCGTTCCCGTGTCTTCAGTTTCCATCTGTGTGATTCCAAATTTAGAGTTACAACCCAGATCTCTCTCCTACCAGGTACTTATTCGTTTCCGGGTTTCTCTGCCTGCATGTGTTATCAGCACCTCAAACTCCACACAACCAGAAAGAACCTTAACTTTCCACTCAGCCTTGTTCTCTTCTATTTCCTGTGTCAGTGAATGATTCTGCCATTCTAGGGATAGTTCTAACATCTTTCCTCTCCTTTATTCTCAGCTTTCTATTTTATCAACAAATCAACTTTTACTCCCTACTGTCACTTAAATATAACCCCTCTTTGTATTTTCTAGTAGTTGCCATCACTGGCTTCGATTGCTACAATAATTTAAATGGTGTTCCCCTCCTCTGGTCTCTCAGAATCCATTTTGGCTAGAGAATTACCTTCATAGAATGCACATGTGGCCATGTCCTGTCTTTGCATATTATCATTCAGTGATTCCTTATTGCCATCAGCATACAGTTCTGTATTCCTTACCTCTCCTGTTCACCTCGCTTTATTCTTCCCCTATCCAAGGTGCTCTGATCTCTCCCATCTCTATATTTTTGTACATCTTCTTAACTCTGCATGTAAATCCACCCCTTATCACTTACTGTACCAGCCTAACAGTCACTTAGACTTTCAGAGTCAGCTCAGTGTCACCTAACCAACAGACTGCCTTGCCTTCCCCCTTCCTGCTGGTCTGGGCTAACTCTTCTTTGCCTGAACTCCAGTATCGCCATCAGAACCCTTTTACATTTACTGTATTGATTGTAGAATCTGTTAACCTGTTGTTTCTTCTAAGAGATTTTCAGATTTAGGGGCAGAGACAATTCAAAATGGGTACAAAATAGGTACAAAGGAAGCTTATGTATCCTAATTAAAGCCTTTGTTGCCTGGCTAGAAGTGCCATTTGTTTTCCAGTCTGGGTTCAGCGTGTGAGAGTTTGATCAGCTAACAGTTGGTTTAATAATGAATAGTACCCCACTGCCTTCTAATCTGATGCTAGGGTCATGGATTTACCCAGTGTAATATTTTGACTCCCTGCCTATTTTGCAACTAAATTGAGGAGTCTCCATCCATACGCTTTCCTAAGGAAAGTCAATTGCAGATCATAGGCTCCACAGCTATCTGGTTGGCAGATTACTACAAGGGACTTTGACTCCTTGTTGGAATGAAGCAAACTTTAATCTCAGAGTGAAACAATAATGTTGCCAAAGCACTGCTTCTCAGGCATGGCAGAAGTAATCCTGTAGAAATCAAGAAAATATTACCAATGTTAGGAAAAGCATCAGTTGGCTTCTCAATACCATAGCTTTACATCCTTGCCATGGAGAAACACACTTAGTGGGCGGACCGCCATAACTGTGTATATCACTATAGAAAATTTTGAAAATACAGCTCAGCTCAAAGAAAAGTGAAAGTTACTCAAGGTTTTATCTCCCAAGGTAGTTGGGAAATATGAATATTTCATCTATATTATAAATATAAACATAATATTATAATTTATATTAAATATATACTATAATTTATAATTATAATTTGTATTATAAATGTGGGGCTTAATTCACAACCCTGAGATCATGACCTGAGCCAAAATCAAGAGTCAGATGCTTAACTGACTGAGCCAGTCAGGTGCCAAGAATTTTTTTTAATTAATGATCAATTAAGGCAGGTAATTTAGAAAGTACAAAAAGGCGTAAAGAAAATATTACTCAAGAACTTATTATCCCACCAACTGTAAATAATTAATATTATGTTTGTATACAATTCATCTAGTTTTAAGTATGTTTGAATACACTGACACATATATTTGTGTGTGTGTGTGTATATATATATTTCTATGGATCCATATGTGTGTATATGTACACTAGGTATGTATATGTGTATACTCCTAGAAGTTTGTTTGCGCATAGAGACCCATGCACATGACCCATGCACATATCTTCTTTTGCTCAAGATTCATATTTTAGAAGGCTTCATTTAGCACCAAGTAGAGGAGGGATTTGAGGGACTCATTTGGAAGAAAAAGCTAATTAAATATTGCTATAACCTTGCTGAGAAATGAGAACTGAAAATAAGATGGTGAAAGTGAGACTGGAGAAAAGAAAAATACAGAGATGTGGGAAAGCTCTAGATGGCTGTCAGACTAGATTAGCGGACAAGATAGCAGACGCCAGCTGTGCCAGATGTGTATGCTATCTCCCAAGGGCATAAGGGCAGTCTTCTCTTTGCAGCGGTATTATCTATATGGAAGACCAACCTTTGAAATACAGATAAAGTCCCTAAACAACCCCAGTCAGTCAGACATTGAAATTTGCCCCCAATGAATGTTTGTTCCTTTTTCAGTAGGCATTTGCTTCTTAAATCATCTCCCTGTTAAAGAAACAGATTAATTTAATAAAATCATTCTCTTTAAACTTAAACTGAACTTTCACAGTCTGTTTATTCATCCATTCATTCCTCTGCTTATCCTTCTGTAACCATGGGTTGGATGAGCACAATTTATGGAGTTGAACTAAAATGCAGAAAAAATTCACTAGGAATTTTTTCCTGTGACTGCTTAAAAACCTAGGCAGTCCCTTGTGTTTTTCTGCCCATTCAAGTAATAAAATGTTCTATCAGGGCCTTGGAGTCACAAAGCTCTAGGGGTCATCACTTGCACTGTAGTCTTCGTGTATGAGTCTCCTAGAGTTTAACTCCAGTAGATTCTAATGGGAATTGTGCCCCTGGAATTTTGCAACAGGACCTTGAGTTCTAAAGCCACATTCGTATCAAAACCATAGCTTTAATCCAATATTTAAGAATGTTTTGCCTAACATATTAAAGAATACTCTTCATTCAAAGGTGAGATTTCTCATCTACACTCTACCTTCATTCCAGGGCTGGGCCCACAGGCAAGCCAGCAATCTTTTGGGGAAGAGTCTTTCGTAAACATTCTTGCTTCTGACCTCTAGGACTGGGGGGCAGAGTGAAAGGTAGAGAGAGGTGGGGTCCCTTTTATTGCCCTGGCCCTCAGTCTAGCTCTCCAAGTGTGGCAGTGCCTCATCCTCAGTGCCTCTCAACTTCTGCCTGCCAGCTACTTGGTTGTCTTCAATCCTCTCAGACCATCCTCTTGGACAGGACACTTTTTAAAATGACCCCAGGGTAATATTCCTACCATTAGTTTTCATCTAGTTCCTAGAATTCCCATACTTCTGACCCACTCTGAGAGGAGTGTGCCATACCTTCCTAGTTATCTGGCCTTATCCTGCTGTATTAGTATGCTTTAGCAGGCACAGGTTAAGAGGCAGATGTCATTACCTGGTACCCCTCACTCAGGACTGGGACTAGGGTCAACCTAGTGAGGCACTTGTCTTAAGAGCAAAATTAAAGGGTATGCCAAAATAATCAGCAAGGTAAATAATATTTTCATGAAACTTTTGAAAAAATAAATATTAATGGAAACAAATATGATGGGCAAGATATCAAATTTTATTTTTTTTTTTAAGATTTTGTTTATTTGAGAGAGACAGAGATAACAAGAGAGAACAGGAGTGGGGAGGAGAGGGAGAAGCAAACTCCCCACTGAGCAGGGAACCCATTGCAGGGCTTGATCCCAGGACCTTGGGGTGATGACCTGAGCCGAAGGCAGACATTTAACTGACTGAGCCACCCAGACACCCCAAGATATCAATATTTTACATAAAAGACAGGGTTAGTGCAGGAGATAGTGAATTCTATGACTGTCTTGAGGTACATTGCAAACAATTTTGATCATTGTTCACCCACAGTGCATCTATCTTTCCAATGAAATTTTCCTCAAGAAAAAAAAAAAATTCTCCCAATTGCCATGATTTTTTATACATGCTGAAATTTGAGCTCTGTGGTTTTAGAGCTCCCTTTGAAGTGTATTTTGCGTATTGTTGTATTGGTCAAAACTTCCAATTTAAATTATAGTTATTCATCTGTCATCCCTCTATCTACCCATCAACCCATCAGTCCACCCATTAATATACTACGGTTGTATATGAAGGAAAATAAAGATGATCTTTGGGGGCGCCTGGCTGCTTCAGTCAGAAGAGCATGTGACTCTTGATCTTAGGGTTGTGAGTTCAAGCCCCACACTGGGTCTAGAGATCATTTAAATAAATAAATATATTTTTTAAAAGGACAGTTTTCAAAAACTAATGACTAATCCATTGTAACAGATGGCTAAACTAATGGCTGTGAAATAGAAATATTTATAGTTACAAAGGGAATATGAAATTGGTCTGCCTCACCAAGTAGGCCCTGAGGCCATTTTGATGTATAAAATTAAAGGGAGTCACAGTACATTTTACTCTCCTGTTAGAGATGTCCCTTAAAACATGCCTGTTACCGGGTGCCTGGTTGGCTCAGTGGGTTAAGCCGCTGCCTTTGGCTCAGGTCATGATCTCAGGGTCCTGGGATCGAGTCCTGCATGGGGCTCTCTGCTCAGTGGGGAGCCTGCTTCCCTCTATCTCTCTCTCTTTGCCTGCCTCTCTGTCTACTTGTGATCTCTCTCTGTCAAATAAATAAATAAAATATACAAAAAAAAAAACAAACCATGCCTGTTACCAGCTTCCCTATTCTGCTTACATCTCCACCTCTACAGAGTCAGTTCTTATGGGCTCTTCTGAAACAGCTCATTCTGTACTTTCTGATCAGTTTGTTGGGAGTGTAAATAGAGACTCCCCTTCAGAGGTAGAATGATGAGCCTGTATTATTCAGAAGAAAATGAGGGACCTTCAAGCTACTAAATTGCCAGTTCCTTTGTAAAGAGTGTTTTCAACTGTTTTAATATAGTGGATTAAGTCAAATTTTGTGTCAAAGAATACAGGTATGCCTGTCATTATAGGCGCTGAGATTCTTTTGAAACTTATACTCAAAGTTTTTTTTTTTTTTAAGCTGACGTATTAAAGGGATAATTTAGTCCATAAACAGGTGTTGTCTATATAGCTGACTTCATACAGAGCTATTGGCTCTAATGATTCTGAGTAGTTAGGAAGAAGTCTCTAAAACCAATTAAGGCACCGTTGGCCTGTTTGTGTAACCCAGCACGGATTAGTAAGGTAGCCCCTGGAGTCCAGCTGCCGTGTATGGTTCAGTAACATCCAGGTGTCAGCTGTCATCACCTTGGTCCATTGAATGACCCTGTTCTGTAAGCATAGCCTAAAATGCACCTGGCTCACTAAATGGAACTGTAATATGCTGGCCACAGAAAAGAGGATTTTACAGAACTCTTCCTCCTTGGAATAACATAATTGAGAATTGAATTAATCATGATCCAAAAAATTGTCTTGGCCCATGGCATAGGAATTCTAAAACCCCAAATGCCAAAACCTTACTATGTAAAAATAATACAAAAACAGACACATAAATTGAATTCCACAATATGTTGTTTTCCTGAAATATACTGTCTGAAGAGTTCTTGCAAATCAGTTCCTGCTGGTTTGTAAATGACCATACAATAGGCCTCCTGCAGTGGAGGCCGGTTTGTTCAGAGAATGAATTAGGGCCCAGTGACACTGGAGACTCTATGGCCCCATCGTGGCAAGTGAGCAGAAGGCCAGTGAAAATGAAGCATTTATGAAGTTCACATTTCCTAACAAACATCTTCCAAAGAACAAAATGGGAATTCAAGAAACATGTACAAGTTTACTTAATATTTTTTTTAAAGATTTTTTATTTATTTGACAGACAGAGATCACAAGTAGGCAGAGAGACAGGCAGAGAGAGAGGAGGAAGAAAGCTCACCACTGAGCAGAGAGTCTGACACGGGGCTCGATTCCAGGACCCTGGGTTCATGACCTGAGCCGAAGGCAGAGCCTTTAACCCACTGAGCCACCCAAGTGCCCCAAGTTTACTTAATATTCTTAATTAACATGAATATTGATGTGAAAGAATACATTTTACATACATATTTCAAATAACCAAATAAATCCCATTTTAGCCACTCCTAATTTAAAAAGTAGAATAGTACCATAGGAGGCTTACTCTTTTCATGCTCACTATTCCCCAAAGCACCAATGGCTCTCTGCCCTAAGCCCCGGAGAGGCTTAGACTGCAGGCTTTCCTCTGGTTGAGAACCATGCTCAGTCCCGGCTAGCAGGTCCTGCAGGAGGTGCCAGGGAATGAAGCCATCAGGAGCAACCCTCAAGTAATAATGGGCAGGAGCTGATAGATATCTGAGCATCTTTGTCCCTCAGGTGGGATGACTTTGACATGTATTCTCTACAATGTTCAAGAGGTCCCCAGTGATACTGAGCCTCGGTTGCTCTCAGTAATAATCAGCTTGTAATTCATCCTGTGTAGACTTCCTTTCTCCTCCTTCCCTTCCCATTTGACTTCTCTACTCCCTTACCAGTACCTGCTGGGATAACTTCCTACTTACACTCATATTCTTGCATCAGGGTTTGCTTCCAGGGACTCTAACAATTGCCAGTACTCTTGAAGATCCTTATTTTCATCCCAAATTTTAACGCTCTGTTTCTCTCCAACCAAGAGTAACTACTTGCTTTGATTTTTTTTTTATTGTTTATCATTGCTTTGCTTTTTTAATGGTTTAATTAGATATATTAAAGATATCAGTAATTGACAATACATGTTTAGGATTTCTTATTTAGAACTGAACAAATTTATTTCATAGTGTGTATATCCTTCTGTAATTTTTAAAGAACTAACTAACCATTGTGTCTGAGACTCATCCATGAATTACTTTTTGTTGATATGTCAATAAAGCTATGAATACTTCTGCCCATTGCTGCTGGTACACATGGACCAAGAGTTTACCTAAAAGTGAAATTACTGAGTAATAGACTCTGTGCATCTTCCTTTTTTTAAAGTCCCACTTCCTAGTAAAGACAATAGTTCTAATACATATGTCTAATTTTCTTTCAAGGTCTCACTAAAGCTTTTAAAAAGACAAAAATCCACAGAGATGGGAAAGAGAGATGAAGCAATATCAGTAAAATTTTTAAATCTGAACAGGACAGGAAAGGACGACGGATGAATGGTAAACTGCTTGGTAGAACTGAGAAAGCCAAACCTAAGTTAGGGTAAGGGGTGAAGGGAAGGAATCGGAGTACGAATTTAATTTACACTGCAGAATCTTCAGAAGACCCCATAATTGGTGCTTCTGGAAGATGGGATTAAAGGAGTTAGCTGAAATATAGTGAACTGATTGAAAGTGTAAAGAAGCAGTTAAATTCTCAAATCACCTTCTCTATGCTAAGCCCATGAGCAATTGTCCCTCATAGTCAGCCGAGTTATTCTCCAGAGAAGCTAGGACAGAACTGACTGAGGAAAAGTAGACACAGCTGAGGACAAAAATACTGTAAAGAAACAGGAAGATTAATTGAATGTGTGCCTATTAACTATTGAGAGATCTACCCTGTTCACTTTTAGAACACTGGAAGCCAGGCCTTTACTCTCTGTATAAGATTTTAGAAGAGTCTTCTCTGGGGGATCTGACCAGCCCACGGAGAAAGATCTGAAGAAAATGTCATTGCACTTTCCCCAACAAATGGCCCACCTAGATCCCCCAAAGGGGAGTTCACAGTTGACAAGCTTACCAGCGGTTTAGTCACAAACCTTGAAAAAGGAACATTTAATTAAGGAAAAGAAATTTATTTTTTTTTAAAGACTTTATTTACTTATTTGACAGAGAAAGAGTGAGAGATCACAAGCAAACAGGCAGAGAGAGAGGGGGAAGCAGGCTCCTCAGGACCCCGAGATCATGACCTGTGCCAAGGCCGAAGCTTAACCCTGTGAGCCACCCGAAGCACCCCAAAAAGAAAAATATTTGTGAAAAGAAATCTCTAATCTAAAAGAAAGAGCAAAACAAATTGATGAAATTCTTTTAGTTCTATGTTGGAAGAATAAAACCTCAAAAATAAAAGTAGGAGTGCAGGGCGCCTGCATGGCTCATTTGGTTGGACCTTCTCTCCAGCGGCAAACTGAGCGTCTTGGGCTCAGGTTGTGATCTTGGAGTCCTGAGATCAAGTCCTGCATTGGGTTCCCTGCTCAGCGGGGAGTCTGGTTCTCCTCTGACACTTCCCCTTCTCATGCTTTCTCTCTCTCAAATTAAAAAAAAAAAAAAATCTTAAGAAAAAAGTAGGAGTGTAACCATCATTAATATTTTCAGAAATTTAAGAATATATGTTTCTTTGGAACAAAAATAGCATACCATGAAAATCGAACAGAGAACCAGAAACCACTCTTAGAAATTAAAAATAAGATGGAAGAAATGAAATACTTAACAAAAGAGTTGGACGATAAAGAAACATCCCAGAAAATATATTAAAAAGAAAAAAAAAAAGAAAATTAGAGCAACAGTCTAGGAATCATAATGTTTAAGAAACAGAAATTCAGAATGTGAAGAACGGAAGGCAGGAAGCCATGTAGCATGTAAGCCACAAGAAAATTCCCCAAACTGAAAGATGATGTTTTCCACACTGAGTGGGTCCACCAAGTACTTGGTACAGTGGGTGACAATAGGACCACACTCAGGCACAAAGTGAAGTTTCATGTATGTGGGGAAAAACAAACAATTTTATAAATTTCTGTGATTCTGGGGGTAGGGTGAGGTGACAAGAACAGGTGCCATACACATCGTAATCATAATGGGTTTAAATTTCTCAACTGCATCCTGAAAGTTAGATGATCAAGGAGCATTGCCTTCAAAATGTAAAGGAAATTGTTGCTTACTTTTCTAATTTAGAATTCTATCCAAACTGTCAACTGAGTATTAGAATGTTTTCCAGTTACACTGGAATATTTTCTCAAAAAATTTATCTCATAAACATCTTTTCTGAGAAGTTACTGGAGGACAAATGAGCATTTGAAACTTGGATTTAAAAAAAACTTGAAGACAGATTTAAAAAATAGGGGAAAAATGATACCAAATAAATTTTTCAAAGTGGTATATCAGTGTCCCATCGGTAAAACAGTGTATGTAAGAGTACCTTAGCCACATCTTCATTGATAATTATTTTTCCTCTAAAAATTTGATAGTGCTAATTTTGAATCTGTCAATCTGACACATCATTTTTGTCTTATGGGAAAAGTTTTAAAAGAGCAATTTAATTCCTTTAATTATAATAGTATATATAAATATATAGTATAATAATATAATATATATAATACATATGTTATATATTATTTTTAATACTCTAATTTTTACTACTATACATACATATTTTATATTTTTAGTCAGTTTCAATCAATTCTTTGTTTCTAGATGTTTTTCTCTTGTCTGTTACTAAAATTTTTTTCACTAATATATAAAATCTGTCTGTTTTGGTTTTGTCTCCTCTTCTTTTTATTTTCTTGGTCATTAAACATGAAATATTTATTCACACTCACTAATAACTACAAAAATAAAAATTTAAATAACAATGTGATAAAATATTCTTTCCTTCAAATATCTCCTCTTCATTTTGTATGTTGTAGGTCACTCACACCTAAATGGCTATTTTCTCCCTGAACTTAATGACTCTAAGAAACTTTATATGTGTGCAACGTGTATGTATGAATCTATAGCTCTTACTACAGAAGTAATTTATGTTTATTGTTGAGAATCAGAAAATGCAGATAAGCAAAAAGGAGATAAGAACCTTCAATAATCCCTTCATTTAGGAATTGCCACTATTCATATTTATTTTAGGTTGGGTTCCCTGAGAGACAGACTTGAAGACAGATAACTCAGTGCAGCTTACTGGGGTGCTCTTGGGAAAACCCCGGTAAGTGAGTGGAGGCAGCAGGACTGGGCAGTGGGGAGAAACTAGTCTGCTTTGTCATAGCAACCAAGTCCTTAACCAGTCCTCTGAGGAAGTCTGGAACTGGAAAAACCCTTCAGAGTTGCGCCTCACTCAGACGAGGGGTTTGGAGTTTTGTTCTGAACTCTCATTGCGCAGGGACAGGACAGAGTTTGCCCCTGGAGAGAAGGTGCAACCAGGAGCTGGGCAGCTCCCTTAGGCTTTTGCCAATGGTCCCGACAACCTGGGCAGTGAGTTCCTTGTGCGTATACGTGGTGTGGCATGTGTAGGGCTGGAAGTGGCTGGGGTGAGAGGTCAATCTTGTCAGTATATCCAGCATCCAGTAAAGTCTATCTCTTGCCTTACGTGGATCAACTTGCTTAATGTAATAAGTCCACTTCATCTGGAAACAGTTCCTTGGGGCACCTGGGTGGCTCAGTGGCTTACAGCCTCATGCCTTTGGCTCAGTTCATGATCCCAGGGTCCTGGGATCCAGCCCTGCATCGGGCTCTCTGCTCATTGAAGAGCCTGCTTCCTCCTCTCTCTCTCCTTACCTCTCTGCCTACTTGTGATCTCTGTCTGTCAAATAAATAAAATAAAATCTTAAAACAAAAACAAAAAAAACCAGTTCCTCGAGGATGCTGATGGGTCTTTCTTTCTGGGGAAACGTGGATGGTTAGTGTGGAGAGCTGTTAGCCCCAGGAAGGCAGGTCCCCTTGGGGAGATGACTGAGTTTATAATCTCTCCCTTCCATTCCGCATTCTAGATTTGCCATGCCTTAAGAGATTTTCCCGAGGAGCCTGGGACTCTGGCTCACACTGTGGCAGCCGTACTTACCCATTTTCCTCCAAAGTTTAGGAAAGAAATACTAAAGGACTCTTCAGTGGATCATCAAACCTATTTTTTCCTGCTCCCACAGTGCAAGAACAACCCTATCTTCTGACACTCTGTCATTAATTATTCCTTCCATCCAGATGGTGACGACTTTCCTTCTCTATTGGCCTCTTGGGAATAGAACTCCTAATTCATAGAGGCTAGAGCTGGGATGGGAAATGGTGGCAACAGGGCAACTTTTACTTTTACTCTTTATTTCTCAGACCCCTGTATTCTCCATGTTGAAGCCAGAGCACGATGTAATGGTTATTTCTAAGTATATGCTGTATCCCGGAGGCTGGTGCCCCTTTCTGCCAGTGTGTGCACATATCCATTCCTTAGGCAAAATTCCTGAATTAGATTTGATGACCAAATGCCCATAGTAAAATCAGCTCACACAGATGAAAGTACGTGTTCCTTTCGAGGTCTAGGCCACGGCAGGACACCCTGGGCCGTCTACAAATGCTCTCTGCCTATTCCATTCCAAATTGTTTGCTCTGCCTGGCAGGTAGCAGCCTGGGTTAGTTCTGCCCAGGAACCCTGCTCTGGAATGGAAGAATGGATTCTGATGTGGAATTGTCCTGTCAAATAGATTGTAAAAAGAAGGATGTGATTGTAGCCGGGAAACGCAAAGGGAAACATTCGCTAATATCTCACTGTCCTAAATAGTTAAAAATCCCTAGTGGGGAATAACAAACTTTATATTCCAAAAAAAATAAATTATATCTTCCAAGAAGAAAGGAGTCTGTTTCTGAAAGTGGTCAGTTTGAGCATCTTGAAAATGGGAATACAAACTTCAAAGAAAACAGTTCTTCCGACTTAGGTAGCTTAATGAATGATTAACTGGCTGAAATGTCACTGATGGTTATGACTGTGCTGTCTAACAAGCTTGTTTAGGGCAAATAAAGGAGCACTTAGAGGATTATGCTGGAATAAGCAGATTCCAGCAAATGTTGTTTGTCCTCCTTTGCAATAAAACATTCACCTCAGCCTTTCTTTTTTTTTTTCCCCCTCACATAAGAGATAACCAAAAAATTGGTGATGACTTTCTGTTTAATTGGCACGTATAGGGAGTAACATGGAGGAAGGAGGTCTAGAAGGAGAAAGAGGAATAGATAGACTAAGTAAGGATCATCCACAAGAAAAACTCCCAGCTGGGCTGTCATAGGATCTCCATCCCCTTGCTCGATGGTGTGAGAAGGGCATGCTGCTTCTCCAGCAGGACAGCAGAATGAGGATGTATGTTTGCGGGCCAACAAAGATGGTGCAGGTGATGTCCACACTGTGATCTCCATTGATCTGGGGACAATAGCTCGCATAGAAAGGCCTGAAGTGACCTTTGCTCAGAAACAGGTGGTGAGCCCATTGGGGCCCTTCTGCTGTGACAGCACTGACAGGGACTTTGCCGAAGGGACTTTGTAGCCAGAACAGAGTTCATCTTCTGGCTCTGCCAACTGCAAGCTGTATGGCTTTGGATAAGTAACCTAATTTCCTCTGCTTTGTTTTCTTGTCTGAAAAATGGGGACAAAATTATCTACATGATGATACTTGTAAGGATAAAATGAGTTAGTGTATGGAAAAGGCCTGGCACATAGTTACTGCTCAATAAATGTTCACCTCCTTCCCTGCACTCTGTTAGGAGGCCTTGCTATAATGCAGAGAATGATTCTCTGGTAATGCTATAGAAAAGTCCTCCATAGGCATGAAATCACCTGCCAGTGGTGCCCAGGACCCAGGCATTACGGCTCTTGCAGGCTGACTAAGGTGCAGGGCTCAGGGCAGAAGGATGCTCACTATACCTGTGGCAGGGCAGTCATCAGGTTCTCTTCCCTGGCCAGAGTAGAGCTCTTCAATAGCCCTCTTCCCATCTGGAATGTTTGAAGGGTTTGAATGTCCCAGGGTTTGAAGAAGCTCCAAGCTAGAGCAACAAGGAAGGTACCTCCTCTTCTAAATCTCCTTGAAATATTTGCTCTCTGTGATAGACTTGAAACAGGCTGCTTTTCCTCAGGGATGCTCTTTTGCCTATCTTTCCCAGGGCCTCTCTCGAAGCTGGACTGATCCCTTGGTTCTTTTTTTTTTTTTTAAGATTTTATCTATTTATTTATCTATCTATTTATTTATTTATTTGCCAGAGAGAGAGAGAGAGAGCACACACGCAGGCAGAGTGGCAGGCAGAGGCGGAGAGAGAAGCAGGCTTCCTGCCAAGCAAGGAGCCTGATGCAGGACTCGATCCCAAGACTCTGGGGTCATGACCTGAGCCAAAGTCAGCGGCTTAACCGTCTGAACCACCTGGCATCCCTGATCCCTTGGTTCTAATAGTGAACAGTGATTGTCAGACCTCTGGTGTGGCAATCTGTAGTAATCTTTGCCCTCCCAAATTGCTCCTGGATGTTGAGTCAACCCATCAGGACATAGATGATAAATCAGAACAAGAACCTTTGCCCTTACTGCAGATCTAGAAACAATTTGGTGAATTACCAGTAAGCAATATTTATCACATACAGAATGTCAGCTCTCCCTTTGCCCCTCTCGGCCTAGGGCATGCCACATCCAATTTGTTTTTGTTCCAATATGAGAGGACTTAATTTCATCATTCTGGCCTGCTGCAGTTAAGTGTTCTCCAAGCATATGATCTATGAGGAGGAGGAAGAGGACTGATAGTGGATCTAATCTTTCAAGGTCTTTCTTAAGCAACTGTAGATAATATAGAAGAATAGGAAATTCTGGAAGCCATCATTTATTTATTTACCCCACAACTTATTTTTTTAATTTTAATTCCAGTGTAGTTAACACACAGAATTATATTAGTTTCAGGTGTTCAATATAGTGATTCCACGCTTCCATATATTACTCAGTGGTCATTAAGATAAATGTGTTTTGATTCCCATCACTTATTTCACCAATCCCCCCACCGACCTCCTTTCTAGTAACCATCCATTTGTTCTCTATAGTTGAGAGTCTGTTTTTTGATTTTTTATCTTTGCTCATTTGTTTTATTTTTTAAATTGTAGGTGTGAATGAAAACGTTGTGCTGCTGGCTGGTGTGGAGCTTTGTGGAGATGGTTAGGTAAGTGAAGTGTTTGAAGCAAATGCATAGGTTGGAGAACATGCTCTGGTTAAATGGGTTTGCTAACAATCCCTGCCTCAGCCCCTTCAGAAGCTTAGATCTTGAGACAGGCCGAATATCCAGACACTTACCTAGGATTTCTGACTTAAAATGGATCCGGACTAGAAAGGTAAAGAAAAGAAACAAATCTCCAGCATTCACTGCTTTTTATTGGATCTATTTAAACCACTTAAGGACCATGGAGTGATGTGGCCATCACTCTCCAATTGGGTGTCTGACTGAGTTGAGTTAGAGGTGGAACAAGAGGCTGAGTGTTGTTTTAGGGGTGTTTCTTAATTTCTTCTTCAAATACAAGAATGAGGTATTAATGATTTCTCCGAATAGCCTCTATCAAAGAGTTCTGTTGTCTGGATTTCTTGGGGATCTGATCCTAGTCTTGTGCATCCTTGACTTCAAGGATCTGATCGTTGACTTCATGAACTCTTAATTGCTTCCTCTTGTGTTTTAGTTTTGAATTAGGAATTTGTCTTTAGTGGCATAACTTCTATAGAAATTTTATGGGTCTATTTGGGGTTATGTTCTTCCAAAGACATTTTACCTTTGTTATTACTGGCCTGAGACTTCTTTTTGTGATTGTAATCTAATTTGGGTAGTCCTGGATCATATTCAAACGTCAAATCTGTGTTAATGAGGATGGACCCAATGTTATTATCAGCCCAGATTAAGACAGGCATGCTTCCTTTGTTTTCCTGTGTCTCCAAGTAGATTTCTTCTGTCCCCCACAAGCCCCCTTCTACCTTCTTCATGTTCAGTGAGGGCATAACTCTTCACATATTTCAGCCTTACTTGGAGAGCCAGTACCCAAATACTGTTTCCTTCTTGGGTGGGTATTAAACTCCCTTCATGATTTGGTCTGCAAATATTCCTAAATCTGACATAATATCAGTTCATATGCTGACTGATTTATTTCTTAAGTAGCTTTATTTTGGTCTCTGGGAGTTCCCTTTCTTAAGAGTTCAAATATACATTTATTAAAACACATTTTAAAATTTTATACACTTATATTTATGTATTATGTTATAATATTTATATTTAAGTATTATATTAATACTTTATAAATAGTTTAAATCATCATTCATAATTATAAAACTTATAATTATTTAAATAAATAGTGGGAAGACCTTCAACTTCTCTAGTCTGCTACTTTTAGATTTTCACACATATTGTTTCTTCTGCCTAGAATGTTCTTTTTCCTTTTCATGTGGCTAAACTAGATATCTCACCCTTAAAGAAGTCAGTTGTCAAGTCTCAGTTTGGAATTAAGGACCCTCCACTCCCCACCCTCAGTGCACAGATGTAACTATCCGTTGTATTTGGCCTCCACTGGGCTAGAAGGTCTGTGAGGCCATGCTTGTTTAGTTTACCACAGTTGGATACGGAGTAGAGAATCAACTATCTGTGAATGAATGAGCATCTTCTGCTTACTTTTATATGCTTATTTATTTATTAATTAATTTATTATTTTTATTTAAATAATTACTTTAATTTAGTAAACATGTATTAGTTTTAGGAGTAGAGTTTAGTGACTCATCACTTGCTTACAACACTCAGCGCTCATTACATCCAGTGCCTTCCTTAATGCCCATCACCCAGTTACCTCATTTCCCCACCCCAGTTCCCCTCCAGCAACCCTGTTGGTTCCCTATAGCTAAGAGTTTGTTATGGTTTGCTGTCTTCCCTGTTTTCATCTTACAGTATTTTTCCTTTCTTTCCCCTATGTTCATCTCTTTTGTTTCTTACATTTCAGATGAGTGAAATAATCTGGTATTTGTGTTTCTCTATTTCATTTAGCATAATACACTGTAGCTCCATCCATGTCCTTGCAAATAGCAAGATTTCATTCTTTTTGATGGCTGAATAATATTCCTTTGTATTTATATACCACATCTTTATCCATTCATCTGTTGATGAACTTCTGAGCTCTTTCCATATTTTAGCTATTGTGGGCATTGCTACTATATACATTGGGTGTGTGTGCCCTTTTAAATCACTATTGATTCTAGGTATTTATCCTTTGGATAAATAGTTTTATCAATAGATATCAATAGAATGCTTTGGATAAATACCTAGAAGTGCAATTGCTAGACTGTAGGGTAGCTCTATTTTTAATTAATTTATTTATTTTTATTTTTAACTTTTTGAGGACCCTCCATACTGTTTTCTAGAGTGGCAGGGATACAGAGAAAGGGGCACCTTCTTACACTATTGGTGGGAAAGCAAACTGTTGCTTATTTAAGTGTAAATCTTATCTTTTCTGTAAGATTACTGGCCTCTAGACTTTATGAATTTTCCTTGGTTTGTAGCAATATGGTAAAACTGCCACTCAGAGTAATGCCACTAATGGTTATCAATTTATTAATGAAAGTCTGATAGCTAACTTATTTTTCACAATAGAAAACAAATATTTTTTTTCTTTAAAATTTGCTTTATTCAGCTTGTTTTTTCATCTTAAATTTCACTTTTTAAAAAAAGATTCTATTTATTTTATTTGACAGACAGAGATCACAAGTAGGCAGAGGCAGGCAGAGAGAGGGGAAAGCAGCCTCCCTGCTAAGCAGAGAGCCCGATGTGGGGCTTGAGCCCAGGACCCTGGGATCACGACCTGAGTGGAAGGCAGAGGCTTTAACCCACTGAGCTACCCAGGTGCCCCAAATTTCACTTCTTGTCCAACTGAGAATTTGTAAAAACTCTGCATTGATTTTTGTTTCCCTTCACTGGAATTACTTTCCCCTTTCTTTCTAAAAAAATTCAATTTTACATCAGGTGACAAATTATGGAAATCCATTCTTTCACTCACTTGTTGAGTACATTTAAAGTACAAGAAAGATGCAGAGATGCTGGTAACTTAGGAGGGCTGTGTGATTATAGCAGGTTTTTTTAGGGCCACAGGAGAATCGAATGTATTTGAAGGCCTAGGGTATGGAGCTAGAATAGAAAAGAGAAGCAGGGGTTTCAAGAAAAAGGGATAATGATAGGACACAGTCTCCCTTTCATCGCCCAGGAAAATTTATAACTTATTCTAACAACTGAGTAGAGCACCCTTAGAAACTACTCCTATTGGCTTGTGTACACATGCGATGGAGAGAGTATGAGCGAGACAGCCTTTGTAGCTGAAGCAGTCGCTGACCATGTTTTATGCCTTTCCTTCTTGGGCTAGGCAGATCAGCGAGACCAGAGAAGTCCTGAATTTCAGAGAGCTGGTTGGTAAAGGGTGAAGCTTGTTTCTTACAGGCATATGCTAGATCAGTGTTACATAAAGCCTAAAAACACTCCTGTTGGGTAAGGGGAAACAGTGATAAGAAGTGAAATATGGTTTTAAAAGTAATCAATATTGGGGATATGAAGGTTGAAAGTTATTGTAACAGTCCTTGTTTATTGCTTCTCCCCTGCCATTGGCCATGGAAGCTTGCCCTTTACATGGCAATTTAGAAAGAGGAATCCTAAAAGGTGCCATTGGGATTGCTGTCAGATGATTGAGAATCAACTTAGTTCCTGTATAAAATGAGGCAAGCCAGAGAGAAAAAATCATGCATGCCATTTAATTAGTCAGATTTCTTTCAGTTTCAAATAATTATTTTGATTCCGTGCATAACCTTTGTGAATGTTTATTTTGAAAATGTGGTTTGTGAACTGGAAAGATAGCTCTTGTTTGTTTGCCAAGGCTGAATGTAGCTTACAATCAGAGAATATTCTCTTTAAGTTCAAAGAGTTTCTGTTAATTTAATGCCATGTGCCTTAAAAATAGAAAATCATATCCTGACATTTGCATATATCAAACACTTCCTTTTTCTACAGAAAGGGGTGATGTCTCCATGGTTGGAATATTGGCGACTTCAGGTGACCAGTTATTGTTTGGAGAACATCTTGATGAAATGATCACTGATCAAAGAGGAAGCAAGAACTGATTCTCTACTGATTATTTCCATTTTGCTTTTCTTTAGATAGTAAAAATTTTTAAAAATGCAGTTTTATTCATTGTTCCCAGTAAGGGATTACTTCTTTAAATAATCAGGAACTCTGGCGCCCTCAAGTGGTCAGGAGATCTAAACTATTATTTTACATGAGCTTTCATTTTATTTTTGTCTTCAGTTTTGTGAACTAGGCATAGCCTAGATATTCTGTCTCACATGAAGAGGGCTTGTCTAGTGGCAAAACTGAATGATGAATCAAAACCTCAAAATTTAATTATACCTCCACATCTTTACATTAACAGCGGAAGCTGTTGGTATCTGGAGTTCTGTGAAGGCCTGTCATTTGCTATGATCAGATGAACTCCAGGAATGTTAACAGTAAAAACCCAAACAAAACCAAATCTGCAAGGTCAGGGAAATTTTACCTCTAATGCTTCTAGATAGTCCATTTGATCCACCAATAATGGATCTGAGACCTTTTACAATTAAAATTCAAGAAGAGAACTAAATGGAATAAATACCTGCTGTGAAACCAGATGTGTCTGGACTCAAATCCAACTCGTGCCCTTTGGCAAGTATGGAACTCCTCCCCCTTAGCTCCTCCTGCAACAGGAGACTGTTACTATCACCCTTCATGGAGCTGTTAGGAGCTTGATGTGAAGAAGGTATGGAAAATGTTGCCCTCAGATTGGTAGCAAAAGATGTTAATACAAAGAAGACTATTACTGAGAGGGGTCTTGGTTAAGGAAAGGATTTGATTAAATCACATCTTTTTCAGCTAATAGGACCACAGGTTAGCTTGACTGAAGTCTCTCAAACCATTGGGTCCATTCTCCCTGCCTAAAATTCCCCTAAAAATCACACAATACTCCTACCTATTTGTTCATTCTTCTTTTTATTTTTACAAAGCATAGCAAAATGAGTTAACAACCAACAGGTGAAGAGTTTGCACAACAGAAGACCACCCTGACCATCTCTTGATTTTATGGCATCAGAGGTGGGGAGGTGTTCCTTTAACGTGATTTTGTCATAGAAGAGTCATGGGAAATGGTTCTTATGGTGGGGGAGAGGAAACACATGAAATCAACAGTCGCAGTTATTTAAAAGGACTTAAAAGCTAAACATAATATACATAATAACTCCTTTATCCTAGTACAAAAATAGTGCCAGAAACTATATATTTGTTCAAATATATTGAAAAAGGTATAAGAATACAAATAGATATTAACAGTGGCTAGTGAGGATTCATAAGGTTTTCTTAAACTGTAATAGAAATTTATATTTTCAACTATTTACACTGCTTTCAACGACATTTATTAAGACACGTTTACACAGGCTTTTGAGAAACATATGGAAAGGTGAAGTGAGCTTTAGTACTTTCTTCCTTGCTCCCTGGAGGGCAGCAGAAGGGGTCCAAAACTGTGCACAGTTTAACAATCTAAAAGAACTCTGAGTAATCTCTACCTGGCTAGCATATGGGAAAAAAAACTCTATATAGTAGAATACATGACTCCTTACCTAAGGTGTTCTCTAAACTACCAACAGGGTAAATGATGCATATTTGTAAGAAGACAGGATATTCACTGATGGAGTCTTAGTAAGTTCCAGGTAAAGAAGATCCTTGGAAAACTGTCTATAATACATATGTTATAGATGACAATGCAAGTGATATAATGTACCCTATATTTTCAGGTTCAGTTGGCAGGATCAGAAGCTGGTAAGTCTCTCATCTAGCCCTTTTTGCAGACTGTGGGCAACTTGAGGTCACTGCTCTATTTCCACGGCGGAGCACAGTGCCTGTTGTGTCACAGGGACTCAATAAAGGGTGGACTGTTCCATGTTTGATACTGAGCAATTCAGTTATACCACCTGATTTCAACTACACTCATTCACAGAACAGGACGGCAATTTCACCTTTTCCTCTTCTCATCTTAAAATCACTCTTGTAATCAAATAAAAATAAAAACCAAAACAACAGCAACTGCTTGTGATGACCTATCAAGCATTAGGAGTAAAATCTGGTGAAAAACACAGAAAACTTGAAAATCAGATCGGAGTATGTCTAACATTTGTGCTCTATGCTGAAAATAAAGGCACTTTACTGCTAGGCAAGAACAGATCTGTGACCAGTTTCCTCCCAGATCCCAAGATTTCCAGTGTATTTTCATACACTTTCTAATCTCAGTACTCCTATCTAATAGAAACTATTCTTCAGATTAACAAAAAACTGGTGACAACATGACTCCCCAGAGTTTGTACCTTGAGGCAAGGTACTCAAAATCTCACATTCACTTGTGAATGAGAAACCAAATAAATGTAATATCTTTTTTTCAGTCTTTGAAACAGAGGAAGTGACATGTGGGATTAGATACGTGCTCTGCAGCCCAGTATCCCACTTCTGACAGTGGTCTCCAGGGCCCATGAGGGCTGCCGTGGTGGCTGCCTTCTGTGACATCCTCCATGAAGACAGAGGCTTTGCCCAAACATGACTCCTCTAATAACACTTGTTCAGGCACACAGAGGTTAAGTGATTCACACAGGTTCACAAAGGACTGTGACTGGCAAGGGCCAATCCTGCGAAAAATATAAGGCCTGGCAATTTTATAGACATCTTTTAACGACTTAGTAAAATAGTGGGCACTTCTGGGGCTGAAAATTGAAATGATATGTCATCATTCAGCTATAACTATAACAACGTTAGGAAAAAAACAGCTTCTTACTAGTAATACAGATACATTGCAGGGGAGGAAGGACTATAAATAGATTTTTCCAACTTGGGAAGATACTGGAAAAAAAAATTCATATAAGAACAAAAGCTTCGATTTGTGCCCATGTACCAGATAACCTACGTATGGAATGATTTTCCTAAAAAGTAAAAATTATTTGAACCATCTAACTGGTCCTAAAGAAGTACTCTTCTTGTAAGAACTAAAACTCCACAATAGAACAGGCATGGTGCTACCCAACTTCTTTTAATGCTAAACTAGTAAAGTAAAATAAACCATTATCTAAAGGAAACCAAACAATTTCTAATCTACATAGAACTTCTTGTTTGTTAAAATGGCACACATACAAAACCTCCATACATCTCAGTGACATATTAGATGGGTCTAAAAAACTACTAAAGTACATGATTACAGATTTTAGCATAGCTGCTAAATCGCAAGGTGTATGATAAAAACGTTACCAAAGACTGCTCTTCTTTAAACGATTTTTCTATACTAAAGAATTATGTCTGCATGCATGGGTGTATACCAGTATATAGATACATTATTTTAGTGACAGCCTGTGTAATTTACACACCAGCGCCACCAAGAGGCAACTTTACAGATCTCACCTATAGGACATCAAATAAAAACTGAATAGCATCCTCAAAATACAAGTTTTACAACAATTACACATATAGTAAAAAACAATTGGTAACTTCCTAGACCAGCATTTACCATTCTAAAGTAATGACAAGACAATTTTTTTTTACATGAATGTTAAGAATAAAATCACATTATGTAAGATTCACACTCAGAATTTTAAAAACGCAATGAGGATATTGAGTTTTAGGCAGTTGAGAGAAAAAAACAATATGAATAGGAAACAATGTTTAGTGAAAGTCCTTTGAGGATGCTGCACCATGTCCCCAAGAGATTTTCTACCCAATTGGTGACTGAAACTCAGAAACTTTTTTGGTGGTTAACAAATCAGACAAATACTTCTCTTCCTACTTTCCTTGAGTCCAAACATTTCTGCATGCTTGGAACAGATTTTCCTTTCCTGAACCAGTTGCTCGATTCAGTATCTGCTTCTCTAATGATGAATGAATGTGTATTTAGGGTACATATGATCAATGGGCTCAAATCTAAGACAATGTTAACGTTTTCTAAATGTGCTAAAAAGCTATGAAAAGTATCAACAACCTTAAGCTGAGGGTCAGCATTTAGTGCACACACCCAAACTTCAGTGATTCCGAGTTGACTAGTCCTATAAACTGAAATATGGCAGTTTCTCAGCTGCAGACTCAATAAGCTTAAGTTTTATTCAGGCCTAAGCTCTCCTCCTCTCCTGCTTCGTCAATTTAATTTTTGACCCAAACATCAAAGATAGCCCCTTTCTGTTTATACAATTAAAACTACTCTCTATGCTTCCTTTGACAAAGAAAAATAATGACTCATTTTACCTTTTATCTGCAGTCATATCTTACCTCAGGTCAGTGCTCCAATGATCACTTTTATTCTCAGTTTTCTGTCAAGACTTAAACTGTTCACTTATAAACTATGGTTTGTAAGAGAAACGATAAGGAAGTTATTTAAAAGAGGAAGTTCAATATTCAAAACACTGACTCTCAGAGGACTCTTCCAACAGAATGTTTCTTTTCACTGACAGACAGATATGGCCATTCCATTTCTGGATCACACCCATCCCTCAGTAAAGTCAAGGACCATGGACTTCAGCCCATGAAATCAGTGTCTCCTCCTAAGGTTTTCCCTGCTTTCCATCAGAGAGGGTAGACTGCAGGGGTTTTATGGGTAGTGTTTGGATAGACATATGTACTGAAATGAAAGAGTTCTCTCCTTCCTGCTCACTAACAAAAACAGCAAATCAATTAACAATACCTTTTCTTTACCATACTGCCTTATAGTACTTGCCATTTGTTTCAGAGTTTTACTTTTTTGTTGACAAATACTTTCCTTTCCCCTTAAATCCACTAGGCCAGCACTTTTCTCTATCCTATGATAGAGAAAAAAAAAAAAAAAAGATAGGCTTTAAATGTCACAGAATACATTCAATTTTCTCCTAGACTATTTTTGAGAATGAGGATTCCAAACATTCTTTAAAAGATTGGTAATTCAGAAAACACAAAAACAATTATTTAAAACCCCCAAGCAAAAAACAAAACCCCTAAAATTCCCCCAAAATAAAACAAAAAATCTCAGCACAAGAATTTAACTTGCACTTTGTAGTACACAACATATCACAAACAGAGCTCTTATCCATGTGCTAAGAGTGAGTGGGTGTCGTTGATAATCTCAGATCAGTGGCATAAAACAAATATACAGAAAATATGTAATAGTCCCCTAAAAACATTTCATGCTGTGCCCTTAAAAGTTGTGCAAAAATAAAAATACAGCAGTGGCAAAGTATACACTAAACTCATACAGTGTATAGCAAAACTAGACATATGGCAGAATACACGGTCTGTAAACTTGAACTCGGCGTGAACAGACCGCTCAGTTCCGCTTGGCCTGGCTGCTCTCCCCATTAATCAGCATTTTCTCCTGCTGTTCTGCGAGAGCCTGCCATTTTTGCCTGTTTTTTCTGCAGCCATCCAGCAAAGGGAAACAGTCCTCTGATACATGGGTCAGGGCCTAAAGAAAGAAAAAGAAAGCAAACAACTAGAAGGCATCCAGGAAATAAGCCCCCTCCTCGGGCTTATTCCCAAGAGCCACAATCTCACACTCATTTCACCAGCAGGCCCACTGTAGGGTTTTCACAAGCTGTGTGAACAAATATGCAGATCATTTATGACTGAGTTCTCTTAATCTGTGCAGACAAGGAGTAGGTGATGAGAGATAGAGCATACACATACATTCCAAAGTAACCTTATTGAGTTACAATAGAGACAGATCTGTATGGAATCCACTTCTCAGGGAAATAATACATTTTGCTTTTTGGTAGTACAGATGGCTCTCCTGAAGTGTGATCCTGTCAGGAACTGCTTATTTGTGTTTTCCTATAAAACAGTTTTATACAACGTACTTAAATAGACTTGTATCAAAGATCATGATAAAGATTAACTTATTAATGGTATTATTTACCAATTATCAGTGCCACACATATTTAGATACAAAATGCTCACTGCAGGTTTCTTTGTAATAGAGAAACTCTGAAAATAACTTTAAATACCCAACAACAGGGTTAGGTATATTATGTTACTATTTTGCAGCGTTTAAAAATATCACAGAAACACACATGACATGAAAAAATACACATTATGATGTATTATAAATTACAAAAACCAAATTTGCGAAGTGAAAAAAATGCAAAAATTTCATAAAGCATATACACTAATGTATTAACAGTAGTTGTCTGAGTAGTGGAATTCTCTTAGTTTTCTATAATGACTCTGTAATAAATAATAGTAAAAGCACATATCAATATTACATAGAATTTAACAGCAGATTCAAATGAAATAAATCCATATACATATATGAAATGGAGGAGAAAGAAGTTACTGAATTGTGAAATGTCTGGATTAGAAGATTCTAGGGTTTCTTTGGGTCTTGACATTCTATGATAACTCTATGAAAAAATGTGCTTTTCCCAAATAATTAAAACTTAAGATGGTTTCCTATATAAACTTTAAAAACAAGGATAGTGTCTACTTTCTGTACTTTGGGAATAAGCATCTAAACTAGCAAACCGGGATGTTTTAGGGAGAATATCTTTATCTAAAAGAATAAAAATCCCAAGCCAGAAGGTGTAAGGAAATGGGAGCTTGTAATATTTGTCCAGTTATCTCCTTTACATCCTCATAGAAATTTTAATAATACTAAAGCTACATTATACAATGAGAAAAAGCTGGATAATTTTTTTCTTTATTTAGGCCTAAACTTAAAAAAGAATATGCTGACAGAGTATGCACAGAATCCCTCCTAAAGGTAACACTGACATATAATTCTTTTTAGTATTCTCACATCAGTTTGCTAGTCTAGCACAGAGTAGGCACTCAGCAGATAGTCATACACAGATGAATTAAAGTTTCTGAGAAAAATCAAATGTAAAATGTGTTCTTTCTTCAATGCAAACAGCATGTTCATCAGAAAAAAAACCCCCAAAACAGCCTAGTGTTAATCGCTTCAATTTACTTGAGGTTTTAATTCATAACACAGTCTAAGTTTAGCAAGTCTGTTTTCATATACATACCTCATAGAGTTGCAAGCAGATGGCATCTATGAACCCAACTTGCATACTTGGAATTTTATTTTTCTTCTCCCTGTTCATTAGATCCTGAAAATACAAACACAGAAACAGACAGACAGACACACACACACACACACACACACACACACACACATCTAGTTACTTAAAGAACACAATTCAAGTTGGCCCCCAAAACATCAATCGCTTTGTTAGATGAGAAAGGCCAGACACAAGCCTATCTGTCTCTTTCCCCCTCGGTCTCCTGCACTCTGCTGGCACTGGGCTCAGGGAGACCCTAATCCTATCTGGCTTGTTCATCCTGGTCGGCTTTTCCCACTCTACCCGTGGCATTGATCACTTGTCTAGAGTCAACCATTGACCCAGAGTCGACCACTGCCGTTTATCTGGAGAACACACAGCTTTGAATCGTCTATTGATATGGAGTGGAACACCCTCAGCTTTGTGGAACAAGTCACTGAGGCTACAGCTGATTACGATTCAATTCATGCAGAGAGCTTTCTGAAGGATAATTATGCAGATGTCATCCTGATTATTCCCAGGAGGTCATGACTGGAGCAGCAGACAAGCCCGGCACTGGCCATGGGAAGCAATGAGTCTGCACTAAGTGCTTGTTTAAAATGAAGCAAATTCCCCATTAGCGGTGATCATCACTCTCCTACCCACCACTTTCTAAGAAGGTTCTGAGCCTTGGAATGAACCCACCATTACATCAGAAGACAGGGAGTAACTGTGAAAGACTAGTGAGACACAGGATGTGCCCAGCTGAGGCTAAAGAGCGAGCAGAGTGGATGGAACTGTACACAGGGAGGGGGTGAGGACCATGTCCCTTTTAATACGGACTTGATAAATGTCCATTTGAATTGAAAAAAAAAAAAAAAGACTCTATGCTTCATTTTTAGGAAAAGTGTACTCCAAAAGCCAGAAATGGTTTGAGAAGACTCTTACTCTTGTCTGTGAGAGCCACGCTCTATGTAAAAAAAGACAGTATGTCTCAAAAACCTTTAAAAATCTGTGCCCTTCAACACAGCAATTCTGGGAATCTGTCCTAACAAGAGAATGAAAACTGTCATTAGCAACAAAGACGTTTATCAAAGTGCTGCTGGTCCTAGTGAACGTTGCAGACATGACACCAAAGGAAGTAGGTAAACTGTGGCTCCGTCTGTTTCATGTGATCATCATAAATAATACGCATAAGAATATCCATTAGAATGAAAATAGCTTACAATGTTGAAATAGAAAAAAACAAATTACAAAAAAGTAGGTACAATATGATGGCCCAAAGAGTCTTTTTTGTCTTCTTTTATTTGCTTTTGTTTTCTGTAATAAACATATTCTTTTTATATGTAATCTTTTAATAAGAAGGATGTTTTAAAAACTAAAATGAAAAGAAACTGTGTTCCTAATATCCCACAGAAAGTGTAAGAAGTCTAAACTAAACAAGTGTATTTGAATAATTCCTACCAACTAGGTCTCATACTTACAGCAGGCTCTATGTTGAGCTCTTTTCTCTCTCTGTCTCCTTGGTCAAAAAATTCAGTCGCTACAAGTTCTGCTATCTGAAATAAATAACCGATTAAGTTTTGGCAATTAAAAGCATACAACTCTGTAAAATAGAGACTCTGAATAAAGATAATGAAATCTACCAAAGCTAGTTTTTAACCACTTCAGTAAAAAGATAATAAAACAATAACGAGTAATAGAAATTATATTTTATTTGCTTTTAAATATGTGCCTAATCACCAAGGCTAGAGTTCATAACCTGTGATTAGGCAGAAAAAAGCAACATGTTATTTCAACTTTAGCAATCAGTGGGGGAAAGATAGAGTGTGCCCATCTGCGTATATAATCAATGAGCTATTTGTTAAGTACCTGTTATGCCAGGTGCTGTGAAAAACACGGTATCAATATAGGGGTGTACATGGTGATT
Source organism: Mustela nivalis (assembly GCF_964662115.1). NCBI lineage: Eukaryota > Metazoa > Chordata > Mammalia > Carnivora > Mustelidae > Mustela > Mustela nivalis. The sequence goes on along the minus strand of NC_139023.1, from coordinate 89,511,965 downwards.
GATAGATATGACTTTTAAGTTTATTTATTTACTTTTTAAAGATTTTATTTATTTGAGAGTCAAAGAGAGAGAGAGCGAGTGAGAGAGAATATGAGAGCGGGGAGGGTCAAAGGGAGAAGCAGTGATGCGGGACTCCATCCTGGGACCTCAGGATCACGCCCTGAGATGAAGGCAGTGAACCAACTGGGCCACCCAGGCGCCCTAAATTTATTTTAATCTACATGTTCCTCCTCTTTTCAAAAATTGTCCTTATCATTTTTGTTTTTGTTGTTAGGTAAACGGGTTGTTTATCCTGCAGTTCTCCTCTATGTGGATTTTGCTGATTGCATTCCCATGACGTCATTTCATGTTCCTCTGTGCCCTGTATTTCCACACACTGCTAATAAGATCTAGACGCTTGATTAGATTTTTTTTTTTTTTTTGGCTGCTTCATAGGCATTGCTGTGTACCTCCATCAGGGGCCATATGAAGCCTGGCTGCCTCTCTTTTTGTAATATTAAACACCAGGAATGATCTTTGTCTAGATCCACTACTTTAGGGGCTAAAAAAGGTGATATTCAAAGCGATCATTTCTTTTTCTTTTATTAGTTGAAGTACAATAAAAAAAAAGTTCCCCTCATCAATTATTTAGTTACTCTAAAGCACGATTCATATAAGAAAAGCAGGAGAAATGCTTGATTTTTTCCACTTTAATTGCCATTTGACAAAAAGCAACTTGGTTTCCAAGCAACTATCAAGGATGACCAGGGAAGGTTTCGTTTTATTATTTTTATTACTAATTCGAACTTTTAGATGGAAACATATTTAATGGATTTCAATCCTTATTGATACTCAGATTGTCCCATCTCAGCCAGTGGGAGCTTATTAAGTTGGCTTCTCTGTTCTTTTGAAAAAACCCTACCAGTCTTTAATAGCTTCCCGGCTTTCTGATACAGTAAGATGTTCTAGGCTCATTTTGTTCATGTCCTGCTTTAGAACTGCTATCAGCTGTTTCTTTTCAGAGCCCTTATTCCTTCAAAATGAAGTACTTAGAAACCTCAATATGGGCACCAGGTTTGTTCATTACCACCAGGTTGGTCATTATTTTTAAGCCCTTTTAGAGGATGGAGCTAGGGCACAACAGAAGTCCATACAACATTTCAATTCAAATTCAGAATTACACCATTTCTGCCCAACCTTATCCACATTTATCTTTCTACTACAGTATTTTTTATTTGCTTTTATCCCGTATCATCTAAAGCAGTGATTGAGTATCTAGGCAAAATCACCACTAATAATAAGATTACTGAAAACAGTTTAAAGCTTTTTTTGGTAATTCCTTTTTGTTTTTAGGGTACACTCTACTAGAGATACATGGTCAAAGTATTGTTTTAATGTCACTTGGAATGAAATAGTTCCCTTCATGTATGGTTTTGCAACCAAAATCAGGCTTGTTCCACTTACTTTCAAGGCTTATGGATACTTAAAATTCAATTTTATTATTTTAGAAATGATTTAAACCATTCCAAAGTTAAATCTACAAAACTAGTACACTCAGCAACTCTAGCTTCCATTTCTGTTCCCTAAGTGCTATTTCCTCCTTCCCTTACAGGGAATCATTAACTTTTTTGTAGTAAATCCTGGGTTTTTAAAATATAAAGAAAATATGTACACATATTCATATTTTACCCTCTTCTTAGATAAATGGTAGAGTACAATATACTTTTTTCTATACCTTGCTTTTTTCCCTTAAAGATACATTCTTGTAATCGCTCCGTAGTAGTATACAGATACTCCCCCATTTTTTTTTTTACAGTTGCATAGAACTCATCGTGTAAATGTGCTGTAAATTACTCAGTCAGTACCTTACTGATGAATAAATATTTGGGTTACTTCCGGTCTTTGCCATTACAAATAGTACTACAGTGAGTAGCCCTGTATAAATATCTTTTTATGTTCTTTCCAGTATATCTTTGGGATAAGGTGCCTAGAAGTAATGGTAGATGAATATATTTATAAACTTCCAAATAGCTATAGTATTTTGCATTCCTGTTTTCCCTCAACTTCCCCAGCAGAGTATCTCATGAAGTCTTTTGGATTTTGCCAACTGGACAAATAAGATATAGTATCTCAGTGTTTGTTTGTTTGTTTTTTAAGATTTTATTTATTTATTTGTCAGAGAGAGAGAGCACGAGCACAGGCAGACAGAGTGGCAGGCAGAGTCAGAGGAAGAAGCAGGCTCCCCACGGACAAGGATCCCAGGACGCTGGGATCGTGACCTGAGCCGAAGGCAGCTGCTTAACCAACTGAGCCACCCAGGTGTCCCTGTTTGTTTGTTTTTAAATGAAGTAGAATTTACATACTTTGAATCGCACAGTTCATGAGTTCACTGTATTGACCAACGCATATAACTATGTAATAAATTCCCCATCCAAGATACAGAATACTTCTATCACTTCTATGACCCTTCCCAGTGATTTCCTGCCCCTTCTTTCCTCTCTCCCCTCACAATCACTATTTTATTTCTTTCCCCAGAGATTAGTTTGCCTAGTCTAGAACTTCACAGAAATGGAGTCACAGAACATACTCTTCTGCGTCTGGCTTCTTTTGCTCTGTATGGTGTTTATGAGACTCATCTGTTATCAAATGTATCAATGGTGAGTTTCTTTTTACTGCTGAGCAGTACTCCACTGTATAAGTGGATACAATACAGGAATAAATATTACACTATATAAGGAATATATAAGGAATAAGGAATTCACTACAATATTAAGTAGTTCATACAACTTGTGTGAGTTATATGGAATACACTACAGTATGTTTAGCTATCCTCCTGCTGATCGACGTTTGGCTTGTTTCTAGTCCTGACCAGAGTAATCTCCCTTATCCATAGTTTTGCTTTCCATGGTTTCAAACTGCGGTCCAGAAGCAGATGATCCTCCCTCTGATAAATGGTCAGAAGCCAAAAGAAGCCTAACGCTCCATCCCAATGCCTGTATCATCCACCCCACTACCTCTCCACTTTATTATCTCCTATCATCACGAAGAGGAGGAGGGAGAGTGCAATCAAATAAGAGAGAGAGAGAGACCCTACATTCACATAACTTCTATTATAGTGTACTGTTAGAATTGTTCTATTTTATTATTAGTTATTGTTGTTAATCTCTTCCTGTACTTAATTTATAAGTTAAACTTTACCATAGTGATGTATACATAGGAAAAAACATAGTATATATATATAAGGGTTCAGTCCTATCTGTGGTTTCAGGCATTTACTGGGGATCTTGGAACATGTCTGCCATATATAATACTACCATATTAGGAATGGAGCTGTTATGAGATTCTTTTTTTTAAGATTTTATTTATTTATTTGACAGAGAGATACAGCAAGAGAGGGAACACAAGCAGGGGAGAGTGAGAGAGAGAGAAGCAGGCTTCCTGTTGAACAGGGAGTTCGACACCAGGCTTGATCCCAGGACTCTACGATCAGGACCTGAGCTGAAGGCAGACACTTAAGGACTGAGCCACCCAGGTGCCCCCTGTTACGAGATTCTATACAAGCTTTTCTGTGTCAAGTTTATTTGTAGTTCTTCTTATGAATGAGGTTCTGAGGACCTCTGCAAATGAGTAAGAGCCATTCACATTTCATCAACTTTTTGTTCAAAAATTTGGCCCATTTTTCTGAAGGATTGTTGTTGTTTTTCTTCTCTATTTTTATGAGTTCTTTAATGTTGGGGTATTAAATATAAAACATAAGTTGTAAATATTTTTATCAGTTTCTCATTTACTTTTGCTTTGCTTACAGTGTCTTTTACCATGCAAAAGTTTGCTTTTTAAAAAATTTTTATGTAATCAAGTTTATTAATCTTTCCCATTGTTTCTAAATGTTGAGCCATAGTTAGGTAAGTTTTCTTACTCCTAAGTTATAGAAGAATCCACAGATGTTTTTATTTAGTACTTCTATGGTTTAATTCTCTACAGTGGACTCTATGCTCCATTTGGAATGTAAGTATGCAAAGTACATCCAATTCTGTCTTTCGGCATCTGGTTATGGAAGATGGGAAAGTCACCCTAAGATTATTTCAAAAAAAGTCTCTCTCTTCCCCCAGTTATTTGAAATGCTATCTTTATTATACACTAAATGTTCTATGCAATTCTCAATGCTCTATTGTTTCCACTGGTCTATCACCAATACCAAACTATTTTAATTAGAGGCTTTAAGTATTATTTTTTATGTCTGGATCCCCCACCTCATGCCTCTACCTTTCTGGGATCTGATTAAGCTGAAAGGATAAATGAAAAAACAAATTCTTCCCTCTTCCACCCTCTTCCCTATTTGGAAATGGGCAGATAGTCCCATTTATTACAGAGCAGGACAGTCCATGAAGACCATCTTTCTTGAGTGCTTCCAGCACGTCGGCAGCTATGGTGCCTGCAGAGTCCATTTCTAATCTTGTTTTCTCAGCATTTGTGTTTTATGAGATGAACCTGTCACTGGCCTCCATGACTGTGCAGCTCAGAGCCCAGCCCTGACCAGCAGCAGACTGTCAACAGTCTTGCGTAGTGCACTTAGGATTAAAAACCCAAAGCACGATATATGTAGCACTGTATGTACAGCCGTCCCTTGTCTGAGCCCAGGGCCTTTACTGCCTCTGCGAAATGTTATGGCAGTTACTTATTTAGAGAGAAGGATATATTTCTAGCCTCCTGGCCACAGGCCCTGATCACATCCTTCTTGACACCTTATATCAACATTTCCTATATTTATAAGCCCCAGGAAATGTTTAAGTTCTACTCATTAATGCCTACTTGGAGCTGAGGTATAGCCTCGAAGGCAAACCATAAAGAAAAATCATAAAAAGAAAAATAATTTGCTGCTTCTGTTTTTCAAGGTTATTAAAAAAATGTGCTAAAAATATTCCCAAGTGAGCCAGAAGTACTGGAATTAAAGATTATCAACAGCTAGATTTTTGCTGTGTTAATACAGGTGCTCTCTCTCACTGTATCTTATAAATATTAGTAAATGCTAAGGAATCTTCTAAAAAAGACAACCTGTTTATGTCCAATTATCTGCTTTTAATGCCACTTAAAAAATTAGAAAAAATACCACAAATACTCCCGAAGCTATTTTAGAATACAGACTTTTCTTCCTTTGACTTTTTAATCCCTGCTTTTACTATCAGCAAGCAACATACCCGTTGTTGAATAGGCCAGGGTTTGGTAATGGCAGAGAGATCGCAAGCTGTCATCAACATCGCTCTGTTAAGGGAAAAAAGAAGCCCAAGGCTACGATTTACTTTTTTTTTTTTTAATTAAATTTAATTTTTTTCGGTGTTCCAGGATTCATTGTTTATGTACCACACCCAGTGCTCCATGCAATACATGCCCTCCTTAGTACCCACCGCCAGGATCACCCAACCCCCCCTCTAAAACCCTGAGTTTGTTTCTCAGAGTCCACAGTCTCTCATGGTTTTTCTCCCCCTCCTTTTTATGCAAATATATATTCTTGGTAAATAGTTACTGGTAAAAACTTTAAATTTAAAGCCCCCTAACCTATGTAGGATGGCTGCTTATAAAGACCAAAGAAACAGAAACAATTTTTCTAAAGTTTGATTGATTTAGCAACAGCATTGTGTCACGGTTTTGGCTGTCCACTGAACTATTGGGATTTGCCCTAAAACTGCCTCCTTTAGTTCCAGATTGGCACAGGGAGAGAAATTACTAACCTCTGGGCAAAAGCTTACCTGCTCTTACTATTTTTTTTTCACCTTGGTATCCCATTCTCAGTGACACTAAGATGAAAACACATTGTCTACTAGTAATTTGCCATTAAAGGGTAACACCAGATATTCTACTGATAGAAGTTCTAGGAGAGCAAGAATGATGGTGGGTCATCCCAATGTTGACCTCAGCATATGAAGTGACTTCTTTCTGTGTGAAAAGTTCTGACTTAAACAGTATCTGCCAGAGAAAGGGGGAAATGAGAGGACAGTGCCCTTTTGTCTTTCTGTGGTTGAGAGAAGCGAAAGTCATGCTGAGCTCTGGTGTCGATACAGCTCTAGAAACTCAATAGCATAACTGTCATATGACAATGGCTCTATACTTAGTGCAATGTTTCCCTCTTGGAGCCAGAGGCCTGTCTGTAATAATTTCGTTTGAATGAAGAAGAAGAAAGGCCATTGCTGTAATACAGAAACACTTGCAGTAAAGGGATGTATCCCTCGTCCCTGCAGGGAAACCCAACCTAAAAGCACGTTCTCCTTTAAATTTGTGAGGCAAAAAGGAAGTGGTTTGCTGCTGCTACTCGACCTCTTCTACCAACTCTCTTGGAGAAGCAGGTGCAGGAGAGATATCTGCAATCACTATAAACCCGCTGTCATGCAGGATTTTGGTGCTCATCAGTATAAACTGTCTTCCCCAGAGGAGACTATGGCCCTCGGTGAGCTTCACTAAAATCTGAAAAACGGGTGCTCATGGGACATCGTGCTCTAGAACTGGGAGCTCTTCTCCGCAAGCGCATGGGACCCGGCAGTGGGAGCAGCTGCAGACTTGGAACTGCCTTTAAATTTCTTTTTTGTTATTGGGACAAACTGTTCACTAACTACAGTAGCATGTCTATACTTAAAAAAAAATTTTTTTTTTTTAAATTTTTAAGTAATCTCTACACTCAGTGTGGGGTTTGAACTTATAACCCCAAGATCAAGAGGTATGCTCTACCGACTGAGCCAGTCAGGCGCCCCTACAGGTCTCTACTTTTCTAAGGAACTGTTATGAAAAACATTTTGAGGCTAAGAAGTCAAGCATGATTGTGCAGAACAAAACAGACAAGCTGGGCATTTGTGCATTGTTCCCTTAAAATTTGCATCTTCTTTTGAATGCTAAGTAGTATCAATCCATTTAAAGAAATGTTGATTTCAAAATTATGATAGCACTCTCCTTGGTGTTCTGAGTCATTCTTTTCTCTATGATTGACCGCCTGTTCTTTGTGATGGATCCAGTTCTTGCCCTGGCAAAGGTAGGAATGCTAAAACCTAAGGGATGGTCTCTGCAGCTAGAAGGGAAGGACAGGTGTACAGGGGAGGGGAATGGAAATCCTGATGTTCTGACTGTGCTACTCTGCCATCACTCAAGAGAAGTGAACACTTCACAGCGACCTTCTTGCTCCCACAGTCTTTGAGCCGCTATTTTCAGCTATTCCATTCCAAACAATTGAGAATATGAGCAAGGGAACCTTACAGCTTTGTATTGATATTCTACCACATTTTAAAGGTCCTTCTAGGACAAAGGAGTGATTTATTCACTTGTATTGGCAAATGCATTTCTTTTCAAATAAATATTCATATTCAGCCCTTTATACAACACTGTAGAGAAATCTAACAACCTCTAAGATCATCACATTGTAACAAATAATTGCAATAAAATCTGATAGTGATAAAATTAATTGGGTAACAAGACTTCAGCTTTAAGAACAGGAAACCTACTTACAAAAACAATTCTTTTTGATGAGGATCTTCTAAGTTGAATTGATTTTTTCTTATAAGTTCAAAAAATTCTCCTCGTCTCCTTGAAAATAAAGAAAAACATTTGGTAGTTATGATGAGTCTCCAGGCTCTTATTTCTTTGGTTGACAAAGACCCATAGAGTAAATTTTTTTGGAAAAAAAAAATCTCTAAATTTTTTCCTCCACCTTAGAATCCAATATAGAAGTCATCATTTAAAAAACTAAAAATATCGAGGTGCCTGGGTGGCTCACTGGGTTAAAACCTCTGCCTTTGGCTCAGATCATGATCCCAGGGTCCTAGGATTCAGCCCAGCATCGGGCTCTCTGCTCAGCAGAGGAATCTGCTTCCTCCTCTCTCTCTGCCTGCCTCTCTGCCTACTTATGATCTGTCTGTCAAATAAATAAATAAAATCTTTTAAAATAAATAAATAAAAATTAAAATTAAAAAGACTAAAAATATCTCACTCTCCCCCCTTCTACCATTTTCTTTGGGTAAAACAGATTATTTTAAAATTTAAATTATTTTCAAATTATTATTTCACTATGGCTCACAAATAATGGTCACTTCAATTCTTAAATATGATCTTCAGAAAATAAAACAAATATGAGTTAAAAATTTGATGCCAAGAATGACTTAAGAAATTTTAAGGGTATGGCATAATCAGATCTATATGGCTTCGGTTTAATTTCATTTATCTTACACATTATGGTATAGGGTAGAATAATGTTCATAATTACTCTATATTCTATACTCAGTATAAAGTAGCAAAGGTCTTCTGAAGCAAAGACCAAATAAAGTGTACAATGATATTCACTCAGTGTTGAGTGATATCTCCTCTGTGCCCAGCACTTGTTAAGCATGTTGGGAAGTTATAAGGCATGAGCCCTTCTGACCGTGTTTAAAATCTAGTTGGAGACACAAAACAAATGTAAGAAACACTTATATAACAAAACGGACTGTATGTGATTAGAGTATCAAAAATGGAAAATAGGTTTCATATGGGTTCAGAGGCAAGACCCTTGTGGCCTGGAAAGGCTGCGAAGTCTTTGTGCTCACAGAAATTTTTTAAATCCTTCATAATCTGATAATCTTTGTTCTGCAGTCATTTTTAAATAAACTGAAGTTTGCGACCTTTTCTTTCATCCTAATTAACTTCCAAGTGCTCCAAAATCCAATGACCCTGACCCTTTTAGATGCTGTTATTTTTAAATGTACAGGAATGGGTATCTGGTATGTGATTTTGTGTGTCTGTTCTACTTGTTTTTACTTCTCATCAGAGTGGTTAAAGCCGTGAGTGTGAATCTTTGTGCTTCAAGGAAATCCCGTGAGTGTGACCTCCAGACTCCTCTCCCCTCACTCCTACAAGTGCAGCAAAGATCTCAGTCTGCATGTGGGAAACTGGCCTGCCCGAAGGCAGCAAAGGTTTTTCTCGCTTTTAGAAAGGCAGTTTAATTATAGGTAAATGCATACATGCATGACAAATATTACTCTAATGCCCACTTTAATTTTTGAGTCTGTAACTTCACTAACTAAAGTTCTATATTAAAAGTCTTCTGCCAGGATCAAATAAAAAGAAACAAGATTTATTTGTCTGGCACTTAGCACCTTTTCCTGCCCACCTAGGCTTAGATGACAGTGTAAAGGAGCTGTAACACGGTCAGAAGCTGCAGAGGGGCAGTGAAGGAAAGGAGGAAAAGCAAACAGACTATATCATCTTTAGGTTGCACAACCTAGCTTGGAATGACCTGGGTATGATAATTTACTTTGTACATCACTTTAGAGACATAGCAGTAGATCAACAGCACAAATAACTCTGTATTCTGGAACTTGTAGAATTAAGTGATAAGTCAAAGAAATAGCCTTTTCTGGCTTCCTTTAGGAAACTGCTTCATAGTTTGAAAAACAAGACATTTGATTTGCCAGGACATTTGTCTTTATAATCTAAAAATTTCCCAACATGCATTTTAAAAGTTTGAAACAGTGCAAACACCTCCAAGACCTATTTATTACAAAATATTTCTTAGGACTTACTTAATGTACAGTGCTAGGTCTGTAGCTAAAATAGCTTGCTTGATCATTTTCAGCGTGGTTTTATATTCTTCAATGGAGAGGCCACTGAGGATCTGGTTGCCCTTTATAAAAAGAAACCATCATTAGCACTCCACCTGGAGGAAGGGCTGACAATAACAAAATCTGAAGCTAGAATGATGTATCTTAAACACATGCCCAGTGTTCTGAACTCATGAATACAGAGGACAGCTGCTTACTTCAGAGTAAATACCATGAAAGGACGTTTGCCCTCTATGCTCCCACCCCCCCCACCTTGTCCGAGAAGAAAAGACAGCTTCATAATGGTACATTTGCCTACACATGTATGTCTTTCCAAATCTTATACACCTTGGTTCTTGGGCCAGGCCTGAAATCTAATAACTACATCTTTGACCTTTGGGCAGGTGAATTGCTGTAACAGCAAGAGAAACCTTTGAAAAATCAAAGCCATGTTAATGGACGTGAAGAATGAAGTAGTGGAACTTTTAAACAATTGATTATTAAAGAAACCAGTTCTCTATGGCTTTTGTAATAAATCCAAACACACTTTTTGGGTGCAAAGTTATATAATTTAACTTAATCAATGTCGAGAACACTGTGCATTCTTTAGGAACATGCTGATACAGATGGGTACAGGACATGAGCCAAAGGTGCGCTTACTGGTGATAAATAGCAAACATGGGTTGAAACACCTATAAGAAATATTGAAAAGCTGGCTAATCCAGATGTAAATAATGAAACATTTTTGCCATATAACCATTTAAAAAATTTTTTATCTGTAATTTAAAGCATAGTAGTTCTCTCATCTTGAACTACAGAAAACATTCCTTGGGTACTCAGCATATCCTCAAAATAGTATCTGTAAATTAAGTGAGATGTGCTTCCTAAATCTCAGGTCCAATGGAAAAAAAAAAACAAAACAAAACCCAGAAGTGTAGGAATGATATCTGGAGGCAAAGGATATGTTCTAAAGACAGGGAAACTGCTGAGTGCGGCAGGCAACACTGGTTTGAGGGTAACTAGATGCCAACACTGTGGTGTGTATCTGATTAATGAATCTGTGATTGTAACCATGCACATTGTTTTTATCTATGAAGTCATTTTAGATTCTAGGTCAGAAAGAAAACTATTTAGAAAATAACTCCCACTACTTTTACTTAACATAAAACAACTTCAAATGGAAAAGGAGGTATCTTTTGCTGTTATGTTTTTATTTTCCATTCCGAAATGGAAAATACTTACAGTGACCATAAGTTCTTATGTTTTGGTGCTTACAAAGACAGAATACACACATGGTCTTATAACATACTACTTGGTAAGCTATGTTATTGAATGACATGGGTACCTCTGATAGGGATACTGTTAAATATGCTTTAGGAAAAGGTTAGCATATTTTCTTTCTTTAAAACTGAACGGGATATTGGAATAAAAGTTTTATATTTTTCAATAAGGCACATAGATAGAAAACCCCAAGGAAAGTACAGATGCTTCTACTACCACACAATATGTGATTCCTGCAAAGTCTCTGTTCTGAAACCCTACACACTAAAAATGATATGGTTTGTGGGACAAATCGTGTTGGGGCAGATCACACAAAGCCCGTGCAACTTTAGGAAGCAGAGCATAAAGCAGACTGAAGACTGGTGCATGTGGAGGTAACCTGGACAGCTCAGACCGGCCAGTCTGGATGCCCTCTGTGAACAGTCAAGACATACGGAACAAAGGCATGCATGCTGGTGTGTGGGGGCCCAGAGACAACGTGGCTGGGATTGGATCTTGAGACAGTGGGGCAGCTTAGGTCAGCACTGAAAGAAGAGCAGCCTCCTCCAAGCCCAAAGCCAGTGCCCAAAGCAAAAGATCAAGGCCTCAGGTGCAAGTGACCTTGTCAACCCCCTTAATATAGGACAGAAAGGGTACATGAGCAAAAGCCAAGGGGAGGGATTTTTTTTTTTTTTTTTTGCTTTCTTGCTGAAGGTCAAAATTCAACTCCCACAATTCCGGTACCATACCCAAGGGAATGTGTATAGGAATGAATACAACCTGTACACTTATGCTAATGTCATTTAAGCACCAACCACACATGAACTAATTCATATTAAACAATCACAAACTTTAGCAATCTGTATGAGACTGTATGCAGAATTTATAATGAGGATGCCAATCTGGTTGTGTAACTCTTAACCCCTCACCCACACTGAGATGTTTAGGGAGTGGTGTGATTGTGTTCCTCGTCACCTCAGGTAAGAGAGGAGCATGAAGTCCCTACATATGTCTCCTGTAGCCTAGTGGGTGTGGGAGGGCCCGCAGTGGTCTCATGTCTAATTCCTGTCCGGAAAATCTAAAAGGCAAGACACAAGTTAACTAGCCACATTGACTTTGGCAGTAAAGAAGAGCTTACTACTATACGGGACGGCTTGCATTTTCCGAGTTTTGGAGGTCGGGGTTCCTTTCCACCCTGTCCTTTTCAAGAGGGCCACAAAGAAGGCTAAAGAACCTTCACAGAAAGGTTTTCAAAGTGAGTGATCTGACTTTCAGGAGCTGAGGAAGGAGCCATACATAGAGTAGACAGAGATGACCATTCACATTAAAAAAACATCTGGTAGAAAAACCCCACAATAAGGGAGCCTGGCAGGGATTATGAACTTGCCCATAAGAAAATAACTTGGTTTAAACACCTACTAGACCCAAAAAGTGAGACATTCCTAACAGTATCAGTCTCCAGTCTATTGAGAAGGTTCTTGCCCCTCTTCTTACTCATTCCCCCTTCCTACTCTCCAAGTCTGGAGCGGTAGGAAACTACATGGGGTTTAGGAATGAGGAAGGAGTTAGAAATAACACAAGGTAGGGATGAAAGAAGCCAACCAGAGCAGGAAGGGGAGAACCTGAAGACTTTAAACCAAATCCAGAATCTGGACTTACATAGGACTAGACATTTTGGTTTCTTTTTTCTTTTTCTTTTTCTTTTTTTTAAGAGACAGGGTCTGGCTATAGGTTGCACTCAGGCTGGAGGGCAGTGGCTATTCACAGGTGCGATCCCAATTATTAATCAGCACGGGAGCTTTGACCTGCTCTGTTTCCAACCTGGGCCAGTTCACCCCTCCTTAGGCAACCTGGTGGTCCTGCGCTGCCGGGAGGTCACTATATTGATGCTGAACTTAGTGTGGACACCTGATTGGCATAGCGCACTATAGCCCAGAACTCCTGGGCTCAAGTGATCCTCCTGCTTCAGACTGCCGAGTAGCTGGGTCTACAAGCCTGGGCACCACGCCCAGTGATATTTTGGTTTCTAAATTGAGACCTGTACATATTTTGGGACTTAAGGTAATTAGAAGGCTTTTACTTAAAAAGAATGACCAGAAATGGGGCACCTGGGTGGCTCAGTCACTTGAGCGTCTGACTCTTGATTTCGGTTCAGGTCACGACCTTAGGATCATGGGATCGCAGGCTCAAGCTCTGCATCAGGCTGGCACTGGGCATGGAGTCTGCTTGAGATTCTCTCTCCTTCTGTACCCACCCCCACTCATTTGCTCCCTGTCTCTCTTGAAAGACAAGGAAAGGAAAGAAAAGATAAGAAGAAAGAATGACCAGAAAAGTTATGGGCCTCCTCAGTTTAGTTCTGGGGCTCAGAGAAGAGCTAGTCCCAGCGAGCAAGCATAAAAAGATGGAGGTAAAACTGCTTTAAGATTATTTACCATGAGGACCCAAATAAATAAAATCATGAATGAAAGAGGAGAGATCACAACTAACACCAAAGAAATACAAACTATTGTAAGAACATTCTATGAGCAACCCTATGCCAACAAATTTGACAATCTGGAAGAAATGGATGCATTCCTAGAAACATATAAACTACCACAACTGAACCAGGAAGAAATAGAAAGCCTGAACAGACCGATAACCAGAAAGGATATTGAAACAGTCATTAAAAATCTCCAAACAAACAAAAGCCCAGGGCCAGATGGCTTCCTGGGGGAATTCTACCAAACATTTAAAGAAGAACTAATTCCTATTCTGAAACTGTTCCAAAAAACAGAAATGGAAGGAAAACTTCCAAACTCAAGGCCAGCATCACCTTGATCCCAAAACCAGACAAGGATCCCATCAAAAAGAGAGCTATAGACCAATATCCTTGATGAACACAGATGCGAAAATTCTCACCAAAATACTAGCCAATAGGATTCAACAGTACATTAAAAGGATTATTCACCACGACCAAGTGGGATTTATTCCAGGGCTGCAAGGTTCGTTCAACATCTGCAAATCAGTCAATGTGATACAACACATCAATAAAAGAAAGAACAAGAACCATATGATACTCTCAATAGATGCTGAAAAAGCATTTGACAAAGTACAGCATCCTTTCCTGATCAAAACTCTTCAAAGTGTAGGGATAGAGGGCACATACGTCAATATCATCAAAGCCATCTATGAAAAACCCACCGCAAATATCATTCTCAATGGAGAAAAACTAAAAGCTTTTCTGCTAAGGTCAGGAACACGGCAGGGATGTCCATTATCACCACTGCTGTTTAACATAGTACTAGAAGTCCTAGCCTCAGCAATCGACAACAAAAGGAAATTAAAGGCATCCAAATCGGCAAAGAAGAAGTCAAATTATCACTCTTCACAGATGATATGATACTATATGTGGAAAACCCGAAAGACTCCACTCCAAAACTGCTAGAACTTGTACAGGAATTCAGTAAAGTGTCAGGATATAAAATCAATGCACAGAAATCAGTTGCATTTCTCTACACCAACAACAAGACAGAAGAAAGAGAAATTAAGGAGTCTATCCCATTTACAATTGCACCCCAAACCATAAGATACCTAGGAATAAACCTAACCAAAGAGGCTAAGAATCTATACTCAGAAAACTATAAAGTACTCATGAAAGAAATTGAGGAAGACACAAAGAAATGGAAAAATGTTCCATGCTCCTGGATTGGAAGAATAAATATTGTGAAAATGTCTATGCTACCTAAAGCAATCTACACATTTAATGCAATTCCTATCAAAGTACCATCCATCTTTTTCAACGAATTGGAACAAATAATTCTAAAATTTATATGGAACCAGAAAAGACCTCAAATAGCCAAAGGGATATTGAAAAAGAAAGCCAACGTTGGTGGCATCACAATTCCGGACTTCAAGCTCTATTACAAAGCTGTCATCATCAAGACAGCATGATACTGGCACAAAAACAGACACATAGATCAATGGAACAGAATAGGGAGCCCAGAAATAGACCCTCAACTCTATGGTCAACTAATCTTTGACAAAGCAGGAAAGAATGTCCAATCGAAAAAAGACGGCCTCTTCAATAAATGGTGCTGGGAAAATTGGACAGCCACATGCAGAAAAATGAAATTGGACCACTTCCTTACACCACACAGAAAAATAGACTCAAAATGGATGAAGGACCTCAATGTGAGAAAGGAATCCATCAAAATCCTTGAGGAGAACACAGGCAGCAGCCTCTTCGACCTCAGCCGCAGCAACATCTTCCTAGGAACATCACCAAAGGCAAGGGAAGCAAGGGCAAAAATGAACTACTGGGATTTCATCAAGATCAAAAGCTTTTGCACAGCAAAGGAAATAGTTAACAAAATCAAAAGACAACTGACAGAATGGGAGAAGATATTTGCAAACGACATATCAGATAAAGGACTAGTGTCCAAAATCTATAAAGAACGTAGCAAACTCAACACCCAAAGAACAAATAATCCAGTCAAGAAATGGGCAGAGGATATGAACAGACATTTCTGCAAAGAAGACATCCAGATGGCCAAGAGACACATGAAAAAGTGCTCCATATCACTCGGCATCAGGGAAATACAAATCAAAACCACAATGCGATATCACCTCACACCAGTCAGAATGGCTAAAATCAACAAGTCAGGAAATGACAGATGCTGGCGAGGATGCGGAGAAAGGGGAACCCTCCTACACTGTTGGTGGGAATGCAAGCTGGTGCAGCCACTCTGGAAAACAGCATGGAGGTTCCTCAAAATGTTGAAAATAGAACTGCCCTATGACCCAGCAATTGCACTACTTGGTATTTACCCTAAAGATACGAATGTAGTGATCCGAAGGGGCACGTGCACCCGAATGTTTATAGCAGCAATGTCCACAATAGCCAAACTATGGAAAGAGCCTAGATGTCCATCAACAGATGAATGGATAAAGAAAGTGTGGTATATATACACAATGGAATACTATTGCAGCCATCAAAACAAATGAAATCTTGCCATTTGAGACAACATGGATGGAACTAGAGCGTATCATGCTTAGCGAAATAAGTCAAGCAGAGAAAGACAACTATCATATGATCTCCCTGATATGAGGAAGTGGTGATGCAACATGGGGGCTTAAGTGGGTAGGAGAAGAATCAATGAAACAAGATGGGATTGGGAGGGAGACAAACCATAAGTGACTCTTAATCTCACAAAACAAACTGAGGGTTGCTGGGGGGAGGGGGGTTGGGAGAAGGGGGGTGGGGTTATGGACATTGGGCTTTGGTGAGTGCTGTGAAGTGTGTAAACCTGGCGATTCACAGACCTGTACCCCTGGGGATAAAAATATATGTTTATAAAAAATAAAAAATTTTAAAAAAAGATTATATACCATATATTGTGTTTGTTCCATGTGATAGTTATAGCTTAACTTTTTTTCTTATTATAAAAGTAATACATGCATGTAGTAGATAGTGTGAATAATGAACAAATCAAAATGAGAACATAAAAAGTATTAATAATTTAACTAGGCAGAGACAACATTTGTTAACGCTTTGGTGTACATTACTTGATTTCCCTTCATACAAGTTTGTCTAGCGTAGCATATCATATGCTTTTTTGCATTGATAAATATTCATTTAACCAAACTGTTGAACAGCTCTATTTCTTAACATAACAGTTTGTGAGTAGTCAGAATATTCAATAAAAAGAGGAACAGGCCTGGTTTTGTGAAAGCAAACCTCTGACATTTATATAAACCACTTCATTTGACCAAAAAAAAAGGAAAAGAAAAAGAGAGAAAAAAAAAAAGAATTAACTGCCAGCCATAAAATACTAGTTTTGTTTGTTTCTAGTTTGCAAAAACCAAACAGAGGTGAGTAACCAGATATCCTTTATCAGGGAACATTAAGACAGTCTTGGTTGTCTAGAGAAGCGAGGCTGGGAAGATCTTAAATGTTTTGGCTTTGCCTTCCTTACCCAAAAAGGAATAAAGCAGGCTCAAGAATTTATGGTGCTGGGAACACATCCAAAACTTAAAAATAAAACTGAATTTATAAAGGTCTCTTTTAAAATTCTGCCACCACAAAGTAGGTACTTACTGGGCTATTAAGAATCATCAGGCACTGGTCAAAATGATGATGTTCCATGATTGAATGGCAGTAGAGCTGAGCAAGTGGGTGTTCACTTCTGAAACAGATTTTGTTGAAGAGAGAAAAACAGATTAAAAATTACCCATTTCCCCAACATGTCAGTGTATTAGTGTCTCCTTAATGCTGGTTAATGAAAAAAGAGGGTACTGCACACAATTAACCAAACTAACAATACTCTCTTCTTTCGCTGAGGAAGAGGTTGAATTAATCTCTGGGGAATACAGAGTCAAGTTGTTCTCAAATAATCAGTGTAATTAGTGCCAGTTCAGAGTATGAACAATTTCACTGATTTTAATATTGATAAAACAGTAGAAGGAATAAGGACAAGGGACTCATTCTTCTAAACATGAAAAAAATTTCTGAAATAATTGCACCAATTCTATTTTTCAATTTCAAAACTGCAATTAGTTTAAAATCTGAGACAAACGTCAAGGTCAGTGTTTCCTCTGAAAGAAGGCTGAAGGTCAGCGTCTTCACACGTGCCTCCATACCCAGAGAGAGTGGACTGAGATGGAATGATCAGGCGTGAGTGAGGAAAGGCACAGAAAAGGGGCAGAGTCGGCACACATCCCCCTTTGAAGGCAGGAAGGAGACAGATGAGTCAGAACAAGTGCCCTTTGTGGGATCCAGGTTATTTGAGTATAGGATATCCCACGAGCTCGTTCATTTGAACTTGGGGGAAAACTGTGGAGATCATGTGGCTGAGTGAAGGGAGTGGGAAGGACATTCTACTTAGTTCATTATATGTAACAGGGAGTCACAAATCAAGTTCTAAAGCATGACAAGCACCGTCCTCTGCCTCATATTTCTCATGACCCCTTCACATGTGAATATGAAGCGTAATTTTCACTATTTTTTTCTTTAAAAGAAGAAGTTAGAGTTCCTGCCCAGTCTCTCTTCCTAAAATTTATAGGACAGGGGTTTATGAATTGTAAAGTACAACACAAGTGTTAGATAATGCAGTGGGCCTGTTATTTCTTTATACTGCTATTTGAATCAATAATTTATGAATCATTTAATTTGAAGACAGAGAAGCTGCCCAACACTGAAGGAACGGGACACAGGAAGAAACTGAGTAGAGTCAGAGATGCTTAAGGGAAAACAGAAACAATAAAAGGGAATTGAAGGCAAGAGAACGGGCAACCTCCTCTGTTCCTGTTGTTTAATCTACCGCTGATACTGCTGACCCCAGACCTCCATTTTTTGTGCTGTTTTAACCTTTCCAAGTCAACTCCTGCCTGCTTGTCTTTGCTTCTTCCACATTTAGTGAGTTGTATGATGGACCAGACACTGTGCTTATCATCAGACAACAGGAAGACAATAGATGAAGTAAAATGAGCAGATTTATTAAAAAGAGAGAGAAAGAGATTTGCTGAAATCGAAACTGGAGATGACTGGAAGTTAGTTAGGAGACTACTGGGAAGCTAGCAGTCCCAGTTCTAGTAATGTTGGTATAAGACAGCCCAGACTCGGGTGATGGAATCCTGCATATTGAGAAGCAGAATTACCTGAAAACTGTTTAGGAGGTAATAGGAGTTGGCATGAATCCCAATGTGGGGACCCAGCAGGGATGTTCGTTGGGGGAAAGGATGCCTGCCAAGTGTCTGCCTTATCATTTACCGACAGAGGGAAAGAGGGAGAGAATGATCAGGGATGGGGCATGAAGGAGGGTAAGGTTTCTAGCCGAGGGTTGGATCTGTTGATTTTAAGGTGCCTGAGGTCTAGAAAGTACTTGGTCTGTAGTCGGGTCTGGGCTGGAGATGCAGACTTGGAACGCATCAGCCCACATAGGTAATAGTCCGCGTCCCATTCTGGATGGGCCGCTGCTGAGGACCGGAGGGCCCAGGGTAAACAGAATTATGGCCTCCCTTCTGTACGTTCTCTACTTTGGCCACAACCTTTTCTCACCATTCAGACCAGCTATGCTGAAGCCAGCTTCAACAGGGCAATTGCAGCCTTCCCCATTCCTTTCACTTCTAGAATATCTGCTTATTTTCATTTATGTAAGAAATCCAGGGACATATGGTATTAGTTTAATGTCCATTTTGTTCTGCCTGTTGTTTACTGTTTATACGTCTATTACCTTGTTAGACTGTAAACCTCTTGAACTTGGTCAGATCTGTTTTCCCTAATGATAATAATTAACATTTACTGAGAGCCTCGAACATGTCAGGCACTGTTGTACTAAGTAGTTTATATTTAATTTTTATTTAATATGGGACATTTCCGTTCTCCACATCCAAATCCTCAGCCCATGTCTGACTCCAGCCCCTGGTGCAGCATTGAGTTTCATGTGAGATTTAACAGACCCCCTGCAGGGGTTGATTAGGAGAAGCTCTGCCTTCTAGAAGGTTCGTGGCCACCCCACCATGAGTCCCTCTTGACTCTGCCCGAAGCTCTCTGCCCTCACAGCTGGTGTCCACGGGAACTCTCGTGTGGCACCCCCACGTGTTGAGCCTAGGGGATGGAAGAGTTAAGGTCCATAGAGGTCATTTTTGACCAATGGGGCACGGGAGCTTGTGGACGGCTGCCCCTCTCTGCTCTGTCCCTATCCATATAAACAGTTCTGGGTCTCATTTCCTAAGACTTCTCCAAAGCACCTGGCAGGACGGAGCTCCAGCTTCCTGGATGGGTGGACGGCTGGTAGCTCATCCTTCCCTTGGCTTCTCCTTCCCTGTTTCCCACCCGCCAGCCTGCGTTCCTGCTCCCTGGGGACCACATATACAAATAAGCTGTGTGCACACCAGCGTTCATGTCAGGCTGTGCCCTCCCGGCGGGACCCAGGCCTAGACCTCTCTAAAATGGGCATTTTAGCATTTATTTTTTAGACAACCAAGAGATCGGAGGGATTATCTAACTTGTTCAAGGTCAATATAAATGGCCAAACTGGGATTCGAACACATCCCCTCACCACGTCACGCTGGCCCAGGACCCCACAAGCACTTTGCATACAGCAGCTGCTCACTGACCTAGTTAGAAGCCAGACCAGAAATGCAATTACGAGGCCGCAATGCAAACAAGTTTAAAATGCTGAGCGCACATCACATTTTTAGACAATGCAGAAAGGACTGTTTCATATTAGAAAAACTTCTCAGGGTGTGGGAGAGATGAATGTAAATTATGTGTGTTTGTCTTTACTTACGTTCTAAAAATAAGGATTTATGAATCAATAAAAGGGTGACAAATGCCCCAAGTTTCCTGTTTATAAAAATATTCATGGACACCCCTGTATTCTACATCCCATTGCTTTCCACTCTTTCAAATACAAGGCTGTGCTTCTTTCTGTGAGATCCTGTCAGAGGGACCTGTGTAAGCCCCCACCGCCACCGAATGTTATGCCCCCACTGAAGGCAGTGAGCAGTACGGACTGGACACCCTCCCACGTTTTCCTCTTGTCCTGCAGTCGTCTGTCCATCTCTGAGAGCAGTGTTAGGATGTCAGTGTCCAAATCAGAATGATGTTCTAGAAATAGAAAGCCTCAGAAATCAATAGAAAGTGTAAGCTCTGTGAGAAAAACAATGCCTGCTGCCCTAGGATTCCTTTTTATAGACTCTTTACACGCACTGCTTCTGCTTCTCGTCCAGGTGGATGGCTCTGAGCTTGGATCTCTTCACTGATCTTGGTAAGCCCTGTCAGCCCCACCGAGTTCTTTACTTCCCACATTCTCTCCAAATCATCACTGCTGTATTTGAGCGGCTGGGGGTCATTTTACCTTCACATTCTCTGTGATCACATTAGATGCCACAGATGTTCAAGCTTATGACTCGTTGGGTCTTTTGACCCGCGTTCTTTGACTACCTTGACCCCACGTATAGTTTCTGTTCACGTCAATGATACGTACGCCCTTCTTTGTTCTACAGCTGTGAGGTGCTGCCAGATGCACTATTTCTGCTGTGGCCTGCTCCATGTCCCACCATGGGACGAAGCAAGATCCTGAATTCAAATGTATGTCCTTAATAGTATCCCCATTTGAAAATGCTAAGATTAGGGCACCTGGGTGACCCAGCTGGTTAAGTGTCTGCCTTTGGCTCCAGTCATGATCTCAGGGTCCCGGGATCGAGTCTCATGTCAGGATCCCCGCTCAGCTGGGAGTCTGCTTCTCCATCTGTCTCCGCCCCAGCCCTTGCTTGTGCTCTGGTGCTCTCTCTTACTCTCTTTCTCTCAAATAAATAAATAATATCCTTACAAAAAAGAAAGAAAGTGCTAAAAGCTGGAGAGTATCTACTCTGTGCTGGGTACTGTTCCAAGTCCTTTACATTTATTTATACTCCTTAATCCTTGTTAAAACAAAACAAACTGCAAGACAGATACTGTCATTATTCCATTGCACAGAGAAGGAAATAGAGAGAGGGATATTAAATGACTCACTCAAGGTCAGATGGAGTCAGTGTTTGCTTTTGCACCCAGGCGTCTGGCTTGAGCCAGCCTTTAACCACGGTAACCATCATAGCCACTGCGGGGTAGTCTAAGGACTAACTGAACTCATGTATATAAAGGACTAAAGAGTTCCCAGTGCCACATGGTAAGGGCCATAATAAGTGTTAACTTCTATTATTATGATTATTATTAGATAGTGACATTAGGACTCCTTGAACTAGCAGTTCTTGCAATATTGAGAGACTCTATTCTCTCAAGCCCTCCACCCTAATAGGGAACAATCTCATTTCCGGCTAATAGAAATTCTACCCAGCTGAACTTCACAAAGGGTGATTCCTGTGCTGTCTGCCCTGGTGAGGCCCTCGGAGCCCGCTGGCCATCTACTGTCCGCATGCGGGCCTGGACTCCAGCTCACTGCCATTCCTCTGCTAGAGTCAGGAAGACCAGGGCACAGACCCAGGACGCAGACATGGTCTGATTATGGTTACCAGGAAACTCTTTTATTCTGGTTTTACAGAAATTTGGCAAAAAAGAAAAAACCCATTCCTTTAATCATTTTACCTCTTCTAAGTACCACACTATTTATTATTTTCTCCTCATTGCTAACACTCCTCCCCCTTCTGCCCTTCTCGTCCCTTCCTCCCTAAGTACACACACATGCACACACTTCCCAGTTCCTCCATTTTCATCAATGGCTCCATCGCTGTTCCAGTTTCTTGGGTCACGAGTCATGATTTCCCCCTTCCTTCATGCATATTAGCATCTGTTTTGTAGTAAATGGAAAAACACTTTTTCCTCATCTCTTCCTCCCTGTAGCCAGTATGTGAGAGGCACCATGTACGCAGCAGCTGTTCCAGCCTCTGGGCTGAACTCCGTGCTCCCAATTATTACCTACTGCACCTTGTGTCTGATGTTCAGTCATCCTTCCTTCCTCAGCAAGGTTCTTATGACTCACTGCAATGGCTCCTGGTATCTTCACTCTACCACAGCTCGAGCTTGCTGCTTAGTTTTATAGCTCTCCCTCCAAGGGGCCGCTACCTTCTACTTGTTCATGCTCTGAGTCTCCGTCCTGGTCAGTGGAGCCTTTGGACTCTGCACTGGGCCAGCCATTGCTGTTCCCTGAGAAGCCTACCCACCTCCAAGTGTTTCTGGGCTATCTTCATTCCCTCTCCTCTCCAAATCCTACCCACATTTCAGGATCCACTTTGTCTCACTTGGTCCTTTGACTGGAGAGGGACTGCATGGGTCTTGACCCATCTCCTCTGCCGAATGCTTACAAGTCCACATTACAAAGCACCTCAGCACTTACTGGGTATTTTTCTTATATTGAGCACCACCATTTCATGAAACTTTGAAAATTACTTAATTACAGGAACCACATTTTATACTTCATAGCTCTCTTTCTGCCTCACAAAGTGCTGGGCCCTAGTAATTGCCCATTAGCAGGCTGCCTAAAAGGTAGGACACTTTCACTTATTCTTTTATAAAATAGCAAACTCGAATCTAACCAAATAAATGCATCCACAACAGTCTTCTTATACTGACTACCGGCCTAATGCAAGAGGATTTCAACATGAGCCGAGGGTCACGCTGTGCTTTCTCTAGTAGGTGTCTGTGACGTTCTGTCCTCATTACTGCCTGTTTTTAAAATAACAATTTAATATCTATCAGAAACCACTCTCGGTTTTACCCACCCAAATGGGAGAAGAAAGCACAGCAGTGAACTCTTCCTCCAAATATTTCAGTGGCACACTTGTGGCTCTCTTCACAATGACAGTTTTCCTAATCAAGGAAGCCATCAAAGGACCAAATAATGGATCAAAACATGGTTTCCTATATATCTTACTTCAAATTAATTTTCTGAAAAGATGTTCAAGAAGAATGAATGACAGGAGAAGTTCAGTTTCTAACTTCAGTACGACATGAGTGCTTTCCATCTTTTTGATATATTAGTTTCAGTTCTGTGCCTTCTCTGACTGTAATGGTTTTCTTCATGTAGTGTTTGGTACTGACGAGACTGGACATGGTACCCCTTTTTACAAGTTAGCTCTATAAGGGAATGTTTATGGTACTGGTTATGAAAATCCTCCTGAAGTATTACTCGTTTACCACTAAGGAAAGAAAAAAAAAGCAATATCCCTGGAAAATTCTTGGTTTCCTCTACTCAAACCACAGAGATGTAGGAAGAAATAAAAATCTCTGAAACTCCTTTAGCTTTTTTTCTTAAAGTTATTCTGACTTGGTGGAAGTCTGCTTTGTGGGGTGTGTGGAGGCAAGATTCTCCAGTCTCTGAATTTTTCCCAGGACTTTTTTTTTTTTTTAAGAGAAGATGACGTTTCTCCAGATGTTTTTCCGGGTAATTATTTTTAAATAAACAAAGGAAAAAATAGCTGAGTGTTTTTTTCACTCTAAAGCAGGGCAACATGCATCTTAAAGCCAACCAGAAACTAATAATATTACGTTCAGCTTTGAGGTATGGAGGCAATATACACCACTGTCTTGGATCTTCTGGCTGTGTTTGACCCACAATAACATCTTTCCATGTCGTTTTTCCTTTTTGTAATTACTCCCGTGTCAACATGAGGCTCAGGAGCACGATCGCATGGCAGAGCACATAGGACAAAGGACATGGCATCCAGCCTGTTCTCCAAAACGTTTCCTCCTTAAGTTCAGATCTTAAAGAGGAAAGAGCCAGTCTCTGACAGTTGGGCAAGAGCTTGCCATCTTTTCCCATCAAAGGTCAGCAGAGGACACGGTGGCCGCATCACTACAATTCTTGTTATATGAAGTTTTCCGTTTATTTAGATAAAGGGAATGTGACTCGAGAGCTCTCTGAAATTCCCTCGAGATATCAGACATCTGGAACTTCCTTAAGGGGTCTCCCCATTTGCTGCCTCACTTGCATACCTAAAGAAATGCTCAGTAGTAAGAGATGTTGCCATTAAGATGTAGGCTTCTCAACTATGTTGCTATGAGTAAATAAACATGTCCCAGTGGCTCAAAAATCTAAGTGATGTCACCTTTATCATCTCATTTGTCATTGCAAATGTTACTTAAGGATGGCCCAGGAGGGAGGAGCCTGAAATGCTTCTCTCCAGTTAGTATCTGCTATGAAAAGCAGCCAAAAAGCAGGCTTTTGATGTTGACAGGACCATCACTAGCATCTGTTGCTAAGAATTAACACTTAAATACACAAGGTGCATTCCACCCGCTATCAATACATGTTAGCTCTTAAAACTCACATCAACCCTATGAGGTAGGTAAGCTATTATCGCCATCATATAGACCGGGAAATTGAAGCACCGAGAAATCAGCTCCATTGCCCAAGGTCACACGGGAAACATGTGGCATAGTGAGGGTCTGCATCCTGTCTGACTGCAGGCCCCAAATTGTCTTCTCTAAGACCAACAGCCCCCTTCTATTGGGTGCTCACTAAGTACTCAGGATTGAGCTAAGCACTTTTTAGATATCATCTTCTCTATTTCAGGGTAAAATTCTATCGTTTTTGAACTGGTCTTAATATATTGTTTCCTAATGAAGCTCTTAAGCTGGGTATACATAAACCAAAGCAACACTCTTGGTAATTATCTCGTGAAAGATGATTCTCAACACAATATTTTTTTGAATTTCAGGCCAGAAATGTTACCAACACAATATTGGATTTAGCTTTTCTTTTTTCCCATTTCACTTAAGTAAAACCAGAGTATGTTATGGGGCCTCAATCAATTGAAATCTGGTACCATCAAATTTTGCTGTGGTTTTACTTTAAAAAAGACGGCCCTAGGGGCGCCTGTGTGGCTCAGTCGGTTAAGTGTCTGCCTTCAGTTCAGGTCCTGATCTCATGGGTCCAGGGATGCGCACCGCCCCCCCACCCAGCTGGGCTCCCGGCTCAGTGGGGAGTCCGCTTCTCCCTCTCCCTCTGCTCCTCCTCACTGCTTGTGCTCTCTCTCACGTGCTCATGCTTTCTCCCCCAAATAAGTAAGTAAGTAAGTAATTAAATAAATAAAAAAAGACAGCCCTCCGATTTAATAGAAACATTTTCTTCTTTAGCTGGGGAAAAGGCGCCTTACCGCTGGATGTAAGAGTTATTCACACCCCGGTGGTCCAAGTCGTGGCTGAGAGCCGCGATGAGCAGCGCAAGGATCTCCAGGTCAGTCAGCTTGCTCTGCTCCACCGGAGATGTCCGCGGAAAGAAAGAGAAAGACCACTTGGTGAGTTTCATTATTCTACCTCTGTTCACAAATCACGTGCTTGTTTTTCCGGGTGCTTTCCGCACTTAGGGTCACAAAGGACTCGGCCTAGAATCCTATTCTGCAGGGAATTTAGCGGTACTTTGTCTTCAGAAGGGGATTATTATAAACCTCATTTATGCACACAAAAAGGGGAAGTGCCTCAAGCAATCGATCATCAGTCCACCTACGGTAAAATAGCATTAACTCTTCATTCTCTACATCTATGTGGAATCATTAAAATAAACTTTAACTAATTGCTGTCTGCCTTCCAGCTGCCTGCGGATTCTGCTGCGCTTGCTCTGCTGGTAACTGCTGGATCCTCAAGGAACAGAGACAATGTGAATATTAAGCAAAATAATACATAAAAAAGAGGACTAGAAATGAAAAATCTGGCCTTAAAAGGTTGCACAATATGTTGCAAAGCCAAATAGAGGTTATTTTGGTAATATCTGTCATCTGTATTATTTATCCTGCTGGTCTCCTTCATCAGTAAAAAAACAAAGTCGAATTCATTATCAGCTCCACTTTGCTGGAAACTCTCAACACTCTATATAGTATGTTTATAAGATTAGACAAAATCATCATTTTGTTATTCTTCATAAAAAGCACGGATAGTCTTCAGCTGTATAATCCTGATGACCTTTCCACAGTCCAAAATAAGTAGATCCTATTTTTTTAAATAAATGTTTGCTATGGCAGGGAAATACTACCATGGTATTTCATATGGCTTCTTAGACAACAACTCCTTCTTCTAGCTCTAGCCAGTTAAAATGTGCTCCCTATGGAAAGAGAGTCAGAGAATAACATTTTTAGAAATTACTTAAAAAAAAAAAAAGAAAAAAGCATGGAAGCTCTGAATGAAAATCAGTTATTTGATGGATGCCTGGAATCACTTACCTAGAAGAACTATTCAAGTCCCAATGAAGTTAGAACCTAAGACAGAGCTATGGATAAAATATGGCCTGGAAAGGAACGAATTACTTGAACGCTTTCTGCGTTGATCTTCCTTGTACACAGTCTCTGGTCAATGTAGATGATATTAAAACCCTTTCCGTGAGATGCGACTTAACAAAATTTAACTGAGTGCTCCAGAGAAAATGTGATAGAGAACATTGGAATTTGCTATGAAGCCACTTGAGTGGTTCTGCAGGAATTCTACTATGGAGCAGGTTGAATGGGAACACAAGAAATTTGATACTTTTTCTTATAGAAGAAAATTCTTCTGGAGAAAATATTTGCCCAAAGACTATTAAATTTAACATGAAGTTATTTTAAAGGTTTTTAAAAATAGGCCTTTATGTACTACCTATAGAAGAAAATTAATAACTAAGTATTTTGCCATGCTAGTCTTCTTCAACTGACAAGATGTCATTTATTTTGTAAGTGGCAACAAATATTATTCCAGTCATCGTTACTGATTGCACACTAAAAAAAGAAAGAATCTGCTGTAGATTTTACTACCAAAGCAAGAAGTCTTAAATATAAGAACGGCTCTAAAAAGTACCTGAATCTTGCCTGCTTTTAGAGCAGCAAACATGCACTGAGCTGTATTAAAGGCGTGTCTCCAATTATGATAGGCAACATTCTTCCGATAATTCTTCTTAACACTTAAAATCCACCTGCAAAGAACCTTTAGGAAACAAAGCATAAGTAGTAAAAATACTTGCTAATATCACACGTTTACTATGTTCCAGGCACTGCACAAAGACTTCACCGCTAACCCTCAGGATTCTGGGGGAGGCACTACTACTCAGATAATTTCACAGATGAGGAAATGAACATTCAGAGTGGTAACTCGCCCAAGGTCACGATGCTTGTAAAGGGAGGGGTTAAAATTCAAACTTGAATAGTCTGACTTCAGAGCCCACCATGTTGACCACCATGCTAACTAAACAAGATGTAAAATATAAGAGAGCCCTAAGGAAGGTATTTTTTGCATAGGTAGGGAGGGCACTGACTAGCTTTTTAAAAGATATCGTGTTCATGTGCCAGCAGGAGAATCCAAATAGATAACTATGTATGGATTCACTTTTAGAGAGTCATGGAAATAGTGGCTCTCAAGTTCTTCTCACGTTCCTGGTTTTTCGTTCTTTAAAGGTATTGGGTGGAAGGCTGTGCAGATGGGTTGGGGGCTGAGACACAAAGCACATGGCCAAGCACAGAATAGAGCTCCCAAGTCCTGAGACAATCAGCAGGTCTTTTGTCCCTTTTAAACTATGTTTAAGTATTCAGGCAGAGTTACTGCTTGGTTACCAAGAAGTAATTTTTAAAAATATATATGCAAAATAAAGCCCTGGGGTCCCCGTGAAAAAGATTTATTTTAAAAGATGGGAAAAAAGACAGACTTCAGAAAAATCTCAAAAGCTGGGTTTAATTCAATTTCTGAGTAGTGTATTCAACAAAATCCCCAGAGACTCTTGGGCCCTAAGCATGGTTATTTTTTGTTTGTGTTAGCATCAGAGTCTGTCTCTCTTCAATTCTGAATGATTTACTATACTTTGGGGGATCTGTAAAAATAAATATGTGCTTCTTCCTACGTATATCACTGGAGATACTTCAAACACAAAGAGCATTGCCCTGGGGTATGGAAAAAGTACCAGGCAAAAGAACGTTGCTCTAACAATATGCAACACAGAATGACTGGCTGCAGAAGCAGGCCAAAAACAAGGTTCCTTCTTTGTTGGTAGAAATTGCTTATACAGGATTTGGTGGAAAATGAGTGCTTTCATAACCCTCTTTTTCTTTTTCGGTCTTTTTGTTCCTGTTCTATAACGCAGTTCACAGGGAGTTCTGATAACAAGCAACTAGAATGTCCCCTAGTTCTTGCAGCTCCAAGTCACCTAACTCAGCAGAGGATTTCTGTGTGCCTAAGACTGGCGTCCGTTAATCCCAAGTCCACTGCAGTTTCTTTCATCATGACCATTTCTGAACAAAACCAGCTAGAAGATGATAGTTCCCTCTTATTGGCAGAATTTAAGTAAGGGCTCTGAACTTGCTTTGATGTGCTTAGAAACTATAAAGTGTTATAGAAAATTGCTGGTGATGAATTAAAGAATCAAGGAAAGTAAGCAGGAAAACCCAAGAATTTAACCTATGAATATCTCTTTACTAATCATAAATCTGTAGATATAATTAAATGGGCACATATATCATATAATGTTAAATAAAATGACTCTTTGAAATACTAATTCCTGATGGACTATTCTATTATGCTTCTAATAACATGGACCTAAGAGGACTAGGTGATCCAAAGGATACAGTAGTTAGGAACTAAATTTAAGTACAGTTTTGGATTCTATTATCAGGATAATCTTTTAAAAACATGGGTTTTTTGAGTACAGTTGACACACAATGTTACATTAGTTTCAGGTCACAATGTAGCAGTTCAACTTCTCTATACATCGTGCTGTGCTCACCACAAGTGTAACTTCTGTCTGTCACCATACAACCTTATTACAATATCACTATGTTTCCAATGCTGTGCCGCTTTACTCCTGTGACCATGCCATAAGTAGAAGCCTGTATCTCCTAGTCTTCTTCATCCATC
The DNA here is from genome assembly GCF_964662115.1 of Mustela nivalis. NCBI lineage: Eukaryota > Metazoa > Chordata > Mammalia > Carnivora > Mustelidae > Mustela > Mustela nivalis. The sequence continues at coordinate 89,482,892 of NC_139023.1, read as the reverse complement.
TTGACCACCCCCCCCAACCAACCTCCTCCTCTCTGGTAACGACCAGTTTCTTCTGTGTATTTATAGGTCTATCAGGATGTTAACAGCATTTAGGAAAATTACGGTCAGATCTCCTCAGTGCTTGGTGGATATGTTTGGCATATTTAAATCCACAATACAGTCTTCTGTACAGGATTACTGAATGATTAGGCACCAGGTGGGTTATGCTAGGGAGCATGCTCAACCCACTGATCAATCTCCAACAATGACAAAGTCTTCCTATGTCCTGAGGGGCAGACTCGAGATGCTCTGGGAGAAAGAGAAGAACCAGAAAACAGCTCAGTTTCTGTCCTCAGGAATCTCAATCAGGAATGATGTGTAAGATGGAAGGTGGAAATAAGCATAGCACATGCAGATTTGTTCAAGTAGAGTCAAGAGTCTGTTTCAGAAGTCAGCTGGAGCAATGGCTGCCATGTTTGTAGGAGAGTAACTCAAAATTTGGAAGACAAAAAGGGACATAAAGATTTGACAGATCTTTCAGTAAGAAAGATTCTTTGTCAGGGCAGCTTCATGATGCCAACATCCTCTCCAGCAATAACATTTTAATTTTATCACCCTTAAATTACACTGAGTATTATCTCAAATAAACACAACAGGAGAGTAACTAGGGCAGGAAGGCCAATCAGAATGACTGTGGTATTCAAATTGATGTTGGCCAGAATCAGATAGCAGTTACTCAAAAAAAAAAAAAAAAAAAAAAAAGGGAGAGTAAATGAATGAGACATTGAAGAAAAATACCTGCCAATGAACAAAAATTCAAGAAAAGGTAAGAATAAAGATTGCTAAAGAATTCTGAGTGACCGGGGCACCTGGGAGGCTTCGTCAGTTAAGCGGCGTCTGCGTTGGGCTCAGGGCTCCCTGCTCAGCGGGGAATCTGCTTCTTCCTCTCCTCTCTCCCTCCCCGCTTGCATGCACTCTCTCTCAAATAAACAAATCATTAAAAAAAAAAAAAAGAATTCTGATTGACTATCATCATATCCAATACTCACACGCGATCTGAAAACACAAGTTTTTAAGAAATAAGAAATCAACTTCTAAAAACTTCATAAATAAGTATAAGGATCAGATTGCTTTGTTCTGACTGGGCCCTTTCAACACATCACTGCCAGTTTAACGTATGGGAAATCTCAGAACGGAAAGGGATTTGAAATGCTGTCTTGCTTTTTAAGGTCATGTAACTAGCAAGAAGCAGAACTGAGTTTCACATTTAGAACTGGCTCTAAGTGAGGTCTTTAGTCCATTAATAGAAAAGGCTTTTAAAAAGGAACCCTACAGCCTCCCGTAGAGAAATCTATGGGGTGATACAATAAGAAGCAAAAACATCACGGGAGACAGGAACACATGTGTGTACGCCACATACAGTCACATTGTGGGTACACGTGTCGTTCTCACAAGACTGCCACCGGGGAAGTCACACCATTATCCCAAGTAACAGATTGTGAAACGGAGACCGTAACGGAGACCGTGAGAGAGTAATTGCTTAAAGAAATAAGAGTGAATGACCGGTAGAGCTAGAACTCATAATCCATCATTTTTCTACTCTTCTCATGTTATCTGAATTTCAAACAGGGGCAATAACCACTGAAAAGTGTTCCTGAGAGCTTCCTGAAATGATCACATAATATGATGTCCCTCCATCAACATAAAGAGTGGATATTATGAGTCCAGAGATGGTTATTCTTTGTTTTCACCCAAGAGTCACGCCAACTTTGGCTACATTTAAGAAAGAATACCCCAAGAATTCCATCCATGGCTCTGTGTTCACCTAGCGGCATGAGGCCTTCCTTTTCATTCCCAGCTGTGAGGCTTTTGAGAGCAAGGACAATTCTCTGCTGAAATGAAGACTTAGCATGGTGCTGGGTACACTGTATACATTAATAAGGCTTCATTTTATGAATCTGTGGATTGCAAAATAGTCGAGACCTTCAAGGTATTTACATTTCCAGACAGGACATCTGTATAAGACTAGAAATCTGACGGACCTGAAAAAAAATTAACTTTCAAGGCAAATTATTACATTTTCTTCCCCAAACAACCCTTTCTCTTCTCCCTTATTCTTTGATGCTATACACATAGCTATCCCCTGGTATCTCCAGATGGGTATTAGAAGATACTGATTGAAGTCCTGTTGTTTTCTGAGAGGTGACTAAAGTAATTGGCAGGGGTTAAAATCAGTTTTCATACCCCTCCCAACATGGGTAATCCCTGTTCAAACCACAGGCTTGGCCTCACATCAAGTGCCTGGAGTCCCTCATTTCCAAAGGAGTTCACTGTGTTTTGGTCCTTCTCTGAACCATACCGTGTTATCATAACCTCTGGGATCGGATCAGGTTACTTCCCTGTTTACAACTCCTCAGTGACTCACCATTGTTTTCAGGATAAAATCCACATTCCTCTGACTAGCTCATAGGGATATATATGACCCCCCCCCACCCACCCACCCCCGGCCGCAGCCCCAGCCCCACTCGCTCCTCCTGCCTTTGCTCTCCCTGTTCTTCAACTAGGTGCTTGACAAATAGTAAGAAACCAGTAAATGTCGTTTTCTTTAAAAATCTCAGGTAGGCATTAGGTGACAGTGTATTGATTAATTCTCTCTCTCTCTCTCTCTCTCACACACACACACACACACACACACACACACGCTGTCTCTCTCTCTCTCTCCTCCAAAGGACATGACTGTATTCTTACCTCATGTTTCATCTGGAAGTTCTGCACAAGGTTGAGGTCAGTGAACATCCGAATTGTGCACAGTGCCGTTTCTAGGTCAGACAGCTCAAAGTCACTGAAGCTGAAGTCAGTAATTTTAAGTGTCTGAGCAGATGGTACCACAGCGGCCTTAGGTAAGACAAGAACAAAATGAAGTGGAACTGTTAATTTTTTAAAGCAGCAGTGATTCACAAAGTTTTCTCACTTTACTATAGGGAAATAGCAGAGGTTTTTAAGAAATAACCTTATTTTAAACTTTTTCTTTTTAAAGTATACCCTAGAAATCTTTGGATAAAAGAGCTACTTTTATTTTTTGTTTTGTTTTGTTTTAAAATGAGTCACTTGGGGGTAACAAATATGGTTCCAGGTAGGTTATGTGGAGGAGAGAGGGTGGCTGCCCGGAGGTTGTACCTAGAACAGTAAGCAGAACTAAGGACTCCAAGGATCTGGCCCCTTCATACCTCCCCCCAGTCTCAGTCATTCAACAGATAGTTATGGAGGAATTATTCTGGCCTTAACCTAGTACTATGAGCTGGGGATCAGGTAGGGAGCAAGACAGTGATAATGTTCTAAGTATTTTCTGATTAATTGGCAAGACAATCTTACTCAGCAGATACTCTAGCTCTATTTTTCAGGTACAGAAGCTTAAGCACAAGGAGGCTAGCTGCCTTACCCAGAATGGCTCTGCTGGTTAATCCAGGCAGACTATCCTACTTTCAGATCTGACACAATCTCTACTGTGGAGATGAACAGAACCCACTTCACTCAAGCCTGATCATAAGACTCACCCAGGGTGCCCATAAAAAAAAAAGCAAAAAAAACAAAAACAAAAACAAAAAAAACTCATTGATTCTGATTCAGTAAATCTGGGATGGGTCTTGAGAAGTCAGTTTTTATTTTCTGGAGGGGAAACTCTTTTTTAATTAATACCTTTGGTTTTGAATTGATAATCATTTAATTGTAGTAAACACCTGCAATTTCTTCAAATATACCTCTTTTCATCATTGTTCATTTGTACCTCCAGCTTCTCCTACAAAGCACCTGCTCCCTTCAACTGAACTGATGGACTCCTTTAAGGCACAGCTCGCATCCAAAGAAAAGTTAATTGCCCTTCAGTGCAGACCCCACTTTGGGAATATCTGTTTAATTTCAGGAAGTTCATTGTCATATAATTTCCTGTTTATCTGTCTCCTCAGTCCCCTGGGACCTATAGGCAGGACTGTATCTTACACATCCCTGTATCAATCCATCAAGAATACCGATGGATACAGTTGTGTTAACTGCTAACATGAAGATTTATTAAATGCGCAAGAGGGGAAAATCTTATTCCCTTCACTTATCGTGAGTCATAAGTTCCAGTTTTAAGGTCCCAAAACCACCAAGGAGGGTGAAGCTCATGAACCTGAGTTGGAAAACTAGCAGACCTGGTGAGTGCATTCCAATCTGTTATACTATTTAAAAACTGGGAGATTTCAACAAGAACAACAAAAAATGGATTTCTGGCTTCTGAGAAGTCAGGCCACTCTGAGCCCCAATTCTCATGAAGCAACACTGGCCAAGGCCAAGGCCAAGGTGCCTGCCTCTCTTGGATAGCCCAGAGGTGTCAGGCTTCTCTCTTTGATTTCCTGCCGGCCTGGTGGGCATCAGAACTTGCAGGAACCCCCACCCCCCAACCCTCTTGACCATTTTCCCTGCCAGCCCTTTAACTGCTTTAGCCAGATTGGGCTGCGATTCACCTGATGAAGAGGCTTTAAGTTGGTGCCAGGCAGAGGGAAGACAAATTAGGAAATCTGAACCCGGCTCCTTCCTTTTAATGTCTTTTCCTTGATTCCCTCCAAACCCCTGTTTTCCTAGGAGTGTCTAGGATATCACTACTCGGCTTTTCCTCCATTGTTTCCAAAGCAAAAAGGCCAAAGTAGTAAAATCTTACTGAGCAATGCACAGCTTTCCCGTACCAATCTCAGGGCACTTGCCCATTCTCCTGCTCTCCTGACCTTCACATGGTACTTACATATATCGGACTCGTTTAAACTTTAATGTCACCCTTTTCATAGTCCAGACTAAGACTCTTTTCCCAAGCCCAACATTCACGAGAAAATATGCATTCTCTTGAGATAGTTCCACAGGCTACTGCGTGGGCTGACATGGGGAAATGAGGAGGATTTAACATGTTGAGATAAAGGGCTCCATTGTTTACAGCAGCCTCAGAGAGGAGAGCCCTCAACTGCTGGGCAAGTCGGCAGTGCGGAGGTGGGAATGAGCCCACCTTGTAACTCAAAGCAGATTGCAGCTGCTTCCCAAAACGGGCTGTGCTCCACAAGAGAACAGATGTGTTTTTTTTGTTGTTGTTGTTGTTTTTTTTTCTTAGGGCATCATTATTCTTACAGAAGTTGTCTTTTGTTCCTTCCACAAAGAATATTCTAGATGCTATGGGATACAGACAGCCAACACAGCTTGCCCCTCTCTCCTTGACCCTCGAATTCCCAACCTCTCTACGGAGAGAAAGCAGTCTTGTCTTGGGCGTGTTCAGTCACCCCACACCACGACTCAGCCTCTCCGGAGCAGACCCTGGTGGGGATATGCAAATGTTTGCCTTGGGAACCTTGTGCTCAGTGATACAGAGGTTCAGCATTTTCAGAACTGATTGCTAGCCAGCCGTGAGCATGTTGGAAGTCACTTACAGCCCTTGTAAACTGTCTCTTTGACCACTGCGGGGCAATTCAACTTTCTATGTGTCTTGAAATGGCTTGGGATAAAGGTGATTTTAAATAAAACTTACTGCCTGTAATTCTTACCATTTCATAAAGCAAGAGGAAATTCTTCATTTAAGTCACCTTTTAATGACCCTTTATTTCTAATTCTTCGACCCCTTTACACCATTTTTGCAAAATTTCTTAAAACACAACCGATTCCGGAAGTGAAATTCATTAAGGGTGAAACTAAGCCTATCTTTGGGAGTAAGCCTGGACTAGGCTAAATGAAGCAGTATTCAGAGTTTTTAAAATATTTTAATTTCTTATTGTTCTTAACTCAGAAGCAGTTGTTCTGAATGCCATCTGATAAGGAGCTAAATATTAAAGTGATCACAATTAGCTAGATTAACTACCACATTTACAGTTCAGCATTAAACAATGATCATAAAAGAACAATTTTAAAGCAAAGTGAAACACATGGAAAAAATGTATATTTGCGGGACACCTGAGTAGCTCAGTCATTTAAGGGGACAACTCTTGACTTTGGCTCAGCTCATAATCTCAGGGTCATGAGATTGAGCCCCACGTTGGGCTCTGCACTCAGTGAGGTGTCTGCTTGCCCCTCTCTCTCCCCTTAAGCCTCTCCCTGCTGCTCTATCAAATAAATGAATAAAATCATTAAAAAAAGGTATGTTTGCTATTAAGGGTTCTAGTCCCAGGGTTCCACTGACTTCATTCAACCTCAACAAGACATTCAGCCTCTCTGTTTTCTCATGTAAAATGAGAGAGTTGGGTTAAAGTGTCTCCGAGGTTTAATATTCTGAATTTACACTCTATTTATCTCTCCGGCCAGAGGACTCCAGCATCTCTTATTGCCTCCTCACTGTGGAACGAAGTGACCACCCTGTAGGTGGCATCTGAATCTTCCCAGTGACTTCCCTGTACAGGGCTCCATCTCCTGTCTGGGACCCTCTCCTCAGTTAAGGGAAATGGGTGGGTACACCTTAGCTGTTACGTTATGTTGTGTCTTTCATGCTTGATTCCACATTCATGTCACTGTCAGGCCTCCTCACACATGAGAGAAGAGATTGTCCACAACTCCTGACTAAATAAGGGCCACAACCTCCGCGTGCGTGTAGAGGATTAGACAGGGTAGCATCTCAACCTGCTGCAAGAATGCTCTAAATGAAAATTTGAGTTTCCTGAAATTGCCATTTGTATTTTTGTGGGGAAGGGTAAGGGAGGAGGCCTAAAGTTTTGCCATTTGTTTTTTAGGTTAATTAATACTCTTTCTCACTTCCAATCCTCTTTAACCATTTTTCCTCCTTAAAACGCACCACCCTCCCCAAGTTTTCATAAGCTAGTTCATCTCTCATCTTTCCCAGCTGCACCAGGGAAACACTCACCAGTGTGTCTCTTTGGTAGATATTATACCAAGATTCCATTAGCATCTATTTCAACCTTCTGCTAGTGAGCCTTCATTTTCTGAAGAGTCTAGAAGACTCAAAAATAAAATTTCTGTGACTCCCTTGCAGCTAGGGTTCCAGACTGATTCTGGTTTCATCAGTGAGGTACAGACATGCTTTGTTTCGCTGTGCTTTGCAGATGTTGTATTTTGAACCAACTGAAGATTTATGGTAACCCTGCATCAAGAAGTCTGTCAGTACTATTTTCCACTAGCATTTGCTCACTTTGTGTCTCTACGTCACATTGTGGTAATTTTCACAATATGTTAAACTTTTCATTATCATTAATTACATTTGTTATGGTGATCCGTGATAAGGGATCTTTGATGTAACTACTGTAATTGTTTTGGGGCACCATGAACGTGCCCATATAAGACGGTAAACCTAACCGGTAAATGCTGTGTATGTCCTGCTGCTCCACTGACCCGCTGTTCCACCATCTCTCCCTCTTCTTGGGCCTCCCTATTCTCGGAGACAATAGAATAGTGAAATTAGGCCAATCAATAATCCTGCAATGACCTCTAAGTGTTCGAATGAAGGAAGAGTCGCACGTTTCTCACTTTATAAATCAAAAGGTAGAAATGATCGATCTTAGTGAGGAAGGCATGTCAAAAGCCAAGGTCAGCCAAAAGCCAGGCCTCGTGCTCTAGTTGGCCAAGTTGTGAATGCAAAGGAGGAAATTAAAGGTGCTACTCCAGTGAACACGCACATGATAAGAAAGCAAAGTAGCCTTATTGTTGATACGGAGAAAGTTGCAGTGGTCTGGAGAGAAGATCAAAGCAGCCACAACATTCCATTAAGCTAAAGCCTAATCCAGAGCAAGGCCCTCACTCTATTCAATTCTATGAGGGCTGAGAGAGGAAGCTAAAGAAAAGTTTGAAGCCAGCAGAGGTCGATTCGTAAGGTTTAAGGAAAAGACGCCGTCTCTGTGACATAAAAGTACAGGATGAAGCAGCAAGGGCTGACAGAGAAGCTACAACAAACCATCCAGAAGATCTAGCTCAGATCATCCATGAAGGTGGCTACACCAAACTACAGATTTTCAATGTAGATGAAGCATATCCTATTGGAAGAAGTGCCCGGTAGGACTTCTGTAGCTAGAGAAAAGTCATTTGCATATATCTCCCTCCATTCAGTAGGTTGCCCTTTTGTTTTGGTTTCCTTTGCTACGTAAAACCTTTCTCCTTTGATATAGTCTCATTTGTTTATTTTTGCTTTTGTTGCCCTTGCCTGAGGAGACAGATCCAAAAAAAAAAAAGAAAAAAAAAATTACTGGGACTGATGTCAAAGAGTTTACTGCTTATGCTTTCTTTCAAGAATTCTGTGGTTTCCACTGTTACATTTTGAGTTTATTTTTGTATACGGTGTATGAAAGTGGTCCAGTTTCATTCTTTCCCATGTATCTGTCCAATTTCCTCAACACCATTTATTGAAGAGGCTGTCTTTTCACCACTGTATATTCTTACCTCCTTTGTGGAAGATTAATTGACCATATAAGCATGGGTTTATTTCTGGCCTCTCTTTTCAGCTGCATTGGTCTGTGTGTCTGTTTTGTGCCAGTACCATAGTGTTATGATTACTTAGCATTGTAGTATAGTTTGAAAAAAGGGAGTGTGATTCCTCCAGCTTTGGTCTTCCTTCTCAAGATCACTTTGGTTACTTGGAGTCTTTTGTGGTCCTGTGCAAATTTCAGAATTAGTCGTTTGAGTTCTGTGAAAAATGCTCTTGATATTTTGATAGGGATTGCAACGAATCTACAAATTGCTTTGGGAAATATGGACATTTTAATAATATTAATTCCTCGAATCCATAAGCACAGGTTGATTTTTCCATTTATTTGTGTCTTTACTTTTTTTCATCAAGGTTTTACAGTTTTCAGAGAACAAGTCTTTTATGTCTTTGGTTAAATTTATTCCTAGGTAGTTATTCTTTTTGATATAATTGCAAATGGGATTGTTTTCTTAATTTCTTTCTAGTACTTTGTTATTAATGTACAGAAATGCCACAGATTCCTGTATATTAATTTTGTATCCTGTGACTCACTGAATTCATTTATTAGTTTTTTGATGGAGTTTTTAGACTTTTCCCTATATAGTATCAAGCCATCTGCAAATAGTGAGTTGTACTTTTTCCTTTCCAATTTGGATGCCTTTTATTTATTTATTTTTTTGCTTGATTCTCTGGCTAGGACTTAGAATACTATGTTTAATACAAATGGCATGAGTGGGCATCCTGTCTTATTTCTAATTTTAGAGAAAAACTTCTCAACTTTTCCATATTGAATATGATGTTTGCTATGGGTTTGTTATACATGGTCTTTATTATGTTGAGGTATGTTCCTTTTATACTCACTCTGTTGAGAGTTTTTAATCATAAGTGCATGTTAAATTTTGTTAAATGCTTTTTTTCACATCTATTGAGATGACCACATGATTTTTACCATTCATTTTATTAATGTGGTATATCACATTGATTTGCAGATACTGAATCACCCTTGTATCTCTGGAATAATCCCACTTGATCATGGTGATCCTTTTAATGTACTGGTGCATTTGGATTCTAATATTTGTTAAGAATTTCTGCATCTATGTTTATCAGCAATATTGGCCTATAATTTTCTTTTTTTGTGGTGTCTTTGCCTGGTTTTGGTATCATGGTAATGCTGGCCTCATAGAATGATTTTTGAAGCATTTCTTTGCCCTCTTTTTTTGGGGGGGGTTAATAATTTGAGAAAGGTAGATATTAACTCTTCTTTAAATATTTGGTAGAATTCACTTGTGAAGCCATCTGGTCCTGACTTTGTTTATTGGGAGTTTTTAAAAATTACTGATTAAATTTCATCACTAGGAATTGTTCTGTTCGGATTTTCTATTTCTTTGTTGTTGGGGGTCTTAGAAAATTGTTTTTTCTAAGAACTGACCCAATTTTCACTTAACCAACTGATCCACCCAGGCGCCCCAAGTTCCTTTGTGTTTCTGTAGCATCTGTTATAACTTCTCTTTTACTTCTAATTTTATTTCTAATGTTCATATCTATTTGAGCCTTCTGGTTTTATTCTTTTTTTTCCCCCCTCCCTCAAGATGAGTATGGTTACAGGTTTATCTATTTTGTCTTTTCAAAGAATCAGTTCTTCATTTCTTTGATGTTTTCTATTGGATTTTTAGTCTATTTCATTTGTTTCTACTCTGATCCTTGTTATTTCCTTCATTCTATCAACTTTGGGCTTTGTTTGTTCTTTTTCTAGTTCCTTTAGACATAAAGTTAGATTATTTTTTGAACTTTATCTTCTTTCTTGAGGTAGGCCTATATGCTTTAACTTTTCCTCATAGACTTGTTTTTGCTCTGTCCCATATATTTTGGAACACTGTATTTCCATTTTCATTTGTCTCTAGG